>NC_064540.1:0-1482500 GCF_023856365.1 Brienomyrus brachyistius
AATCTTCTACACTAAGAATCTGCAATATTTTTATGTATAGTTGTTGTGTTAATATATTTCACCTAAAGCACGCCTCACTAATTTATGAACTTCACTTCAGGCTAAATTCTTTTAAAAGTACATCAGCAGTCACTGGGACTTGAACCAGCAGCCTTCAGGTTATTTTTTTCATCCTTAACCACTACCTGATGCCTTTACCAGTGATATTCAATCCTGAAACACTGATAGGCAGATGGAAACTGGATGAAGCCTAAAGGTAATACAATTGAACCAAACGTCAGCAATGTCCGGGAATTGTCTTTATTAAAAGAAAAAAAAAATCTGTATGAAAATATATAAGTGTACATATTGTGAAATGGTTAATTAAAGCATGGTTAATTAAATCGCATACATTTATGTTTAAATATACACACTTTCAGTGTGTAAGTTTTTCATGCATTATGTGTTTATGAACCTATATTATAGGTGCATAAATCTCATCTAGCTTTTTCGCAGGACCTGATAAGAGGTTGTTTATTGACTTTGACTTTCTCGCATGCAGCATGACCAGAAGGAAGAAACCAATAAATGCTGCTTCGTAAAAGGACTCTTGGCAGTGACCTGCCTGGGTCCACAGGGTGGATCTGGGAAGCGTATGTACAGGGAAGTTCAGCGCTTCCCTGCAGGCTGCCGATGACGCTTTCTCTGCGATGAAAAGATGTCTCTCCTCTTTGTTCTCACGTCGGTTCTGCAGAATAACCTTCCTGGTCGAGCCGACTAACCTGTTGTGCAAAAAAAAAAATAATAATATATACAGCATGCAAATTTTGTCATGTAGAACAACAGCCAAATTTTAAGAATAGCTATTGCAAATAAATTGATTTCACATGTTCATAATATTATTTATGTTCTGCTGGAAATGGATAATTGGTCTCTCGCAAGACAGATGACGGCTGAAAAATAAATCACTAATGGAGTTTTGCCGGAACAAGCTGTTTAGTTTATCCTGGTAGCTTGAAATTTTCTCCACGAGTTTCAGCCATCTGTCTTTCAAGTGTCCTAATGGGATTAATGCAGGCTTTTAAAATGTTTTTTTTTGTACTTTGTTTACTGTACAGAAGCGAGGGGGGGGGGGGGAGTGGAGTTTTTTTTTTTTCTAAAACCAACAAAAAGCTTCTTCTCAAATCTGAGATTATAAGTGTTTCATCACCGCGGCTTAAACGTTTCAGAGAGCTGCTTCAGGTCATACGCTGTGGAGCAGCAGCAGGGCGGCAGCTTGGTGACATCACTGGCCAAACAGTTCGCCTCGCGTAGCTCTCCTGCACGACCTGCGGTGACCTCTGCGTGTCTTTCCAGCGCTGCAGTATGGAAGCAGTGGACAGCTCACAGTTCATTTGCACCTGCTGGCTTCCATGTGGAAGTAGCACAACAGGACCTGATGCTTCTGCTCCTGGGGGGTTTTTTTACCCGTGAAAAGTGCCCATACACATTTGTCTGTAGTCCATAAATATATCCATCTATTAATTTTCGCTTTGCTTTTCCTGGTGAGGGTTGTGGTTATAATGTAGCCGAAGGGAATATAACCTATATTTGCGCATTATGTTGACTGGGAATCTTAAAGTTAAAGGAAAACCAGTTTAATTGTCTTTGTCAAGTCTGACCAAAGAACTGGTGGGGGAGGCCAGGGCCTAGTGCCCAGGTGCCTTTTGGGGCCTCTTTAACAATTCAGTGATGAACAATCTAAAAAAAAATTAAAAAAACCCACAAGTAATGGAATGTAAACCAAGCAAACTTTATTAATAAAAGTCTGAATTATATCCATGTTTATTAAAAGAAAAGGTTATATCTGTAAATACTACCCATATTTCAGGTCTCGTTTTACCTCCACAGTTCGAAAACCCATGAGACACTTTAAAAAATATACTTATGAAAAGCACGTACACTGCAAATCACATTTGGTGCTGTAAATGGGGGGTGGGGGGGGCAGTTAGGATGATTCCAAGGGCCCCCTGAGTTACAGAGACCCTGAAAAATGTAGGAACTAATTGGATTGGTCTGGGTTGGGAGCCCAATATGATCTGCTTTCATGGGGTCCAAAATATCTACTGGCACCTATGCGCAAATCTCACGGGTTTAATACCAGTTTTTCAGGGAACATCAGCCCCCCCCCCGCCCCCCCCCACACACACACACACACACACACAAAATGTATCAGCCGTTTTTGATGATTTACAGTTTTCACCAAATTTTTCTTCACCCATCTCACTGTTTTCATTGAGTCTAGATCGGCATGTATGATGATACCCAATATCCTTAAATTCAGTTCTTATTTTACCTTGAAATGTCCAGGAAAAATAAGATCGAGGCGGCCTGGACAGTGCTCAGCACAGACCCATTGTTCTCCCAAAAGCGTCATTAATGCTGCCGTGATGATTAAGCTTAACGGAGCAGAGGTTTCCCATATATCGTCATGCTCTTTGTGAAATGGACGAGCGCTTTATGCACCTATTGGTCGGGGAACAATTAATAGCAGAGAGGGAGATGTGCGTCAAGGTCAAACCAGCAGTCACCAGCAGCAGGGCGCCAGTTCCTGGTTGATTTGTATTTGAATACAGGCCTGCCATGCATTTGGAGGAAGGGAGACCCGCTCCTTGCACCCCCGTTCTCGGGTCCTTGAGGACCAGAAGCAGTCAGGAGAGCGAAGCGATAGCCATCTGGCATGCAATCAATACTAATTGGCCCATCTCCTAAAAATGTAACAAAATAAATGTTTAAAGGAAACTTTAACAAGTCGCGGACAGCTTGCAAAAATCCCATGTTAATGGCACATAAGCATCAATGCAGCAATAGATGGGGATTGAGGCAGAAGAAGATTCAGAGATTTGGGTATTCATCTCAGGGCCCGTTCTGGGTGTTTTCAAATGTGTAACCAGTATTTTATAAACTTGGTGATAACAGTGAGTTGTCAAAAAATGGTGTGATCTCCTTAAACGTCACTCCTGAGCATCCCGGTTTCTCCATGTGTGCACATCTCTGGACATGGACAGTTCAGCATTGTGTAAATATTTTTAAAGATAATAATATATGCTTCTGCTGGAAATGCTGCTCAAGACAGACCAAATATATGTTTCACTGGGAACCTTAACTAAAGGCACCGGGGGGACATGTCCCCTCAATATTTAATTTAGCTTCATTCACCCCTCATCCCCCGTCAATGAATAGACCTTTTCATTTAAATTGCTGAATTATACTCACCATTGTGAATGGAAGATGACTTGTAAGTTCTAAGATTCAAGGATTTTACATGGTGGAAGTACTGTTGGTATTCAATAAAATACCCCCCAAATGAGCTTGATGCGCCGAATGGCCTCCTCACGTTTGTAAATTTTTTATGTTCTTAAAATACAGAAGGTGCTAATCAGGGCCACTGATGAGGGGGAACCAGGTCAGTGTTCCTCAGGCTCTGGGTCAAGGGGGTGGGGGAGCAAAAAGTCCCACTAACCTTTAAATAATCTGCTGGAATAATTAGTCAAAAATGTATATTTGTGAAAAGTTTATGAAATATTGTGAATCACGTAAAAACTGAGGCGGCCTGCACGGCACCCGGCACTAACTGAGACGGCCTGCACGGCACCCGGCACTAACTGAGACGGCCTGCACGGCACCCGGCACTAACTGAGACGGCCTGCACGGCACCCGGCGCTAACTGAGACGGCCTGCACGGCACCCGGCACTAACTGAGACGGCCTGCACGGCACCCGGCGCTAACTGAGACGGCCTGCACGGCACCCGGCGCTAACTGAGACGGCCTGCACGGCACCCGGCGCAAACTGAGACGGCCTGCACGGCACCCGGCGCTAACTGAGACGGCCTGCACGGCACCCGGCACAAACTGAGACGGCCTGCACGGCACCCGGCACTCACTGAGACGGCCTGCAAGGCACCCGGCACTAACTGAGACGGCCTGCAAGGCACCCGGCACTCACTGAGACGGCCTGCACGGCACCCGGCACTAACTGAGACGGCCTGCACGGCACCCGGCACTAACTGAGACGGCCTGCACGGCACCCGGCACAAACTGAGACGGCCTGCACGGCACCCGGCGCTAACTGAGACGGCCTGCACGGCACCCGGCACTCACTGAGACGGCCTGCACGGCACCCGGCGCTAACTGAGACGGCCTGCACGGCACCGGCACAAACTAACTGAGACGGCCTGCACGGCACCCGGCACTAACTGAGACGGCCTGCACGGCACCCGGCACTAACTGAGACGGCCTGCACGGCACCCGGCACAAACTAACTGAGACGGCCTGCACGGCACCCGGCACAAACTAACTGAGACGGCCTGCACGGCACCCGGCACTAACTGAGACGGCCTGCACGGCACCCGGCACTAACTGAGACGGCCTGCACGGCACCCGGCACAAACTAACTGAGACGGCCTGCACGGCACCTGGCGCTAACTGAGACGGCCTGCACGGCACCCGGCACTAACTGAGACGGCCTGCACGGCACCCGGCACTCACTGAGACGGCCTGCACGGCACCCGGCGCTAACTGAGACGGCCTGCACGGCACCTGGCATTAACTGAGCACAGTGCACAACAATGAAATGTGTTTTCTGCATTTAACCCTTATGTGACATTGTGAAATAGCAGGGGGCAGCTAATTCAGCGGCCGGGGAGCAGTACCTTACTCAGGGTATCTCAGTGGTGACTTGCTGGTCGGGGATTTGATCCAGCAATCTTTCAATGTTCTCCTGTAACCATTAAGACACCACTGCCCATAGACTATGGGATAAAACCCACCAAAACACAATTACAAAAGTATTTCCATGTTCTCCATCGTTCTCTGATGTGACATGTTTTGGAGGAATACCTTTGATGGCCATGTAGCATCGGCCAAATCATCTCGGGTCTTCATTATTTCATTACATGTGAGCCTAATCTTTTGCTTGGCTGCACTGCCATCTACAGTTTGGAAGAGTTACTACAGCCCTGGCAGCCTTTCTTCCACTCCACACCTCCAGAGGTCCCTGCCAGAAACGGGTATTTCCCTTACCAGCCAAATTAAGATAAGATTCAAATTAATCATAATTGTTATATTTGGCTGCAGATCCACAATAACACTCAAAGCAAAACCATAAAAGCTATGCTGGTATGAATCTTTTAAAGGATGGTTTCAGAGGCATTAAGTAACGACTAAAGCGAACGAACATATCCAGTATCGTGTTGGTCGTGACTAAAGCGAACGAACATATCCAGTATCGTGTTGGTCGTGACTAAAGCGAACGAACATGGCCAGTATCGTGTTGGTCGTGACTAAAGGCGAACGAACATGGCCAGTATCGTGTTGGTCGTGACTAAAGCGAACGAACATATCCAGTATCGTGTTGGTCGTGACTAAAGCGAACGAACATATCCAGTATCGTGTTGGTCGTGACTAAAGCGAACGAACATAGCCAGTATCGTGTTGGTCGTGACTAAGTGAACGAACATAGCCAGTATCGTGTTGGTCGTGACTAAAGCGAACGAACATAGCCAGTATCGTGTTGGTCGTGACTAAAGCGAACGAACATAGCCAGTATCGTGTTGGTCGTGACATAATGGCAACAACAAACAGTAATTCTATATATGTGCTTTCATATTTTATATCCAAAAATAAATTATGTAGGAGACATTCTATATTTTTTTATTTTATTTAACAGTGAAATAAACAAAACCAAATGTACAATATCCTCCTGAGATCAATAAAACTGTGAAAAATACAACAACAAAAAAAGTAAAGTGGTACCGTTTTAAAAATAAAATTTCTGACCTGGTTCTTCGAACAGTTAGCTTGGCCAGTTGTGTTGTACATCATTCCCATGTCATTTTCCCGGCCAGTGAGCATTTTTTTGTGCACAACTGAACACAACTTCACATAATATCAACATAAGGTAAGGTGTTTCTGTATTTCTGATGCGGTGTGGCAACATGCAGGTACGAAAAACATACCAGAATATTTCGGTGGCATAAACTACTTTGTATACCTGAATATAGTAATCTCTGAAGCATAATAATATTTAGCATTAGGGTAGTTATGTCCAGTTAATCTCCGGAGCGACCACTGATTTAAAAACAAACACAGGATATGGGGAAACCAAAGGTAACTCTTTGAGGACATACGATATGAATGACAGATTATCATTTTGAAAGATAAGTACAGAATCTGTATCATTTTCAGTGAAATATGCATGGTCAATATAGATGCAATTATAAGGCCAGCATCAAGTTGATTTAATTCTCTCAGCAATATATACAAACGATAAAGCTGATATGTGGAATATGCAGTGACCATACGAAGGGAAACCCTGATGGAAGTTCTTAACGTTACAGCTTCAGATGCGGAAGGATTTTTACGTGAAAATTCAAACCTTGTGTCGTTATCAGTCCCGTGTTTCAGTTTGCCCAGAATCTAGATTTTTTTTTCCACAGACGAGATAGAGACACTGACTCATCCATGTGTCCAACAGAGGATGGAGGGTCCCCTCTTCCTAGTCTTAAGAGGGATCACAGTCTGTTTTTTAAAACTGGATTTTCAAAATCCTGGATCCAGAACCCATTTAAGCTCCTTTTGACCACAATGGTGGATAGCTGAATATCCTTGTTGGTCAGGTCCTGTTGGATGTCCAGACTTGAATTAGTGTCCATTGGTCTCAGGAGCAGGAACAGGTGTTGGAGTAGAGGATCTGGAAGTGACCGGAACCTTCTCTGTGCCAGGGCTGGGCGTGGGGGCACTGTCAGCCTTCCCAGTTGCCCTGGCAGCCGCAGCGGAGTGGGCCTTGGGCTGGGCCTGCAGGCCCGGGCTGCAGATTAGGTGGTGTCTCTCCCAGTCCTTGTTGCTGGCAGAAGGAACCGCAGTAGCGCGCAGCGTTGCAGCCGCTGCACGTCTCGCTGGCCTTGCGCCCGCAGTTCCGAGCAGCACTACAAAGTGAAACCCAACAGACTGTCATTGCAGTGCATTTCCATGGCATTGGAGTTACACAGCCCTGTTGTTTGCAAGCTTCAGGTGAATAACTGACAGATTACCCATGCCTCTATCTCTTCTGAACGTGTGTGTGTAGAGTATTCTGCTACCTGACATTATTTTTTGTGGTTCTTCCTGTCTAAAAGGCAGGGATTGTCATAACCGCTACGCAAGTATGCATTCACCTTTAAAAAGCGATACGTGCGATAATCAATTGTTGTGACAGCGTGAATGCGTACGTGTTTTATGTGCATTTGCGCCGATATGACAAGAAATTATCGTGCATTTGAACCTCTATACAAATGAAGTACAAATTAAAGTTTTTACAGATGAATTCGTACTTGCGTACCAGTTATGTCAATCCCTGCTTATAGATGCACGTCAGTAGCAATTTCGTTGGACTCGTGTACAAATGTTTATTAAACTTCCAGCTTAAGTCTTCTTTTGGTTTATTGACATGGAGGACCGGTCCTCGTGCAGTACGTGGGTCACATATCCCTTTCTAGATTGGAGGTTTTTGTGGGGGACTCCCTCTGCGTGTGACGGTGGGCGTGTGTGTGTTATGACCGTCACCTCGCTGGAGTCTTCCTGCTCGTTGATGACCTGGAAGGCGTCCTCGGTGGCCTTCCTCTTGGCCTCGGCGAGGGTCCTCTCCATCTTGGCCCTCTCGGCAGCGATCATCTCGAAGGCTTTCTGCTCGGCCTCAGCCACCGCCTTCTGGACCTCGTCCATTGCCTGCCGCTTCACTTCATTGACAGCCTCCTCTATGGTGGGGGTGGGCGGGGGGGGTTGCTGTTATAGTCCTGCCTTAGTTCAGAAGAACACCCCTCCCCTTCTATGCTACAGGTTCACGGAAGGTTACCCTTTACACAGCATCATGCATCATGTCAACCATCAACAAATGTTTGGAAAACTATTTATTAACCTTCACTTTCTGATATAGACAAGACTGTTGCAAATTTAAAATTTTATTAAAATCGCCATATCAGTCCAGTCCAAGACGATGAAAATACAGATTTTACAGATTAGAAGGGCAAAATATCTGCCAGACTTTTCTGGTCCCCACAAAGTCTTGTGAATTTTCCCCATACAAATGACTGGAGAGATATAGTTATACAATTACAAACCTGTGTGTATGTGTGTAGGTTGGGGCTAAAGTGTTTGAGTGCTTTAAAAGTTTAGCTTATGATTAATTGTCAGTATTACATCTGACTTATACATAATAATTGTGAGGTTTTCTACAATTAGGAATGATTAAACCAAAATCAGTCCAAAACTGAACAGATCGTGTCTGTGAGTGTGAGCGCAGTTTTGGGGGAAACCCAAATGGGTTAAGGTGACACCTGACGGAGATGCCCCGCGGAAATGGCGGGTCACAGGACCGGCACCGCGGCCTTGCCGCTCAGGCTCCCGCTTATCCATCTAGAGCCTGTTTTAGAGCTATGGCTCAGCCCCTGGCGACCAGATGACTGATCTCAGATCAGACAGACTGGCCCTCAAGAGAGCAGGAGGCAGTCTGGAAGCCTCCTATGCCCCCCCAACCCCCACTAAAATCTTACCAGCTTTCCTCCAAATCTCGTCCGGCACGTACGCAGAGCCAAGCCTCAGCACAAAGTCTCTCTGGTTTTCTGGTTGGGGCAGAAGAAACGGCATTTTTAGGAGGGCCCCTGCAGTCGTGGGTGGGTGGGTGGGTGGGTGGGTGGCACGTGACGGGCACCGCGGACGAGGCCCGCTTGGACAGGGGAGCCTGGCAGATGGCTTGGAGCTGGGGAGCGGGGCTTGTTTTGCGAGACGACAGCTCTGCCTTCTGTCCTGAGCTGGATCGGACCCACTGGCACCTGCCGCAACCATGTACCATGTACCAAGCTCCAGCCCCCTCTGCTGTGCCAGCACCGCCCGCGCTCCCCTTGGGGGGGGGGGGGGGGGGGGGGGGGGGGGGGAGATTCAATGCCTCCATGCTGCACGCCGAATTCCCACAACATGGTTACAGCGGAACTGTGATTCTAGCTATTGGTGCTGTCAAGCTTTAAGATTCCTTATAGTTTACCTTCATTTTGGGGGGAAATACGAGGCTTATTTGTGCCAAGCCACCCGTGCGGATCTAAAATTAACATTCATAAGTACAGAGGATAACAGTGTAGAGAATGACGATTTTCAATGCGCGATGATAAAGAATTATTATTGATAATGAATTTAAAAAGGAAAAATTCTGAGGAACTAACATCTCCATTAGCTTCAGCCCCAGAGAACCTTTTCATGTTACGTGGGAAAAAAAATTAAAAAAACACTCCTTCACTTTGAATCATTATTTTTAAAAGAATATTTCACTAATTCCTGTCTTAAATGGTCAGGAGAGAAAATGCGGGTGCTTGTGCTGCCTTGGCCACTAAGGACGGGATTTCATCCTGTCAGTAGTAGGTTTAATTCTACTAGCCGCTTGCACTTGTCGTTAATACTGCCCCTTCGGCCTGGCAGAGAGTGTCCCTCCCGACGGTGGGCTCTCACCGGTCTGTCCTCCCTCACCCAGCCGCGGGCTCTGGCTTTGGGGAAGCTGGAGCCGCTCCTTCCCGGCCTCCTCCTGCTCGCTGGAGCGCCGCCTCCAATAGTGCAGCTCCTGCCGGTCGGCCTCCTGACAGCGGCGGAGCACGCTGACTGAGCGGCGCGTCTTCTCCACCATGTCCACGATGCAGTTCAGCACCTGCGCAGGGCGCCGAGCGTCAGAAGCCAGAACACAGACACCCACGCGCAGCGGACCCAGTCCCGTTCGGTATCCCTTTATGAGTTGTAAAGTTTATGGGTATTTATTTAGTGCTGGATATTTCCTTAAATGACTATGTAGGGCATATTGCTAAATATTATAATCATTTATATATGTATGTATAGTATTTACAAAGCATTTGATAAGAATATCGGCTGCAGTATATAAACAATTTCCTTAGCATTTTTCTCTTTGGCTTCCAGATTTGTTGCACACACAAAGGATCATGTTTCCTTCATGCCCCTGTAAGTCTTGGATGCGGCCGATGGAGCGGCTCTTACGTGATCGAGGTGCCTCCACTCGTCTGACCACTCTCTCTCCGTCAGCCTGTGGTCCACGGGCTCCTCGCGGAAGGCTCCGTTGGTGCCTGGTTAATAACACACACGCACACAACCGTTCATATAGTCCCATCATTGTGGGCATAGCCCTAATCCCAACACCAGAACCAGCCCTGACCTTAACCATAAGTAACCATGATTACATTCATTGATTTTTTTTTTTTTTAAACTGAGAATTATATTTTAAATTGAGATTTATATAGTGGGGACCTGAACAATTTTTCTCAGAAGCTAAAAAGTAACAGATTTGACAGTATGGTGACGACATTTGGTCCCCACAATGTGCTAAGTGCAAACCGGCTCGCGCACACACCACCATAAAAATGGTGTGACTTCAGCCATCCTGTTCACACTCTCTAAGTGAGAAAACGGGGGTGAAATCCTTCATGGGTCACGTTTGGGGAAACGGCACAGAGAACCGCCCCCCCCCACCCCGAAACCAAAAGAAACTGAAATCGAAAGAAAAACTAAATCATTAATCTTTCTCCTTTTAGCCCGGATTCGCCATCTGGACCAAAACGGCGAGAAACCGAACATCTCCAGTTACTTGAGTATATTGTTGTTTGAATTACTGAAGGGTTCGACGTACATGAGGCTGATTAAAGTGCCTCATTTTAGGACACACCTCATGCGTTCGGGTTCCAGCTATCACTCAGCACTGCCACCCCCCCCCACATTAGGCGTGGTGAATAATATTTTCCATTTCTGGGCACTGGAGCACCTTCCTCTGCTGGCGCGGAGACGCGCAGCTCTGCACATGGTGGCCTCGGAACAGCAGACCCTCCATCAGGGCTCCACTCCAGAGGAGAAGGTCTGTGATGAGAACCAGACCCCTGGCACCAGGCCTCCAGCTCACATCTGGGAGTCAGCTGTCAGCGCCCCCCCCCCCCCAAACCCCCCCCACTCTGTGTGCATGCCGACCCGGAGCTGACAGGGCTGCTGGTGTGCGGCCGGACTGTCTGGGGCTCCGGCATTCCGGCACGGAGACAGGCAGGCTGACAGGCGCGATAGTCGCCCCCCCCGCGTACCCCCACCCCCCCGCGTACCCCCACCCTCCCGCCGCCTAACCCTATATCACCTATTCCAGACTGACGCATTCATGATGCTGAAACTTTATACACGTGCAACTCTTGCGCCATAGGCGATTGTACATCCTATTAATGCAGGGGCTTTTTTGTCTCAGACCCCCTGAAAATAATTGCCCCCCCCCCCTCCCACTCATCAAATTTAATCATGGGGATGGTGGACCATCCAGTATTCCTTTGTGGAATCCCAGAATTGGCCCTGGCTCTTAAGCCTTGCATTTTATCCAAGACAGCCTCTTTTTCAAAAGCCTGACCCAGTTAAAAGGTGAGGCCTTCAAGCACGTCGTCAGACAAGCGCTAAAGCAGCACAGCTTCTCCGTGAGACTGGAAGCAGCATCTCTGCGCAAAATATCGACAGGAAAATGCAGTGCATGCAGCTGATAAAGAAGCTGATAGGAAGCAGGTTAAAGCAGCGACTGACAGCACACATTGATCCCAGCCGTCAGTCTTCCGACCAGTTATCCCAGTCGGGGTTAGGGGTGGCCTGGAGCCGATCCCAGGCAGCACGGGGCACAAGGCAGCCGGGATGCATCACGATCAGTAAGCGGAACAGCTTGAGTCATCGGATGTTTGTGAGAGGAAAGCACCACGTCTCTGGATTATGGCAACCCATTATACCATAATTATTGTCAATAGTCTGACCATCAACATACATCTTTCTATCATGTTAAGACAGGTGTGTGTGACTAACATATAAGCAGCTTCAAACCACAGGCACCTTACAAGTTGTGGTTTCCATTTTGACAATTGTGTTCATTTACCTGATGCTTATATGTGAAGCGACTTACAGTACATTTGTGCTCCCTGGGATTTGAACTTACAACCATTGCATTGTTAGCGTAATGCTCTACTTGTATGGTAAAGATAAAGACACCGAGTTTGAGCCGTATGTGGTGATGACTCCTGGGGAAGGGTTGGTTTACCTGAGAGGCGCGGCCTGTCCTTGAGGTCTCGCAGCTCCAGCAGCCTCTGGGGCTCGCGATACAGGTGTGGTACAGCTATGTCCTCCAGGGCGTAGTGCTGCAGGGGCGGGGGCGTCGGTGCAGCTGGCCAGTCAGAGGCAGGGGGTGGGCAGGGCTGTGCCTGGGGGCGGGGCAGATGGTGCAGATGCGCTTAGCAGGGGGTTCCAGGGGACCTGGGGGCCTCTCGTGATAGCCATTCTCTTTAGCCCTGCGGACACGGGTCCAAACATAAGAACCACTGCCCTAACTGAATCAAATGTTCCAAATCTAATAAAATGTTCTAAATCTAACCGTTCCAAACTATTTAAAAAGAGCTGCCATTAACTCTGGGAGATTACATATGTAAGATGAGCTTGTATTTTTTTTTATATTTCCTTTTCAGCGGGTTCAGTAGTAGCAGAATGCTAATATTTTATTATTGGTATTTCTTCATTGGTCTGACTGTATGGGGTATGTTGGGGGGGGGGGAGTGATTGCATACGGATGCTGGAAGAGCCTAACGGCCGGACGGCCGGGAGGGGCTTACGTGCTGGGGCTGTGTCTCTTGGCGTTCTCGCCGGGCCCCAGGAGCAGCTCCGAGGAGTCGGACGGCGATGCCAGTGTGGTGCTGAGCAGCAGGTGCTCATGCTGAGAGAGGTACTGGGCGGGCGTCTGCTTGGCGGCCCGGGCGCAGTGCAAGAGCTCCCTCTGCAGGAGGGGTAGGTTGGCCTGAACAACAGGAGGCATGGACAGCGTTATGAAGAGGGGAGGGGGATGCTTGGGAATAGAAAAAAACATGAGCAGACCCCCCCGAGCCAGGCACTGTAGCTTCACCCCGCTGTCTACCAGACCTGCAAAAATGGCATCTGGTAAATGTAACCAAGAGTTTCATCTTCTCTCTCTGTCCCTCTCCCTCTCTCTCTCTCTCTCTCTCTGCATTTCAGGGAAATTACAACACCGTAGCTCTTAATAAACGGTTTGGGGTTTCACGACATTTGGATTGCGGTGGCAGAAATCCAGACTGACCCGATTGGGCCCGGGGCCTAGGAGGAAACTGAAATGGTTCAGATTTTTTGCTCATACAAGGTCAGTGCCAGAGTAAAGCCGTCCAGCACCGCGGAGCTGCACCGCGGGGCCCGGTGTGT
The DNA here is from genome assembly GCF_023856365.1 of Brienomyrus brachyistius. Lineage (NCBI taxonomy): Eukaryota > Metazoa > Chordata > Actinopteri > Osteoglossiformes > Mormyridae > Brienomyrus > Brienomyrus brachyistius. The sequence goes on from NC_064540.1 coordinate 13,256, forward strand.
GGAAGCACTCTGTGTAATGAGAAACAGGCCCTCGCCTGTACTATTATGGCCTGCTTTTTCACCCTGTTGGATCGGCCCCGGCAGTGTTTGCCACGTGTCCTTTACCCATCCATCCAGCAGGGGGTGCAAGTTTTAAGGCCCCAGTGTGGACCAAATGTGATGCTCAAAGGACATGAAATGGCACAAAAACAAACATACTGTCTAAACTTCACTGCCGCGTTTCTCCGCTGTAAAAAAAAAATGTCATTCTGATTGGGGACAGTGTCACATTCTCCAGATGTCATGTTAAACTGTGAAGCAAACTGCCTGTTAACTAGCCTAAATGTTTCTTACATTAAACTTTATTACAGCAATCTTGTAAATTAGCTGCCTACCTAGAAGTCTTGCTTGACCACAAATGCAGGTAATGAGCAGTGCCTTTTTATGTATATAATAAAAAAAAAACATTGACGTGTTCCGTTTCCAAAAGGTCGGTCTTTGTTGAGAATTTGTTGTGGCTAAATTCGTGTGTTGAGCCCGACCTGGACACATAAGCCAGTGAGAACCCGTAGATTTTTTATATGCGAAATCAGAACACTGGCAGATTTCAGAGGACGGAATCCACGAACAAAACATGCTGAAAATACTCATTTTCTCTGACAGTTCTTAGTTGGGGCATATAGGAATCAGATGACATTGATGAAAGTTCTTGTGGAACACATGTTGCATTACAATCATAAACGGGGTTGTTGGTCGGCATGGTGGGGGGGGGGTGTATTGGCAAAAGCAGGAAGGCTGTACCTTTAGGAAGGGGATGACGAACGGCCGCAGGGGGAAGTTAGTCGCCTCCTGTAGTCTGGAGTGAAATTCCTCGATGGTGACGGTGGAGTTCTGCGACGGAAAAGGACACAAAGCAGGCCGAGGCTTTAGCAAAACCCTCCAAAAATACGGGGGGGGTCGCAGGCGTGAAGAGCAGTCCCCCCCGAAACCTAATGCCATACGCTGTGCCGCAGTCACCCAAAATCTTTTTTTTTCCTATTAAAAAATATAGATTTTCCATTTCTGCTTACTTTCTATTTCGCAGAATTGCCACTGAGCCTTTCAGTCATTTACGATAAAATGAGATTCAGACACTGGGCCTTGACCCCAACACCACTAGACAGAGATACGATAAGCACTTCAATAGACGTTTCAGGCCAACTGACGAAACCGTAAGAGCGATGCTGTACAGATTACACATATTTCATTCTCTGCAGACCTCCGGCACAGAAAGAAATGTCTCGCGAGGACACAAGAGGGTGAAACTCTTATCAAAACAGAGTGCGGTGTCTCTGCTCACATTATGTTTGCCATTTTCCCGAGTATGTAGGACACGCCCTGGCTTTGAACCAAACGTGACAGAAATCTTCCATTATTGGTGGAATTCCCCTTTAAGTGCTGGCTCCGCCCCCTGCAAGCACTCACCACCAGCGCCAGCACCAAGCTGCGCACGCTCTCCCCGATCTCCGGCGAGATGTCGCTCCCGAACTGCTGCAGCGTCGTCAGGAAACGCTTCAGCTTGCTGAGCTGCCGGGCCCCGCAGGTGGCGGGCAGCTGCTGATTGGCCAGAGATGATGAGGATGACGCCGGCCCGTTGCTATAGTGCTGGGGCGGGGAGGGAACTGCATTCAAAGTAGGTGGGGAGTTATTAATCCCATTGGTCACTAAGGAAAGAAATGAATAAGCGTTCGTCTGGTGACTGGCCACATTGCTGGCGATGTGGTACGAAGAACAAAAATTACACAATTTTATAATCTAGCATCGCAAGATTAAGTAATTGCGCTTATTGGCTTTAATAAAATTCAGTTTTATATAGCACAATTCCCACCGAGACTGCCAAAGAGCTCCCATCGTTAAACAAACAAGACAAAACAAATAATACTGAAAATTAAATTTGGTCTAACAGCGCTGTGGCAGTCATGTCTGTACAAATTGTCAAAGTGTGCCTGAATCAGAATGTGTAATGCAGTGGCTCTCAAAAGACCCCCTCAAAAAACACCTTTCCATATGGGGGGGGGCAAAATGATAAAACACTAAAATAGCTACCAATAAAATCTGTCAAGCTTGCAGGTGAGGTGAATTATTTTTATTTTTTTTTGCATATTTTGAGGGTCTTGTAACTCTTTCCAAATTATTTGCCACTCCACAATTTGGGGCCCACAGGTCTAATGATCCATCACTGCGTCTCCTGGACAGAAGTTCTCCTGAAGCGATGATGTTTGTAGGGGCAGCCCAGAAGAGGGAGGCGGGACTTACGTGTGGCAGAAGGGAAGGAGACGGGGCGAGGCCCGCTGGGGTTGGCAGAGGGCAGAGGGGGCATAGCAGAAGGCGCTGGTCTGGAATGAGCTTTGACATCCACAGGAGAACCAGGCATGGCAGACCTCTTCTTGTCTCGGTCTGAAAGGGGCGAGCCCAGAATTAGCCGTGTGATTGCCCACAGGTAACGAGTAGTCCTTTCGGGCCACAAAGACCTCCCCGGCTTCTTCCATGACCTCATTCCAGACAAATCAGGCCTGGACACGGCTTTCGCAACTGATCGAAACAGCGGGTAAGTGCTGGAAAGGAAACAATCAGAAAGCCTTCTCATCCAGAGGGGAAAGGGGGAAAAAAATGAACAAATAAAATAAAAATCAGACACACAAGATGGGTTTGAGTCACTCAGTTCGGGCGCCAACACCAGAGCAATACCAGAGCAGAGTTTTCCTCCCATAAATGCTTGTTATGCGACACGCAACAAAATGGGATAGGAAAAGCCTTGTTCCAGGAATTAACTGGATGCCATCTAACTTTGATCTATACGAAGATCCATTAGAAGAAGCTCTAAAAGATACATTTTAATAACAGAGTGTGTCAAAAAATACATTTCTGAACGTTTCTGAAACGCTAAATTTCAGCCGCTGACTTTCTTGGGTGCAATGCATCCAGCATCTTATTGCAGTGATCGGTATCAAGCACGAAAACTCCAGACTAGACGAAAAGCTACAGCTACTGATTCATGTTCATGCTTTCAAGAAGTGTCTGTGACAGATGTCAAATGGCATATTGCTGTGAAAATCTGAATGATGTTTTGCCATAGTGCATGAACAAATACCAGCAGCCAGCCCTAACCAACTCATAGCCGGAGGAGACTCAACAAATGCAAACGAAGAGTAACAGTTGTTTAAAAATGCTGATTAGACACGGCACACAACAAATAAGTAAGCAATTCAAAATCAATTAAAAGTGAACTTGATCATATAAAATGTGCCATGAGTCATTAATCATAACCCATCATTGATTCAGAGCAAACTACACCCCCATTCTTTCTGAAGCAGCATGATTTCAGAACTAGTGAAAGTCCAGTTTAAAAATCAACCAGCCTCAAATATACTGGACGACGCCATACAATTTACTACAACAAAAAGAGAAGAACCATATTCAGCATCGTACAGAGATCAGACACACCGAGTCCCCGCGACTTCAGTCTCGGGAGTGCTCGCATCCGCGCGCAGATCCACTCAGATAAGGGCAACCCGCGCGGGCGCTGCCATGGCGATGGGCATGTGGCAGCACGCATCGCTGCACCCCGTTATCGGACAGCTCCGCCTCCCCCCCCCATCACCGCCACCTGAGCCCCAGATGCCTCGCCTTTCCCGGCTCTGACGGTTCCCCTGGTGCTCCAGCAGCGCCTCTTAATGGGTCGGCCAAGGGCCGCTGCTTCGCTCGCCCCACCTGCCACGTTTAAGGAATGGGGGGGGGGGGGGTTTGTGCAGATGGACGCCAACACGCTTTTGTGCTTGAATCGCACAGCATACAAACAAGACCCACGATCTGGACGCCCTGGAGGCCAGAGCGGCACAGGAGAACCGCGCAGGAACTTGAGGAACATCTCCGCTTGAATCCCCCGTGTTCGAGGTCACTTACAAGCCAGACACCGCTTCATAGCCGTATCAGTCGCTACGGCAACCACACGACGCACTTCATCCCGGCCGCAGACGACGCACCATGAGCTTGACGAAAGCAAAGCCGACAGTCAGCAACACTAAGCACAGGGCCAGCGGTGGTGGTGGGACACTGGAAATGAATGGCTCCCGTTTTAGAAAAGAATGATACTCAGTTGCCGGGGGTGTTGCCGTACACAGGTCTGGCTAATGGACGACCTACCCCCCGCCCCCCCATCACGCAGCTGTACCGGATAATGCCTGTCAATAAAAAGAAAAGCACGTCTCCCTGTTTAGCATCGTCACTGCAGCGAGACCTGGTTTTGTTCCTACACCCATCCAGAGTAAATATTGGTCCAAACAGCATTTGCTTAACTGTCCTGCCAGCCACCCGTCACCTTTTCAGTTAAACAAGAAAGATAATAGCGGGAAGCGTTGGGGGGGGGGGGGGGGGGGGCGCCCTGCAAGGCATCATGGGGTAATCCCGGGATGTGGTTAACAACGGACGGATGTTAAGAAACGGGAACGAAATAGTGGAGTGGAAGTGTGGATAAGAGAGAACCGCTTACTGATTCATGAGCACGTGGCTTTAATATGGCGGGAAAAACATGAGGTCAAGGTGGAAGAGATGAAGAGGGTGGTTACATACCAGCATTTCAGGCTGTTTGTAGTGCAAAATACCAGACCCCTGGCCTTAAGACACAGACTTAAGAAAATCCTCTTTCCTAACTGAAGCGTTTCCTAACCCTAATTTCAAAAACTCAGAAGCAGAGCGACTGGTGAGAACATCATCACGGTTGGTGGAGGGGCTGACATTTTCGCTCGGAAATCTTCATTTGCAGCAATTCCCTCACTTTCTGTAGTGTGAACTGGACAGCTTGCACAGCATGGAGGATAGAGCAGGAAGCCCTGTGTCAGCTGACAGGAAATAGAGCCATTATTAGAAGCTAAATGCATCCATTCTCAGGCCATCGGCGTCGCCTGCAGTCTCCTCTTCTCAGAATGTCACCCTAGAGATTCCCTGGGATTAAAAAGCCCCCCGTGATTCGTTCTGTGACGGGCAACAGCCCGAGTCTGTGACAGAAGTCAGCGCAGTCGTGGGCGTCTTCGCCTTGCTGAAAACAGACAGCTGGGGCAAACATGGAAATTACGGCTGGGGCTGTGACGTCCGTGCAGACTGTGACAGTTACGGGGACCTGATTAACCACTTTTGCGAGGGTCAGTCTGAACAGACTGTGGATGAGAACTACAGCAACAAGCTTCCCTGAAGAACATCACCAAGCATGTACTGTGATGAAGGGCATCAAACAAAGTGGCAGATACCCGCTAAATAACGGGGCGAGCTGAGGCAGCAACCCCAATTTCATATCTAACTCTGGCCGTGATGCATAGCTAAGGCACCCCCGCTGCTCAGGGAATGAGCCGGAATTACACCGGCCATAAACCGCATTACTGCATTCTGACATTCGTCCGACATTAATATTAAAAATCATTACAGTCTCACTCAGCTTCTTCAAATGAACAGCCATTGTATTAACACACATTAGTACAGGGAAAGGACGGTGAAATTCATATTCATAAAAATACCACCAGGAAAGCCTCTGACTTCTTTATGTTTGTAGCAAGATTCCAGACAGCTTAAGTAGGCCAAAGTGCTGAAGTTTGATGCAACGGAGCTATGCGTGAAAATGACAGTGATGCATCATGTTGTTACAAAGACGCAGGAGCCCCAACCACCGTGCATTTCACAATAACAATCCGCCGCCCCCCCCCCACCCCACCCCTGCCAAGCCCTCCTCTCCCCTTCCTGCCTCTCAGGTCCACAGAGGCCTGGTTAGAGAAGGAACAGGCAAAGTGACACAGGGCGACTCACTGCCTTCCTACCCAGCAGCCTCAGTGCATAATGAGCATCGGAACCGAAAGAAAAGCTCCCATATGAATCGTCCTTCACCGTCTTCCAATGATGCCGCCGCTATTGGGAACTGAAGAGCAAGTTCCCAAAACTGAGTGAGTTTTTGTAAATTTGCTCCACAGTTTCAGTTCAGACGTGACGCCATTGTCATGCACCTACTTTCCTAGAACTTTCCTAGAACCAGGTGTCACTAAGAATCTACAGCGGGTCCTCACGGCTTTGGACATAAAAGAGTTAAACGTAGCTTTTATTTTTTTTTTGCTGCAGGCTTGCTCATGCGGCCACTGCCCCCCGCCGGCCCTCTGCTGTCCTCTCCACCCCACCCCCCCCCCGCCAGCCCTCTGCTGTCCTCCCCAACCCCCCCCCCCAGCCCTCTGCTGTCCTCTCCACCATATGGATCTAATCGGGCGAAAGCCGGCCAGCTGGGGCCTTCAACAGTCACCTGTGACAAGAGAAAAGAGACAGACGGCTTAGGATTCCAATCCAAGGGAGGGACAATGTGTTTCGAGCGATATAGAGAAGTGGGGGGGGGGCACACGCGACTCGGACCGCGTCAGTGAGAGCGAGGGAGCAGAATTGGCCTCAGACAAAGACGGCACCTGGTCCTCTCCCCGTCCGCGCGCGACGACAATGCAGCTCACATCTGTTTCTGCCTCCCGCTCGCGCCCCCAGCTTAATCCGCCCCCATCTTTTCTCCTCGCAGCACAACAACAGGTCTTAATCTCCAAGCCCTGCTCGCAGGCGGCTGCACAAACAGTCTACATTTTCTTTTTCTTTTTTAAAATTGCCAAACGCGTGCACGTGCAGGGTGAGCTCAGCCGGTGGGGTGAAGGCACGCTCGCCTCCCCCCCCCGGTCCGCGCGTTCTTTAAGAACGTGCGGTCCGAACGTGCAGCCCCTGACAGAGTGTGCAACTGCGTTACGGTTAATTTACTCATTTGTTTCATGATCTCATAAAAATAAGCAAACACAGCCTTCCTCTGTGAAAAATCATCTTCAGCTGCTATGAACTACTGTCCCCCGTATCCCACAACTCCCACAAACGTATGAATGAGACACGGGGAAAAAAAAAAAAACGAACATCAACACACTTAAGTAACAGCTGACGTAATTACAATTAACTCACATTAAATACTTAAGGAATAATTGATTTGGGAATAATTGACACAGCGGCCATTCAAGCACCGAATGAGTGAAGTTAATCAAAAACACACCGGATTTGGCTTCAGTCTGAGGATTTCTCAGTGTTCCAGTCCGTTATACTACTTAAGGTTATATACATCTGCTGCCTGCTGAAGGTTGCAGGCTCTCTACGCAAACAGATGACAGGGAGGCTCTAAACTATAGGAGAATCGAGACAAAAGTACTTTGGGAGCCCAGGATGGCATGTGATACTGCCACCATCCTCATGTGCAGGTTGTCGGCTCCCGAGGACAGCAAACAGGTCACGCCTGAGCAGAGCAGACCCTTCCCCTGCTTCCTGACAGTTACGGGCGTAAAATAACAGTCCTGGCAAGACATGCTAATAACTGGCCTGGATTATTATAAAAATACTTCATTCGCTTTACAAATTCCAGATCTTCCCTTGGCAACATTGGTGCATCAGTGCAGCGAAACTTCATAGTCACTCAGTCACGGCAGCACTTGGCCTTTTGCGCTGGGAGATGAGGTAACATTCAACAATACTATTTAATTGCATTTTATTTTCCGATTATGTCATTTCATTGTTCTTCCCTTGTCTTTTTCCTTTTCTGCAGCTGGATTAACTACTTTGCTCTTTGCAGTAGCCCCTGGTCTATGATCGGAATGCATTCGAATTATTGCATTAACAGTATTCAAAACTATATTAACACGCAACAGCAATAAACGACTGGGGAGACGTAGGGAATAAACCTCCAGGCTAATTGTGTGTGTTGACGAGTAGACATCAGGACACGCTAACAAATAGGGCAGAAGCTTGAGCTACTTTACAGCAGGGTGGAGCTACAAAGGGAACCTGAGGGGGGCGCTCTCTCCACCTCAGCACCTCAGACCTGGCTACAAGCGTGCCGAGGTTTTGGAAGGCAGTCATTCTATCGGTTCTGATGCTATAATTATTTTGTATGGTGATCGGTTCCCCGTGATGGTTAGACAGCAGTATGCAGTCTGTAGCTCTGCCCTTTTGGGTCTGGATTTGGGGGGGGGGGGGGGTTGAGAGAGCGGGGGCTTGAATTTCAGGGAGGAAAAGCAGCGCGAGAGGCTGAGTGTTTGTTTAACAAAGTCACTCTTCTTCAAAGTGCTGTTACAGCTGGCTGTCTCGGTGCACTGAGGCTCGGTGGTGTGATTCATGACCCAGTGCTGTGTGTGTGTGTGTGTGTGTGTGTGTGTGGTGCTTGGGGGGGGCAGATCTGTTAAACTGAGGGCAAGGGGAATAATGGCCAGCGCCGCTCAGCTGCGGAATGCGGACCCCACGATTTTTCTTGGCTCCGCGGGAAACTTTCTCTCAGCCCCCAGACTGTGGTCCAGCTGATTCCCAGGACCGACGCGGCGCCCATGTGAGAGGAGAGAGGCTCACGTTAAATTCACCCCAGCAGGGGAGGGGGCGAAGGTCTGGGGGCCTGACCTCGGCCTTAAGACACACGCAGCGAGCTGCAGTCACCGGCACCACTCCTAAAACGAAGGTGCGTGGAAAATGAATCACTGGCAAGCGGCAGGAGCAGAGCAGACGGCGGCGATAAACCGTCGGCGAGGGACGTTTCATTCTGAACGTGGAAAAGCGAGACTGGATCCCTGGGAGGAGCCATAAATACTGCAAACCGCAGAGATCCAGGGTTCCATGTCAAAGCGAGGTCGGCGGCAGAGGCAGCGAGTTCGCCAAACGTTTGTCCAACATCCACGCTCCTCCCGTTTAGCGGACCTGTTTCTCTGCAGCGGTGGTGTCACTGCTCGATACCACCGGGGAGTTTTAGCTGGATCTTACTCCGGTTCAGTACCCTGTCCAAAGTTTCTAAGGTTTGGTCGAAGAAGCGGCTCCATATTTGACTGGCTGTGTCCTTAATCAGCTGACTTCAAATTAAATAAAATAAGAGATGGCGGGGAACATGCGAGTATGGCAGGAATGGGATGAGGCCACCAACTATCTACCCCCCCCCCCACCCAAGCTAATTGATTCACTTTCTAATCAATCACCTGAGACTCCACCCGCCCACATCTGACGTCACCTTCATCCAGGTCCTCCAGCAAATGACAGAGCAGGACAGATCTCAGCTCGGCCATGAACAGAAGCCTCCGTTAAAGCTGGATGTCTGGCTCCGTAGCAGGCGGCTGCTTAACCGTTCAGTGGCGACGTCGTGCCACGGCCGGGTCGTTCGGAGCGGCAGGTGGTCCGGGGTAACCCAACACGTCCACCCAGAGCCGCATCTTACTGCACCTCTGCCATAAATACGGGCCGATCGAGCTTGGACCATTTTAACAGTCGTGTTTGCTGTTTATTTAAGTATTTACACAAACTTCAATGTCTCCCAGCTTCAGGTGTGGAAAAACAGCCAATCGGTAAATAGTACCGACTCCTCAACTTTCCAACAAGCCCCTCGACAGTCACATATGTGTAGAGAGTTTCCTAGGACAACTTTTAAGAAATTCTTTCTGCGGCGGTTAAAGACTTCAGGTGTCTGCTTTCCACTGTCACAAAGCCCGATCATCTCACTCTTCAGACCTTTTAAATGCTAATGACCTGTTTCAGGGGTCTGGCCACAGGGCCTGAGTTCCGGAAAGTGCACAGACCTACTGGGGCATTGTTCTGGTGGGGGGGGGGGGGGGGGGGGGGGGGCAGGGAAAGACTAGAGAGACAAAAGGGGGACATCTTAGGTTAAGAACAAAAAGGCCAGTGTGTGTCTTTGTGTGTGGTGGGGGCTGCAAACTGCAACCGAAGTCACTTCATGAAGCACTCAGTCAAAGTGGCAGTCAGAGACCCAGCACGATCCAATACCATTTAAAGGTCCATTCAGACCAGTTAATACCACCAGCTATCACAACCCCCCCCCCCCCCCCCCCAAAAAAAAAAAAAAACCTCCACCATTTTCTTGATGAGCATGTGAAACAAAACTAGTTTAATGTACCCCTGGCTAAGGGAGAGAGACGCTTGGCCGGGTCTGACCTGGGGGGTGAGAGACAGCATGGAGACTGATGGATTATCAAGGTAACAGAATGACAGACATCTTTCTATGTGCAAATCCTGATCTCCCATCCCAACCTCCCGGCTACAGGGAGTCAAGTGAACAAAATGTACCCTGTTCACGAAGCCCCCCCACCCATACATGCACACTGCCCTACAACCCTGTCAAGAGCAAGGGGAGGGGGGCAAAAAACATAAGAATCCTAGAGCTCCCCATAGACGTGAACAACCAGCGCTCAGCGGCGATCAATCGCTGCGCGGCCTCTGATCCGGGGGCCCCGGAGGTCTGGCCTGGGGGGTATTGTTCCAGGTTTGTGCCTCATATCCTCCGAGGGACAATTGAAGCCACTGACAAGCCAGTGAAGCAAAGAGGAGCCTTGGGTCACGTGGGCTTCCTCCTGCGGACCCATCTCAGGACCCCTAATAGACCTTCTGCCTTTCTCTCTGCCCCCGTCAGACAGGAGCCCTTTACAGCATCATAATGCAGTGATTTCAACAATGGACCCCATTCAATACCGCTCTCCCCCATGCAATAAAACGGATATTTAGCAGCAAATTTTTCTCTTTCTTGAGAGCTGTTGTAACAAGACAATGGAAGCCCCTGAACTCGATTCTGCATCTCCAGCCACTGTAACTAATCTACTGTGTCCAGTTTAACCTTTTCAAGTGGGTGATAATTTGCCCCCCAGATCCATTCGCCGAACATGACCCGACCGATACGCCAGAGGTCACATGACATGCACTAGCAGGTCCCCGGGAGACTGGGAGAAGCGTGAAAGGATCTCTTGAAAAAGTCCAGGGCAGAGAAAGTCTGACGACGGTTTGTCCCACAGCGGTGACGAGCATGTTTAAAAAAAAAAAAAAAACTGAAAAAGAGGAGAGATGGACAGAGCGTTTGACACCGATGTGACGCAGCAAAGCTTGATGAATTACATGCATGCTAAGGCCTAACTAGGAAATGACAGAGAGAAGGGATGACAGAGACTGGAACCATAAACACGGCGCACCCCCTTCAAACCCCTCCTCCACCATGACACGAAACACACGCGCTGTCAGAGTGACGACCTCCAGCCTCCCGTCGATGCAGCCCGCTGCTGGCTTGAGACTCCACAGCCACGTCTCCCGCAGCATGCAGCCCCGGCATCGTCAATTCAGAGCCTCTCCAGGTCACGTCAGTGCAAGTCAGACCGAAACCCTACCCCCGGTCCACCCCTCCACCGAGCACCACAGCAGAGAAACCCAGGGCTGGTGTTGCTCAAGACATACCTCGACCCAGAAGCCCCTGAACGAATCTCTGTAGGAACGTGGCAGCAAACCGGTAGCCCACCTCCAGCCCCACGTGTGTCTGAGCACGGCGACTGCCCGCAGGAAATGACACACGCTGATGTTCACCAATAGCTTGACAAATACAAGTGCCTTGATTTTAGCGTCACAAGCCGAGATTAATTTGCCTACCTGAAAATAAGACGGTTAAACAATGTTCAGACGCACACTGCAGAAGTACCAGCTAACTAGCACAGTCATAACTTGTGTGAGTCTGAATTAAAGGAGGATTTCTGTGTTCGCTTGAGGAACATGAAGTCATCAGGCAGACAGTACAAGCTTAATGAGGGAGCAGTGCAGATACGTTGATATTTTACAACAGAGGCATCGCAGGTATCGAGGGGCTTGGCCGGGGATATAGTGCTCCATGGTAACGAATACAGCGCATTTTAAATCGCTGCGCTGAGCTCGCTTGTGTTTCAGAAAGTCCAGCAGCGCTAATGCAGGAGAGCTCAGTGTGGCCAGAGACTTGTGGGGACCACTTAGTACAGAAAAATTACACATTCAGATGCCCGTTAACAGAGGGACTCAATAAATGTGTTTTTTTCTAGTGCAATCACCCCCTAAGTCCCATCACTCAATATACAAGGAAGGTATATATTCCATTTTGTGTAATTAACAATAGGGTCAGTCTTGAAGGCAACAATGACACTGTAGAATAGTTATCTTAAGTAATACTTTGCTTATAAAAATCAAAGTGTTTTTGTGGGCAGAAACATTGCAGCACAAATGGACAGTCACATTGACACACACACACACACACACACACACACACACAAGTTTGTAGTTATATCTTTGTGGGGACTCTCCATTAATTTCTATGGGGAAAACTCTAATCCCAACATGACGACCTTAACCCCTACCCAGCCCTAACCCTAACTATAAGTAACCAAACTAAATACGAGACTTTATTTTTCTTTTTGATTGCATTCACAAATCTTTCTAAGGACCTGAAACACAGTCCCCACAATGTCAAATTAACAGGTTTTTATTACATTGTGGGAGACATTTGGTCCCCACAATGTAATATAAACATAATCCCCCCACACACACACACACACAGTAGGCATTTAAAATAAGTCTCCTTAAACTACGATACTACTTCGTTCATGTTCCACCTTTGACTGTCCATGGTAAGATTAATTACATGACAACAGAACGCACACAGAAAGATGTGGAAATTGTCTGAAGCACAAAACAGACACATAAAACAAAAGGATCCCCCCCCTCCCCAGTAAGGATAAGAAATCGTTTGCTGCTTACCTCCTCCCGGTTCAATCTCTCTCTTGTCCGAAAACTGCAGTGCCGTCTCTCTCTAGCCACTTTCCCTCGCCTCTCTGCGTCTTCATGTGTCACGCATGTGTTTGCGTTCCCACATATGTGAGTCCCAGCGAGGCCAGAGCGGCTCGATCGAAGCCAGGGAAACACAGATGGATCCCATATGGAAAAAGATCTCTCTCTCCCTCCCTCTCTCTCTCTCTCTCTCTCTCTCTCTCTCTCCCTCCCCCTCCCTCTCTCTGTCTCTGTCCAGGAACCCTTCTCTCTCTCTCTCTCTCTCTCTCTCTCTCTCTCCCTCCCTCCCTCCCTCACACACACACACACACACACACACACCACACACACACACACACACACACACACACACACACTCTTCTCTCTCCTAGGGTGGCTGCCAGGCTGATGTCACTCACCAGGCCACACCCCCTTCATGGATCTCAGCCAATCTGCTGCTAATCTATTTGGTGTATTTATCGACGGGCGTCATAATTAACATAACTAATTGTTCTGGCACGCAGAGTCAAAACAAAAGCTCAGCCAATGCAGGGGACTGCGGTCGTCTTCGACACCCCTGAATGGTGAACTTTTACACTCTCTAGCACCCTCCTGCGTGCTCATTTTTCTTTTCGTTTCATTTAGCAGCTATTCCAATCGCCGTCGACCGAGTCTCGTTTTGGTTCCTCCAATATAAAGACCAATAGTCACTTATTACTTCTAGTTCTCTCGTAAAAGTGAAACATTTCATACAGCTTAATACAAGTGCAGATATGCCTCCGCAAATTCAGGCTCCTACTGTGGCAGGCCACATTGGCAGGGGATTCGTTTGTGATATTCGTTTGTAACATAAAATAAAAAATAAATAATAAATGTAAAAAAATAAACAGTGGAGTAATTTATTCAAAGATCATTCTGCTGTTCAAATTTTCATCCAGCCAGCCCTCATTGACCCACTTATCCTTGTAATGGTCACGGCATTTAATTTTTTTTAATTTGGTGAATCCTTTAAAATAATGCACACTGTCACATACTGGGTCTCTCCCTGGATGGGGAAAGGCCCAGAGGGACCATGAATAGGGGGCCAGGCTGCGGCCGGTTTGTTTGCCTCTCGGCTGGCTACAATAGCGCCGCTAACGTATCTGACATCACAGATTCAGAGAGGGATTACCCACCCATTGTCATGCTAATGGGGGTACTCCCACACATTGTTAAACTGGAGAGTTAGGGACCCTTCAGAAAATGATCGTCAGTGACCCGATTTTAACTGAGCTTATCATATTCTATCGGGACAGCAGCCCGGCTGCAATGCAGTTTTCTGGGGGGTGGGCATTTTTTTGTGCATTTGTGAGGGAATAAAGTCTAACCCAATTTCAACCAGCCTGGAACTCTTCTGGGACTTACCATATATGGCAGTATATTTTCTTAAAAACATGCATGCAAAATGAGAACTCTTACACACACAGGTTTGTAATTATATCTTCGTGGGGACTCTCCATTAATTTCTACGGGGAAAACTCTAATCCCAACATGACGACCTTAACCCCTACCCAGCCCTAACCTTAACCATACATACCTCAACAAAATACGAGAATTTTTACTTTTTTTTCTTTTTTCAATGGCATTCACACACTTCACAGACCAGAAAAATGGTCCCAACAAAATCTAAATAAAGTTTTTATTACACTGCGGAGGCCATTTTCTCACTGCAATGTAATATAAACATAATACACGCACACACCCCACTGTAGGTACCATCTTTTGTCTCACTGAGGGACAGAGTACCTAGCAGGTCAGAGAGCCCCTATCGGGCTGCTCCACCCCAGGCCTGACACCCTTTCACTGAACACAGCCCCCCCACCAGGTAATGTGCATAGTCCGCCTACTACTCATTATGGCTGGTGACCCGCAGGTGTGTTCAGATGCAAAGTGCTGCCAGGCCGTTTAACACCCCAAAGAGAGACTCGGGTCTCATCACTGTCAGGTTGCTGGGGGAGGACAGGTAGGGGTGGGGTGACCCAGAGGTCACAGGTTCTGAATCAGCCCCCGGCTCTTTGTGTGTGCATCTGTACGTCCGCATTCAGATTTGAATACTGGACTCTCTGCCACATCTTGCACTTAGTTCTAACTAGATTTTCTTGGTGTTGTTCATTTAAACATCTTTTCACATGTTAGCTGCCAGCAGAATTTTGCATAGTTCTTGTTCCAATGCTATCTTACATGGTATACTGGTCACTCAGCCTACCAGTCCAGAGATGGCGCTTGTGATCTATCTGCCTCACTGGCACAGCGCTGTTGGCAAAGTGTAAAGAAAACAAAAAAAAAAAAATGCAAAAGTAGTGCGATTTGCATGTTCTCCTTGCGACTGTAATAATGTAAATAAATATTTTAAAATGTATAAAAAATGGTTTCTGCTAGGATTAGTGCACAAAAGCTGTGATCCCCTCTGTTAGTATTCATTTGCCTTGAGACACATCTGGCATTATCCAATTAACACGACCTCAGTGGTGGGAGGCCTAGGGAATTCTGGGAGCCCCCAGAGCACCCCTTCAAGAAGAGAGACGACCAGCCTAATTGTTATGCTTTACTGTTTCCTTTTAAGGCGCACACCCCTTAAAGATTTCTGCGAGAGTGAAGGAGAAGCCAGCATTCAACCAAACCTGGCGACTGTGAACCGGGCGACCTGGAGCATTCTGGGTAAAGTGTCTGGAGAGAGACGCTGCGGGGGCAAAACCTGCAGGAGGGAAGAGGCCCCCAGTGGCGCTTTTCCAGTGCCACCAGCAGCCAAGCTGTACCAGCCCCCTACCGAGAACTGACGGTTTTCCGTTGCAGACTGCGCGCGTCATACTCCAGCCGCGACTGCGCTCATAGGGCCCAGCGTACTAGCTGGGCTGAAAGCGTGACCAAACCAAGGTGCTTGTGTTACCATCATCTGATTAGTTGAAAGTACAAAGCATGTATTATCTGAAGGGAAAAAAATGGCATATTCTATATGTTATTCATTATTAGTAGTACTGTACATTGCAATGCATTCCCGAAAACTCGGAACTTGAAAATTTCCAACCTCCTACTTAAAAAATTACCATAGAACAGCTAAACGTAATAGACAGGCAACACAAGCAAATGCAAATTCCACTAGCATTCGATACTTGTATGACAGTAATTCTCAGACATGCTAGCAGAAATTAACGTACAGTAAAGACAGAAGAATGACGTACGGCACTGCGGTGGAAAACTTCGATACCGTGCCGTCTCACTTCACGGTACCGGTCGGTTCCTGTATGCCAGTGCAAAAGCGCGTAAGTCGCGGTGAGAGATGCTTCCAGAAGGTCACAGACCCAACAGGCTGGCTCTGACCATTATCCAGATAAACTACACGGCTCCATCTTTGCAGCCATTTTTTCTTTCACAGCGTTACACATGGAACAACTTTAGTTCCTTCATTTGTTTCTGAGGGGGGAAAAAAAAAGAGAAAAGTTCTGCCCGCAAAATGAGATATTTCAGCAAACCCAGAGCATCTGGTTCTATTCATAAGCTCTCTGAGAACATCTACTTTTAGAAAAATAAACAGAAAACTCAGGCGACCGCCATGCTTATTGAAAACAGAGCAGCAATGCGGGGACTTGAAGAGGCCGGTCAGAGCACATCTCTTCACATCTCTTCACTTTCCCCTCTCCATCCCCGAAGCTGACGCCAGGGTAGATGGGGAAGACGCGGAGTACAGCAAGCGGAAAGGCGGGGGGGGGAGAATGCCCCCCCAGTTCCGAGGGAGGCAGCTGTGAGCCTGACTCACCTCATCCAACGTCCCCCAGCGCATCGCATCCCGTGCCAGCATCACGGAGTATCGGTATTCAAAGGGACCACGGCATGACGGAGTGCGCCTCTCAGGGGAAACGCG
This sequence comes from Brienomyrus brachyistius, assembly GCF_023856365.1. Taxonomy (NCBI): domain Eukaryota; kingdom Metazoa; phylum Chordata; class Actinopteri; order Osteoglossiformes; family Mormyridae; genus Brienomyrus; species Brienomyrus brachyistius. The sequence goes on from NC_064540.1 coordinate 29,751, forward strand.
CTTTTCTAGCATCCGAACCGCGACGAAAACCACAGGGCTCCGTGTGGCACGTGGCTGGCAGACCAGTGCCCTGATGCCGTCTCTCTGCCCCTGCTTAAGGGATGCACTTTGCAGAGACTAATACATTTTACATTGCAGATATTTGGAAGAGACTTTTATCGAAAGAGACAAACATTTGAGAAAGTAGGCTCAGCCAGTTTCGCCCCAGGACCAATAGGTAGGAGGATGATTCAGCCAGCCCTGGGATACGAACCAGCAACCACAGGCGCAACCTGCTGAAAATGCACCCCCCCCCCCCAACAATCAGAGCACAAGGGGAAACCGCCAGGGATGACCCCCGCTGGTGGTTTCACAGTCGCGCTGAAAGGCGCGTAACCTCACGTTCAAATGATCGACCATCCAAAAGGCGTTAATATGTGAATGTGCGCCTGCCTTTCAAACAGCCAATCCTCTGTGGCGACAGCAGGCCTGCAGTCATCAAGAGAGGCGGAAACAATCTGAAGCTAATTAGCAGCTTAGCATAATAGCTTCATATTCTCCTGCCCATGCCTCCAATGACTGAATCATAGTTGTAACATATATATAAATGAATAGGTTTACACCAAGCACAGAAGTTATTGTTATATGTCAGTATGTTTGCTCCTAAATTAGTCTTTGGAATCTTTGTTTCTCTCTCACATTTTCATAAAGGTCTGTTTAAATTTTTCGCAGGCCGACACACTTTCTGGTGCTCTGCTGACACAGAGGACCTTCAGTCCATTTCCATTAACTCAGCCTTACTTTGGGATTTGACCTTTATTCTTTCCAAACTGTATAAAAACCGAGCTGTTTTTCATTCTGACTGCTGTCTCGGGCCCATCTAGACCCCTAACATCACCGATGGGACCCAGACATCAGACCTGCAGTGGCGTTTGGAGAAAGGAAACTCGTATCGGATCGGAGCCTCGTCTGACGTACCGGACCACCGGTCGCTGGGGTCAGCTGACCGTGACCTCAGGCCGGCCAATCTCTGACATCCAGACATCAGACTCCCTTCTTCCCAACTCTATCTGCAATTTGTAAACTAATCCTAGAGACATTATCTTCCAGGTGTACAGTTCAATTGCCAGGTATAAAAAAAAAAAAAATAAATTTCATAATAACTTTCCCCCCATATTTTTTGCCATCTGCTATTCCATCTGGAAAATCTACTGTAAAAGTGCATATATCACTTATATTCCTGGATCCACCTTCAGTGCTCACACTTGCCAGAATTTTGTTCTGTTGCTTCCTACACAAGAACTTGCCACAAGCTCCCTGGCAGAAACCACACTGGCGACATCCTAATCTGCGGCATTAACACGGGTTATCCTAACCTGCTGCTAAATCCCGGCGTTCTTCCGCACGCTGATCCAGAACCTGGACGTTCCACCGTATCCATAATAGAGGTTTTGTCAGTTACCCCGATGGCAGGAATTCTGCAGGCTCACCAGTGCCGTGCAACAGGCGCATTAAAAGACGAGTCATTTTAGGCTTTTTTGAACAAATTTCATTAAAACACATCCAAACACCTTCCAACCGCCGATCCAGTACAGCTGATGTTATGAAAAACTAACAAGTCCAAGACGTCACTTAACTGAGGTTATGGCATAACTACATTAATGTGATAAGGTGATCCAGTCTGTAACAGACCATCAGGACATCCCCACCATCAGCGGTGGGGGAGGGGGGGGACGTGGGACACCTCCAGTCGCCGATCCCGCAGCTCCAAAGCGCCCTGGCGAGGTCATCTCCAAGGGACGATCCCGGCCGGCCCCCTGCCCCCCACCGCCACCAGTTCACGCTATTGTTCCCCTGTGTGCTAATCGCTCATTCACATCCCATTTTCGCGACATTAAACATGCACGCAAAACGCCTTGGGGCTGGAAAAAAAAAAAAAAAAAAAAACACAAAAAAAAAAAATAAAAAAAAGTGTCGCTGACTGTCACGTTACCAACTCTCCGCCTCGCCCCCCCCCATAGCCATTGTGCCCCCTCCATTTGTGTCGGCCCTGTGTCACCCATAACAAATGGCTTCGTTTTTTCAATCCATCTCTCTCTCCCCCCCCCCCGGTCCCTCTTCCCCCTTCCCTCTGGATGAAAGGCAGGCATTGAGTCGGCTGCGGCATTCCATAACCCCAGCCCACGGCTCCAGATTGTCTGGCTATTCAGCACTGCTGGGAGCGATTAGTCTAAGTACGGTCTGACCCGCCCACTCACCCATGGAAAACCGTCAGATCTCTCGTTACACTCTGGGAGAAGGGGCGGAGCCGGCAGCGCCCGTGCCCGTGCAGGCCCCTGCGAGAGAATGCGCGCCCCTTTGGTTTTGTGCCTGAGATTTATGCGAGGTGGGTCACACGCCCCCCCCCGCCTGCGTTCTCCTGGAGTTTCCACTTAGGGGTGATTACACACAAGGCTCTGCGGTCAAGAGCTACAAAGAAGCGAGTTATTGATAGTCAGGAACCTCCCAAACGCTCCAGAAACCTACACACCAGGTGAAACAGGCCCAGGGTCCGTCTCACACCCAAAATACGCTCATTATCATCATTTATAATTCAAAGACACATTAGCTGATTCTTACATGCAGCACCAGTCTTCAGCACAACTGTCCTGAAATGAAAACTATTACTTCACACGTAATAAAAACAAGCTTTTCCTTTAACTTGTTCCCTCAGTAAAACAGACATGTATAACAAAATGGATTCTGTATAATATTTGTGCAAAACTCTTACACAGCTCATAAGAATGAAGAGTACAATTCTGGATATTTTACTGAGGAACTCCAGGATAAGTGATTTAGCCCAAGGGTACAGAGGAAATCAACTCCTGAGGTTATAAATCAGCGACCTCAACCAGTCCACAGCATTGAGTGGCATAAACAAACATTTACAATCCTCCTTAATAATAAATGTCTAACAATGCATTATGGCTTCTTCCTGACAAAGATAAGGATAAACTGCGACTATATTGCAGATTTCTTACCAACTACTTACTGGTAATCGCAGTACGTATGTGTGGACGTGCGTGTGCACAAGTGTGTGTGTGTGTGTGCGTGCGTGTGTGTGTGTACTTGCTCTGAAAGTGCGAGTCACTTTGGGGAAACATCTGTTATATTATCAAATGTAAATGCAACTCCTCACTTTTGGCTCCTGGTAGCTGAGTCCAGACCACCCAAGTCAATGAGCTGTATTCCCCCCCCCCCCCCATTTCCTGATTCATAGCCTCGTGGCCCATCTTGTTTTCTGAGAAATAACGCTGTACACTCATTTAAAGGGGCGCGACTTCCATCCTGGCATCGGAAACGAAAGAGAAGATGCAAAGCACCACACATGCGTCATTTCAAAACTGTGCTTTGTCAATATCGGGAGCAAACACTCAGGAGGAAAAAGGCCAGGTGTCTCTACCCACCCCCCACCTTCCTCCCTCCACCTGCAGCTTATCCCATAATAACCTCCGACTTCCCCCTTGGGCTGTGGCAGCTGTGTTGTCCCTCCGCTCAGCAACAGCCACACCTGTGTTTTGCAGGTGTTCCACCTGAACACCTGGCGGAGAACCGGCAGCCTGCAGGCCTCCGAGGGACTCAATCACAGACCTGCAGATAAGGTCGTGCTGATGGCTCTGTGAGGAATGCCTTCGCTGTGCTGCTTGGGGCTTGGGGGGTGGGGTGGGGGGGTTGTCCAAGCTTGCCTGGAGCAATATCCCACAATCCTCCTCTCGCAAAGAAAAACAGATGCACAAACACAAAAAACACACTTTCTCGCCGGGGAGCTGCTTAGGTAACCGAGAATGGGCTCTAATGTTTCTGGTACGAGGGTCAAACTGATCAGGCAAGTAGCTGGTGTGTGTGTGAGAGACAGAGATTCTGAAAGGAACGGACACACATCGGGAGGTCTCTGAATTCCGAAGATGAGCATGGTTTCTGTGAGTTTGTCATGTGATCTGCTTCGTGTAAACATGGGCCTTTCAAACAACAGACCACTTTCCTGTTAAAAGAAAAGGCCAACATAGAACCGGAGACCATTCGGGGGGGGGGGGTGTAGCCCTGGAGGTTAGCTATCTGTGCCTTGTCCGGAAGGTCATCGGCTTGAATCCCACGGCTGACTGAGTAAGCACATCACAGTTGACCCTAGGCAAGGCCCTTAGCCCTGAAAACCACTCCAGGGCTGCTGAAGAAAAGACGACAGACCCTGAACTCTGACCCCAACCTTTGCTCTCACTTGTATGCGTGTCCCTTATAGAGGAGAGATATTGGATATGCGAAACAGCATCATATTATCTGTCGCCTGCTTACAACATGAGAACTGGGAGAATTCATATGCAACTGTCCATTCATGTAACAGCTTATTTTATTTCAGGGCCACACAATCGTGGCCCCCAGGAAGACCAAGGCCCACAACACGCCGACCCCCCCCATTGCCACGGCCCGGCAGCGGCGACAGGGCCGATTACCCATTTGGCTACGGCTGCGTCTCGTCCCTCAAACCCCTCGTTTAACTTTTCAGGGAAGGTGAGAGAGAGACGGCATTTTGGCTACTTGCTACCACACACACGACCCACGCCGATATCTACGTAAATGCAGCGTATTGCAAAGACCGCGAGCACGAAAACCAACTTAAAGATGCTAAGTAACAAAAGTAAAAGAGGACAGCGGACGTAAAAGACATAAACGGCCTGCACCGCGGACTGAGTTAATCCAGTTCCCACACACATGAATCAGTAGGACTAGGGAGCTAACAGTGAGGCGACTAAAATGCCCCTCCGCTGAACGGAGGCCAAACTGTATTGTTAGCTATCAATTATTCCCAGAAGGTGAATACAAACCGAGGTTTAACAATCCAATGGGTGCTGACAGTCAGACTACAGCTGTGCTTTCCATTTACTAAGGGGGTGGGGGATCTCAGGGAAAGGCACCAAGAATATGGTAGGTGGGGGGCAAATCCTTCCTTTCTTTGAAAACAGGCAGGCGAGTGTGCATATATGGATGGTGGGGGGTTACGGAGTGTAAGTGCTACTGGAGGCGCTTGTTGTGTTCATTTCAGGCGCCTTTCAGCCGTGACCATCCAAACGAAGCAGCGGAGCTCTGCTGCCTTTGTTCCCGGCCGGCCAACTCGCACAAAAAAAAAGGAAAAATAATACGAAAATAAAACGGAGCCTCTGTGAAGAAATCCTGAGGTCCTGGCCGTCATGCACCAAACGAGATTAACAAGGCAGCAGGGGGAGAAAAGCGAAGACCACTCCCCCCCCCCCCCCTTTTCTAGGTAACAAAAGAGTTAAATCGCAGAGCCACATGGATCCTGTGAGCAGCTCAAGCTGCGAACAGAACGCCACTCTCCAAGGGCAATAAGATCTTTCTACGGCAAAGGTGATCTGTATGGTCTTCATGAATACAATGGAGAAGAACTGGAAGTCTTCACTGCGGATCGCAGAGCCGGTCAAGTTGGCTAAAAAAAAAAAAGAAAACACACAACGTTTGGCTTGTGGGGGCTCCGGCGCACGCTAATCAGTCTGCCGTCCCTTAGACAGATATTCCAGCAAATGGCATTTGGCAGGACAACATCTGGATAGGATTCCGCAGGCCTTGTGTGCTGCATGCAGGCGATCCGCTTCACAGGCCTGCTGTCAATTAGTCCACCGTTCACTAGGCAGGCCGTCGGCACCGGGCCCCCAAGTTGCCCCAAATCTTAGCAAAACATGAGGACAAAATACAGAGGAGTCACTTCCGTAGAGAAAGCTGTAATGCTGACGGGATGGCCATCGAAACTGCGGCCTTCAAGCCGGTATGCATCAAAGGTCCTGGACGGCGTGGGGCTGCGTGTAATTTATACCAGCAATACTGCTGCATTAGAACGCGTTTTATCACATCTTCCTCTCCTTGACATACATATAGAAAAGAGAGCAAAGCTTGAGGTCTAAGCACAGGATTCAGCCACCTCTCCACCCCTAGATGATTTTAGGGTCCAACAGAGATGTGGCTACTCTACCAAGCACGGGATTCAAAGCAGCGACGTTCGGCTCACAGGCACAAACCCCCTAACCCACTGAGCCACACACTGCCTGCGTCAATGGTCGCATTTAACATTTATACTCGCACACTCCTAATGGAGCTAATGGAAAACTCAGCTTTTCAAAGTTCTGCAAATTAATGGGGGTTAAACTAATAATTTACGGGCGATAGCTAAAACCATTATGCTGACATCTAGTGCCTTTTCACCTGGCAGACTTCCATGAGAATTATATTCGGGTCCATAAAAATACAAACAGGTGTTTTTACTGGGGGGCAGTCAGTCACGGGGGAGGGGGGGCTCCACTACACCCCACACCTGCTCGATGAAACTCTCACGCAATAAAGAATGGGACCAAATCTGTTACACATTATTTTATGATATTACTGTATTACTACCACTGCTCCCTGCCCTCACTGAGCAGCCCATGCACACACTCTCCTGGGCCGGTCTTATTTCCCCCCCCCCCGCCAGAATGTGACTCAACCCAGAGACAAACAAATGATTGTTTTCTGCTTGAACTTGAATTCTAATGGACAGGCTGAGCCAACGGCCTGGGTAAATATCAGCATCTGTCAGGGTTCGTAAAACTTGTCCCCCAAAGTGTTTAACAATATTTCTACTTAAGGCCGTGGCGTCCCTTTGGAATATGGGGTTCGGCTGCGGTTGAATAAAACACTTTTGTGCACTGCAACTCATGTTCTCCCTAGTGCCAGTAAGGAACGTCATTTTTAGAAACCAGAATAAAGAAATACATTCTGTTTGTAATAGTAGCATAAGTGGTTCCTGAACATGAGATCATTTCAGCACTCCCTGACTGCCACTAACCCTAACCCTACAGCCGTATCGCTGGAGCTGCACATGCTTTGCTAAAAGAGTGAAAGAGAAAAGCGCTCCTGCCAAGATCAGACACAAATACGTCCAGGCTGCCGGTCCCTGTCTTTAACCACTATGGTTGCTTATCCTAGGATACCGAAACGTCTGCCACAAAGCAGGGAGTATGAGACAGGCGGCCCTCTGGGTGGACAACTATTCTAATGCAGAGTACGAAAAACGTTGACATGGCAACGACCAACTACAAGATGCCGTTAATGACATTAACTTTGTTCATATCATTCAGCAGTGATTTAAGCAATTGACAGCAGCATAACTTCCCAGTAATAATTCACTAAAGTCTCTGCCCAGTGTGTGAACACATGGAAGCGTGTGTCCATCCTGTGATGGACTGGATAGATACCTGGATTAAACCTAGATAACTGGTTTAAGGATGGCTGAATGCTAGAATCATACAGGTTTAAACTTCAAGAATAAGTAAAGGTTTTGAACTAGACACACAGGTGCCCTGATAAATGTCGACCGGCATGTTTAGAAGTTGATAAAATTACTAAACGTTCCATGGAGGACATTCCATTGTGTTCTGCAGAACGGTGTCCTCAGACAGCTGCATGCTTCCTGCAAATCGATGCTGCCGTCACCACAGAGGGAAACAAATATGAATCAAAGCTCAGCCCTTGACGGAAAGGCGCATCCTGGCCGACCCGAGGCCTCAGGGGCTCCTCTGCCGTGTTCACACGTCGCACTCGGACCAGCTGAGAAACCGTCCTCCGTATTCGATTTCACACTGGATAGGCTACCCAAGCTAGGCACCTGCTTGGGGAGGGGATGGTGTGACAGGACGTCTGTGAAGAGTCTGACTGCCTTAGCCAAACTGCGCAGAAACGTATAGGGAAACAGACCAACCAACAATCTGCCTGCCAGCCAGAAATACCACAAAACATTAATGATCAAAAAAACCAATATGCGGAAATCTATGACTGAATCCAGGGCTGGTCTTAAATTTTTTGAGCCACAAAGCTCCATCTCCATAAACACGATATTTATTTAAATTTGTGCACTAAAGTTACACTGAATAGTATTTGAATAGTATTTGTTTCTATATTGTCGGTTAGATCATAGGTTAAGATTGCCAAACATAAGCAAATGTAACCACCTGATAAGTATGACCAATACTTATCCACACCGCTCAATTCTAGTCGATTATCCTGAGCTAACAGATTCATTTATCCAAGTCAAGTCAATATCAAGCATTTCAAGTAAAGTTCCTACAACTCAGTCCTACTGAAGATGGTGACCCAGACCTGGGCTGCAGGTACTGTGGCATAGTCAAGCCCTCAGTGACTCCTGAAGATAAAACAGAACGGACAAAGGAGTCAATATCTGGGAAGAGGAGTTGGGCGTCGCGGGGAGTGTCACATGACCTTGAGTGCTTAATTGTAATAGGCCTATCCTTGTCTGTTCTCTTACTTCTTATTTGTATGCATAGACCACACACCTGTAAGCTCCCAAATCTCGTAAGCAACTGATAGAATATGATAATTGTTTATGGAGTGCATTCGTGGTAGACGTAGCAGTGGCAGTTAAGGGCCACTGTTTTCTGTGCTTCATCCTTTTGCTAAAATGACTGCATGACACCCACGAACAGACACTAGGTTGGCCGGTGCACAAAGCATTTATTGTGTTTGTTTCCATTCAAGCCAATAACAAGGCTATATAATGTGTGCGTGTGTGTGTGTGTGTGTGTGTGTGTGTGTGTGTGGGCTAAACACTATACCCAACAGCACAAGCGTCTCCTTCATGTTTACAGGACTGCCGATCAGCTGGGGTAGTAATGGTTAAAGATTTAGATAAGTTATACATTCCAGGCCGTGGGCACGGCTATTCCTCTTGTGACCAAACAAATTAGTGTGCTTCAGCCAAATCACCAATAAACAGTAAATATAAACGGATAAAACAAAGTTATAACTATGTAGAGCAATGTCTGCTAGACAAACATTACATAACTGTAATAAACTACCAGGATACATTCAAACTAATGGGAAGAGCGGTGGAGCTATTTAAGTGTGGGAAAATGTCATCTGGAATTTTACGTATCTACGCAAATATTTTCTTGGGATTTAAAATAGTCGAAACGGACGAGAATATATCGCCCCGTAAACCGTAGAAAGTGCGGTTAAACGGGCCCATATAAAACCATTTACTGGGGGGGGGGGGCTAGACGTGCAAGAGACTCACTGGCGCCCTCTGGCGGGAGCTTTTAATGAGCGACGCGTCTTCCAAAGCCCTTCGCTTGTATGGAGTCTGGACTCTGGAGACAAACATGTGCCAGGAAAAAGACAGACAGCGCCGTGGAGACGGTCCATGCGACAGCCTGCTTGGCCGCAACCCCACCGCTCTACAGGCAAACCCCAGGACGTGAAAACTGCGGAAAATTCCGAACTGCACAGAAACAAAAGTTGAAATGAGGTTCCTCCTATTAAGCAAACTGCCAAACCCACGAACTTGTATAGTTTATTTATATTTGTTACGGTCCCACCAACGTCCGATCGTTACCTCCGTAATCGTGCGGTTAAAGGAAAAAAAATCTTATCCCACACACAACTTTAAACACCATTAGGCAATTTGCAGTGCGCAAAAGTTGAATCGAATTTCAACACCGATTATAGTGAAAATGTATTAGACACACTGATCACTGGAGCCGTTTGCAGGCTGTCGGCGAGTGCAGTTTAATTAAGTTATTTACATGATAATATGAATGATATAACCGTCACGCGAACAAGACGGATTGTGCGCGAACCGGGGACTCCAGCTGTCATCTGCTTCATCAAAACCTTGACAGGGCTCAAAGTTTCCAGCTCAGCCCGCTGTTTTTGTGGCTATTCCGAGTTCTGTGAAGCATCGGACGCAGGAACGACCACACACGCGGAGTAAGAGGTTTCCTACCTGGGCTATATGGCCAAATAACAGGCTACGTCGGTTCTATTGGCGCCGGCTGTCTGCGGGATATTCGCCAGCAGCGGAGCCCAAAATATATATAATTTGGATGGAAGTTACACTTTCCCCGAAGCCACAGGTCTGGGCAAATAACTTATCTTCCATAAAGTTCAATTCAAAGAGTAATTCTGAAAAGCCCACCAAAGCCCACTAAGTGTGTTTATGAATCTTTTCATGTAAAGACTAAAATCCTAAAAGATTGAGTTCAAGGGAATTGCATCCAACGAGCACACGGGTTTGTTTTGCCGTTATTTATAAAGAATCAATCCAGAACCTATAGCGCATCCCTCCCCCCAAGAAAAAAAGTAAATATTAAATACTTACATTGAAAAGCTCCAGGGATGCCGACCATGTTAACTACTCCGCCTGCTGGGAAAATTCGGGCCGGGGAAATTGCGAAGAGATTTACAGTCAGTTTTAACTGCGAGGAGCCACAGCGCGCTGTCTGATAAAGCTCGTCTCAGTCCAAAGCCCTAACGCACTATTACGCCAGAGAAGAGAGCGGAGAGCACTAAGCACCGGCCCCCACCCCTGCACCGGATAACGGGGCGGCACCCTTTGAAAAACGCGGCCGATGCAAGTGCATTGAAAATGAATGTTACGGCTGACTTTCTCCGACACTGCAAATCAACCAAAAATAAACACATTTTTGTTCTAAAGTAGAACATCATGGATTCCACTCAAATGCATTGCGAGGAATGTGGTAATGATAGTGGAAATACCTGGATGACGTAGTCCCTTCATAGCAATTCCGGGGTAGACTACTTTGGGAAGGGGGGGGGGAATCTGTAAAGGTCAGTGGGAGAAAAATATTTCCCTGACGGTGAGGTGATACAGAACTACAGAGTCAATGATTTTGGACCACCTGCCTTGAGAACCTTTTCAAGCGGGAAGGTCGAGCCTCCTGTCTGAATGAATGAATGGAGACAGGATGTTCACTCATACATCTTCTTAGCAGCCATTATCTATAAATTGCCAGAACAACGAGATTAGCTGGAAGGAAGAAAGGTTTAACTTGGATTGTAAACTGGCTTCAAGTCTGGTTTGTATCCTAAACATCAGAGCCAAGATATCAAAACCAGGCCAGCCAATTAACAGATCCAAGATAAGATCTTAGTCAGAAAAAAGGTTGTCTGTTAATATGCTACTCTTATAGATTGAAAATTAAGCAGTCAGGGCTTTGTAGAACACAAAATCTAAATAAATAATAAAAAAAACAGCTGAACAAGAGAAGTTTTCCCTCAGGAAATAAATTCTGTACAGTAAGTTCCATTTAAATATTTTGTCGCCTCTAAAAATCAGGCAATATAAAATGTTTGATCGCATGGGGCATTGATGTTGAGAGAACACACACACATACAGACACACACACAGTACACTCTGCCTCTTTTTTTACCCACAAGGCTGCCACCTGCTCTATAGAGCGTGCTACCCAGCTGTTGGGCTGCAATAACAAATTAGCACCCGCTAACATGAGCGATTACCTCCTGTGCGTGATGGAACGGGGCCCTCCACTTTTGCCCATTTTAGCCAGACACTGAGCCCCAAGCACAATTTTCACAGTAGCCTTGAGCTTGAAGGTAATCCAGGTTTGGTCCAGTGTGGTTTAGGCTCAGGGAAAAGAAAAACGGCAATGATAGCATGTTTGTGTGTGAAATAAAAGGACGTAATATTCATTTGATTTGCCTCAGCATCTTCTCAGTTCCTGGTCACTTGCATGTAGCAGCAAAAAGACGACATTTAGGACAAAATAGAAAACCTACATTAAACTGCATTCAATCAAACAGAAAACAGTCTTATTTTAGCATTTAAGTACGTGGTTTTTTTGTTTATACATAAGGGAAACCTGGAGGTAAAACTCAGGCTCTGGTGATCTATGTTCTATGCTGTGACACCATACACTGTGATCAAGTGACCGTGTCTCATATCTGCCTAAACCCAGAGTGATCAAATTAACCGTGAACTTCTCCATTTTCAAACCCGTCTTAATAAAACCCTTTGATGGGATAAAGTTAGACACAGCAATGCAGGCTTCCACAAGTGATGCAACACAGATGAAATAAGTAATGCTCCCCTGCTACAAATGCAAAATGAAAAATAAAAAAAAATTTAAAAAAGAGGAATGGGGAGACATGGGGGAAACTCTACCTCAGTTCTTCTCTCAGCAGAGACCTGACTCAGAGTCCCTTTCAACACCTCTGCTTACGTAGACATGCTTAGACAGACAGAAACACACACACACACTACGAACTAGTCTGCCAGAACGACAGATGAGTCAACAGGCTGTGAGGTTGGCACACTCGCACAATCAGCTTTCCTGTGCCCGCAGGTGAAATGTATTGGTTAGGGATTCTCAAGATCGCCAACAATCACCTTGTTACCGCAAGTGTTTTTAATTAGGCCATTAACACTGCTGCAGTTTGTCTCCTGATAAACGCTTAGAAAAGGAGGTTATTTATTTCTCAATAAGGTTTATTGAGGTGAATGAATTTTACGCCGCGACAACAAGAGAGGTCAGAGCACAGTCGGCTGTTGTTCCTAAGTGGTTTCTGCGTTCCGAGAAGCAGCTCCGCTCTGCGTCAGGGTCAATGTCGGGGGGTCTGGCTCGTGTTCCGCTCGGTCCTAACAAAGCAGGGTTAGCTGACTCTCCCCCGCCGTAGCGATACGACTCGAGCGGCAGCAGGCTCAGCAGCAGGCCGTCTGTCGGGGCCTTTTCCGGGGGCTGCTGGGTAACTGGTGCCAAAGGTCGAAACCTGACAGAAGAGCTGGGCTGCTGCAGACAGGGCTGTTATGGGGGGGGGAGGGGTCATGTGACATTCACTTTGTTAAGTCTCAGGAGGAAAAGCCCCTTTGAATATGAAACAGCCGAGGGCACCTATGTCATTACCCCGCTTTGGGGGGGGGGGGGGTGATGCACTGCCATATGGGGTTATTTGGACATTGTTTGATGGGTTTTTAACCCCCCCTGCACACCTTTGCCTGATTTCCACTGATGATACTGAAGGTGACCTTCAGTGGCTGAGGTCAAGATCAGGGACCCAAAAGGATTATCTGTTCTCTCTCTTTCTCTCTCTCTCTATCTCTCTCTCTTTCAACAAATCCTGCTCCTGATGTGGAGACTCTGTCAGAGGATGCGTTTGATTTGGGACGGAATCAGGTAAGGCCTGTTAACGGCCAGTCCTGCTCCGCACCGGCTGTCCTGGTCCTAGATCGCTTGGGCCATCTGCACCACTCAGAGCTGACGCTCAGATGTTGGGCCCATATGGTAACTCTGGGGGAGCCTGAAAATTAATCACCAGACCATCCCAACTGTCCAGTGTCTTCAGGGAGCAAACCAATGAATATATGTATATATCTATATGAGGAGTACAATCCCAGGCCTGCTCCAATTAATTCTTTAAGCTCCCCGTAATATCACATTGCGCCCAGATGGAATTGTTTCTCCCGGCCACCTGCTGTATGCAAAATGCACCGAGATGCATGAAAGGAAAATTCACAGATGACCTGAATTAATGGCTATTGTACTTACCAGTAGCACCCGTCTAATCTGGGTGATTTGAATTTACTCAGACTTTAAACCATCATTGGCTGTCGAAGCGGTTCTTACTTGACCGGAAGATCTTTGTCCTGTCACCAAAAGATTGCAAGATTCAAATATATATTGCCATTGCACTCGTATAACGAATTTATGAATGCCAACTCACCATAGGCAATATAGTAAGTTTTTTGGTAACACTTTACTTAAAGCTGTAATCTATAATACATTGTAGATACCTTCATAATGCATTATAATGGTCAGTATAAGAATTAAGGATGCTTGGTACTGCATTATGAAGGTATCTATAGTGCATTATAGATGAGAGCTTCATAAGGCAGTCATAATGCATAATATACATGGTTATAATGTGTTATGCCTTTTTATAAATATTTCTGTTTATAATGCTTTATGAATGCACCATAAGGGCAGCATGGTGGTGTAGTGGTTAGCTGGGATCCGGGTTTGAGTCTCGTGTGTGTGGAGTTTACAGGCTCTCCCCATGTGTCATGGGGGCTCCTCAAAGTACTCTAGTTTCCCATCATGCTCCAAAAACATGCTGAAGTTCATTGGAGTTACCAAATTGCCTGTAGGTGTGAGTGTGCCCTGTGATGGGCTGGCCCCCCATCCTGGGTTGTTCCCTGCCTCGTGCCCATTGCTTCCGGGATAGGCTCCGGACCCCCCGCAACCCAGTAGGATAAGCGGTTTGGAAAATGGATGGATTATTGCGCATTGAAATGAATTTAACTTCAAGAGTGTCTTACTTCCAGGGTAATGAGCAGGAGTTAATACGAGTGGCATAAGAGAGGTTTCAGTATGAACATAATGAAGATCCATCCATCCATCCATCTTCTAACCACTTATTGTAGATAGTGTTATCGGACTAATAAACATTAAAGCTAAATTAGAGGCTTGCTGGATTAGTAAAATAAGAGAAACGTCAGAGATAGTATGACTGATGCAGTGTTCAGTCATGTGTTCAGTCATGTATTTCCTCTGGGGTAGAAAATGTTTCTCAGTCTAGTATTAGGTGCATATGTAGTCCTCTAGATTTCGCCGAACTGTTGATGGGCCTTCAAACAGTGGCTGACGTGGTGAAAGTTAAGTCAAAACCTTTGTATGTCCTACATAGAATATGACAGAGAAATCCGTGCAGTGAAATGTTTGTTGTGAAGCTCAGATAATCACACTTACAGTCACACACACACAATACGTACGTACCACAGAAGCATGAATAATGGGAAAGGGAGAATGTAAAGAAGTAAAATAAATTAAGATAAATAAAATAAGCCACAGGCTTATCTTAAGGGAATAAACCACGAACAAATAAAATAAAATAAATTAAATTGGGGCAGCGTGTGGCTCTGTGGGCTAAGCCTGTGCGCCTGTAATCAGAAGGTCGCAGGTTCAAACCCAGCCTCAGCCTGTGGGTCCTTGAGCAAGGCCCTTAACTCCCAGCTCCCTGGGTGCCACTATGGATGGCAGCCCTTCACAGACACCTTACTCTATGAAAAAGAGCAAGTGGCGTAAAGACAATTTCCCTATGGGGATCAATAAAGTATCGATTATTATCATTAAAACAGATCTTGTAAAGACAGAGAGAGAATGGGAGCATCGTTGTAAGGTGGGTATCAATGGAATAAAGTGTTAAAAAGTGTAATAGTTCATGTTACAGATGTTTCGTGCAAAAACAGTGACAAGTGAACTAGTGACAGGCAGTATTAGACACTACGGGGGCTAAGTAATCTGATGGGCTGTGGTTGAAATCTGCAGGCTCCTCTAACACCTATCAGATAGTTGACATTGAATCAGACATTGAATGATGAGCTATGATGAGCTCAGCCAGTCTCTGCTTTCTTTGGAGAGTTCTTCAGCCACGGCTGGGGCAGGAACTGTACCAAATAGCAAGCAAGACAGAATGCTTTCTACAGTGCATCTGTAGAAGATGATGCTTGAGTATGCGTGGCTTCATGACGCATTTTCAGAGCTTTTGCAAGAAATACAGACGATGGCAACAGTCGTCACCACCAGGGGCATCGAAAGGACTCTGGGGATCAGCCACTTAAATATTCTGTAACTGTGACCCTTTATAGTCAACTCTATGCAGAGCATTTCGGCCTACAGTCAAACAGCTGGCGTCCCACTTTGTTGTGCAGTAGGTAACGATGTTCTCAGTGAGGCTCTAATAGGTGTATTCCAGGAGCCGCTGAAGCTGGTTGACTATCTTCAGTCTCCTTATTAAGTACAGGGGTTGCTATACCCACTAGTAAAGAGATGTGGATGATCTATGAACATTCCTCAGAGAAATGGACACCAAGGGACCTATAATTGCTGACACGTTCCACCACATCTTGATCAATGTATAACTAAGGAATATATACGGTTCAAAGACACCCTGCTGTCCACTGTAATGAACAGAGAGCAGGGACACAATTTCAAGGTGAATAGATGTTTAGTCCAGTGGCTCCTATCGTAGTTACAAAGAGGCAGGATCAAAACTAGTAAGGTAAGGAAGCAAATCAAGCCAAAGGGGAAATCCTATATCACGGACGCAGGTACTGGCAAGAGGTCGACGATGACAGGTCAGTGAGCAGGGCAACCAAATGCGAGAAAACACAGAGGAGAGAATCGGAAATTCAAGAAGTCGAAAATGCAGGTCATGCAAAGGGATCGAAACCATGGGAACCACTCTGTATGATGCCGACTTCTCAAAGGATTCGGAAAGCTCTAAGTTTAAATCCGGTATGTAGTCACTGGGAGTTGCAGCTGTTCAGTATTCTACATACATACAGTGATACAGGCATGAACTCCCCAATAAGCTATTTGGTTTTCTTCATATTGAGGGTCAGACTGTTGATCACTTTTCCACATTCTGTACTTTCTTGTAAAGTATTAACTAACTATTCGGATTGACATACATATATACATATATGAAGGCGGAACACACACACACACACACACACACACATACACTCATATATATATATATATATATGAAAGATTCCATGTGGAGATATTTAACAGCTTTATTAGTTACAGATTGTAGACTGGTATTACACATTGTATGGGGGAAGATCAGACTAGTTTACAGAAAAGCTGCAGCTGAACTGCATAAACTAATTTTCATTTTGCGGTTTGACCACTTTATTATGGGGTTTATCATACTTAAATTATTCAAATTCACTTGGATTAACGTTACAACATAATCAGGGCAGTTGAATACAGGACACATACTTTGAATTTTAAACGAAGGATTTTAATTTAAGATTGCAAATGCTTAATTTACTTTAAAGGCAACACTGTAAACTGTAAAAAAAAAAAAAAAACGTAAAGCATGCATTTCCTGTTGTAAGAACTGTACAGAAACATGATTTTATTTCTGGTCATAACTGCAAAAGTGAGGTTTTTAACACATTTTAGTGACAGAAGAAAGATATTTAGGCCATATGGAAAAAGTGGATGAAATAAAACTTTTATGTATTTTCTGGTCTCAGTAGGCTGTTTGCAGACATTTTGTACGCATTTTTACATTACAACGTTCATGCATAATACAAATGCAATGAAAATGGACTAGTAACACTTTTATATGATCTTTTATCTTATATTAGTTTTGATTAAAACGCATTCCCCACTGGCAACCAGCTAACGCTAACTGAATGGCTGCATCCCAAACCCTTATTCATGCCACCCTCCCTCGGTATCTTTCCGTCACACCCAAAGTTTTTTGCGATTCTAGATGTTGAAGTGACGTCCCAATGAATTAGGAAATGAGTGACCGAGGGCCAATTTTTGTTCAAATTACCCCTTTGTTGATATGATTTGATGATTTTTAACCATTTTCACCAAACAGGTAGCCAATAATCAAATAACACAAAACTAGATACAATGTTCAGTTTACTGTATGTAACCCATGATAAACAATCTATTTGTATGACTTTTGATTAGTTTTATCATTAATTCTCATCTCCATAACACCTGCTATAGGTTAGATGAAATAGTTTCGTTTATTACCGAAATAAATGGCAATATAATAAAACTGATGATCAACTTATTGTCGGACCTGCTTCCGCATATTTGGTTAAGAGAGGAGCTGAGCTGTCAACTGACCACCACATTGTGGTGAGTTGGATCCGATGGCGCAGGAAGATGCTGGACAGACCTTGTAGACCTGAACACATAGTGATGATATGTTGCGAGCGTCTGGCGGAGGCCCCTGACCTGGGATCTTTAATTCACACCTCCAGCAGAACTTCTGTTACATCCCGAGGAAGTCAGGGACATTGAGCCATGGGACATGTTCTGGTACACCATTGCTGAGGAGCTGTGGCCGTAAGGTTGCTGGTGCCTGTCATGGGGGAAATCCCCGAACCCGGTGGTGGACACGTGCGGTGAAGGGCGCTGTCAGGCTGAAGAAGGAGGCCGTCCGAGCTTGGTCACCTTGGTCGACCTCGAAAAGGTTCTGGCAAACCTTCGACCGATTCAGGAAGGAGGAAGCAAAGATACAGAAGGGATGGAGAACTGTTCTCCTCAAATGGGGATATAATCAGACAGTGGAATGAATATTTCGAGGATCTCCTGAATGCCACTTGCCTTGGAGGAAGTAGAGCTGGAAGACTCAGAGGGGGATTTGCCCATCTCTAGGGATGAGGTCACTGAAGTCGTCAAAATCTCTTTGGTGTAAGTCTCTGGGAGTGGATTAGACAAACCCTGAGTTCTTGAAAGTGACATAATGGGTCACATCTGCATCCCTGCCTTATGGGGAATGAAATGCTCATTACTATCTGCTTGAAGGGTGGCATGGTGGTACACTGTGTGGAGTTTGCATGTTTTCCCCATATGAATGTGCCCTGCGATGGGTTGGTGCCCCATCCTGGGTTGCACCCTGCCTTGCACCCGTAGCTTTCAGGATAGGTTCTGGACCCTCTGCGACACTGACAATGGATGGATATCGGTTTGAAAGCAATATTCTTGACCGCTTTGTTTTTGCTGCAACGAGGAACTGATTTTCAGATAGGGTTAGGGTTAGGGTTAGGGAATCCCATATGTTTGAGTTACAATATAGAAATTTCATTCCACTTACTAGTAGCTAATTTGCTGAAATGGTTTGCAAATGGCTGTTTTGATTCTTATGCATCTTGGACTTCAATGATCATGCCCCTGCCAATCTTTCAATCCATCGCAGGACACTCACATACACTCACATTGTCACATACAGTCAGATACACTCACATACAGTCACATACACTCACATACACTCACATACAGTCACATACAGTCACATACACTCACATACAGTCATATACAGTCACATACACTCACATACACTCACATACACTCACATTGTCACACACATTCACATACACTCACATACAGTCAAATAAACTCACATACAGTCACATACACTCACATACACTCACAATGTCACACACATTCACATACACTCACATACACTCACATACAGTCAAATAAACTCACATACAGTCACATACACTCACATACACTCACATACAGTCACACAGTCACACACATTCACATACAGTCACATACACTCATATACACTCACATACAGTCACATACACTCACATACAGTCAAATAAACTCACATACAGTCACATACACTCACATTGTCACATACACTCACATACACTTCCATACAATCACATACAGTCAAATAAACTCACATACAGTCACATACACTCACATTGACTCAAATACACTCACATAGTCACATACACTCACATACAGTCACATACACTCACATTGACTCAAATACACTCACATACAGTCATATACACAGTCATATACACTCACATACAGTCACATACACTCACATACAGTCATATACACTCACATACAGTCACATACACTCACATACACTCAGAGATGCCATTCTGAATCATCTTCAAAATTTGTATCAACTATAACTTTGAGCTTAGAAAAGTCAGAATTTAATTGAAATCCATGCTGAAATGCATGTTAGTGTAACTCTTTACACTGGCAGCAAAAATTTGTGATACATTGATGTATTATTGATATATTTAACTTTTGTGTCTGACACATTTACAACTGTACCTTTGCAGTAATAATGTTATGTATGCTGATATATTACCTGTAGCAGACTCCAGTCCGCCAGTGACCTTGGGCGGACCCTGAAAACTGGTTTAAAGTGGAAGAATGGGTGGATGGATGATTATAGGTGTTTTCTAATCATGAAAATGAACATTTCATTAATTATATATCCATGTGTGTAGTAAGAATGATATATAACATAAAACATTATTTTCAGGGGTGTAGCCAGATATTGTACTATGATCTGGCCAGACTTGACCCAATTATTTTAGCTGGGGTAGCAATGAGGTACATTTTGTATATTTCATTAATGGGGGGGGGGTTACTCCAATCAATTTTGCCACAATTGCCTGATCAACATTGGGCACCTCTGGTCTTTACAGAATGTTATATATTTATAAGAGCTGTGTTTCGCAAACACCACAAGGAGGAGGCAGAGATTCAAAATGCTATAGGAATCCAACAAGGACACTGGGGCAAGTGATCAAGGTGCCTTGTTTACCTCAGTCCTCATAGCTAAAGGCTGCTAAGAAGGGGATCCTGCCAGAACTCATTTAATGTCATGCATGCTTTATAAAGCACTGACCAGACTCAAATATTCATAGACAACTTTCTGTTCAGTTGAGTTGAAGCCCTATACACACCCCCTTTAAAAAGTAGCTATGGGGTAACATTTGACGCAGGTTAATGCAGACTATTTAAGGGTCATAACAGAGGAAAGGAATCCCAGAGACTTATATGGGCTACCCACATCGAGCTTTTTCACCTGCTGCTCAGTGTCATACGTAGCGAAGTCACATTTAAAGCGTGCTTGACCGGGACCAAGGTCTTTTCCCTTTAGAGCCTGTTCTCAAGTTATTCTTCACCTCCTATCAATTTTCGCTCCTTCACACTTCGGATGGTTTTCAAGCGCAACTATATTAATGTCCCTCCAAACGAGTCACACCCATCATCTCGAGTATAGCGAGGCAGAGAAGCAGGCAGGTTCTCATGAAACAGCCAACTCTCGCCAACACCCCACTCACAAATAAGTAATCAGCTCACCCACCCGCAAGGTTTCTCCCGTTATATATTTAGAAAATTTATAGTTAGATAAATTTAACACTTTCCCATTTGTCATTGTCAATCTGACAAGGGGCCAGACAGTAATTGGCTGAGGGAGAACTAAGAAATACACTAAAGTTACACTACTACAGAAAGCGGGTTAATAATCAGAATAGCATTGAAAAGGGATTTTAATGCGACGTAGTGAGAGAGAGGGTGGAGAAGGTGGGTACTGACGAGCAACACGCACAGAGCGAGAAGGAGGGAGTCTTCTGGCCTCCCTTTCGCGTCCCATCCCGTCCCTTCGCGGAGCTGCGACCCAGTCTCCAGTTATTCCAGGAATGTGCGGAACATGGCCGCCGGCATGAAGGCGCAGAAGACTGGGCTACTTGAGCTCCGGGTTTCTGCCGAGCGCTGGGTGCGAGTGTTAGCCTGCCTGACTGAAGAAGCGCTCACTGTGGGTCCCGGGGACACCGCCGTAGAGCCCGCCGCCCCGAACAGCAGCCCGCCCGGCGCAGTGAACGGAGATCCGTCCAACATCTGCTCCAATCCCCCTGTGCCCGAAACGATCACAAACGTCAAACGCACCGTGCGGGTCGTCAAGCAGGATGTGGGAGGACTGGGAATCAGCATTAAAGGTACTTTGTAACTTTTTGTTTTGAAAGCAATTTCCGACTAAAGTTACGAGTTTAACGCGCTACTGCGCGGTTCTGCGTCCAGTCCCGTAACCTTCCAGGTCCGCGGCGATCAGTTTTATTTTCTCCAAATAAATGGATTAATGCATTAGGACCTTCCAGGGTTTTTGTAATTTCGTTCAAATGCTTCTGTCAATCTTTTTGTAACAAAAACACTTCCAGGGCTGCGAGTAACACTTGACACAAAGGAGTTTTTTATAGCTTCTGTCTGCAACAAGTTTAATGGCAACTTTTTCAGCTGCTGCCATATTCGGAGCAGTTCTGCGTATTTGCGGTAGAAGTAAATGCTGGAAACGAAAGTGGCAAAATCACGGAAAGCGATTCTGTCAGTATTCGCAGGAAAAAAAAGATTCGATTCGATGGCTTTTGGTTTAACAGAACGCCTTGAATAAGTGCGAAAAGTATGTATATAGAGGGGTTGCGTTGCTGTCATTAAATACTTAGAGGTTTACCGTTAATCAATGAACCGCAATAAAAAGGTTATTTGGAAAGATGCATCTTTTAATAATGTTATTGACAGCCTGATCAAGTTATAGCTATAAGCTCATTTAGGCCCACTTTAAGTGCGACTATCTTGTCCGCATGTTCATGCGATAGAAGACATAACTTAGAATAGTGATAATAATCTTTATACGGGACATTTGATATGGAGCATAAATATTTGCATCCTTGAACTGAATTGCATAATCAGAAGCTCGAGAACTTGAGACAAAACTACAAGTACTGGAAATGGCTTTGCTGTTTTCCCCTTTTGTATCTGGCTGAATGGGGGCGGCTGGAATTTGCGCCCACCCAGATCTCCACATCTGCATTCTTTCTGTGTGTCCTTTGGATCACTGTCTGGAGCTTCATGATAATACTTTTGCTTTGGCTCCTCCTGATCTCGACATCCCAGAGAGTTTGTTGAGGCAGCGTTACGGTGATCGTCCCGATTGCCGTGTGCGCTGCATTCCTCTCATCGCCGGGGGAAGCGCGCATTACACCCCGCTGCACAAAGCGCTCCACCGTAGAACAAACTAATTTCTGTTTGGCAATTAAGAAAAAACGGACGTATTACAGAGACAACATGGTATAAATAAACACCATATTTACATGTAAACACGTATAGTATATTTATAATCGAAATCTTTAAATTACATCATTAAAACATTAAATTGCGAGAGTTTTTGTTGCGTTTCATTTCGACCGAACGGTCAGCTATGGATTACGTTTGTTTAAGGTTTGAGGTTTCACGAGATATATAATATATATTTCATTATATATTAATTATTATTATATACTATAATAGTGGGACATATGTAAACAGGTACACTCAAAGCAGGCTGCAGTAAATTTAGTTAGGTCTGCAATATGAAAGCATTAACTGTATCTTAGATGTGAATGGGAAGATCAGGCTGTCATCTGGCTGCCTTATGTGGACAGCTGACATGCAGCTCCCAGAATCCTTTGGGTGCTGACCATCTCCACACACAGTTTCATGGGAGAAGACCAGCCTGGTCATGTTTATTTTTGGGGTGTTCACCCTGGCATGCAGAGTGTGTCATCTGCACTTGGCATCAGTCAGGGAAGAGATAGAGGAAGATATGTAGGCAGAGGTCATAAGATGAAAGGGGTCACCTTTCAATTTAAAAAACATTCAGTAGTTTGTAACACAGTTAACAGATGTTGCCTTCAGAGTCCAGATTCTGAGGTGCCATTGGTACTAACTGTACTGATTATGGATTACTACAGCCACCATTGAAAAATAATGCTACTTAAAATAATGTTCACCATCACTCCCTGATAATTGGCACCGAGTTTGTCAGAAAATTTCCATGTAATATTTCCTGTTAAATGACATGAAAAATAAAGCAGTTTATCCAGTGAATGTCTGGTGGTCTTGTGAAACGTTCACACTCAGGTAAGGTGCATTTTCGACAAGATGCCTGTCAGTCTCAGTCTGTAACTCTCATATTTGACTGTATGTCTGTCAGTCGCAGTCTGTAATTCTCATATTCGTCAGGATGCCTGTCAGTCGCAGTCCGTAACTCTCATATTCGTCAGGATGTCTGTCAGTCGCAGTCTGTAACTCTCATATTTGACAAGATGTCTGTCAGTTGCAGTCCGTAACCCTCATATTCGACAGGATGTCTGTCAGTCGCAGTCTGTAACTCTCATATTCAACAGGATGTCTGTCAGTTGCAGTCTGTAACTCTCATTTCTGCATCTCACATTCCCATGTGATTTGGATCAGCAGGAAATGCAAACATGGATTCCTTTTTGAGCAAAAGTGACAATGTCATCATGTTTACAATGTTAATCTTGCTAGTAGACATGAGCTTCACTGTCAGGGCAGTAGGTTAAAAAGTCTTGTAGAGATGCCTGGTCCTGCTGGGTTTTAATCACTTGGGACAGTTTTTAGATAGAGTGAGCACCTAAACCCAGTGGATACTCTTAACCCACAAGTTACTTTCTTATCAGAACCCTGACAGATCTAAAAACATACTTGGGGGTCTTTGCAAGGACTGGAACCCCTAATTGCTTCAGGGGTACCGGATAAATGACTGAGCCTGCACTCGGACCCGTGCTTCGTCAGACAGGACCCCAAAGAGAGCAAGATGGGATATGTGGGAAAAAAAACATTCCATTGCACAAATATCCACACATAAGCAAAGCATCATTTCATTTAAACACAGCAAATAATTAAATGTTACCCATATATTCAATAATGTGACTTAAGGTCAATACGTAGGTTAATAACTTGGAGTAATACTATGCAAACCCTCCCTAGTATAGAGATATTTACACCACTGATCTAGTTTAATCTTTTTTAAAAGAACTCATTAGAAAAATCGTAGTCTTAGCTGTTGTGAAGGACTGGTATCCTGGCCAGGGTGTACACCTGCCTCGTACTCTGGGCTGTCTGGGATAGTCTTCAGGACCCTTGTGACCTGGACGAACATTTGGAAGATGCATGGATGGATAGATAGTCTTGGCTATTTGAAATTAGGTTTTTCTTTACATAATACAACTTTACTTCAAACAGCCAAATCTAAAGCCCTTAAATTACCAGGAATCATGTTACTCTAGGAACGTTCATTGGTTTTTTTTGAAAGGAACTGTTGTCTTCTCAGGAGGGAAGGAGAACAAGATGCCCATTCTCATCTCCAAGATTTTCAAAGGGCTCGCGGCCGATCAAACCGAGGCCCTGTACGTGGGGGATGCCATCCTCTCTGTCAACGGCAACGACCTGCGGGAAGTCACGCACGACGAGGCTGTCCAGGCCCTGAAGAAGACGGGCAAGGAAGTCATTCTGGAAGGTAGGCCGCAGAGTCAAGTGTATAGTGTGCTTGTCGCCCTCTGTGGAATGTTCACTCTGCCGTATTATGATAAACCATGCGCTGGTGGACCTCCCCAAAAAGATAAATAGGGTTGTCATGTATGCCTCTTAAAACTGAAAGCGATGAATAAAATGGTACTTCTAACATCTGGAAGAGCCTCTAGGGACCTGATGTATCCAGTAAATATGGAGCGTTTGAAAGAGGAATTGCGCGCTCTCTTTAGAAACCTCTCTGCACAAATAGTATAACAAAACATAGAGCTTGAACTCCACCCCATGAGCTGTGGGTTGGTATTAATGCTCTCACACTCAGCGCCTGCAAGGTTAACGTTAAAGGCTTGGATATCCAACTCAAAATAAAATGGAAAAAATACTGCAAGGAGCGTTTATGGTTTTTTTTTTTTTTTTGTACTTTAAATGACCTGTTATGACAAACCTGTTTGGCACATTCATCATGAACAGCTAAAGACGTACGGTCTTCTTCACTAAATTTCACTATGAGTGGCTGCTGTTCCATCCACATATTGCAGAATGAGGCAGATTTATAATGTGTGTGTTTTTTAGCGTATGGGATGATGGGACGAGGAAGCCTGTATGAGATTGTATGAGGAGAAGAATATCTGGGTAGGTAGGACTGTGACTGATTTCACGTGCAGGACAAGAACGTCAGTGGTACTTATTATTGCACATAATCAAGTTGCACTGGTTAAAATGATATGCGGCCTGTGTACATGTGGACATGATTAAGTGTTGTGTGACGGAGACGTGTTCCGTTTCCGCTATCTGGGTTATTTTAGTGGAGTACTTGTCGAAAACCCACTGAGCTCAGCCCAGCTGTCCATCAGAACTCAAAGGTCAATAAGCCCCAACCTCTCTTGCTTTTACTGCACTGTAGGAATGTCAGGAAACTCACCGTTTTGCCAGTTGTTAAATGCCACCCACTTCCTTCAGTCTGTGACACCTCATTCGCTTTATATTTGTGCCTGAAGTGCTGCGGCAGTCACTGCTGACCAGGGTCTCACTGATCCCTCCATACAAGCTGATGGTGGTGGGCAGTTTCTCGCTGAAATACTGGAAGAGCATTAAGCAGACGTTGGCCTGTTACCTGTAGGTAACATCACGGTTCAGTGTCGGCCATCTTCAGTCACACCGGACGGATGCAGTTATTTATTTTGGGCTGGCATTCAATTAGCACATAATCTATATTATGCAACCAGTCATGTGAGTCTCTGAGGGTAGCGCAGCTTTTTATTTTTGCTTGTTTTGCTTGGTTGTTAAATTCCCTCCTTGTTTATAGCGGAGGTCGAATTACATTAAGTGTGTATTTCTAAGCTGTGCATTACTATCATTCTTGGTTAAATTATCAAGAGATAACCCCGTTCTTTTTAGTTTATCTTACATGTCATCCATGATCCATCTGCTTAGCCTTATCTTTCTGTTATCTATTTTAAAAAACATTTAAAATGTAAAATTAGGTTTATGCCGTTCATTTGTTATTCAGGCGTTGTTCAATATTATCCTTTCCTATAGCACATTTGAAAACGATCTGGTAAATGAAACCAGCAAGGAAGTGTGTTGTCCTCCAGGCCAGAGAGCAATGATAAGGCTTTGAAATCTGGGGTGGGAACCAACTGTTGTCAGGCACTGCCTGATTCAACCCAGCTTTCTATTGGTTACTTTTTGGCCTATGGCAGGAGGCCTCAGCTGTTAACGGGAGCTTCCAAACCTGCACATTGTCAATCACAGCCTGGTCGAATGTAGCGAGTAACAGTGACACTTCACATTCAGTGGTCGCTCCGAATGATAACCACGCCGCAGCTGCACTGAGTTTTATGTCCATCACCATGAATTACTGAGTGTGGGGGAAAAAGGGGATCAAGAATTAATGTTTGGATTGCAGGGGGCACCCACTGTCTGATTAATGTCTCTGTGCTGATAGGTTGACAGAGGCTTGACAAGGAAGGAGAGAGTATATTTTGATATATGGCGAACCACAACTCAAGCTAAATATTTTAACTTGAACCCTACTCTTTATACCGGCAGGACTGAGGCAGGAGGTAGACTGATGAAACTGTAAATCACAGCATTTTAGCAATAGGGCCTCAGCTGGCTTCAGTGAGAGACTGCAATGTCAGAGACTTAAGGTCTTAGAGCTGACTGGTGTCTCCTTCCATCTGTCTGTTGATTTATTGGGTGGTAAAATAAGTTGACAACAGCTAATTGTTAATAAGAGAAACCAGGCTTCAAAGGCGTTGGTTGGGAACACTGTTGAATCAGCTTCAACATTAGAGGAACCAATCAAGTATTCTGGGATTTAAGCAGTTGATGACATCACATTATAATCCTTGTTGCTGTGGGTTTTCAAACCTCATTCTCCCACCGCTGGTTTTAAGGACCTTAACAATGTGGCACCTCATTAACCGGCTGTAATATAAAGCATCAGGTTAAAGTGCTGCATTAGAAGGTAGAGCAACATTGGTTGAATGTGAGTTTTTATTGGCTGAACTTACAATAACCTGTGTCTAATTTCAGAGTTAATATCCTCAGTTGCAACTTTAGTAATGAACCTTGTATCAACATGAATTTATTCCTTTTTTTCAACATTTGCTGCTTCCACACATAGTGATTCAACATCTGCATTAGAGGTGAAAGTTCACTGATGCTTAAGTATCACTATGGCACTGATCTATACAAGTCTAGGCCACACTCCCAGTCATGACCATGTTGTCACATGGTTTGGTCAGGTCCAATCACATTCAGGCGTGCTCCCTCATCCAGCGGAAGCGTAGGGGAAGGACAAAGTCTGGTACTGATTCTGTTCTTGTGGACCTGAAAACGGGTTTCTCTCTGTTTTCCTTTTTTGGCTTCACGTAGAAAAGTTGTGAAGCTGTGGCCTGCTTATCATTGCTAATTACCCCTTAGCATCACATCTTACTATGTCACATATGTAGTGTTTAATGTTCTCCATTATGAGCAGTTTAGTGACTGGGCTTGCAAATAAGGCCGTGTTGGAAGGATATACCAGCGTTAGCTTTGATCCTAGCAAGGATGGCAACATGGACGGGATGGCAGCCCATTGCAGGGCACATACTCACACATACAATCACGGGCAACTGAGAGGCGCCGATTCATCCAACTGCATGTCTTTGGGCTGCTGGTGGAAACCTGAGCAACCCAAGGAGGGCATGTGAAGTCCATATATACAGAGCAGGCATGGGATTCGTAGCCATGACCCGAGAGGCACGAGAATACAGCACTGCCCTCTTGATTTTGTTTTATATGTTGGTTTGTAGGGGGTCACCTTACAGCAGGGGTGTCGAACTCCAGTCCTGGAGGATTAGAGTCCTGTGTCGCTTAGTTCTTTCCCTGTTCCACCACAAATGATTCAGCTCAAGAGCTGTGTGGTAATTAGCACAATGAGTTGAATCAGGTGTGTTACCTGAGGGGAAACCCAAAAATGTGCAGGGCTCCGCTCCCCCCCCCCCCCCCCCCCCCCCAGGACTGGAGTCTGACCCTCTTGCCTTAGAGGGTTAGTGACTGCAGTCTTTCTGTGTTCCTCCTTTTCCCTCAGGTGGCCCCATTCAGACAGATATTCAGCAGACAGACAGATTGACTGATAGATTGGTAGATATTCTTTGTCATTGTAATTAAAACAACAAAATTTTCTCTGGCTTTTTCTCCAAGGCGACGTTATATACAAATATATATGTTCACAGAATAAATAGAGCCTATAGAAACACAATTGAAATACTTACATACTAAAATACAGAAGACATTGCTACAATGACAAGGAAAACAATAGTTCTGAGAGAGTCCAGCTCACAAATGAGTTTTTATGTCTTTTTACCCAGGTTCCTCCTGCGGTTCCTCCCAGGTTCCTCCCAGGTTCCTTCCTCCGTCTTTCTAAATTGCCTGTAGCATATGATCACATGTGTGGTCATTTCAGTCAACCAGCTGAGTCCTCTGTGACTGTGACTCTTTATACTCAACTGGCTGCTTGAAACAAAACCTTGGTCTGGATTTGTACTCTCTGGACCTGAACTTTCCGCCTCTGCCTGGCTCGAAGCAGGAGGGACGCCGTTTGGTCTCCTGACCCGCTGAGCCAAAAGCTATGAGTCGTCACGCACATGCGTGTCCGTGCGCCTCCCCCCCCTGCTCTCGTTCCCACACCAGCCAAGCCGCTGTCACTGCAGCAACAGGTGATGGCGAGCGGCTATTTCCCAGCCGGCCTACCCGCCAACGGCCCCCTGAGCAACGCAGACAAAGGACAGCCAGTGTGGGGGTGGGGTGGGGGGTGTGGGGCGTATGTATCTGGGAGAGCTGGGTATTAATCCAGCCTCAGGGAGCTGCACCAAGCATTTGCGGCACACACACAGAACCCTGCCAAATTGTATTTTGCAAACACGCCCCTGAGGGGTTCTCTGTTAGGGTTATTCTTTAGCACCAAAAATAAGATGTTTTTCTTTCAGCAAAGTTTTGCTCCTGCCCCCACTTCACCTTTCCCAGATATTCAGCCCTCCTTAAGCAGTGGGTGTGTTTTCCTTGTTACAGTTTAAGGCTGCCCTCCTTGTCACTTTGAAACCCTGCTCAGAGGAAGCAAGCAAAGGTCTCAGGCTTGCAGCGCAGCCCCCCGACAGCCCCCCAGCAGCAGTCTGATGGCCGCTGGCTCCCCGCAGGAGGGTCCCTGTCTTTTCACGGTGGTGCCAGTGAGTCAGCTGCACCCAGATGGTAGGCAGAGGTTATAAAAAACAGGGCTGTTCCCTGCATCGCAGCAGTTTGACTCTATCCAGGCCTGATCGCCAGTTCTGCTTTTTTCCTTTTTTTCCCATAAATACAGTCGTAAATCTGCCTGCAACAGTCACAGCTTGACCATACCATGTGCAGATGATGTAAAGACTGTCTTACAGCTTTTCAGGTTTTGCGTATTTTATTATCTTTTATCTTCAATTTCAAGAATGTCCCCTGGGACATTTATCTAAACAAATATAACTTAGATATATTAATTTTAGATTATTATAATCGCTACAATTTTTCAATGATCAAAGGCTTTTCCCTGATATTTGGACCCCACCCTAGTAAAACACAGCCCCATAGTCTCCTGATATTTCTTTACTAGCCCCCAAGCTGATTAATTCGTATTTTCCTTCTCTAGAGTTTTAGCAATCATTTGATCACAAGCAGTATCTGATGAATGTTAACCATTTAATCATTTAAGCCCCTTTGGATTAGATGTTATTACTCTCAAACCATAGGTTTTCATTGCATAAATATAGCAAAAGTTTTCATATAAATAAGTTGAAATGATGGATCCTGCAGCAAAGCTAAAAACATTTCCACATGGTTATTAACAAAACGGATTCTGTTTAGTCTGATGCCAGATTTTCTGCTTTGTTTAGTCCAATTTCTTATCTGGATTAAATTTAAAGTAATGTTCTTGGGACGTTCTGCCACGGTTTCTTGTCCATTTGAGGTTTGGCAGTGTGACGGGGGGGTCCCTGTCCAGGAGCCTGAGTCACCCTGTACACATCAGCACTGGGTGTGGTCCTCCGTTTTTAATAAAACCTGAAGACGCTGAGCTTCTCCATCTGTTGCTTAGGTCGTTTTCTCAGGGGCACGTATGCCTTTCTGTTGTGACACTGTTTGTCTCTCACAGTGTGGAATTGTGGGAAAACACCACCTCCTGGCTACCGCGATGTGGCACGCAGGTCATAAGCTAAGGAGCCCCCTCAAAGCGTTCAGGCCTCTTTTTCTGTCTTCATTTCATAAAGCCCGTGTTTGATGTATAATTCAACAAAACCCCCGCTGGAGTGTGTGCTCGATTCTGTTTGCATGTGTGTATGTGCCCTCCATTTGCGTCTTGTATATTTAGTGTCTTGAACGGGAGATGGGCGATTCTGTGGTTAACGTGGTTTGCTGGCAGGGCAGTAAGCGTTGAAATGTGCTGCGTAGCCGGTCAAGCAGACCCCACTGCGTTTTGGATGCAGGGGGAGGGGGGAGGGATTTAGCTGTTGACTTTGCCAGCTGGGGCTAGGAGGTCGCTTTCTGCTTTCTGCTCAACAGCGATCTTGACACTAACAGCACAAGTCTGACCGGGGGGCTCTGGGTTAAAAACCCAGTACAATCTCCCTGCTGTATTCTGGTTATAGAGAAGATAATGACGACACTGGTTTGGGCTTATCCCTGTTGTGTTTCCATCCATTTTCCTGGAGCCCGTCCCAGCAAGCATAGAGCACGGGGCAGGGTAACGTGCTGGACAGGATGACAGTGTATCATACGGGACACGCACACCCAGTCATACAGCCCGGTTAGTTTACGGTCACCATTTCACCTAACTGCATGTTTTTGGACTGTGGTAGGAAATCAGATCATCTGAAGGAAAATCACAAGAATGCACTTGGAACAAAAACAGGAATCAAATCCACAACCTTGAAGGTATGAGACTGCAGTTTCATTCACCGAGCCACTACTCAGCCTGTGGCTTACTGGCTTATTGGCTTATCAGACGAATTCACCCAGAGCAACTTTCAGTTGTGCATTGTAGGCGTCACGCTAGGGTCAGCAGAAGGGAACCTACTGGGCAACCTGAACCGCCATCGTCGAAGACAAACGGCCGGGTCAGTAACAGACAGGTTACACTGTCAAAAAAAAGAACATCACTTTGTACCTTGACTTGTCACTGGGGCTGTACCCTCAAGGGTAATTGTACCTTTTACGGTAAAGAAATGGACTATAAGGAACATTTTAGTACCACTAGGGGTACATTCATGTAATTTGTTCTTTGGGATGTTCCTCAGAGTCCATTTCCGTACCTTAAAAGGTACAATTACCTGCAGCTAGAGGGTACAATTGGCAGACCCTTGAGGGTACAACCCTAGTGACAAGCAAAGGTACAAATTGGTACTTTTTTCTGGCAGTGTACCGGCTTCGATTCCAGGCTTTTAGGTCTCAGTATCATGCCTGGAATTTCAAACAATCCAGCTTTTTTACTGAGATCGAATCAGGGGCACCAATAAGTCCTCAAGTGGTGCTTTTATGACACACCTAACTCCCTTAAATGGTTAAAAAGTTCCATTCATATTCATCAGATATTGCTTATAACAAGAAATGATTTCTCAAGCAACACTCCAGCAGGAAATATACAACCGTGAGCTAAGTGGCACCGCTTGGTGGAACAAACATCTGAGACTGACCTACCAGTAAACGAATCAGGGAATTTTGCATTAAGATAATAAGTAAAAGGTTGTTTGGGGTGACTTTGTAAGGCCACAGAGGAGGGTTTGCGTGGTGTGGGGGGTGGTGGGGGGGAGGGGGCAGTACATCTGCATCTAAAAATGCTGCTCAAGAGATAGTTATAACAGCACAGCGGCAGCTGCTAATTTTAGCTCTGCACGAGGGCTGCCGGAGAGAGTGGCATTCATGGTAACGTTCGGGTTTTATTAAACTCAATCTGCCTCATGTTGACTCAGCCTTAGTAGTATTTTCCATTTCACTTCTTATGTTTTTTCCTCTCCTGGATGGTTTTACTCAGAACGGTTTAGTCTCCTTTGGCTCAGAAATACAATCGCTGTCATTTAGCGAAGGTTCATTTTTGGATATTAAGAGCAGAAGTAATTTTTCCACGCTCCACCCATCCCGTCCACACCCAGATTGCATATCGCTTCATTTTCCAGCATTCTGAGATGGGAAGAAATGTTGTTCAACGTCAGAAAGTGACTGAGAATCGTAGAAAAAAATTAAGCAGTGAGAAAGGAGTACAGGCAGATTTACATTTAATTTGCTTAGAAGAAACTTTTATCCAAAACAATGTACTTTTTTTTTTGGAGAAAGTGGGTCAAGTCAAGTCAAGTCAAGTAGGTCTTATTGTCATTTCAACCATACACACAGTATATAGAGAAATGAGATAACGTTCCTCCAGGACCATGGTGCAACACAGAGCAGGACAAAGACAGAGCAACATCATAAGTGCTTCATAAGTCAGACAGTCCCTAGTCAAATTGGGTGGGGGGGGGGGTTAAGTGAAATCATCACCCCGAACCCAGGATTTGAACCAGCGTCCTTCCAATCACAGTCACAGCATTCTAACCCACCAACTCGCATGGTAAAGTGTGTGATTTGGGATGGAATGATATATCAATAGGTAACATGCAACAGTCAATTAAAAATAAATAATAGAAGTTCTATGACGGGATTTTGAAATGGAGGCAACCTGCTGAGCAATGAAAATGTAGCCACATTGTTTTGGAGGATAAGGGATAAAGGTCGTGCCATATGAGAGGTCAAGGCTACAGGTCACCGACGGGAGAAAGTGTCAGACTGGACGGCCGCCCAGGCTGGGACTGCCAATCCCGAGTGCTCTTACTGGCGTGAGATTTAGCCGGGGGGGTACGGGGTGGCCAGGGAAGACAGCAGCTGTCCGGACATGAGCGAAGATGTTATTTGTGCCAGAGGAAGGCTTCTTGTCTGGGGCGGGAGAGACACTTTGCACACTGGCAAATGGAAACCCGACACATGTCCGCAGGAAGGGTCCCTTTGCTCTATTTATACATGGCTCCAAGCTGCCCGGCCTGCCTGGACTGCCTGGACTGCCGGCTCGGCTCTCTGTACAGGCCCGAGCAGACAGGGTGCGAAGAACTCCCAAGAAAGGAGAGACCTGTAGATGCTCTGCATGTTGATGGGGAGGAATGAGGGGGGGGGAAGCATTTTTCCACAGGGATGTCAGTTCTCACAAAGTCAGATTGCCTCTGGACACTTTAAACATTAAATGGCACTGGTTAAAACCCAACGGTGGATCTTGCCGTGGTACCTCAAAACATGGTATTTTACCTGAGTTTGTAACACTGAGCATCTTATACAGTCGCCCCTCCAGATTAGCAAATTTGGCATCTGTGGTTTCCGTAATTCCCAAGTTGGCCATGAACAATTACATGGGAATATTTATGGAGCCGGCCGGAAGAGTGTAGAAAGTCAGGAAGACGATGATCAAGAATAATGTATAAAAAAACATATGAACAATACTGGAAATAATTTGGATAACAATATATAATGCAGTACAATATAATATCATTTAATATAATGTGATAAATATAATATATACAGTGGGGCAAAAAAGTATTTGGTCAGCCACCGATTGTGCAAGTTCTCCCACTGAAAATGATGGCAGAGGTCAGTAATTTTCATCATAGGTACACTTCAACTGTGAGAGACAGAATGTGAAAAAAAAATCCATGAATTCACATGGTAGGATTTTTAAAGAATTTATTTGTAAATTAGGGTGGAAAATAAGTATTTGGTCAATTCAAACAAGGAAAATCTCTGGCTCTCACAGACCTGTAACGTCTTCTTTAAGAAGCTTTTCTGTCCTCCACTCGTTACCTGTCTTAATGGCACCTGTTCGAACTCATTATCTGTATAAAAGACACCTGTCCACAGCCTCAAACAGTCAGACTCCAAACTCCACTATGGCCAAGACCAAAGAGCTTTCGAAGGACACCAGGAAAAGAATTGTAGACCTGCACCAGACTGGGAAGAGTGAATCTACAATAGGCAAGCAGCTTGGTGTGAAAAAATCAACTGTGGGAGCAATTATCAGAAAATGGAAGACATACAAGACCACTGATAATCTCCCTCGATCTGGGGCTCCACGCAAGATCTCATCCCGTGGGGTCAAAATGATCATGAGAACGGTGAGCAAAAATCCCAGAACCACACGGGGGGACCTGGTGAATGACCTGCAGAGAGCTGGGACCAAAGTAACAAAGGTCACCATCAGTAACACACTACAACGGCAGGGAATCAAATCCTGCAGTGCCAGACGTGTTCCGCTGCTGAAGCCAGTGCATGTCCAGGCCCGTCTGAAGTTTGCCAGAGAGCACATGGATGATACAGCAGAGGATTGGGAGAATGTCATGTGGTCAGATGAAACCAAAGTAGAACTTTTTGGTCTAAACTCAACTCGTCGTGTTTGGAGGAAGAAGAATACTGAGTTGCATCCCAAGAACACCATACCTACTGTGAAGCATGGGGGGGGAAACATCATGCTTTGGGGCTGTTTTTCTGCTAAGGGGACAGGACGACTGATCCGTGTTAAGGACAGAATGAATGGGGCCATGTATCGTGAGATCTTGAGCCAAAACCTCCTTCCATCAGTGAGAGCTTTGAAGATGAAACGTGGCTGGGTCTTCCAACATGACAATGATCCCAAACACACTGCCCGGGCAACAAAGGAGTGGCTCCGTAAGAAGCATTTGAAAGTCCTGGAGTGGCCTAGCCAGTCTCCAGACCTCAACCCCATAGAAAATCTGTGGAGGGAGTTGAAAGTCCGTGTTGCTCGGCGACAGCCCCAAAACATCACTGCTCTCGAGAAGATCTGCATGGAGGAATGGGCCAAAATACCAGCTACTGTGTGTGCAAA
The DNA here is from genome assembly GCF_023856365.1 of Brienomyrus brachyistius. Taxonomy (NCBI): domain Eukaryota; kingdom Metazoa; phylum Chordata; class Actinopteri; order Osteoglossiformes; family Mormyridae; genus Brienomyrus; species Brienomyrus brachyistius. Next base: position 64,674 of record NC_064540.1, read on the forward strand.
CCTGGTAAAGACCTATAGTAATCGTTTGACCTCTGTTATTGCCAACAAAGGTTATGTTACAAAGTATTGAGTTGAATTTTTGTTATTGACCAAATACTTATTTTCCACCCTAATTTACAAATAAATTCTTTAAAAATCCTACCATGTGAATTCATGGATTTTTTTTTCACATTCTGTCTCTCACAGTTGAAGTGTACCTATGATGAAAATTACTGACCTCTGCCATCATTTTCAGTGGGAGAACTTGCACAATCGGTGGCTGACCAAATACTTTTTTGCCCCACTGTAAATGTTAGTTTTTTTGTGCACATATATCTTTAATATTAAAAGTTATTTTGGTGAGATCTGCTCATCTTGGCTTGGGTACACTGCGCATCGTCGTCTTGACGACCAGCCTCCTCACTTGTTAGCCGTCTCCGTGACCCTGTCATCCCATGTTGCTGGCAGTACCCTTTAAACTTTCCAGTACCATTCATTTTGCATTTTTAATGATATGCCCAAGTATCACTCACAAACTTTGGACGATCTTCTGGCCATAACCCTCGTGGTTGTGACGGGGTGACTGTAGTTGAACGACTAAATGTCTGATTTTATTTGACAGCATTCAGGATGAGCACTGAAACTCTTTTCTACCCATTTGTTCTATCTAATTTATGCCAAATATAGATTTGTTTTTTCCCAATCCATAGTTGAAAAAGAATTATGCATAGTTGAAAACTAATTAAAACTATTAGTTTAGTTTTTTTGTATTTGGGAGAAAAGTGGAACGGCTTCATATTAAACAACTTCACGATTGTCTAGAAATGATTTTTTGACATTTCATGAGAAGGGTTACTTTGCGTAATTGTGCCTGAATCAACATACCTGCAATACTACATTTGAGAAATCAGTCACTTCAAAAGTTGTGGAATGTAGAATTTAAAGGAAATTTTGCATTTAACTTGTTAGTGGCCCCGGTGCTGTGAAGAACAGTCAACACTGTTAAGTTAGCTTCTGACTTGCTGGTCAAACAGCCACGTCACAGGAAGTTCTGTGAAGCCTGTTGAGCCATCAGCCCTGCTGTCTCTTCATACCAGCACTAACATCTGCGTGAGGCTTGCCAAAGCTTTTCTCTATATGCTTCATCTGTCTTGGCAGGAGACAAACAGCTTGTGTCCTTGACACCAAACCTCTGTTGCATCTGTCTCTCCCAGTGAAGTACATGAAAGAGATGTCGGCGTACTTCAGGAACGTCAATGCTGGGGGGCCGATACCCTGGGAACCACCAGGAGGATCCCCCAAAAAGCAAGGGGGGCCTAACTCCACAGCGGAGCCCAAGCTGACCCGAGAGATACCCTTGAAAATGTGTCAGGTTACTAAGAAGCAATGTCCGCCTGACACTGAAAACAGGTACATCTGCTCAGCCTGGTGTTATGCAAGACACTTCTAAGGCACGTACTGGAATAGTTTGTGTGGATTAACCTTCGGTTTAACCTTCTTTTCTTCAGACATATTTGTGTAATTATCCAACAGCACGTCAGCAGTTAGCTGGAGATTAGATGCAGATGCCAGTGTTTACTTGGGGATCCCATTCCAAAGGGCCAAACCAACGTTAGCTTTCGGTGTGGTGTTAAGTGAGTCTTTAGGGTCAAAGAAAGGCCGCTTTCCTCTAGGTGAACACTACCAGTCGAAAGTTTTCACACACACTTAGATTTCCTACATTTGTACGCTACCCACCTTTACGAACATTCACAGAAAATGCACTCAATATTCCTCGCTAACATGAATTTACAGCATGTTCACCATTTGAGTACCTTTATTAGCAAGAAAATGTAATTCCTTTGATTGATCAAAGTGACCTCGTCTAGCAATCATACCCGCAGAGAAAATTCAAGGCTTTCTTTCTACAAGGGACATTAAATACTGCATGTGTTAGATGCAGAGAAGCTGACAGGCGCAAATAAGATCTGTTTTACCATTTTCCCCCAACTGAAAACACTCAGTGCACAGTTAATGGCTCCTTAATATTACAGCCACATTGATTTCTTTTTTGGTATCTGGTTGGAATTATGTCGCGTATTACTTTTATTGGAACCGGTCATTTAGGTTCAGTCTAAACGTGACGTCGGATTTTTGACAGGGAAACTGAGGAGAAGCACTCAGCGTTCCTCTGTCCTTCAGGTACTTCAAGGTCATCTCCGCTGATCGAAGAACATCTCTGTTCCTGCGGGCAAAGGACGCGGCGATGGCACAGTCGTGGTACAACACCATTCAGTCTGCTGCCAGTGCCCTGGTTCCTAAGGTGATAGAGGAGCTGAGAGGCATGCATGGTGGCCAGGAGGTCAAGCACATCGGCTGGCTCACTGAGCAGGTAACCGGTTAGTGCTGCTAGCAGTAGCCGCTATTCCGACGTCGATATTTGTCGTATTCAGCAGTACTGTAAATGTTAAAGTCGACAGCAATTCGTGTTAAAATTTTAGAATTTGATCGTTTACATTTTAGGTATTGTGAATAAGAAATCCAAGTATGCCGAATAAGGTACAATAGTATGGTTCTGGTTTCAGAACTTTGGTTCAGGCTTTGACTGAAAAGTTGAATGTTTTCACAGGGACATCCGAGTCGACTTCAAAAGTTTCCTTGGTGGATCGAATCCGGTTTAATTCAAAGTTCCTCTAGGTCACATTGAAAAGATTACTGCTGCAAAAAGAAAGTCCACAAATGACCATCAACTCAAATAAACAGAGTCTGGAGCAATCAGGGCTCAGCTCTTTCATGAGAATAGAGCCCAGATGTTGTGGACCACAACACAGGACGCCGAGGCAGGGATGATTCACTCGCGGTTTAAAACGGTTTTATAATAAATCAAATGAGAAGCGTGGCTTTAGTCCAACAGATGTGACTAACTGGCCAGGAGGAATCTCTGAAACGATACCGCTGATTGCCGGCACTAACTTTTGGTGGGATGTTCTGCCTCAGCCACCACAGGGCCCAGAGAAGTCAGTTTTGGCCATGCTGACGGAGAGAGACCTCGTCCTTTATCATGCCCTGCCTGACAACAGAGAGTCCCTCTGCAGTCCTGATCAGAGCTACCCCCTCATTACCACCAGGTGGGCATGTCCGACACCTGCTGTAGCATCTGTGTCCACCTGTCTCAGTAATATCAGTTATTATTGTTGATGGATGGATGGATGGATGAACGGATGGATGGACGGACAGACAGACAGACAGACAGATAGATAGATAGATAGATAGATAGATAGATAGATAGATAGATAGATAGATAGATAGATACGTACCAATGGACATCTGTTGCCTCTCCAGTGCCAGGAAGGTTCCTTGTTCCTGTGAGTTTGTCATTCTTCCCGTTCTCCTTCTCTCCTCTTTTTCCTCCGTTCTCCTCTCAGATTGGTGCATTCAGGACCTGGGAAGACCTCCACCATCATGGATCCCGAACTCACCTTCGTCCTCCGGAGTGGGACTAGAAAAGGGGTGGAGACCCATGTCTTTCAGGTTGATTCGTCCAAGGAGCTCTCGACCTGGACTCACATGCTCGTGGACGGCTGTCACAGCGCCGCAGAGCTCATAAAAGAGGTCACCACTGGTATGAACGGTGCAGCCAGCCATAAAGCCAGCCTTAGCCGCTTATTCAGGGAACACAGGTTCCAAAGCAGGGGAAACGCCAAGTTGGGATACCATCCCATGGCAGGGCAGACACTCAAACACAATCTCACACTAAGGGAAGTTAGAGACACTGGGCAACTTAAAGATACCATTTAGCTTGAATCTACTGGTCATGTCAGACTTTCAAAGTAACAGCAAAATTGTACCTATAGTGTCCTCTACTGCTGTGTAACTCAGACCTAAAGCTGTCCGCATTCCTGACTTGCCGATTTCCTTCATTTTAAAGACCCCTGTTGCTGGAAAAAAAGGTAAATTATCCCCCCCCCCACCCCCTCATCATTTAAAAAAAAATTAAGCATCAGGTCTGCAAGCATGTAAAAACCTCAGCAGTGTATTTAACCGCTGTGGTATGATGAGTCTCTGGATGTTAATTCATCTGTTGCTACAATTTTAATCTCGTTTGTGCGATAAAAGAATATTCAATTTTCCAGATCTGTTGGAGCCTTCAAATAGGGCGCCATGGGTAATTCTGGAATGGACTTTTTAAGATTTATGAGCTTGTCTACTCGCTCCATCCCCTTCAGCCTGCAACTGGAATGGGAAGGAGTGCATCTTGGGCATACACATCGAGGAGGGCTTCACCATCTTCACGGAGGAGCCCGGCTCCAGGAAGACGGTCCTGCTGCAGCGGCCCTTCGAAAAGCTCCGGATGTCTTCTGATGACAACGTGCGTACGATGGTCTTGGACTTCGGCGGACCGGAAGCGGAGATCGTGAGTGTGCCGTGTTACTGTCCGTTCGGCTCCAGCAGAATCTTCTCAAAGGTCTGGGGGAGGTGGGGGGTTTCAAAAGCCGTGTTAACCTGTATGTGCGTATAAGAGCCTTGCGATAGACTGATGTCCCATTAAGGGTGTCCACTGCCTTATGCCATATTTGTGGGATAGACTCCAGTCCCATAATGGGCATAACTTTTGTAAGCCGGTATTGAAGATGGGTGGGTGGGTGGATGGATGTTACCCGGTAGTCAGAATCTTTCAGAATTCTTATGTTACTCTTAAGCCTAGTTCATATTTCACTCTTCCGCATGTGCCTTCGCCCTGCGGCCGCTCGTGCTCACGGAATCTTGCGTTCACACTCCATCCGTCCATAGACACAGATGCTTGGGCTCGGTGCTTGCACACAGCAGTGATATTCCACCAGACCAGAAGAGGGCAGATGTATTGCAGCAAACCGAAGTTCAAGCAGCGTAGTGACATGGGCAAACTTTTTATGAACAGTTCCAAAGTTGAATGGTTAGCCGGTATTAAGGTAATACTGTGTACCGCGGTATTTTGAAATCCTTATGACAAAATTAGCCGGCACCTCATCGTCTGGCAAATTATATTGCCAGGATTTCAAAATGCCAGTATAAAGTTGCTTTTGAAAATTGCATATACCGCGGTATAAAGTCTAGAGAGTATGGAGAATTAGATATGCGGATACCTCCAGCCCTTGACATACAGCTACTCACCAAAACTACAACAACAACAACTACAACTATTCTTCCTCTGCTGTTTCTTGTTACTGCTGACCTCTGCTCTGTGAAAGTCAGTGTGGCCCCCTACTGGAAACCCCTGATCTGTTTCCTCATACATGCACATTTGAGGTGCATGATGTCCATTGGGGATAAAAATCTAGATTATACATGCATCATCCAGCTCAAAACCCCTGATGACGAACTTTACACCACTAACCCTTGCGTGGACCAAAAGTGCATATGGAAAATTGAGGTACCAAATCCGCCTTTAGCTGATGCTATGGTACATAAGAACTGAACTATGTAAACCAGTTTATACAGGTATTTCGTTCAGGCACTTTAGATGGCCGTGAGGGTATAAGCTCAGTGCTGGAACTTCAACTAACAAATTCTGGGATTTCAGACCATGCCTTGTAATGGTTGATTGTGGTTCAGACAAATTGTTTAACATGCTTGACAAAGCTTTGGATTTTCATTAAGTTAGGAAGGCATTGCAGGATGGAAATGGTGTATATCAGTTTCAAATGGCAGTAGAAATAAGCTATTTATGTAGAAACCAAAGTGTCTGATTTTGTTTTTTTTTTTACTTTTATTGACTAACGGGCCTTTGTGTTCCCCCATCTTTCCCCTGACAGCAACTGGACCTCCATTCTTGCCCAAAGACCGTCGTGTTTATCCTGCACTCCTTTCTGTCTGCTAAGGTTAGACGGCTAGGCCTCTTCGCATGACAACAGCAGCCAGGTGGATCTGAGCCATCAAAGTGCTTTAGCAGCGAGAACTCAGGGGCTGGGAAGCCCACCGTGTTTTAACCAAACCACCGTGGAGAAGCGAAGCCCTCTTTTCTTCAACAAAAGGAAACCGACAATGGAACCCGTCCCACTTACACACAGAGCAATGAGGCCTTAGGGGCAAACAGCCACAAACCCATAACTGTCCAGTGAAATTTCATACCTTTCTCATAACAACCAAAAAAACAAAAGAACAATCTTCTTGTCCACATTGTTTTTAGTGCCATACGATTTGTGCCTATCAGCCTCTTGAAGGTGATGTTGGGTGACAGAGGCGTCAGAGTAGCTGTGTACCCCGGACAGCATCATCTGTTTATTACGTCGAGTCGAGATAAACTTGTTAGATTTCCATGAGGGTGACCTATGCTGTCCTGGGAAGAAGACATGGGCTGTACCATCTCGTCTAAAGTACACAATTTTCACATCTTCCTATGAGCACATAATGCAGCATATCACCATACTATTTTTATTTTTTTTTGCATCGTTATAGTCATATTTTAATTGTAGTCATACTATGCATTTGGGTCTTGTTGCCCTTCACTCAAAGTGAGGCAGTAAGAAAGTTCTAATCAATGACCTGTGAAGGTACAGAAAGCAGCGTTTGTAGAATTCAAAGCATTTACATGGCTGTTCTTGACTTTTTATTACTTATCTACAAATAGATAATGCCACATTAATGATGAAACTAGGCTTTGGTATGAATCATTTATTTATATACTGTATATAGTATATCGCATACTAATACTGAAATATTTTATTTTGTGGAGAACTTGTTTTAAATTTATGCAGAAATCAGGATGCTTGCAGTCCTGCCATTGTCCCTCTGCCTTCTGCGAGTAAAATATAATAATCCTAACGAAAGAACACAATAAACGCGATCTCAGGATGTTGTTTTGTGTAAGAATTTTAAAAGACAACAGGTTGTGCTGAAAACCGAACCCACGGTTAAAAACCATTATACACATTTTAAATCAGTGTATTACCATTATAAGAGCAAGGCAATGAGAAATACAAATTACATTCATGATATATTACTTAACTGGCAGTATGTAAAGATACAGACACATATATATGGCAGTGTTTTTGAAACTTTCAGTATGGTATTTCAGCAGTGCTTAAAAATCTATTTAAATAAATATATTTTAAACTAAAACACATTAAAATAATTGTGTGCCTTGTAAGGTTGATTGTATAAAGAAAAAGAGTAATAAACCTGGATTTATTAACCTTTATTCTGTTTTATGTTTTTGTTTATATTTTCTGTAAATTCTGAAATGATACAGTTGTTTAATATGTAGTTTTCACACTTTTCCGTTACATTTTTGGTGAAAATACCAACAGGTCAACATATTTGTGCACGAAATATTGCATTTCTGCCTTCTGGATACAATTACATACAATTACAAAAGTACAACCCTGTCTCCAAAGAAATTGGAACATTGTGTAAAATGTAAATAAAGCGGAATGCAATGATTTGCAAATCATATAAACCCATGTTTAATTCAATTTGAATTCGATGCCAGAAACACATTTCAAAAAAGTCGGGACGAGCAATAAAACACTGGAAAACTTGTCTTATGTTCAAGCAAAACACCTGTTTGAATATCTCACAAATAATTACGTCAATTGGCATCAGGTTAGTAACATGACTGTTTATAAAAAGGGTCTCTGCGCAGTGAAGAGGTTCACTACTCTATGAAAAACGATGTGGGCAAATAGTGTAACAATTTAAGAATAATGTTCTTCAGCGTAATATTGCAAAGAATTTGGGAATTCCATCATGTACAGTACATAATATCATTATAAGATTCAGAAAATCCAGAGAAATCTCTGTACGCAACGGAGAAGGCCGAAAACCAGTATTGAATAGCAGCGATTTTCAGGTCCACAGGCGGCGCTGCATTACAAACAGATACGATTCTATAGTGGAAATCAGTGCATGGGCTCAGGAACACTTCCGAAAACCATTGTCTGTGAACACAGCTCATCACTGCATCCACAACTGCAGGATGAAACTGTACCATGCAAGGAAGAAGCCATATCTAAACATGATCAAGAAATGCCACCAACTCCTCTAGACCGGAACTCATTTAAGATGGATTGAGGCAAAATGGAAAACTGTCCTGTGCTGTGATGAACCAAATGTCTGGTTCTCTTGGAAATCATGGCTGCTGCATCCTCCAGGCTAAAGAGGAGAGGGACCATCCAGCTGGCTATCAGTGGACAATCCAAAGGCCAGCATCCATGACGGTTTGGACGTATTTTTCAGGGAAGGCCTTGTATATTTCACCAAGACATTGAAAAATCGTATTCTGCCTGTTTTACAACAGCATGGCTCCATAGTCCGGCTGCTAGACTGACCTGCCTGCAGTGCAGATCTGTCACCCATTGAAAACATTTGGCGCATCATGAAATGAAAAATACAACAAAGGACACTTCGAACTGCTGAGAGGCTGAAATCCTATATCATGCATGAATAGGACAATATTTTCACTTTCAAAACTCCAGTAACTGGTCTCCTAAGTTCCCAAACATTTACAAAGTGTTTTTAAAAGAAGGGGCGATACGGCACACAGGTAAACATGCCCCCCATCCCGACTTTTTTAAAACGTGTTGCTGGGGTCAAATTCAAATTGTCATAAAACAATAAGATTTCTCAGTTTCAACATTTGATATGTTTTCAATTAAATACGGCTTTATATTATTTGTAAATCATTGCATTCTGTTTTTATTTACATTTTACACACGTCCTAATTTTTTTGGAAACGGGGTTGTAACAAACTTAAATATAATAATACTGAACACTACACAGACTGCCTCGCATTTTGGGATTTATTTACATGTGTTCTTATCACTGGTGAAATTGTTTCTCTGTCAATTACACGAAACAGACTCCTGTGCTTCGTATAACGTACATGTCTGCTGTACATCATACCTACATGGGAAGGGAGCAGTAAGTAAATGTACGAAAATACACGGTGGAGGTTGACGGGAAGTGCGAAGAGGAATGCGGGGGGAGTTTTAGTAATTGCTTTCCAGCAGGATCCGTGTGCGGCGAGCTAGTTGGACAATCGGGAAAAGCAACCATGGCCATTCAACGATTACCGCGCCACAGAAGAATTATAGGGTTGTGGTCATGCAGTGTGACTGCAGTAGGAGAGGTTCTGTGTGTCATCTACTAGACTTGGATTACTCTGTCAAGGAAATGAACGAATGAATAGATGTGTGTGTGCGTGTGTGTAACACAATTTCCTTATAAATATCTTGTTTTCCGCTTTCTGTGTTTTTTTTTAACTTCGTGATTACATTACAAATGCACAGGATTGGACTCGGGCTAGCTGTACTCGTAATAGGTAGCAAAATGGTATTTTGGGAAACGCTATCGTGGGAAATGCTGAGCAAAGTCAAACGTTCAGTTATCTATTGTTTAGTAGAGATTTTTTTGGGTGTCTTCTAACCTTCTGCTCCTCCGATATGGGATATCAAACTCCAAACAAGCAGGATTACACGCAGGTTAGTTAGAAATAAACTTTCATGGACGACTGTATGGCACTATTAAGTCAATCGGCTTCAGCCAGCATATAATCCATTTTTTCCCGAATAGCCTCTCACTTCACATTTCAAAATAAGTCTTTTCCAATGGACGAAAATGCATGTTACATTATTATTATTGTTGTTGATGATGACCTACATCCATGAAGGAATCCAAAGACGAAACGCCAGTCCATCGTAAAGCAGCCAAACATACATACACCCAGCGCAATTGGGAATCAACATCTCTGCAGACAGATATCGCAGCATGTCGGCGGAATGTCAAGGAAAGAAGAGATTTCACACCAAGTTGGGACAACGGTGCAAACTATCGAGCTAGATCCGTCGTTGAAGGGAAACGCCCACGTCTCCACTTGTGAGCCAGCAGCGCCATCTGGCGTGCGATATGTATTACATATCGTTAGTGTATCTACACTAAGTGGCAACCTTAGCTGGTATCAGGTGGGACCCATTTTGCCCCCAAAACTGCTGAATATATCTGTCTCTTTTATACAGAGCAAGGCGGGATATGCAAAATTACTCAATAAATGAAGTATCACTCTCTCATTAACGAGTTTTTGACCAGAGAAATGTCACGGCCTGGATGTTTTATTGTTTTTTTTTGGAGCTGGGAGGGAGCAAAAACGTGGACCGGGATGGGATTCCTGAGGACCGGGATGGGATTCCTGGGGACCGGGATGGGAGACACTGCCCTAAACACTCCACTGTCTGAAAATGCGAGATGTGTGTCTCTGTGCCTGCATTTGGAGACAAGTGCTTTTATAATACATGTGCTAATACTATGTGCTTTGACATTCTCGATTTTACAGTTTTCTCTGATATTTCTCTCTTCTTCCAATTGTGAGGAGAACATCCTCAGCTCAGAGCAGGTCTAGGTTTCTTCTGCAGCCCTTTTCCCAAGCGACGTCGCCTCATCATGCAGCTTCTTACGGACACGGGTCCGGCATTCCTTATTTATGGATCCAGTGGCTCATTCGGGCTTGCAGCTGAACACTCTTCTGGACTAACGTCCTATTTCCTGAATAGTAACACCAGATATTCAGAATGTTCCAGGGCTGTGTTATGCAGGCTGTCATAAGGGGTTGCACTCAAAAAAAATTTTTTTTAAAACACCAGATTGAATACATCTGCATTTGTAGCCTTTTATAAAGTTTGTGTGATTCAAAATATGCAGTGTAACAGTAATTTCACGCAGAGAGACAAAGGAAAAAGAGTTACACCTGGCTTTGGGGCAAATACAGAGAGCGGGAATAAGGATTGTATTAATCAGAATACCAAATCAGAGCACAAAGGGGTTGTATCAGCCTTCCCCATTGTGTGCGGGGGTTGCTATGGAAACCAGGCCATGAGATCATCAGTATCTCCAGTTTTTTTTTTTTTTTTATCATTTTGCGATAGCTGGAGGGAGGGGGTGGGCTTGGGGGGAAAAGAACATGCAAGGGTATTTTGATTTGGAATTGGAAGAAGGTTCAGGAGAAAACAAACAACCCAATGGGTCTGGGAGGACTATGATAAAATACTGCCTCTGCTACCCCTCCCCCCTGACTATCACTTTTTTTCTACCATTCTCAGCCTGCATCCATATAACATGCGTAGAGGAGACAGCAGCTGTGCATAGGAAATAGTTAATATAAAGCTGTAAGCTAATCTGTCAGGGCCTGTAAGTGGATTAAGCTTATGTGTCTGGCTGCTCTTTTCTCAATACACCGAGCACTGAGACTACCTAAAGACACTGCCAGTGGTCAAAATATCAAATCATGCCCTGGATGATTTATAAACCGAGAACTAGTATGGCCAACGAATGAGCAGTGCAGACTCAGCTGGAGGTTGGTATCCTGGCTCTTTGTGTTGAGGAAGTGTGTGGCGTTGGCTTGTGTTTGGATGTATTTCCTCCTATAATCAAAAAACACACTGGTGACATTTAATTGCTCATAGTGTGATTTTGCGCTCCATGAATGGCTTTCTGGCCGGTGTGCTCCCCGCCTTGTGCCCTGAGCTTCCTGGGATAGACCCTAGGCTCACTGTCACCCTGTGCTAGATATATGACTATAGAAGGATCTATAACCTAATAATATCTTCTGAAAGAATGGCTGTGCCCAAACTGCTATACTTAAATGTTCCTTTTCCAAATATCTGTCCCATTTATAGCACATCACGCACTGCTACTGCAAACAAATCATGTCTGCAAACCTTTAAATAGTCAACCTGAACCTCAACTTAACTGGAACTTGGTGCCTGGGTTGTCAATTTCGTCCTGTGTCTGAAGTGCCTAACTTTTAGTTGAGCTGAGTGTACACTTAACCTAGTGTGCACTTCAGTTTGGGCGCACTTGGTCTAGGTCACACTTCCTGTGCTACAAAATACTATAAAAATGGTAGTTGTGGTACTTAATGGTGAATAAGACTTTGACCAATGGAGTGTGAGGCTAAAATTACAGCCCTTGACCAGATATACAGCCTGTAGCCCGCGATGGGTAATAATTTAAATATAGGGCTGTAAAACCACGTGCAGCCATTCAGTGCATGTTCTCATTTACCACAGGTGGCCTTATAGACAAACAGGGATGTTGGCTCACGGGCTGCAGGAAGACGTGAAGGACATTCAGCTGCCATTTTTTATGGCTGGCCAGACCCCAACAGGCTCTGTGACATTTATGAAGTTCTGTTTTAATAAATGTGGTTCTGAAGTCACTGCCTTCCACGCCCTGCTCCATAAAAACGTGTGATGAGGATCTGAGAAGTTCAGGAGTTTCCTTTATTTATTTCTTAGTGAGAGAAACTTTTTTTTTATTATCATCATTTCTACCAGGTATTCAAGGACGGCAACAGAAGGACAGTCTGTCAGGCTGAGTTCTCCATGTTTCTCACACGTCAATAATTTATCAGTGCTGTCCTGGGATGTAACATAACATTATTTATGTTATGTTTATTCATTATTTAGCGAGCAAAAGTATATTAAAATATTTAATAATAATTCATATATACTGGGACTATAACTTGTAGAAACTCAAGGCTGTAAGACACATCAGCTGCCCAAGGTCTGGCCCTCGAGTCCTTTTTCATAATGGTGCCTTTTTAGCCCTCCTTGTAAATCTATTCATCATCCATTCATCCACCCATGCGTCTGCTTATCTAGTCCAGGGTCATGGGAGTGGAGCCAATCAGACGCCATGGGGCACAAAGCATCACAACACCCTGGATGGGAGATTTTTTTAAATAGTACCAACCAGCACCAACAAGTGCCCTCACACTACAGTAAAAGGAAATTTGCTTTAGTTATGAAAACCAATGTATCAGTCACTGATTTAATTTTCACTTTGCCTTAGGGTATTGTAGGCAAAAATAAAAGGGGTAACATTTTCAGTTCAGCAGCTTACATAAGACACCTGCAGATCTTAAAACAAACACTTTTCGGTTTGTCTGACTGAGGAACGATTGATATTTAATGGCAAGAAACACTCATTTAACCCACATTAATACTATTAATACTATATACTAATATGTTCCAAAACCCCTCAAATCAGACTAAAATTAAACACACTTTTTAAATTAGCGTAATTATCACAGGTCAGCAGCTCTGCTGCTCCATAACGTGTTCCTTTTCATGGTCCATAAAATTACTGCATTAGCGCAAAGTACAATCTTCTGGACACGTGAATGTTATATGTGCTACAACTGACTGTCGTATCCAAATGACAGACTGTGCTACAGTACTGTAACTGAAATTTCTGCATTGGGTGTGTTTATTGCTTATATCAAACCTGATGTGTTCTCTGCTTTCAGAATTAGTTCAACAGTGAAATGAAATATGATGTCAAATATGAAAATTATACTCACCTATACACACTATAAGCACCCAGACAGAGTGGTGTAAATAAAATTAATCTGCATGTGTTGGAAGGTCATGTAACTGTATCACAAGCTCCCCACACCACGATGTCATACCCTATGGCTCCCCACACCATGATGTCATACCCTATGGCTCCCCACACCATGATGTCATACCCTATGGCTCCCACACTATGATGTCATACCCTATGGCTCCCCACACCATGATGTCATACCCTATGGCTCCCCACACCATGATGTCATACCCTATGGCTCCCACACTATGATGTCATACCCTATGGCTCCCCAAACCATGATGTCATACCCTATGGCTCCCCAAACCATGATGCCAGGAGTAACGCCGGTGTGTCTCTCCACAACATTGGCAGAATCAGTCCTCTCCCCTCACCACCTCCATACACGCGCACGACGGTCATCTGTGATAATGCAGAACCAAGATTCCAATCGCAGCCGTCTCTGCACTGGTGTTAACAGCAGCTTACGTATGGGACAGTGAACCCAGAGTTCGGCTGATGTCAGTCTTTGAGACACGATGCAGGATGACACAGGGTGTTGTAGAGAGTCCAATACCTGTGTCTGGATGGCAGACGCATATGTCATGGGGTTCTGTAATGCTGGGCGTACAATACGACAATCCTTCCTTGGTGTGGTCTGCCTTGGGTGACGGGAACCTTCTTGATGCGTGTGGGTGCCCTCAGGTGCCCATTGCATCCAAAATCGGGCGACTGTGACATCTCCCTGCCCCACATGCCAGGCAATTGCACGATACGACCACATAGCCTCATACAAACCCACAATGTGACCCATATAAAACTCCATCAAGAGCTGGTAATGTTGTCTAATGCGTCCTCGAGGCATCCTCTGTCTGGTGACCAGACGTGCCAGCTCCTTGCAAATCGAATCATTTCTATACATACTGGTCTGCATGTGTACTAAATCACATCCAAATTGGACCATTACTTCTAGGTGCTTAACTTTTTTGTCACTGAGTGTAAATATATATTTTTAAATAAGTCTCTTAGGTATATGAAAGTGTCCGACGGGACATATAGCAGATGACCACCAGGGGTCTCTCTTCCACTTCTCATTTTTCTGAACAATGAGCGCGGTGAGAGAGGAGAGCCGACTGAACATGACCTGAATCAGGCCAGGACATCCCACTATACGTGGTCACGTACACGCACTCTTTCTCATCCTCGCATTCGATTTTTCAAACAAGACAATTTTTGAAACAAGACAAATGCAGAGTAAGACCTACGAGACAGAGAAGCGAAAAAAAAGATGGATAGAAAACCTATTTCCATACGTTAGCAGAAATAATTCTATTTTATGTTTTAAATAAGAGCACAGGTCAGTGATTACGATTTTTATCCTAGCGCGGGTTATGGCAGAAGAAAAGAAAAGAAAATGCTTTAAAAAGCACAAGTTAGTGATAGTATGTACTAAGTTATTTACAAGCAATAGGGACATCAGATATATCTTTGCTCTAACAAAGCACATAGGGTCAATTTATTAGTTGTATTGTAATTCCGTGCAGTGAAAAATAAAACATAAATAAGGGGGAAAAATGTAAATAGTTTTATCCTAGACTAAAACATTTCCATGAGAGACTGACATGGATTTTTGTTTAATACCTGTAAGATTGTTTAAAATAATTATTAATGTTTTGAATTGTTGCTTATTTGATCTTATTTTGCAGTAAAATTGCTTTGTAAATGCTACAGTAACCGGTCACGCACGCACAAACCACAAGGATAAGTAGATTCTGTAGTTTATAATCCCGGGGCATGGTGACGGTGTGGGCGTGTCTGTTCCGGAATCAAAATTGATTGAATTGGTAAAAATAATAATAATAATAATTTTGGAAACTGCGTCCATCTGCGTGCAGTACGTGGCGCGCTGTTTGTCGGGCTGAATTGGGTGCCTCGCGTATTTTCGGCGAAATCAACACCCGGTTTTATTCTGGATACAGTGGGAAACATCGTACTTCTATATAATGTGGCACATGGAAAAAAGAACAAAAAACTACTACAACAACGAAGATATCAGACTCCTTCCAGCACACGTTTCGGCGTTTGCCAGCAAACCGCTGACAAAACAGAAAATAAAAGAGGCTCCGCCGTAATCGCGTTGCTATTCATTGCAGTTTAATCCATCAAGCTAGTTTGTCCCAATTGAAACTGTCTCTCAGATCAGTTGGGGGAGGGGGAATAGGAATCACACCGCAAGGGGAATCTGCCAACTTTAACAGGACTCTTCTCGGCTCCATGCTCCTGTGCTAAGGCCTGCTTTTTGAGCAGCTTTTTAAAGTATATATTAAAGAGTCAGCTCAAGGTTATTAAATATTCCAGAGCGAATAGTATTTTTGCTCAAGTAAGCGCAGTGGAAGTATTCCATCAGTCCGCTTTTATTCATCAAAATGTAGTTATGAATTTTAAAGTGGCCGCACGTTACTGGGAGAGAGGGCTGTGATTTGAATGCTGAGCGATGAGGCTGTGTCAGTCTCCTATACAAGGATATTACAGAGGCAGCAGTGCAGGGAAAACTCTCTCAATGTGACCCATTCACTGTTTTTTTCCTCTGAAAGCAAATTTACACGGCCACATAGCTGAGTATGCCCATATGTGTTCCGCATTGCAGGATGACGGTAAATATCTACTTGATAATTATGAAGAATGACCAAAACACTTTTCGTCATAATCCGCTTTGCTGTATATGTGTGTGTGTGTATATACAGCATGTGCTGTCCATATACACGATTCAGTATAATACAGTGTATCGAAAAAATCTCTTAAATTGTTAAATTAAGGGGGGCGGCTTGGTGGTGCAGTGCTTAGCACTGTTGCCTCACGCCTCTAGGACCCGGGTTCGAGTCTCCGCCTGGGTCACATGTGTGTGGAGTTGGCATGTTCTCCCCATGTCGTCGTGGGGTTTCCTCCAGGTACTCCGGGTTCCCCCCCCCCAGTCCAAAAACATGCTGAGGCTAATTGGACTTGCTAAATTGCCCATAGGTGTGCATGCGTGAGTGAATGGTGTGTGAGTGTGCCCTGCGATGGGCTGGCCCCCCATCCTGGGTAGTTCCCTGCCTCGTGCCCGTTGCTTCCAGGATAGGCTCCGGACCCCCAGTAGGATAAGCGGTTTGGAAAATGGATGGATGGATGTTAAATTAAGAAGTATAATGTCCTGTATTGCCCCCCTTTTTCAGACAGCTTAGGCCAAAACAAAGAAGATTCCGACTCATGACCCAAAATTAAATAAAGGTGATGATTCTTTCAGATAAATTTTACAATGTAAAAAAAACGTGTGATTACCTTTTTCAGTATAATTGTAATTGAAGATTGTGTGGAAGGTGGTGGGGGGAGGAGGGGGTGGGGCATGACACGCGTAGTTTGCTCCGGGGTGCAGTTAACAGCTAGAGTCTGTTTCACACCTCTGGTGTTCATACATGACAACTTCCCACCATGCCCCCCCCCAAGTCAGACCTTATAGCTGGATGGAAACCGCAGGTCCTGTGTATATGACAGCGGTCGCAGGTCCCTTATCAGGAACATCTGCCCTACCTGCTGTGTGGAGGAGGTCAACGGACGACTATCACGCTGAAGCAGGCAGCTCTGCTGCCTTATAACCCGAGGTGGAGGTTACGGGTCCAGAGAGTGCAAATACAGACCAAAATTTTGTTGCAACCAACCAGCTGAGCATAAAGAGTCACAGTCACATGGTACTCAAATGGTTGGTTGAAACAAAATCCTGGTCTAGATTTGTACTCTCCGGACCTGAAATCTCCGCCTCTGCTTACCTTTCCTTGCACGTCACAGATTACTACTGCCAAGCCTGAATGTACAATTCATATGATTATATTCACAATGGGTGAGAGAAAGCCGGATAGGTCCAGCTGCTGAAACGATTATGATAGGAACATCCATCCATCCATTCATCCATCCATTTTCTTTACCCACTATATCCTACAGGACTGGAACAGCATCACTCATACATTAAAATCATTATCGAAATCGCATTAGTGAGGACTACAGAAAGGTGGTACCTAAAGGCGATCCCAAATTCTGTGGTGCAGACACCAAGCAGCGTAATCGAAAGCCGATGCCCACTGTCGTGCTACCTGTTTATAAAGGTAACCGCTGGTAACCGCGCGGATATTCATTTCACATGGAATAGATGTGGCATGTTGGTCTGCATGGCGCTGTACATAAGCAACATCATCGGATGGACGGCTGAATCAAATTCTACTGGCAGATATCCAGTGCTGCTATGCGGAGATGATTGTATTGTAAATTGGGGCTGCTTCTCTGTCAGTGTATTGTTGCATTGACTCAGAAATCCCCCCCCCCCATGCAGTTGCTCTGAAATGAACCCATTATCTCAGGCATATTCCCCTCCCCCAATGGCCCGCAAGCCCTTCCCCCCGCAGTCGCTCTGAATCTCACTCTTTCTTCTTGCTCAACACTCTCTCTCTCTCTCTCTCTCTCTCTCTCTCTCTCTCTCTCTTTCACTCCCTGCTCCATCCCTCCTTGTTTCTGATTGTTTATGAGTTACTTTAGAAGGGTGTTTTGTATCTGTGTATGTGTGCATGTGTGGGTGTTGGGTGCCACTGTAAAAACATAATGTGAATGAGAAATAAATAAGTAAATAAACAGATAGAACAATTCTCTATATTGGTGAAGAGGGGACAGGAAATTTTGAAGTTACTGTACAAGAATTATAAACTGCGGCAAGGAACAAATCCTTAAATGCACAAAAGAGGAAAAAAAAACTAAATGTTTGCAGGGAAGAAGCACCAATATCGAACTAAGAAAATATGCGATTAATCCTTTTGCAAATCCTTTTTGTATTGCACATTTTTAGTATTTCGATCATATTTTTCCCAGTTTGTCTGTGTTGCATTAGTCCTGAGTGGTAACAATGCTGGCAGTAATTTGAATCGTGTGCTGTATAAGCACCAATCATTTCTCACGCTGCACTTGTCTGAGGTTCTCTGTTTCAGTCATTCTCCAGAGATGACTGGAGCAGTGTTAAGCTGAGGTTCTGTTTTTGCAAAGGCTGAACAAGAACAGTGGTCTATCCGCATGAACATGGGATTGATATACCTCACAGCAAATAGAAAACAGAATGAAAGGTCTTTTTTCAGTTTCTAAGAATACATTTTACAAAATTTCCTTGCCTATCAGTTTCATCAGACTATATATAATGCAATTATACACATCAGCCTGTATTTACACATCAGTCAATTAAAAACATCTATAATTTGTTAGCCAATTAATTAATCATCAGATTAATCGACTATTATATCTGTATGCACTGTAATTACATTTTTAATTTAAATTTTAGACTGAGTCTTTCAATTAAAACATTGACAATGAACTTGCTCCAAATGGAGAGACAAAGCAATTGTCCAAAATGGAAAACGCTTCTTTCCCACTAATTAACTTGTTTTGATAAGGTAACTATGTTTAGGGTAACAAAAAAAGAAAGAAAAACAGACTTTAACGCCCACTTCTTGTAGAATGAACTGATTTAGCAAAAGTACGAAGCATTGCACATGCAATTTAAGGTTTTGGCCGAAGGGGTTCACATGCGTCCCAGTGTTAGCACTTGTGAAAACGTGAGCTTTACTGAGCGGTCTGAACTTAAGTCTTAACTAAGGTACATCAGACTATATATACTGGAATTAGGTGTATTCTTCTACATTGTTTTAAATGCTTCTGACTTGCATGTATTTATGTTTAATCAGTGCGGTAAATTTCAAGGTGATAAGAGTTCCCAGGGTTAGATAAATGCAGCTTCTTCATGCATGTTTGTCGCGCAGCGCCCAGCCAGTAACTCGAGCCCTGGATATTCACAGCCCAATATCTAAATAACCAGCGGCAACTACAGCCGGCATTACACATAAACGACTCGCGCGCACTTGACAAAGCGGGAATCATGGCGAAGGGATCCGCCGCTGCGTCCCGCGTGACGTGCAGGGCGCGCGGCGAAAGCGAGAGCGCGCAGGTTACGCCTCACCGCGTGGCGCTTGACATTTCTCAAGTATTTTATGTCGCAGCATCTAAACATAGACACAGGGAAAAAAATAAATATATACTTTTATAACCAGAAGCTGAAACCCTTTTCTTGTCAAAACCGCCTACACTTCCTGTTTTTTTTTTTTTTTTTTTTTTTTTGCTGCAAAACACTCGGCGCCTCAGCCCATGAATCTTGCGGTCTCCCTGAGGCCGATGTAGCCGCTGGCCTTTCCTTCTTAAGTTTTTACTTAAGTTTCTTAGTAAAAACAAACGTACACCTGGCTAAAATGGAAACAAGGGTCCGGAAAATTATATGACCGTAGCAGACCAAAGTCAAACAATTTTTTTTTTGCAAAAAATGTTACAAACTGTGTAGTAACTTTAAGTCGGTCATACTTTTTTCTTGGCGTGGTCTTGACTGAATGTTTCGTAACGCATAAGCTGCTCTTACCTGCTTTTGGTGTATGTGGTTTGAGCAAAAGAATCATGTTTTTCTGATTAAACTAAATCAGCCTTGTGGAGGTTCAAATTAAACTGGATTCTGGGATGTTTAAATGTACATTGCTTGGGAATCGGATATGAATCGTGATGCTTGGGTTGCCAATGGTTAGCAAAAACTGTAAGTTAGGGTTAGGGTTATGTAGTATGGAAATCTAGCAGGGAAAAAAACAAATAAAACGGCATATATAGGCCTATAGCTTCCAGTGTTATGTGGAAAGTCGATTTCAAACACTTAAAGAATTCATTGGTTCATATCATTCTTCCATGTATAATGAAGTACATTTCATGTTTGAAGCAAAGGGCTCCACATAGGACCTTTATACCATCAATATTTCTAATTTATAAAAAAAAAAAATACAATGATGAAAATACGTTGAGTAATGTATGATACTCTGAAAGTGTGGTACGTTCTAGAAGCGAAAGGAAGGTGTAATATAGAGAGGTCTGCAGAAAGTGTTACCTTGCACCCTGCAGGGGCTGTCAAACATGCATAGATACATCATGACAATAAAAGCAGGAAGGAGTAGTAATTGATACGGTTTATAGAATTGCATTAAATTTTGAAATTTATTGATATATGAAATCATTTTTTTTGTTATTCTACGTCTTGCACATTTTAAGACACATTTGAACTATCATTTGCATTAAACGCAGAAACTGTACGTACAGAAAATATACATGACAACATGAAATACACTTTTAACATTTTTATTACGGACAATTGAAATAAAAGAAGCATTATGACAAAAATGAACTCGCTGGCAAGGAAACATAAACACCAGAACCAAGAAATGTAAAAATAATAATCATTATTATCGAATGAACACAGATTTAAAAAAATAATAATGCACCATTGTTAAAAAGCCAAAAAGTTATTTTGTCATACTGTTCATAAATAGATAGGAAACCAGTTAATATAATTAAATAAAAGATGGGCAAATTGTGGGGAAAAAGTACTATAATCAATTACAAGATACAAATTAATAATCATAACCGGCTTTACAGATAAATGAGCTACTTTTGGCAGACTTTTACACAATGTTTTCATTTTTCCATTCCCCAAAAACTTAACTCCTCTCCCCCAAAAAATGCTACAGTGAATATAAAATTATCTCAGAAATGAAATGCATTATTATTTTTTTCTGTAAAAAAAAAAAAAAAAGTATGATATTAACACAATTCTGAAACACCAAGCAAAACTACCTGAAAACTATAAATCCACTTTTAAGTTTTACTTTTGTAGTAGTAGTAGCCTTTCACATTTAACTTAAAAAAAAAAAAATCACCAAAACCAGTTTTTTTCTGTTTTCTGTTTTTTGACTGGGGGACCGAGAGCCAATCAAATGGGGAAATATGGAAACCCAAGGTTCACCATAGGCCTGATGAATCATGGAGTCAGAGTGCATGTGCCAGGGTTGCTTTTAATGATCATTCCAGACACATAATTCCTGATTCCACTCTTGATTGGAGAAGCACACTAGTGAACACAATTTTTAATGCATTTTTTTAGTGTGTGAAGTCCTCCTGAAAAACTATTTCTGCACAATTTATTTATGTCACAAAGCACACGCACACACACGCACACACACACAAATGAAAATACAAACCATGGTATTACAGCTAGTGGTTAAAAGAAGAAAATCAACCATGGACTCGAGAATCCCAATTTGATCCCATAAAAGTGATATTTACAATCACACTGTGACAGATTGGTAAACCTTAACAGGTCTTTAATATTACAAAATCTTCCATTTATTTATCTTAATTTTTTTTTCTGTTCCATTGTTTCCACTATATTCACAGAGGCCACTCTTACACCAAAGGGGAATCTTTATGTGTTTCCCTAGAGAAACTGTCCATGGCAAAGCACGTGGCAAGCAAGAAATAAATAAAATACTACGGTGAAAATGATCAAGCGGTAAAAAAGAGATTTGACCACACTTTACATATTAAAGCTGTATGACCCCAGAAGGAAGCCCCAAAGGAGGATTTCCATGTCAGCGATGCGACAGGGCTGTACTGAGGTTCTAATACCTGGGGAGTATTTTCTAAGTGCTTGGCAAAATAAGACGCTCACTAGTAATCTTCAGGACTTGCAATGAAGTCCCTCTAAAAACAAACAAAATTGCAAATATTGAAGTTGTTGGGTGCAGGAACAATATTGGAGGGGGGGTGTGGGTGGTGATTGGGGGGGGGGCTGGTTTTCTGGTGTCTTTTCTTTTCAAAGTCTCCAGGCCTTAAGTGAGGTAGAGTGGCTTGTCCCTGGCTGTCATGCTACTGCTGGAAAAAAAGGACAAAGCACAAAAATGAACAAAACGAAAATGAACAAAACAGAAATTAAACAATTTGTTTTTTAACAAAATGTAGTCAATCTGTGGTAGCCCCCTACCCCACTGAAGTATTCTGTTTAAAAAGAGGTTACCCATCACCGACCAACTGAAAAACATCAAGTTGGCTCCTTTCACTCTGAAAACATTCAATCTATAAGCCATAAACAAAGGCTAGGCTGCGGAGATTTCTCCAAAAAGACAAGCCCTTAGAGGCACTTTAGAAGATACAGTCTAAGGAAATTTTGACAGCTTACTGAAGTCAGCTTCGCCTAGTGTTGCGCATATAAAGAAATACATTCAGCATATACTCATTTTAACAAGATCCAAATAACGTGTTTTTCGCTTTTATTTTTCCCTTCCAGCTCTGGAAGGATGGATTTGCATGTCGTCCAGAACCTTTCAGTTTAATAAAGATGAGGAGCAGCAGTGAGAAAAGCAGGTCCATCCGTTTGTTACGTAAAGATCCTTCACTGCATAATGAGCAGGAGATTACTGCCAAAACTGTCGCAGTTATAACTGCGCAGAGGAGCGTTTGCCTGTGTCACTGGCCCCTTACCTGCAGAGGTTGGCCCCACACTCACGATTGCAGTACTCGCTGTCCCACTCCTGATTCTGTCCCGCTACTGGGTTGGGGGTCCCTGGGGACTGGGAGCCAACACTGTTCTGGTAATCAGATTGGATTGTTGGGAATCCCTGGAAAAAAAGGACGGCATGCTTTGGAGTATAGGCTTGTAATGATCTTCTGTTAGACATCTCCAGGTTCACCAATCCAGTTCTACTCCACAAGAGCACAAGGAGAACGTACGATTGCTGTCCCCACCCTTTTAATCAGCCGGCTTGCACTTTAGGTTGTGTTAAATAACAGAATTATGAACTATGAATTATCTGTGGGTAACACAGTGGCCTTGTGGGTAGCTCGGTAATCGCACACCTCCAGGGCAGTGGGTTGGGTTCCCACCCCCGGTTCTGTGTGTGTGGAGATACTCCCCTTGTGTTTACATCTGTTTCCTCCAGGTTGTCCCATTTCCTCCCACGGTCCCAAAATATGGGGTTAGATGAACTCGGATCTCTAAATTGCTGTTAGTCTGTGATCGTGCATGACTGCATGACCACTGATAGTCTAACATCCCATCCAGGGCAATGCTATGCGTCCTGGGAAGGGCACAAGGCTCCCCACAGCCATGTACTGGATAAGCAGTTATGTAAGATGGATGGAAGAACATTCAAACCACATCTGTATAGAATAAATGACAAGACAGGCAGCTGGAACAGCCCAGTGATTATAGTGGAACAGACTCGCAAAAGGCTATGACTGTATCGAGTGCTATTTCAGTTCAGATTTGAGAATATCTGGGTCCTGTGTACATCTGATGGAGCAGCCTCACGCATACTATTAATATATGCTAACTAACCTGCTGGCCCGGCGGTGGCGAGTGGAGGGGGGCCTGCAGCCCCAATTGATGGGGGATGATTGGCTGGGACTGGACCTGCTGCATGCGGATTGGCTGGTTGAGGATGGCGCTCTGGTGGAGCGAGAGCTGCTGATGCAAGGGCGGGCTGATCTGGAAGGAGGCGGGCGGCGAGGCGTTCATGCCGGACAGGATCTGAGATTGGCTGAGGGTCCGGGACAAGTTGTGGCGGGGCGGCCCCCCGTAGCTCTGCAGGTCTGCCAGGGGGAAGGAGCCTGGGCCCAGGTACGGAGAGGAGGGCTGGGGAGGCACACTGTACAGGGGCTGCTTGGGGGGCATCATGTGTGATGGCTGGGTGCTCTGGGCTCCCTTTGATTCCGGGGGGTCGCTATAGTTCTGAAAAAGTACAGCACACAGTTATTTACGAATCCCCGTATACTGGCTGTATAATATCGCCATTTCTGCCATTCTACCAAAGAACAAAACATGCTAAGGCTGATTTCCATTTATCTGTATAATAGCGAATGCGGGGTCAACAAGTCACTGCAAGCCACAGGATCTGAACCAGCGACCTGCCGGTCACGGTCACGCCCCATAAGGCAGTCATTACATGAAAAAAAAATAAACCATGAAATACAATGAACACATTGAGAATTTATTTTTTCTTTGCTCTGTTTGAGCAGCAGTCTTATTTTACCCTAAATATAACTTTTGTTCAGTCGTGTAGTTTAAATATATTTACACATTAATCAAATTGCATATACTGCACATAGGAATCCTAAGTAATGATAACTGCCCATCTGTCATTCAATCTTCTAGCAGAATCACAGACAGGACACATTAAAGTAGATCATTATTAGGTTATTTCTAGACGGTATTGTACATGGTGCAGGGAAGTCTAGCTGAGCCGTGGACCATTTTGCTGCAGCTACAGAAACAATAAATGAGCGTTTAAAAAGTTGTAATATATTTGAACTCAGCCTTTTTCCCAAAATAGGACTTACTCCATTATTTGGGTCATGTTGTAAAGACAGCATTGCATTGTTTAACCATCGATGCAACCTTTCATATCAGCTACAATATCAATAAATTCAATAAAAATTCACTGCATGTGCATTATAATCCAGCTAATTGTTTCATAGCTGGTTTGGGTCTGCTGTCCAGATGTGAAGGGCAGGGAGGCAGCCACAAAAGTAAGGTAGCAACTGTGGAGGTTCTGGTGGAATCTGCGTATGAAAAATGTAGCAGGAAACCTGAGACCGAGACGAAAGCACTCAAGCAGTTTGCAACATAATCGATTAAATTCTGCTGAGTCATTTCAGCATAGCAATTCTTAAATAAGGCCGTTAGACTACAGTGTACGAGGTATCCAGGTTGTAGCCCAGCTTCATACCCTGTGTTGCTGGGGATCTATCGCAGATCCCATAACCTTGACCGGAACAAGTGGTCAGAAGATGGATGCATAGGAGGATACTTGATTAGAAAAGATAGTGCAAAGGTTTTATTATTGTAATGGGTTTAGATCAGATTCCAGTTTTAACCCTTGAAACAATTAAAATTACTAAACAAAAACCATAATATGTTAATGTGTGTATTTTTGTATTTTTCGTCGCAAGACACAGTCACACGTTACATTTCTTCTGCGCGCATTATTAAGACGGCAAACGTGTCTGAAATATCCGCTGAGGGTCTGCATTACTAATTGAGCAGGATTTTTAATTACGGCAAATGACGGAGGGGACTGGTCCTTAATAGACACTGTCGCATGAACCACAGGCTGCATCAGCAGATGAATAAACCATCCAGCATATAATCATAGTTCTTACAGTTTTTGGCTTCTGTAGATTTAAAAGGAAACACGAGGCAGCTGCAGGGACTGAGGGACAGGATCGGGTTTTGCAAGCTGACGCAATTTGAGGCTGTAAGAGGCGAGGAATTAACAATGTCTAATTTCTTAATTGCCCGTCTGACTGCACTGTAGCAACTTAATTAATTAGCTGGATGTAATGAGGGGGGGGGGGTCCTGAATTCAAAATGTTCGTACATTTTTTAACTTCATAACTAAAATATTTTTAATCGACAAAATGCAGTTTGATCCTCACACTGGTCTTGTACATCTACTGTGCTTGTAATTAAAAAACAAAATAAGTGTATCGTGGTGAAATCAGGCTAATACATTTTTTTACATATAATTATTGGGGGGGGGGGGGCGGCATGGTGGTGCAGTGGTTAGCACTGTTCCCTCACACCTCTGGGACCCGGGTTCGAGTCTCCGCCTGGGTCACATGTGTGTGGAGTTTGCATGTTCTCCCCATGTCGTCGTGGGGTTTCCTCTGGGTACTCCGGTTTCCCCCCACAGTCCAAAAACATGCTGAGGCTAACTGGAGTTGCTAAATTGCCCATAGGTGTGCATGTGTGTGTGAATGGTGTGTGAGTGTGCCCTGCGATGGGCTGGCCCCCCATCCTGGGTTGTTCCCTGCCTCATGCCCATTGATTCCAGGATAGGCTCCGGACCCCCCGCAACCCAGTAGGATAAGTGGTTTGGAAAATGGATGGATGGATGGATGGATGGATATAATTATTGAAATAAGTCTAAATTGACGATCAGCTTGTGATGTTCCTTAATGTGAAGAAAAACACAAAATGATAGAGACACTTGGAGCGTGAAAGTCACTGAAGAATCACGGACAATCTATTCGGCATCTACTCAAAGGAAAAAGGACAGACAGAGCTACAATCACCGCCATTTTCACGGTTGTTTTCTACGACTGTAACCCTAACCCAAACTCTCACTCTCGAGGAGGAGATCATCTTTTCCAAGACACTCAGAAACCTGTCTATGACAAGTGTGGCAATTCAAAGCTGAATGACGAGCCTCTTGAATATACAGGTAGTTACTAACCTATTAGCCTGTCCTTCTTTTCAGAGAGGTATGTAAGAGTACCTACACAGAGGTTTGAATTTGCTTATACTGTCTGACAGGCACAAATACAGGGCAGCATAGTGAACAGCGCCACTTCGGCACGATTCCTACTTCCTACTTCTGGTGAGGCCCCTCCCCCACACTTAGTCAGAAGGCTCCATCTAATTCATCATCACCATATCTGCACTGACCCTTGTATATGAAACACGTAACCCGTGTTACCTTGGAAACCAGACTGGCTCTGTACGCGGCCAAAGCCTTCAGGTACTCCTTCTTGGCTGCTTCGGTCTTCCTTTTGTATGCCTGAGAGAAAACGAAGAGAGTCGCGGTGAGAGCAGGGAAGCAGAGGCTTGCTGACCTTTAACCCCTAACCTGGGCATATCCTGTGTGGTCAGAGATCCTGGTTTATGGATTGTTAACAGGATTTTTTTCAGATTTCAACACATGAAAACGTAACATTTGTGGAGAGATAGTGAGAGAATAAAAGAAAGGCAGTGAAATATGTTTGTGTGTGTGTGTGTCTGGCGGGGGGGGGGGGTGCTGTTTTGAGGACATACTGTTCTCACCCATCTCACTGTGGCTGTTTATATCGGATCCAGTTTCGATAGCACTCATATTTCCAAAGAAAAATCCAGAACCTTCCCTCTCTTCTCTCATCCCTTTAATGCTGGCTGAAGTCACCTTTCCTTCTTTTAAGAAAAAAAAACTCCCAGCAATTTTAATTTCTAATTAATTTAGCACAGCTAATGATTCATAGAAAGCTTGGTATTTCTAAGCAAATTACCATGCCTAAGGATCTCTAATTATCCCAAAGTGAGCGGATTCATTAGAAATTGTAGCCGTGCCAGGCTACAGGGTCGGAAACACATTAAAAATGACTAAGCTGCAAAGCGCATATGTTTTGGTCGTAATCCTGACATCGAGACGTCCCGCAAGAATTAGCCAGTAATTGTACCTTAATGAAAGGTTCTTGTTTGATAACCAGTTAATTATAGAAGACAATAACTCCAGACCCCACTGGCACAGGCAAGAACAATTACCAGAGGCTGTTTAGCGGCAGGTGCCCCCCAGCGACAAGCGCGCCGCCTTATTGCCAAAGGGATGCCGGCGTGGCGAGGTGACGCTCATAAATTGCGCTTGAATACGTGATTTATTTTTCGGCTACTGATCACTGGCAAGATGGGAATCGCACCTAATGCTTCAAAAGATGAAATAGCGTTGCGACACCAATATCATCAGCAACAAACGTATTAATGCGAACATGTAGGAGGTCAGGGACGAAAAAGTTGCGCTCCCCTGGGAATTGAAAAAAGTCAGGAAAAAAGAATCAAATAACTGACCTAAATTCATATCAACACTATAAATGGGCCATTTGCCCCATTTTTCAAGAGTAGATATGAGTACTGTGATCTTGGTGGACTTCAAATGACATGCTTTATAATGAGTAACTAAACGATTCACCTGTTTCCTTTTGCTGTTTTACTTCATAACTTGCTCTTTCACTTAAATCACTGTGCACTGTGTGGTTTCTTGCCTCCTGACATTTAAATTTACACCCAATATTAACACGTTTGCTATTTATAGAATATCTATACCAGCAAATAATAATTCCATATTATTTGTTCCACATTTTAGTTATTTAGCAATTTTAGTTATGTATATATAGGTTTGTACCATTACGAAACTGCAAATAATACGACTGAGCTCCAGCCTCGCTGTGACTGTACCATTCAGGATAAGTGGTACTGTTTTAATAATAGTATCCTTCCGCTATAAGGCATAGGAATGGATGCTAGATGCTTCTGAGAAGATACAGGCCTGCATACATTACTGCATTTCCCAACCCAAAAGTCAGGGACGGGAGCAAAAATGTGGATTTTGTGGCAAGAAGCTGGGAGGGAGCAAAAACGTGGACTGGGAGGGGATCCCCAGGGACTGGGTTGGGAAAAACTGTATTACTGTGCCCATATAGGACCTCCAACAACTGGAGGAGAAACTGACCGGCAGCCGTCGGACGCCCCCAGAGCGATACTCCTACCCCATTTCCTGTTCATGCCTACAGTGGGAGAAAGAGGAGCTTTGGGAGTCGCTGAGCTGTAAGGAGTTAAAGCTACGCCTTCACCCCCCCCCCCCCCCACCCCCACCCCCTGCTCAATGGTATCACCCTCCATTGCACTCCCAAATCACTTCCATTCCCAGTCATTTGGAAGAAGGAAAAAAAAGACCTTAAACCCTCTTTGAGCATAAATGTCTCCCCATCCTTTACAATAACAGCTATTTGCGTCATTACCTACTGAAACCTGTTGTTAATCATTTGCCCTGGGGCTCGAGAGAGAGAGAGAAAAAATTAGCATCGTAATCGTGCGATCAATTATGATTTGATCAAAAGAAGTGAACTGTGAGAAGGTGTGAGATCTCCTCCTCTGGTAATGAAACAGGTGAGATTAAACATATAAGCCATGTAAAGAATCATTTTATGCAAAAAAAAAGTAATTTCATGAAAGTGAAGCTTGCTAGACTTCACAAGCTTGCCTCCATTTTTTTTAAACCATCATGAAAACCCCTTCAACGCTCGAGCGCAAATTCGAAATAGGAAATATTTGCAGGTGACATTTGTTAGATTGTAACCAACTTCAAAGGAATACAGGCGTATTATATTTCAAAGTAAGCCTTTTATCCCACAGGGCCAGATGAGTATTCCGAATTGGAAATTCATTGAAAACACATTTGGCTGCAGCTGCAACAGTAAATCACAATAGTGCTGCATGGAATGATTAAGATGATAGAAGAAACTGAAGACAGAAGTCAGAGTCTGGCAGACCACCGCATAAGAGTCAGCTTATTAAATCCTTACCTACAGGTAACTGCCAGCAATTTCATTTATTGGGTAATTAACTTTTATTTCATTTTTTGAGTTCATTTAGGGGAAAAAGTGTTAAAAATTTATTATAACTTTGTTCTGAAACTTCTTTAAAGGTAACGTTATACCCTGAGCACAGTCTTAGCTCAGAGAGCAAAAAGCCAACTTTTCCTTCTTATGAAATGGGATATTTAATTATTTCTTTGATTTAAAGGACGTGGGATTCTGAAGGGCCCTCAGCCTCTGGGATGGGCTCCACCCCCTCCCCCGACCTCGAATAGAGCACACGGTTACAGAAAGTAGATGGATGGATGGAACTCTTAAGGAGGACTGTACAACTCTACTCTATAACAGCTCTTCCTCATATTTATAGGGCAGAATTTTACATCAATCAGATATTTAAGCAACAAGAACAATAATAATAAGAATACAAATAATAGTAATAATAGTAATAATAGTAATAATAGTAATAATAGTAATAATAGGCCATATTTGACAGCAAGAACTTAATCAAAGATTCACCGGAAACTGTGGGTTATGATACAAAGATGTTTAGAGCTGATTTGCAACCAAAAATAATTTTAAAAGGGTTTGAGAAGTCAGTTAATAGCAAATGTATGGTGGCCGTTGATACCGATATCAGAAAATACTGATTTGCAAATCACAAAAACGCTGATCTCCCCAGAGCTTATAATTCCGTCAGAAAAAGAGGTGTCTTTTGATGATGAAATTGGATGAAACCTTTCAATAAAAATTGACATGCACGTTAAAAAGCGCAGAGAATAAACTTCGTTTGCATATGTAAGAAAATCGTTGATAAACTACAGAATCCTAATATAATTTTTTGGCTAAAATTACGTAGCATCTACAGATTTACTGATGTGCAGAAATTTAGGTTGGATGTAATTAAACACAGTGAAATTAAACATTGTGGATAAAAAAAAAAAACATGCATGCTTAGCAATGAAAATGTAAGCGAATGAGATCACCAGATTTGAAAGGGTTAAGATTCACAAACAATGCCTGCATTTCCTGAACAGATGTCCTTGAGGCAAATTCAAGGATGAGGCAATTGTGAATCTTATATTCTCAGCATGATCAAATCACCAGGCAACAGATATAAATAAAAAGACAGGAAATGAGGGATTCACATTTGAGGGTGTCAGGAGCGAAATGAAGATTCATTGTGAGAGCGCCAACTGGGGGAGGATAAAAATGCACTGCATTCAGCGGGATATGCAGCCCCTGCCATAAAGTGGCTTTGGGGGGGCTCACTCGCAGAAGTAATGCGATGGATTAATGCATCCCAGCAGCATTTGGTGCAGGAATCTGATTCCTTTATTTGATGCGCGATTCAACCAGTTAAGCGTAGATAGCTCATAAACATAGTCTGTCGTCGACTGATGGAATATCCCTGTCTGCATTTTTCAGTGGTTACATCAAGGCATCGCTCGCGGTACCTCTGATGTACGTGAAGCAGAGAAATGTGACACAATTTAACATAATTTGGATCTTTGCAACTAACCCAGCATTTATTGTGAGCTGTTCAATGCCCTCACAGTTTCTGTGATTAATAGCATTCAAATAAAATCACCACGTAATTTACTTATAGAAATTTACGTGAGCGGGTGTGCTTTGTGATATATCCAGGGAAATATGTGAGCGTGATGGCAGGGGACGCGCATCTCACCTGCTTCTGCTCCTCCCCCAGGCCGTCCCACATGGAGGCCACGATCTTAGAGACGTCCCCGAAGGTGGCGTTGGGATTCTGCCCCTTGATGGCGGCCTGCGTGTCCCTGAAGAAGAGAGCGTAGGCCGAGACAGGCTTCTGGGGCTCGTTGGGGTCCTTCTTCTTCTTCTTCTTCTGGGGCTTGGGCTTCTTAATCATCTCCGAGGAGGGGCGCTTCTCCCCGGTGATCTGGGGGGGAGGGAGGGAATGATCAGTGACCCAATAACAGTAGGCCTGTAGGCAGTAGGCCTGTCTAACAAGCATGCAATATACACTCACATGTCCGTCTGGTTGCTCATAGTACCCAGGTAGAGGACCTTCTAATCATTAGTGAACAGAAACCATGATGGGACAGTGTTCAGCAATTTAATGCATTATACATTCTGAGGAGGTTTGGAATTTCTTTGGGGATAAACAGTCTACGTCTACACTTAATTACATTACTGATTTACGATTCAAAAACTGTAACACGGAGATATTTCTGGAATCGATTGTGTGCTATATTGTATGGAATATTACGTTGTAATGAACAATGATTAGTTACTGATATTTCATGGTCCAAATTATCCAGGGAAATCTCAAGGACTTAATGAATACTGTCCCGATATTTATTTAGAACCGGTGCTGCATGAGCTGGGCTGATCACTGCTATTTAAAACATTATGTTTAAAGCCTTCATTTTTATAGACAGTTTGTTATTCGTAAAACATGGCGGGTTATTTTGAATGTACAGTCAGAAATATAACGCAGCCGACCAGAGTGAAGTGTTCATTGATACAAATGGTGTAAGGCCAGAAGGTCACGGGTTCTAATCCTGAGAACACCTAGCTGCTACAACCCTTCAGGTGGTCATTAAGCCAAATTTCGTAAGTGAAATATTTAGGGGTATAAGTTCATTCATATTTATGCAGGCCCGTCCCCAACAGGATGGTCCCATTGCATTTCATAAATGTGCGACATCATAAAGCTGGGCATGATACTGGCCACCTCACAGCAGCTGGGCCACGCTGATTGGTTGTGATAATTGTGATGTCATAATAACATGACCTGTGTTGTCCGTGGCAAATCAGGACTGCTGCAGCTGATGGTAATGCACAAATCTGCATAACTGTAACACATGGTCAGTGATGCAAGTGGCTCAGACATTAAAGGCTGAGCTTTCGGGTTCCGGGTTCAAGTGTCAAACTAACAACTTACAGTTAATTATCCAAATTGCTAATCACTTATTCAACTTGGAATATGATGTAAATGCCTGTGTTGGATGCTAATTTTGGTAATCAGTAGAAGCTCATAAGGATCTTAAAAATGACTAAGCTGCAAATGCAACCTGCTCGTCCGCTGTACATGTGTTTTGATGCTACAAGGCTGCTAGGGCTTTTGCAGAGCCTGATAACAGGGATATCCAAAGCTCATGGGAGTTTTATTTACACAAAAATGCGGGCAGAAAGTAAAATGACTGGTTCAGAGATAACCAATCAGATTGTAGAGGAGGTTGGTCCAAGCAACTAGAGGACACAGGGCCAACAATCAGGTGTCTTAGTCCCGCCTCCTCTGGTTGCTTGGACCAACCTCCTCTACAATCTAATTGGTTATCTCTCTGAACCAATCATTTTTCATTCTGCCCTCAGAAGACTTTTGTATAAGTAAAACTCCCACAAGCCTATTCAGCCCCCATCCAGACTTTTAATCAAAATGAGAAATCTGCTAAGATGCATGCTTCTTAAACTACAAGGGTGGGAAGAAGAGTGAATGCACAACAAGGGAACATGGTTTTACTACTTTCTTTCAACCCTGATATATATCCCTCAGGCACCACTGAAAACTTGGTTTCAATAGGCTTAATGAACTAAAACTGTGTTTTTAAGATCTAACAATTTGCCTGTCTGCAAATCCAGCTAATCTATTTTGGTGCTTTAACAGCTCTTCCACACCGGATTGTGTGAGTCACATTAAATACTGCTCTCATCACACTGATTTACTTTGACCTAATTGCAGTGACTATGCCGTCAATTGATCCACACACGTATCACTATGCAAACTATATCAGAGGCAATTTAATCAGATGGGACTGTGTAAAAGTATGATTCGAACCAAACTATGTTAAAAAGAAAAATACAAAAATTGAATGGGAATTTGCTTTCCGAAAACTGCAGAAACCCGATTCCCCTTGGCAGTAAATAGCTTGGATCCATCACATTTTTCTGTCGAACAGTGGTTAACGCTAAATCCTAAAAGAAACAGAGAATGTGGCCCAACTTAAATACAGAAGAATAGAATGTCTTAAACGATGGCTGGCTGGCTAAATGCTAAAGAGCTTCAGCAATTCTGCCACATTCTCCTGCCACTTTCAGGGATTTATTTTCAGTTGTTAAAATACATAATTCTGGAAAATATAAAGTCCCCAAAATATATCGCAAAAATTGCATCCATAGCTGTCGTTCCGAAAACCATGTTAAAAGCTACATGGCGTTTTTGCAATAATATGCCACAAAATCTCACGATTCCACATGTTTTTCCATTAAAAATACCATATCTTCCTAAAAATAAGCACAGTATTCCACTGTATTATTAAACTGCATTTTTGTACATACAAATTATGTACTCTCTGAGTTATTGTTCTGTTCATTCACATGCTGAATATATCAAAGAGCTAATAGAATCATAATTAGAATTGAAATTGATATCATTCACCACAGGGGGCGGCATGGTGGTGCAGTGGTTAGCACTGTTGCCTCACACCTCTGGGACCCGGGTTCGAGTCTCCACCTGGGTCACATGTGTGCGGAGTTTGCATGTTCTCCCCATGTCGTCGTGGGGTTTCCTCCGGGTACTCCGGTTTCCCCCCACAGTCCAAAAACATGCTGAGGCTAATTGGAGTTGCTAAATAGCCCATAGGAGTGCGTATGAGAGTGAATGGTGTGTGAGTGTGCCCTGCGATGGGCTGGCCCCCCATCCTGGGTTGTTCCCTGCCTCGTGCCCATTGCTTCTGGGATAGGCTCCGGGCCCCCCGTGACCCAGTTGGATAAGCAGTTTGGTAGATGGATGGACGGATCATTCACCACATACCTTCAACATACGGATAAGACATCATACGTGGCACTCTAAACTGCCCTGAGTCGAAATTGCAATTAATCGGCACACGTTCTGCGCTGGTGGTACTCAAGTGGTACAAGTGGTTTGTTGGTACTCAATAGGTAGACAAAATGACAAGGTTATGTGTGCATCAGATACGTGCGTCAACACGTAAGGTAAGCAAGATGCAGTGCTGCCCCCACAAGCGCAAACACCACACTCCGCTTATGTGTGGTACTCTAGACTCTAATACTCTAGACCTTTTGAATAGTATGGGACTACAGTGCATTAAAAATGTCCTTCTCCCTATTTGTTGTTCAGTGTACTTACAGGCTGAAGCACTGTTGTAGCGGTAATCTGTAATGAGGGTTGTTATGATTCACTAAAGCAAAGCTAACATCTACTTTTTTTTTCATTTGAATTTGAGTCAATCTTGTTTGCGCTGCTTTTAGAAACAAATCTGCATCGGCTAAAATGCAGCAGCGGCGTCGGCTGTTATATTTGATCCCTGCAGTGAAGAGAATCTGTCCCTTTTATAAAACTGCACACACGCTGATACTTTTCTGGGGGGAAAAAAGTGCTTTTCTCAAAAGTGGGACATGCTTGATGTGGCACCGTTTTTCTCTCCCGATCATGACAAATCTACGAAGATCAATAGCTTATTACTTCAAGGGTCAAATGAAGAAATATCTTTCTCCCAACCTACTTCTCAACATAAACACCCCTTAAAACAAATCTCTCTAAGAAGCATTCAGGAGTGTCAGGGGGTTAAATTGGTATCAGAATGGTTCTGATGCTTAAATATTTAAGAGCTCAGGCTGGATCAAAAAGAAACACACTAAAAGCGACATAGTTCATCCAAGGCAACTACTAACTAACTACAAGCTCAGAGC
Source organism: Brienomyrus brachyistius (assembly GCF_023856365.1). Lineage (NCBI taxonomy): Eukaryota > Metazoa > Chordata > Actinopteri > Osteoglossiformes > Mormyridae > Brienomyrus > Brienomyrus brachyistius. Next base: position 99,711 of record NC_064540.1, read on the forward strand.
CGCAGATCAGAGTATGTAACAACACATCAGCGAAATAGAAAAATACATTTTTTTTTCTATGCGAGATGTCTGACAACTAGGTAGCTACATTGATAATTACTCCAAAATGTCTTCAATGAAATTCACGATTTAATTTTTTAAATAATACTAACCGATAACTGAGATGTTGACTACAATGGCTCGTACCAAAAAGGATCATACATCATACGGTATGTAATCCTTCATGATCATGTGTTGCTAGATTGTGCCGGGAAAAAGCTGTTGATCATGAACGATATTCCCCCCACGTTTGCCCAGGTTCTTGGGCCACTCAGATCCTCCGCAGACCAGAATGGCACCATGGAAAAGCTCAATATGCATATGGTGCTGCTCGTGAATATGCTGCCCCACGCGTGCCCAACCCTTTATGCCAACGCTCATCGCCGCTTTCACAGCCAAAAAAAAAAAAATAGTTTCCACACCAGTACCTTCAAATGGGAATCGGTTTCCTCTTCCTGGGCGGAGCTTGAGGGGGAGGGCGTGGCGGATTTACTTCCTGGAGGTGAGGGGGATGCATGGGCAATAGCACTTCGCAGGCCAACCTGAGAGCTCAGCTGGGACAGGGCGCTCATGTGGTGGGGTAGCATCCTAGGTGATCTGTTTATCAGGGGGTTGTGGTGGACGGCATCATAATGTGAGCCATCTAGATGGGTCATCTCCTGGATCTGGGTGAGAGAAGAAGACGAACTTTACCAATTGTTCATTCCCAATTGTCTACTGTCAAGGCTGTGGCGTTTAAAAGGGAGAATTCTCCTTTTCTCGCCCTTGTCGCTAGAGGGCCAGGGAAGGACAAAATTGGGGGGGTTCCCTCAGGCCACTTGCTCCCAGTTGCAATCCTACGCATGGTTGGACAAGTCACCCACTTTTTCCTTCTCTCCTCAGGAGAAAACTCAGCCCATGCAGACCCCCAGCCTATTCAGTTTCCTTGGATACAGACCACCCTGGCTGGCACCTTGTCAGCTAAAACGCAGTGCTACCAACGGTAGACTTTTACATGAGGCAAGTCAAGTGTTACCTGAAGACTGAATATTTACAAGCCGTTACATTATGGCTGCTGCAAGTTCTTAATAAACCTCCCAGCTATCTGCAAATGCTACACTGGTCCAGCATAAAAGCACAGAATTTAAACATGACGGACATGTTTTTATAGGTTTCTACTATTGACATGTTGAATGGCGCGGCTCCCTCGTGTTTAACTGAAAGCTCTTCAAAGTCCTTCGCAACTGCTCCATTCACAAAGAGCAGATTATCTCTCAGTCAGATGATCACAAAAAAAACCGTCAAACTGGTGGCAGAGTTCTCTCCTGGAGAGCCCTGCAGCTACCGAACATCTTATCCAATTTTATTGGAGGATCAGGCACTAAATCAGTGTTTCAATCTAGATTAAAAAGTCGAGCTTCTCCCATTCCTAGGAATATGTGCTGAGTTAAAGAGATTCATGACTTTTTCAGTGAGTGTTTCATACCTATGAAGAATTCAAGTGTGTTGAGTTCCCGATATCAATAATGAGATCTCATATGCTACCACAAATAGAGGTTTATATATTTTCCTGTGATAAGTTCTGTGTTCTATGAGTGCTATTAAATTAAGCAATCGATTTGTTTGTAGCTAAATTTGTTAGCAATGTAATAAAATTTACATTAAAAAAAATAGCAATTTAAACTTGGCGATTTGTTAAATGTGATTGTTGTTTGGTAAACAGTCACATTTGCAAAATGCCTAATAACTGAACGCTGTATTTCCAAGCAATTGCTATGGAACTTGGACAAAGCATAAAATTCATTCAGGCACAAGGCAAATACAGCTTTTTAACGAAAAACACAAAGGCTGTGGATCACAGATAACAACAGAGCACCTTCATTTCTGCCTTCATCGAAACCCCCCCTGACGGCGTTTACCCAAAGCAGTCTACGAAAATAATAATGCCATTCTTATGTACTTTCGTCCAAGGGGCAGATGATTGATTATATATCATCCGGGGTGCCTTGTAGCTACACTAAAAGGTAAAATACAGCCAGAAATAAAACAAAGGGTATTTCCATAACTGTTATTGTTTTGAAATACCCATGATTCAGCCAGCCAAACAATGGCATTAACAAAGTAATTATCATAGCTGCACAAGTATTTGTTAATTTGTTAAAAAGGGTAATTGCATTAACATTGTCCAAATAAAATGAAGTTGGAAGGTCCTGCTGGATCAGTACTTAACAAAGACTGGAAAGGAAGCTGTAATGCACACCCAGATCCCCAGCCATTGTAATCGGCCACGACTAGCTATTGAAATAAAATACTAAGTAATGAGGCTGGGAAGCCAAAACTATCATTAAACCAAGTCTATTTACGTAGCATCCACCCCCCTGTCCCCTTAGCTGTCAACGAAGGGGCCGTCTGAATGATCAAGAACATTGCTCATTTTTATCACCCGTTCTGTATGGGGCTGCCCTGCAAATAAGGCAAAACCAATCTACCCACACATCCACCCACCTCATTGCCCAGTACAAGGTTGCAAGGAGAAACACAATCTACCAATTAAGGTAATAAGAGTAAGTTGTTCAGCGATTAAGAATAAATTATTTATGCATCCATGCCTCACCCAGCCACTTATCCTGAGGAGGTTTGTATGACTTATTTATATATTTACTGAATATTATTTTCCTAAAGAAAAGATACAAATATTATAAATGCATTATACATGAAATAATATCCCAAAAATAGTTGTCATCTGACAAACATGACACCTGGGAATTTTACAGATACAATTCTTTGCCCTTGAATGATACATGCACTGAAAATTCCTGGTTTTAGCTCAATTTTTGAGAAGTTGTGGCTTCCTGTAGCCTTTCATCAGCTGAGAGACACAAGAGTCCTTCCTAACATCCTTTGAAAGGGAGATAAAGTGAGCAGGGAGGCTGGCACACAAACACAGCGGTTGCCATAGCAGTGCACGCTAATTGTTTTATAGTGTTGACCACAAAAGGAGCTAATGTCCAGGCAAATTGCTTTGTTTGGCTAATAATGCTTCGCTTGCAGGAGCCAATGGGAAACAGGTGTATATCAAATTAACTTCAACGGCAAAGACAAGGGGGAAAAGCGAATCTATTTTAAGTCCCATTGAAAACCTCACATTTCCACTTGTCTTTTGTTCTCTCCATCTTGCCTCAGGGGAGATTTGATTTAATTTAAAGCATAAGAAACATTTTTTATTTTTTTTTTGTATTTCAGACATGAAACATGACCCACTCTACCTTTCGCACCTCCACCATGCACACCCAGGCTGTGAAGGAGGAAAATCAGGACATGTGAGATAAAACCTTTGATTTATTGAAGAAAAAAAACGTGCTGTATTCAAAAACAACGATGACAGCAAACAAATGGTATCCCTGAGAAGAAATGTTGAAAAATATTGTGCACGTCCCCGAATGCTGGGTATTTTGAAAGCATACCCTTAAAACCTGAATCAAAAGGGAATATTTGTTTTTACCATGTTTTTTTTTTTTGTTACGTACATGTGTTAATTTAATCTGAATGACTTCTGTTACCTATTCACATTGCCACTGATAAACACATCTTTGCAAAAAGAGCTACAGTATGGACCCACCTTAATTAGCAGGCTGTTAAGCAAATATTCGCGTGCTCTGATCTTTCATAACACACCTCCAACCTAGAAGCATATAAACTAAGTTGCAACGATGCGGGATAGGACACTGGAGAGGTCCTCCTTTTCCGATCCGTTCACCTTACATAGCTTGCACCATATTTGTGGGAGAACGGTATTAAAAGTCCCCGGGCAAGTCTTCAAGGCTCAAAAGGCAACAGACAATAACAGCCACAGAAATGTATACATTTTGCTTGTCCTCCCGTTCCTGTTTATGACAGCTCATGCGCTGCCTTCAATAACACTGTCATCCGAGATCGCATGTAACAGCGGTCCATATATTATTACAAGAATTTCCCACAAGCTGATTTTAACGCCAAATGGTACCGATATTTAGTTAAACAATGTTTCGCGTATGTATATACAAGGGGGGGACGACGACGACACGCGGCGAAATTTAATGCCGAGCCCAGGCATGAACACTGCGGAGATGGCTGTTAGTAAATACCCTCCTTTTGCCTTATTGCGCTTGATGGTGATGGCACCCCCTCCTTTCAACCCAGCCGCCAGCGTTAAGTAAACACAGGCTTGTGTTTCTAAACACCATCAGCAGCGCAGCCTAACTCCCAGGGACTGGAAACATCTTGTTGAGGCTAATAGCTTACTTGCCAGGTTCACGATCGCTATTGTAAAAATCACTGAGCATTTAATTGAAACAAATGAGTATAATAATAGGACATTATCCCCGCAGGCCCAGGGCCGCGGCGGCTTTAATTATCGCTCCGCCGCGACGCAGATACCGGGGAAGGGAGCTGCAGACGCGCTTCGGGCCCCACGGTGGGCGTCTCTCCACCCCCAAGGAGATCACTGCCGACACTTTTTTCTGCCGTTGTTTCTGTTTGCACTCAGACCTGCCCTGTCCCCACAAGATGTGTATAAACTGGGAATGCTGAGCATAAACAGATGGGATTTATAAGTCCGCTGTTTTAAGTGTTTCTAAACAAGCTAGGGCCACCTACATTGCCAAAAGTCATTTACATTAAATTACACCTCCATATAGGACCACACACGCAATGCAATATAGTAACATATCTCTGAGCGTTCATTAGTTATGTTCATATTGCACTTATATCGTGAGAGCAAAGCGAAACACAATATGTTTTGAGGGACATAAAAAAATTCCTGAAAATACACCCTCCTTTATTAATACGTGATGCGCAGTATGGAGGTTTTCCCACAATTGTAGGGCTCAGAAGAACTGAAATCTTACCTCCTTTCGCAAATAGCGCTAATTTCCTCCAAATTGAACTCTGCTGGAGTAATTAATAATTTATTTGCACTGCTCGTTCTAGGTAGGCAGCTGCTTAACCGTTCTGGTTTCCCTGAACATGTTGGCCGATTTTAATTATTCCTCAACATTAACAACAGTTGTTATACTCTATTCCGTTCCATTCAAATGAGCAATTAAGATGAATATTTATGAATATTCCGTGGTTCCACTTAATTTAATTTAATTAGTACTTAATATCCCTAACCCTTTTGTAACAATACTAACTCCACTGATAAAAAAAGCCTTTTATTTAAAATATCATTATTTTCCCCATAATACACTTTATCTTTTGTTCTTTTTATAATTAAATACTAGCACTCTGTAGCTTTTAAATATAATCCAGTGTTTGTTATCATGCGATTCCCTTTCACAGCAATGCATATTTACCCTGTTCATCTTATGCATCTTATTTTCATACCATTCACTACAGCCAGCCAATAAATATAGGGCTTGCATGCAACATAACACGAAATCCAGAACATGAATGATACATTAAGCCATTTTTATTTATGCAAGTCATTTCCTCACCTCTAATTCCGCTTGTTCTAATCATTACAAAAACGCAGCCAGTACCGATAACTTTATACGATGAGCAGCTAAGATTATTAAACATTGTGTGGCAGATATTCATATTGTGAAGATAATGACAAGTATGCCCACAGTTGCTCTGCCAAACCACTTCCAGACCCCAGACCTCGCTCCGTGCTTGAACAAGTTGGCCGTGCCCCTTGGCAGTGCTTCACGTTCCTCATTACCGGGATTGTCAGGGCCGCCACCCTGTCAAGAGACATCAAACAACTGCCTCCTGTTTCACGAAAGAACAGATCTGGGCTGAGCCCGATGCCATGAGGTGCAAATACCTTTAAAAAAGCAGGAGTGGCGGCAGCAGCAGCTGTAAACTGAAGGGGTGTAGGCCCGAAAGACACTGCATGCGGAGATTTCTCCCTAATGAGGACGGCACCTCCAGTCATGTAAGTTCCGCCCCCTCGTGCCTCTTTTTCTCAGTGGAGGAGGGCGACATGCTCAGCAACAATTAAATCATTTGCACACTTCATTCCCAGGCCCGTTTGTTCTCCCGCGGTGTGTTTTTTGTCATGTTAGGAAACTCCCTTCTGCTGGACGCCAGACTCATCTCTCTCTCATTTATGGCTTCACTGGGATTCAGAGGGTGACACGAGGTTGGAAATGCAAACGTCTGATTGGCTCCTCCTCACTCAAGTGTTTTTTTTTATAGGTCAAAGGGAAAGGGGGCGGGCTGGAGATTGGGACTTGAACCACCATCCTTTCAAACAGAAGGACAGAAGCTTCACCCTGTGACCCACACATTGCCACCAAGCTGCCTGCTAATAATAACATCCATCCACCCATCCATTCATCCATCTATCCACCCATCCATCCATCCATCCATCCATCCATCTATCCATGCATCCTTCCTTCCTTCCTTCGCCAGTATAAGGTCAGGCTGAGCCAGGAGTCCATCCTAGGAAGCAAAACATAAAAAACATAAAACCTGAATAGGATGCCGGTCCATTCCGGCGCACATACGAAATCAAAACCGCGTACCCAGTGTGTGTCCAACGATTTGCACACTGAGAAAGCTTGTTTTGGGTCTTTCCATGTCTCATGTGCAGTTGCTTCCTCAGAGAGTTTCAGAACGAGCTGGCAAACACTTTAAGACCAGTCCTTTCACAACGGAGAGGATTTTATTGAGTGATGAGCCGCGGAAGCTCATGACTAAATGTGCTATAAAACCATCGATCCTCGTAACTGTGTCCCAGGGAGCCCAGTGTCTCCCATTGACGTTTCTGTACGTTTTTTGTTTTTTTTTAATTAACAGTTTGGTGCTGGTACACTGTACATACTGTAACACAATAAATTTATATTTAAAAAAGGGCTTTTGCAGGAGGATGCTTCCCAGAGCTACACGAGTGACATAGAGCCGCGTTTGATCTGAATACGGGATGGGATGTGAGCGCTCATCATAACAGGCCATTCAAAGGCTGTAGGGCCATCTGAGGCTTGCAAATCCCTGACAGAAACTGGAATTTATTTAATTTTAATTTGCCTCAGAGCCTCATCCAAACATCTTACTGCCAATTTCAATCCCGTCTTCATTTTTACGTTGCTTTTCGTTTTTTTTTTGGCTAAAATACAAATATTTGCATTCAGGTTTACACTAATCATGTAACATCACAGCGCAGACATCACCCATAAGCATAGCTGTTAACGGGGAAATTAAACTAAATCTCATCCCCTGACTTACATATTCTTAAGGCTAATTGACTTCATTAAAAGGAAGATGAGTTGTGAGTCAGAAATGAAAAGCTTTTTGACAAAATGAAATTGGAAAGAACTTTCATTTCTTTAAAACATTTCTCAATACACAGCTCTACAGTTTTATATCATATTGCAACAGAAATAAGGCCCCTATTCCCCAGAGATAATAAAAAAATTGAATTTTTTTCTTATCGGTCATCTATTTTTCCAGAGAAAGCTATTACTTGCTGCCCGCGGTTGCTAAGCAACAGGAAATATTAATAGCAGCTTTTATTGGGCTAGCTTTACCAGAGGAGTACTAAAACGGGGAAGTGGAAAACATGAATGTGTTAGATAAATCTTTAGACCTTTCAGAGGTTTGCACAAGTCTCTGTTTGTGCAATGATTTATTGTAATGATGGTTCATTTATGAGAATAGGCAGTGTGAAATAAGAAAATGGAACATTACCCCGAAGGCCTATTTGAAAATAAATAATTGCAAAGGTGGGAAGAGAGCTGTTTAAAGTCCAGGTTTCTTATTCAGGTATTATATTGTCTTATTATACAGAAAGAGGAAAAAAAGACAATTTTATTTTTCTTTGCCTCTTTGAAAGTTGAAATGGATAATTATATGCGTATCCTTCAGAATAATTTACAGTAATGTGTTTCTGCACAACAACCATCAAGATTAAAAGCAGCGTTTCCTCCAGCAAACTTCTAACCTTGAAACATTTTACACAGCAGTATTAGGAGATTGGTAAGCAAACTGAACTGAGCTCTTTCCTTCGAAAAAGCATTTATTTAAAGAAAACGCAATTAGTGCTTACTGCAGCAAACCAGCAGTGTGTTTTCACTTTTCGTCATGGCCCCTGTTCCGCAGTTAGCGTTAGAAACGGCAAAATATCCTTTAACCTAGAGGATGCTAAAATGATGCAATTAAGCTAAAAGACTAATGGTTCCCCTTTAAAGTAATCTAGATGTAATTAAGGTTAAGGAGAGATAGGACCCGGTTCCTTCATTCTTCCTTTAGGTTTACCTCTGTTACAGAACCATGACATTATCCTCTGCCTGTAAGACACTTATTACTGGGCCCATTCGGAACAGGACAGCTAAAAGTAAACACAGAGTTAACATGCGGAATTTTAAGGCTGTTTGCTCTGGACAGTCACACGCCTTCCTTCCTGCAAGACTATAATTCTTTTTTTTTTTTCGCCATTAAAACGTACATATCATCGACTCTCATTTCTCATTTATTGATATGTTCCCACAATATAATTTTTTTTTTTTTTTTTAGCTGAGCTAATCTTATTTGGTTTTCCCAAAGGAGGTTGCAATTTTAATAATAGATAGTCCACTGGATGACATTGTTGCCTCACACCTCCAGGGCTAGAAGTTCAATTCCTGCCTTTGCCGTGTTTATGGAGATTGTAGATTAATCCCGAGCTGTGTGAGATTCTCCCTGCAGTCCAAAGGCATGCCGTCAGGCTAATCAGCAGCTCAGAATTGTATGTGTGCGCCCTGCGATGGAATGGCATCCACTTCATTATCAACCCCTACCTTAGAAACCTTTGCAGGATAAGCTGCTGGAAAATGGATGGATACTCTACAATGTTCTACATGAACATTTCAGACTAAGCAAATTGCTGAAGGCTGCAATGGCAGATTCATTCGGTTTTGCTTGTCTTTGGGAATTAGTCTAGTTTAGCACCAGACAGGCTGATATCATACTCTGCTCTGATATTATTTACCATCCTTTTCATTTAAAGACAAGGTTTTAGTGCTGGAGCTAAGAGGGAAAAGCAACTTAGCCAGCAGTGAAGTCCAACCCCTTTTGAAAATGGATGTTCTATTTTTAGATATCGATCATTCAACAGCAATCATTAATCACCTTCAGTTTCAGTCATATTTATGCAATTCAATCAATTATACAAACGAGGCTTAATTGCCGGTGGCTAAGTGGGTAGCACTGTAGCCTCTCACCTCCAGATTTGGTGGTTTGATTCCAGCCCTGTTCTCAGTTTGCAGAGTGCAGTTTGTTTGTACTCCCCAAGTGTGCACGGATTTCCTCCCCCTGGCTAAAAATGCAGTGAGGCGATATACATTTGGGTTTAAAATGCGTCTTGGACACCTGGATCACAAACGGCAGTCGCAACATATCGTCATTTGCACCTGTATCCAATGACGCAGAAGAGAGAGAGGGGGCAAAACTTAATCAATTAAAGACAAGGTACTGTTAATTGGTGAGTTAATTAGGTCAAATTTAATATTGGGAGGGAGACGTCACCCCCCCCCCCCCATTCCGGGGTCTATCATGTAGCATCTCCAAGGTGTCTGGCTGACTATTTGTGTTCAGGTTTTGTTACTGCCTACATCAAATGCCAAATGGCCTCACACACAGTTATTGTGACGTCCTTGTTGGGGACGCATCAGTACCCATTAGCGTTTCCACTACAAAAGATATGTGGTCAAATGCAGCCCACGGCACCTCGGCAAGTGGTTTGAGCGATCAGATCGCAATATGTCTTGGTGGTCGTCTACACCTGTATTTACTGCTGTTCACTTATGATCTAATCGCCCATCTAATATCTAGGCTCACGGTGCCCCTGTACTGGATGGATGTTTAATAGATGAAGGTAAAAACTGGAGGCTTATCTTACACTCATCATGCAATGCATGCAGCTTCATGTCACGGTGGATGTAGCTCATCAAACGACTGCTTGGACTCCCTCCGGCTCCCGGCCCGGTGAGTGATGTACATTTCGATACGAGCGCAACTGACCCAAATCCAACGTAAACAAGTAAATAAGTCTTCACAGACTGGGTGTTGACTTTCTACCACAACAACAGAGATTCTCCTGATCGCTCACCTGATATAAGGCTGCTGCTGTAAAAACTAGGAGCATGTTAAGCTATCTACGGAACCATGGGTGAACTATGGGTGATGTATGCATCGTGCCATTTAAAATTTATTTCCCCAAATTATTATTCTCTATTTGGTCATTATATCGTTATTATCGACACCATGAATGATGCTTACTGATTATCCAATACACAGTCTCAGCCCTAAACATTTACTGATTAGATCACAATTAATCATGGGCGTCACCACCATTAAATCTGAGGGAGACATGCCCCCCCCCCCACATTTAACATCAAATATTAGTTTTAGGCCGGTGTCCCCCCCCCCACATTCTTCTGACACCCCAGCTATTGATAATTCTTTTGCTTTAATGGAAATGGCTAAAATATCTCTCATAATTATATATTGAGTGTTTTATTGTCCTTAGGGATGGAAGATTGGCCAAAGTAGATGAGAATGAGGCAAGGAAACATAAGTACACTGATATTTAAGCTGAAAGTGATATACTGCCTGTTTTTAGACATAAGACTCAAAAGTGTAGAAATAGTTTGTAAACATCTACAACGAGCAGTCAGTTCAGTGGCAGCTTAGAGTTTTTTTTTTTTAACATACTGTGATTGAATTCCTGAAGGGTATCTGACAGTGATCACTCTGCATAATCCGCAGCTAAAAGTGGCATCAGATTCCGTTATGATCAATGAGGGAACTTCATCGCCGCTCCATTTTAAAATAACCTCAACTTTCCCAGCATTGCGCTTTAATATTCTGAACAGGGTAATTATCAGCAATGTTAAAATTAGACAAAAAAGACCATATTCACAAAGAACGTATTCATTCATCAAAGGATAAATGACCAGTAATTCGATAAGAGTTGGATTTGGACCTTAGAATAGCACGACCATAAATAGTCACAATGCAAGACGAGCTCATTGTCCCATTGCTATTTATGGAAGTGCAGTTCGAAATTCCAGTCCTGAGTCTGACCAAATTCCAGTTTTGTGAATATTTCGTCCTCCCTTCAAACCAAGGTAATTACATACATAGAAGAATGGTCATTGTGGTCACATAAGCCTGCGTTATGCATTACCAAGTCAAAAGCCAAGTCTGAATGGAAGGATATTTTATTCTCCCTCTACAGCCAGCTGTAGCTGTGTGAATATTTTGATGAGAGAAGCACATACAGACTTTAAGGGACTTAAATGTACCAGACAAAACTGACACAGAAAGACTTGCGATACGTGTATCTTTAAACCCTAAATTGTTTGCACTGCATGGACTGGTTAAACCTTTCTTTCCTCTTAAAGATCATCTCATGAAGCTTCACTGTTTGATTTGAATGTTGCTGCTTGTTAAGCAATCACCGGGATGTCACTGAGATCCAGAACGAATGGGACATATGAGAGGAGGCATCTGTAAGATTGTGAAAATGCTGCAAGGAGAAGACCGGGGTGCGCTGCGGCACGCACGTCAGTGGCGCAGGAACGAATGCGCCCACCTGTGTGATTGACATGCAAGCGATGGGATCCATTAGCCACAATAGGGCAAATTAGTCTGCAGCTCAATTAGCATGCCGCTAATGTTTTACACAAGGATCAAAGGGAGCGATTCTGTTTTTCCCAGCACATATCATGACTCTGTGACTTTGATATCATGACTCTTGACAGAAGGAGTGCACACTTGCCTGTTTTTATACGCGTCCCTTTCTTTTTCGGAACCTCTTAGAGCCATTGTGACATGAAGGGTTTCCAAGGAAGCAACGGAGAGCTTCTAGAAAAAAAAATCAATGGCAGCCTTGTACAGGCAGACTGACCTGCGACAAAGCCCTCAAACCCGAGAGAGGTACACGGCACAAAAAGGAAGGATTTCCACAGTCCTGTTTGATTGCTAAAACTTTGATAATCATGCTTTTAGTCCAGAGCTGGGTGTTTACATCAGATGCCTATCTCAAAGCAGAGTGTTCATTTCTGTTCCATTTCTCTTTCTTTCACTCCTGCTCCCCCCGTTATGCCACTTCATTTATATTTGATAAAAGAACCTTACAGCCCCAGAGATTTTGGTAATAAGAAATCCTATTTATTATTACATTTATCTCCAATTAATCACATTTCCAGCTAATGTCGCCTCTTGGACCTCCTCACTTGATTCTGGGTGACTGACCAGCTCCAGAAAGCTCTGGACCTCCTCCAATAATGCTGGGTGATTAACCAGCTTATGGAACCTGTTGACGATCTCACTTGATTCTGGGTGACTGACCAACTCCAGGGCCCTTTGGACGTCTTCACTGGATGATTGACCAGCTCCAGAAAGCTCTGGACCTCCTCACTTAATGCTGGATGATTGACCAGCTTCAGAAATCTCTGAACCTCTTAATGCTGGGTGATTGACCAGCTCCTTGGAACCATTTGGACCTCCTCACTAGATGATTGACCAGCTCCAGGAAGCTCTGAACCTCTTAATGTTGGGTGACTGACCAGCTCCTTGGAACCATTTGGACCTCCTCACTAGATGATTGACCAGCTCCAGGAAGCTCTGAACCTCTTAATGTTGGGTGACTGACCAGCTCCGGTAGCTTCTGGATCTCCTCACTTAATGCTGGGTGACTGATTAAGCCATGAAACCTCTTGGACTCTAGGTCTGTTCATTTAGGACTAATATAAAATGATCATAAGCTCAAATTATATTGACTATTTATTCTCAGAGTTTAACAGAGCTTAAAACACAACAGAACAATTTGTCCTGCTACATGAATGCTCGTCCAGATTTCCATTTCTCATTTAAGCCAAATAACTGAGACACTTTTTGCCTCTTTTATTTTCCCAGTAAAGTTAAAAAATAACAAAACAATAGTAAATACTTACAGAACAAGTCAGGGTTCTCACCCTTTGTAATCATTGGGCTGTTTGTCTGGATTTGAACGTATGACCATGGAATTGTCACAGTAAGTGGTCAGGCTTCCAGCAAACAGATACTTTGTTCATAAACACAATAAAAAAACCCACTGATTTCTTCATCGTGTCTTCTAATGCGTTACTAATTAGCATTTAAAGCCTCAATTGACTCTAAATACAAAGGCACTTTCATTTGAGACTTTATTTATAAAATGGGAGAATCAAGAACTAGATTAGCAAGGATCCAACGTGCTAGCAGGTCAGACTTAAATACTCTAAGCTAAATTAACACTTATTCTTGCAGGGATTCCGAGGTGACTTACAGAGGGCATTTGACTGGACAGCAGATGCCCATCCTGGGCCAGCATGTTGGACATCATGATGGCAGGCAGCTCTGGGTAGTTGTAAGGGTTTATCAGCCCATTGTGGGGCAGAGGGTGGCAGAAGTAGGCAGACTCGGGGTCCATCAGGTGCAGCAGGGAGGGGTCCGGATGGTTGGGAGGGGTAATGGGAGGAATCTCGTAGTCTTCGTCACCTCCGCCGCCTCCCCCACCCTGACCAGAGTAGTTCTGGAAGAAGGGGAGATGAAAATTGTCAACACACATCTCTGGAAAGTTTCTATCTGGAGTCATAGTGAAGGTAAGACAAATAATGAGTTATATGTTCTCTTTAAAGTGCGTTTAAATACCCAGTAAGAAAATAATAGGGTTCATAAAAAAAAGGCAAAGCTCAGTAGTAACATTAAAGTCCAAACAGCAAACTACTGTTGTGTCTCTCAAGCTGGCGTTTTTGTTTCTGAGTTCAGTAATAGGCAGGCAGCTCTAACTGCCCCCCCGGTGCTGCCTTGGCTCCTCATCCAGTGCTACGTCAATCACCCCAGTCTGCTTTAAAGGTAGCAGACAGTTACTACATCCTGTCCGAACTGTGCCTGTGATGAGACAGAGCCACCCCTCCACATCTGTAACAGCTACTACCCAATTCGTCTACTCTACTTATGCTATTTAGTCAGTGGGAACACATTTTTGGCTTTATTTCCTATTAACATATGGTGTAACCCAAGTGTAAGGTCAAGATCGACAGTTTCCTGTCGCAATCTCTTGAAAACCTATAACTCATTCAACCTAATCTTTAGCATAAGATGTAATTTCAATCTTTGTAACATTTTTAAACAGGTATGGGCATTTGAAAGTTGTTTTTTTTATCAGCTAAAACCATCCAGACATAGATATGTATAATGGAATATGAAAGTCTTCTCCTGAAAATTCATTGGGGAACTAAAGGCAATTCTGTCTCAGGCAATCTGACTTGACTCTGTTTATAATGACTGAGTCATATTAATCATCACAAAAAATATTCCAGTGTCAAGAATTCAAGAGGTTTTTAATAGAATTTTTATGATTCATGTCTTGCAGTATAAATCAAACAGTCAGCTCTTAAACATTTCAGAAATAAATTCAATATCATCTCTGTGTTGGCTGATATCCTCCACTGCAGACCAGCCGTTTGTCTTGAAAATAAATACTTTTAGCAAATAAATGAGCAAGACGAAATGAAAGCAAATTTTTCTTAGGGGCTGCCAGTTTTCCTTGTTCGTTAGCTGTGAAACACTCCTTAGCTACTTCAGAGAAAGGAAATGCTCAGGAATGGTGGTTTACTTTTATCTGCTCTTTTTGTTGTATGTTGTAACAACATCGCTAGCGGTGATCATGGTTATTTTTAAGTTTGGGTTTAATGTTTTTTTCATGTTTTTTCATTAATATTTATATAATACATGTTCTCCTCTGGTAATGCAGCTGTTTTGTACTTTCTATAATGGATAAAAACATGTAAGGGTTTACGAGATTTCAAATGCTATAAATCAGACCATGCATCCATAACGAAAAAATCATGCCGGTTAATTGTGCCTTCATTTGAAGATAGTCACTAAAAATTGCAGCAATTTTATTTGATTTCCCTACCTACTTTCTGATAAAAATTAAAGATTAATGTACTAGATTGTACTTTGAAGACCATGTTTTTTCAGGCTTTCAAGGGTGCCGTTATTGTTTGGTCTAATGGACGAGAAAACGAACATTTCCTGATATTCAATTTCCTTCATAATTGTTGGAAGGAAACAAAAGTATCTGCTGTAAACAGTGGGCGCTTTGTGAGCTGCAGCGTGCTGTCAGTGTCCAATGGGAGCCCCACATCTCCACCATCGCTCACAATGTCATTGTGTTCTTGCATTCAGTGTGTTCCAGACATCAACTTCTGAGTCTGCCAGGGTTCAAGTATTGTGAGCATTGCTGCAACTTCTCTCTAGTCTTGAGGGAACTTTTGTTTGAAGGACTGAATGTAGAGGACAGTTCCTCAGGTGTAGCAGGGTATCTGTTCCACTCTGAATACGCAGTATATACTGTATAGACAGTGTCTGCACGGTATATTCTATAGGCAGCCTGTGTACCTTGTACATATGTATCTAAGGATTGATGACTGATAAACTTGCACCGTGGATTAATGAAGATGAATGAAGTTCCATTATAACTCTCCTGATCTCCCATAATTTGATTTTCTTACATATCATGTGTCACAGAACCTAATGCACTTCCTGAATGTGCGCGGTGTAGTTTACGGTTTCAACAGAAAGGGGGATAAAAGGATACGAGCCGACATTCGGTTTATCAGAAAATTAAGATGGATGGATGTGGAAAGAAACAGAAGGTGATGCTGTTCATGCCCTTATAGGGAGAAGGTAAATCTCAAGGGCAAAGAAAATATTCACAAATAAGTAATGCATACAACTGTGAGCACACACATCAGGTCAGACCTGTCTCTTGCTTAGAGATTTACATACAGTCTACAGCAGTGTTTCCCAATCCGCTCCTCATAGACACACATTTGGTATAAATTTTTGCTCCCTCCCAGCTCCCTACCGAGCTGAGAAGGAGCAAAAACGGACTGTCTGTGGGTCCTCGAGGGGACACACTGGTCTTTCAACAAAAAAAAAACTTAAGCACTACACTCCTAATACAAACAGTCTGGATTTTCCTATAGAGGTACTGGCTATGAAGATCCCTGCTTTGCTTATCGTCACGGAGAGGATCAGCATGGGGTCATGAACAGGTGACCCCACCCTCCATTCCATGTAGGGGTACATACACTACATTTCATGCAGGCAACATACACCGAGAGGCCAGTTTCCTAAGTATACCTGCTAGTCAAGACTGACAGCCAACTCCTCCACCCAGTAAAAAAAAACCATGTGGCTACACGTGGATACATAGAGCATGTGGACAGGGATAAGGGCTTCAGTTGTCGTGTGTGTAAGCGTTAGCATGGCCGAGACCCCAGATCTGTATGATTATGAATATGGTGAGATTGTTGGTGCCAGATGTTGGTGCTTCCTGCATCTTAGAAACAGACACCCTCTTGGGACCTTCACACAATACAGTGATTAGGGTAAACAGCGAATGGCGCGGTGAACAAAAAAACATTCAGCCAATGGCATTTCACCAAAAAAACCTTGTTAATGACGGGGCAAATAGTACGGCCAGATTGGTTAAAGCTGACAAGAACGAAGCAACACGAAAGCAACAACTTAGTACAACATTTGTATGGAGAAACCACCATTCATTTACTTTTGAAGCAGTTCTAGATACAAAAGTTAGTCCTATCCAGTATTAACTAGGTGTACCTAATAAAGGGACCACTGAGTGTATGCATGTATGTAGTATTAACTAGGTGTACCTAATAAAGGGACCACTGAGTGTATGCATGTATCCAGTATTAACTAGGTGTACCTAATAAAGGGACCACTGAGTGTATGCATGTATGTAATATACATAAAAGTACTACTGTATTAATCAGATGGAGATCAAAGAACATAGTAAACAAGCAACCTGACACACTGCACTTCTCATCAGCCTTAATCATTTATGTCACAGGCTGCTATCGATGGGATCCTCCCATGTCATTATTTGGCTGTCAATTGGAAATAGGTGCAGTAGCTCTGTGATTACACAGGTTTTCCTGATAATAATTTATCTATTAATAATCTCGGCAATTTCTGCTTGTCTTTCTGCAACAGCTCTGAAACGCAGCCCTTTTCAGATTGTCTGCTTATCCCGTTATTCTTTCTTCCCGGACCGCCGTGGCGACGAGGAGAATTTGCACGATATGGCTGCCGTTCCTCGAGCAGCGAGCCCACATCGAATTCCCAGTTGTGTTTTATCCACACATGGGCTTTAATGGCGGCCACACGGAGTCACCCACCTCGGTGCACGACATGCAAGCAGCAAACTTCATCTTTCTGTGTTTCTGGAAGTGGTAGGATCAGTTACACCTTATAATCCCTGGTCGTTATAATTACCTTTTCACTTGGCGGTAAATACTTTTAAATGAGGCTATTCATGCATCCACACATTACTATCAGTGATCATGCAATTAAGGGTTTACTTTGAGTTTCCATAGTGACTTAAGGATCAGACCTCATCTTTACCATCTGGAGGGATGGTCTAACAGATAATGATAGACTGGCTTCACCACCAGACTGGACATTAGCTGGTTTTGGTGTTATGATTTGATTTTATATGTTTATACTGGAGCCGGGAAGTGAGGGTTAGGGTTTGGGTTAGCCATAAGTGCTTTCCAACCTGTCTTATTACTGGACTGAGATTTATCCAATCAGATAAGGGGTATCTTTTCATTCTCCTGACATTTCCCACCAAAAAAATGGACCAAACAAAACACTAAATTTACCATTTTTGACTTCAAAGAAGGGGCGGCATGGTGGTACAGTGGTTAGCACTGTTGCCTCACACCTCTCGGACCCGGGTTCGAGTCTCTGCCTGGGTTACATGTGTGTGGAGTTTGCATGTTCTCCCCATGTCGTCGTGGGGTTTCCTCTGGGTACTCCGGTTTCCCCCCACAGTGTAAAAACATGCTGAGGCTAATTGGACTTGCTAAATTGCCTGTGTGAGTGATTGGTGTGTGAATGTGCCCTGCAATGGGCTGGCCCCCCATCCTGGGTTGTTCCCTGCCTCGTGCCCATTGCTTCCAGGATAGGCTCCAGACCCCCCGCAACCCAGTAGGATAAGCGGTTTGGAAAATGGATGGATGGACTTCAAAGAAGATAAAGCGTGAGCCATTACACACAAGCGTGGGAAGACGTCCTGAGCACAGGTTGCGGTACGTTGGAATAACCAATAGACTTTAGAGTTATTTTGTATCATCAGTAGCTAACAGCAACGTAACAAGCATGAAAAAAAATAGCCTGGATTTTTTTTGTTTTTAGCTGTAGGCATGAGGATGCAGCCGTACAGTACTCTGATACTGCATTACCGCCAACGACAAGAGGGGGCGCTGAAACATCCTCAGCACCCCTACCTGCAGTGTTAAACGTGCAATCATGGGTCAGGTATATATTCCTTCGATCGAACAGGAAGTAAAAAAAACAAAGATAAAAAATCTCAGACTTAAATCACTCAGCAGCCCTTGTCAAAAACACGCCCACTCAGCAAATATTCTGAAGGAAAGAAAACTTTGTGTGAAGTTTGACTTTGCAGTAGGAGGTGCAAAGAAACATATTAAGAGTAGAAGCGCATGAACCGTTTTATCTCCAGCAGTCAAACCAAGTCACGGGTCACGTCGAAAGTTGTCCTGTCAGCATGTTGCTGCGCCCAACATGGGACGTCCTGCCACCGCCTCCTCATACCTCCGTTTTAGCTCCCCGGCAGAATGTTGCTCCCATGTGCCTCACTGTGAACCACCATAGACCAAGCTGTGGAGTTTACTCCTCGGATGCTACTGATGGCCATTTGTCAGCTATTCTAAGGTTACGCCCCTCACACTGCACCTTCCACAATGTATGAAACCACAACAGATCCCGTAAACATTGTGGACAGCGTGTGCACTGAATAAAAGCCGTGAAACTTAATCACCATTTGACTTCCATAAATGCTTCTTGCATGGACACAGTCAGGTGTATTACATTACTGTTCTGACTTCTGACTGTCGTTTGTTTTGCTACATTCCTATCGGCTTCCCATCTGCTACACAACACTGACATGATATATAAGTGCCGAGGAAAACATTAACGAAGGGACGCTTTTTCACCGCCGCCAAGAACCAGGCCGTCCCCGAGCCAAAGTACAAACTGGTGGTTTTCCATTCCAAAGTTTGCGAGTCGTACGCAATCTGTAACCTCACTGCCATGGTCCTGCTTACAACAGAGCCAAAAGGGTGACCAAACCGAGCTGGTTGTGTCACCACCATCTGATTGGTCGAAATGATCAAACCAAGCTGGTTGTGTGACCACCATCTGATTGGTCGAAATGATCAAACCAAGCTGGTTGCGTGACCACCATCTGATTGGTCGAAATGCACAGAGATACTGGATTATTTATGGATTATCTGAAGGAACAAAGGTATATTCTATATATTATTCATTATTAGTCTCACACATTGTGATGCATTCTGGAAAACTTGGAACCTGAAAATTTCCAAATTCCTATTTAAAAAAGTACTATAGACCAGATAAACCAAATTTATTCATAATGCAAAATTACGCAAGTGAATGCTAATCCTGCTAGTGTTTCATGCTTGCATAACACAACAATTCTCACAGACGTGCTAACTGAAATTAGCATGCAGTAAAAATAAATAATAATAATTGCATACAGTAAATCATGATGTACACTGTATGAGCAGTAAATAAGGGTCTCTTCCGTTTCGCATCGCTGTTGCTATCCAAACCCGACACTGCCTTTACGGAGCTGACCCATCTTCAGTGGAAAGCTGGAGTGAGCTGGTACCGCGCTGTAACTAGTCTCTCTTTGCCGTGCGGCTTGGGTCCGGATTGGTTCCTGTCGAAAAGCTCCAAAAGCTAAAAATTTCAGTGTAATACTAAAATCATGGGGCAGTTAAAAGAAAAGCTATTTTGGACACCTGACTGGTACTTTTGCACGTCTGATAAGGCGTAAAACATTTAGAATGTTTTGCTATGGGCGGTATGGTGGACTGTCACCCCGTGGGTGGCACCGTACCCATACTGTACCCCGGAGGGACTGGCATCCTGGCCATGGTGCTCTTCAGCCTCACGCCCTGTGCCTCCTGGGATAGGCTCCAGACCCCTATGTGACCCGAACTGGGATAAGAGGCTGGAAGATGAATAGACACAAGGATGCATGTTATATATTATGCATGCATTATGATAGCTTCAGTGTTACAGCGGTGAATTACAGGATTGTCCGCGAAAGTCTTAGAGAGTCATTTTGAAGGGCATTATGCTGTGTCAAGTCAGGGCTCAAGGCAGCCCTTCGGGTTTGAGTCCAAAATTGACACAGTGGAGTTTGCAAATTGTCTGGGTGGTTTCCCTCCAAGGCCCCCCCTCTCCCCCCCCCCGTCGTTAAATTCGGGTAACTGTATTGGTGTTTCTACATTGCCCTCTCTGTCAGTGCCCTGTGATGACCTAGTATTCCATCCAGCGCTTTCTCGGGGCATCCGGAGACATTCCCCGGTCTCAGAGAACGAGACAGAAGGCCGCTTTGAATATCCACTGCACATACAGTGGGATTTAAACAGCGAGAGGAAGTTGTAAATTACAATCATAAGTTTAACTCAAAACAGCAGGAAAACGGCTAAAACAAGTGACTCAGAGCGACGGCAGTTTTAATCAGCGAAATGAGCCGATGATTTGAGTCTCAATCAATGTGTTTCCTGTCGATCGCACTCAGTTTCACTCACAATCAGCCCTGTGTGGCCCAGCTTTTGGTTTCCATCAGATATTCTGTTAAGACAGGAAGTGGAGAAAGTCTGGAAGAAGACATGTTTATTCTACTCAGAGAAATGGGTTTGAAGCCCCCCTCCCTCCCCCAAAAAACTCATAATTGTACTGCAGAGGCTGTAAACAGTCTTGCTTATCGACACTGCAGAGAAGTTAAAATAATTACACGCTTGCTGTGGAGGCGAATCCTTTTCCAGATGCTGACCGGACATATGTCACACATCAGTCATCACCAGTGAATGGGCAAGGACGAAATCCATCGGGATTTTAAAATTAACTCGGTTTATTGGTGTAAGAGGTTCTGTTTCCTCTTTTGCTTTTTCAACATTGTATTTTTTAATGAAGGTGCCCAAACACCTGAATTGTGCTTCTGCTTTCATCATACATCTCTGGCTGCTTTTCAGCACATAAACAGTGTATAATATTACTGACGTACAGAGACAAACAGTGGACTATAGTGAACAAAACGATTCATAAAGTACAGCTGAGTAATAATTACACAAGTGATCACAATTCCTCAATAACTTAGGAGAGGCTACTGAGGCAGAGAAGCACAACAATCATGCATATATCAGTAACGTCTGCAGCAAAAACGTACGTAAGGGGAACATGAGACCTAATTATCACAAACAGGCCCGTATACATGGAGGTGAGATCAGTTAAACCACCAAGTCTCACCCCGTGTTTATTTCCGGTAGCTTTCGGAATCCTGCCCATGCCGACAGAATGCGTTTTATCGAATGAATATAAATTGCGCGCCGATCATGTGATGATTAATTAAGTCGCGTTAATTAATTGTCCGTTTGATGTAATTACAACTGTATGGGCTTGCCCTGTAAGTTAATTTGGAAAAGCATTACTTAGGTGAGCAAGTGTAAATAATGGGAAATATTTTTCACACACACAGACAATGGCCCATGTTGAAGGATAACAAAGGGGCCAGTTGGGCAACAGCGTGATAAGACAATGGGGAGGGGGGGGGGGGCGGGAGGAGGGGTTGTTTTTGCATTTTTGCAGGTTTGTCATACACATTCTGCCTTTCAGTTTTCCTGACTGTATGAGCGCTGCCCTTCAGCTCCTTGGCCGCGTCCCAGCAGAGAAGCGTTTTCCGTATGAGCGACACAGCGGCCGCTGCTGTGGCGGAACTGGGCCGCGGTTCAGTGAAAACAGGGAGACAGGTGCCAGCTATGGAGAACCCTGAGTGCGAGCTTCACCCGCCCTGCCACCATACGCCCGTGTGTCACACCTCTACCTGCTTCCCCTTCATCATGGAGCCAAAGAGCAAAGCAAACCGCCGGCAAAGAGCCGTTACCCCCCACTGCCCTCTTACATTAATTCAAACTTTTTTTTTAGAAAACCCAATGATATTGTTTGATATTAATTTAATGTTTTCAGACCAATCTCAGCTTTAATCTCTTTCACAGCCTGGTATATCTCGGATCATCAAGTAAACTGTCAAAACGTCAGCTGATAAACGACGTCCGTCCCCTTTAAAGCCCTCTGGCACGTGGCCGATTGCACACTTTGGGACCAAGACAACGCAGATCTGAATTTCTAACTTCCTGCATTTTCCTGTGATTGGGTTTCACAATAACAGCACAACTGCAGCAGTTTCAGTCTGATGCATTGAATGCGTGCAGACAGAAATGCTCAGAAGCATCACATTGGACCTGGCACTTACACTCACGCATGTGTCATAGAAGAGGCATCCACATGCATGCATTAATCACCCTGCAATTACACTCTGTGGTTTTGGGTCTGAGTAAATTGCAACTTTAACATTCATTTAAGAAGGGATTATTTCAAGGTTAATACAATCAAAACCTCTGTTTGGCATCCTGGAGAAAGTATTTATCATTTAATAAGCTACATTCCAATTAAAAGCTCAGCAATCTGTCAGCCAAAATGCATGCCAAAAGTGATAAAATAATTCAGACTTCATAATACCAGAATATAAAACAATATCGTAAAAGGCATGTTAAACCATTCAGGTCAAAGGAGCTCAGTTTTTCAATAGAATTGCTAAACTGATTAAAAACTAGAGATGCTTCTGTACAATTTTAATTGTGTAGCTCTGGAGATATTGGACACAATCCCAAACTGCCTGGGTATGTTTAAACAGACTTAGCAGTAATGAAGTCACACATTTAGATCTTATGAAATATTACAGCTGTTTGAATTAAGGTTTAACATACTGTCTTTAGTATTTGGCATGGAAGAAAAAATGCGCCAAAAATTATGTCAAAATAAGACAAATACCTGTTAATTTGTGTATTAAATTCAAATATAGATCTAAATCCATGACAGGCCAATCTTAAGATATATACTCTTATAGGAATATTATTGACTCACATCAAACTCAACTTCAGAACATTTTGAAAACCATAAATTAAAACTGCTTTGAGGCTAACAGGTAAGTTTCTTAGATGAATATTTTTTCCCCCAAATGTATCACAAAGCACAGTTCAAAAATAACGGCAAAGACACTTACTGAAGTCTAAAGCACAATTTGTCCACACAAATATATGTTTAGCTCATGCCTTTTAACTCCTGTAATATCCCTAGGAAGTTCTAGGTTTTATCCACAACCAAATAATCTTGTTTAATGGGCTTGCTTGAACACACGGATGTGTTAATCAATCTCATCAACGTTTCAACGATATGGGTATTTTGGAAAATTGCTGCAAAATAATCCAGACTAATGCGCAGTCTGGACCGTTAGCAATAATAAGGAAAAGTGTGACCACGAGAGCCCTGTTGCAGTTAGTGATTAAATGTCCTTCAAGGACAACCAATAAAAGAAACAGTATCTAAAAACACAACAGGCCAGGAGCAGCTCATACTGAGCATGTTCAGACTTAATGGTTTTGTAAATCAATGAACTTAAACTTTGCAGTTAACAATCAAGAATGTAATTCAACTGCTTTATTTGGACGCTGTCATTTGTGAACAGCCCTGGACAGCACCAGCAGTGGAACCGAACAGGCAGATATAACCAACCAAACTGTGCATGTTCAGTAATAAACTGGCTTGACGATCATGATTAGCGCTATGAAAAGGTGAACACGTTTTTTTTACGTATTTATAGTTTTCGGTTGACAAAGTGAGTCATTTTCTCCGTTTCTTTATGTGATGGCAAACCTGCCAAAATGGAGGCTTAAGTTCAGTTGCATGAAAGCAGCGTGTTTTGTCTCAGTGTTGATACTGAACGCTGTGAGCAGAGATTATATATTTCATTTCACACTGCATTTTACCGTAATATCTATATGATATATATTGGAAGTACAAGATGCTGAAAGACAATTCACAAGGGAGAGCTACCATTTTCCCTTTCATGCAACATGTAATCTTGCTGGGGAAATGCAGGGATGAAACCACGTGGCAGGCTGAATGGGCTGCATCTCGGCTGGGAAACCCTTCTGGCTCTAAGAACACGTTGCAGTGGTCCTGCATCCAATAATCAAGATCACTATGCCCTTTTAATTCTGCATACCAACATATTATTCAGATATTTTTCTGAAACTCACCAGGCTTTCGGGGGGTGGGGGGGTGTGTGTGTCGTAAGTTTGTAAGAGGTATTTTTAAATGGAATTCAATTCTCCGGCTATGTGGGTTAAAATGAACAGCAATCAATCCTTAAAGCAAGGTCACTCTGAAATTCAATCCTCTGAGCGTTTCGCTTGTTACGGAATCAGCACACTCCTACACATGGCCAGGAGTGGTTAGATACCGTTAGAAACTGGCTCAGGGCAAGCGCATGTTTAAAGAACTCTCTGCCTTTGAATTCGGTTTCGCTCACTTTGGGCACCACTTTTAAGAAATATCCTCCTCATACTGTAATATAAAGAACAACAAGGACAACAATGCAAGACTTCGATCGCAGCGATGATTATGTTGATTCTTGGGGAACGTATTACATCATTATCCTCAGAAACATCTAAATATGTACATTTGTTTTGTTCTGTGTAACCGCAAGATTCTAGACTTTTTCTGTATGGTCGATATCAGCAGTCATGTTGATGGAAATGCACAGGCAACAGCCTTGGACTTGCTGTCAGGGACACGATGAATTTCTTTTCAAATTCAGCAGAAGAAAAAAAGAGAATCCTTTAAGGGCAGCTCATCGGGAGAGGGAATTTTCAACTGGGATTTTTAATTACCGTATTGCATTTAAAGCAGACGATGAGGGATGCCATGCAGCGATGGGAGCACAAAGAGTAAAAGCTGCAGAAATGCACTGTGGCAAAGCTATTTTCTGAACAAGGGCTGCGGGAAGGGTGAATCACACTCTTAAATCAGGTGGTGATATGGGGAACGGTAGGTTGAAACAGCAGAAAACGGACCCACTCACCTGATTAGGAGAGAGAAAATCCTGGTTATTTTCATTCATGTACATGTTATCACCATCAAACTGCAAAAAAAAAAAATAATAATAATAAAATAAAATGTAAAGAGATTATTGATATTGTTTGCTGCTTAAAAAAAAAAAAAACAATTACCCAGGGATATTCAGAGATTACATTAATGCTGAGAATTCAGGCCAAGAGCAGAAGCGCAATGATCTTTGTGGGACTTACACTCTGAAACTTCTAATCAGAGTCTTATAAATAAAGAAGCAACACAAAGAGATTATAAAACACAAATCTAATTGCTTTTATCAGCTTGAAACCTCAACTGACTTTCTAGGTGTCAGTAATTACAGTTCGCTGAGAGTATAATTAGGCTGGTCAGGAAGATTATGGATAGAAGGCATCAAAAGTGCTACTTGGGTTGGGTGCCATGCTTGTGCACAGGGAGGTGACAAGGACAGCTACATAAATCACATGGGACCTGGGGACCTTCATGGGGTCAGAGACAGCAGAAATCTCTTTAGAGAATTTACACTCAGATTAACCCCAACATCAGGGCCATCCAGACAGAGACTACTAGAGAATGAAATAGCTTGCTGTGGGCTAATTATAAAGCAAACCAAGCAAATGTTGCTGAGAAATGCTACCAACTAAAGCAATGCAATGCATATATTTTGTTTACTCATTCCTCTGTATTGTGTATCAATTATAGGTCATTAGGTCTTTATTGGACTTTATTGGTCCCTGAGGAGAAATTAGTAACTAAAAGAGCAATCCCAAATCAGCGAAATTTTGTTCTGATTCGTATAAAATGCGGGAGCAGAAAATGTAGACCGACCGGCTCTGGAATTCTGTCGGTGTTGTCAGCATGCTAACTAACGAAGGGCCCTCATCGATTCTCCACATGCGCGCATCTCCTCTCCTCCTGAGCATGTCAGCCGTCGATGCGCTCCCGAGAAGAAACGGGGCCATCACTCGGAATGCCGGCCTTTTCGGCATTCTCATCAGTTTCCGATAATCCGCTCTCGCACATTTTTCGACTTTGTCTCATCTTTGCGAAGCATCTCCTCGAGGGAACCATCAGCAAGCCTGCCTGACCCTTTGTTCCACGCAACGGAGAAAATAAAATATACAAATTCAGTCGCTCTGAAGTGTCGGATTATTTGAATCATTTCCAAAGAGAATAGTGATTGTTGTATTGAAATACAGTATTTAACATGAATTTGATACATTTATGAAGATCATCTATGGAGTAATTTATGATTTATGTGAACTCACTTATATAAATGTATTTGTATGTATATACACGTACATATACACCTAAGAATGTTACAAAAACAATATTGCTGTTTTGTAGCCTATAGACTGCATGCAAAAAGATTAACAACCAGACTAGGCGACAAACAACACAAAAGTTTCTTTCTGTATCAGTGATGTCAAATGAAAATCATAATTGGGCGAAAAAATGTATAATCAGTGAAAATTTACACAACCACACAGGAAGAGGCTAACAGACACTGCTTGGGTAAAAGGGGACAGGTTTTGTTGCATGTGATCTCTACAGATGTTTGTGTGAGAGTAATTTTACGTGTTCAGCTGTGTTGTTCTACATGTTAATGGAGTCTAACATGCTGACATGCCCATATGGATTGTGAAAGAGGCCTTGCTCCACTTTACTGCCACCACAAACATGACTGTTGACGGCAGGTAATGATAAACATGAACGACTGGCCAGGAACAGTAACATTCTCGAGCCCGCGGCCCAGCTCAAGAAATGCTTTAGAGTTGAAATGAAACCCATCAAAACGAAAGTCAACTCCCCCAACTTGAGGGCTGCTCAGCTTCTGCAGTTTGTCTAGCAGCATTTCGGGATTAATCGCAAACTTCGCCGGCCCTGTATTGCTGTGACGAGATGAGAAACACAATGGTAAATGGAAGCACATTAAATACGGACTTTTCCATTTCGGCAGCAATGGAGTCTGAAGAGGGACACGATCAATAAAGCACAAAGAGTAAGAACGGGGTTCAACCATTTTCAAGGACGAAGAACACAGCAGAATTAAAGGGAATAGCTGTAGGCTTCTATACAGCTCGGAGGAAGATGGTGACGCTGGAGGTAGTGCTATCGTTCGGCAACCGGAGGGTTGCAGGCTTGAGCCCTAGTTCCTCCTGACCCCATCAAAGTGTCCTTGAGCAAGACACTGAACCCCAAATTGCTCCTGGTGAGCAGGTTGGCACCTTGCATGGCAGCCTCCGCTACCGGTGTGTGAATGTGTGTATGGGAGGCATAACATGTAAAGTGCTTTGAGTATTCGTAGGAGTAGAAAAGCGCTATATAAATGCAGTCCATTTACCATTGATACTGCTATCTGGACTGGACCATGTACAGAGTTGCTGAAAGTTAAAAGAGAATACACCATTTGATACATACAGAAGTGGAAAAACGTAAGAGATCACTCTATATTTTTAAACAAATCTGCATTTTAAAATCCTGGTTTAATCGTGAGGCTGCTGACAGAAGGTCACACTGAGCGGCAGGTCGCATCCAGCTTCAACATTTCTAAGACAGCAGTACACAGGAATAAGGTGAAGCAGGAAACACTGGGAACGGCCAGAAACCAGCCAGGTAGAGGGCAGAAGTGACTTTCTAATGCCAGAGATGACCGTTAACTTATCTGACAGTTTCTCATGAATTGCATGATGACCTCAAGTGACCTTCCAAAGGAATGGGAAGCATTAAGTGCAGGTGTGAAGTGCACTGCTAGGACAGTTCATATCAGGCTCATAGAAGCAGGACTGAAGTCCCATAAAGCAAGGAAGAAGCCCTTCATTCATGAGAAAGAGAGAAGACCCAGGCTGCAGTTTGCAATATATATATATATATATTATTCACAGACCCAGACCCAGAATTTGAGAACTGAGTGAAACAACATTTGCGCTGTGGTCTCTTAATTTTTTCCACAGCTGTAGCTGGAATGAGTCACAGTGCCAAGTCATGAAAAAGGCCGAGTCAGCGTGCCAAGTTTGGCCGGCTGACTTCCACCTCCCTCCTGATTCTCTCCAAAGGGGGTCATAGGTCACGGCCACACTTCTCAAAATACGCTAAACTGCTGCCGGGGAGGCTTAACTTTTTTAGCACATCCTTTAAATGCTAATATGTAAGGCGGCCAGTTTATTAAGTACAGCGACTGGCTAATGCTGCTCCTCCAAACAGCGAGTCATGTGGATGCGGCTGAATGCACACAGCGGGGCCGCTGCCCAGGGGCCCTTGGGGTGCAGGGGGCCCGTGGGGCCCCTAGCCCAAAACAATGTGCAACGCTTATCAACAATGTATTTTCGTTTGTCTATTTTAGAGGGCCTACATTCTTTGATCCTCTGCCTACAAGGGCCCCTGACCCTATAGGGAGGGCGTTTGGCTGCCAAGGGCCCTTGAATTGTGGTGGTTGTGGTGGTGCTGGTTTTGCCCAGGGGCCACACATCCCATAATCCGTCCCTGCACACAGCAAGTAGGAAGCATCAAGGCCTCCGCTGCTGTTCGACTGGCCATTGGAGCGGCTGGTTCTCAACATGGTGTGATTATTAGTGCCACATGTGGTACTTTCAGCTCTTCAGAAATGCCAAAAATCTGCTTGGATGTTGACGCAATACAGCGTTTGGGGTTTACAGAGAATAGTGGCATGAAGAAAGAACATCCAGAAGGGAGAAGAAACTCTGTGGACAAAAACACTCTCTTAATGAAGCAGGTCAGAGGAGAATAACCAGACTTTTTAAGGACAACAGGCAGGACACAGGTGCAAAAATAACAGCTCAGTAAAGTGGTGTATAGAAATGCTTCTTTCAATGTACAACTCTTCTACCCTTGAGAGAGTTTAGGGGGCTACAGTGGGCCCCACCTGCTAAAAGCTATCGTCCCTGAATGTGCATATGGTTAATATATAGCTATTGAGATTTTATATGTTCAATAAGAGCAGCAGAAGATTATCAGCCCATCATGACTTTCATCATTCTTTTCATTCTTGATAATTTTCGCTTTCTTTTAGAAAGAAGACTTTGTCTCTTTGTGCATCAGACAAATGGTATAAAAGATAGATGCATCATCTATTTCTAACTTTTTACATAAATTAGGGGGGAGGGTGATTACATGTTTAGGATGGAAAGGAACACAAATACTTCACTTACAGGCAACTGTTGTTACTCAGACAAACAGGACACAGTGTACATCAAATCCACTGCTGCTGCGTATAATTATATACCAGGAAGACTTTAATACTTTAAAAGTCACATAACCAATATTTTAAACGTGTTGTTTTTTTCGAAATATAAACACGATGTCTATATTTCCACAATTGTCAGGGTTTTTCAACATGTAAGACCACAGAATAAGATCGCTTATCAGAGTAGAAATTACCGTTCAAAACACATGCGATGTGCCAGTCTAATTCACTACACGAAACATACTTCATTGTGTTTAGCCTGGTAGGATTTAATTGTTCCTGAAGATAAACGCAATACCTGCTTACTTTCTTAAAGCCAGTGTATGTCACTCCAGCACAACTGCAAAGACATTCGAAGCAGGGATGGATACTTGCTACTCACTGACTGACAGGACACTTCTTTCTCTCGACAACACTTGCCTTTTGTGTTGCTCAATGTGACCTCTGCTTTCAGAATATATCAAGTATTTCATTTATTTAAGCGATACCCCCTCATAGTCAGCCTGTCATAAAGTGGTCTCTTGATAAAAAGCCACTGAACCTTGCCTGCGGTTTCCATTAAATCTATTAAAACTGCCTACATTATATCATGTGCTGAACAATGGTTGGCTACCAAGGGCAGTCTCAGGGAGAAGCATACAAAGGCTTTTTTCAGAGAGCGGCTTTATAATTTACAAATAGCAAAACAGTAAAATGAATCTCGCTCTCTCTCTGCTGCACTCCCTCATTTGCTTGATCCGGTTACCCATAGCATTCTTACAGCAAAATGAATCTCTCTCCCTCTCTCTCTGCTGCACTCCCTCATTTGCTTGATCCGGTTACCCATAGCACTCTTACAGCAAAATGAATCTCTCTCACTGCTGCACTCCCTCATTTGCTTGATCCGGTTACCCATAGCACTCTTACAGCAAAATGAATCTCTCTCCCTCTCTCTCTGTTGCACTCCCTCATTTGCTTGATCCGGTTACCCATAGCACTCTTACAGCAAAATGAATCTCTCTCCCTCTCTCTCTGCTGCACTCCCTCATTTGCTTGATATGGTTACCCATAGCACTCTTACAGCAAAATGAATCTCTCTCCCTCTCTGCTGCACTCCCTCATTTGCTTGATCCGGTTACCCATAGCACTCTTACAGCAAAATGAATCTCTCTCACTGCTGCACTCCCTCATTTGCTTGATCCGGTTACCCATAGCACTCTTACAGCAAAATGAATCTCTCTCCCTCTCTCTCTGCTGCACTCCCTCATTTGCTTGATATGGTTACCCATAGCACTCTTACAGCAAAATCAATCTCTCTCCCTCTCTGCTGCACTCCCTCATTTGCTTGATCCGGTTACCCATAGCACTCTTACAGCAAAATGAATGTCTCCCTCTCTCTCTGTTGCACTCCCTCATTTGCTTGATATGGTTACCCATAGCACTCTTACTGCAAAATTAATCTCTCTCCTTCTCTGCTGCACTCCCTCATTTGCTTGATCCGGTTTCCCAAAGTACTTTTTCAGCAAAATTAATCTCTCTCTCTCTGTCTCTCTCTTTCTTGCACTCCCTAATTTGCTCCATCTGGTTACCCCTACCACTCTTACAGCAAAATTAATCTGACTCATCTCACTGTCACATTCTCCCTTTCTCTTGATCTGGTTAACCATCGCGCTCTTAGAGGATGTGCACGGCCTCCTCATTAATGGGAAGGTGGTCGGCATTATGTACCGTGTCATCTGCCATGACTTCCATGAAGGAACGTTTTTACTACTTGAAGATTGCTAGGTGCAAAGGACACGTTTCAGTGCAGGATTGAGCCAAGAAACCCCAGCTAAATTCTCAAGTATTCTGGCTGAGCGTTCGTCAACATGATCCACCTGTTCTTTGTCAGAGAGTCAAATCAATATCCAGAGCAATCATTTGAAAACTCTTTGTAGAAAACACGAGTCATAACCCCATCAAAGCTCCAGGAAAGGATTGGTGCTCCACCAAAAACAAAAGGCTGGGATCTAGGTCATCTCAGCAAACAATTCTGCATCTTATTTGTCTTCTCTTTCTACCTGGTTTGCATGGGATTCTCTGTGCTATCTGCAGTTACTCTGTTCCTTTCAGCGGAGCTTAATTAAAGACCTCTCCAAGTTCTCTAAAAAGTGTCTTGTGATTTCAAATGCTCCAACAAGGAACATCTGAAACCTGGGCATTCATCCGAGACCGCCCTGGAATTCCAGAGGCCCGTATTTAATTCCGAATTCATCCCTGTCTGCATGTAAGGAGCGAAATGCGAAGGAGCGAAATTTTCGGCAGGACAATATTGTTACTTGGTGCCTGACTGGTGTTGAAGCAATATTCCTTATTACGAATCTAATTGCCCCTTCGCTGCAGAAAAGGGGTTCATTAAGTGTTAATTACACACGTTGTTTACTGCAAACATCTCGATTTGGACTGCTGTGCAGTGTAATTGTTCAGCTGGGACAGTAGTTTGAGATATCACAGATTACCGAGAATGAAAGGCGCTAACTGGAAGTAGGTCATGGTTCGTGATAAACATGGCATGACTCTAAAATAATACACTAACACAGTGCAAATAACACTAACAGCTAAGTAAATCTAGGACTCATGCAATATTTATAGGACTTGAATAAATAGATTGCGGAACTTTCAAAACCACTTACTAAGTGTTTTTTTTCCCCTTAAATAATTTCCAGGAAAGGCCAAAAGAAAGACATTTGGCTTTCTTTATTTTGCCAAAATGCTTAAATTAAAGCCTGCTTTTCAAGAGACTACCGGTAATGCTTGCAAATCATTTCACTGCAGTATCTGTCTTAAATTTTTGAAAAGGGCCCATATGTTTTTTTCTAACAACATTCAGGTTCGATAAGCGTGTTGCATTGCTAACTAAAAGCTAGGCGGGTAAAGAAAAGGATTTATCAGCATACAAGCTAAGTGTGCAGTTTTCTTTTCATTTGGGAACATAAGTAAAGAGCAGAGACTTTCCATCTGTAGTTTACAAGGAGCAAACTACACATTTTTTGTCTTTGGAAAAGGATTGTGTCAACAGTCTGGGTTTAGACCTCAGCTTGGAATCACTCAGGAGACGGTTTAATTATTTTACATAGTGACAATGCACGAAATTATTGGACAGCTAAATTGTTATATCAAATGTGAATATATATGAAGCCGTTGATAGCTGGACTAAATGTGAAATTACTTGGTTAACTGAGTGTGACTTGGTTATATTGGCCATATTTACGGATAATTAATTAAGACTGCAAACTGCATGATCACGTGACGCTCATTGTATGACAGAAACTTTAGCCGTTTGCCATTCCCACCATCTGTGCCCATTAGAACATCCTGGCAAAGACCACGTCTGGTCCTCACTTCAACACAAACACAGCTGCTCAGATCTACCTGGCAAGCAGACTTGGAGAAACATTTCCTGTTGCTGCTAGCATCTCTCTGTCCCCTTCACAGAAGCACGCGGCTCGCTGCGGGAGCTCCTTGGATGGGATGGCAGCTCGATGCAGGTCATGCATGCGGAGGACAGTTTAGGGATGCCATTTTGCCTAAGTGTACTGCAGGATGTCTGTGCACCACGGGGTGAGCATGCAAACTCCACACATGAGAGCCAGGCTGGAATTCAAACCCCCTGCACTTTCCTGAACCACAGTGGCAACCAGTATAAAGACTTTTTTATTATTTTTTTGAAATAGATAATCTAAGTTCTACATTTGAATACACTATATAATGGATGATTAAGGTTTAAGCTACCTGAAAGATGTAGGCGAGTCTATGCAGATACATTCATGTTTCTCAGCTAGAAAACGCACTTCCATACCATTGCTGGTGTATTCAAGCGTCAATTTGTGCATGCAATACCAGTGACAGTAGCTTCTCTTTACTCAAGGTCCAGGTAAGATTAGCTTACTGGGGTACTGAGCTTATTATGTTATTAGACTTGGTAGGCAGTGGAACAAATGAAAATTTGAAAAATGCACTGCAAGAAGCCCCCCCCCCTTTCTTAAAGAGCCCTATGATAAAGTCACATTCTTGACCAAAAGATTTGAGCTGGTGACTTGATCATGGGCACAGAGTCATAACCTACAGAGCCACACACGCATCACACACATACAGCACACATCACACGCATACAACACACACATCACACGCATACAACACACACATCACACACATACAACACAGATTTCACACACATACAGCACACACATCATACACATACAGCACACACATCACACACATACAGCACACACATCACACACATACAGCACACGCATCACACACATACAACACACACATCCCTCACATACAGCACACACATCATACACATACAACACTCACATTACATGCATACAATACACACATCACACGCATACAGCACACATATCATACACATACAGCACACACATCACACACAAATCACACACATACAGCACACACATCACACACATACAACACACACATCCCTCACATACAACACACACAGAAGACGCATACAGCACACACATCACACACATACAGCACACACATCACTCACATACAACACACACATCACTCACATACAACACACACATCACCCACATACAACACACACACACATCACCCACATACAACACACACATCACCCACATACAACACACACATCACATGCATACAGCACACACATCACACATACAGCACACACATATACAGCACACACATCACTCGCATACAGCACACATATAGCACACATACAGCATACACACACACATACAGCACACACATATACAGCACACACATCACTCGCATACAGCACACATATAGCACACATACAGCATACACACACACATACAGCACACACATCACTCACATACAACACACACATACAACACACACATCACCCACATACAACACACACATCACACGCATACAGCACACACATCACATGCATACAGCACACACATCACACACATACAACACAGATTTCACACACATACAGCACATATATCATACACATACAGCACACACATCACACACAAATCACACACATACAGCACACGCATCACACACATACAGCACACATCACACGCATACAACACACACATCACACGCATACAACACACACATCACACGCATACAACACACACATCACACACATACAACACAGATTTCACACACATACAGCACACACATCATACACATACAGCACACACATACAGCACACACATCACACACATACAGCACACGCATCACACACATACAACACACACATCCCTCACATACAGCACACACATCATACACATACAACACTCACATTACATGCATACAATACACACATCATACACATACAGCACACACATCACACACAAATCACACACATACAGCACACACATCCCTCACATACAACACACACAGAAGACGCATACAGCACACACATCACACACATACAGCACACACATCACACACATACAGCACACACATCACATACATCACTCACATACAACACACACATCACTCACATACAACACACACACACACATCACCCACATACAACACACACATCACCCACATACAACACACACATCACATGCATACAGCACACACATCACATACATACAGCACACACATCACACATACAGCACACACATATACAGCACACACATCACTCGCATACAGCACACATATAGCACACATACAGCATACACACACACATACAGCACACACATATACAGCACACACATCACTCGCATACAGCACACATATAGCACACATACAGCATACACACACACATACAGCACACACATCACTCACATACAACACACACATACAACACACACATCACCCACATACAACACACACATCACACGCATACAGCACACACATCACATGCATACAGCACACACATCACACATACAGGACACACATATACAGCACACACATCACTCGCATACAGCACACATATCACACACATATAGCACACATACAGCACACACATACAACACACACTCCAGGCAATCTGGGCTGTGCACTTTGACATATTTCGGATATGCAGTCAAGTTGTGAAAAATAAGGCCGAGTGACACACTGCCTCTTTACATGTCCATTAGCGCCATGAGTCTTGTAGAGCATTCTCCCCTGTTTCTTTTTTCACCCTGTCATCATACCCCCCAATCCTGCTGGGTATTTCAAACACAGCTGTTAGACTACAAGTCTCAATAATGCAAAGCGGAGCTGTGAAACTTATCAGACAATCCCCAACAGGGAGAATTTAATTAACTCCGGCTTCTGTGAAGAACTCGCAAAGTTTTACGAACTCAAGAGAAATGTCTCCTGCCACCTGGAGTCCGTATCACACATCTACTCACCCATCCAGGATCATACATCTGTTTATCTATCTCCCCATATGCAGAAACTTGGGTAGGCGTTTCTTCGAAGGTACGTCTACTTGCATACATGTACACATCGAAACGCCCAGGTCATCCCCTCTCTCACTCCACCGTGTCTCCGCTGGTATATTTTTACGCAATTCTCCAGAGTCGAGACGATGGGGGGGGAGGGGGGGGAACGGGAGGACCCAAGGCTGGCAGATTGACATGCGGTGGTGATTTCCATTCACACGGCCCCGGCGGGTCAAAAGTTTAGCTTATGATAGAATCTTTCCGCTTCAGCGAGTCACGTCTAGTTCATATAATAGCTGCAAAGTCACCTCTTTAAGTCAAATTACCGCCATTATGAAAAGCAGCTCGCTTGAACAGTCATATAGAAAACAAACACATCTTTCTTCTTTCAAGGCATGACCTCAATTACATGTATGATAGTAACATACGAAAAATATTTTTCTTTAAACATGATTCCTGATTCCACCATTATACTCATGATCAAATCTCCAAGAAATGTTACACTGCTATAATGTAACGTAAAAACATTTTGAAGGAGTGTTACTTATTTTTAGATTTTAGCTACCGATTGAAAGTTCTGAAAAGCAACATGCAGCCTTCTGAATGTAAGAAAAATAAATCTCGATCGGTTACAGAAGACACTTCTTGCTGTGTTTCAAACATCACGCTTTGAAAGGTCCTACCAAGTCGCAGAGTGCAGGCTTAGAAAAAAACACGCAATTCGCAAGAAGACAAAAAAGTATATGTGAATTAAGGGCGCAACAATGCAAGCTGCACGCAGACTGCAGATGAGAAAGCAAGACAACAGCACCGGAGTGAGGTTATATTTAGCAAGGGGAGAGGAAGCAGCAAAGAAGCCTCTTTTAACTGAACACGGCAAACGGAGATGAAAAGATAGGTGACAGGGTGAGCGTAACAGGGCTGTGAGTTACCTCGCTGCGCCGCTGCTCGCCACAACATCTGATAACAGCCATGGAAAATCTTCTGGTTTCCTTGAGCATATAATTAGCTGCCTTAATGCTACAGTGCCGGTGCACGTCTTCAAACGATTTCAAAATAATCCTAAATGGAGTTGTGTCCTCAAAGCACACAGGTAGAGGAACCAGGCTTATGTGGTTTTGTCTATTTTTTTTGCCATTTCTTGTTGTTCTCTCCAAACAAATGTTGTCTCCTGCTATAAGCTCAAAAATGCTACAAGCTTTATTCTAAGGTTCTCAGTATTTCCAAGTTTAGCATCTTCAGCGTCCTTTAGCAAATGGTAGATGCATAATGGAAATTTAGTTTTATTTTGTTTAATAATTATTTATGTACTATAATGATCCTACAGTGATGTGCTCATTTTGATCAATTCTACAGACGCTCTGAAAAGATAAGAGTTTATAAAATTTTTGGTGAGATTGCACAATTCCTGTCTCGCAGGATCAGGAACGTTCTTTTGTCAACGGCCCCTCACTTGATACAAGACCGTGGACGTGTAGCCTGAAATATCAATGCAATCTGTATTGTAATTAAAAATGGAGCGCATCAACAATACACAGTCTATTCAGATCCAGGAGCTGAATCTTAGGAGATAAGAGATTCATTCGAAAACCACTTCCAAGTAATTAGGATAAAAAAATGACTATTTGGAAAATGGAATTACTTCGCCATTTCATGTGCCTGCATTGTGCCAGCTGCACAATGAGGATCAGAGGGAAAAACTCAGGCCTGCGTCATGGCATTATTAAATGCGCCAGACACTCTACTCGAGATTTCGTTGTACGTTAGACGCGAAGAAATTCTAACGGAAGCCGCAACCAATGTGCCAGTGTCTTTCTCTGGATTAACCCCTGGCGGACACAACTGGTGCATGTTTAGGAGATCGAGATCGTGTTTAATCTGCAGAAAAAAAGACGCCATTGTGTAAGTAAATTAAAAAAATTCAAAATTAACCGTTTTGAAAATACTTCTTTATCCAGTGGCGTACTTAAGAATTCAAATAAACATGCCATTGCTTGCTTAAAAAAGCTATAATTTTTACATATAATAAATATAATACAATTCAATACAGACTTTGCACAAAAAGTACAATAGTCTATTGTACTTGTAGAGTAATTAGCATATATTCTTGGCTATATGGTTACCACTTTCAGTAAGATTAGCCATATAAATCATCCATCCCTGACAAAATTTACAATTCTTTGGGGTAATTTGTAACTATACTTCCCCATGTGTCAGTTATGCTGTTTATGGTGAAATTTTTTGTTTTTAACATACAGACTAAGTCACCTAAAGGTTTCCCTCAACAGAACTCTAAAAGCATTCGTTCCCCCCCCTGTAAGCTTTCTGGCACGAGTGTTTCTGTACACAGTGTATGCTCAGGTTTCTAGACATCTAGAAGTCCCCTTATATGTAGATTTCCTACAGTTTGGGAGAGCAGGTCTGACCTTGCATCTTTGAGGAAAGTAATGTCTCCTGGTAACAGCCGTGACCTGGTTACTGTAAGTAACCGATTAGTGGCTAAACCCCATCTGGATGGCTGGGCTGCCACAATCACATCAGGCGCTGATTGGAAGGTAACATCAAGCCCTACAGAGGTTCAGAACCTAAGTTTGAGAAGCCTGTTATGGAGTAACTAGTGGTGCCTCTACATACCTTAGTTTTAAAGAGGGCATCTATAATTTAAGGTTTGCTAGGCGGCTGCGGCAGTCTAGGCACAAGCCTGACACATTTCTTTTTCTTTTTCCCTGACCTCATTAAAAGTGATATTTGACACAATATTATTAAAAAAAAAACATTCAGGTTGGTCTTGTAGCTCCGACTGGAGATTTGGGTGCATGATTATCTCATTTTTCTCTCTCGCCCCATGTCATTTCAGATGAGACCTGCATCATTAGCGGACAGGGAAACAGTAACTGTTGTATTCTGAGCATAAAGGTAAGTCGAAGGGACCCATAACAGAGATCTCGCTATTGCATTCAGATTTGTTGGTCTCTGAGTAACATTAATTGAGAATGTGATGCACTGACTACGGTCGTCATCTGACATTTTGATGTCAAGTCAAGTCACGTTTATTTATAAAGGACTTTAAAAACAACAATAACAGCTGACTAAAGTGCTGGACAAACAGAGAAGTACGACCTGATAGACAAACAGAACATACAAAAAAAATAAAACAAATAAATAAATAAAAATATTTTTAAAATAACACATTCACGTTGAATGGAATGCCAGGATATAAAAATGAGTTTTAAGACAAGATTTAAAAACCTGTTTTTTTTTTTTTTTTTTTTAAATGTCGTAAACTGAATAAGGTGAAAAATCACAGCAGTCGAGGTGAATGATACATTCAGGACCGTTAAAAAAAATGCTAAAGCAAACCCAACGTGAAGAACAATGAGGTTTAAAAAGCTAAGTGAGGTCAGTGGTGCCAGCTTTTGTGCCTCAGATCAATAGCAATCTATTGTCGTATTGGTGTGATTCCATTCTGGAATCGTGTTGGATTAAGCCTCCGGTGGGGGACCAGAGGCAACACTGCTGGGAGAGTCAATTAGTGACTGATACAGGCTGTCCCACTGCTGCCGGGCCACTGGGGCAGAACGGATTAGGCTCCCAGTGGCCCCGCTACGGTTGCAACAAGCTGGGGAAGTTATCTCTCACCCCAGCAGAGGGCAGTCTTTTCCCATCAGGGTCGGGGCACACTGGCAATGTGCTGTGGAGTCTAACACCTCGCTCAGCCACACTGAATCTGCACTGTGGAGAGAGGGAGAAGAAATGAAGGGGTGGGTGTTAGGGAGGGGCCCCAGCTCCACCAAGCACTGGACTGCACATCACTGCAACCCTGCTGTCAGTGATAACAGTTGCGTTACCCGGCATTCATTCTCTGCGCTGCATCCTGCATTTATTCGGTGCCACTGCGTCTAAACAGAGACCCATAAGCATAAAACAAAGCCACAATAAAACCTGACGCGGAGGCAAAAACAGACAAAAAAGAAAAGAAACAACAATCTGAAAACAAAACATCGACATCCAAACCCCTCGTTCAAGGGGGAGGAAATTCAATATGTCACACTTCATAGCCAGGGGTGATAAGAGTCATGGGCTTTCTGTAGTTTATTTTTTTTCCCCAGGCCTGGCTGTGGCCGACAGTGCATCACAATGCGCCGCTAATTCGCCGCTCTTGTCTGGGCAACAGCAAGCTGCTGGATCTCTGGCACCGACACCGTGGGCCTTAGCGGCGGGAGGCTCGATGACTCAGAGCGACACCGCGCCAGTCAGGACTCGGCCCGGCCATCGTAACACCACCGACAGATGAATTAGCTTGTGCTACAACTGTTTGTTTGTGTGATATTTTTTTTCTGTCGCTGTTGTTGCTGTTCATAGCGTTCTGGCTACTTAGCCTTCAGTTTGCGAGGGCAGACCCTACACTGCTCCTCAAAGCATTATCTCATCAGGCATTCAGGGGCGCGTCCATCTTTGATGCATTGCAGGTGAAAATGGGTTTAGAAAAAAAAGAGAAAGATTTTCACACCAGGACAGCAGGTGATAAGAGGAAACGTTGGTGTATAACAAAACTACCTTCCGTCGAACGGAGGGACGACCTTCTTGTAAGTTTATTTTATTTGTAAATTTCACAGCCCTGCCGAAACTGCTGCAGAGAAGCAGACTCAGCAGTGAGCCGCAGACAAGCGCAATGCCCGAGTGCCCCGTGCATGGTCAGGCCATCGAACGCCACAGCTAAGGACAGCAAGAGGAGGCACCAATCACGGTGCCCGCTGCTGCCTGGTCACATGCTCTGGGGGAAATCCGCATTAGGTGAACCCAAAAGGTGCAGTCGCAGGAATGCATGTCCAGCCATCCCAATAACATGCGTTGCGAAAATGCGAGTTCGCAAATGTCATGACAGGCAGGTCAGCCCGTATCAGCTACCGTTTTCCTTGCTCAATTATAACCTAGGTGAAAGTAAGTTATAACTAGCTGGTTAAGTACCATCACTCTTGACCAGTAAATCATTTCTACCCAAGTACAAAAGAGTGTACAGAAACGTTTTTAATGTATATATATTTTTGTATCACCCATATTCACCCCTCTTTATGTGTCAGTGGTTCGCAAAGGGCAGTGTCAGCTCCAGGAAGTCAATTTATAGTGCAATCTCACTTTTTCCAAAAATAAAGACATTTTAACAAGTAATTTACACTGGATGGCATGGCAGCTCAGTGGGCAGCTCTTTTACCTCACAGGCATTTAAATACATATTTTTTTATGTGAGTGAAGTTCTCATGTTCTCTCGATCTCACAAGGGTTCCTTCTCATTTCACCGGGTTCCACCTCAAGTCCAAGGACAAGCAGTTAGGCTATGCGATGTCGCCAAATCCTCCGTAGCGTGTCCCCTGTGCAGTGCTGGCCTCCTGTCCAGGGAGACCCCTTGCCTTGTTGTCCATGCTGCCTGGAACAGGCTCTGTGTCCCTTGAAAGCCTCACTATGACAGGCAGTTTCAAGATGGATGAACGGCACCAGAATCTCCCCTGCAACTCAGCTCAAAATTGGGGTGAGCGGAGTGCAGGCATAAAATCTTGGCAGAGGTGAGAAAATGGCTGAATCTTAGGCACACAAACCCATTACCACCCCTGTGCCGCATGGTTAATGCGACTGCATTATTCCACCGCTGTGATATTGCGGGGACCATGGCTCCTTGTTCTCGTTTTTAGCAAACCCACACAGAAGTGCTTAGAGACATCATAACAAACAGATGCTCTTTCACCTTGCTGTTAATGGGTTGGCGCAGAGAACTTCTAAGGATGAGAGGTCCTCAAACAGCATTTCACAGCCCACTGGGAGAATGGGGGGGGGGTATATGACAGTATATGCATTAGCCTGTTTTATATGCATTTCAATAATGTTAATTATGAAGAAGATGAAAAGATGTTAGTTTTAATCTGTAAAGAGCATAGCATTTTGATGTGTTCATAATGACTTAATTACTGACTTCTGTTATTATTGACTGCCACATTTGTTCACTGCACAGCACAGGGATTCACTTAATCTGGAAGGACATTATTTTTAATAAAAGTTTAGGATTTCTTTTTTAAACAGCATTTTTTGGCAGCCACACAAAAAATGATAATAATCAGTACAACAACAGTTGTGGACACACAAGTGTTGTCCATTTTCCAAACGATTTAAGATTTTATCTTATGTAAATTGTTGCAACGCCCTTGCCACCACTAACAGAACGCACTCTGGAGGCTCAGATACCGGTTCCATACTTTAGTTCACTGGTCAAACTGGATTCGCACTGGGAACGGAAAAAAAAATGCTGATATTTGGGATTGGTTCATGTTTTACAGACACACAGGGACATAACAAGAGGGAGAGACTGGATTTGCACACATATTAAAATCGAGGTGCACAATCTGTTACTGCTGAGAGCATTTTTACCATCTGTTATTTTTGCGGAGAGAAACTTTATTAAACCGAAAAAGAGACTTAGAAAATAATTATCAATGATAAATGTGTACTGTTAAGAAAGAGGGATTTCAGATTTGCAGCAAATCTTAATGCTGCTTCCTTTTACATCGAAGTCACTATGACTACCTGCTTATCGTTATGAGCATAAACAACACTGAACAATATGCTAATCGTACTTTGTACTAGCATGTGTAGCATTTGCATTTTAAACTGGCTGGTTTCATGTAGAGTAAGTATGCAGTATGAATGCATGCTAGCGTGTGTCTTTGCAGGTCCTATTGGACGTGAAACACAACCATGGAGTGACGTGTTTATTTGCATGCGTTTCATATTCCTTTTTCCCCGAGTGGAGCTGCATTGTTATGCAGTGTCAGCCGCTAACATATGATGTCAGTTGGATACACTCAGCTCCGCCAATCCTCCTGACATCAGCAACTGATGGCGGATTGTTAGAGAGTCTGACAATGGAGCCAACAAAGGAAATATTTATTAAAGCTTTCTAGATCCTGCACTGGGGAAGGTTCCGGATTCCATGCGTGTGTGCATTGTATGGAGGCAAACTCAGAATGCACGGTTTCAGCAAAACAAAATATGCTCGGCCTAATGCAAATATGAATTTCATAGTCGCTTTATTACTGCACTCTGCATAAATGTTTATCTTTATGAAATCAAAAGGTTTATATTCGATATTTGACATCCTTTGTTCCTTTGGAAAGCTCAGCGAAGTTTCCTACTGGTTTGAGCTACTAGGAACAAGCCTCATCAAACACATTTTGGGACTGCAGAGCTGCACCTTCGTGTGCAAAAAGCCGAGGACTATCAGAGGGCACGTGGGACACCTGTGGAAAGTACA
Organism: Brienomyrus brachyistius; assembly: GCF_023856365.1. Lineage (NCBI taxonomy): Eukaryota > Metazoa > Chordata > Actinopteri > Osteoglossiformes > Mormyridae > Brienomyrus > Brienomyrus brachyistius. The sequence goes on from NC_064540.1 coordinate 142,678, forward strand.
GGCCTCCACCAAAATGTGGAAACATGCATTCAGCATCCAATGTGCAAGACAAGTAATTTTTCTAGGTTGCACTTTAACACATGGAGCCTTGGAGACATCGAGCTCCATGTTCAAGAGAAAGAGCACTGAAGCTCTCGGTGAAGGACAGGGTGAAGAGGACAGACAGAAGCTCCATGCTGCTCCAAGCGTTTATTACTTACTGCATGATTTAACATCCATGTGGCCATTTCTGATACATAGCACGTCTGTTACCTTAGCTACATCAGCTAGACATAAAGTAAACATGATGCTATTTCGCCGTTTATGTGAAGAGCTAGCGAGTAGCTGATCTCTAACAGCCGCACATTTGTATAAATAATTCTTGATCTCTTGACATTCATTTATGTGAAACGGCAAATGGGAGCTGGGGGAAGCGAATAGAGCATTTTCTTGTGGAAGATGATGTTCTTTTCAGGGATAATGAGGATCGGGCAGGGGCGAAACCGGCACGATCCGGCAGGGAAACGCGGGAAAGATGATACGGCCACCATTTTGGCAGCGACTGGGAAGACAAACCGAATACGGGTCTGCGTTAGACAGGAAGCAGAACGAAAAGGAAAAAGTCAACAGGCAGTGTTCTGTCAGAGGTCTGTGCTGGTGTCAGTAGTTTAGTCTGTGTTGCTATGGGCAAAACAAAACAGAACTCGCTGATATTTATATATCATATGTATATCATTTATATATAGTTGTTCCCTGCCTCGTGCCCATAGCTTCCGGGATAGGAAAATGGATGGATGGATATATCATCACTGAGAAGGAGAGAGAGGTCGACCAAATCAGAATGGTTAATCTCACATACTCAGACTGCGCCTGCTGAAGGAGCAGACGAATACTCTGTGAATGGTACTCAGAGTAACATTATTTCTCAGGGATACATTATTACCGTTTAAATAAACCGTAAAATATTTTCAGGGCGATTCGAAACGTTGGCTTGCAAATACTTACAAATATTGATGCTAACTCTTTGAGGAAGTTTATAAGCAGTTGATTTGAGAAGTGCTGTACTGTGCATTTCCTAACGTTCACTTTTTTGCTCCTGTTTTTGACCGTGTACCGTGTTTTGGATACGAATTGTGTGATGATGGCTGTCGATGCCGAATGTAAATGATTATCCATTCATCCTCTACCAGCTTATCCTGGTCAAGGATGCAGGGAACATTCACTTGGAAATAGGCAACATGATTTTGCTTTTAAAAAAAATCACTAAAACAGTCGCTGGATAGGACAGCTCTATAAACAAAAACATTGTAACATTCTAAACAATGTCGATCATTTTGGACTCTGAAAATAGACTTGGATATTTGTCAGGCAGTTTTGTTTATGCGTTTTTGGATAGATTTTGGATGGATTACAGAAAGGTTATGGCACCTGATTTTTGAAGTAAAACATTTGGAAAGCCCTTGTAGAACCTGTTTCTACATTGCTAGAGCTTTCCACGTCTAGCTACAACAATATGATAAGTGAAAATGATCAGTACCCCCAGCTAGGTAGACATTGAGCAGAAAGGACTGAATTTTACAGATGCTAATAAAAAATCCTCCGTCTGCAACATTTCAGTGGCCATTTCAGTCCATTGTACTATTGACATAGATGATTTTTTTTTTATTAGGAAAAAATGTAAATAACGCAAACTGGCAAGCAATGCTTCTTTCACTACAGTTTCCTTCCACCAACATCGCAGGCTTTTGAATGATTCACAGAATTTCAAAGGTAAATGCTTTACTAGGCAAAATATATTTATTTTACTGCAGATGGACTGTGTGCGATAGCCAAACAAACATCTCAGTGTTTTTTCCACTCAGTCTCGCTGCTATTATTATTAATGTGTTAATGGGAGCCACATGTGCTTAAATGTTTGCTAAATTGTGTTATTTTTTTAATCAGCATGCAATCTATGTACAGTGTGGTTTACTTCATGCTGCGCATTGCGCTTGTGGGCCCTGATAAACAATCCGATGTCGTACTTGCAGAAATTTCTCTCAGTTTTTCACAGCAAGTGTCAGGGGTAAAATGAGGCGCCTTTGTACGCGCTGTCATAGTCAGAAGTTCCAGCACATGCTAAGCTAGCAGCTTACAAGTCGCGATTTCTTTTTGGTTTCTTTTTCCCATCCACCATGCAGGGATCAGGGATCATTAGCACCCTGGCAGCGACGCGCAAAGCACGCGAGATCAAGCGCCAAGCGGTCTTACGTTAATAAATGCGACGGGGCTGCAGCTGAAGTGTTTGCCGTGCCGCTGTGGCTGCTGCGGTTGTAAGTTTAAAGGGCGCTGCCACGCTGGGACTGCCGCCGTCTACCATTGAGTTACGGAGGTGGATGCCTCATATTGCGCGGCACTGTGGAGACCGATCGCCGATGAGTCAGACGTCAACGCAAGCTGAGATTACAAGAAGTATGTAAACAAAGGCCGCCCTTCCTCGGTTCCCCGGGGTCTTCCTCAATGGTCCTGGGCTGTCTGGCTGTGAAAACTGGCACAGCTTACGGGCCCTGCACTCCACTGCGCCACTGTCAGAACTGGGGCGGCTTCAGCGTCCGTTTTTGAAGGCGAAGCCATTTTAACGACGTAATTTTGCGTCGCTCCGTACCTTTAAATCAGCTTCCGCCAGTGTGAAATTAGTAAAGTGACATGTAATTGCGTTCATACTAGTGCACCTGACGATTACTCGTCGTACCTAAACGAAATGTGCTTCATGCGAAGAGATATGTTCACAGCCTTGGAGTTTTATTGAATTACATCCCTGTTTCATGGTAGCTGTAACTGCTGTAAAAACCGTTGTACTTGGAAGCACCGCGTTTCATTTCGCTCATTAATAGAGCTCGGCACACATTTCCAGAGATTCCATCACGTTTGGCTTCTGCACTCAGAAATGTTCTGGTAGGAGGCCCGCCGTGTTCTCGGGTACTGAGCTATTATCATGCGGGAAAGCCGCACTTTATCTTGGAAAGCTGGTCCTATCCTCGGATTCCTCTTCCCGCCAATTTACTCCCGATGGAGAATCTGAGCATGAAGTGCAGCAGTTTTGCCTTAGAGGCATCTCCTAGGTCAAGTTATTCATCGCCTCTAAATATAGTCCTTACGCTCTCGGTTAACTGCCTGCACAATCTGCCAGCTGACCGCCTTCCCAGTGAGCTGAAGGATTATGTAACTGAGAGCAGAGAGATAACACCATCCCAGCTGAACGTCCTTGTCCTCCTCGACGATATCGAGGGGAACCAGTGAGAGTGCATGCTGGCTTCTCTCTAAACCGCTGTTAAATGATTCACATTTTCACTCGTACACAATCACAAACAATTGCATCTGCCAGTAAAACTGAAACTGAAATTTAAACCCTTGCCAGAAAAAGGGGGGCAGAGGGTGCCCGGCTGAAACGTAACAATTTTACATTTTATAAAAAGCTGTCAGACGGCCAGTGGGAATGGGTCAGAAGATGACTGAACTCCGACTGCCCATTCAACATGTGACCAGTTTCGTTATTTAATCTATGCCAAAGTTTCCTTACATGTATCCAAAACAACATGTAACGTTTCTGATTTTCGTCGCAGTGTCCCTTGGTGTTAAGATTTCCAAATGAAGACCGTTGTGTTACTTCAAGTTTAGATCACTAAATGGTGACTCGGTGGCTAACACTGCAGTCTTGTACGACCAAGGTTGGGGGTTCAAGCGCTGCCGACGGATCCGTACATCAGTCTAAAGAATCTATTCTCAGTCTGAAAACAGTTTAGTGAAATTGGTGCCCATACTGTTCTGGCATATTAACTAGGATGTCCAGCACCCCCAGTTATATAATCTCCTGGCTCCCCTCGGCCTTGTACTGGATAATAGCTATGAAACACAGATGGATAAACACTTATTGATGTAACAGCTTTACATTACCTGTAACAATATAAAACGGCTAAGCAGAGGAGTTAATTATATTTGCATAATGGAAATCTCACACTGCACTGATACAATTCAAATGAACATGTGGGTGAAGGGAATTTTGAAAAAGGAAAGGAACAGGCTCGATAAGGCCTACCTCCAGTTAGCCGCTAAAACAACAGAGGTAGACATTAGCAATCCCGGCCCTTTTACTGCTGTGCTATTAAAGACCCTTAACTATTCATGTTTTCCTGCTCTTTTGTTCTGTGAGGTGCTGCACAGAGACTGCCCGTGTGATTGCAGAGCTCACCCTGCGCTGTTTGCGTTGGTGTTTGCTCAGGGGGAGTCCCGGCGAAAAAGTCAGTAGGTCTGCCAACATTATCTCTACAAACATGTTGTCTGAACTTCCTGCGCCTCAGAGCACTATATTTGCCATTTTAAAGGCACACCAAGTGTTAAGCTCTGCCAGACCTTCACAGATGATTATAATGATCTCCGTTCTCTCCTTAGCACACAAAAAAATGGATTTCTTCTTTCCTACTTAAACAGCCCTGAGATTGAGCAAGAGGTACGAAAGCGGTAATTATTTTTAAAATGGGGAATTCCTGATAAATGTCCTTTTTTATTTTGGTGCTTAAAATACTCAGAACACCAAATGAGCCGGCATAAAACTCAAATCTGGGTCTGTCTAATCTTTAACAGCAGAGAAATCAAAGGACATGAAAGAAACACACAGCATCAGATTAAAACAGCCTTTTTATTTTCTAAGTATTACTGTTCCAATAATCAGTTTTAAAAATATATATAAATATTGGGTTATTTAAATTAGCTTTTTACAGCCTATCTAAACAAACTAGCAACCAAATGTGGCATGCTTATAAAGTATCTTAGCTAGCAGGCTTTCTGCAAAATCTATATTATGTTATTCAACTTATTATTGTGGACAGTTATTGCTGACAAATATTATAAATGAAATTATGCATCTTTGTGTTGACAACTTTTCTTCATTTGAATTTTATATATATATATATATATATATATATATATACATGCATATATAATACACACACACACAAAGCAGTCATTGTTATCTGAACCACATACCATGGCACATGACCATATTCATTCTGATGATGTCTTTGATTATTAAATAGTGAACATCTACCTGTTTTTGCATATAAAAGTATTATTTCTATGGCATATTTCCCCTTTGTCTGCAAGTGCTTCATAATACATCATACAATATATGTAACGTACAGCATCTGTCAAAAGTCTGTGTGTGTGTGTATATATATATATACAAACATAGTTTCATACTTTTTTGGCCAGTAAATGATATTATATATGTTATTTTATAGTTTTCATGTCTTTATAACTATATTACATTGTAGTAAGTACAAAATAAACCTTTATATGGGTGTGTGTCTGTCCAAACTTTTGACTGGTACTGTACATTTCAGTCTGAGTGCTAATTGATAAACATATATATGTATACTCATGTCCAAATTGGCACCAATTTAAATTTTATCATTTAAATTTTAGGCTGCATATTAGAGAACATTATTATTATTATTATTATTACCCATCTTGATTATACCGGCCCAGGTAACGGAAAGCCTGAGTAGAAGGAAGGGAAGCCCAACACAACATGGCCATTTAGAGACACCGATTCCTCGGAATACCCGGGGGAAGCCGTGCCAAGGCGGAAATCCCGAAGGGGGCCCAGAACTGCCACCCATGGCCTTGTGCCACCTATTTGTTTATTCATTTATTCATTCAGCCATTTATTTATAGCCTGTTACTATATCAACAGAACACAGGACTGCGGTCAGATGCTGTCATGTTCTACACTACAGGGGTGAAGGGATGGCGGAGCACGAGGTGGAGAGCATTGAGCTCACTAACGAGTGTGTCAGGGTTTGTTAGAGGTGGGGCCCTCCCCTTCGCCCGACTCTGTGGACAGCTCTTATTAGCTAGCTAATGGCATGCCACGGGGGCAGATTAAACGGACGCAGCAGAAACCGCCCCATCATCTTTTCATTTACGAGCTTCCATGTAATGAAACCCAGCCTCCCTGCGATGGGTAACGGCGAGAGCACGCCGTCAATGGTAAATGAAATTTACACCGGGCTCCGTCTGTCACTCAAAGGCTACAGATGGTTTTATTGCAGGCCTAGAAAAACATAATGATAATCATAATGGCCATGATGATGACAATGATAATATTAATAGAATAATTATACAATAATAGCACAAAAGGGGATTTTGCTGCAGCACTAGTAATTCTAAAGTTTGTTTAGTTCCATTCGCTTCTTTTGTGTTATTACAGAGAAAATGATGGTGCTTCATCTTCAAGGCTGCAGAAGAGAATATTTCAGCCATTAAGATTCATCATTTCTGCAGTATGAGTTTTTTTTTTTCCAGAAAACAAATTATAAAATGCATTACATAGCTTAAACATTTCTGAGGTTTCCTGCCATCTGGAAAATTCCCTAGACATATTCTGTCATGAAGATTGATGAAAGGCTTCGTCAGATTTTAAATCAAAAGCAAACTGCATGTGCAGATTAGGACAGACATGTGGTTATGTTGATAGCGACTAAAAATATTTTGTATCCCTTTTCTCCAACCGGTACATTATCCAGCAATAAAGCACTTCAAAGCCACTGTCCCCAGATCTGAAACCATTTCTGGTTCTGTCTGAATTCTGTTCTACATGAATCGGTGCAGTTCCAATAAGCTTCAAGTTTTGCCACATTAAATCGATTAAAAACAGATGCACCTCAAACCTGTTTCAAATCTCTGGCTTGCTTTGCCACAATAGTGCTGCTTGCCCTGGATAATGACATGTGAAAACACTTGTCAAATTCCGCTTACAATTTTTCATTCATCGCATCGGCAAATTAATCCAAAAAAAAAAGGAAAAGTAAAAACCTGCAAATAGCCTGAAATTAGGTGTACTTGGAAAGAATTTTAAGAAAGCCACAAATGTTTGTAATTTGCTGCAGCTCCTGTGACTTCAGTCCGTTACAGCGCTCCATACACTCCGTGCCTCATGAAGCTGTTGGAGACACAATTTCTGGTACCCAAAGCTCCCTCTGGCACTTTTGTACAGGATTATTGGATAAGATGGTGCTTATTATCCCACTTGTGCCACATAAATGCACACTGCAGATGCAGTCGCAATTTCTGCATGTTTACCGGCTTCGCGACCAAAGGCGGGCCTCGGTGTTGGGAACCCCATTGTCCACGCCGGAGGCTTCATTCAGGTCCTCCATCAAAATAAAATCCAGGAGGCCACTGAGAAGCTGGTCATGGCTTGGCCGGGAATGAAATACCTGTACTTTGGGAGATAACCCCTCTCCTCTTTTCTGGGGAGTTTACCGCTTTCCTCAACTGCATTAGTCGCCTCCATTTGAGGCATTGGGGGGGTCACACACAGAAAAGCCAGAGAGCTGAAATGTCAGACAGGAGAGAGTTAAGTCTCTTATCTCTGGCCTCCAGAAGACATTCCTACTACAAGCCACAGTCCACTGATTTCCGGCTGTCTTGCCCAATGCCCTATTTTTACTCTCCACTCTAGAGTACCACTCACAGCTTTTTCCTTGTCACTGACACACTTCCTGCCATTTTCACTTTGACATTTCTCTCCTCTCCAACGACATTTCAAACAGCTTGCTTCCTTGGGTTGAACACCTCTTTTTCTAAGCGTTTCTCCTCCCTTCCGCGTTTTGCGTGGCCCACGTTGCGCAGTCGTTACGCAAGGTTTCCACTTGCTCGATTTGCATGAGTTGACGCAGGTGCATCTGCAGCCAACGTAGGTGCTTCCCGGACAAGCCCAGCTACATCGGTGATGAGAATGAGATGCCTGGCACCCTATTCATCAACAGCGCTATGGATTCACTCCTCAACAAAAGCTAGACGGAAGGCTGTCAGGGACCGGGCAGCGGAGAGCATGATTACCTAAAATCAAACATAAATGTGCCATCATCGTTCTTTTCATTGCCAGCTGTGGTCTTTGCCCTCTCATCCAGCTTGGTGTATAAACCTTCTCTCCCTCTGTATGCTGTAAAAAAAACACTTAAGACTGGGGCTGCGTTGAATTTTGACTGGCATTCTGCCTGATCGTGTTTCACAAATTTCATGGAGAACTGGGAATGACCCTCTTTCTCCACCCCAGAAACTGTGCTCTGACCCCCAGAGCTGAAGACGAAATGTCTACCGTAAAACCATGCATCCACTTGGTGTTCTACAGTCATCAAACATTCTCTATCATTCTGTTCTCCTATGAGGGAGGTGAGTTGGGGAAGTGTTGCATGCTTTATGTAGATAGTAGCAGAGCTCTTTCACTTGAATACAGTCTGTGAGTCACCTTGCATGAGTGAAAATGTGAAATCTCAGAAGGGCGTACAAAACATCCTGGTGGCTTCATGCAGTCAATTTATAAGAGCTACTAATTTAGCACTTTTGTGAAGCCCAACCACGCTATGTTCTCAGCATCTCCGCATTACGGCAGCAGCCAGACTGAACAGTAACAGATTCAGCTATAGATTTACATATTCAGACGAAGTCATGGATTTTTGCAAGTTGAAATGTTACACAAAGTACAAATACATAGGGTGTGAATTGACCTAAGTGTGATATCTACATGGGTATATAATGTGTTTACAGCAAAATGCCCAAAACAGCCAACAACTAAGTCTAATGAAAGTGCCAATAGCATGCATCTCCGTCATTATATCGAAAAATATCCATCTATCATATTGCATACACATTGCATGGTAACAGTGACTGTGGAGAAACGCAGGGGAAATGGTACAGACCTCCTGGATGGGAAACCTGAGGAAACCCCACGACGACATGGGGAGAACATGCAAACTCCACACACGTGACCCAGGCGGAGACTCGAACCCGGGTCCCAGAGGTGTGAGGCAACAGTGCTAACCACTGCACCACCATGGCGACCAAAACTAGATTTGTCAAATAGGCACAAAGTGGGACATTTTTTACAGATTCATATCCGCAGCAGTGGGTACAGAATTAAATCTGGTTTAGCCGTGTAAGAAAATAACCTCACGTGTTTCACGTGCATCGGAGAGAAAGCCTCTGGTTTACAAAGAGCGTTTCTGTGCTTGATGCTGATTCATTAAGGAGCTCATCTGAATTGAGGGGTGTGACTTAACACAATGTAAACAAAGGCGTTGTTGTTTTGACTGTGAGAATCGGTCTGTGCGCATAACCTGCACAAAAGAAAACTTTCTGTCCAAAGAAAACGCCATTGGGGACATACATATTTCACCAGTAGCTATGAGACAACAGCAGAATGCAGTGGAAAAAATAACCAGGATTTGTCTGACCCTGATTGTTTTAATCGAAATTTAGGTGTGCAGGCAACCAGGAAAGGCTTGAAGGCACCTGATGTAGTTTCTCAAGTGAGTCGTCAGGGCTCTAGGTAGAAGCCAACTGATAAGGCATCACCCGACAACATCCCGGCAGTCGGTAATTGGTCAAATGTGAGGGTGTTACGTGAGTTAAGACGTTTTTGGGAGACAGAAGAAAGTGAGAATAGACTGAGACACAACTGTTTGTCCCTGCTGAGGAAATAAATAAATGTGCATGTATGATGGATGTCAGAATTTCTGCTTTTCTCATGCCTGGGTCCTTCGACGCCCAATTAAAGGAAAAAAAAAACACAAAAAAGGTGTGAATGAGTCATGAGTCACAGCAAAACAATCAGCAGAATATGCAGAGAAGTAATTTCACCCTCAATTTTTCAAATGTGACAATTACGTCTTTTATGTGTTTTCTTAGTTGTTTTTTTTGTTTGTTTGTGTGTTTAAATGAACTCCTAGTGTTTCTCACCATGCATATCTGATGCATAGACCATCTATGTGGAATTTATGCGGGGGAAGGCGAAATGGAGAAGAAATCAGACGTCAAACTCAAAGACCCACTGAAAACCAAATAATTCATTTTGCTCTGCATGCATTACTTTTCATTAAGGTTTCTGTAAGGAAGTTTCAAGCCACCCAGTACGACTCAACAAAAACGTTTTATTATAAATTCACAGAGTAAACAATCCGCAGAAATGGTCATGCATCAGCTCAGCATCCCACGTCCATGTCATCTTCATTTCTGTTTCCTGCCTGGGATATCATAGGTGCCTGTGATGTCATTACCGCAACCAGGCAACTGCAGCAGATACAATGATTTCTCAACTGCTACACAACCATATGCCTTCGGCAGCCAAAATGGCCAAGGATGGCATCCTAATCTTTGTGTTAAGCAGCTCTGTGCACAGAAGCAAACGGAAAATGTTCACGCATTACCAAAACCATTTATCTACTGATTTACAGTTACATCCGATCTGACTCACATACAGGGTGACTCAGCTTACAGTTTCACACGTTTAGCTTTTCGCGTGACTGTTTATTAACTGACTCGAACCTAAATAAAGAAATAACACGATTGCACTAGCAGGGAATCGTGGTGAAAAATGTAACCCTGTCATGCATTCTTGCATTATTTGGGTCAATATGCCCTGAATTCATTTTTCCTAAAAGGGCCTTATTAATTCACAATGTGTTCTCTTTTGACACTAAAGAGTATTACATCCTGAAGACTCCAAACCCCAAGTTTACATATTAATGAGGTAATTAGATAAACAGTAGGCAGTGACAGACTAAACAGAAATTACTGCAGCCAAACTAAAACCAGCAATCAGTTAACACGTTTACTGCAGTAAGAATCTAGATCAAATGCAACTTAATGCCTTTTCAAGTCAGTAGCAGGCAGATTCATACAAACTCCCTGTGGGCATTTTTCCATCTCATAGGCAAGATTTCCTCTCTTCGTGGATTCCTGGGAACTGGAGAAAGGTTACGCCTGAAGACATGAAGGTAGGTTTTTTAAAGGGATTAACATTATGTTGGCTTAAAATGTAGAACTCGTCACGTGACAGGGGCAAAACGGCAGTGTGTTTGGCTGGGCACTAATCATGCAGAAATGCAGTGATGGGTGCTAGGAGCCATCGCTGCCCCAAATGTGGCACAGGGGGCATGTGACCTCAGGCATGTGACCTCAGTCTTGAAAAGCGTTTACGGACCGCCTTCTTCATGTCTGTCACGGACCCGGTCGTGTCGCCTTCTGGACACTCGGCTCCTTGAAGGAGCAGGTGAAAGCCAGTCATGTGCATGTCAATCAGGTATACGGAAGTAATCAACATAAAACCCACACAGGAACCTGTAATAAATGTCATACAGAAAATGTGGAACCACTGCTCGGAGTGCTAGCGGCATTCTTGTACACCACACATGCTGCTGGCAAAGTCTCAATTACACCCAAAGTAGGTACAGAACCTGAACTGCCAGTAGCTATGGAGTCTAACTTGCTCTCGATCCAGAATCGAGTGTCTTTCTCCATCAAACGTTGCCTTCGTGACTAAGGCTGTCCTAGTTAAGTGATCCTGTGTCGTCCACAACTTTCAGCATTTATGATCCACCAAACTGTTACCATGTGCAAAAAGCAGAACTGAAAAATGACCAGAATTTCATGATGAGAAATGATGAGAATTTCATATACTATTCTGGCCCACATATGTGGATTCTATTATAAAACAAACAGGTGACAACTGATTTATGAAATTAGACAGTTCATTTTCACATGACAAATTTCCAGGTTTCAAGAAAATATGAAAACGCTTGAAAAACATCTACATAAATATATCATATTCAGAAGGACTTAAAAAAAATAAAGGGTTCATTATGCAAATGTGAGTCGGTGAATTATTAACTCACAGAAGAATGGCTGCGTGCTCCTTTGCAGGTTTACCATAGAAACCTTTGAACTCTGCACTTTATATACTTTGCACGCTGTATACACTTTACAAGCTTAAATCGATAATTCCACAATAATAATCATTTCATGTATCTGTTTAGCTTTTTCTGCACTATTTAACTGAGCATGATATGGACGTTTTGAGAACCAACAGGAAGACAGCGTCTTTATTAAATTTCAGTTATTTGACAGCTTGTTGCAAGAAAGCACTGTGTCATTTTTAAAAGAATCATTAAATTGTCACAGGTAATTGTTGCCAGTAAATTAAAATCTCCATGCCACATGGCTCCTTTGTGTGTTTGTACATCTGCTGGGGGAATAATTGTCATCAACTGCTGTTTTCATTTGGAGAAAACCTCTGTTTAGGTATAACAACATTATTGGACCGCGAGAATATTTTAATAACCAACAGCTAGCATAAATGTCATTATGTCAGAAACCCACTTGGCAGAGGATCTCCTCTGACGATTTCCATATCAAGCAAATACTGTGATAACCATCTCTGGTTATCTGTTTAAACGATGTCATAAATTCCCAAGCAAAACTGTTAACCTTGAGGATGGTCCAGCCAGCCTTTGTTTGACATGCATCATGAAGTAACGGACAGAAATGCAAGGTGTGTGTGTGTGTTTGCGTCTATGGATTATGCTTATATTATATTGTGGGGACCAAATGTTCCCCATGATATAAAAAACCTGTTATTTTCACATTGTGGGGACCACTTTTAGAGTCCCCACAAAGATCTGTGGATGCAATAAAAAAACTAGAAATTTTAAAAAAAATCATATTTAAATTAGTTACTTATGGTTAAGGTTAGGGCTGGGTAGGGGTTAAGGTCGTCATGTTGGGATTAGAGTTTTCCCCATAGAAATGAATGGAGAGTCCCCACAAAGATATAATTACAATCCTTTATGTGTGTGTGTGTGTGTGTGTGTGTGTGTGTGTGTGTGTATACACACACAGACACACACACACACACAGACAGGGGTTGGACATAACAGAAACACTTAACAATGGGGGGTGAAAACAGTGGACATCTACTTTGTGGCCCAAAACTGTTCAGTGCCGATCAGATCTGATGAAGCCATGGAAGCTGTTCAGCTTCATTCTGCTGCTCAGGAAGCCACTCTTGAATTTGCTTAGCAGTATGTATGGGACCATTATCAGACAGGAATATAGAAACAGTGTTGGCACGACTGCACGCCTCGTACCACGAGATCATTTCCCAAACCATTATGGATTCCCCACATAGTGCCATGATGGCTCCTCTTACTTTTTCCAAACGTATTAGTAATTGTCCCGTTAAATCTCTGTTGGAGAGCTTGGACTTGTGTCCATTCTTACTCCCTGACAATGTAGTTTATTTATGTTTGATATGCTGTCATTATTTAGACAGCTTCCCTTAACATTAACAAATTTAGCGACTTCTGACAGGAAATTACTCTGGAGGTTTTAAAACTCACATATCGATATGCTAACTGTCAAACCTCTTCTGTAGGTGACACATCCTGCCAATTCAGCTTACTGTTACTCACCTTTGTAGCTATATTTGTAATTGCGATGTTACATCAAAGCTGAAGTCCTTTGCTCATGGTGATGTCTGTGTTTTGTCAACACCCCTGCATTTATGTGCAACACATGCACACATTGTGATTACGCGCCAAGAACACAAAACTGTCATTTGAAGACGGACTGCAACCTAGAAGGACCTCTTAATGTTGAATACTTGTACCTGAACTGCAAACAGCCTCTATAAATGTGCAAATGCCAAAATTGCAATAATAATGCGGATTACCAAGTACTGTCAATAAATGGCCGTACAACTGTTTTTCAATTACGGCTCGTAAAAAGAGCTTCACATTGTGTGCACATTGCCCCATTATAACGTAAAATAAAATTAAATTAAATTAAAAAAATTAACTAATCAAGATGATCCATGTGTGTGAAGAGTAAGTGAGCCTGATGATACAGAGAAAAGTAATAATGGACAGAGAGGTAGAATTTAGAATCCAGGATATTCTCTGCTCTGTTATTCAATGATAAAAATTGCTGAAGAGTCCAAAGGGAGCAGTCAGACTTATCTGGGAGCCACATCAAGAGGACTTGTTATGAAATTCATGACAGAGGGAAAGAAACTGAACACACAGACACACACACACACACACACACATTTCTGACATATTTCTAATTTAACCTCCACGCAACCTTTTATTGCATTTCAGCATCTAACACAATGTTTAATCACCTTAAGTGTTACTTTCAACATGCCTGTGTACAATCATTCAAAGGTACATTAACTTCCCCTGGATATCAAGGACACCTTGAATTCACTGTAAGTGGCAACAAACAGAGCAGTTGAAATGTTTACACGCAAAGATAAACAGCGACAGAAGTGTATCTGGCTTCATCTCTGGTAGATATTGCCGATAGGTGTTTTCGCTTTTTTGTCTCAGAGGATGCCAGAAAAACTAGCTATTATGTGTTTTGCTAAACAAGCCTTTTGCGATTTTTATCATTGGGCTTAAAAAAAAAAACCCTTGTCCTATTTTCTATTGCACCACATCTTATGACTGCACTGAGGGCCAGAAATGGGCGTTTTGCCAGAGCCCTACCCCCTTCCTTCCTCTCCTCTTATGGGCTTTTTCCTTTTAATAGGTTCTAAAATGCATTTGCTCATACCACATAAATTAGGTAATACAATAAGGTCATAAAGCCTTAATAACCAGTGTATTATGCCTTCATAAGCACTACATAAACCACAAACTGCGTTTCCCAGTGAAAGTCACGGTACAAGCCAGACATACAGCTACCTAATGACCTCGCAGTGCAAGCTGACAGAATAAACCAGGTTGTGAATTTGTAACTTAAACTGCACACATTGCATTATATTCTATGCAATTAAATGCTATAAATGTTGTATTGAAGTGAAACATGTCATTCACACGTTTGCAATTCTCAGAAAGAATGGCAGGTTCATATTTCTCTGAGCTACTTCCACAAGCAGATGGCCAGATGGAAATAAAGCAGCAGTTAAACTTCGGAAGAAAGAAAAAAAAAACATTTAAATAAATAGATCCTTTGCAAATACACATATCGCTCACTGTGCCTCTGTCGCACATTTCCTCTTCTTTGCTCAACCGTTCATTTTCCAAGAAATAAAAGATAAACAATGAATAAAAAATAATGTCCGTTTTTTATTACTCCTGAGGGCTTGTAATAAAATGCAACCCTCCCTGAAAAACACAATCATTTTGCGTCCCTGTAAAGTCAACAAAATACCAAAAGCTGAAGAAACACTGTAACCTGGCGGAGGCAGTACGACAAAAATGAAACATAAATAAATCTCAAACAAATGATAATGAAGACGTCTTATAATATTCGCTTTCACTTTTACCCTACAGAATGCTTCGGCCTGCTCTAAAATCCCTTGACAGACACGTAGACCACAAGTAAAACATCGCATAACCCTTACAGTTGTTTCAGAACATTCGAGACTTTGAGAGGCCTGTTATTCCACCATTATGTCACTTCTTCCAATATAGCCTGGCCCATCAAAATCACGCATGCCTCATTTACAATTTATAACTCAACCAACTATCAATAATAGGAAAAAGGATTACAGCAAATCCATGGTTCAGGAACTACATACCATTGAGGTCAATGGGAAGAAACCAACGAGGATGACCTAACCCATGTTTCCTTACCGCAGATAGCCAGCAAACAAACGCTTAAACCTGCCCTTTATGAACTGTCCATGTTCCTCTGCTTATATATATCAGCGTATGCATTCTAAAGACTGGCTTCTCGACATGCAAGTTTTGACATGTTAGCCCTCAAAATGCAAGTGTACTCCGTATACTTTTAATCCGAACGCATCTCTGAATCGAACGTCTACACCAATGCATCACCCTCCCTCTCTCAGAAAATGCCCACTGCAGGTTTTAAATTGTATCTTGCATGTCCAAGATTCTACAGCAAGTTGACCGCAATCTTTTTAAAGCAGGTGCATCTCACAGATCATTAACTACACAGAGGGCTGAAAACGGTAAGGGCAGAGCACCGTGGGCCTCTCTACATGAACCAAACACTCGTACTAACGCCGCCTTTATTCCAGAAGAAAATTAAAAGTTACAGATGATCCTCAGTCTCAGTGAGTGCTAAATTCCATGCTTTTTCCTGATTATTTTGTTGGGTTAGTAGACTGAAAATACACCGTGTCACTGTGTCTCAGTGTACAATATTTGTAAATGATTGCACAAACTATAATATATACTCAAAGAAGCGACAAATGGAGCAAGTCTGGCAAACGATCCGCGAAATATTCCCATCCAAGAATTTCAGCCGTACTTTTTGCTAATTCTCAACAAGCCCACATCAATTCTAGAGCATTTTTCCACACCTAAAAACTTACTGACGGGGAAAAGGCAGCGTCTGATTAAAATCAGTATTGAATGTGGTGGGACACCGACAACAGAAAAATAGCTGCGACAACAAAAACAGGTAAATGATACATCAATCAATATAGCACAAAAAAAAAAAATACACGTCCACAAAAGCAACAATGCACAAAAGGTTTTTAAATGCACTCGAAGTGCAGTCTCATGCGTTTCGATTGGTTTTGGTGCCTTTAGATGATTATTTCCCTACAGTTTTCACACAATGATGTATACCAGGAAAAGAATAACCCTAACACAATACTTTTTCTGTGAAAGTACTGCAAGTTAATTAAAATAATAATAATCATCTAAAAAAAATAACAACTACTATTTTTTAATGTACGTTTTTGTCAAAAGCTGGTAACTGTCGTGCCAGACAAGTACATACTGGATCAATAGATTAAAGAATGGATCCTTTGAAGCCCCGAAACTCATTTCATGCCTGCTGTTGTCCTGATAACCCTTGCGTTTTGCGCAGGGAGAAAAAAATGTCATTCTCTGTCTGGACAGGTATATGACAGTCACCCTAATTACTTGCATAGCAGTGGGTAACCCTAGACAGTAGTGACTTTATCTTAGTTAATAAAACATCATGATTTCTACCAGATGGCATGCTTGTGTTTCACTAAATACTACATGACCTCTTTCACCTCAAACAGTTGCCATGTTTACAGGTGATTTTTTTTGGTCTCTCTCTCCCCCCCCCCCTTTCTTCCAAGGACAGTGAGTTCATTATTTTTCTTATAGAGGGAAGTAGCTATGGAGATGGATCTGAAATGCGCTCGGTGGAATGGCACTGGGAAGAACAACAGCGTTCTCCTGCGCTGTAAGGAGATCCAAAGCATGCTGGTGCAGCATTAGCATGTGAGGAAGCATGTGAGGAGCTAAGCTACAAACACATCTTAATCTGCCGTCCTTGGCGGCATCGACGACGTCGTCTTCAAACCACACCGCAGAGCGGTGCAAATGTTCTCCTTAAGCTATTTTTAACGAGAAACAACAAACAGCATCTACACCTACCCACCCACCCAGGCCTCTGCCTCTTAAAAATGGACGATTTACTGCTCCGTAAATGAATGACGTCGACAGGCAGGATCAGCGGTGGTCTGTCTGCTCAAGAGCACTGGGCCTCTGAGGTAATTTAAGAAGTGTGCTTAACAGTCAAGAAGAGAAAGGGGAAAAATAACAAGTTTTACATTTAGGACAACTTTGAAGTAATGCAGTTGTTTTTAAAGACTGAGACTTAGGAAGACCTAGTGACCTTTACGTCAGTCACGCCAGACATATTCTACATATGCCACATATCTTGAAGATTTGTTTGAAGATAGCAGGTGAAAACACTCACCCACCCCCGTCCTTGTCGTCCCACTCGTCAGTCTTAGTTACTGGACCTAATTGAAATCCTTTCACGCTGGGATCATGTCAGACTGTACAGGCCTGTCAGATATAAGTGCCGCTTGAGGCAGTACACATGTTCTAAAGTTTTTCTCTCTCCCCCCCCACACCATTAAGTGCTGCAAGCGTAAGACACTTTTTAATTAATCATCTTTTTTCCATAATGGAAGCGTCGCATGAGAAGGATAAGGCTGGACTCAAGGAGGAGAAGGGATTCAATAGTCTATTAGTACAGAGACATCAGGCCACTAATGGGACGACAAGAAACACTAACGGCCACTGTGCCTAGTCACTAATATTGTTAATGTTATTTATATATATATATATATAGTAGAAATACATACATACCAAATACATTAGTCATAGAATATGAACAGAACAGTGACACTGCGGCACTGCTGCTCTCTTTGAAGGTAAGGGGGGGGGGGGGGCAGTACCACCGTCAGTGCATGCACGGCTTGGACCGGGGGAGGGCCATAAGGACTGCAGATAACAATGGACTCCCTCACTTAACTTTATCACCCATTTGATATGTGTGACTAATTTCATTGTCCGCCTCCGCCTGGGGAACGTGGGGGGGGGGGCGGGGGGGGGGGGGTGTTTCAGGAGCTGTGACCTGGCCGGGGACGGCTGGGCTGAAGTTGGCCGTTTCAGGGTGTGTTTGCACAGCACAGGCCTCCTGAAGACCAGAAGAACACTGATGTTTGCCCCGACTCTCCGGCTCTCTGAACACCCCCCCCGCAGCATTTCCCTCCTTGATTTTCCCTCCTTTCTCCCCCATTTCTTCACTACCATCCAAAATGATCCTGAGCAGTAGTTATGGAGCAGCTCCACATAAGGAACTTTGCAATAAAAATAGGAGCAACAACACGGATGACAATTAGGAGAAACTAGGTGATTATGTACTTTTCTTCTAGACACCAAAACAGTATATGCTCTTCAATCTACAGCTTCAGAGCCCCTAACATCAAGTCCAGATAACATGCTGAGATAAAGTATTACAAACTCTCACACTTTGCAGGTTTTACGTCAGATAACATTTAATCTGGTCATTGTTGTTGTCATGCACAGACAGCAAGTGATTACTCTGAAAAATATGGCTCGACAATATCAAAAAGTAATGACCTCTGTTGTAAGGAGACAATATTAAAACCTCAGTCCTGATCTGTCAGAAGTGATTTAAACTTAAGTCCTCTGCAAAGGAAAATCCATATAACCCAAAGAAATGGGAAATTATACTCTGAGGTTCCGGTTCAGCATTTATTTGCAATCCTGGACTGGAGAGTCACTTTGCTGGTGCAAAAAAAAAAAAAAAAAAGAGTTTTAAAGAGCACTTTGGAGACTTATTTGTCGTTTTGTCTACCGGCACTCGGTGGCTAGAGTGTGGCAGATTCAATTTTATGTGCCTCAGCATCTCTTTGCTGGGGTCATACAGTAGTTGCTCACCTGGAAATGAGCCAGGCAAATGCACGTTACGAAAATGACAGCGTTTCATTCATGTCACTGGATCTGCTGGATGGACTGATTACAGAACAGAGGCACAGATGACAGAAGTAAATGGAGCAGCAGGGACTGTGAAGGGTCTCATAACTCTGTCCTGAAGACCATCTCCGCATCCTCATATCACCCGTATCATGCGTAACAAAATGACCCTATTTAACATGCCAGTGTACATTCTAATAAAACAAAAACTACAGGCTAAGACGGAGATAGAACGTGAACATGTTTTAAAGCATTTGCTTGCATTAATCAACACTCTAAAGTAAAAAGCTAGCATACCTTTTAAAAGAGCAGAGAAAAATTTTAAGAAATTACTGAGCGTGTCAGCGTGTGGCCAAGACTCACATTTGACACCATTTGAAAGCAAGTAGCTTGAAAGGAAGGAAATGTTCTAAACTTTGCAGAGCCTCAAACAACTAAAAAAGAAAAGCAGCCCCTGTGTAATAATGAAACTAACATCTCATATCACTCATAACGGGGCACCTGTGCGATGCACTCTTGATTTCTGAAAAATGTTAGGCATTAAAAAGTGTCAGCACAAGTACAAAAACAGCAAAACCGCTAAAACCTCTCACATCTTTGTGAGACACTGAGGGGAAAAATATTTCTCCCATTTTTCAAATAACATTTATTGTCTAGCTGGTGACACAATTCTTAATCACTTTAGTTTGATTTTAGTTAAACAGTTTGTGAAGTTCAACGAACGAACGAACAACAAACCTCTAGGGAATAAAGAACTGACAAGGACTTGGTTTGGATTAAAGATGCGGATTAAAGTTACCCAATTACTGAGACAAGGGGCCAATCGTTAATCATCTTGTTAGCATTCTGCTGTCCCGTGTCAGAGGTGCTTATTCAAAAGATGAACCAGTACTTTAGGTTTCTGAACTACGTTTTAATCAAGTATGCCTCTTCTACAGACACACTCCCCACGGGGGAAAAAAGAATCTTCCAAACCCTTTCTTCATGCTCTGCATGCTAAATCAGCTTATTTGCATTGCAGTTTACCTGTATGTATCCCATCTGCAACAAACTTTACCAAAGCAACGAAGGGATTCAGTTGTAATAGCGCAGAACTGCGCATTTAAAAAGGACCCATGTTACGTCTAAAAACTTAACCTGACTTTGGACTTCATTCTATACTTATTATCAGTGCTACCTCACCTTAAATGTCTCTTCCGTCTACCAGGAAGTAAGCCACAGCCATCATTACAATCGTGCCTCTAACAACTACTGCTACCTTCAACGATTCCAGGAAAAAAAATAAATAACTAATACGTGCCCTGTCTGTGTGCATTGTGTTAGAAATCCCACAAATAAATGATATGCAAAAAAAAAAACGTTGACGAAATGTTTACATTCCCGCCGACTGGGGGGCTAAAGTGTGGACATCGGGCATCTGCATTTCAACAGACGCAGATGGTTGGTAATATGCAAATGTGAGCAATTAGTTTTTTCTTTCTTTCTCCTCCTCTGCCTAGCAGTAAAAAACTATTACCAAATATAATGAGCACTTAATGGGATACCCAGGAGTCAGCTTCTCAGTAGGTGTTGGCAGAGCCTGTGAAGTATTTGGCTGCAGGTTGTGCTAAGAGTACGATCCATAAGCCCCACAGGGCCACAGCTCTTATATACTAGGAGTCGCGCTGAAGCAGGTTCCGTCAAAGTAACAGCCCACTTGCAGACAGCAGACACTCATCCGTCTGCCAAGTTACCTAATTAGTACGCTGCTATCTCCCTCAGCGCCAATGATGCGGCATTAAACACTAGACTCGGCCCTTTTACTCGATTGATTGTCCATTTTAAGGATTTCTTTTCCAGATCGGATTAATGTACAGTGCAAACAATTATTATTATTTTTTTTTTTTAAAAAAAAAAGCTAATTAATTCCCCATGTTAGCTGGTCCTGTACTATAGTGGGATAAAACCATTTCCCTGAGAATATTTTATCTTATCATCTATCCCATGTGGAACATCACCCTCCGGAATATACTTAGGGATGCAAAACAAAAAAAAACAAGCTTCACCACATATATAGTAACATCCATATATCTTGCCCAAATTAAAATGATCAGCTTTTTCAGAAAATGCATTAATGGAGGCCATAATCTGAGAACGGTTAGTTAATTATTTTTTTCAAGCTGAACGATAATTAATGGTCATTCCAATCCCCCCCCCCCCCCCCCCCGCCAAAGCTCCGTCACTCAACTTAAGTGAACCATGAACGACAGAGTTAAGTCAATGCAGATTCAAAAGGGAAACTCAACACGCAGGCCGTCCTGGTTCCCCACGTGAGAACATGACGACTCAGAGGAAAGCAGTGTATTACAACACGTGCTGAATTTATTCACTAAATAATATTCACTTTTCCTAAAAAAAAAAACCACCGCAGCTGTCAGACGATTGAACAGCTAATTACAAGAACGATGTTACGAGAAAATTAAAAAAAACAGCTTGATTTTCAGACAGATCTTTCGGAGTAAAACAAAGCAGAATCTTAAGTTTAAGTAGTAACAACTTCCAGCAGTAAATGTGAGGAAAGAATGGGGGGGAAAAGTGATTATGCTGCCTTTGACATTTAAAGGGCAAATCAGACTATCAAAAGCAGAAATACTTCCTTACTGCAGTAGCAGACTTATCTACACATGAAATACGTAACAGCTCGTTTCTGCCTTGACACTCTACAAGCGCGTCGCTCTATCAGTAAGCACAGACTGCCAGACACATACATAAGATCGCTGTGCATGATAGTTTTATTCTGCCCTGGCTTCTTGTTTCCACTTTGACACGTGACAGGACAATGGGATTCAGTAAATCAAATGGTCCCCTGCACTTGTCCCAAACTCTGACTAACAAATTCAACTAGCAACCCAAGGTGCAATGAACACATGCCGTGATCCTACTCCAAACACCTTTTTGCAGGACAGATACACTTTTCCTTTCCCTTGTATTTCTACATGCTAAAACGTGCTTCTTAATTCTGTATTGTATATGAGGAGTCCTAGATCAGTGTTTCATTTTCAATGGCAGAAATACATTTGAGGACCGAGCCCTTTAATTTACCCAGTCACTACTGTAACATTTATGGGCTTTATTCTAACAATTTAGCTTTAATACAGAGTATTAATTATTTATAGTTTTATCAAGTGTTATCAAACACGTACGCAAAGTAGCCTGTGCTCTTTATGTGTAATACAGTAAAAGAGAAAGTCATTCAAATTCATACGCATGTTGTTGCCATGGTTTAAACCTTAAAAATGGCCTTTTGTAAGTATAAGTCTCAATTAGCAGCAAGACCTGTAAACCTGCATACTTTTGATATTTAAAATGTTTGCAATACTCTGTAAAGTAAAAAAAAAAATACGACAACCTACAACTGTTGTCTTTTTTCAAATTCTTAAATATGGAGGAGTTAAACGTTTTTAACGTTAAAACCACAAAAAAAAACCAACCCTGAGTGAATCCTTTCTGCAGCCTATTCTAACTGCAACCCTTTCTCCATTATCTGAATGGACTCACTCTGCCCAACTATGAATAGCAATGGTGCACAGATTCCTCAGTCAGCAGAAACAGACGAATGACTGCGGTAAACGCCAGCACAGCTAGTCAAGCCGGGCCTGATTATTCCTACCTAATTAGCATTTTCTCTGTGGCAAACTGCAGTCATGTCGAAATAGCAAACCTATTTTCTGTAGCCCAGGTCACGACAAAAAGTGTGTGTGTGTGTGTGCGTGTGTGTGTGTTGGGGGGAGAGTGGTGGGGGATTTGAAAAGACGACAGGATTTTTGCGGGTTAAAATGCATTTTATTTTCTACTTATTTAAAATGCATATACAAAATAATTAATGGTACATTTAGGAAGGTATATATCAAAATGTAAGAACTTCCAGTACTTAATGAATGCTTCTTTTTTATAACATGGAGAACATCTATGTTAAAATTAATCATTATAGGTGCAGTTAAGTTCAGTTATAGAGTAATATTATAAGTTAGTAGTGTTTAAATGTATGCAGTAGGCATCTTTATAGAAGCAGCCGTGGCATTTAGACTCATAAGAAATATAAAATTTAGTGGCCTACCACCGAAATTAACAAAGACCTCACCAAACCTTATTTTAGATGAATGTAGCAGCACAAGGTTAACAGTAATTACACAAGCTTGGTGTTATTTTTAGCCTGTTAAATCATCACTCCGTGTGCTGAAATGAGCGAAGCCCTGCGAGCCAGGGGATGAGACTTCAAAATGGTAAAAAAAATGATGCGGGACCCTCCAAGCCATCCGCTGCTTAACTTGCTCACTTCCCACACACTCAATCATTCTCAGCTCATTATCTAGTCAGCACATGCACAAAAGTGAACTCTTATATTGAGGAATGGAATTTCTGACAGTGGTTATATGCGGCCCAGCGTACAGACAAGAATGATTCATGACTCACATCTTCTGCTCTCGAAAGTTGCCTTTATATTTACAGTGTATAAGCAGAGTGCGCCCAACGATGTATATTTTAATTCTACACTATTAAACTGTCAGAAACGACAACGATTACGTATAATTTGTAACTGCTGATGTCAATTATGGTATTATTTTTTCATGAAATAACATTAAAAATGCTCTTGGTTGGCGTTGTAAGGAAAGAGAGGATTGCCCGCAGTCCAAAGGAGAGCAAATCCTCACACAATTGTTTTTTTTTTTTTTTGTGGAAACACGGGAGGCTTGCAGATGCAAGAAAGTTGCCTTTGTTTAATCCAATTAGCCACTGGAGGGAAACCCCAGTCCAATCTGTTCACAATAACGCCTGAAAATGCCAACTGTTCGAAATTTCCTTGAACATGGACCAGTATCACTTCTCAATATACCCCGGAGCTCAGAGAGCTATTAAACCCAGCAGGTCTTGTCCCCAGAATCCTAAATATGTAATTCAGGTGGAAACATAACGATCAAATTCATCAGGCTGTCTCAAGCAGGCCTATTCATAAGCTCAGGGTTGAATTATATTATGGCACTTTTATCTACTTAATAATGTCCGATGGATGACATACATAACAAGCAGGAAGCAGCCGCATGTTCCATTCCTAATATGGCAAATACCAGTGTGAAAACGTTCGAGAATTACAAAAAAAAGGAAAAAAAAAATCTGTACGGTGTTAACATAATGTCGAACAATCTGTACTGCATAATTATTTTGCTACTAAATCTGCTGGATAATTATTCTATTAAGATGTTAATAAACAAGAGAAATTCCCAAAGAAGGTGTAATTATCCAGTGGAATGATTTTATCAACACATTTACATGCGGAACTTCCTGTCAAGTCAACCTGCAGACTGCAAGCCTCCATTATCTTACCAGTTATCTACACACTACACGTGCACTGTAAAAATTCAACCATGAATTTAAATTGTTTACATTTCCATAAATGTTGTTCTGTTGCCCATTTCCTATTCAAAATAGTACAAAAACATTAATTACAGAAAAATACAATGAACCAACATCCTGATGAAGAATCTCGTCATTAAATAATAAAACCATCTCTTTCATTTTATCAAGGGAAAAAAAACACACATACAAGCAAAAATACATACAGGTGAGCAATGTCTCCGTTCAACAAATAAAAAAAAATTCTACATGCAATGAGTACTAAGTACCTAGAAATTCTCAAAGAGTAAAAACCAGTACAAACATATCGTATCGTAATAAGCAGACGACTAAAGACCCTGTAACGTAACTGTACAAAAGTGGTCATCAATGCATAGACCACAAGCTACTAGCAGCTAGCAGGGAGACGATTTGTAGTCTGCATAACTTACTAGAAATGGATTTTCTTTTTGTATTTTGCGGATACATGGTTATTTCACTGTCCCAGCGCACTGCAGAGTAAACGCTGAAGGAAAATAACTTATACTGCCACTAACTTATTCCCACAGTTCCCCGATCTTCTTCGTAAAAGTTGCTCTCGCTGTAAAAGAAAACTAGAGACCCCTCGTCCTGTAAAGGCCGCGTCATGCAATCGACAACGTCCCTCCCTCCTTTCACGCACAGCCTCATCATGAAGCTCAAGGGCATCATGCGTTTGGGTCTGCCAAGCCACTGCGACATGACACACATCTTCATACTGAGTCCGAGGCCTCCTTATCTCCCACAACTTCTGAATAAGTTAACCAACAGGAACCTCAAGATTATTCAGTATGCACACATCAAACTCTTGCACTCGAATCTTACAAAACAACGCATCAATAGAACAAAATGTACCTTTTTTTTATCAGTGGGAGCCTTACACAACAAAACCTTACCATGTGCACTTCTGTATAACTTGTGAATAAGTATTGACTCTGGAGACATTTCATATAAAATACAAAATCCTAGTTATTGCTTTAACATTGTTTAAACTTCCAAATCTCACAGCTTAGCAATTCTAAGAAATGTTTCATTTTAAGATACAGAAAGACTTGTGCAAATGTGGCAAGTTACTATAATAACTACAATATAATCTAAAGGTTAGTGCGCACAAAACAATAATTAGCTAGCTACTATCTGCAGAGCAAAACAATTCTTCCAGGTTCAGGTTCAGGTACAAGTACCGCCAGCTATACCACAACTGAAAATGAATATACGCTTTGATTTATTGTAACGCAAGACTGAAAAATCATCGCAGGCTATTTTGTATGGTAGCCAGCTCTTAAGACGGGTAGCTACAAAGGGTGGAACACAGATGCTTGGCCATCGAAGGCAGGAAAAGAGAAAGGCTTTATTAACCCAACCACACACAAAGTATTGCTAGCCAGATGTTTCATAAGTACAATAAATACTGTATTTTCTTTTTTAGTTGTCTGTAAAGTGATGAAAGCTGAATAACCAGATCACGCTTGTGGTCTAATGCACAAAAAATAAAAAGCGTAACTGCAGCCATGAATCACAGTTTAAGTATTTGTACTATGCGCCTATTTTTGAGCTATTTTACAACCTGATGATACTCCAATGTCAACATGCTAACACATTAAACTCATGCAAGGCCCATTCCTTGTGACATGTTCTAACAACATTTCAAAAAATGCATTTATCATTATTTACTTTCAGAATAGTCAAATTGGAATACATTACACAGGGAATGTATCTACATACTTTTTCGTTACCTCAAAGAGTGTTTGATCAAATAATGGAAATAATGCATCTCCCATTAGCAGCCTCAGTGCTCAGAAATCACCGTTACTGTCTTTGCAATTAAATCAGTCTTTGACTGCTCATTCTCTGACATACAGTAGTTAAAAAAGAAGTACAAGACTTCTATAATTCAGAAAATGTTGGTCCTGACGATGAGCACTTAATCCAGCATGATTTAGTGAGTCATGTTATATAAATGACACACAGATCCAAACGGTAAATTAAAAGTTTAAGATATTTCATTCACAAAGCTCTGACCCTTTTTCAACAAAGGTGTCATTAATGGCTTACACGGTAAGGAAAATTCTTCATGTATTCTCTCAGGCCAACACAGACATTGTGCTTCACGACCTAAAAACATCACAGCATCTCTTCATGTTCAACAGACATGCCCTCAGAAAACAACTGCAGTATTTCTTTCCATAATGCCATCTGAAATTATCCTGTTATAAAAATAATTTGTTCCTTGTTATGTTACTAATACGAACTGCACACGTTTCATTCCATAACAGAAAAATAAAAACACGAATGCATGCCGAGCAATGCGGGCAAAAAAAGTATTATTAACTAGAATGCGTAAAAGTTAGAAAATGCAGTGTACTTTGTGTTTAAAGAAAAACAAAACCATGGTTTTCCCTAACGTCCAAAAATCACATCACTTCGCATGTTTAATGTAGGCGCAAACTGCTTTTTTATCCCGTTGCGCAGTGAAAAAGACAGATATAATTGCTCCCGCAACCTACCGCCATAGAAAATTACGGTCTGTACGCATGCGCACATACAGCGGCAGGACGCCTCAAGCAGCGTAACTCCGTCCCTCTATTTAACTTGAGCTGCATAAAGTTCGTGTTGCACGGAACGTAATCTCACCCAACTAACGCATTATGTCATACTGTACATTTAAATCGATTTTAATCATGTCAGTATTGATAAAAATAGTGCTTTATGAATTATGTAACTGCTATATGTATCCGTAGTATAACTGGAAATCATACGCTAATATACGTTACACTGTTAGTTTACTATTAAGATATTAATAACCTAAAACCTTTTTAAAATAATTTCATTTCCTGAATTTCAGTATTAATCTCACTTACCGAGTCTGGGCCTACGTTCCTATCCCGTAGCGCAAGAATAGCATAAAAGTATTTGTAATAGACGTAAGCGCTAAGTTTGCCATTTTCTGGGGGCATTGTCAAAAGATACCACCATCTTACCTTTACATTTGTTTATTAGACTATTTTCTTAAAGTTATTACAGTCCAAAATTAAACTCATAAAAAAGATTAAATGGGACGGACGACAGGTGCAGCCGCACGGAGCTTCGGACCCGTCGGGCGGATCCCGGCCAGTAAACACGAAGCTACAAGCAAAATCAATATGTTCGCCCACCATTTTACATAAATAATAAGCTCCGCAAACTGACCTGGAGCGGATCATCCGCAAAGCAGGAGCATAACATCAGACACGTGGGAAAAAGTACTATAGTGGCCGAGGGATTTTAGTGTGTAAGTCTAAAGCGAGTCATGTACGTGAGGAGTAACGCCTAAGCAGTAAGATCTTAAATAAAAAGTAATTAAAAAAAAAAACCCGAAAAAAATTCGACAAAGGCGTAACATTCACAAATACACACGTGAATTCCAGTCTACAAGTTTAGCAGCTCATCCACGTAACCTGACCCGTTTTCACTACGGCGTGAACTCATGGCTCGTTTCATTACGTACTCAGATTGGAAAGATGGTATATTATGCCTAGATGGGCTACATGATACGTCGCCGGCGTCTCTGTCATTGTCCTTGAGGAGCTGGGAGGTGCTAACGATTCGCTCCGATTCCTAAAAAGTAAACTAAAGTAGCCAGTTGTTTTGAGCCGCTGACAGGAAATGGAACCCGGTGCTAATTTATGCCACATAAGATTAAGAGTAAACTCTATGATTGAACATTTCTTAAAATATCAGTCACATTTCTGTAAGGCTAAATGCATAAAATGTTCTTAGAATCTGGAAACCACCATTGCATCTGCGGAAATCAGAGCTGCACATGACATTTATGTGCATCTAAAGTCCGATAAGGGTTGAGAAATAATGTCGTTCACTTCATGATACTGACTCAGAAACAGCAAAGCGTTTATATAAACTGTTCAGGCTGTATAATAAGAGCAGGGAAACATCACGTTAAGCACCTAACTTTTTGATTCAAACATGCGTTTTAGCTACACGTGTAAAGTGCGCTACAAGTGACTGAATCGTCGATCGGTCACATACAGGGAAATGCCACACAGCGCATAAACTAAAACCCTGCAACTGTATTAGTGGGAGTTTTGTTTTACCTAAAACTGTTAAGCTGTGCAACTTGTACCTGATCCTTGTATTTTCACAACGTTTCGGAAAAAAAACACTGTTTAAAGAAGGCGGTTACTCCACTCAGCATTTTCTCCCGAGAGGTTCCACCTACAAACTAATTATTTTCTGAATGTAGCGACACCCCAGCCCAGTGTTTCCGGGCATTTTTATATTCGTTGGAATTGCAATCGGTCCGAGAAACGCATCGCAGTCCCTCATCCGCGCATAAACAGCTCGCGCTGTTCCGGCTCATTCAGCGTCACTTCGCAGTTTAGTTCGGTTCCGATGTCAGACGCGATCGACAGCATAGGACTGAGCAAACGTTGCATGCACGAGTACTGACATATTGTCACACACATAGTTTATTAAAACAGTCATGATACTAATGATAGTAATAATAATAACGAAAATAAACGGCAGGACGTCAGGCAGCTTGGAAAGAGAAAACTCGCGGCGCAATTAAAAAAAAAAAAACAGCAGCTCGGCTATTTCCTAATTACCTTGTTGCAGTGGTAATAGTCCAAAGAGCTCAGGCAACTTGAATCAGTTGGTAATGAACATGAACCCACGGTAGAAGGTGTTGCCGGATAAAATCTCACGTCCATCTCAGAGTCCGTAAGACTGACGGCATGAAAGCAGATTCAGTGCATGTAGCTCGCTCTCTCTATTGTTTAAGCGAAAAAAAGAAACAGAAGGATAGAAAGAAAAAGGGGGTTGAGTCTTTCAGTGCACCCTTTACTCACATCCGTTCGCGGTCTAATTTCAGCACCAGCAGGTTTGCACCGAGTGATGCTCAATTGACTGGCATATTTGCATTCATATTCCTTTTTAAATTGTTTTCTTTTTCCCCAGAAAATTAAAATGTTTTTTTAAAATGCACTCAGTAACAATATAAGTCTCGAATAAAGTAAGTTAGCTACATCTAAGTTTTAACTTTGCCGTTCCATATGGTGGACCGTATACCCTAGTCATTGCGGACAGGTCATGTCTTGTTTTTTATTTTCCCGCTGTCCCCTGTCTGCTTTGTCATGTAGGAGTGTTTATATCCATGCGTTCAGCTGGAGTTACACTTCGGCTTGTTCCTTTCCATGCTCGATGCCATGCGACCTCTACTGATAACAGGGAGGAACAGAAAGACGGAGGGGGAGGGGCGCCACCGGGCTGCACCGGGAGCAAGTCCACCTTAATGGGAGATTCACATTATTCCGGGACTGTACCTAGCCGGGGAAGCGCCATCTGAAACCAGCACGAATCGAGCATGTATATCCGTGATGGTTTCTTTATGTCACCTAAATGCTAATGATTCTTTTCAAATGCAGTTGCCGCAAATGTAATGACGTTCGTCAGACCAGCTATTCAGAAATTGTACTACAATAACATAGTTTCAAGTAGCAATCACTTTCAGATTGCAATCATATGCGATTATGCGTCATATAAAAGAACCGTTTCGTTTAAAATATGAATTATTTGCACGGTATTGTTTATCCTATGTCTTCATCTACAGTATGTATTTCCGCAGCGGTATAAACATCATTATTAATGTAGAATTGGTGTACACGTAAGACTTCAGACACAGAAAATCATTAAGTTATTTCGACTTCATTAACAATACAGCAACACAAGCATACAACGTTTTGTACTGATCACCTGCAAACGCTAACATCTCGGGTTTCAAGCTTCTTGGAACTTCTCGTTGTGGAATTTCAACATGAGATTTTTTTAAATATAATTCTTTCTTTATTGCACATGCATTTTTCAGCTATTTTGACATTCTCCAATTTATTATTATTTTTTTTGCCTTTGTTTTTTCCTTAAGAACTTTTGTCTCTAATACTGCGATGAATAATTTCGGATATCTTGACGCTCACAGTTTTGCAGAATGCTGAACAAAGCCGTTTAGTCTCATTACTGTTACGCCGGAACTACATGCACGTGCAGCGCAGTTTCTAGATTCCATTGTTTTCATTTATCTTCAACCCTCCACTCTCTAGATTTTTTTTTTTTAAACTTTCGGCTGTATCTGACAGTAAATCGAATCAAAAGTACATTATAAGACAATGTTGGCATGAAACCATCTAAGTGGATTCAGTGTGAGTTTGATGTGGAGTTAACAATGTATATATAGTTGTTGAGGAAGTATAAATAATTTGATGCACAAAACTAAGCTGAAACAGTCGCGAGGGATGCACTTTCATTGGCTGTCTTGACAAATTTTAAAATCAATTTCAGCCGCAAATGTCTCTCTTTTAATAATGCAATTCAATTACTGTGAAGGCTCGGGATCAAACTTCTTGACTAATAGGGATTCGGGTTATTTGACATCAAATATACGCTCTGAGCTCCTAATTCTTATTGGCACACTCATTCATACATATCTGTTGCTAAGGCATATCAATACTTATCCTAGCCAATAACAATTAGCCAACTCATCAGTTCCAAGAACAATCCTGCCTAGTCTTAGAACTATCAGGAAAAAGAAATGCTAAGTTTATTGTGAACTATATAACTGAAAAACATATATAAACAATAACGTGATTGGATTGTCCAAACTATAATTCTAGGCCATCTTCCCTGGGCACATAAATACAAAAAAACAGATTAGAAGCATTTTACATTATAACAGGGTAGTACTCCATCCATCCATCTTTTAATCACTTATCCTGATCAAGCATAGAAGGGCCTGGAATAGTACAGGATGCATGGCCGAGACACACCCTGAATGGGATGCCAATGCAGGGCAGTATTACGAAATGCTTTTAGGAAGAATGAAGTGATTCTACTTTATTTATTTGTTTTTACCCCCATTGATGACCCCTTTTCAGGAAGAGTGACCCTGTGAACCAACGAGAATCAATGATGATAGGTCAAGAAGAACTTCACAGACATCTGTGAAGGAAGTTACCCATGTTCACCAGCTCTCAGCATCGCAAGGTTTACCTTTACTTGTCAATGCCCCGGCCCATAATAGAGCTGGCCTGGTGAGTCCTTCATCCTCATAGCAACATCAGAATACAGTATTAATGACCAAACGTTTGTTTTAAATAGCTATATTTTAAGAACGGAAAAACTGTGCACATGTAGCATTTGTACACATAAATTGGCCTATTTTTGCTCAACTGGCAAAATGTTATGAAAACTATAAAATGTCCTTAAAGGAAGCTCCGCCTCCCTGCATGTGCATACAGGGGTTGGACAATGAAACTGAAACAAATGGAATAAACTGAAACTGGCCAAAATGGTATTTGAGGTTTTCCTGCCTATATATTTGCCACCTGGTGGCCAATCTTCTTTGATCGCACATTCCATCAGTAAGAGCAGAGTGTGAAGGTTGAATTAGCAGAGCAATAGCACAGCCGTGCATGCAATCCATACATAACGGGAGACTTATCAGAGTTCAAAAGTGGACAGATTGTTGGTGCGCATTTCCCTGCCGTATCTGTGACCAGGACAGCAAGGCTTTGGGGTGTATAGAGAACCATGGTGCCCAGGCTAATGCCAGCACATCACCACGAAGGACGGACAAAAGCCAACAGGAGTAACTGTGGGCGCAAGAGGAAACTGTCTGAAAGGGATGTTTCTGTATATATGAAAAATTGTTTATTACAGGCAATGAAAAAATAGGTTCTCTGTGGGGTATTAAAGAATTATTGGATCAAATCCCAAATCCATCATTAATTGCAGTCCCATTGTCAGAGGACTCAAAGGGTTGGTTGAAGCAAAACCTTGGTTTGGATTTTTACTTTCTGGACCTGAACTATCCACCACTGGGTAGTTCTATATGCTATGTAGAAGTTTGTCTGTATTCATAAACGTTCGCCAGTGTGCCAGTAATTGATGGAGGTCTGTTGTGTCTTTCTTTATGGTACATTGTGAGAGCAATTGGTATAACTTCTGTAATCCCATTTAACTCACCCCTCAGTGGATTTGTGGGCAGTGGTGGCTTAATATTTAGGGAAATGCACTTGCAATTGAAATATTGCTGGTTCGAATCCCCGACCAGCAAGGTCCTGCCCCCATGTACTGCTCCCCGGGCACTGAATTCCCCCTGCTGTGTCACACATGGCTTAAATGCAGAGGACACATTTCGTTGTTGTGTGCTGTGGTGTGTCAACAATGACCGCTGATCACCAAATTTTGTTGATGGCTCTTCTAACAGGGGTTGGGGCATCAGTATGTCTTCTTTCAGAGCGGCTTTGTCTGTCCTGGGGGCTTTATGGGGTCACGAGTCCCACACACGAGTCCCAGCTGTCTTTCAGCTTCTGATTGACTGAACACACCTGATCCAGGTAATCAGCAGTGTGCAGGGCAGGGAGAGCTGGAAAACAAGCAGGGCAGTGGGGCCTGAGGACCGAGCAGGAGAACCACTGGTATAGAATGTCTTTTTCCTGCTTCTTTAGGTTCTTTACTATTATTTATGCTGGTTATACAATACCAGTCAAAACTTTGGAGACACTTACTTGTGGAAAGGTTTCTTTGCACTACTCACTACATTTTAGAATAATTATAAAGACATAAAAAATATAACATAACATGAATGAGACTAAACACTGACCAAAAATTATTAAACAAAAAAAAAAATCAATTGTTGGGGTGGGCAGCTCTCTGGGTTGGGACTCGGAAGGTTGCCTGTTCAAATCCAGTGGACGGCAAATTAACCCCAACTGATCCAGGGACTGACCGATTCTACTTTCTTTTCTGCACCAGTTTCATGAGGTGGCCTCCTGGGGTGCTTTTCCAGCTATCCTGAAGCAGATCCCAGATATATGCACCCATTGTATGAACACTCGTTGGCTGCTTTTCATTCAGTCCTACAAACCCATTTCTGCTGTATTTAGGTCAGGTGGCCAGGTCATGTGACATTGTCGCTCTCCTTTGTAGACAGCTTAGTGTGTCCATACTTTTGACTGGTACAGTACCTTGACAGATCTGCTATTACTGTACTGTAATAATATAACTTGTATGTGACAATCAGCATCATCGCATAACTTGCATGTCTAATTAGTGTCCCTGCTGTTATAATGATTCCCCTTTGCATCTGCTGTTGTCTGGAACTGTACACCACTCTATATGCATAGCAGTTTTTGATAGAACCTTTGAGTATTTTTTTTGTCCTGATAACTCCAAAGCAATAAACAAGGCACAAGACTCAGCCAGCAGACTTCCTGTTTTAGGCCTTTTTCCATGGGCCACAGTATCATGTGGTTCATCAACCACAGCTTGTTATGCGACTGTAACTCCGTCATGGTTCAAACTCATCTCATCCAATAAGGGGTCTTCATCTGCTTCTGTGACCAGTTCTAGGCAGAATCAGTAGCCAGTCATCCTGCCTTCTTCAGCCAAGAAGGATGCTGCATTAGTTCTTGTGTCTTAAACTACTGTCGGAAATGTTCTGTTTTGCTTTTCAGGTACCAGGAATGGCTTCTGATGGTGGTGGAGTTGATCAGTTTTACTAAAGGATATGTAGTATATTCACAGCCTGGTCTTTTCAGCCCATCGTCACATGGTGGTGTTGTCCTTTTATAGAATTAGACATTCGTCTGGGATTCTAGGCCATCGCTCCATAGGAGGAACTTTCTGGGACTCTTTGTCCTAGTGATGAAGGAGATTACCTACCAAGCACCACAAATGGAAAGGGTTTCCCATGTGTGGCAATTTCAGTGCAGGGGCAGATGCTAATGTTCTTTCCAACTGAATAAATGCTTCAATTCTTTCCTGGCACCAGACCAGTTCTTCATTTTCGGGTTCCCTTCTTTCAGCAATCCTGTTAGTGCTGTTATGGCATCTCCTTGAGTGCTTGCTCTCTTTCTCTAGTGAGCTTCCTTCCATGCATGCCAATTTTTTGGCTTAGCTAGACAAATTTCCCTTTCCCCAAATTAGCCATTTTGGGACTTTGGGTGCCCTCGTTTAGAGAGCCTGCAAAATGATATGTAGGGACTCACCATGCTGTCATAATTGTGAGCAAAAGGCCAAATGAATACTGCAAACAGACATAATCTCATTTGTTATGTTTTAAGAACTGATTCCACTAGGAGGGAAAGAACCATGATAAAAAGCTGGGCCAGTTACATCATTCATATTTAAAAGCAATTTAGTTTTTTAATGTGCCTTAAGAATTTATATAAAAAATCCAGCATCCAGCGCTGTGAAAATCGTACATTACGTTTGACCATGTGCTAGGTCTTTGCAGAGTCTGTTATTTACAAAATGTAGATGGAGGCGTAGCCGGTAGTGCTATTGTTTGGCAACCGGAGGGTTGCAGGTTTGAGCCCTGGTTCCTCCTGACCCCATCAAAGTGTCCTTGAGCAAGACTCTGAACCGCAAATTGCTCTCTGTGTGCAGGTTGGCACCTTGCATGGCAGCCTCTGCCACCGGTGTATGAATGGGTGTGTGAATGTGAGGCCTGAAATGTACAGAACTGTGACTACTCATAGGAGTAGGAAAGTGCTATATAAATGCAGTCCATTAAACAATGTTCTCCAGGATCAATCCGGCTTCCTTACTGATCAGTCATGTTTCCTGCTGTCTGATGATTGCCTCTCACAATCCATCTGTTAGCCAGTTGTGTCACTGTTTGCTTAATATTTTGAGCAAGGGTACTGGTTTGATAGGTTACTGTTCCTTTCATTATATGGCATACTGTCAGATCTGTTTTGCTTCACAATTTGTGAATAGAGGCATGCTTGCAAAGTTTTCGACCAATTCAGATGTTGTGGTTGGAGTTCAGTTACTTTAAGTGCTTCAAGTAACACTTCTTCAGTAATTTTAGACTGGATACAGTGCTCTTCTGCTTAGGTCATCATTTTGACTCTCCCCATCATTTTCGTTCCATTTTAAATGGTGAAATGCAACCCAAAAGAAACATGTGTTTATCAATCAAAATAAAGAGGTGCTTAGGGCCAGACTGCTGACCACTGCAAAACAGGACCTTGTGATTGGTCTGTGCTTCCTGTTTACATTAAACCTGTGCTGTTAAATCACAGGCAACGCGAGAACAGCTTAGTTACAAATATATCTCTACAGGCTTGCTCTTAAGTCCACTGGATAGCTTTTAAAAATAATAAATAATAAAAGTGATTTTTATGTGTTTAGATGGTCTCACTCATCAGTACAGGAAAAACCCCTCGCACACTGATTTAAAATCATTTAAAATTCAACAATTTTAAACAGGTATTATTTGCAAGGATAAATAATAATGGCAAATTACGCAGTAAGTGGTGTGAAATGTAATGCTATATCTGGTGCTGATAATGCTGAAGTTGTACATCAACGCTTAGCATCCAAGCAATAATCTTTCTGAGTTCCGGAGTTTTTCTGCCAAGAACATTAAGGGTGACTTTGTTACTTGTACCCTAGTTTTTGGCTTATTGTAACTGGCAATTACCTTCCATTCGGCTTTGTGGCCCGAATGTAAAAAGAAAATGCTGATATTCACCATGGCACTTATTTTCAGTGAAAGTCAAATGTCCACTTCACTGGGAAGGGAGCAGTAGATTAAGGAAAAAACATTGAATTACATTATTTCCATGCATAAATACTCAAAATGAATGGAAAAATGAATCCAAGAGAATGGTGTAAATGAAACAGGACACAGTGTCTCAGGGAATAAATAGTGCTGTACCATCACACCTGCAGGGCTGAGGGTTTGATCGCTGACTCTATCTGTGTGTGTGTGTGTGTGTATGTGTGTGTGCATTAGGTTTATATTACCATTACGGTATGTTAAGTTCCATTTGCTCATGATGATTACCATTATCAGTGTTATTTTTACATTGTGGGGACCATTTTTTTTCAGGTTCCCACAGAGATTTGTGAATGCAATCAAAAAAGTAAAAATGTTAATATAAGAGTCTCATATTTTGTTTGGTTACTTATGGTTACAGTAAGGGCTGGATAGGGGTTAAGGTCGTCATGTTGGGGTTAGAGTTTTCCGCAGAGGAAAAAAGGAGGGTCCCCGCAAAGATATAATTACAAACTTGTGTGTGTGTGTGCGTGTCCATGCGTGCGTGTAGTTTACACCTTCTCCCTCTGTTTCCTCCAGTCAATTTGGCTTCCTTGTGATGTTTGAGAATATGCAGTTTAGGTTGGTTTTGGTTCTTGGGATCACTTGCAAACACAGTGTGACTGCAGAAGTAATATGCAAGACAGGTGGACAGAAAGAGGACATGGGTTTCATGGAATCATGGTCCCATTGTCATATCGATAGATAAAATCAGCATTACCATTATTAAAATAAGCAATGTTGTGTTAGAAGGCTTTTTTGGACTGCAATTAAAGTATGGTATTTATTAATAAAAGTGTGGCTGCATTTGGTTCTTGGACTGCAGTGTAAAGATTTCGTAGCGTTACTGTGGTCAAATCTACCGGCGACTTGTTTATAAGACCTAAGCCCACTCCAGTAGTCTGTTCCAGCACTGATGTGTTAAAATACAGTTAACTGATTGTCGCCGCAATGAAAATTAAAAAGGGGACGTGTAACCCATGTAAGATATTGGGGTTCTGGGTGTGAGTCACCACATTCACATATTCCAGTAAAAAGATGAAGGAGACAGTTTCCATTTCCGTTCCACGTTTCCATTAAGTGGGAGACTGCGACATGCGGGTCTCTGCTCCAGTACACTAGCTGGAATTGTCCCGTGAACCAAGGGCCCTCATAGAACAATGAGAACCCAGTCACATGAACATAAAAAAAAAAACATGTTTATTGCAAAACAATAACAATGACTAATAACTGCACAGATAATGCATCGGTACATTTGTGTCGGATATGTGCGATGTCTGCAGATGATTTATTGGGCAGCGTACTTTATGGGAACAACGGCTTTTTCTGAGTTTCACCGTATAATACAAGGAACTATTGTAAAGTCATTTTTAGCTACAGGATAATGGCAGAGTGTTGGGGGAACAGGAAATTATGTATTTTGAGGTATGAGAGATTACGTTTAAAATCTGCACACAGAGAAATAAGCTTCAGCTACCCCCACTGTGCTGGGTTTAGAAATTCATAAAATAAAATCTTTGTCAGATAGCATGTTAACGCGCAAATTATCATATTTCATTGAGTCAATCTTTTTTTTTTTTTCTAGCAGATTCTCAAAAGAAATAAAGCACTGGGTTGTGTAGATGCCACAAAATCCAAATCATCATGCAACATCTTGTGGTGAACATGCTGTGTTTTGTCTATCTTACATTTGGATAATGTGGCACTGTTTTCAAAAATATCAGTTTTGATTCAATATTCTTGAAAGCTATACTTACATCTGAACAGTCAAGTGAAAGATCATCGAAACATATACAAAACGTTCGCTTTTAACCCTCACGCAAACACAACTTTAATATAATAATCTTGTATATAATATCTCTAATATGCCACAAGTAACTGCATGTTTCACCCAAAAACAACTATTGTATTCTAATAATCCAGAGTATTTCAGTATTTTCACTGATATTTCATGGCTTTAGGAAATTAAACAAGGAATACGTGTATCTTTCGTGGCTGTACCACTAAGAACGGGAATCTGTCACTGCTACAGAAATGTCATCTCTTAGTGCATGTAGCTAATTGTCATTGTCATCCAAGGTTGCAATTCTTGGTCGCGTTAATACTATAGCTTTTACCTGTGAGATTCATTTCAGCAAACGTCAAAGGCCGACTCCTCTCTGGACCTTTGCAGCTATGCTGGGGGGTTGCGCCATGGCAGTCCTGCTGCAGAGGGGGGAGTGTAGGGTTAACCGTTGGCTTGGTATGTGGGGTGGCTTCATAGGAATGGAATGTGTAGTGCTTGTGCAGTTCTCCTATTCTAGAGCCCCGCAGCACTGACAAAAACACACACATGCCGAATGCTAATGATTACTACAACTAAAGAAGAGATGCTAATTACGCTAAGAGACGCTAAGTGTCTTATATGCTGCGGATACTAGCTCATGCTGACATTCTCTAGTTTTTGATGACACAAGAAACATGTATGATTTTTTTCAATGCAACATCATGAGAAAATGGCACTCAACATACCATAAGTTTCATAGGGGAAAAAATGTTAATAAAATACTGTCCGCAACAACCTTATTGGTACCTGTGTACTGCACGATATTGTCGTGATATTGTATTTGCTGTCCTGATCATTTTTTTCTTTGTTTTTCAACTAAATAAATGTTTTTTTTTTTTTGTAGCTAAATTTTAAGATGCTCATGTTCAGTGTTCATTAAACTTATCGATCTAATAACAGCACTTAACTGCCTTATTTAAAAAAAAAACAATAAAGCAGAAATACACTTTGATCCAAACGTTATAAACAGCGAGGCTGCCAGTTGTTTTTGGTGCGTCGACAAAAATTCTGCAATTTTCTAACGTTGTTCATACTGAATGAGTCACTCTGCCGATGTGCGCCTTTAATCTGAAAATATTGGAAGTAATTTGGTCCTATTCACTATGTACCCATTTCATGTTTTCGTATATGGTGGCCGCCTTGGGAATGTTTGCCATTACCCTTTGTAACCAGTTTTAATCTAATTATATTACCCCGACCCCTCCCCACCCGTCTGCTCAGCCAGAACCAGATGAGTGCCTAATCCTGAACCTTAACTGCCTGTTTATTTAAAGGATTTCAGTGTAAGCCTGCGGAGGCTCACATTCTTCTTCTGGGCACGTCATTGATTCAGGACAGAAAATTCAGAAAATCACTTCCCATATTGAATTATGGGTTTTTAAAAAAAAATGTATGAGACATTAAGGCAGTGACATAATACTTGCAGTTCACTGTGCCTCACACACAAAACAAAAAAAACTCCCTCCATAATGTGACTAGCATGAGAGACCCAGAATTCCCTGAATGTTAAATGAAACGAAGCATCGTTGCTGATCTGTAGCGGGTGGATGCATGATTGGAGGGATGCATTTTCTTCGGTGTGAATGAAGACCTGTGCTCAGACCAAATTCTGGCACCAAGGTCGTTGTGCCCAAAGCTTTGTCACGTTGGCTGGCTGGTTTCAGGATCTGATTGGCTGGCTGGTTTCGGAATCTGATTGGCTGGCTGGTTTCGGGATCTGATTGGCTGGCTGGTTTCGGGATCTGATTGGCTGGCTGGTTTCGGGATCTGCTCTTCCGGCACTGATCTTGAGAAGCCAGAGCCAAGTTCACCGTCTGCCACCGAGACACGCTTGTGTTACAGTGAATGTCATTTGTATGTACAAAAAAAAACGGGACGTTGTGTAAAATGTAAATAAATACAGAATGCAATGATTTACCAATCTTATAAACCCATATTTAATTGAAAATAGAACAAAGACAACAGAATAAATGTTGAAAATGAGAAATGTTATTGTTTTATGACAAATATGTGCTCAATTGGAATTCGATGCCTGCAACATATTTTAAAAAAGTTGTGAGAGGGTCAAGACTCTTCTACTACGGGGCCATGCTGCTGGCTGCTGTAATACAGACAGAATGCGATTTTTCATTGCCTTGCTGAAATGTACAAGGCCTTCCCTGAAAAAGACATTGTCTGGATGGCAGCATGTGTTACTCCAAAGCCTGTACACATCATTCTGCATTAATAGTTCCCTTCCCAAATGTGCAAGCTACCCAAGCCATGGGCACTAATGCACCCCCATACCATCACGGATGCTGGCTTTTGAACTATCCGCTGATAACCAGTTGGATGGTCCCTCTCTTTTTTCGCCCAGAGGATGCAGCGGCCATGATTTCTAAAAAGAATTTGAAATTTTGATTCATCGGACCGTATTTTGCCTCAATCCACCTTAAATGAGCTTGGGCGCTGAGAAGTCAGCAGCATTTTGGAATCATGTTTACTGTACATATGGTTCCTTCTCTACACGGTACAGTTTCATCCTGCAGTTGTGGATGCAGTGATGAACTGTGTTCACAGACAACGGTTTTTGGAAGTGTTCCTGAGCCCATGCAGTGATTTCCACTATAGAATCATGTCAGTTTTTTTATGCAGTGCTGCCTGAGGACCCAAAGATCACGGCTGTCCAGTATTGGTTTTCGGCTCTGTCCCTTGCGTGCAGAGATTGCTCCAGATTGTCCGAGTCTTTTAATGATAACCTTTTTGGAAACGGTGTATTTTTGATGACCTTAGAAACATACAGAACATATATTTGTCAACACGTGTATAAGTCCATCCATCCATGCGTTTTCTATCCTGCTTTCGTATTACAGGGACTGTGATGAGTCTGGAGCCTCTCGACGAGAGCTTATGGCTTGAGACACGGTGGGTGGGATGTCAGAAGGGGTCTGTCATGCACGATGGGCAATTTACAGACATCAGTTTGTTAACACATGTTAAAGGCACATATAACAAACATGACCTTTCATATGATCTGAGATACAGCCAACCGCCCATAATGAGAAGCAGTGTTTCCAGGCTGTGTGTTATATTCTACTTTCACACAACGTAACTGAAAAAGACAGGAAGTAAATTTGATAGTGCTTTGCTGGCCACAAGGCCTAAACACTCCACCTCCTTTTCTTTCTTCTGTGTTTGTTGAGAAGTGCTTAATTTTTATGTTTTTCTGAAGACCATAGTCAGTTATTTGGGAAGATCTCCAAATCCTTCTCCATCCAGTCTTGCAGAGCTATTGTTGTGGAAGAGGGAAGTGAGCAATATCAGGAGTCATTTCATCAATAATCTGTCTGTAAAGGGGCCCATACCAGGCAGCATAGGACACAAGGCCGGGGAACTATCTCCAGAAGGTGCTGGTCCATCACAAGGTACACACTACTGGCAATTTCAATATGCCTTAGTGTAGGAACCGCAAGGGATGAGGGGGAGGTGTGGAGGTGTTCTGAGCGATGTTAGGCTTCATTCATCCCCCCAGTAAACAGACCTTTGTAATTAAATTATTGTGTCCACCCCCCCACACCCAATATCAAAGTCTCTTCTGTGTTATTGTGCCTATTCATATAACTGCAAGTCTTTGGATTTCTGCAAGTGACCAGATAAGCAGAGAAACCCCAAACCGGGGGGAGTTTATGCATCCATACTGGCACAGGGACCAGGAGACCAGGGGAAAGGAGACCAAGGGCATAGGTCTCCCGCCCCCCCAAGCCAAATCCCCCCCACAAGCACACACGGTATTCCCACAGTCCCTGCCATTCATACTCAAATCTACACCCTCGGCCGG
Organism: Brienomyrus brachyistius; assembly: GCF_023856365.1. Classification (NCBI taxonomy): domain Eukaryota; kingdom Metazoa; phylum Chordata; class Actinopteri; order Osteoglossiformes; family Mormyridae; genus Brienomyrus; species Brienomyrus brachyistius. The sequence goes on from NC_064540.1 coordinate 184,377, forward strand.
ATTTAAACCCCCCAATTCAATTAGTATGGGGCTATAGTGCTGGACATTGAAGCTCCATGCTCCCCATTATGAAGGACAATTCAGAGGAAGTGTATCTTCTAGGAGGAAAGTGTCTTCATCTGTTTTTAAAATCAGTAGCATTTTCTGGTTAATGGGTGACAGTCATCAAGCACGTGTATTTGAAAGAAAGCAGAGAGGCCGACTTACACTGGTTCACTGTTCATACCGAGCCAGTATATAAGGCTTGGATCCTGTACTCCTACACAACAAATTGCACTTTTGAAGCACCAGAGAAAATTAAGGAGTAGAAGGCAAGCTGACTTCAAAGTAACAGAAAGAAAGGATGAGAGAACCACTACCTGCTATCTTCTCGTATGCGCTTCTGTCTGCCATAATATTTTCGCCTTCTGACGAAACAGAAATGACTCCATTTTGTCTGTGCAGCTGTATGGGTTAGATGGTGCCAGGTTAATTGACCCACTGCTAGTCAGAATACAGCTTTTCCATTTGAATGTATTTAGTTCATCTTTTATTTTAAGTAATTATTTCAGTATAATTATGTCATCTGAAGAGTAAGCCAGAATAGAACTCAAGAGAGATCTTGTAACCCTGGCAACACTGTCTCCAGTATCACAGAAGCACAAGTGAACCTTCTGCAGTCTGATGTTACTATGGGGCGGGGGGCGTGCCTTGTTCGACAAACCAGTAATCACTTTGGTTAAGACTTGACCCTTGAGCTCACTCTGAGGTCACAGGTCATATTCCACAGGGGCAGACAGAATCCAATGATCTTTACAAGATATGCTAATGTCTAGAGGAACTTTTAGATGACTTATTTGACAGGAGAGTTCAAATCAAGCACAAATTTAAATTTCAAATTGAAGTTGAAAAAAATTATTAGTACGGATGACATATTCGTAACATTCCAAGCATATACATTGCTTGACAGCGGCAACTGATTGTACAGCATTCATATAGTATTAATTATTCATAAGACAACTGCCTGCTTGGAAAAAATATCTGGGCTGCGTGATTGTTGGAAGTTCAGACTCTTCACTGGCTTTTTTGCAGGACTGTTATGAATAAAATGGATGCTTTAGCAAAGAAGCCTTAAAGTGCGGCACTATTGCACTTGAACCTGGACTAACTTCACTGTGCCGCCCACCTTTAAAAGCTGAGAATGTGTTTCCTTGCTGCTTCTGAGACAATCGTGTATTGAAACAACTGCCAATCAAAAAGTCCCCCAGACCCTTTGGCTGATCCCACTCAAAACTGTAATTAGCTGCCCAGTTTTGTACTGACTGTATTTTCCTTTCTGGAGTTCGAACCGAAATACACTTTCTCTGTCATATATTTTTCTTTTTTTTTGAAAAAGGCAGACGGAACACATGGCATAGATTTTCTTGGGGGAATTCCAGAACAATCCATCCATTGTTACCGATAGTCGTAAATTCAACGTTGCTGTTTCGCATTTAAAAAAAGACAGATTTGAAAACAAACATTTTCACTGGGTGAAATGACCCTTGGTAAATGAAATAGTTTCATCAACATTTAAATTATTGTAAAGCAATCTGAAATCTGATATTTATGTGTTTGGACTAACATGGTACAATCAAGACACGGTTTGAGTGAAATTGCCAGTAAACGGTTGATTGAGTCAGCTTGTAATACAGACGATCATACAGTGGCCAGTTTATTAGGTACACCTGTTTGTAATGCAAACAGTCTGCTCCTCTAAATAGTGAATCGTGTGACGGCAACTCAATATATACAGCAAGCAGACAGGGTCAAGAGGTTCAGTTACTGTTTGACTTAACATTAGAATGGCTAAGACATGATCTAAGTGACTTTTAACGTGGTGTGATTGCTGGTGCCAGATGTTGGTGATTCCTGTATCTCAGAAACAGCCCCCCTCCTGGGATTTTTCATATAATTCATTGACTCGAGTTCATAGAGAACGGTGTGATGGACAAAAAAAAAGTCAGGAACGGATCTGTGGCCAAAAACACCTTGTTAATTAGAGGCATAAGAGAAGAATAGCCAGACCAATTAAAGCAAATAGGAAGGACACAAGTGCAAATATTACAGCTCAGCACAATGGTGTACAGAATGGCTTCTCTCAATGCACGACTCATGAACCATTGAAGCGATTTTGCAGGCGAAAGTGGGTCCCACCAAGTACTAGTTAGGCGAAACTTTATAATGTTCTCCGATCAGCCACAACATTAAAACCACCTGCCTAATATTGTGTAGGTTCCCCATGTGCCGTCAGAACAGCTGTGACCCTCTGAGGCGTGGACTCCACGAGACCTCTGAAGGTGCCCTATAGCATCTGGCACCTAGATGTTAGCAACAGATCCTTTCAGTCTTACGAGATGCAAGGCGTGGCCTCTATGGACTTGACTGGTTTGTCCAGCACATCTCATGAACAATTTTTGCAGCATGGCTGGGCACATTATCCTGCTGAAAGAAGTTTTGCCATCAGGTAATACCATTGTCAAGAAGGGGTATACTTAGTCTGCAGTAATGTTTAGGTAGGTGGTACGTGTCAAAGTAACATCCACATGAAGGCCAGGACCCAAGGTTTCCCAGCAGAACATTGCCCAGAGCATCACACCGCCTCCGCCGGCTTGCCCTCTTCCCATAGTGCATCCTGGTGCCATCTCCTCCCCAGGTAAATGACACAGACTCACAATGTCGTCCACATGATGTAACAGAAAATATGACTACGCAGACCAGGCCGGCTTCTGCCGCTGGCCCACGGTCCAGTTCTGAGACTCACATGCCCATTTTAGGCGATTTCGGCGGTGGACAAGGGTCAGCATGGACACTCTGATCAGTCTGCAGCTACGCAGCCCCACAAGCACCAAGCTGTGACGCACTGTGTTCTGACACCTCTTTGCCAGCATTAACTCTTTCAGCATTTCTGCTCTCGGACAGGCTAGTCTTCACTCTTCATGTGCATCAATGATCCTTGGACTCCCATCAATCCATTGCTGGTTCACCGGTTGGCCTTCCTTGGACCACTTTTTGGACGGAACTGACCACTGGATACTAGGAACACCCCACAAGATCCCCTTTGAAGTGATGCTCTGACCCAGTCGTCTAACCTTCACAATTGGGTCTTTTGTCAAAGTCGATCAGATCTTCACTTGTCCATTTTTCCTGCTTTGAACATATCAACTCTAAGAACTGACTATTCACTTGCCTAATATATAATGGTACCCCTGATAGGTGCCATTTTAATGAGATAATCAGTGTTTTTCAGTTGACCTGTCAGTGGTTTTAATGTTATGACTGATCAGTGAATGTGCAGTGTGTGTGTGTGTGTGTGTGTGTGTGTGTGTGTGTGTGTGTGCGTGTGTGTGGATCAGGTCTATATTACATTGTAGGTAGCAAATGTCCCCAACAATGTAACAAAAACCATTTTTTGGGTCTCCACAAAGATCTGTGATTGTAATCAAAAAAGTAAAAATGCTAGTAAAAAAAAGTTTCATATTTAGTTTGGTTACTTATGGTTAAGGTTAGGGCTGGGTAGGGGTTAAGGTCATCATCTTGGGATTAGAGTTTTCCTCATAGAAATGAATGGAGAGTCCCCACAAAGATATACCTGTGTGTGTGTGTGCGTGTGTGAATGAGCGGTCCCCACAAAGATATGTTTACCCGACATGTATGTGCATGCTTATGTGTGTGTGTGTGTGTGTGTGTGTGTGTGTGTGTTTGTGTGTGTGAGCGGGTATTCCTTACCTTATGGGGAAACAATGTCTCTACAACATGAGAAATACCCGTTTCAGCTCAATTTAATAAAAATCTGTGACTGCAATGAAAAAACTAAAAATGCAAAAACTCTTGTATAATTTTGCTTGGTTACTGGTTATGGTTAGGGTTGGGTAGGGTTAGGGTGGTCATAGTTAACGTTAGTATTTTTCTCATAGAAATTAATGAGAGGTTTTCATAAGGATATGTTTACCTGACATGTGTGCATGAGTGTGTGTGTGTGTGTGTGTGTGTGTATACATATGGACTGGTGATAACATGAAGCTACATTGCATTTTTTGTGATATTAAACCAAATGGGGCAGGGGAACCTCAGATGTTACTTTGATAAAACAGTGAATATTTATGAACTGCATTAGTGGAACAAAGCAGTCTACATAGCTCACATCTTAGCAGGTCTTAGCAATATACAAGTGCGGCATATAGTATCAATTAGCTAATGGAAATTGTTTCCATCTCTCAGATGATAGTGCTCTTACCCCTGAAAAGAGGCAAGTTGCCTCCTGCATAATACAATCACCCAGAAATACGTCTTTCCTCGTGTTACCCAAAGTAATGGGAGTGCTGGTCTAACAGAAATTGAGTAAAGAAAAGCAATAAAAACTAACTGGATTTCAAAGTTGGTTTAATTTCTTTAGGAGTTCTCTTTCATATCTAAAAGAAGTAACCTTAACAGATTAACCAGCAGGCCTAGGACTTGGCATAAGAGGCTTAACTGAACATTTTTTCATGTCAAGCTAAATTGTCAAAGTGAGAAAGACAGAAAGCTAGAGGCTCTCATCTACATGTAAACAACTTTCCAAGATTGTATGATGTCATAAATATAATCACTGGTACTGTTATGAATACTAGCGGATTCAAATACTTCAAAATTCATTGGATTTTTTGTAAGCCAATGGCGTGCATTTTAGGAATGGATGGTTTTACAGAACCATAATCTTCCAATAATATGTGAACATCAACATTTGCTGGTTGTCAAGCAGACAATATGGACAGAATACAAACCAAAATGCTTTCAGTTAGTGAAACAAATGAGCAAATTTTCCATTTTTTATTTATGCGACATGTCAGCAGTCCTGCTTCAATAAATATGTTTATTGCATATTTACAATATTCATATTTAAATTATGTACATTGTTTTCTTCACATAAAATTCTGCTTGATATAATAAAATTAATAATTTAGTCATGAAAGTTTTATATTATATGCATGACAGTGGTGTTACTTTCTGTCATTTGTTGTACATTGTTATTTATCACTGGCCGTTGTACTTATCTTGCATTTATTGGGCTGTATTAATCATTGTGTTCTGCAGGAAGCAAACAAGAATTTCATTGTATGCACACATGATGCGACAAACCTTCAAAAACCTGAAGGCTGGATGTCTTGAATATCAGGGTTAATTGAATTTGAAACATATTTCTTACTGTATATGCAGTAAAAAATGTTGAGTTGGGGGGGGGGGGGGGAATTTGCCTTCGGTGAGATTTGGGAGTTCATCTCTGATAATCCAATAGTTGTTGCAAGTAATTCATGTTCACTGCAATGGTGAGGGAGTCCTCCAAGTTCTCTGGTTCCCCCCCCCCCCCCCCCCCCCCCATCCAAAGACATGCTGGGCTAATTGGAGTTGCTAAAAAGTGTGACCTGTGATGGCATAGGCTCTTGGACCCCCTGAGACCCAGGCAGATAAGTGGTTTGGAGGATGGATGGATGGATGGATGGATGGATGTAGTGTAAAGCCATCTAACGGGGGGATTTTATCTTGCCCCAAATTGGAAGATTTTTAAGTAATAAAATTAGGTTTTAAAAGCTGAACCCAAATGAAAATGTTTTGCTTTCTGGAAACATGTGATTTCATCTGACTGATTCAAACTAAACTTTCTTCTAACATTGTATCCCCATGAGCATTTGTAAGAAAAGCTGAGCAGGAGGCAGAAAAATACAAAAGAGAAACACTGAAATGCATCATCTATTACTATAATTTATTATTATAGGTTCTAAAATAAATTGCGTGTCTGAATAACATTTGTTTTCCATCCATCGATCTTCCATGGTGTTTATGCAGTACATAATGTATCAGAAGCACACACCTGTCAAACAGCCAACTTACACACAGTGCTGCTCGGCTGAGCTCCCAGTGACTGACCAGTAAGAGAGCAGTTTCAAGCTCATCCCTGGCATTAAAAAAATCCTTTGGGCCACATGAGGATGTTTGACTGTTGACCATCTTTGTCTGGTTCTGGTCTGTTCCAAGTTCAGGCCTTCAGAATAACCCCATCTCACCTCTGTTAACAACAGCACAATGCTGCTGTGCTACTTAACACAGAGATGCCCAGAGCTGGCTCTAGCTGGAGGCAGAACAGGAACTGCCTAGGGCCCCCAAATTACCCGCGTCATGGAAGAAGTAGAACGATCGTCAGAGTTTTTGATATAGGCCTCTGTAAACCTTTGCTTAAACCCCTGAAAAAGCTCTGAAGATGCCTCGTTAGGTTTCAACATCAGTAGGGACCAAATGAGTCCCAAACACCCCCCCCCCCCCCCCAAGCACACGATGCTCCCACAATATTAATAGAGACATGTCCCCACCATCGAAACCCAAATCTACGGTCTTGCTGAGTTACCCCTGAACTCTGGAGGGTTGTAAAATAGCAGGGGGTGATTTAGGTTGAGCTGTGCAATCCCCATGTCAAGTACTGAAACACTGAAAGTATTCAACTTGCACTTTTGTTCTGCTTTATAAGCAGGAGATCTTTGCTGATAACATCACGCGTTCTCAGTAACATTATACGGAAGCGTTGCATTTTCTTGCACCTGCAGCTTGTGCGCCTGCATGGGTGACCTTCTTTGTCACAAGGCAAGCATTTGCATGTGCAGACTTACGTACAATTTTATAAAAATGTGAGAGGTGCCATTTGGCCCCTGTGACACATTATCATTTTGGTGCCTCACTGCCTAACAACAACGTTTAAGCTGTAGAAATATTTCTCCATTACTGAAAGACTCATTTGCGAGCACATTTATAAATAATGAGGCAATCATTTACAAAAGCAAAAGTAGTAAAATTGGCACCCCCTTTAATATTACCCATGAAGTGACCTTTCATTCTAAGTGATAACTGAGTCTCTAGCATAGCTACAAAGAGCAACACAGTGTCAAAACAGTCCCTCGTGCAGTAAAGCACGTTGCTCCTGGATTCAGTCACCCGTTTGCTGTCCTCCACCCATTTTGGCAGCACCTGCTCCCTGTGACTTCAGCTCCCTCTCATTTTTCTTTGGAATGTTCTAAACAAATCAACTCACACTAAAGCTCGCATTCAAACTGGAGACTAAGTGCTCTGATTGCAATTTTATTGCAAATTCATTATTCACAAATGCAGTACTATGCAGAGATGTTCCATCCACATTATGGATTACCGCAGTGTGCAATTTGCGATGGAATATCATTTTATTTAATACAGAAGGGCGAAGAATTGCAGAATGCACTCTTTTACACTGACAGCTGTTTATTAGAATGTGAATGATGTGACTGAAGATGATTCAAGTCATTAGCAATAAAGAAGCAGTCAGGTTGAGTCGCTGAGTTTTTTTTTGTTAGTTGTGTTGAGTCACTAAACTGGCTGTAGAGTCATTAGTTCCCACAATTCCACAGCATCTGTCTAAATAGAGAGCTGTCTTTGATTTCTAACTTACTAAATTGTGAAAAGCGATCAATTTTATCACCACGCGCAGTTCTCATTTACAGCTTGCCATGCACTCGGCATTTTTTTTGTTGTAGTAGATGATCTGGTCTCCTCGAGCTACTATATTGAATAAGCCTTTGATGATGTTTTTAATCTGTCTTTCGTTGTCATACATATGCAACAACAGGTGTTTTCTTTATGTAACCACATGTATGTTAAATATAGGAGTTATTCAAATATACCCAGTGACTTCAAATGCAGGTGGCTTATTACATTGGTCTAAGGGTAAAATAAACCATGGAACAAGATTCTGTAATATGATTGCTGTCACAAGAACAAGAATAATTGATGTACTGTACAGACATTTGCGTAACAGCAAACCAGATCCCTGGAACAGCACTGAGTCGTTTCCATGTGGTTTCATGTACTTATATATTTTTTCCACAAATGGTCCTAGTTGACAGCGATAAATGTTCTGCGAATGTAGGTGCATTGTACTCTACTCTCCATATTTGCCTTGACATCATCTTACCAACATGCAGTATGATTTCATCTTATTGTTTATCACCAGTAGATGCTACAGACCAACAAAGACGCAGCAAGTCACAAAAATCTCAATGCACGGCTGCTCCATTGGTATGTCTTGAATTTTTGAGCTAGTTTTAAGACATCGAATTGATTTGAACGTTGATTAAAATACTCATATACTAATTCATGAATATTCAAATCTTTTATGGATTGAAGTCAAGCTTGAAATCATTGCTTGCAGTGTTGGACCAAGAGTCAGAAACACATTTCGTAAGGAAAAAAAAAAAACACTCAGACTCTCAATATCAAGACTTTTATTTAGCCCTTGACATTAAGATGATGTCACAATATAGTTTCAGATGTTTTTAATCTTCTGCCAATTCCCCACACGGATCACCCAATCCATTGACACAACATAATATTCCATTTTCTCTTTTCTGTGTTAAATATCATTGGACTGCGGCATTACTCTGGGTCTCTGCCCATAGACCCTTCATGATTACAACTGCGTTAACATGGGATTGGTAAATGTCCTGCATGGTAGAAATTTGACTGGATATCACAGGGGTTTCATGAGGTCACAGAAGCAATTACAGGGAAAGTCACAGAGGTTGCCTGTTTCCAAAGCCCAAACCTTTATACCTCACAAAACTTCATACTGCATAGGTGCACAGGGAAACAAAAGGCACGTAGCACTTTTCAAAACACGACGCTGTAGGTTTTCTTACAAAAAGGTTATTATGAAATAAAGTATTCTCTATGTGACCACTATGTGCAATATATAATATTTTTTAATAGGGGTGAGAATGGATATCAGTTTAAAACATTATTATAGTGCTAATAACATTGTACTGTCATGCGTTATTGAAACGAACTTGTGATTATGTGACTAGGTTTTAGGCAATGGACACCATGTATGAGATTTCCAATCCATTGCAGGACAGACAATGACACACACACAACCACAGAGTTATAGATTTTACAGTTATATATCATTACTTCCCATTTCAGTTGCATGTTGTACTGCATCAAGGAGAAATCTAACTAAATGTGCTCCAATTATACATTGTTACTTTTATCTGCGGTGGATGGAAAACCACAGATTTTTCTTCATCTCCTTTATGGGAGCGTCATAGTCCTATATGCTAGAAAGCTTAATCTGCACTTATCAAGGATTCATGCATCATGAGTTATACCCGAAAAATGAATATGTACTAGTTATACCAGAGGTAATCTGCATGATAGATTGCCAGATAATGGCATCTAATGTACAGCTCATTTAATCAGTCAGTCAAAGCTGAACTGATATAATGTCTTCTGGCAAGTAAGCTGTTGCATAACAGTAGAGCACAGTCGCTAAAGGGAATGAAAAAAAACCATTAAAAAGCATCTAGAGTATAATATATATAAACATTCAAACATGCAGTTTTCCAGATCACAGCTGAAAATGGATTGTTGATCTGGAGTGATCTGGTTCTTGGACAGCAGCCACTGAGGCAGAGGATGAGATCAGTGAATTGGATCAGGCTGACATGAATCCCTGGCTCTGGAACTTTCTGTTTCTCATTCTCACAGTTCACAGTTTATACATAAAAAGCGGAACTTTTTATGCGCTTCCACGTGATGCCTATTCAAAGAAATAACATGTAAATACTGCACAACTAGTTTCATGTGATATAAGAAACAGAAAGTTAACAGGATCAGTGGTCATTTCTGCTGTTTATATAATAGTTCTTTCTTTTGTGGTAAAATAACTAAAGTTTTCTCTGCTGGACGGCGCTGTGAGAAAGTGGCTGGTTGTTCAGTCGTATATTTTTCTATTTCTGGTGGGAAATTGCATTCCTAGCTGCTTCAGCCGTCACTCACACATAATAGTAAGGATGATGTCTTCTTTTTTCCCCGCTTTGTGTGTTGGAGGTGAGGTAGATATGGAACAATCTTTGCCGGGAAAAAAATGCTGATCATCCCAAGAAGCAGACCAGCAAAGCATCATTCAGTGTTTCATGAGTGAGATTCATTCGTACATATTCTAACCACTCATCTTCATCGGGGTCATGGGTGAATCTGAAACCTATCCTGGGAAACATAGGGTACAATACAGGGGTACACACTGGACAGGATGCCAGTACATGTCATGCAAGAAAGTCAACACAACAGGAAATACTATAACTTCATTGCTGAAAGCCTTTTACCCACCAAATAGCGAGACGGGGGAAATTCCTCTGCGAATGAAAGAACATGGAGGCAACCAGATCAAATATTATAACATTATAGTGCTTGAATAGCATGGGGGTCCTAAGATCTCACAATACTTTAATTAAATTAATACTTTCAAAACTTTCAATAGATGGGGGTCTTCCCAGTTTGGCTCGCTGTCAGCAGAAATGTGGACCCACCTGCTGAAGCAGCACTTTCTTTTGGCGAGTCCGATCAAGACAGGCTGGTCACCACCCACCTCCCCAATCATGGAAACGACAAAAGACGACATGAATTTTCTGCATTTCCTCAATGTATGATGGCCCCGTCATGACATAACAGGCATTTATATCATGGCTTGTAGAATAATGTACAAAAAAGTGGCTGAATTGCACAGAAATTAAGTTAACTTAGTTAACTTTAATGATCAATCTAAAGTAGTTACTTTTTTTCAAATTGATGTAGGAGTAATTAAAGTGTTTTTAATGTTAAAATCTTATATATAGCTTTGGCTATATGTAGTTTTTATTAATTTTAGGCTTTTCCTGTCAATCCTTCCGATGGTCAAAAAAAAAAGCTCTGTGGACTGTTCATGAAAGTTAATATGCATGCTGGGGCTGAGGAAGCTGCTTGTAGCTGACTTCCTGGCTAGTTTCCTAGGTTTAATTGCATCTGACAGTATTAGGGAGGAAATCACTGCTGGCAGTGGCATCGGTCCAGCCGCTCAGATACAGCGTCCCTTTAAGAAACAATCACAGGACGTCCCTTTAATGCCCCTTTCTTAATCATTCATACGTGTTTTTCGTACATGTTTTTGCCATTTTTCTACTCTGGCAAAACCTAACCTATGAGTTTTAAAATATAACTGGTACTCCGATGGGAAAAAAAGAGACCATTAACGGAAGTAGGTCAGAGGAAGGCAAACGTAACAAAAATAAAGAAAATGTAAATAATCAGAAATTCTGCTTGAAGGGTACGATTAGTGTAATGAAAGGAGACAAAAGTTCAAAACAAAGGTGACTGAATCTGGTGAAAACATGTTGAAAAAAATGAATTAATATAAAATCATTTTGCAAACAGCCCCACTTAAGTTTCATTTTACCAGCTGCCTAACAACATTCTCTTACCGAGTATATATTAATGATTATAAATTTATTGACTTTTAAACTATATTTGACTGCTTATTGTTAGACAGTTTGCATCTCATTTCTGCTTTGTTCCTAAACGCTGATGGTAATATTTATTTCATGTAGGAATGTCTCAATTTAGTCTTTGTTTGACCTAAACATTACAATACGCTGAACTGCTGTGTGGAAAACTTGCTGTACAAGGCTAGCACTTTGAACTTGTTTGGATTAAACCACAAAAGTTCCTTAACATGAATGAAATCAAATATCCAAGATTGCATTATACACAAATTAGAGGACCCTTTGAATAAAATTAAATTTCATATAAATATTTTAGATTAGACAGAAAGCAAATTAGATTTTGGGGGTCAGTAATACCCCATGCAATCTCATTCAATCTTAAAAATGCCTGAAAAAAAATATTCTTGATATCATAATGTATAACAAACATTTAATCCACATCCATCAGTGTATTAAAATGTCCAGTTCTGCAAAGAAAGAAAATAAGATGGAAAGTGGATGCTGAAGAACCTTCAGCAGTATCAACATCAAATGTACCTTTGTTCAATGTCCCTGTAATATTATTATAGCTGATCAGTCCAACACTTTAACTAATCTTGTAAACCCTTAGAGCTTAGTGGTTCTGAAATTCTGTTTTTATTATCAAATGAGTGCTGAAAATAGATCTTTCTGGGTTCAGCCTACAATGACAGTCATTCCCTTGTCCTGTCCTGCTGCTATTATTGTGGGGGAAAAGTGTAAAATACCTTCAGATATCTGCCGTGTTTCCATCCGGGCAGCTTAATAAAGTCAATATCTTGAAGGAAAAAGTTAAGGCAGCGACGTTTAACGGACCTTTAAGGCTGATCGCGGTGATTTTAGTTAATAGATTGGAAGTTTGGGCATGAAGTCCTGTATCGTCATACCTCCAGGCCTGGCAGTTTGGTTCCTGGTCATGCTGCATGTGTACTTGTAGAATCTGCATGCTCTACTGCCTCATGTAGGTTTTTTCCTGGGTGCCTCAGTTTCCTTCAGCAGTTCAAGTTCAGGCTAAGTGAATCGGTGTCTCTAAATTGTTCATAGTATGAATGTGTGTCCATCCATGGACTGGCATCCCGCCCAGGATGTTTAACGTCCTGCACTTCCTAGGATAAGCTTCAGGCTGATCAGGACCCCTACTGGATAAATGGCTATAGAAGGTGGATGGGCTGAATTATTGGACAAATTTTATCATCAGGCATGAAACAGGAGGTGTGAAGATGCAACATCAAGTTGGTCCATATGTTTATTTTGAATATATCAATAACAACTTGGTTACACCTTCATATAATACTATCATTCATGACCTATCTAGGGTTACCTTTGATGAGTTGCTTTTCTTATTCCCTTTATTACATTCAGATTTCCCTGCACATTTCCTTTGGAAGGATAGGTTGCATCTCTTCTTTCAGAAGCACTACAGCCTGCGGCTTCTTAATTAATCTAATGAATTCACGTGACTTCATCATGACGCTTCTTTGCTAAATGGACCATGTGTACCAGCCAGGAATGTCCACCCCTTTGTTAAAGGACTTGGAAGTCATTCAGTGGGTATATTTATCATAAAGGTCATTCTGGGCAGCAGATAGCATCAGCGATTGCTGTCAATGACTACCCAGGACGAGTGCCTCATAATTCAGGGATTAAATAGGGGGCTGGCAGCCATTTTGTTGCTGGTAAGATCTCTGCTGTCTGTGGTAAGGGAAACTTCTGAAGCTCTTTTGTAGCTACATAAATGACAGCAGCTTGCTGGTTGAATGATTAACTGGCTACACACCCAAATCAGGACAATAGTACAGTACTACTCATCAATTAATAATATATAAATATCCATCCATCTATCTGCATACGAAATATGGGGCTGTGATTATTTAAATTTGGTACTTTTATATATACTATAAAGACAAAAATTTTACATGGCTGCTCTTTTATTTTATTTTATTTTAGCAAAAAAAATGCTATGCATTTTAAATTTATTTCCATTTACAGTAGCTCCAACAAAATTGCCTGCTATATTTACACTCGTGTGTAGTGAATGCTCACAGGAGAGCACTGAAAGTATCAGCTGCTCAAATTCATATCTAAACTTAATCACCTCAGTCAACTTGCGTATTATAAATTCAGGAAAGAGAACTTCACTGGTCCTTTGGTGGCTATTCACAATGACCAGTCAATAAATTCCAGTAAACCCAGTTAAAAGTTACCTAAGCACCTACTTCAGTTCATATGTTTTTGTCTACCTCCTGTCCACGCTACTTCCACCAATTCTTTGGCCCTTTTGAGACAAAGTGGCAGCCAGCCAGCCTGGAACAAGAAGGCCGGAGAGGTGGGGTCATGAAGTGGCTAGTTCACCAGTGCACACAGCATTCCTGCTTGAAAGACCATTATTTAGTCGATTGCTGGCTCATCCAAAATGAGACTTAAACAGAATAATATTGAATATCAGCAGATGTAAGCTTTCAGAATACTGCTAGTGTAATGAAAAATATGTGTTTTATATCAGGTATCAGAGCAGATATTGACGGTTTTGTGCAGCATTGTAATGCAAGTCATTCAGGATTCTGAAGCATAATGTCAAGCAAAAATTACACAACCCATGTAACTCTAGCCTGTCAGTGACACAGAAAATTAAATATGCGCACAGGATTTTAGTAGTGAATGGAATCACTGTACAAACATTCATGCATTTATCCTCTACAGTTGTTTTCTGCAAAAACATAACTGATACAGCTATTACATATGACATGACCTGAAGGAAAATGCCAACTAGCCAGTACATTAGACATTCATATGTAACAGACATTCAGTGGCCATTATTAGGTATATTAGGTTTACCTACTTATTAACGCAAGGTCCCTGCTCCTCCACAGAGCAAATCACATGGTTGAAACTCAATATCGTCCTTCTCAGTAGCCTCAACTAACTCCTCCCACACCCTAGTGTTTACCCCAGCGACTGCCCGAGCTGTTTGCGCTTGGCCTGCCGATACCTGTCTGCTGCTGAAGGAGCCCCCCCCAAGCTAACTAAATTCGGAAGGACTCTATCTTCAGCCTGACGGCTCCCTTTATCGCTGATGTCCACCACTCGGTTCGGGGATTTCCACCGCAACAGGCACCAACATCCACACGGCCACAGCTCCTCAGAAGTCCAATAATCCATCACTGCTCGGATTCCGATCAGGCAGGCCGTTCCTCCCAATCACACCCTTCCAGGTTTTACTATCATTATCGCAGAACAATGGACCTCCTCCAAGGCCTCCAAGAAGGCCAGATACTCTGAACTGGTGTTTGACGCATACTCACAAACAACCATCAGAGCCCGTCCTCCGACACAAAGGTGACATTCGCGGTCACGGGCGTAAACTCCGACACACTGGCACCAAACCAGGGGGGCTATAAGTAGAAGCACACTTGCCCAGTGCCTATCACCATGGGCAACTCCAGAGTGGAGTCGAGTGCAACTATTCTCCAGGAATTTGGTTCCAGAGCTCGAGCCGTACGTTAAGGTGAGCCCGACTATATCTAGTTACTATATCCCTACCATCCACACCAGCTCAGGTTCCTATCCCACCAGCCATGAGGCCCTCACATACGAGCTCCTTCCGGGGGGGGGGGCTGGTCTCACCAATCTGGGCAAGGAAACATCCTCCTTGATTTTCTTTGTCATAGGCATCAATTTTGACCATACTTAGTCTGGCCACTCACTTAGGACCAATTTGCCTCGGCAGACCCTGCCCTGACAACATAGCTTCTAGGATCATAGGGGCACCCGCCACCACAATAAGGTGACAATTCATGGGGGGGGTTTTGTCACCCACAATTCCATTTTCCATTACTAATTATCCAGTCCAGGGTTGCACTGAATCTGAATCTTATCACAGCAAGCACAGGGAACAAGACAGAAGCCACTCTGGACAGGATCCCAGTCCATCTCAGGAAATGCTTACTTTTATGTTTTCTTATAATTATAACATGCTGAGAACACTGAAAATTTTACATTTACTTGTCTGTGTAGCTTGCCAGTGACATCCATACTTGGTTTAATTGACAACGTAGAGTACAATGGAGGAAAGAAGCATAACACTGCTATGTTGAAAGCCAAGGACACCCAAGGTTACCCAACAACACCTGGGTCTCTATTCAACATTCCCTCAGTTCATAAGGCTCAATAGCCTGAAGTCATTGAATGGAACCATAAACAAAACATGCTCACAGAAGGAGAATTCACACTCAACCAGAAATGTATCCATATTCTATAACCACTTATCCTACTGGTTATATAAATTGCAGACACACTATTTAAAAAATATTTTTCTAATATACTATTTTTATCAGTTCTCACCCAAGGCTGTCATTTCAAAAATCAGTGCTTCAAAATCTGAAGGCCTGTAATTAAGTTTTACTGCTTTATTCATGTTTCACTTCAGATAATTACATTCTTAAACCAGAATTGTATTTTATTAATTGCCTGATGTATTCAGTCCTTCATTTATGCAACACCACAACATGATAGAACAGAACTGTCTATTCCAAATGATTTATCTGCACTATCATTTCAAGCCAGCTTTGACTGAAGTGTCCCTCTGGTGATTAGATGCACGTCCATTAAGATTTTGAGCAAAACTGTAAAATGTGTGTCTGTCAACCTTGGTGTAACAATGCAGAAGGTTTAGAACTGGAATATTTGCTGGCCATTGAAGAGCTCAAGGGTGCCAACTGCTTTTCCTTCTCTTGAAATCGGTTCACTTTTAACATGAACTGGTGACACGGACAACGCAGCCCATTTCAAACCAACAGCTAGCACACAACACACAAAACTTTCATTCCTTTGAAATGTATCAAAGGGGTCCTTACATGGACACTTGTACTTCGTGCGGTAATTCAGTTTTAAATGGACTGACTTTATGGACGGGACAAAGAGCACTTCCTGCACTGTGATTTCAGATTTCCTTTCTTTATCTACATTACTACTACTGTATGCTATAAAACTTTACAACACAAAAGACATTTTCCCTTCCTATAATCATGCCTGAAGCTGCAGAGTTGGTTGTATTTTATGACACAATGGCTAGTAGGAGAAAATACCAACAGCACTGAACACATCCTTAGGTCCGGCACACCAATGTGACAATGTGAATTCTGTGGCCTCACAGTAATCATATTTGTTTGCCACTTGTACACACACATACAAACTTGGCAATTATAGCGATGTGATCAGTGTTATATTTACTGCAGCTTCCCTACAGTGACATCCGGTCTTATTAGTAATTATAAATAATCGGCTTGTCGAAATGCACAGAAATGCACCTCGTGATAAACGGCGATGGTCTGATCAAATTATGCGTTCGTAAACATTTAAATGTATGATCTGGAATAAAATTGAGGACATTTGTGTAGAAAATGACAATAAAAATGACATTAAGAAAATGTAATCAACTAATCATCAATCTTCCAACCACTTACCCCGGTTGGGGGGGGCTTGCTGGAGACTTTTCTAGATATTACTGGGGGGGGGGGGGGGGGGGGTTGCTGCAGACTATTCTAGATATTATAAGGCATAAGGCCATGATGACAGCCTATCATCAGGGACCGATATGCCTTTGGACTGCTAGTATAAGCTGAGCTACATTTTAAATGTAAGGCAACATAACATGATTGGGTAATTTTGATTGGTTGGCCGCTAAGGGGTAATGATACAATCCTATTAAGAATGATCAGAGGTGCCACTGACATGAAGAACCTAAAATTACAAAAAAGAACCAAACAAAAACTTGCCCTTCCTCTATCCTGGAATTCTGTTATGGGCCCTGAAGCAGAAGGACAAGCGGCGTGGGAAAGAGGAGAAGCTACGACATGGAAAAATAAGCAGGAGCTGGGGCACTTTCATCTTGGGCACTTTCTGGCCAGTTTATTATTCCTACTTTTCTAAATAAAATATTTTATAACTTCCACAGACAAACATTTTGAAATGACATGGAAATTCTGAGTTTTAAAACATAAACATTTAAAGAATCCTCATCCACTGGTATATTAAATGATCAGCGATATCTGCGACTGGATTCTTTGCATTTTAAATGATGAGAGAGTCTCTGTGAAAGCTGTCTTTCATTGTTCATTATAGTTGTAATTGTAACTTTATTTACTGTGTAGTGCTAGAACATGTAATGGCTCAGAGGTAAAACCATGTCCATTAAAAGCTGTGTAACCCATTTTATGTTCCTTATTAAACTATGCTCATTTTAGTTTGTAGTTTTTTGGCGAACAGGCTTTGCCTTATAATCAATCCATCATTTCAATTAGCACTATTTTAAGGGTGATATGAGGCAGGGCTCAAATTTCACCTCTGTGTGTTTGGAGTTTGTATGTTCGGCTGTGTTTGCATGGACATCCTCTGGAAAATCCTGCTTCCTCCCATAATCTAAAAACATGCAGGTTGGTGGACAGGCATCTCTGCCTATTGTGTCTCAATGCGTGTGCTCTGCAGTAGATATCCTATCCAGCCTGTTCCCCTACCATTTTTGCTGTTCTTTTCCGGAGGTCTAGGTTCATGACCCTGTATTGGATCAGCCATTGGAAGATGGATGGATAACTGCGACTTAAATCCAGTGATGGCCACAGATAACCAAAAAGTTAGCCGCAATAACCGCTAATCCTCTAACTCCAAAGTTTAACGCTGGCGTTAAACCGATAAACTACAAAAAAATAAATACATAAAATTACTGGAAGCTAACTGTCACGATCGCTGAACGTGGGTAAGGCGCACGGATAGGCAGGCAGGCAAGGATCAGGCAGGAAGGCCAAAGTCGGGGAATAAAGGGGTTTACTCAGACGACTAAGGACTGGAGACATCAGATGATAACTAACATCAATGACAGACAATCAACTGAGGCAAGACAGGGACTGAAATAGACAGGACAGATCAAAATAACAAGACACAGCTGGGTACGATCGGGGAAGCACACGAGGATAATCAGGGGGGCGTGGCACACACGAGGATCATACGAGCTGGGCGTGACACTAAGAATAACCACTAACTTTTATTATATGAATTTAGCTTTGGTTTGGTTTTTGGCTCTGAAACATACATAGAGAGCTAAAGGTTTTGCCTATTTAGTACTGGAGTCCCATCTGTGGGAATAGAGTGATTACCAGTGGATATTTAGGACTTACCCAACTGGGTATTGTTGGATTCTGCAGAGTCTCCGTAATAAACATGGGCAGAAATTTTCTTTTGGTGATATTCTGTTTGTGAGATATGAGCCTTTTTATCAGAGAAGCCCTATTTTCTGGCCCATGATGACATTCTGCCCTCACTGATGCTGCTTGGGGACTGCAAACCATTTACTTGGAACTAGGAAAGAAGGTCTCAGCTCTTTATTGGGCTATACATCTGTCCATCAGAAACCGTGGTTATAATACTCTATGACTGTATTATAATTCATTATGAAGGTATGTATAATGCAATATAATGACTGCTTTAAGTAAAGTGTTACCAATATTTGGCGGGTTCTAAGGGTTAACAAAGAGATGGATATCACGATAAATATTGAGGCGTTTTGATGAGTGGTCATGACTGGTCTTGAAATAAAACCTGGAGTCCTCTATGTGTCAGAGACAAGACCAAGTCAATATAAAGTCGATTCCGAGACAAGACCAACACCGCAAAAAAGCGGTCTCGAGACCAAGACCGGTCTCGAGTACTACAACACAAAGGCACGCTCACAACAGACTGGAACAAATATCTATGATTTTAAGGTTTACAAACGTTTTTGAGCGTCACTTTACCAATGAAAAAAATGTTAGCAGATTTACAATTAGCGGAACTAAACTTAGCGGAAACTAATTGGTCTGCTGTTCTCAAAGTTACGCAAATCCGCAAAGGAAAAAGTTATCTAACGCATTAAAGGAACCCTGCCAAATACTGCGTAAATCACCTCTTTCCCTTTCTGACACTCCAAGTGTCGTGATCAAATTGTATGTAGATGGAAGAAAATGGGGCCGGCGGTAAAAACATAAAATCTTAAGACTACATTTATTTTCCAGTCTATATAAGCTCTTGATTGCAAATATTTCAAATCCTTTACCCTGGTAGCACAAATATGAAGGAAATACACTATGGTTCAACAGAATCACACCCTTCCCTCTGTTCCCTATCTTCTGAATGGCTCATCCAGCAAACAAAAGAACACTGATTGGATCATCACTTGTAATAAGATAAAGGGGAAAAGAAAAATGTATATGTTTACATCTGTGATTTTTTTTCCCTCTGATTTGAAATAATCATGAAAGAATAATTCCACAGGTTATCAGAAATAATGTACCAAATAATGTAACAAGACCGCCTGTTTTTACTTAGATGTATGAATTACAGTTTCATGAAGTATTCTTTCATGCAAAATATTTTTGTTCATCACTTTAATAATATAAAATCACTGGAACTGTGCTGCATTAGTACTACGAATTGTGAAGCAATGCAAATGCATTATAATGCATGAGTTTATTACTAATCTCCTGGATATTTTAATAGAAGTTGCTGTAACCTTTTGTTTTGAGGTTTTTGAACTGCATTTCAAATAGAGTAGGCTAAACATGGAACGATTATCACGATGTGAATAATAACAATTCTAAAAGCATTAGGTTTATCATCTTGTAAAAAGTACGTTTGTAGACACGTTTACATTTTGCGGTTTTTATTTTTATAGAGACAAAAAACAAGTCGCATGAAGGACACAACCATGGATTTTCTGTCTGAAACACACAGCTGTTCGTTACCAACTGAAAGTACTGTTTGTCTTTTATCTTCCTCTGAAATGTGCACAGGTGCTGCTTAATTCAATTGGAAAACGTTGCCATGGTTTTACATTAATATGTTTCCATGTTACCAGCACAACTGTTGTCATGGAGATGATGGGATTTATTTGAACTGAGAGGGAGGCTGGTTTGAAAAGAGCGCAGTGTTTTCTTTCTTTAATTTAAGCTTGTTTTTTTCATGGATATTCAGAAAATCGATAATCAATTTATCATATATGCAATATTTTCCCGCTTAATCAGCGATTATCAGACCCTTGAATTTTATTTATTTATATTTTAACACAGATTTCTTCTAAAATATTTATTCAAATCAACATCTGTGTAAGCAAAGCATTTATTTAAATATGCTGAAAATTAAATCTGTCCAAACATTACTACTCATATTTCCATTGACATTTCCACGTCATGTTTTCTTTATCAAATGCTAGGGAAAATCTACGACGAAAAAAAGCAAATACGAACGCTGACAAATGGAAAAGAAGCTTTTCTTTCTCAGTCAATGAAACAGGGATAATATAAAAATCTCAAAATAAACACAGAAAACTAACGTTGTTATTTAATAAGGACAATATATTAGGATAAGATTAAGAATATAATGCATTATTGCTTTACTCCCGTAACTCAAAGCAGGATAATTGTGATTAGCCTTTTTAATATAACTAATACCGTTCAGAGCTTTCGTAAAGGGGCTATCGTCAAGTCACTTCCTTACACTACAAAGTGAAACGTACATCAGATTTAGTATGTTGTGCGTCACCCTCAAAAAAAATGATGCAGTTACCGAAATGTCCCGTCTGTAATGTTTCACTTTTACATAAAAGGTGAAAGCAAACGCAAATGTAATATAAACTAATAAAAGTGAAATCTCGCTTAATTGCAGGATTAAATGTCATTTCCCTGAGCAAGTTACCCGGTATTTTTCTTGTAATCGTTGTACTCAAAAAAAAAAGAAAAAAGCTGAATAAATGCGATGACGAAAACTATACATATGTACGTTTGAACCGCGACTATGTGGATTTGTGGAAAAATGCAAAAAGAAAAATGACATTTAAGCACAGTGACGAGTGGCACACAGTATGGGGACCCGTTCTATACGCAGACCACTTTCAGCTCCAACCATTAGGCTTCATATGAAAGCGACATTTGAGGCAGGAATAGTCGCAGCTTAATGGCAGAATAAACCACATTCATTCGCGTTCAACAGCGCGTCAGGTTTTACACATTATACAGAGAAGGGTCTGTTTGGGTCTGGAAGGATAACATCCTGCTGAAAAACAAAAATACCAGTGCCCTTTATTGCATTTGTTTGTAGTAAAAAAAAAAAAAAGGAGAGAGACACTTATGCAAATTTAAATGCATTCTGCCTGGCTCTGTTTTGCTTCCTGGTTAATTTCCGTGCTCTTTAATACACACAGAGTGCGCATGTACAAGCACACTGGCGCACTCAATCACGGCTGGCTAATTCAACAGAAATATAGTCGTTTCATTCTGGATTCATCCCCTTTTCCCAGCTTTTGGCCTTCTCGCAGATCCGTTTTAATGCAGTGGATTGGCTCTAACCTCCAAAGAAATGTCAGTAGTTACTGTGATAGTGAAAATTTATGGTACTCAAAAACTGGCAGTATACATAGATATATCTTGTGTAAAACACAAGAGGTTGTTCGGCACTGCCCAGGGAAGACCCAGGGTCCCCGGGATCCTAGGCTGAGTGAGAGGTTGGAAGTTGGATGGATGGATTATGGTAATGTTCAGTGGCAGTTTTGATACAAAGCATTCTTGAGAAAAAAAAAAAAAAGGTTTTCGGATAAGAAAAGTGAGTTGTGCTATACAATGAAATTCAATACAAGCAGCCATATGGCGCAGTCAATAGTACAGAAGGAGACGGCAAATAGTAAAAGGTCTGTAACTGATCCAGGATTGAGACAATGATCTCAGCAACAGGGACGTGAAAATGACAGGAAAACATTAGCGTGTGTGGTGTGCGTGTTCAGTGAGCATCCCTGTCGTCTCATGGGGGGTTTTATCCACTTAAAATGTTCTTTAGCCCCTCCCACACACACTAAAGTAAATGTACACTTATTTTCGAAAAATGTATTCACATTCATTTTCATTGAAATCAGGCCCCCTAGTGTAGGCTTAGTCCTCTTTGGCATAAATTTCTAGTGATACTCTTGCGATATTATGGTACTCCGTCTTTTGATTCAAACAGACCCTCCGCTGGAGTTTAAATCATTTTAAATATGCTTGCAGGAAGGGCTGTACAGGGCTACACAGGTTAATCAAATGAACATATCTGTCAAACAAAACTCCTTTCATCCACTTTTATTTTTGGATATTTACAGAAGAAGTACTATGGTCGAAAAGCATAGCTTAGAATTAATTCATTCTTTCATTCATTTTCTGTACTGCTTGGGTCCAGAGCCTATCCTGGAAACAAGAGGCACGAGGCGGAAAATACCCCAGGGCGGAGTGCCAGTCCACCTCAGGGCCCGAACACAGGGGGCACTAGGCGGAAAATACCCCAGGATGGAGCGCCAATCCACCTCAGGGCCCGAACACAAGGGGCACTAGGCAGAAAATACCCCAGGACGGAGCGCCAATCCACCTCAGGGCCCGAACACAAGGGGCACTAGGCGGAAAATACCCCAGGACGGAGCGCCAATCCACCTTAGGGCCCGAACACAAGGGGCACTAGGCGGAAAATACCCCAGGACGGAGCGCCAGTCCACCTCAGGGCCCGAACACAGGGGGCACTAGGTGGAAAATACCCCAGGACGGAGCGCCAGTCCACCTCAGGGCCCGAACACAAGGGGCACTAGGCGGAAAATACCCCAGGACGGAGCGCCAGTCCACCTCAGGGCCCGAACACAAGGGGCACGAGGCGGAAAATACCCCAGGACGGAGCGCCAATCCACCTCAGGGCCCGAACACAAGGGGCACTAGGCGGAAAATACCCCAGGACGGAGCGCCAGTCCACCTCAGGGCCCGAACACAAGGGGCACGAGGCGGAAAATACCCCAGGACGGAGCGCCAATCCACCTCAGGGCCCTAAAACAAGGGGCACGAGGCGGAAAATACCCCAGGACGGAGCGCCAATCCACCTCAGGGCCCTAAAACAAGGGGCACGAGGCGGAAAATACCCCAGGACGGAGCGCCAATCCACCTCAGGGCCCTAAAACAAGGGGCACGAGGCGGAAAATACCCCAGGACGGAGCGCCAATCCACCTCAGGGCCCTAAAACAAGGGGCACGAGGCGGAAAATACCCCAGGACGGAGCGCCAGTCCACCTCAGGGCCCGAACACAAGGGGCACGAGGCGGAAAATACCCCAGGACGGAGCGCCAATCCACCTCAGGACTCGAACACAAGGGGCAAGAGGTGGAAAATACCCCAGGACGGAGTGCCATTCCACCTCAGGGCCCGAACACAAGGGGCAAGAGGTGGAAAATACCCCAGGACGGAGCGCCAATCCACCTCAGGGCCCGAACACAGGGGGCACTAGGCGGAAAATACCCCAGGACGGAGCACCAGTCCACCTCAGGGCCCGAACACAGGGGGCACGAGGCGGAAAATACCCCAGGACGGAGCGCCAGTCCACCTCAGGGCCCGAACACCTGTTATTTCCTTTTTTCCCCTTTAGTAAATACATTACAAAAATTGTGATAATGTTAAATTGTCTTTTTCAGCTGTGACCACATATTTGACAGAGGGACAGAGGGATGAAGTAACTGGGCCTGGGCTTCTAGTAAACGTGTCTTATCTTCATTCTTGTCCATGATTTCCACATTCAGGATATCAAGGTGCAGCTCTTGGGGATGGACATGAGGTCTGCAGGCTGGAGGTGATGTCATTGGCAAATGATTTGGTACCTGTGGCCCCATCCAACCAGAATCTCCAGCAAGCAACTCAGCAGTTCAGTGCTCAGTAGGAAGGATGAGGCTTTGGTACTGTTCTATAAAAGGCTGGACTGCTGCTTTCAGGTGAGGGGAAGAGGCTGCCTGCAGTGAAGAAGTTCAAGTACCTTGGGATCTTGTTCCCAAGTGGTGGCAAGATAGAACAGTGAAGGACAAACAGATTGGTTTCATGGTGGAAATTTTGCGGATAATGAGCAGGGGATAGTTTCCCGAAGCCTTCTTAACGCCTGTGTTGTTCATAAGTTCTCTGTTAAAAGAGGGAAGAACGTACCGTCAAGAAGGTTTCAGGAAACTCAGCCCAGGTCTGTGGTGGCGAAGCAGGAGAAGTCATCAGGCAAAGCTTGTGGTTTTCTCCTCAATCTATTTAACTATCCTCATATATGGTCGTGAGCTATGGGTAAAGACCAAAACAGCAAAGCTGCAAGTACAAAGGGCCTAAATGTTCTAGCAGTTGCGTTCTGAGTTTGGAGATCTGGAGGGATCTTCAAGCAGAGCCAATGCTCCTTTGGATCGGGAGGAGTTACTTGAGGTTGCTTGGGCACCTTATAAGGATGCTACCTGGTCGGGTCCTAAGGGAGTTGTTCCGTTTATGTTCCATTGGGCAGAACCTTCAGGTCAGGCCTAGAGCTATTCCTCCCAGTTGACTTGGGAAAGTGTGGGATCCCCTAGACAAGCTACAGACTGTGGATTTTGTATGGAAGGTTTGGTCTGACCTGCTTGGCATGCTGCCACCATGACCTTCACTAGGAAAATCAGTGTGAAAAGATGAAATGAGAGGTTTAAAAATTTTTGTTGTCAAGGAAAGGTCAGATTACATTTTCATTGGTTTCTTTAGCTAGGGGCTTGAGTCCTTAGTTCAGTATCCTGATTGTATACCTTTGTATTCTGGTTGTCAAGGACGTTGGTTTGGTTGCTGTGCAGGCCATTCCTGCTGTATTGATTTCTGAGATTCATTAGATGTCTGCTGACCAGATTCAGTCGTTGCTGGAGCCAGGGTAGTATGTGCTGGTTACATATTTTTTGAAAGTAATTCTGTAGTAGTTCTTTCTAAAACTTATTTAAGATATTTACTTGTTCTTTGTGCTCCATGTGACTGGATGAGTCAGTATTCCAGTGCATATGTTGTATATGGCAAATGAAACATCTTAAATATTAATTTATTCTTATTTTGTCCTAATTATGAATTTATTTACAGTATTCAGGCAAAATCTAATGAATTTTAAAATGATTAAGATGCTTGGGTCTGGAAGACTTCCAGAGTAAATGTTGGTATCATTTCTTGTTGAAATATTACAAAAAGTGTAAATTTAGCCTAGTTTAGATGGAATATGGAAATGTCTATTTAGCAGGCTTGAGACAACATGAGAGTTCAGACTAGAAGTGAATTACTATTCACTCAATTAGTGAATAGACTATGATTATTTGCAGTTAGAACCATAACATAATAATTACTCTTTGGGGAGCCTAACCGTACACCTCCAAAGGTGGCGGTTCAAATCCTGTTGATTTTGTGTATATGTGGAAATTGTCCGGATGTCCTCCCACAACTCAAAAGCAGGTACATGAACTAGTGGTTTTGCTGTAAATGTATGGTCTACGTTGAGTGCCATGGTTTCTCCTGCCTTGTGCCCTGGGATGCCTTTAATAGACTCCAGGCTCTCCATAGGTCCTGTACTGGATAAGTGCCTGTGGAAGACAGATGGATGTTTACGTTTGCATTACAGCAAATTTTCCCCAAGCCCGCCCTTTCGGTGTATGTTTTACCTTTCGCTTAAATTCACAGTGTATCACAGTTCCGGTAGGGCATTTTTCACACTCTTCTTCGCAGTCCTGCTGATGATTCACTAGACTATTTACTGAGATTATTACATTAGGACGGGAGACGTTACAGTACTGTACTTGCCTGGTCGTTTAAGTTCCCTTCACGACACAGAGAAGATCAACCAGAATAAATAATAACAAAGAAATGTAACTAAAATGTTAAACGTAAAGTTGTATTGAAAGAGGTGCAGAAATATTTTAGTAATAAAATTTAGTTATGTACAGTTTTATACATATTTCCTTGAAGGCAAGTGCATTTTAAGTGGCCGTTTGTACTGTTATTTCTGATTAAGATAATAATACACGGAGCTGTATGCTGTACTACTTCTAATAATACAAATGTTCAGCTAGCTCCTTTTGTGGCGCTCTGTATCCATTATTGATTTGCTTTCTCGTGTCTGTTGCTCGAATGGCATCTTGAGGCTGCCTTATACACAGCGACCTTGTCAAGGCCTCCCTACTCTTAATTCAGACAGCAAAACGTCACCCATAACACTTAAGTGCGACACTCTTTGGATGTTGCTAAACGCTTGAGTGGAATAAATACCATTCAGATCTGCGCCATTAACAGTGATCAACCCCAGCTTCAGCTCTGTAGATCGTTTTGTTGATGATTTCACTTTCTCGGTCTTGCCACGCACTCAGGTGAATTTTCACTTGGTCTAGACTCGAACAACTTTGACTCGAGAAATCTTCCCGAGTCCGTAGTGCTTGTCTGTAGCCTGCATGCAGATATAGCACCTCCTCTCCCCCAGTTTTTTATAATAGTGTCCTTGTCTTTAGAAGATACACACGCCCACTCATGCACCTCATCATGTCTGCCAAGTAAGCAATTATTCGCTCTGTGTACATGATCCATAAGAAGGTTGTGTGCAAGACATCAGGTAAAAAGAAGTACAATGTGAAGTGCAAATACCACATTGATTACTGAGGTGGTTGGCAGGTCTTTCAATTTCTATCAGCATTCGGAAAGGAAACATAAATATAGCATGTAGGCAAATGCTAGTTCTCTCAGTTTGTCCAGGGCTAATGGTTAGCTATTTTACCAGCCAAAATTTGCTTAACATAGTAATCTAGTGATAGCTATCCAGCTAGTTAGCCAATGTGTTAGAAAAATAAATACTGCAGTATTTTATTAATCTTCATGTCCGAAATTCAGACCATGTCAGTGTGTGTTCAATTATGTTTAAAGGTTTTAGAGAAGACTAGTGACAATTGATGAACAGGGTCAGTTTAGGCTTGTGGGTGATACAGTATCTAATACTAGTAATAATAGTAGTAATTTTTCATACCATTATACTGTCCATACATTATACCTCAGTATATTATATTTTTATGGTAATGAACCACCTTGTGTTGGACTCAGCTACCCAGCTCCGGTAATGAACCACCTTGTGTCGGACTCAGCTACCCAGCTCCGGTAAGGGACTGACTTGTCCCCTCTTTGACTTGGTCTTCACTTGGACTTGATTAGTTAAAAATACAGTCTTGACTTGGGCTTGACTGTGGTGGACTGGAACTCAGCACTGATCTATGAACTGAGTCTCCGGATTGCTGCTATTTGAAAATGCAGGCAAACTGGCTGCCATCCCTTCCTCAATGACTCTACGCTTTGTGCCCTTTGCTTCTTGGGATACGCTGCAGGCTCCCCCATGACCCAGACTATAACAGGCGCTTTTAAGATGGATGGATGTTCTAAACTGAATTATTGCACCATGCACTTAGGGAAAGGAAATCAAAACAATTCCAACATAAATCTATTGTCCTATATATAATGTCAGTTACTTTAAAATGTTGCAATAGATTTAAAGCAAAACATATTGCAATAATATTCGTTGTGCTTCAATTACCAGAGAATTCACAGAGCTGCGATTATTGTAGGGTTAGCGTAACCAAAATAAATAGCTCAAATCTGAATCCATTTATGAAGACAGTACAGGGAAGCTTTGTTTACAAATATCAACCTACAAGGAGCACACTGAGCATATGGTCATTTCAAGTTCACTTATGGGTTTACATAATGCAGCGACTGCATGTTTATTTAGATAACGGTATTTAGTTATCTAAATAAGCAGCATTATGGCAGCCTTAGAGTCATGTCTTGATGTCACCCGCATCTGCCTTACGGATAAAGGAGACATTGATTCTAATTCTAGATTAGGACCATTAAAAGCAGGCATATGACATTAGACATTTAAAGCCCTTCGTTCTGGATGTGTTCCTATTGTAGCTTTACTGTTTTAGATGTTTGTGGTGAGTGGATATAATCTAGTTTAAAGGGGGATTAAGCGATTAAATGAAATTTGTTTACCTGCTAAATATGTACAGAACAATACACATGCACTTATCTGGTCATTGTACAGGCATTATTTCATAGAGATGATGGTTGCAGAACTGATTTAATTAGGTAGGAGTGGAGGTTTGAACAGTCTGTAGCCCCTGCACCCATGGACTAAGTATCCATTTATCTTCTAAAAGCACTTAGGATGGGGTCAGGGTTAGCGTGTCAGGACCCCAGGCAGCACAGGGAAGGGGAAGTCCTGAACAAGATGTTAGTTCCTCTAATAATAAGGGCAATTTCGGGACACCCATTCGCTGCATGTTTTTGGATGGTGGGAGAAAAGTGGAGCACTTGGAGGACACGCAGGTCAAGGGGGGCGGAGCATGCGAAATCCACACTCAACAGAATGGGGTAGGAATCAGGGGTGGGTAGTTCAGGTACAGAGAGTAGAAGTCCAAACCAAATTTTCGTTTCACCTAGACAGTTGAGTATTCTGTGACTCTTTATGCTGAACCAAAATCTTGGTCTGGACCTGAATTGCCCGTCCCTGGTGGGAAAAGGGTGGGCAACAAGCTACAAACCCCGGAAGTGTGAAGCCACGGTAGCATCCAGTGAGACCCTTGCCTTAGCTGGGCAAATTGTGATATCTAATGGGCAACAGTGCAGCCAGAGGCACATTAACACAGTCAGGGGCCTGGGTGGGGCTGTTGGTAGTTTAAAATTTTATTAATCAAAGGTTAGTTAACCCATTGCATTTAACCCCCTGAGTGCAGCATGTTTCTGTGCACACTTGTCACTGAAAGAGACAATACAGTACAGTTAAAAGGTTGCCGATTAATGCTTCTCTTAGTTAACATTGCTGTTTTTAATCCTGTTATCATTAATGCAGAACACATATACTGTACCATCACTAACTGCCATAAGTGTTGAAAACTGTTATATGTGGACAATTACAGCACAATTACAGTTTGTTTCTTTAAAAAACTGGCGGCAGAATGTGAAAGACAGACAAACCCGAAATAATAATGTTACACGTTCCCATATATATGTTCGGGGAGAAAAAAAATCATTATTTTATGTTCTGTCATTTTTCTTACGGTGATGAGCACTAATTATAGAGTCAAACACTTCGTGTTTTTGTATACCCAGTTACACGAAGCATGTCTCTTTGCTGGGATGATAACTATTTCATTAAATTTATGCCACAACTTAATCAATCAAGCATTGTGCTTAATGTCTGTAGTGCTCCTACTCTTGCAGTGTAGTTGTAAATGTACCTATCTTTAAAGACGCTCATTACTGTAACTCCTCTACATTGATGTGAATAAATAATTCCTAAGAGTTATCATCGCCTAGGGATCTGTTATGCATCCAGTTTATTCATGCAGTTTTTGTAGAATGGTTGCTTGATGGGGTGGCATCACAGTCGGTACCTCACACCTCCAGGGCTGGGGGCTTGATGGGGGTGTGTGCCTGGTGATTGACTGACATCACTTCTATGGGGTCCCGTGCCCCGTGTTTCCAGGGATAGATTCACCATGGCACTATACTAAGGAAGAGTCATTTAAAATAGACTTAAATAGCTGAAGCATAGTTTTAAAAGAAGTTAATATAACTTATAGAATTTAATATAATTTATATTTAGTGACTATATCTGTAATACCTGTGGTTTATAAATTAGTGGTGTACAAACTTCTGCAAAATTAAGACAAGACTGGACTTGTGTGCTCTACTCAGAGTCGGTGCCAGAATAAATCAGAATCTTGGTGGGCCCGAGGTGTGGGGTCATTTAAATAAAATAAAAGGCAGTGTCCTTGGTGGGGGGCTTTTGGGGGGGGGGTGTTATGGCCCACAAATGCCCCCCATGACACCAACCCTGGTTTTACCAGTGTGTAGCATTGTTTTCATATTGTTTTAGTTTTTAGGCATTTGTCAGTTAGTTTTTAAGCTGTTGTCAGGGAGAGTTTATGGGAATTCTGCTAAGTGTTTTAAATTTAGCTTTTTAAACATAAAAAATGAGTTTTTCCACATTTCTTTGTTTCCATTACAATAAATTACATTTCTATCTGTTACACTTCTGTTATACAAACAAATGGTGTTTCTGAAGACCTGGTCTGTGCGTGACGTGAAGAGAGAGGACCACATTCACTCCCTCTATTTTGACAGTTCATTCCAGTGTTGGAAAAACGTCAGAAAGGTTTAGTTCTGCGTGACTAGAATGGATCCCAAGCCAAGGGGTCCATCGTAGCTCTGACTGTTAATGGCACCGACTTACAGACAGCACCATTAAAATGTATTTAGTTACCGATCTAATACCCTGAATAGTAGTATTTCTACTATTACAGAGATAGTTATAAGTACTTATAAGGATCAGCGGGTATGTTTACGAATGTATAACTGCAACAATTGATAATAATAAATATATTCATTTTAGGTTTAGTGAGAAAGGTTTTAGCATTTTGAATAGAACATAACAGAATAAAACGCCTTTATTTTCATTTCACGTAACAGGTATCACAGTGTTCGTCACAAAAAAAAATGTGTGCACATTTTTGTGGGTGATGTGAGGGAGATTGGAGAAGCTACCGAGATGGTGAAAAGCCCTAAAATGAAAACATCAGCCAGAGAATGAAATAGTTCACGAGTCACATGCACATGTCATCTACATGTCTTTGAGTGTATTATGGGTCATTTCTCACAAGTAGGTATGCTTTGGATATTTTTAACAAAATACATAAAATTTAGGTAGAGAATCCATATACTGAGGAGCAACACCCTTGTTATAAACTTAACATTGGCATGATATTAATTATAAATTATGCGTACTGATATGAACCATTTATAAAATACATTGTTGAGGTGAGGGTGGTTGCATATCCCAGAATGCACTGGGCACAAGGCTGGGGTACATCCTGGATAGGATTCCATTCCATCACAAGGAACACTGTCACATACACTCACATCACATGCTCACCACTTCACCACAAGGTTTTGCACGGTGAGAGGAAGCTGGAAATTATGAATGTGCTGCCCCTGCAATGGTTTTCCGTAAAATGACTGAAGCTTAGCTACTGCTTTTATCACCTCTCCTCAATGTAAAATGCAAATGTCAGGACGTGATATTTTCTGATAGTCTCTGCTTTCCCAGTCATAGACAACATATTGTGAAATGTTTTCCAAAATAAAAAAAAAATGTAAAAAAATCTCTCAGGCTATGTTTAGCGGCAAAATCAATTGCTGTGTGCGCCTTCATCCCTGCAATTGTCCTTTGAGGAAATGTTCTATTATGTGAGCTAACAGCATGAAAAATCAATATTACTTTGACCAACCCCCCCCCCCCCCCCACAAAAAAAGAAAAAAGAAAAAAAAAACTCCCTTGGTAGTCTGTAGGTTACAGAATGCAAGTGAAGAAAAATAAAGTTTGGACAGATTTTTTTTTTCCCCATTTGATTATATAGCTCTGTCACCTGCCCGTCAGATCACTTCATAAGGTATTCTGCACTATTCCCAGCTATAACATACAAATGAAGGTGTATTCCAATGAAAAAATCCGCTGATTTGGAAATGTTCACCTTTGTAAAAGCCAGAAATGCATTTTGAGGGTTGTGTGAAAACCAAACTGCACTTCAGATGCTGTAGCTTACGTTTTAGGCTTGGCTTTGCATGCCATCAAACTGTCTTGTGCCCAATGCACAGCTGCCTCAGATTATTGCCTCTCAGGACCCTAGACATGCAGAACTGTCCATGCAAACACATGCAGAACCAGGAAAGGGGATCAGACCCCCCCCCCAGCTAGAGGCATGAAACCACAGGGCTGCCCACTGAGCCCCCACACCAGATTATTCTATTCCTCCTGGCTCAATTACAGACCTTTCGCTATTCGTTGTCTTCTATACTATTGGCTGTACCACATGGTTGCTTGTATTAAGTGTCACTACGACCAACTCATTCCATGGCAAGCAGAGCGGGATGTTTGGCCAAAATACCCAGGTACTTCATGCAATGTTTTATTCCACCTCTATTTCCACAGGGCCCCAGGATCCTCGAATAATAACCCGAAACACAGGGAAACATGACCATATTCCACAGGAGGTGTGGGGCTTGCACCAACATATGCCTTATCCTTTCAATGCCAAACAAAATATTAGAATGCATGAACAAAGAGATCAAATATGCCTCATCAAGCTGTAACAAACAGTTATAATCATTGTTAGTATTATCATTATTATTTTAATGATGTGATTTAGTGAATTCATGTCTCCTGTCATGGAGTCGATGTTTAATATTGGCTTTGGAAGCCCCAGATACCAGATTGTTTCGGATATTCTCTTGTCGTTGCTCTAGTATTTTGGATTTTCCATTAGCTTCTCAAGCCATCTGTCAGATGTTAAGAACAGCAACTTGTATCCTCAACCTGGCAGCACCTACCAAATTCACGACAACCTTAATATTAACTCAAGAGTTACTCAAGAGTTGAAAGAGACACATTTACTTTTTGAAATCTCATTTTCTTTATATTCATCGTCGTATCTGCAGAGGTCAGTTGCCTCAGAACAGGTTTCGAATGTGTATGACCTACTGGAGAGTAAACTATTATCTTTAAGCTCCACAGTATAGCACAGGTGAGCTATTGTGATCCAGGTACTCAAGGAAAATGCACTTACAGTAAAACATTGCTCGTATAACAAAAAATACTGACAAAATGCTTTATCTGTCATGTCCATTATTGGGTCATTACATTTTACTTTATTTTGTTAACCTTTTCGTGGGTATGAATAAAAATGGATGTCACTGTATGAAGTGCATTTCTTTTTATGACATGTAATAACTGGCATCCCATTGAGGATGTGCCCCTCTGTGCTGCCCCCTGCAGTATAAACAGTTGGAAAATTGATGAAAGGATGGATGATTCATATCACTCAAGGAAATATCATGGGCTTTGAAGTCCATCTCATTCCACCATATTGTGAACAGGAACTGGACAAGTAGTTTTGAGAAATGGTTTATATAATTTATTATACATCTGGGAAAATGTTTTACATTAAAACCAGTTGGTAGAGGTGTTTTCGGTGGAACAGATTGTTCTAACCCCTTTTCCTAACAACTTTCTGATAATATTTACCTAATTGACTGGTTTCTGCACAAAATGATGTAAAAGATGGCTTTAATCTTAATCATGTATCTCGTACATTTTACTGATATTTTAGTATACAGCTGCTGCAGAATATATTACATTATTAAAAAGTAAAATGTTCGGACAAACATGCATATACTTCAGTGGAGATGTGCAATTTTGATGCACATTCTTCAAAGAAATGAGTATCCACTGCCAGCAGACGTTTACATGTAACACAGAACAGCCATTTTTCTCAATGCTGAATTCTGAAGCCCCTGACATTTATCTTCTGACACCCACTTGTGACAAAAATAGCATCAAAGTCTTTATTTTTTAGTATATTGCCTTCCTCTGACTTTGTGTGTAGTGCGTCTACCTGGCCCTGTGACTGTATCAGGCCCCCACCGCCGGAAGATGAGAATAATACTGGTCTGGACCTGAAAAACACCTTACAACTAACATCCACTTACATCACTGATATGTGCTGTTCACTCGCCACAATGAAAACAGCAGAAGAACCTGCAAGAGGAAATGGCCCAGTTCTGCAGTGCACAGCTTATCTGCGCAGTTACCAAAAAAGACAGCTGCTGAATCTTGACATTATTGCACATTTGTCATTCTTGTTAGCTTATCTTTTTTCTTAGCGTGGTAGTAAAGATTTCCCACTTTTGAGTGCAAGGTCAATGTAATAATGCTTCAGCAGCTTTACCTCGCATGCGTACCGACTTAGCAGCTCGTGTGTCAACATCTCCGGACACATGGTGCATGCGGTGCATGTGGCTTTTTGCGAGTGCAACCGCATGTCACCCCATGCAGTCCAATTGTCGCAAATGAGCAGAATCATTAGTCATACATGCAATATTTTGCTACATCAAGCAGCCTTAACTAATATTTATTCGTATTTGGAAACAGATCCAGTAGACTTGGGGGGGGGGGGGGGGGGGCATTGCTTTATGTTTTCTGTGACTATGCTGATTACTTTTAGGATGATTAATTGCCCCATGCAGAATTACCGTTGGAAGAAAATTACTCTTGGCAAAGCGTAAGCATTAATTAATCAGTAAACACATGACAGCATAAATGTTAAGTCTTAATCTATGTGAATACAAAAGAATTTAGATAATGGCAATTATTATTTTCTGTGTAATTTGTTTCAATGCATGTCCAAGGAAATGAAAGTTCAATGGTGACAGACTGGTACACATACGGGCAGGTTTCAATACATCGAAAAAGTGTTTTATTAATTCATTTTATCAAAACACAGTTTGTTTCTTTTTGTTTGTTTAGTTTCATTCTTGTGAAATCATTTGTGAAGGCATTTTTCAAGTATTAAAACACATGCAAGGACAAAGGCTTGAATAATCACAAACAATAAATGAGGATTAGCTGTTCCACACTGTAACTATTTTCAGTTTCAGGTTCTGTTAACCTTTTCAAGAGTGAGAATTACAATGAAACTATGTGCCACGTTACAGGCACATTTTAAATGTAAATATATATAGTTGTAAAATCCTTGAGTGATTTTTAAAACCATAAGAGGTACAGTTGTCAGAGGAGAACCTCTTCCACAGCATGGTTTGCGATGTTTCCTATACTTTGTGCTCATCCTCTAAAAAAACAGCTTCAGGTGGAATTAACAAAATTTGAGCTGAGACACGGTTGCAGCATTAGCACTGCTAACACAGCATGGCCCAGGAAACTCAAAAGCCGTCTTCTTCTCATCTGAGTGCAGCATCTTCCGTTTTGCCCATTTCCCTGCTGCCCATATCCAGCACCAGGTGGACCTTCTCCGAAAAGGCCTGGATTATGGGGCTTTTTGTTCAAAATGAGTTTCAGTCGCAGCATTTAAAGGGAGGGGTGGTGGAAAAACACAGAACATGCGTTTCCATTTTTTCTGGAGAATGTTTCTCCTTCAAACAGCCTCCTTTGTTTGCACATAATCTCACACTGCAGGGGCTGAAGGATTCCTTTTAATTTCAAAGTAATTATATTTTAATGCGATCTGGTATTTCGAAAGAGTCCCTTCCCTGCCTGAAAAACAAAATATGTCACAATTTTACTTACATTTTTAATACCTGTTAGTCATCAGATTTTTTATCTGAAGGTCTTTAGCAATAGGATTTTATTTGATGAACTTCCTCTATTTGCATTTCACAAATCAATCCAGAGACACCATCTAATTTGATCAATTTATTCATATTAAACACGATGCGCATTGAACAAAATACAATAAATGAAAATCAGAGGGAAAAATCCAAAATTTCCCTAACCTCCTTCAACTGACTGAAACGGTTGCACTAATTTTAAGTAACTTTAGGTAAAAAAATATTAGATAACACTCTCTATGAATGTCATGTCTATAAGAATCAATGAACACATTCATAAAGCTATATATATATATATATACACACAGTGTGTGTATATATATATATACACACAGTGTGTGTATATATATATATACACAGTATATATATATATATATATATATATATATATATATATATATAAAGCATAAAGTTATAAACATGGTTATAAATAACTGCACCTTCATAATGCATCCATTATGCATTCATAGAACATTCAGTAAACCTTCATAATGCATTTGTAGGACATTCAGCATGTATGTATGCCATAACATCTTAACAAACCTTAACAGTTTTAATGTACATTAATAACAAGCATTATAAGATTATACAATTGTAAAGTTTGAAACTGTCATATAATGATTGTTACTTATACATATAAGAATTATGGTTTGTATTGTGTTATGAAGACATCTATAGTGCATTATAGATGAGAGCTTCACTGGAAGTTATTAAGTATTGTAGTCACTACAATACAATAATGCCTTATGACTAGGGCCGGTCAATCCTATACGCAACATAGGCGCTCGCCTAGGGCGCCAACCTCTGAGGCGGCACTGATTTGCCAGCCAATTTTACTTTCTCTCAGATGTGGGGCGCCAGCGGTCATGCTCGCCTAGGGCGCCACGTTAGCTAGAAAAAGCTGGAATGCTTTACCAATTCTTATACTGACCATTATAATGTATTATAGATACATTAACCAAATATTAATATAGATTTTACATTGCTGCACATGTAATGAAATAAGATCATACACAAAAACAAAGCGTGTTTCATTTATCATATGACAGTTGCTAGTATGTGTCAGAGTTCGCCGGGTGAGCGCACGGGCTGACAAGCGGGCAGGAAGCAGGCAAAGTACGGGGAAAACGGGGATTTATTCGGATCGGGACGGAGCAGACAGCACTAAGACTAACTAACATCAATGATGGACAAGAAACCAGGGCAAGACACGGACTGAAATAGACGAGACTGGGCAAAAATAATCGGACACAGCTGGGCAAGATCGGGGAAGCACACGTGGACAATCAGGGGGCGTGGCACACATGTGGACAATCTGGGGGCGGGCACACACGTGGACAATAAGGGGGCGTGGCACACATGTGGACAATCTGGGGGCGTGGCACACACGAGGAGCGGACGAGCCGGGCATGACAGTATGTCTCCCCCCCCCCCCCCCCTGTCCTGTCCAGGAATTGTGGACAGATATTTTTGTAACTGTTAACATTTTGTGAGGAACAACTAGAAGCCTGAGCCCCCCCCCCCGGGCCACCACCACCCCAAAGAAAGGGGCCAGCAACCGTGCCCAGGAGACCAACCGCACCCAGGACGGAGCAGCAAGCCCCGAACCCAGGCCCCCACCATCCACACAGACACCCCGCAAACACACCTCTCAGCCATGCACATACACCATACACACATCCCCACAGCATACACAGACACCCACACACAGAGACACGAAGACACAGGTCCATAAGAGGAGCAATTTAACCACTGTTGGCAGAAGAAGAGACTTGCTAATCAAGAAATGAAGATAATGTGTGTCCAGAATTAGGCCAGGAAATTTTAACAAATATATATGTGCATTAGGACGCTCAAAATGATGGACATGGCCGAAGGGAGGACATATGCAATCAGGCGCCAAAGTAAATCAAAAAGGAAAAGGGCAGGAATAACATAAGAGACACTGTTAACGACAGATTTGCACTCATGGGTGAATGTGAGGGTCCGTTTATCAAAGCATAAATCGACAAATGACAGGAAGACCAAAGACACTTTCTTAGCACTGAACGGTAACTCTAAAAGCACAAAGGTTAACCACAGATACACAGTCTTGAAACAAAAATTGTCAGTAATCTTTCGTATTGCAAAAACATGGACTCTCTGTGGGTCCCCGAGGACCAGATTGGGAAATGCTGAAATATAGAATAAGGCAGCAGACAAATATTCACACGTCTCTTCCCATATATTGAGAAACAGGAATTGTGGACAGATATTTTTGTAACTGTTAACATTTTGTGAGGAACCACTAATGTTTCAATTGTCTTTTTTTCAAAATTAACACTGACTGAAGGCAATAAAATGAAGACATTTGTGGAATTACTGATTTTTGGTTTTAACAAACAAATAAGTAACAAATCCCCAAGGAGGACTTAAAAAAGCTAAGTGAGAATGAAAAAAAAAAGCAAAGTTTCTATTGACAGATTGGTGGCTCTGGAGGTGTGAAGATGCTACATAGTTTCAGATTCTGACTGTATGTCTACATGCAAAACCAGCCTCTCTCAGACTTGTTATTTCAGTGTCGCGCTGGTGAGGAAGGACACCTCTCCGTGTTGCACAGGTAGCGAGGCTGCCGGCCTGATTTGTCTAACAAACTGTCGGTTTGCTCATTGCTACCGAGTGACGTGAAATCGTCAGGCATCACAGACACACCACTGGCACAGCAGTTCACTGCAATGCAAACAGTGGAGTTGATTTAAAAAAAAAAAAAAAAAAAAGCAGGAAATATTTAGTGCTCCATGAGTATGCCTGATGGAAATGGGTCTCTGGACAATTTTATGTATTTCACTTGTTTTTTTTTATGTAACATTGAAGGTTTAAACGTTTCTGGGAAACACTGTTTAGCTCTAAAGGCAGATTTCACATTTGCTAAACAGAACGTGAAGGGATTACTGAAAATGTTACAGATGTGGTTAAGATGGGAGACTGGGGTACAGCTCTGTCGTTCCCTGAGGAGGCCCCGCAATACACAATGTGTCCCCACAGAGGCAAGGTCTGCCCTGTGCAAATGCACTCTAACATCATCTATAAGACAATGACACTGATCATTAATGAGCCAATAAATTATCTAGAAAATACATTTTTTTATGCTTTGTACTTAGACGTATGACCTGAATGCGTATGTCCCCATTTTCATTAATTGTCAATATTCTATTAATAATAATACTGCTTAGTACTAAATATGTAAACTCATGTTGCAATTATAAAGGCAAAGACGCTAACAGAATTAGCATAGCTATCGATGACCTGCTACTTTAGCAAAGTCTGCTAAAAGGCATCCATACAGTGAATTCTGGCACTGGTTAAATGGTTTTAAAAATGTAGCTTTAATGGGTGTACATATGAATAAGATGTTTCACGTGCTTCGTGTATTCACTGGAATTATGGGTGATATTCAACAACAGGAATTCTACTGAATGAGACTCTTCCAATTATGTGTTATTCTGCTTGGTGGAATTTTAATTTTAATAGACTTTGGAATATACATTTTAAATGTTAAGGGAAAAAAGGGATTTAATACAAACGGTCTAACTAATACGCAAATGTGACCTAAATTTCACTCACAAATTTCCTGTAAAAATATTATCAGATCAAGATTTTTTTCTTCTGCAAAATTAAACATAGCTAGATGCATTTCTTTTTAAATACAGTTCATTATTTAACTGAGCAATTCATTTTATCAAATAACACCCTAAATTAATTGAAAAAAAAATGTATTACTTAAAAATCTTTGGTAACACTTTATTTGGGTAGTCTACCTACAGAGGGCTAAGAGAGTATTTGTAACATCTGAACAACTTAGTTGAGATTCGACAATTCAGCTGTTTATGTCTGTAGATGTTTAACAGAATACGTAGTATATAGAGCAAATGTAAAGATTCATGAATGTACCTACTTTTCTTAGAATAATTTAACTCAATTTGACTACTCACTCAGCCAACGTTACATGAATTGCTGAATCTCAACTAATACATGGTTACAAATGTAACAAATACTCTGTATATCCTCTGTAGGCAGACTATCCACATAAAGTATTATCAAATCTTCTTTTGGAAGAGGTGACTTCATTGGAAATATAGGTGAGTGACTAAACTTAAGTCCAAGTATTTGCGTTGTTTCTGGTAAATGTCGCCTGACAGACTCCTACCAAAATGTACATCACTTCCAAAAATCTCCACCCCTATCACACATTGGTATTGCTTACATCCTCTTGCGGTGCTGTTATTAGTTTTCTATCCGTACAGTTAAAGATTAACGTTGCTAATGAGCGTCACTGATACTGTTTACCTTCCCGTGCCTCACATCCCTTTGGTTCACCTCATTCGGTCATGAGAGGAAAAAGCGATTTCAGTTACCACAGAAACTTGACATAATAGAAATATTTACGTGTGCGCCACATACTGAATTGTTTGTTTAGCGTAAATACTGATGTGTGTATGACATGAAACATAATGGAGAAATTCGTGTTACACTTCGTTACAGTCATTTCACGATACCTTTACTCAAAAATTAACGCATGTACATGAAACACTTGGTGGATGAATTAATCTAATCTGACATCTAACTGTTTGTGAAAATGGATCTCAGGTTGTGAACAGTAATATGTGCATGATATGTTTGGTAAAGAAACTAAATATAAATATTAATGTATGTTCCGCAGTATTCCTAACACAAAGTAACAGTAGAGGAGCCTAATTTTAGAAAAATTCTCCTGGATATACAATGGTGTCAGAAATAACCCTAAGGTGATATGGTAAACGAATGTTCACGATTACCTTCTCATTTCTGGCTTTTATGTGCAAAATAATTTATGCAATAATTTTTTTTTTGACAAGGAAACAAGAAAGTGTAACATTCCAATTTCTTCTCCTCAGAAAGTAAATAAAAATGGAATATTCAAAGACTGCAGTGTGTCTGAAAATAAAATTATACTAATTTGTGTGGGATGTATCAGAAAATATGCCCAGCTTATGGGAGGGGAAATTCTCTGGAAATAACCAAGTATACTTTCCCGGTCACACCGATTATCATTTGGGGCTTTTTTTCTTGATTTCTGATTAAATTACTTTCTTAATAAAAGAGGACAGACCAGACATGTCCATTTTGCATTAGTCATACTACAACTTCATTGTTCCTCTTCGCCTCTCATTTTTGAGCTTATCATATTTCTTGTCAGTGTTTTTTCATGCACATTCTGCAAGCGTAGGGGCAGCCCACACCAATGCAATTGTCATTACAACTTGGGAACTACAGCCACCTAGTCAAGTAAAATACCCAAGGAAATGCTATCAATGGTGCAAAAAAAGCTGAAAGTCTTTCAACTGAGTTTTAAGCAGGATTTTTTTTATGTAATATTTTAACACATTATCTACAGTACTAGCCTTACCTACTATTTATATATGAGGTGTGTGTATACATGCATTCATATATAAACACATATATTTGCAAACAAAAAAATTATGACTACAGACTCTTAAAAAGTACAAGAACATGTGTACATAGACAAGGGTTTTCTAGTTACAAAACAAGACAAAATTATTAAGATTAGTGAAAAGTGATCCTATGTATCTAAAAACAGAAATCTCTTTATAGTACAGAAAGCAAGACACCTGGCCTCCCCCACTCCTTACACCCCCCCCCCCAGAAAAGAACAAAGAAAACAGAGCACAATACTGCATTAACAAACCGAGTAGAATGCTACATTGTGTTTGACATTTTACTAATTATAATATACTCTATACTGTCTCATAATCCTGTCTTATTGGCAACATGAAGTCAAGCACATAAGCAGCCTAAATTATAGGGAATCAAGAAAATATGCAATTGAAAAAATCCTGAGTACAGATTAGTTTTTTTGGGCATGCCGAACTTAATGAGCTACTCCCTCGTCTTAAAGCAGATATGATGTGGGTCATGGAGAAATTGCCACTACTTGGCGGGGTTGTGGCCTACTTTAGCGGCAGAAACTCATTAAGCGATTTAGCATCTTAATGGCTAGTAAAACGACTCGGCAGGCAGAGAAGCAGCGACCCCAGCAGAGTTCAAAGACAGTGATAGAAAAAGCTTGACCAGGAATCCTGAATCCAGGCTAGTATTCATCTAAGTGAGGAACACGCGTAAAAGTAGGTGTTGCTGTTATGAGCACGTAACCCAAAATTCAAAGTTCAAATCCCAGCAGGGTCCCTGTGATGTTGCCCTTGGTTAAGGTACTTAACCGAAATTGCTCAAAGAAAACATCCGGTTCTGTATACGAGGGCAAAGTGTAAAGTCTCTTTCAATAAGAGCACTAGTCGAGAAACTAAGGAGGAAAACTTCTCAGTGCAGGAGGCCAGATGAGCTTAATCACTGGAGGACTTAAGCCGGCAGCCGGCAGAATTCCCCACACACATAGGTTTACGTTATCAACGTCAAGCAGTGACCAACTCTCGTTCTTGAGGCCTAGCTTTTTGGTTTCTTTAATTAATTAAAATTTAAATAAGGTCAGGGAGGATTCCAGAGCATCACTGGACGTACACTTCTACACTTGGTCACATAGTCAAAGAAATTTAGATTCACCGATTCATTAAAATGTTGATTTTTCTCTTCTCTTTATTCATCAAAGGTCACTGAGTCATTTTTATTCTTTTTTTTCTTGTCCAGACGTATCTGCTGTAATTCTACACGGATGGGTGTGCCTGTCAGTTCACCCAACTCTGTTGAAAACAAAGAGATTCTTTCTGACTCTGTCCGGTGAATTCTAACATAGTAGCTAATCAGTTCCCTGCGCTGCTGTGCTCTCGGAGAACCGCAGCCGACGGTTCCTCACACGTGTCAGTGGGAGCTGAGATACCAGATGCTGCTCTGAAGCTGCTGTTTTTCTATCTCTTGTTACTGCATTTGAGACTCTGAGAGCTGAGACTCACCTTTGATGTCTTCCTCATTAAGGCCCTTGAAGCATTTTGAAGAGCTTACCTTTAAACCCCGCTGTGATGAATTTCCAAGTGTTTAGGACGTTCCCGGGTTTGATAACCACGTTCGGATCCTCGGCCCTCTCTTTGGTCTTTGCAGGGCTAATGTGTGCACTCACGCCCAATCGACAACAGAAAGTCTTCTATTATTAGACTGTAGTGAGTCATTCAAAGATTCATGTTGAAAAGGTTACCTGAATCAGAACAGTAGTAACAGCAAGTACATGCCTGTTGTATCAACTATGATTCACCCTGAAACCACAGAAGAGCAAGTCTTACTGCCATTTTGCAAGTATTTACTCAACAGAAGACAAGTGACATGATATAATTAAAAAATCATTTTGTTTATACACGGCACATACGGAACATATAAACACAGTTCAAAATATTGTCTCCTTCAAATGATTTATTATGACACTTCCAAAAATCACATAAACTAACAAAATACCACGTCAACCGAAAACCCAAAGTGATGGCTTGTTTCATGTCATCCATACGTTATCTTCACTGTACTTCTGAGTTTGGAATAACTGCAAACTTTGCTCTAACCACTGAATGGTTGTGAAGTAATTACTATAATCAGTGGACGATTTTAATTGAAGAAGCACATGTGCACTTTCTTGTACTTTCTGGAGAGCATTTTAAAGGAAACTACACCAGACAAACTTCATAGAGCATGGGATCCCTTTGCCATAGCTCATTACCATGGAATCTCTTTGCCATAGCTCATTACCATGGGATCTCTTTGCCATAGCTCATTACCATGGGATCTCTTTGCCATAGCTCATTACCATGGGATCTCTTTGCCATAGCTCATTACCATGGGATCTCTTTGCCATAGCTCATTACCATGGGATCTCTTTGCCATAGCTCATTACCATGGAATCTCTTTGCCATAGCTCATTACCATGGGATCTCTTTGCCATAGCTCATTACCATGGGATCTCTTTGCCATAGCTCATTACCATGGGATCTCTTTGCCATAGCTCATTACCATGGGATCTCTTTGCCATAGCTCATTACCATGGGATCTCTTTGCCATAGCTCATTACCATGGGATCTCTTTGCCATAGCTCATTACCATGGGATCTCTTTGCCATAGCTCATTACCATGGGATCTCTTTGCCATAGCTCATTACCATGGGATCTCTTTGCCATAGCTCATTACCATGGGATCTCTTTGCCATAGCTCATTACCATGGGATCTCTTTGCCATAGCTCATTACCATGGGATCTCTTTGCCATAGCTCATTACCATGGGATCTCTTTGCCATAGCTCATTACCATGGAATCTCTTTGCCATAGCTCATTACCATGGAATCTCTTTGCCATAGCTCATTACCACATGCAGCATGAAAGGCCAAAGCACACAGACTGACGCAGCTAAGCATCTCAAAAGTAGACCCCCCCGACCCCCCCACTTCACCCCACATCGTGACTCGTGACAGCAAGAACAGTGATGCCAG
The DNA here is from genome assembly GCF_023856365.1 of Brienomyrus brachyistius. Taxonomy (NCBI): domain Eukaryota; kingdom Metazoa; phylum Chordata; class Actinopteri; order Osteoglossiformes; family Mormyridae; genus Brienomyrus; species Brienomyrus brachyistius. Next base: position 228,220 of record NC_064540.1, read on the forward strand.
CCATCGGGGGTTGGGGGGGGAATCACCACCGCCTTGCAAACTCTTAATGTCGAGCTGAAATGCCTGCAGGCAGCATAGAGAAAAGGGGGAGTGTGACTCAAAATGAGGGCGATACACCCCATCCCATCCCACCTCATCCCACCCCATCCCATCCCACCTCATCCCACCCCATCCCATCCCACCTCATCCCACCCCATCCCATCCCACCTCATCCCACCCCATCCCACTCCATTCCACCCCATCCCACCCCACTCCCAGGGGCAGTGTGTGCTGCTCTAGGAGGGCAGGAGAGCTAATGAGAAAATATTGTCTACAAAAGACTGCCCAGTTACACGAAACCGTACCAAAAAAATAAAATAAATAAAATCATAGACTACTGATGGAGACCTGGCTATCCTGTCACAGTCCCAGCCCCAAAATGTCCTTCCATTTCATTCCTGATAGAGAAGCTTCAGCCTTCGCAGTCTTGCAAAAGAGTAACTGAAGTCCAAAGAAAATTATGAGAATATAAGGGAATCCCTAATACACATATACCTGTCCATCTTCCAGCTGCTTATGCAGTTCAGTCAGGGGGGGTTGAAGCCTAACCTAAGACACACGTGGCAGAAGGCAGGGCAAAGCAATAGTGTGCATACAATTATGTAAAATTTTATATAAGCTGTTTACAGAAATATGCCATGTTTGACAAAGAATCCTTCAGATATTTTATCTCAGAAAGTCTTCAAAACGCTACTGTATTTTTAAATAATAACAATAATAATAATAATATATTAATTTCACTATGCTGAATCGTGCAGAACTGCTAAAGATACAAAAATATGCCTCCGTTGATAACATAATCAAAATTTTTGAAATCACGTCATCCAGCATTTGCTTAATGCAAGCAACGGTATTCAAACACATCTGATGATATTGCGCAACAATCATTAGACTGATGCTGTTTAATTCATGAAGGCCCTGTGACAGGTACGGACGCTGCGTCTCGTCAGAAATTATACGAAAAAACTGAGCTCGACCGTCCCACCACCCTTCAAAAAACCAGCTCAGGATTTCCTCAGGTGTCATATTGACTGGTGCAAAGGAATGTCTCACACACACACACACACACACACACACACACACACACACACACACACACACATATATATATATATACAGACACACACACAAGATGGCTTTATCCAGCGCTGAGCGCTCTGACAGTACTGACACCTCCTGTTAAAATGTTATAATACTTGGCAGAACAGGCTTCTCACCTGAAAATAGTATGTGTAGGTGACTGGTATTTCTATTGAGTGGGCACAGAAAATACCCAACTTACTTTTAGCGTGCTGCATGGCTTGGGAAAGAACCAAGCTTGATAAACTGACCTGCATGAGTTATAAAATCTTTTCCTTTGTTATCGCTCAGAAGGCGCTTCTCACTTTCTGCATGGAGTTACAGGACGCCGCTTTCTAAACACATCGCTGTAGACACGGCGGGCATTTCCTTATATAAAGTTTACCTGTTGCACTAATACACTCCGAACACGCTTCCCCTGATATCTGCAGCTCTGCTTTCTGTCACGAATAAACTCAGCATAACATTTAAACCACTTATTCTACTTATTATTTGCGCAGCGTGAGTTAAATGAATAATGAGCGTCAACATTATTTTCTCACTGGCGCTGCATAAACATACACGATATGAAGAATTTTTTAATTCTTCGTCCAAGGAAAGTGAATTTCAATTTTTAATCATTTCACAGCAGATTTGGTGATTTCAGAGGGGTTTATTAGATGGTTTACGGCGCACTTATCGCAGGCATTGCAGCCCAATGTTTACGGTTGCGCATCTGTTTAACATTAAAAGATTTCGCCCCCATGGGAACCTGTTCCACTTTTCGTTTACAGTTTCGGTCGATGTGAGACATAAGTTATGAACATTAATACCTGAGAAGGAAGGGAGAAAAGGAGACCTTTCTAATTGTTTCTCACGTATTGTTTTGCCGACCTAAGCAGCCTCCTTAGCTTTTTACGTGCTATGACTCACAAATGTCCCCTAGTCCAGCAAAGACAATCAGACGGTCATACTCGGGTGCATTACTGTGCATCTGTGCCAAAGGTGCACATTGCTTTTACCGTGGACCATTTCCCGTGGAATGTTTAAAGGGCATGTTAAAAAGGTATAGCTTTAAAAATAAATAAAAAGGCAGTAAAATAAAAGAAAGACCACGTGAGGGGGAAAGGGTGAAAGCGAGTATATACATTACTCATAACATAACCGCCAACAGTAAAACAGCTTCTGACATTTAACTTGAAGCGGTCGCGCATATTCGATAAGATCAGACCGTTAAGAACCTGTGATATATACATATACTACATAAACTTTTACGTTTAGTATAAGTATACTTTTATATCAGTTGTTTGATGCCCTAAATAACACACATACATACAGTACTGTGCAAAGGTCTTAGGCTGCCAAAGAAAATCACGTTTAAATTATCTGTACTTTGGGGTAAAACTGATTTAAAGGATTTATACGTGTGTTAGCTTAGCCATTTTAGCTAGAATTTGCAGTAACCATCACGATACAATCTTTTTTTTCAATTCATGCGCTAGTATACCATGTTTGGATAATCAGTATCTCATAAAATTATTTAACTAATTAATCTAGCGAATATTGGTGAAATTTAACAAAAACATGGAATAGCTAAGGTGCTCCTGAGCAGAGGTTTGGGAACCTGTGCTGTGGTTTAGATATCAGTGACTCTAGAAAACAAGAAGAAATCCATGTTATTTTCATTGTGTTACTGTTCATTTGCATATATATATGTTGCATTGTTTTTTTTTCTGAGTAAATATACACTCGCTATTTAGATAAGTAGCTTTACACATTTTGTTTAACGGCCTAACAGTTTTGCACATTATTGTGTAGATATCCTGGGATAAGCTGTTAGAAGATGGACTAACTGGTAGATGGAAACTTTATGGACAGGCCGAATTCAATGTTCAAAGTAACAAAAAAGATAGAAATACTGTATGCAACTACTTCAATTGAACATTTTTGTCAGGCTAACAGCACACACGCAGCAAACTACACATATCTTGATTCACGCACGTTTTAGTTGAAGCTCAGGACACGTTTTGCCGTTTAATGATTTATGAGGCATAATCCATCCGTCTTCCATAACCACCTATCCAGTAGGGTGCTCGTGAGCCTGGAGACCGTCCCTGGTGTGGGAGACACTAGCCAGGGTAGATGCATAACACGCAGTACAAGAGTAAACAACAGTATGTGCCCAGAGTGCACCTCTCTAATGATTTTTATTAGATCAGAAGAATGTAGCTTTGCAGAAAAAATGGGAAGATAAAACAGGAAAGCAAAACAAGTTGTGAATGCTAGTTTAGACAAGGAAAACATCTGCGGCGCTGGATCAGCAAACCAGAGAAACAACTTAAACCAAAAAATCTAGTAACCTCCTTTACTTTACACTTTGAGTTCATGCACCCATGCAATAAATCAGAATTCCTACTGAAGTCTTTGGGTGTGGGACAGGCTGAGGTTTCCTGATTTTATTATTTTTGCTCTTATTCGCAGGTCATAGTGTGCGAGTCTGTGTGCCCTGTGATGGACTGTGCCCTGTCCAGAATGCCTTCTGGGTTAGGCTCCAATGCTCCTGCACTGGATAAGTGGTTTTGGATGATCGATAGCTAGATCATTTACTTTATTATTTACAGTAGTTGAATTTGTTTGTTTTGTCTACGGACCACAGTCATTGTTTTGGGTTACATCACATTTTGTTTTGTTTTTTTGTCCTGCATTAGAGTATCCATTAGAGTATCCAGTCATCCTTTATATTTTTTCGTCAGCCAGGAAGCTTTGAGGGTTTGGACCCGACTCCCATCCTGTCAAGCAAAGGCTAGATGTTGGACTGCAACCTGCATTGCACTGTGTGGGGGATCCTGATAAAAACTACCAACAAAACCGGCAACTGCTGCTATAAAGTCAGGTACACAACAGTTAAGAGCAATAACCCTGGCCAGCCCCCCAGCCCCACCCCTTCAAAGTGCGCCAAGGACAGGTACTTAATGATTTTATTTCGTAACCATTCTGTTTACTGTTACGGTTGACAAATGACACACATCAGAATCAGATAGAAGCCTGAGCTGCAGGGACGATCACGTGACCGCTGCATTCTGCTGGGGCCAGTAGCCATAAACATTGCTATTTCCTAGGCAGGCTTTAAACAATTCAGAATGGGTCTGCAGCTGAAAAGGAAAATGTCCAGGTGAAGGTAAATGCGACTGCATAATTCATTTCTAGGGCTCTTATGTACTTTTGCTGTTGTCTCGCATTAGATTTAGAGTTTATCTCTTTAAAAAACAGCTGCATTGAGGACCTTTTGGGGAAAAAGGGTCAAATCTTAAAACAAAATTAAAGGCATGTTATAGGCCTGTATAAAAATCCGCACTGCGAATAATTTAGGCAGGCCAGTTAGTCTAACTGTATTTCTTTGAATGTCTTTTGAAACCAGAGAATTCTGACGTTGGGAGGACATGCGAACTGCACACAAACACGGGGGGGGGGGGGGGGGGGGGGCAGGATTTCACACTCCCAGCAGTGAGGCATCAGTGCTTCCTACTGAGCCACCATGCTGCCCTTTGTATTGTATATATTTATAAAAAGATATTTTTTAATAACCCATTAAAGACGAAAGATTTCCAGGAGAACGACACGGTCATATCTATATGCCGAAATTTCGTTGAATCCATTCAGCAAAACTTGCGTGAAACATGTGTGAAGCATGCAGTCATATAGCCTGGCTCAGACTTCACCTCAGCGATCCCCTGTATAGGAATGGAAATCAGTGTGGCTTTACGAGTTAGTATAGAAGAAATTTAAAAATAAAAGAGTGTGACAGTTGTTGGCTGGTTGAACTTTTATTGGATGATGCTTATTTAGACAGGAACAGAATCCTGCTTTATGACATGCAGGGAATCCGATTCAGTTTCATCAGGCAAGATCTCTTACGTTTATTTAACCGATACTTTTACCCAAAGCATTTCGAGCCATGCAAGGGCATAACTTTGGCTGGAACATTTGGGGGATTGGGGTCTCCACCTAATATGGGAGAAACATGATTATTGGGTGGGGGGGGGGGTGTATTAGCTGGTTTTGATTTATTTGGGGGGGCCTACAACTCCCCCATCCCCCCTGTAATTTGGGGAAGATGGTGATGCAGGAGGTAGTGCTATCGTTCGGCAACTGGAGGGTTGCAGGTTCCGGCCCTGGTTCCTCCTGACACCATCAAAGTGTCCTTGAGCAAAACACTGAACCCCAAATTGCTCCCGGTGAGCAGGTTGGCACCTTGCATGGCAGCCTCCGCTACCGGTGTATGAATGTGTGTATGAATGGGTGAATGTGAGGCATAACATGTAAAGTGCTTTGAGTACTCGTAGGAGTAGAAAAGCGCTATATAAATGCAGTCCATTTACCATTAAATTTACGTCCATGGAGCCAGGGGATTTGAACCCACAAGCTGCCGGGCACAGGCACAAATCCTTAGACTGCCGAATTGCACACTGCTCCCATTGGCGGGTGCATGGAGGTTTGTTTGGTCCAGGGCAGCATAAAAACAGTGGAAAAGCAGGATGTGACACATAAAGACGTCACATGCAGTGCTCAAATGGAAATGCATTGTAATTTCGGCTTCTAATGGAACGAGTGCATCTAAACCATCATAGCAGAACCTCAGTCTGCACTCGATGTACAATTTTTCCATTTGAAGCTAAAACATTCTACTGTCTACCTCATTTCTCCCCAAAGTCCACTGTCTGCTGTCATAACCCAGTGTTCACCTACTTCCTCAGCCGCCATCACCCATGACAGCTTAAGTTGCTTGTGTGTGGCACCGGCTGAATTTGCCCATTACGTCTTACGCCCTCAGTCGTTCCGCATTCAGAAATCTGCTTTTTCATCCAGGCATTCCCGTAATATTACACATACTGTAATATCGAAGCGCAAATTTAAAACCGGAGGTGAGGACTGCAGCAAACATTTAATTATCTCGCCAGCCACTTACGTCACGTGTGGAAGACAAGCGTTCTGTGTCTTTGTGCCATTTTCGTTACTTCTCTCATTCTGTAAATTCATCTTTTGAAGGTTCCTCCTCTGCTGTTCGAACATAGAGAGCTCACGGAAAGGTATTTAGACAAAGGTAGACTTACGGGGGGTGTTTCAATGCTAAAAACACTACGAAACCAGTGGGGGGGGGGGGGGGGGGGGCGGTGACAGGGACGTAGGGTGAATGAGTTGCCATTTACTGGAAGCCATACAATGCAAATACAAGACACATATACATATTATGGAGATATTAGTCACTCTTCTACTAGACAGTAATGCCAGACAGTAATGACATGTAATGTGCTATTTATAATTTGATGTCCTGATTCCGGAGTTAATTCTTGGTATGTCAAAAGATTGCCCTTAATGTTTCTAGTGATTGAGGAAACAATATCCACATTTTGCTGGATCAGCTGCCAGAAGGAGTCCTGATATTGCCCTCCTGAGCCTGTGCAGTGGCTTGGAGGGAAGCATCGTAGACCCATGTCTCCAGGATAGTGGGTTTGAGTCCCACCCTTATTCCATGTGTGGGTCAGCCCTGCCACTCTGGTTTCTCTTAACGGTCCGGAAATATTGATTTAGGTGAATTTGTGTCTTTACCAGGGCTGGTGAACCTGATCCATGGAGGGCTGGTGCAGGTTTTTGGGATGATCTCTCCATCAACCAATAACAGTGGGTCCCCAGGACTGGAGCTGAGAGCCACCGCTTTATTATTGGCTGACTGAGAGGTCATCTCAAACACCCACACCCACACCAGCTCTCCATGGATCAGGTTTCCCACCCCAGCTTTAAACTATCAACGGGAGGGGTATTGGAGGGGCATGGATACCCTGGCAGATTCAGGGGGCTTAGCATTTGAGAAAGGCCCTTGAACACATAGAATTAGGCAGGGGGACCCAAGGTGACATTTGTAATAAGGGGTCCAGAATTTCTGGGTATGGCCTTAACAAAGGACTGGCATGCTGCTCAGAGGGTGTCCTACCATATGCTCTGTCTTTCCTGGGACAGGTTCCAGTCTTATTCAATCTGTAGTAGATAAATTATTGGGAGATGGAGGCATGGAAATTGTAAGTTGCTTTGGGTGAAAGCATCAGCTAAGCAAGTCAGCGTGAACCGTCAGAGGATCCTCTGCGCTGTTGTTCCCCCCAACAACGGACTGTGGAATGTCACGGATGGTTCTCTTGTTCTTCCTCTCGGCAGTTGCATGCCGTGCCCCTGTGCTACTGTCATCTTTAAGGGAAGGAAGGAGGAAGACAGACTTCAGAATTCTGGGAGAAATTAGCAGATACTTCGTTCATGAAGACACCAGACGCAGAAGGGGAGGATGAGGACTGGATGTCAACACAAAATGCCCAACAGGTCATAGTCCATAGCTATACCTAATGAGGGTTTCCTACTCAGGGGGGAAACAAGTCGTGGCGACTGAGCGTACCCTCAGGTTAACCCAAAGAGTACCTGTAAGTTACTGGTACAGTATGTTACTGGAGGCGAGAAGCAGTGATTGACAGCACCTGGTAATTCCATCTACCGTGGTTAGCCAGGACGCATTTCTCATGTCACTTAGAATAAGGTTTACTTTGTAAACATCACTAAAATATGCAGTGACGACTGCATGGTTAATAACCGTAAATAAAATCAGCTGCATCCATTCAATCAATCGAGATTAATGAAAAACGGTAGGTCATTTTCTTGTGGTATATAATTTATTTGCTGCAAGTATGGAGAAATAAAAAAAAAAAATCCCCAAAATTGTGTTGAATATGAGAATCATGTAAATAACTACACATTTATTTATATATATTTATTTATATTTATTTATTACAAATATATATATATATATATGTATATGTATATATGTATATATATATATATATATATATATGTATATGTATATATGTATATATATATATATATATATATATATAAATGTTGCTGAATCGAAGTAGAAATTATTGTATAAACGTCTTATGAAGCAATTATGAATTTGTTACCATAACAGGGCAAAAAATAAACAGTATTGTTTTGTTTAAGAAGAAAAGCTGGCAGTCTTGAATCTCAAGTTGGGTTATTCATTTTCACCAATGATCATGGTGTTACGTTCATTGAAGCCCCTTGTCTTTGGCATTATGCATGCCTTTCACCTCCGAAGCAATTTCAGCAGATTTATACTCCAAGACACGCCGTTAACCCGTGGTATGCCGCTCGACAGTCCTTTCACGATACCTCGGGGCACCCGGCAGAAAATATGATTTTTCTTCCTCTGTGAGATTAATTCCAACATTGTGGAGCAGATGAAACAGTGTTTCTGAGGAGAGGGCAGTCAGCACACAGACAAGGCTCAGGAAAATAGATCGTTGAGGACAACAATTTCATTTTTTTTCCACAGGATCTCTTTCAATACAAATGCATAACCTGAAGAAGGTGCAGTGACATATGGGCCAACTCCCTGTTTGAAATGGTAATGTTAGTGGCTCTGAATGTCATTTGTACATAAAAACAAAATGAAATCACATTAGGACTAAGGGATGTTTATTGCTTGACTGCACTGTTCCTGTAAAGGATAAACTTGCTCTTTTGTTTGACATTTTACGACCTTTTTAAATCCTTTTTTTTTTTTGCTAATGGATACATCATCAGATAATTTTTATAGACTTCTATTGTGCACATGTACTTAGGGAAAAAAATGTTTCAAATGCATTACTATCTGCTTTAAAAAGTGACTAATAACCAGGATGCTGAGGTCAAGGCAGAACTTTGAGGTGTTGAACTCACTGCATTATTTCATCTCAGTTTCTGCTATAGAATTCCGACCTTTTCAATGTAAACAAACAGCGACAAGCTAATATTTATATAGATCAATATCATACAATAGTGATAAAAGTAGGGTGAAATATTCCTTTCTCTTATGTGGAGGAAGGCATAGGCCCCTTCCAGCATCCAGTTCGACGGGGCGGGGCTACATTTGCATGTTCCCTGGGAATAAGCCCATATTCTAAAAATGCAAATCGAAACGTGAGAGAGCGCCCACTCCACAGTACAGAAACACATTGCAGGTTACACCTTTGCAACTGAAAATTCACTCTTAATGAAACGGTGTGTGGATGCATGCAAATACTGTGAAGTAACATCTGTTTCATTTGATTGAGGTGAAACAACATTGTTTAGCCAGCAAGAGATAACAAGTGTCTTAACGGTGTCATCTGTTCTTTATTAAAGCATGTGACGCTGTTTTCCCGTTTATTTATTTTATTTTCATTTCCACGCGACCTTTAATTTAGATTAAAAAATTACAGATAATCTGCGGATTCGGTCTCCCTCTAGAGTCAAGAAGTGTTTAATTGGTCTATATATATTTTTTTTTTTTTTTTGAAAGGCAAGAGATCCATCTAGTGGCCATCGATGGTTTTGTAGTATAATATGCTCACCCAAGGACTTCGGTTCGGACAAACTATAACCGAATTTTTAAATACTTAATACTAAAATAGCCTCTGTGTTTTGTTTGAACTAATCAGGCATTTTCGCCATTTTCGATGTTGCTTATTGAGTACTGTTGGTTTTAGCTTTAGCTGGGAAAGTCGAAAGTACACAGGAAAATATTTTAGTAACGTTATTACACTTGCGGCTTTCAGCCAAGTTAATAAATGACAAGCAACAAAAGAATGCAGGAAATAGGGTGCAATTCGGGTCAGTGGATACACTGAATTATGGCCATGATCTAGGAGACCATAAGCAAAATCAAAAATGATGTGACCCTAAAATTACGAGCAATATTAAATAACTCCTAAAAATGGCTATATGTGGTTCTCTGACGGATGCCATCGGTAGTAATGATGTGCTTTAGCCATAGTGAATGTTGTCATCCCTGTTGTGCAGCAGGGCCACTGCTCAGGGATGAGCTGAGTGTGAGGTTAAAATTTGCAATGAGCAGGTTATGACAGATCGGCAATGATGATAGTGTTTGGTCCTGTCCTGTTGTTGGGGTGGATCCAAACTGGACAATCTTTGACAATATAAGGCTGGACTCAATAATTGACCAGTAGACCTGTAGACCGTCTACTCAAAATTGCAGTCATCTGTATGTTATTCAGAACATTAATCTCCAGATGGTCATGACTGCACCAGTACACTAGCTGATATATCTCCTGTCCAAATGTAGTCTTGATGCCATCATATTTAAGTCTGATTAGCGCAGGAGGTAGTGCTATCATTCAGCAACCGGAGGGTTGCAGGTTTGAGACCTGGTTCCTCCTGACCCCATCAAAGTGTCCTTGAGCAAAACACTGAACCCCAAATTGCTCCCGGTGAGCAGGTTGGTGCCTTGCATGGCAGCCTTCGCTAGTATGAATGCGTGTATGAATGGGTGAATGTGAGGCATGAATTGTAAAGCGCTTGGAGTACTCGTAGGAGTAGAAAAGCACTATATAAGTGCAGTCCATTTACCATTTACTAGAATGGGGCAACGAGGAACAGGCGAGGGTAATCACAATCAAACACTAGGGACTAGGGCTACACTGAAGGCACAAGGAACAGGTGAAACAGGACATAATTACAAAACTAGATACAATCAGAGACAACTGATCTAGGTACAAAACAAGGAGCCATAAAAGAACACAAGGAACCATAATTAACAAGGATATACAACATAATCTAAGGCTCGGAAAAATGAATTGTTTAACAAGTTCAACAACTTTAACCCCCAACGAAGACCACAACCACCTGCTTAACCCATTCAGCCATGTGGCAGGCCAGGGAACTCACTAGGAGTAAAACAATGTCAAAACTGGGAACTGAGGGGAAAACAGGATGGCCACCAACACCTGCTGGCCAAACAGGGAAATGACATACAGAATGGAGCAAGATGGGGACTGATCCTGACACAGGCAAAGTAAGCTGGAAGATTTACTCAAGAATTACTGTGTTGAATACAATCAACAGGGCAAATTTGATCTGGGACAAGGTGAGTCAGTACAATACACTATGCACACATTGTATTTGTGTAGGATTATATTGCAGTGTTGGAGTTTTATTTCAGCTATATTTTGATGAAGTACCTCTGGTACTTCACTGTCCACTTTAGGAATAGGGATGCCATTGTTAAGGCGGACTGGTGTCCCTCAATGATTGTACATATAGGTGTTCTCTGTGAAGGTTATCATCCTATGCCAATTGCTTAGAAAAGTGTATATGTTTTTTGTTTTTACATAACAGGACACAGGGGGTGATGATAACAGAACAAAATACCGCTGCAATGCAAAGAAATTAAGACCATAAAACAAACAGTTTTGAAGTCAACCAGACCTATAGGGCCTTAGAGAGAGAGACTACAGACACAAAGGCAGGAAAGTCAATCTTGTGTATCACAAAGTAAGGAAAGCTGATGACTCAATACTCTAGATATTCACTGAGGAACAAGCTTACATATGCCAGGACAGCAGAGGTTAATAGGATATTTGCTAAGGAAATGGAGTCTGGCTTTTGCTGGCCACATAAAGAAACTTGCTGATGGGTCTCATGGCCGAAGTTCACAGAAATGCAGGGAACTTGCATTTGAATATACAAAGAAAAAAAACTGCGGATATACAACCAGAGCTGGCAGGATAACAAACTTTGTAGAGGTCAAATGAAAGTCCACAGCATTCATGTATAATCATTTGACTATCTGTGTGAGGTATAACTAGGGCTCACGACATGAAACACAAAGCACCCGAAGGCAGGCGTGAGTAGAACTAAAGGGGGCTTTATGAAACCAAAACAAACAGTTTCAGGGTAACAAATGGAACCACAAGGGGCCAACATGGGAAGACTGGCACTGGGAAGGGCACAGGCAACAAGAGGACTGATGCTAATAACCAAACTGGGGAAGGCAGGACTAGGAAGCACTTACATGTATGACTAACCAGTGGTTGTAGGTGTGGACAGTAAGCACAATAGGACTGGGGATAACGAGCACGACACAAATGGGGAGAATTTTAAGAAAGATCCAGAGGAGCAGCAGCGACCCCTGCTGGTCATGCTGGGGAAGGTCTGTACAACAGATCTTCAGGTAAAGCAAACATTAGCGCTCATTATGTTGATCATACAGTGTTCAGTAGAGGATCTAGGCCAGTTGGGGGTGATGAGAAGGTGTTTGTCATGTGCAGGAAGTGAATTTCCAGAGGCTGCTTACAGTGAACTCTCCGCCGCATAACTTAAAAGCCTCGTTTCCTCATGGTATCGACTCAACAAGCTGATGAAAATGTCCCATAATACTGGCTCTGTGTTGAGTTGGCTGGATTTTGGGTGGTGGAGCCACTCCAGACACACACAGAACAGGCAGTCCTTGAAATGCTGAAGCCTACTTGACACCAACCCCATTTGAAAGTATTTGCCGGTTGAGGTCATGGACCAGAATGAAGGGTGATGCACTCATGCTAAATATTGACCACATCTTCTTGTGGCTCAATGCCCTTGAAGACCTACAGTACTACAAGAGATCGTTCCATGGAAGGGGGAACAGGAACCAGTGGTTGGTGGCAGCTTAAGAAGAGGAGCAGAGTTGTGGAGAAACTATATGAATTTCCTTTGTACCTCGTCATGTTTTGTTCACGGCAAGTTTTCTGCAATACAGGAGGTTTCATGAAAAGAATGCAATCATTTATATGCTCACATCTGACCTGTCTTTACTTATAGCTTACTTGAACTGTTTCACTGGATGACAGATGATTGTTGCAGTCCAGTCTGTAAGGTAGTAAAGGATTAATCTGTCCGTTATATAGTTTTTTTTTTTTTTTTTTTGCTTCAGAACATGAACAATGTCACGCCCCGCCTGTGGACAGGCAATGTGAAGCAGCTGCCTACGACCAATGCCCATGAATCACACTAAATATAAGCACGACAGTAGCTGCAGTCCAATGCGAGGTATTGCTTCATGCATTTGGAACTGCGTAATTCTCCCTGTCTTTTGCCTAGCTCCGTTCCGCCCTGTTCAAACCGCCCGTCCTCCTCTCGCTCTTCCTCCCTGTGAGTCCCTCCTGTGCTCTGTCTGTGTGCCCGGACGGATCTCCCGGTTGCCGACCCTCTGGCCCGAAATGCCGACCGTGAGCCCAGATCCCGACCTTGTTCCTGCCTCCGCTCTCTGAGCTTCCGGATCTTGACCCTGCCTGCACGCCAGCGCCTCTGCCTGATTTCCATTACCTGTCACCCTCTGCTGGGTTCATAAAGGCTCAGCGATCAGTCCATCTGAGTGTCCCGGTGGGTTCATTACAAATAACTTTCGAGTTGCTTTTTACACGCTGTCTGGAGGGCTTGTATCCCATGCTGTGCCAATTTTTACTACATGTGCAGTGAAACAATACTAATTTGAGCTGAAATCTGTGCCAGCTATTTTCTCACCCGTTAATTTAGACGCGGCAGTAACACCTTCTGCCATGAAAATTCATGCGTGCACTAATAAGCTCGATTACATCCCGGTGTTGTACACTAGGCATTAGAAATTCTCTAAACGGATTAAGCATTAGCAAAATCTGCAGTCTTGCTTTTATCTTTCTCCACTCCGCCAAAAGGCTGCGTATTAATGCATTCCGAAACTTTCTTCAATTTTCATTTATATTAAAATCAGCCCCTATAGCTCACCTGGTAAACGTTTCATTAACATCGTTCCTTAACGACATTTTACGTGCCTTTCTAGGAACTTTTACCAAGAATTATTGTATAATAGAAACGAGATGCACTGCATGTTTAATCTTTTTCGTAATTCCAGTAGTTCGGACTTTGCAAAAATTGCAGCGCTGCCTGCTGTTAGGAGGTACTGAAACGCTTACTGAAACGTGATTTTTAAGCACTTTTAATATTCTTGATTACACAAATTTAAAATATTGATTGGAAGGAATCCATTACAATCTAAAGAATCATCTTTCTACATTTCTGAACCCAAATAATGTAATGGCCTGGTGTGTGTTCCCAAAGCAGGTTCATTACTTTTGAATACCACCAACCCACCTTCCAGCCTATTCCATGCAGCATAGGGTACCAGGCAGGGGCACATCCTGGATAGGATGCCAGCTCATCAGGGGGCAAATGCTACAGGCAAATTAGAGCCACCAGTTGGCTTAACTGCATGTCTTTGTAATGCAGAAAGGAACCTGCATGTGATACCGGGAAAAAGCTCAAACTTCACATAAACACAGCACATATGTCCATGTGCATAAGGACAGTTTTACTGGTAAATCATTAAGTATTAAGTGTAAATGATGCCATTATGGGGTGGCTGTTCCAGAGAGAATGGTGAAGTCTAAAGTCCGCTAGCTAATTATCACTAATATAAGCAGCATTTTCGGAGCAAGGATTGGGGACTTTGTATTTTACAATACAGGGGGGTGAAACTAAGATGAACAGAAGGAGGGAAATTGCTGGGTAACAGTGTCGGCACTGTTGTGATGCAAGCTGTGAATATGTGTTTCAGCTTGGGGAGGGCTGGGGGGGGGGGGGGGGGAGGGCTGGCCAGAAGGAACACAACAGCTTTATACCACAAGGAACTGCAAATCAAGCCTGTCACCTGTCACAGTCCCAAGCCTGGAGATTCACATCCGTATGTGAATACATTAGTGAACAATTTAAAATGTGTTTGCTTAAACAATAGAGCTTTCTTAAAAATGTGGGGGAAATCTATAAAAAAAATCCAACTTGCACTTACATATTTTGAACATGCAATTGTTCTAATAGTCGACATTGTTCGATGCCACATGCCAGTATCCGATGCCAGATAGCAGTATCCGATGCCAGTATCCGATGCCAGATAGCAGTATCCGATGCCAGTATCCAATGCCACATGCCAGTATCCGATGCCACATGCCAGTATCCGATGCCACTTCTTCGATTACTGACTTCATAAAGGCCAGTTCATACGTCACCTTTCGGCTTGTGGATGGCTGTGGGCGGCTGTGGGCGCGGCAGCTTGCGTTCATACCGCATTTGAGCTGCAGGTGGCCCCCGTCGTGCATACATACAGCAGTGATATTCCACAAGACCAGGAGAGGGCAGACGTATCGCAAGAAACACAAATACAAGCAGCGTAGTGAAACAAGTAAACGTTTTCAAGAATGTAAAAGTTATCAGCCTAGGCTTGGGTGCCGCTATGGTGAGATGGCACACCAGGGTATATTGAAATCCTTATGACATAATTAGCAGAGGGGCCCACGCCACACCCACCCCTCAGACACTACTGGTGCAGTTTACACTCCAGTCAGAGAGTCTGACCTCACATACACACTGACCAACTGGTTTCGAAATGCTGGAATGGCAGCGGAAGGTCTGCAACGTGAAAAAAGAGGATTTTGGACACGAGATTTATTAACGTTCAACAATAATTATTATTATGTTAGGTAGATAGCTGAATAACTATTGCTATGTTACTATGTAACAGTAATTTTGCTAGACAGATACACTGTAGCGACAAACTGTTTCGCTGGCCTTAGCCTACATTCCAGTCTTTATGTTTCCTTTAAAAATATAGAAGTTCGAAGTCCTGCCAAACACCTGCTATCAACGCATTGCAATATTTGCGTTTTACTTTGTGCTTATTTTTACCTGATGCCTTACACACAAACTCTTGTTCGAGTCCGAGTCAAGACTGAGTAAAAGTTCACCCAAGAGCGTGAAAAAACCGCCTGCCTTCATATGTGGGCTCGTGCACAAGAGCTCTGCTAAGCTCGATATCAAATATTCAACCGTAATGATAAAAGTGCAGTGAATTTGAAAATTCTATTTCAAGAGTTTTAACAAATATGGAGAGCAGCATTTTGGTGTTTTCCCATTCAGCTGTCACATTGTATCTTGTATGGCCAACAAAATAATGTCAGCGGAGCAGAGTGTGATGTGATGAGGACAAAGATGGTCTTTGGCTGCGTGGCCTAGATCCGTCCTTTAAGATTAGCCCATATGGGCCAGCAGAAGGCAGGGTAATGGCCCAAAGCAACGTTTGGCTGATGCCATTTGTTTCCATGGCAGTGCTACTTTTGCAGGTAACCCGGTAAATGAAATCCAGCTGACCCTTTTATCTTAAGTATCTTAGGGATTTGTAGAAGCTCGGATTAGCAGAGGGCAGGAGAATAGTAGAGGAGTGTTAGAAAAGAGATGAGAAACGTCCAGGAGGAAGACCTCTCTAAGGGTTTAGTGTGGTTTCTGGGTTCTGTTTGGCTGCAGTTCATTGTACCTACGGGCTTTTAGTCAGTCTGTCAGTTTCGTTTCTTAAAGGTGCCACTTCAGCATTTTGTGTGGTTCTTCTGCATTGCAGTCTTCTCTGTGTTTAAGGCCTGTTCACCCCCATAGCCGCTAGTATTCAACCCTGTAGCCGATCACAGCTGACGGTCATATTCTCTACATGCCATGACAGCTGTCCAGGTCTAATAAAATCTTACACTCATACATTGTTCAGACTGGATGATTTTATCCGCAGCGACTCATTATTTCATCCCCCTTACAGAGGCAGACATTTTTACTGGGGCAATAAAGATTAAGTGGGCAGCATTATGACTTGCTGGTTAGCGCTCTGGCCTCATGTCGGCACGGTTATGTGTGACTTTCCCGGTTGTTCATATGCATGTGTAAGTCTCCATCGAGGTTTAGGTGCTTTCTCAGAATTCCTGTGCATGCCCGATGATGGACTGGCACCCCATCCATGGTGCCCCCTGCCTTGTGCCCTATGATGGACTGGCACCCCATCCATGATGCCCCCTGCCTTGTGCCCTATGATGGACTGGCACCCCATCCATGGTGCCCCCTGCCTTGTGCCCTATGATGGACTGGCACCCCATCCATGATGCCCCCTGCCTTGTGCCCTATGATGGACTGGCACCCCATCCATGGTGCCCCCTGCCTTGTGCCCTATGATGGACTGGCACCCCATCCATGGTGCCCCCTGCCTTGTGCCCTATGCTGGACTGGCACCCCATCCATGGTGCCCCCTGCCTTGTGCCCTATGATGGACTGGCACCCCATCTATGGTGTCCCCTGCCTTGTGCCCTATGATGGACTGGCACCCCATCTATGGTGTCCCCTGCCTTGTGCCCTATGATGGACTGGCACCCCATCCATGGTGCCCCCTGCCTTGTGCCCTATGATGGACTGGCACCCCATCCATGGTGCCCCTGCCTTCTGCCCTATGATGGACTGGCACCCTATCTATGGTGTCCCCTGCCTTGTGCCCTATGATGGACTGGCACCCCATCCATGGTGCCCCTGCCTTGTGCCCTATGATGGACTGGCACCCCATCTACGGTGTCCCCTACCTTGTGCCCTGTGCTTCCTGGGGTAGGTTATTGAAGATGAATGTTTTAATTAACAGAACAGTCAGAAAAGACCTTTATAATCTGGTTCATCACTTTTTTGCGACCATGACAGCAGCCCCAGGGTCTCCCCATAACAGTACCATTGTTAGTTACTGGGGTAACCTTTTAAACTGAATTCTGCTGACCTGACTAGGTGAGAAACTGCTGGTTAATGAATTTAAGGCAAGTATATATATATATATATATATATATATATATATATATATATATATATATATATATATATATATATATATATATATACACAATTCATAATTACAAATTTATTTTCTAGTTTGATTTCGGTATAAGTATTCTTAAATATATATTACATAGTACGCCCACAACCGTCCACAAGCTGAAAGCACATGGCGAAAAGTGACAGGAACTGTATTAAACTTTCTTTTTAAGTTTTGCTTGAAATTGATTGACAATGTTTTAAACAGTTATGAAATTAACTTGGGTGACCCTGGAATTCAGTGTGTAATATACCCACCCCGATGGTCACTGTTAATACTTGCATTACAAAAATCTGAACAGCTACCAAATGATTTATAGTAACAGAGCAGCAGCCTGTTCAGAGAGGTGTGGGGTATGAGACAAGATATTACATCTGCTATATAACAGCAAAACGACCTGTCAATACAGCACTCAGTAATGGAGATCTATGCTCTCCAGATGACTTGAACCACACAATCTTGGACCATTAGTCAAAACCGCAGTTCTGAGTGCTACACCGTGTGACCTTAACCCGAACCCCTTTTGGTGAGACAAGGCCACTCGGGATCGTTACATTGCTGGTAGTTATGGAGGGGAATAGGTTGCCTAAAGTGACTTCTGGCAGGATTTGAATAAATGTGTTGAATTTTACCGGATTTATGAAACTTAAGTTTGATTTGTACCAGTCTTGGGGTAAGTTTATATACTTATGCGCATCGGCAAGTATGTCGCCAGCTTCACGGGGAATGACAGAGGGCGCTGTGCCCGGAGATCGTCGGCCGCGGGCGCCGCCTCTCGCTCCCCGCAGTGACTGCGCCGGACTCCGCCGGACGGCTGCTGCGCGCAAGGCTGATCCTACGGCGGCGCCCCTTGCTGACGCGCCCCAGCCCGCAGACCGGCGTCCGTGCGGAAGACGCAGCTGGGTAATATGTCGGCCTCCCTCGTTCACGCTGGTAATTAGCCGCCGTGCTTTTCTTTAATGCCGCCAGTTCAGTTTACTTGATTGTGTGTAGGGGGGTTTCTTTTAAACGCCGTGCGAACCCCGCAGTGCGGCCTTTTGCACAAAACCTAAACGGGGAATCGCAGTTCACCTTGCGGCCGACTACCGGTGCGCTACCCCAGCCGTAGTCGCTCGTTTGCCGGCCGCTCCTACGGCGCGTCCGCTAGCTCCCCGGGTCACAGGACGCCTGTACGAAGCCGCCGGGGCTCCGTCCTGTAAACCCGGCGTGTTCATTATGATGACAAACATCCGCATGCTCGCCTTTTATTCTTATTGTTGTTATGTATCCTTTAATGTAGATGGAAATTAAGTAGCCGCACAAAGGCAGAAACGATCGAGCCGCTATGAAAAGGACATGCATGCGTGCACATAAAGGAAATGAGTTTTTACGGAATGAATGAACTGGAGGGGGGAAGTTTCTGCTGGCTGATCAGGCTGCCGGGCTGTACCTACAGTATGAGATGGTTTGCTGTAAACTGGGTTGATGCAGTTTTAAAATTTGCGCCACCCATGTAGCGTTGGAAGCCTGTGTGTAAAACATTCGGTAGCTGCGTTAAGGCTGACAGTAATGTTAATTTGACATGGGGGGTGCAGCAGCAGTAGTGACACTTTACATATTACTTACTGTTTATGATAATATTCTCAGAGTGCGGCAACTGGACGTCTGTGCGAGATCTTGCGCTATTAGTTGTATTATAATTCCCGATCCCGACATTAATACCATAAACGCGTTTAGTCAGTCACTACCACCCTCACTTTTTCAGAACCTGTTTTACTGATCAACGTTTATTAATACCTTTTATTTTTGGAAGGAATCATTTTGGCTCTTGATTTATCAGATTTAAAGCAGTGCAACGCGAATATACAGTACTTCCGTTTGTGTGTGTGTGTGTGCGCTTTGAATGACTGTGATTTATTTTGAGGAGATTATAATGTAATTGTTTGTAACTGGACAGTACGGTTGTAAAGTGGGTTTTACAGTTGCCTCACAACTCTAGGGCCTGGGGTTCAAATTCTAACCACTCCCCATGTAGGTGGTGTTTACATTTTCTCCATGTGCTGTGTGGATGTCTGGATGGTTAGATCTGAGGCGAAATTAGAGATGCCAGAAAGTGAGTTACTGTAGGGCTATGACACTGAACAGGATTCCTTCTGACGAACTGCAGCATTGCACTCACATGCAGTTCTTTGCTGTTTGTTTTTGTTGTCTTCTCCGTCCTTGACAAACGTTTGCCGGTGGCTCAGTGAGTGCTACTGTAGTCTCAGTCCACGAAAGTTGGAGGTTAGGATCCCACCTCTGCTCTCTGTGTGAAGTTTGCATCTGCTAAGCAGGTTTGCATGGGTTTTCCCTGTAGCCTTCATAGTTAAGCAAATGCACTTTCACCCATGCAGGGTGTCATCTGGCTTGTCCGCCGTGTTTCATGGGACAGCCTTATAGCTCATCGTGATCCCGTACTGGATGAAAGATGGATAGATGTTTGGCTAATTGTCCATTGCAAAGCAAAAAGTGATATTTACTTTCATGCCGTTTTAATTTGTCCAAAAGTGCCACGTTTTTCTTGCATCTCAGGTGGCGTCCAGGCCGCGTAGACGACACTCGCCATGTACTCCGAGTGGCGCTCCTTACACCTCGTGGTCCAGAGCGACCGGGGCCACCTGAGTGTGCTGCACACGTATCCCTCTGCCGTGGGCCGTGATGTCGCCAATGCCGTGGTGCGCCCCCTGGTGCTCAGCTCCCCGCCGACTGAAAGTCTCCTCAAAACGGACAAAGAGGTACATTCGCGGTCTGAGGGTCCGTCTGTCCACTTTCCTGTCCTTTTAACAACAAACGGACGACCACAGTCACCGCGGCTAAAGTGTCAAAAGCATTTTGGCTTGAAATATTCATGTTCGTCCCAGCAAAGAAACTATCCGTCCATCCATTTTCCAAACCGCTTATCCTACTGGGTCGCGGGGGCAAAGAAACTAATCAAAGCTAAGTCACCTACAGTTTATTGTCTTCTAGTCATGCAGTCAGAACTGAATCCATATACAAAGGTTTCATCATGAGTTTTATTCCAAGGGTTCCTCTTCAGAAGGTCTAGCGCTTTGTGAGTACTGTTACTTGTGATTCACGCCAGTCCCATTGTCTTTCGAGAGCACCTTGCACACGCATATTTTACAAGCCTCCGTACCTTTCTGCCGCTGCACTTAAAGATAAGAGCAGGAGGGTTTCCCCCGTGCCCTCGTGGGTATTCCTGCTCACGGCTTTATCAGTCACTTCCCCAGCCGGTTAATGGCTCCTTCTTCATGGCGATGCTGGCTTTAGGTGTCCTTGTGGGGGGAGGAGCTGCTCAAATTACCCTTGTCTTGGCTATTAGCTTTTGTTCATGTTTCACGAGAACAAAAACATGTTCTTTGCATTTGTTTTCCATTCACCTCCCGAACCATCAGTAATATTGGTAATTTTTTTTGCTACAATTTCCGATTTATATTAAGACTGTAGCCTAAATATTTTTGTGGGAAGTGTAGGATGTAAAAAAAATTCAGATTGAGCGTAAGCTGGTGTTGACATTCTGGCGTAATGTCCGACACTTGAGGTCCTCGCCTGAGGTGATGTCGTCGTTGCAGGTGAAGTGGACGATGGAAGTTCTCTGCTATGGGCTCACGCTACCTCTGGATGAAGATACGGTTCGGCTGTGCGTTGACGTCTACACTGACTGGATCATGGCGCTGGTAGCTCCTCGGGAATCCATCCCTCAACCCATCATCAAGGAGCCGAACCTCTATGTGCAGACCATCCTGAAACACCTGCACAACCTCTTCCTGCCCAGGTATTTCAGGTTTATGTGCTTAAACATTCTGCAGAGTTAAGTGGTAAAAGCCACTGACTCAAAGGCAGAACTGATTGTTGCACAAGCAGCATTTTCATATAGATATCGTCTTTCAGATATCCCAGCGGTCATGTGGTTAGATTCTGTTGCACCGCAGATGCACGTTTCCAGTGGCTTCGAGCCAATAAATCTGATGAGATCACCTTCAGATCTGCACCTGACATGCTGCAGGTCGGGTGGTTTGTCGATAAAAATTGTAATTTTTACTTAAAGGTACTGATGGTTTTGGCTGCTTATGTTGCCCCCCCCCCCCCCCCGTCCCAGGCATAAGCGGTTCGGATGGCGTGTCCTTTGGTAAACCTGACTCGCACATGTCCTCTTGCTGTCTCGCCCCCTTGTGACAGAGCTGAGCATTACACTCCCAGCCACTTCCGCCTTTGCCAGCGGGTGCTGATAGCTGTGGAGAAGCTGGCCCGCGAGTCTGAGAACATGGTCAGGGAGACCTGGGAGGTGCTGCTGCTCTTCCTCCTGCGCATAAATGACACGATGCTGGCCCCGCCCACCGTCGGGGGTCAGTCCACACGGCCCCTGGGTTCCCGTGTCCGCCTCTGTCTGTCTCAGTCTCCCCTGGCCTGGTTTACAGTACGGTTTCCACGACAACTAACCCTCTTATTGAGTTACAGTGGGGTCTGATTTGAAACTTCAACCTTCACATGTAGTTCATGTGAAAATGTATTTATAAAGGGAAAAGTTTTAACATGGAAAACATTGTTGGACAGATTTTTAACAATTCTGCATGGTCTAAATGTCTGTTACATATTGTGAAGTCTACAGAAATCATATTTCTTGTTCATGAGGATGTGCATTATTAGTAGCGATGTACCGGTTGTATCGGCCAGTTAGCGGTATTGGCCTCTACAGCAACAATCGACTGCTGGCTGATGGTTCAAAGTGAGCCGATATTTACAGACAATAATTCCCTTTAAAATGGTGACCTATATTGCTTTGCACACCCATGTTACTAAACAATTAGACAAATGTCAGTTGATGTTATAATTACATAAGATGTATACAGTTATATAGTGTTCGGACCTGATGTATGCCAGAGTTGGGCTATTCTTATAAAAAAAATAAATACTTCTTAATGTTCTTGGAAACAATCAGTGATAGTTTTTGAAATAATTGGCTATCAGTATCGAGTAGTATTTCCTTATCACTACTTAGTTATTTCTTAAACCTAATTATTGTCGAGTACAATGCAGCAAAAACAAAAGTATCGTATGATGATGATGATGATGATGATGATGATTACGCCCTTTTATTTTCGTAATTTTCTTTATCTTTCTGCACATTTGGCATTTTGTCAACCCTTGGTAGGGGGCATTGCAGAGAAGCTGGCAGAGAAGCTGATCAGCGTGCTGTTTGAGGTCTGGTTCCTGGCCTGCACGCGTTGCTTTCCCACTCCGCCATATTGGAAGACTGCCAGGGAAATGCTAGCTAACTGGAGACATCACCCCCCAGTGGTGGAGCAGTGGAGTAGGGTCATCTGTGCCCTCACCTCTAGGCAAGTTGGTAGCCCCTGAGTTGGGGTGTATGTTTGTATTGTAGTCTGGTTACAATGAGTAATTTCCCAGTATTTTGGCATCTGCTAACCCCAGGTCAATGTCACCGTGATGAATCTCTCTCTCTCTCTCTCTCTCTCATTTGCCTCTTTAGATTGTTGCGGTTCACCTATGGTCCCTCGTTCCCCCCATTCAAAGTTCCAGATGAGGACGCCGGCCTGATCCCGGCAGAGATGGATAACGAATGTGTGGCTCACACCTGGTTCCGTTTTTTGCATATGCTGAGGTCAGGACCAGACAGACGCACGTTTCGCCGCCGCGTTTGCATAGGAACGCTTGAAGTCGGTTGTCATCCATCTGCTTGTGAGCCTGCCACCCTGGCCTCGCTCGTTTTCCCCCGTCGTGACCACCTTCCCCTTGCCACCTTGCAGCAATCCGGTGGACTTGAGCAATCCCATCATCGTGAGCTCCACACCCAAGTTCCAGGAGCAGCTGCTGGGCGTCGGTGGGGTTCCCCAGGAGGTCGTCCAACACCCCTGCCTCAAGCAGCTGCCCCAGATCTTCTTCCGAGCCATGCGCGGGGTCAGCTTTCTGGTTGACGCGTTTCTCGGTGAGAGACCGCAAAGTTCACGGCAAGGCGGAAGTCTTGGCTTAGCTCAGCTTCTCATAGTCATCACATTACTCAAAATTAAGAGTCTGTATATCAGAATCCGAAACTTAATTGTCACACAACCATGTTCAAATTTTGTTGGAACAATTTGTGACTGTTGGATACACCATGATAACAGACAGCTAATAACTGGAGTATACTATAGGTAAAGAAATATACAAGAGAGAAGTAAATGCAAGTAGTTTACATTTTAGGTAAAAATATATGTAATTGTGAGAAAAACTTTGGAAGTCTTTGGAATTTTCTAGATTTTTAGCTTTCCAGCAAAACAAGCTTCCTATAGTCTCCTACAAATGGCTTCTGAACCCCTTTTGATTGGGCCGTATTGCACTTGAATAGGATTCTCGTGCAGAGGGAGCAGAGCAGTAGGCATCGTGTGGTTTTTTCGAATGCTGTAGGGAGGGACAAACCCAAATCTGATTTGACTGGAACGTCTGACTCCAATCACTCTCTTATCAAGAGCTCGTTATCTTAGAGGTTTTTGCGTATCAGATGACCGTGATTGTCCTAAGCGATGGAGGTGCTGCGGTGTGAAAATCCCGTCTCATTATTATTGTGAGCTATCTGAAGGTTGGGTGAAATATTAGGAGTCGTTTCATTGTAAGTCCCGGTGATCCAAAGGCATCACTGACCCGGATGCAACTCTGCTCTCGTGTATGAATTTGTCAGCAGACCGTCATTGCAGATCATCTTGGCCTGTCCAGTCCCCAGGGTTTTGAATCCGCCAAAGCTAAATAATAAGGAAAGGGATTGTTCAACTATAAACTGCTGGTTAAACATAAACCATGGGATGGCTGGTTAACGGTTTGCTACCACCTTAGCTTATGAGTTACAGGCCAGGCTCTGGCCCACCCACCCAGACCCTCTATCAGAAGCCCTATCCTGAGGGTCTCTTATTAAAGCTCCACTTCACTGTTTAGTCTCCTCACTCTTTTGAATTTGTTTGCTCTCTCTAGATCTTATAGTCTCAAAGCGAGCAGTACGAGATCAGGTCCTGGCTCGTGGTACACTAGAAAATCAACTATAATCACAATAGTAAAGCAAATTGGCACATGGGTATCTGAGCATAGTTTCTGATGTATCCTGAAGGTGACTGAACTGGCCTGCAGCCATGTAGTAAATTGGAGTGGTTTTCTGTTTTAGCTGGAGTGGGACGTATGTCTGCAATACTGAAAAGAAAATTGCTGTGTCCTTCCATTGTCTTTGGACGTTACTTGGTTACTGGGTGAATTTTATTATGGGAGAAAAACACTCGGCATTTTCAGTGAAACGTTTCTGCACAGACTTTCCTACGGTAAATAAGGTATTTCCCCCTGTCTTCTCTAGTTACAGATTAGGAGACTTGTCTGTTGTAGGTCACCGTGGAAACATTACACTGAAAGAAAGCCGACGTCTGTGTCCCACAGAAAGGTCAATGGGTTACTTGAGCAAACTATATAAATACTACTTGTTCAGATGGAACATTTGGTGAAAGTTAGTGTAAGTATAAGTTCCGGTCTAAAAACAAACAGTTGAATTGGTTTAGTACCAGAAATATCCTACTTTTGGAATCGTTTCAGTTCCTCTGAAGATTCTTCCATATGTTTTCTAGCCTAACATGACTGTGTATAGATACACAGGCCTTTATAATTTTTGCCAGATGTCCATAACCTCTCGTTTCTGACCTTTGGTGAGCGATACGGTCCTTTCTTCCTGTTTTGTGGCGTGCCGTTAGTGTTTCTCTTCTGCTAAGTGGAATTATTTTGTCTGTTTGCCTTCCTCAGGGGTTACGGTGTCTAAGAGTACAGTATGTAATGGACTTCCTCTTTTAGGTATTGCATAAGTAAATAAGTTGGATCCGACGTAACAGTTTTACTAATGCTTGTGTGAATGGAAGGATTGTATGTTTTCGGGCATAAGTGAAAATTCAAGTGTGTACAACTAAAAGCCACATACTAATCATTAGAATTAGCATTTCAGTAACCTCACATTAAAATTGATTCGAATGATTGAGTGATTTACTGGGGTTGATCTGCTTTTCAGAATCAATCAGAGATGATATAACAATTATTTGCATTGTTTTTTTTTGCTTTGTCTGTCCAATAGTCTTCTCGTGTCACAGTGCCTAAGAATACATTCCAGCAGGCTTATTTCTTATGGAACACAGTGGCATTCCTGACTCAAACACGGCTGGTTATGCTGTGAAACTGCTGCAGTTATGCATTCCGGTACCTGGAATTTGTCTAAGAATTCAGATGAGCTCCCCGGCCTACCCATTTACCACCTGTGTTACTATAGTAACGCACATTTGCTTCCTGTTCCATCTGCTGGAAAGGTGGGCCTGTACAGAACGTGGTCAGGTCTGCATACCTTCTTCTTTGCTGAGGGGCCAGGAGTCTCCTTCCCAAACTCCTCTCCTTGAAGCTGACCTGCTTAGGTTTGGGGTTATTCACTGTAGCTGTTGGGTGACCTTTACCTCTAACCCAGCTGCTATGCTCTCGCATTGCACTTTTCCTCCTGTCTGTTTATTTTCTGTGTTGTTTGGGTATGGGGGCCATGGCTAACACCACCAATGAGATTAATGCTTCTAACCCTCTGTAATGAGACAGGACCAGTCTGTTTGTGGTAATAACAGGATTCTCTCTCTCTCTCTCTCTCTCTCTCTCTCTCTCTCCCTCCCTTGATCCTGCCCGGTATGCCTCTCCACCTAGGAATTTCTCGGCCCAGGTCTGACAGCGCTCCACCCACTCCTGTCAACAGGCTGACCATGCCCCCGCCTCCGTCTACCACCAACACCACACCACCTCACAGTCGCCGGCACAAGCCGAGTGGGGGGGCCCGGGCAGCCAGCAAGTCCTCCACGGTGTGAGGCGGCAGCCGCCCGCTTCCTCGTCGGCTCGCCCTCTGCGATGCAGACGGCTAAGTGGCTTGTGTTTCTGCACACAGGGAGCTCCGTCCCACCCGCCCAAGCTGCCCCATCAGCCGTCCTCCACTTCCCCCCTGTCCAGCCCAAACCAAACGAGCTCCGAGCCCCGGCCCCTGCCTGCCCCGACACGGCCCAAGGTCAACAGCATCCTTAATCTGTTTGGCCAATGGCTGTTTGACGCTGCTCTGGTGCACTGCAGGCTCCACAACGGAATGAACCGGGACAGCAGCATGACCGGTAAGAATGGTTTATTGTTTTTTTTTGTTTACATGCACTGAGAATTTGTTTCGACTGTCAGTGGCTCTCAAAATACAATAGATACAGACAGACTCAGCATAAACTAAACACTGTCTCAGTCCTTCAGAACTCCCGTTCTCGCCTTCCGCTTCCTGTGCAGGAACTGTGCACAGTAGCTGGGTGGGCGTATGCTTTCAGGGCCGGCACTTATTTTCAAACGCACGTATTTTTGCCTGCTTTCCAAAATTGACAGCAGCCCGTGCCGGTAAAGTCTTATTTACAACAAGTCGACCCTTCATGAGTCTGCAGCCAGAGTAGGCCGGCCGGATCCTGAACTGCCAGTGTCCAGTGGGTTTTCCATCCTACCTGCTCTCTGAAGCACACCAGATAGTAACTACCCCGGATCTATACCATCTTGTCTCCTATGATATCCTAGAAAGCTTAAAAACTCTGGGAATTTTTATGGGATTTTTTTCTTAAAGAAATATTTTTGGGTTGGAAACGCTTAGTTCTCCACCTGTGACATTTAATTTTTATTTCTTGTTGTGCCTGCTCTGACCTGACCTATCTTTTGCTGTTGTACAACAAACCCTAATGGGATAGTTTAAAACAATTCCTTTGGCTACCAGTGTTAGTGGGCTACTTTTGATACGATAAAAAACAGTATGTACACGTGCTATCCCAGTCCTTTTCATTTACTTCTGTTTTTATTTTTATTATCATGCAACTTATTTCATGCAAATTCTTTCTTGTACACCTTGTAAGTAGGAACAATGCCTTTTCCCAAACTTCAGTGCTTGTTTTTGTTTTTCCTGTCACCATTGCCACCACGTTTCCTTTAGTTTTGAGCTTTTGTTGATGCAGAGACCCTGCCGTTCTGCTGTTATCCTCAGGAAAAGGATGTGGGGGTGGGGGTGGGGGAATGTGTCCACTTCCTTTCTGTGTTTCTAGCTGGGAAAGATTTCTGGCTTGATGAATCTGACCCACCCTGTAATTAACTATGTGATTGTGACGTATATCCAGTGAATTTACAATAACCACCGTAAAGACGCCTATTTCATTATTTTCATTTCATTCTTAGTTCATTTCATCACTTTCGTGTGTCTCTTTCACTCCGTACAGCAGAACTGGGACCTTTATGACAAATCAGCATGGGAAACACAAAGATTGTAGGTTAAACTTCACACATACATCGAAAGAACCACACTGCAACAAAACAACGGAGAATGAACAAGTCGGTTTGCTAAATTTATTTGTTAGTTATTTGTAAGGGAGTGATTGCGATCTACATGGGACACATCCTTTTATTTATATTTTTCCCATACGACCCACGATATATTTATATTTCTTTATTATATCTGGCTGGCAGATTGATCTTTCGTTTTCACAGAATATTATCTTTATCTTACTTTATCTTATTCTGCTAATAAGGACTGACAAGTTTCAGCACCAGGGATATTGCACAAAAGTATATTGATTTTCTGATTTAAATTTTTGACGCAGAGATGGCATTCCCCCTTGGGAAGGAGGGTCGCTGGATTCAAAGCAGAGCATCTTTCCACAGAGATACAAGCAAAAAATATATTCATTAAATGTAACTGAAGCATAAAAATAATTCTATCTGCTCGATTTTTGCTCTGCTAGTATCATTGATCTTCCCCAAGAAGATCATTGTGTGAATCTTCGAAGGACATTAAAAGATTCTTTAAAGGATGCAGCCCCTAAATTTGGACGAAGCCCTAGTCTGGAGTAGGTACTAAACGGTTCGGGAACTGTCTCAGAGGAAGTACAATCGGGCCGAGTTCCTGCAATGTGAACCTGACAGAAGTTCCTAGTTCTGGAAAAAGGTTCTGGTTCCGTAAAAACGTTTCTGCGGTGTGAAAGTGCCTATTTACGGCTTCTCTGTGTGTTACTGTTAAGAGTTCTTCCTCTGATAATGTTTGTTCTGTATTTTTGGGTGTGTTTGTGGTATGAGCTATTGAATAAGTTATTGAATTCTAACTAAATCTTTTATTGAAAAACACTGGATGTGCAGCTGGTCTCTTTTCAGCAGCAGTGGAGAAGAGCTTCTCTCTTAGTATTATCTTTGTCAGATGTCCCAGTGGGAGATGTTTGGTTCCATTTAGCTTGTGTCCTCTGCTCACCCCATCAGCCTTAGCCACCCAAGCTGGAGTGGAGCTGCGTAGGAAGAGCTCCCAGATATCCACAGACACTCTGGTCTCCAACCCCATGTTTGACGCCAATGAGTTCCCAGACAACTATGAGTCAGGAAGGGCAGAGGCATGTGGGACACTATGCAGGATATTTTGTAGCAAGAAGACTGGGGAGGAAATTCTTCCTGTCTACCTTTCCAGGTAAAAACGGCCATATTATTAATGCGATAAACCAAGATGAAGACTTAACCTTAAATTTCTTCAGGTCTGCTTTAGATTTCGTAGTAGTTGAACCTGGCAATTTTCTTCAACTAAATGGAGATGTTTTCTGCAGGTTTTACATGGTTCTTATCCAGGGTCTTCAGATCTCCGAATTCATCTGCCGCCCCGTACTGGCCAGCATAATCCTGAACTCGTCTGCTCTCTTCTCTTCTGACCTGAAGGGGATCAATGCCGTGGTCCCTTACTTTATCTCTGCACTGGAAACTATTTTGCCTGATCGGTGAGAACTCTTATTTACACTTGCTCTTCGTGGGATTGGCTCCAGGCCCACTATGACCTTGTATTAGATTGGCTGTTAGCAGCTGGAAGATGGATAGATAGATGGATGTATTGATTGTATTGGGTGGAGCCTCAACTCATCAATTAACTATATCTTGGTCATTTGAGACCACTGTATAATTTTGCTATCTTACGTTGTTATTGGGCAGATGGTTGCTCTTAGCTTACCTTTTGTTTCTATTCAATGGGATATGTAGTTTTTATTCAAAAAATTGAGTCCTAAAATATTAGCAATGATTTAGTTAGATCGAGAGAAACATATCAAAAGTCTTATTCTGTGGATGAGCTGCCCGCTACGTCTTTGGGTTGAGGGTCCACAGGACACTCCTGATAGGTTTGGATTCCCATGTCCAGGGAACTGTCCAAGTTCAAGACGTACATCAGTCCTACGGACCTGAGAAGAGCCTCTATTAGCATTCTGCTATCGATGCTGCCCCTACCCCATCATTTTGGAAACTTGAAATCCGAGGTAATTCGGTAAATCTCTTCTGTTATCAAAGCTCCTTAAGGTCATCCAGACATTTCTGCCGCGGCTTCTTTGCTCAGTGGTACTGACCCATCAGAGGGCATGATGCAAAAGTAGATCATGATTAGCAGGTGTATTGTTCATCTAGTAGTGTGGATCATTAAGTCCAAATTCATTCTTCCTGATTTTTCCAGGTTCTTCTGGAAGGAAAGTTCAGCAACGATGACAACGCGCACCATGACAAGCCTGTGACATTTCTCTCCTTAAAACTGCGTCTGATTAACATTTTGATCGGTGCCCTGCAGACTGAGACTGACCCCCACAACACACAGATGATTCTTGGTTGGTCCCCGTTGCCATTTGAATTATGACTGGAGATATGTTTGTTGCATTTAACTTTTTTGTAATTATCTTTTTATAGGGGCGATGCTGAATATCGTCCAGGACTCTGCAGTTTTAGAATTGACGGGGACGCAAGCTGAACTGGTAATGACTTATTCGGCATCCTGAATGTCAATCCCATGGTTTTTCCTTGCGCCATTTCATGACACCTTCCAGTAGTGAGTTACCCGAATGACTCTCAAAGGGAGCCAAGTTGGCCTGGCTTGTTTGGCTCGGCAGCGGACGTGGTTAAAGATCGGCGGCCCTTCTTTCGGCAGGTGCCGCAGGGCAGTGGCGAGGGCTGCCACGTGTCGGCGAAGAGCCACAGCAGGAACAACAGCGGCATCAGCTCCACCAGCAGGGGGAGCTCTGACATCACCACCCCAGACAGCGAGCGACCAGCTCAGGCCCTCCTCCGGGACTATGGTACAGTACCCAGTCAAGCAGATGCTACCAGCCATTTCAGGTCTTGTCTTGTGGATCAGATCATTTTAGCCGTAATATAGTAGTTTAACCCTAAATCCACGCACTGTTTATTTCTTATTTCCACAGCTAATAAACATATAAAAATAATTTGTATGTTATTCACCTTTTTTTTTTTTAGCAGTCACGTCAACTGTGATTTGGAGATGTAAACAAAAAAACACTGGGTAAAAATGCATATGACCCAAACTTTATTTCTGTGTTATGTTTGGAGTGGTGCTGTGCCATTTAACCTGTATAAAGAGGATTTTATGAGTATGCTGATGTTCTCCGCTGTAAAAACGTTTGTCTGTAACAGTAGATGTTTGTGGTGATGTGACCTTTCAGACGATAGATTGCTACATTGGTAGTAGCTGGATTTGAATACTGCTGTACAATCAGAAGCATCTCATTTTCATCAAAAAAGGTTAAATCTGCACTTTGATTTTGCGTTTTTTTTTTTTCACGGTTAAAGAGGCTGGGTACCTCAGAAGATGACCTCCTTTTAAACAATGAAGATGGCGGCCATTTTGGGAGGTCAGGGAGGAATGATTTGGGGGATAGTTTTTATACACAGTGCAGCTAGTGAGCTGGTTTAGCGTTCGTCTCAGGGCTGCCGCGATTAGTCGACGTAGTAGGTGATGTCGACGCTGAAAATGCGTCAATCGGTATTTTAAATTAATGCATCATTTTTTAAAAATGTATTTTTATTAAATTGCCTTTTTGATTTCTAAAATGCTTCAGTTCATTATATCAAATGATTTCCTTTAGTATCACTATGTAATTATGGAGTTGTTCAAATTGTCACAGAACGAAAAGGTCGTTTTACCTTGTGCAAAGTTTCAATGGCATACCACAGTGACATTAACGCTAAGTACAAGCGCCTGAAAGGAGAACAAACAGGCGGTATTCTGCATTATGGACTGCCAGAGTAGGCAAAACCACTGTAAATGTTGTCTACTCCTGTTTATTAAGCTACCATTAGTATACAACGCTTTTAAATATCTTTTGTCCTTATAGTTGCCAAATACACCCATTATGAAAGCCATGGAGTTGTATGTCTGCTACCTTAGAATCTTCATCGAATAAGTGTTTGAGAAGATGTTGAGGCAAAAATCTGGGCTTATTCTACCTTGATTGACTTTAGCAGTGTTTGCGTTGGGCTTGTTGGGACCAGTGTTATTACCGTAAAAAATGAAACTGAAAGGAAAACAGAAACTAGTTTTAAAAAGTCTTACCCAAAAAATGTCGGACTTCAATCAGCAAACAGTACCACCATCCCACTAATGACTTTTTGCCTAGCTTAACTACGAAATCTCCTCTTTTAAAAGATTATGTATTTGCTAAGCTGTAACTTTCTTCACCGCCAATTCAGTGTTCATTCGTTATCTAAAGCTGTGCAATGACATAGTTTGTTTTCGTCTAAATAAAATTACCTTAAATTAAATGGTCAACTTGATTTTCTGGAGGAAAATTAAGTGCTTAAATTAACCAACCAATCGATAAAATAGTCAATAAATTAATCCATAGCAAAATAGCCGTTAGTGGCACCCCTAAGTTCAGCTTAATAAACAAATTTACTCATGGCAATAGTCATCCTTACATCCATCCTTCCTTCCATCCACCCATTCTTCCATCCATCCATCCATCCATCCATTTTCTGAAACTGTTTGTCCAATTCAGCATCGTGGGTGTCTAACATCTCTCTCAGAGGTTACAGGTGCAAGGCAGGGAACAACCCAGAATGGGGCGCCAACCCATTGCAGGGCAATACTAAACAAAATCTTTATTAACTTTTTAAATTAAATTTTAGCAATATTTTGTTTGTTTTGACCTAATGTATGGCTACTGCTGTGTAACTTACCCTTCCCGCTAACAATCTATAGAAACTCTTTGGTTTGGACTTGTGGGTTGTGTGAAATACCTGTCTGTTGTCTTTACCGCCTCCGGGCAACTGATACCTTGGGCCTGGGTTACTTTAATGATGCGGAATTTGACAATTGTTCTACAAAGTGGCCTTTGTATTGTCTTATCTGCTGCGTATGGCTCAGCTGTTGAATGCCTGACGACACCCGTCCCTCCTTGTCTGCATGTTTACGGGACTCTGCTGGTCCTACCGTAGCTCTTCATACAGACACGGCCACCGGCCTTCTGATTCGATGCATCCACCTGGTCACCCAGAGGCTCAATTCCCAGTGGAGGCCGGACATGAGCATCTCACTGGCAGCTCTGGAGTTACTGGCCGGCCTGGCTAAGGTACTGAAGTCTGTGCTGCCTGTGCTACATGGTCTGACCACGACCGTACGCGGTTTGATGTATGGCTGTTAAGTTTGTATATCTTTGGAGCTGCTGAGTCATTTGATATGCAAAGTTTAAATCGAAACATGCCTCAGGTTTGTATTCTGCTTCCGCTGTTCAAGTTCAAATGAAAGTTTGAACTTGAAAAGTGCATTTTTCGTACATCATGAAAGGCACAGAGCCCGGGTCACGTGACTTCCTGCCGGCTGTTCATTCCCTCACGCAGGTGAAGGTCAACGTCGAGTCCTCGGACAGGAAGCGCGCCGTCAGCTCCGTGTGCGGTTACATCGTGTACCAATGCAGCCGGCCCGCACCCCTGCACTCCCGGGACCTGCACTCCATGATCGTGGCGGCCTTCCAGTGCCTGTGTGTGTGGCTGACAGAGCACCCCGACCTGCTGGATGAAAAGGTAGGAGACCCGTCTCCCACAGCGCTGCCGTTACTCAGCCCAGCCACCAGGGCGGCGCTGTGGGTTTATCGCTCCCCCATGTCTCCTTGCAGGATTGCTTGATAGAGGTGCTGGAGATCGTAGAGCTGGGGATATCAGGGAGCAAATCAAAAACCGGTGACCAGGAAGTGAGGTACAAGGGTGATAAGGAGCACAACCCCGCCTCCATGAGGGTCAAAGACGCGGCAGAGGCCACATTGTCATGGTGAGGGGGGGCGGGACTTGTTTTTTTTTTAAGGTCTTCAGCTTGGCTTGGTGCCACTTTAATGCCCCCTTCACCTCTGGCATCCTCTCGACAGCATCATGCAGGTCCTGGGTACGTTCCCCACCCCGAGCGGCCCAGCATCTCCCTGCAGCCTCCTAAACGAGGACACCTTGATCAAGTACTCCGCTGGCAGGAGCAACTTCCGTTACTTCATTCTGGATAATTCTGTCATCCTGGCAATGCTGGAGCAGCCTCTGGGGAATGAACAGAGTAAGTACCCCCCCCCCCCCTCCAGTTCTGTCATGAATAAATCACCAGCTGCAGTTTCTATTCTTTGAGTGCAAGCGGAGTCCCTGCCAAAGGTGGGTGTCTTTGGCCTTTTCTGCTCCACATAAAAATAATAATTACTGCAAATAACACAGAAATGGGTCATTTCAGGAGTGTAACAGAGGGGGTGTTAAATTATAAAGTTTACTTTCCATGTTCTTTTAAGCTGTTTAAAGAACTCTGTGCATGCACCCGCTGTGTGTGTAAGGGCATGCTTTATAACTCAGTGGGCTTAGGGTCACGACCCGGAAGTGGGATTTGGGACCATTTTCACTGGGCCGTGGGGGTTAAAAAAACATTTTGAAATAATTTTCTCTGTCAGACTTTTTTACTGTTCAATTCACTATTTTTATACACTTTTTTATTTACAGAAATTTTTATTGACACAAATTTCGCTGTGACTTAATGACCAAGTGAATAATGTAGGTTCTGAAGCTAAACCAGTTGAGAACCACTGGGTTAGGTATCTAAGCCCGTGACCAGAAGGTCACGGGTCCAAATCCTGTCCCCACCACATCCGCATTGGTCCCTTGAACAATTAATAGCTAAAATGTAATGAGTGTCCTGAGCTGTATGTGTGAGCAGCTACTCCCAGCACTCTGCCTGGCTGGCAGGTGGCAAACACTAATAGCATAGCTGTGCCCCCTGCAGACCCCTGCCCGTCCCTGACTATGCTGATTCGAGGGATGTCTGGGAGACACGCCTGGACCATGCAGCTCTTCCACCAGCCCAGAGGGGCCCGAGCCAATCAGAAGGTATGGCATACAGTAGGCTTGCGTCCCTAAGGCTCTAACACTGTCAGGTTGTGGGGTCAGGCCTCGATGAGATTTACTCATAGATTAATGTAGTTGGTGTCGTTATACTTCATTATACTCTAGGTTTTCGAGCCTCAGCGTGGGGGCATCTCCTGACAAACCTACTCATCCCCCGTTCTTTTCCCAATGCTGACAGCAGGCGTTTGTCCCTGAGGGCCGGCCCACACCCAAAAATGACGTTGGCGTTCGGTTCAACGTTAAACATAGACCTTTTCCAGAAGAAGTGGACAAAATTCCGTTTGTTAAAGCTGACCTCAGCGTCCCAGACCTACACGACATTGTAAATAAGGAGGTAGGTGTCTTTGTATACCATGGTTTGCTTACAAAAGCCCATTGTCAGTGTCTATACTAATCTGTTATGATGTTATTGTGTTAGCATTTCAGCCAGTATATAGTAGGGGGTGTATTTGTTATATTTTTTCTGTAAATAGCAGCGTTAGCCAGTAAAAAAAACAACAGAAGGTAGCACATATGGATCTGGTGGCCTGGCAGAGTTGGCTTTGCATTTGTTAGAAGTAGAATCCACCCTTTGGTTCCCAGTTGGAGATGCACCATGACAAGCTGCGCAATGTGATGGAGAAGCAGGTGGAGTATGAGGTGGCTCTGGAACGCCACAGCGAGGAGATCTGGAAGAATAAGCCTTTCCCAGACCCGCTGGTGGACTGCAGGCCGCCCCCCTCCTCGCAGGAGTTCCAGAGCGCCCGCCTCTTCCTCTCGCACTTCGGTTTCCTGTCCCTGGAAGCCCTGAAGGTATGCTGAGAGCGTTTGGTCTGCAAGATGGGGCCTTTTCCAATACGTTATATCATTTATCATCTTTACACCCAGAAACAATAGGCTGACTAGGGAGATGTCAATTTAACAGTTTAATGAACCGGTGGTTTAAGTCATTAATTAGCATAATTAAGACCAACCTTGTTTTGTTTTGCCGTTCCAGGAGCCAGGCAACAGCCGACTGCCCCCCCACCTTATTGCCCTGGAGTCCTCCCAGCCCAGCTTCTTTGAAGACATCAGATACCTGGACTTGCTCCCCTGCCGGCCATTTGACACGGCTTTCATATTTTACATGAAAGCGAAGCAAAAGAGCTGCCAGGAGGTAACCAGCTGGGGGGCACAGAATGTCACAGCTGGGCGGGCAGAGCCTGATGCCATTCCCTGTGCCGCTTGTCTGCTGCGAGTGTGCTAGCTTTGATTATTATTATTATTATTCGTGGCCAGATCCTAAAGAATGTAGAGTCCTCCAGCAACGTCCAGCAGCACTTTGTGGAGTTCTTGTTGTCTCTGGGCTGGCCCGTGGAGGTGGGCACTCACCCGGGCTGGACGGGCAGCGCGTACACCAGCTGGTCCATCAACACCTGCAGCGGTGCCGAATTCCAGCGGCGTGGTGAGTGCCGTCACCTCCCGGACCTCGTCGTCCTTTCGGAAAAGGCCGGGTCGCTCCTCCGCTTGCTGGATCCGCCCTGAGTCTCGCTCTTCTGACAGATGAGGCAGTTGTTTTGGGGGACACGGGGGGCGGCGTCTTCAACGGCGAGAAGAGGGTCCTGTACTACGCCGACGCGCTGACGGAAATCGCCTTCGTCGTCCCCTCGCTAATGGACACTTCTTGTAAGTGACGTTTTGCAAGGATTCTCTCATCGAAACAAGTCGCTTTTGTAATTCATCACCTGCTTCCCATGATGCGTTTTGGTTTTATTACATTTTAACATGCCGCTGGTATATCTGTCATCATTAATTATCGTCATCATCAATATGCTGTTATTTTTGTTGTACTGTCTTTTTAAATGTATTATATACCTGCCGAAGACTAATGTTAAGAGACTTCACCATCATCCTCACCCCCAACTTTAGCTGAATCACCAGAGAACAGTCTGCCTACCAAAGAGGCTCCGTCTCAGATGGATCTACTGCCCAGCATGCTGAAGCAGGCCAACCTGAAGCTGGAGCTGTTCCCAGACCAGTCAGAGAACATTGCCCCCGCCCAAAGGGTAGGCTTCAGCAAAGCCATATTGTGCTGCTAAAATAGTCCCAGACAGGCAGGTGTGATGCGACCAAGATACCATTACAAAAATACTTCAGGTGCAGGATAATCCAGCAGTGCCGGGTCTCTTTTGCGGGGCGTTTGCAGCCATTGTGTTGATGTTGGCAGAGTCCCACCGTCAAGATGAGGAAAGTGACCCCAGGAAGGTCGCTCCCCCCCCTGGGGCCGGAGACGAAAGTGCTGGTTGTCTGGGTCGAGCGTTACGATGACATCGGTAAGGGCCTCCTTCCTTGGCATGGGCCGGTCTGACGCTAAATCCCGTTTAACATTCTAGAAAATTATCCAGTTATGTTTAAATCCGAATTGCAAAACTGTGCTCAGTTGCAGCGAAGCCGGTTCGGTTTTTTTGTGATGCAGTTGTACTGCAGAATTTTTTTCCCCAGCTTTGTTTGTACCTCCCAAAAACATTCACACCTTCCTGAAAGAGGAATGATTTCATATTCTCCCCCCTCCCTCGTAGAAAACTTCCCTCTTTCTGAGCTCCTCATCGAGACCAGCACGGGGCTGGAGACCCATACTGCAAACAGCAGTACTTCTTGCAGGTACTATTAATATAATTCCCTTGTATTTAAAACAGGGAATCTCACAGCCACCATCCTAGCATTTAGACTAGACTTAACTCAGGCTGCTCTTTACGAATTTGCTAGCAATTTTGTTTTTGCGCTAATAAAAAAAACAATTGCTAGAACTTGGAGTGGTCTCATCTCTTATGATGGATTCACTTGTGCTCGTATTCTCTTCTTTTGTAGATGTAGGTGGTACTGTTGGATTGTTAAGGATTTCAGTGAATATGTCTCAACTTCTTGGCTTGGATGGAGGGGGTTTCTAATGCTCTGACTCTCCACCCAGGTCCGTCACATCGGAGAAGGACGTCCTGGTCATTTTCATCCATCCTCTGAAAACAGGCTTGTTCCGCATCAGGCTGCATGGCGCTGTGGGAAAGTTCAACATGGTGGTTCCCCTGGTGGACGGGATGGTGGTCAGCAGGCGGTCTTTAGGTCAGATTCCTTTTTCTGGGTGGGACACTCTTCCCGGGTCTGTGTGACATGCAAATGGAAGGATGGAATGGGGAATTTAGTTTGAGAGACGACTGTATAGCAGGGGGCAGTGAAAACGAAATGGTGCTGCTTTGGCAGTGGATTTGGAGGGAAACTGATAGCAGAAACACCGAAAGGTAGTCAGGCTCCCGGTCGGGCGTCTGGACCTGTGAATGTTTACTGTTGGGAGGAGAAAAGAAACGTATCTTTAATAAGCATTGTTGAATAACAGCAAAAATCAGGTTAATATTCTATATGCAACACTATACAAAAGTATCAAAATGTTTAAAGCTATTTGTCCGGGTAATAAGTGTGTATATCTTCAGAAACAAAACTGTTTAACATCAGAACATATGTAAATAACACAAACGAACAAGAATTTCTTCTGTTCTCAAAAAAAGTGAGTGATATATTGTGGGCTGGGTAGAAGGACACTGCTAAAGTTCCCAAACCTCTCCTCAAATTGATTGGTTGATTGATTGAGTGATTAAGATTACATTACATCACATCACATTACATTAATCACTCAGTGGTATTGATTGACCAAACATGGTTGCTGCAAATCCTGGGCTTACTTTAGGAGAGATTTTCAAATTGCTGACAGACCTTTACACCTAGGTGAAGATTGCTTTTGCCCAGTGCTGTATAGGACGTTTCAGTGTTTTAAAAAGGTATTTGGAAGTATTTCAGAGTGGGTTCATATCTAAGTCCCAGTGACAACTACATAGAGGTATGGAGCGTGCGCTGATTACAGCGCGTTGCTGCACCCACCAACCCGACAAACCACCTCAGGGATGAGAACCTGAGTTCAGCCATTTGGCAGGTGATACTTCAGCACCACACTAGTCCGAATGGAGCATTGTGAGTATTTTTCAGTGGCTGGAGTATTAAGCCCCAAGTTATCCCTGTAAGTTGGAGGACCTCCTTATAGGGCTGGATGTAGATTAGCGCCGTAGCCAGGATGAAGCAGTCGCAGGTTAAGGGCCTTGCTCAAGGGCCCAACAGAGCAGAATCACTCTGGGCATTCATGGGATTTGAACCCGTAACCTTCCAGTTGCTGGGACAGAGTCCTAGTCTCAGAGCCACCGCTCCTGCGTATATCTACAGAAAATGACGTTTTCTTTTCCTTTCCCCCTCCACTCTTTCTTGGCTCATTTCAGGGTTCTTG
This sequence comes from Brienomyrus brachyistius, assembly GCF_023856365.1. Lineage (NCBI taxonomy): Eukaryota > Metazoa > Chordata > Actinopteri > Osteoglossiformes > Mormyridae > Brienomyrus > Brienomyrus brachyistius. The sequence continues at coordinate 267,390 of NC_064540.1, forward strand.
GTGAGACAGACGGTAATAAATGCATGCAGACGAAAAAGGCTGGAGAGCGACTCCTACAGCCCGCCTCACGTGCGGAGAAAGCAGAAGATCGCGGAGATCGCCAACCGATACCGGAACAAGCAGTTGGAGCCTGAGTTTTACACGTCGCTCTTCCAGGAAGTGGGCGAGGGGAAGAGCAGCCAGTGAGCTGCAGATACCGGGAAGATAACTGGGTGCACTGGGTTCTTTGCATTTCTATGCCAGTTTGTTTCTTTATACCAGCATTTTGGTAGCCTTTTGCTGCATGAATAAAATCTCCCAGAAGGATGCAGCCTCATAAACTCCGCTCCCGATTGAGGATGGACGCAGCCACGGACAAAACTGTACTTACTAGCAGAGCATCCTCCCAAAATTGCTGAGGGAACTGGAGAGGCAGAGTGCCGGGTGCTTTCGTCGCTAACAGTGCAAGTGTTTGTGACACTGGTGTCCAGAAGTGTGTTCAAAACCAAACAGCTTAGCTAAAGGTGGAGGTCCACCAGTCTTTTTTTTTCCATGAAACAACATTATATAGACATTGTTTTAGCTGTCTAATTCTGCCCTGACATATTTAAAATGATTATTTTATGTATTGTAGCCTTTTTTGGGACATTTCTTAGTTTCTTTTTTTAGACATCATTGAATGTGAAAACGTAGTTTATTCTACTTAATACAAAAAAATCCATTACAGAATTATTTATTGATATTAAAAATAAGATAATGCAATTTAGCACGAGAATAGCCCCTACTATACTTAATAGGCTATTTTAATGCTGCACTACACTGTAGGTATAAATGACATGACATTGTAATAGTTTTTCTCCTTTCATCAGGAAATGAGAGCAATCTTCTCGTTTTGTTGACTTCTTATAATATCTCTGTCTTTTTGATAAAATCTCAGGCAGTTTGTTGTGTTCTTTATGCATTTATTTCACCTGGAAATAACTTCTATCGATATTAACCAGCTGACCTCTGTTTCGGGCATTTGCTGAGTATTTTTCTCTTCCTCCCTCTTCATTACAGTCTCTTGTGTTCCTTAACATATACTGTCCTCCTTTAAAGAAAACGAAATGTAGCTGTAAAGCTCTGTTACTGTCCCAGTAGAAATAACAGTTCTTTTTAATGATAACGATTTTGAACTTTTGCTACTGTAGATTACCCATCTATTGTTTTTTTTTATTATTGTTTTGTGTTTGTTTAAAAGCCAAAATGACATTGAGTCTTGCCTGAATCACTAGTTCATTTCAGTGTGTCTGTTCCTCCAAGGATGTTGGGCTGGGTTTCCTGTAATGCCTGAGAAAAGAATTTGCAAACAGGCAGATTGTTCCTGCACTGTTCCAAGCTTTCCGACCTCCAGGCGTCGTCTTCTCCATTTAAGGGCTCACATGCTGCTTGTCGCACCTTTTTGAGTAAAAAGATCATTTCCGTCTTGTTTCAATCACCGGTCTCCTAAGGGAAAATCCCGGTTCTAATTCTTGCTGGACCTTTCAGTTACAATTTTTCTTACTGAAATATGTAAATGATGCAGAAATATCAGCGGGTTTCATGAATTTGCAGGTGTATGAGAGCTTAGAATTTCTTTTTAATTTTAACTTGAACCACTTTGGTCCCTGTATGTTTGTTTATTTCTTGTCATTTACTATGTTTGAAGTTAAAATGAATTCTGCCAAACTAAGCTGGAGGGCTTTCCTTGCTCTTTTGACCTGCAGTTTGGTTATGGGTTTATAAATAGTAACGTTTTCCTACTTTTTTTATATTTCTTAAGGTTATTCATTCTAGATCTTTAGTTCATTTCCGACTCAAATGTGACAGATTCGGGCCTTTTGATTGTTTGTTTTTTTTGTTTAAACACATCATTCAGTTTAGGTTATTGTTCATGCTCCAGAGTCTGTGGAAGGTTAAATAACAAAAGCCATTGTATGTAGTACACCCTCGGTTCAGCACATTGTCTAAATAAGATTTTTTAAATCTGTTTCTATGAAAGGATTCGTTTTTTTTTTCTTTTGTAAATATTTGCAGTTTTTAACTTGAAATGTATAAAGCTGGAAGACCATGTACATATAAAGGTGTGAAGTATGTTACCTTTGTCTGTTCTCTTTATTCTATAGGAAAATGCTTGTTTGTATTTATGTCAATTATATATTTATAAAATATATAGTGTAGTATATTGCATTATTTTATAACATATATAATCAATACATATAATATCGAGGAAATATCTATATCCTAGTAACACATTGGATATTGAATGTAACACATGAATTGCATAAAAAAAAATTACATTTCTTATCACACCCAACTGTGTCGTGTCTTTGTTCATTCTGCTGGGACCTGCTCGTTAGCCTCTTCCGTGATATGGCTGCTTGTCCGGAAGCTCGGCCATTGTCCTTCCTTTATTCCTTAAACTTGAACCGAACTATCTCCTGTTTTGTGAAAATGAAGCCGCAAACTCCTGTGACTGGATGTGTTCAGTAACAGACCAATTAGGTGTGTTCTGCTGGGTGCAGATAATTCTATATGTGTCCAGCAGATGGAGCCCTTCCCGCAGTAATACCTGCATAAACAGTGAATCGGCTACGTATGTGACATATACAGTATATATAAATCAATCAGCTAAAAATGATAGCAGGTATCAACGTGCATCAAGTGAAACTGCTCTCATTTTAGAATATATTTGTTACTGTGTCTGTTTTACGGCACTTTGCTCGCGATTTATAAGGCTACACAGATGTTAAATGCCCTCGGCTGATTCCGGCGAGTCCCTGGCTTGTCTGCTGACGTCGCCGGGGCCAGTTGCAGTCTCTTTGTGCCGAACCGCGCCGGATCTGGTCGTCTTCTGTATTCCGTCCGGTCTCCTGGCAGGGTCCCTCCAAGCTCCGAAAGTGGCTGAATGCCCGCCACGGCGCCGTCCGTATTACGGCTTTGCAGAGGTGGTCCTCTTGCGCTCCGCATGGTGGCCCTTTGCCAGTGCACTTTGATATTATCGTCTGGCTTAATTCACCACATCCGGTCACTGAGTTGCTTGGCACATTAAACTGATTAATGTAATTATATATAGATTTTGCACCAATTCATTTTTTTCTTGCCCTTGTCCAGTAGCGGATCTAGAAAATTTTACATGGGGTGGTATGGAGGACAGTATGTGGGAGTTCTCATGCAGAAATACAAGTGTACTTCTATAGGTAAATGTACTTAACAAAAGATCCACAGATACATTTTTACAATATTTGTTTTGACATAATGCTACAGTGTTTCCTGAGTGCTTCGGAGCATTTCTCACATGACAATTAACATTTGCAAAGCAACAAGTGTGATCCCCACACCGTAATGTCACTTCTGCACAGCAGAACATCATTTATTATTGCTTTACACGAATTTCCAAATATTTTAGTACATACATGCGATTTTTTTCGTACAGTTGTCAACATTTGGTATAATTTTCAGTTGCTTTAGTCTTGTTGGTCAAAGTAGATTATTGTATTGTAATAATTTTACACCCAAATGTAATGTACGTGATGATCGTGTTAGTCACCACATGCAGAACAGTTAGCCAAGCTTACAAAATGATTATATTTTAGAAATTGCAATAATATGTCTTGTGTTTTTAGTTCCTACGCTACATGATTTTGTTGTAATTTTCTCGCTCCTGTGTTGCCATTTATTGCTTTTACTATGTGATGTTTTGGTTTGCTATTATACTTTGTTGTACTGTGAGATCTTAAGAAGTTACATGCACATGCAAGAGATTTCTCTTGCCAGTGAACTTTACATGCTGTAATGTAGAAACTGGTGTGTTTGATAAGAATAGTTTTTCTCGGTGGCTTTGGCACGTTTCATAAAACATAGTTAACATTCTCAGGACTGTAGCTCAAAACAAGCATACAGCAAACATGTATCTGTAAAAGCCTGCAACTTACCCAAGACGGTTAACTCATGTATCAAAATCAAGCAATTCCTCCAATGAATCTCAGTGCCACCAAAATAAAAAGTACAATAAGTATTATCTTAACCATGAGCGTCAAAATGGATAAATACATTGTCAGTATAAGTATGAGCTCCGAAATTATGAATGATAGTCGGTTCCCACTTTCTCATTGTCAGTGACCGACTGCAGCCCAGCCATCGTGCTTAGCTTTGTGCATGAACTGTTTTGAGAAATATAGCTCTTATAGTCTTGAGAAAGTTAGGGATGTTTAATGAAATGTGCCACACGAAGCAAGTAAAACTGTAATACACTCTGCCCCGAGTGAATCTTCATAGACGACAATAGGACAACAGATCAGCCAGCGCTCGTGCAAAAACCTGCACTGCAGCTCTTGCTGGCTCTGTACCGCCCATCTGCTTGTCTGACCACGCTTTTTTAAAGACAGCTTGGGCGACGGTTGTTGTGTTGTGCGGCAGAACGTTTCACAAGCATATCCCAGTTAAAGTGCTTTTGCACGCTGGTTCTCAATGCTGAGAACAGCTAGATTCTTCATCTGCCACGGCTGTGTGGCGCAGGTGACTTTTTCCAAGTTTCCAAGCCGAGAGAAGCTGCGCTCACACCCTGCAGTCCCCGCCGGCAACCCACTGCTTAAACGTTATGGATTCAAACATGCCAGTGTTTTTGCTACTGTAGCTCTTTCTTTGTCTTTACTGAGACGACAGCTACCTCAGTAAATCTAATATGCTCCTAGAAATTACGTATTTGTACTCCGTATTGCGTGCGACTTTAGCCTACTTTTGGTTAACATTATGGTAACGGACTCTCATTGTTGAATCGCCATTAGCATAAAAAGCATATATTGTTAATTTAGCATACATTACATTCATTCATATTTTAGCTTTGACTTAAATTCGCGTGTTTGGTTAAACATCAGACGACGAAGCTCGGTCGCTCCTCTCCTCCGCACGTGCATGCAGGCAGGCTCGCGCCGTCAGCTCTCTACGCCGTGCACGTTTTAGCGCGGTGCTCTATCTAAGATTGCATTTACAGCTAGATTTCTCTCCATCTCCTATTTGTTTCAGTGATTTGAGCAACCTTTGGACGTAGTGGCGATTGCGTTTTTATGATTACAGTTTTAGCAACTGTAGATCCACCCCTGCCACCCCTGTCCCAGCATAATGCTCATCACTCTTCCAGGGTTCACTTCTATAAAGCAGGACAGATCTACTGAAATTTGTACAAATGCCTCATTATCGATGTCATTGTGGCACCTGTGAGTGCCGATCTTACCTTCTCCAGCTTCACGTTGCTGTGCAGCATGGTTTCAATCTGCCTTCAGCTAATTTTGCTCTTTATCAAACAGAAGCCCCCCCAAGCGTGACCCCAGAACAAACAGTCATTCCTGGGTGGGTCCGTGGATCACGTCCCAGAGAAGCTCCATGACCACCCATGATACAATGACTGCACAGATGCCTTTCATCTTGTGCCACTGAAACTAAATGAAAGGAAGGTGCATTTTTTTTTACAGATATGCTTCTGTAATAATAAAGCAAAGGCCGTTGATACATGGATGGCAACTGTGATCGACCGGTCAGTTCTGAGTGTGCATTAGCTGTTCCATTGATGAAATCACATTCTAGTGACAAATGTACAGAAAATGTTTGTTTCAGCAGCCATGGTTTCAATTCCGAGGTTGACAATGGACATGTGAGCTTACAAACATTACACTGGTATGATCATACAGTATAAAGTAACAAAGAATATACTGGCTGAGGCATATGAGGTTACGAAATCTACATCGCCTCTAGAGTGATTTCTATGCTTGTTTGCTAAGGTGCTCTGGATCTCCGTGTTCTACGTTTGCAAGTTGGCATGCAGCATTTGAAATATTTATTAGGTATCCCCAGAGCGAGGGTCAATGCATAATCCAGGTCTTCCAAACCGCACTTTGACTGCCTTACCACATTAAACCACCGTTAAACCACATTCCACCTCCTCCAGATTACACTAGGGAAGATTCATGTTGTATAATCATTGTGTAACAGCTTGACTTCAGTGGTGTATGTACGGAAGAGGTACCCCTAATTTCTCTCAGAATTAATTAATATCACCATCCTATAATATTAACTGAACTGCGGTGAGGTGGTTTAAAATGGTAACAAACTGTATCAAGTTAAACATTTTTTTTTCTTGGACCATTCTTTCTGGACTGTCACAAATGTGAATTGAAAAATATCTAGTGTTTTCATTATTACATCATCGATTTGCATTTAATTAATATTAAATTTCAATTATTTTCCAATCTGCCATGCAAAATAATTATTTGCAGTATTATTGCAAATTAATCACATCTTTGATCGCTGTAATTAATCTTTTGTATTCCGGTAATAGTTCAGCATGATTGTTAATTTATTTTAAATGTATTTAAGGTTTATTATATTATTAGTAGTAGTGGTATATTATTGAAGGTTTAAGAAATGTCTTATGCTACATTATTGCAAAATACAGAAATCCATGTTCCTGGGTCCAGTGCCATCTTTTGTGGCAGTTCCATGAAAGACTACAAAAATATACGTGGCATCCTATAAGTATTCGGACAGTGATACATTTTTCTTTGTTTAGGTTTTTGTACATCAGCGCATTGGAGTGGAAATGAAACAGCATTTAGCATAATAAAGGGCAAAGTGGCAGCTTTAATTTGAATGTGTTTAGGTCAATATTGACAGATCTGTCCAGGACCTGTAACCCTTTTTACACACAGGGCCCCAAACTAAAGAGACCAAAAGTAACTGGATAGATTAACATGAAATGAAACAAGATCATCATTTTTTATGCTTTTTTGCAGATCCTTTGCAGTCAATGATGGCTTGAAGTCTGTGATCCATAGACATTTGCCAGATGCCAGATCTTCTCCAGTGATGCTCTCACAGGCTTTTACTGGAATCATCTTCAGTGCTCGCTGCTGAGCGTCTCTGCTTTCAGTTCGGTTTTGCATATTTGGGTGATGCAAAAAAAAATTATCTTGTGGTATCATACTCATCCTTAAATTTTCTATGCTTTGATACATAATAAGTCACGTAAAAATATTATTACTGCTTAAAGACTAACTATAAAATTCCACTAGTCATAGAAAAGCTATATGAACTTTAATTTCTGTTAATTTTGATCCACTGGTTCATTTCCAGTATCTTCTATGATACTGCAGACATTGCCATATGTGGGTCATTGACCATTGCATATATATTTTCAATGAAATGATTTATTCATAATTACCATGGGGGGCGGCATGGTGGTGCAGTGGTTAGCATTGTTGCCTCACACCTCTGGGACCCAGGTTCGAGTCTCTGCCTGGGTCACATGTGTGTGGAGTTTGCATGTTCTCCCCATGTCGTCGTGGGGTTTCCTCCGGGTACTCCGGTTTCCCCCCACAGTCCAAAGACTCCAATTGGATTTACTAAATCGCCTGTAGAAGTGCTTATGTGAGTGAATGGTGTGTGTGTGCCCTGCGATGGGCTGGCCCTGGGTTCTGCGTTGGGCTGGCCATTGCTGACCTGGGTTGTTCCCTGCTTCGTGCCCATTGCTTCCGGGATAGGCTCTGGACCCCCCGCGACACAGTAGGATAAGCGGTTTGATAAATGGATGGATGGATGGATAATTGCCATGCGTTTTATGACCTCATTCTGTGTTTACGCTTAAAAGCTTGAACCCAGCTGGAATAATGAGTATCAGGGCTGGCTGGACCTTCATGGATCGTAACCCTTGGCAGGGTCTCACACGGGTGGTGGAAGCTGCATCATATACAATGATGAGTTTACCGGAATGTGTTCAGCGGCGACATCTGTAAGTGTGTGTATGACCCCTGCCATGACCTGGCAGGATGTACCTCAACCTTTTGCCCTGTGCTGCCTCTGGGATAGGAGATTCTGACCAGGATAAACAGCTGGGAGATGGATGCTGAAGCTTTGCAAAACTACGTAATGAACCACTGTTCAAACCTAAGCATATTTCCAAGGAACGATCTCATCAGAATGATAGTTTTATAGAGGAAAAATGTATAAATTGTACCCTATATATAATGGCATCAAGTAAACATGTTATTTACCAATTGTACCAACAAATGCAAAATAAACCTTATTTGAGACTTGTTGACGGGTCTAATGAGGTAAAATAAACTCTCTTTCAAAGACATTACCCCCCCCCCCCCCCTTTTTAAAAAAAATTTACACCAATAGAAAGGATTTTACTTATATTTTATGGATAGTTCATTTTCCTTTTAACATTACATACTAATACCACTCAAAATATATACTTCTAATTGTTATTAAGATGTAAATACCCAGCAAATTGTAAATATCCAGATAAATCTGCCTGTACAGTATACTCCAAGTTAAAATAAATGAACCCCTCCTTTCAGTGTAACTGCGTATTTGTTTTCATTTATAAGATGTACAGTCTTGATGGGGGAGCTATTGATTTGCTGTCGCGTATTACAGTCATTCTGAATTACTTAAGTTGTATTTCTCCCATACGTTGCTTTTTTTTCAGCCGTCAGGTGGCCGGAAGCAGCCGAGATTGGCGACAAGATCTGCGGATCTCCTGTATCCATTGCAAACTGGCTCTCCAGCAGAAGCAGGCGAGGGAGCGCCGCGCACACCTTTGACTTGGTCTTCGGCAAACGCTCCCCGCCCCCCCCTCCCCCCCTCCCCCCCGTTATGCGATGGTGCTACCTGGTGATGATGGGTCGAGATCATTGCTGACCAGCCACCCATGACCGTACACCCTAAGGATGGTACAGAAATCCCGCAACGGCGGTGTCTACCCTGGTCCGGCGGCGGAGAAGAAGCTGAAAGTGGGCTTCGTCGGGCTGGAAGCCGGAGCCACCGACTCAAGCAGGGATGGGGCGCTGCTCATCGCAGCCACCGACGCCACGAAGCGAGGAAGCATCTTAAGCAAGCAGAGGACCAGCATCTCGGGCAAAGGGAAGCCCCCGAAGAGAAATGCCTTCTACCGAAGGCTGCAGAATTTCCTCTACAACGTGCTGGAAAGACCGAGAGGATGGGCGTTCATATACCACGCTTACGTGTGAGTACAGAGGCGCCGAATAGGCGAAGAACTGCAGCACAATGCCAGCGTGCGTGTGTGTCAAGCAAATACCCCTTTTTCTTACACTTGAAACCATTTTCAACCAGCTAAATATATTAATTGGCTTTAATGTGGACTGAAAATCACACCCCCCATCGCAATTTATCTTTATAATGGGTAGTTTTTTTTTTAAGATGTAATGTAAGTCCATAATAACTAATATGGTTGCTTTGTGTCAGCTGAACAAACCTGTTGTTTGATACGCGTTTTGCAAATGAGCCGCTGCGCCAAAGCACTATTTATTTTTCTTGACATAAATTTATAACGTGTATAGTGGTTGTTTTTTTGAGCCACGTACCGGGTTAGTTGAACACTGGATGTTCCCTTCAGTTCATTCAGTGCCCAGAGACATTACCGCTTGGGGCTTGGAATGCATTTGTTAATTTGCAAATTCTTAATAGCTGATGTGTAATTTTCTGTCAGTATTAGTTTTTAATTGATGCCTATTAATAGGACTGTTGTCCTGGCATATTGCTAGCCTTATAACACAGTTTCAAGCTGGGGAAGAACAGAACAGGCACGACTGGATAAACCATGCCTTGTAATGCCAGCGTTATGTTTGATGCGATGTGAATCTATCGGCAAGAGCATTTACCTCCGAAACTGCAGGATGTGACTGTGTGTCCACATCTTTTGGGGGGATGCGGGCTATCTGGGGCTCATGTCTCTTTCAGCACGTACGGCGGCTGGACAGCTCCTCCGGGATCGCTGTATGGACTGGAGAGGCACAAGGTTTACTGCACCAAACACGGACGGATAGATGGAAAACTCGATAGACAGACCGGGAGATGGATAAACAGACAGACAGATAGTTGCATGCGTAACAACGCGTCTTGTGTCGAGGTGTAATAATGTACAACATGTCTGAGAGATAGATTTTCCCTCATTATAATAAATGTGCACAATCAATGGGAATAATTAGAAAAAGAAAGATAAACACACACCAACACACACTTGTTTGTCAAATTTTGTAATGTTATATAATAATATATTACTATTATTTAGGAGACATAATCACACATTTGATATATACAATATATTATATATGTAGTGTGTGTGTGTGTGTGTGTGTATTTAGCAGCTGGATTTTCTTCATTAGGGGTTTGTGTCCAAAGGGATTGAAATATTGAAACTGCAAAGTTTGCAGACTTGTAGTCTTCATATGAAAGTGCATGATATGCTTGATTAGACTGAGGTGATGTTAGTCTCAGCAGTTCATATCTTTTAATAACGGGCTGGAAATCAGAGGACCTGAATATACCTGCATGAAGATAGTGTGGTCACCTGTGAACCACGGAGGCACGGATCTGGGCATACATACACCCTTCGTGGGGAGAGGTGCGCACTGGTGCCTGCATTATGCTGACAGGCTGACAAAGGGAATGTTATCAGAAAGAAGGGATAGAAGAATGAGACTTAAGTTCGCTTTGAGGAGGTGGGGGCACCTTTCTGTCTGCTGTTGGATTCACTATGAAACGGCCAGCTGGAAACACACAACGGAGAATGCAGTGAAACGACGGAGTGGAAACACATTTACCTCGCTTAACAAACAAGGGCATGTCAGGTTTTAACTGGCCCATGATTCACGGCATGAATGCAGTGGGGAAAACGCAGTGAACACCAGTACAAGGGAGGTGATGGCAGATGGACCATTAAGCTTGCCAACTTAGCGTCTGGCATGATCTTTTATGGACGGATATGAAATATTGCCCCAGAATATTATTATTATTACTCATATTATTACATAGCATTTTTGTTCTGCTCCTTGACTGATGTGTTCGGCCTCAGTTCTGCTTTTTTTTCCAGTTTATGTATCTGGATATTCCGGAAGAGGGATTCAGTCACCTCAGACATTGTGTTGAAAGATGTTACATTGTGGATGAGCCTAGCAACCTCCGGGATACGAGCTACTGTCACTAATGATAATGGTTAGGCTCCTGGGGGGCTTTTGCAGTGACAGAAAATGCTGCATTTGCGATTAAAGAGAAACACAAAATTTAATTGATGATATGCATATTATGATTCATGAGTTATATATTGACACGTTGAAATATGATCCGTCCATCTTTATCAACATGAAAGGCCAATACACAACTCGCTAACATTAATATAGTGTCGGTCCCTAGCAGCATAGGATACCCTAATAGAAGGTTTGTTCGTTGCATAGCCTAACTTTCCAATATGCGAGATCACAGACTAGATTATATGTTTTCTGCAAATTGTGTGATTTTTCATCATACCTAAATGAGATTAAGGTTAAGCACCTTACGCAAGAGTACAACAGCAGGAGCTTTGCTCATCCCACGTCTCAGCAGGGGTCTTGCTGTTGTACCCTTGAGCAAAGGTATTTAGCCTGAATTCGTCCAGTGAAAAAATTCAGTGATGGAAGATTTTGAGTAAATGCATAAGCTAAGCAGATAAATATGCAAGCCTTATGTTTGTGTCCTTATGTCCTTAAAAACATCGGCCATTAAGTTTTGGAAAATTATTTGTTATTATCATCCGTCTTCGGTAACTGTTTGTCCTATTCAGGGTCATTGGGGGGGGGGGGGGGGGGGCTGGGGCCTACAGCCACAAGGCAGGGAACAACCTAGGATGAGGGAGGCACCAACCCATCACAGGACACACTCACACCATGTGCGAGTCACATATGCACACCTGTGGGTAATTTGGCAACTCCAGTTAACTTTAGCATGTTTTTGGATTATGGGAAGAAACTGAAGAAAACCCTATGATGCCACAGAAGGAATATGTAGACACTGCACACAGGGAGCCACAGCTAGAGGCGCGAACCCGGGTCCCAGAGGTGTGAGGCGACAGTGCTCACCACTGCACTACTCTGGCACCCCTTAATATTAATCACTATTTACTAAATTTCAGGGATTTATATGACACCTACTTATTCTATAAATAAATAGTATGTTTTGGTATTTCAGTTACTATTACGATATTGCTACTCCAAGTATGTATATGTGTGGCTCATGTGAGAAGAGCTGGACAAGCAAGGTTCAGTAGGGATTGTGTAGCTACTAGAAATGATCTGCTGAATGAAAACCAGAAGCAGCAGAAGTCGTGATTCCTTATTGAGCACTTCGCAGCCCAGTGGGAAGGGAATGATCTGCTGCAGGCTTGATATCTTCAGTGTGATGCTTGTGCTCGGAATCATTAGCATTGCTGGCTGATTGGAGTGTTTGGCGAGTCCCACTCAATTTGAGCGGTAATGGATCAGATGGAGGTACACGGTTGGATCACTTTATCTTCATTGATATCATTCTTGAAGATTCTCACAGCTACATAATCTACTTTTCTTGTACAAAGACCTCAGCTGAGGACCTTGCGAACCGACCAATCGCGTTCGTATTCGGTGACTTTGTTCACGTTGCTCAAGAATTTTGCAAATTTCGCGTGAAGCATGACAGTTAGCAGTGGTGTGTCCGAGCTGATCTAGCCTAGCTAAAATTCTGGGGCTGAAGGTATGTCTGGTGATATTTTTGAAAACCAATGTCATGTTCTTTTTTTTTTGTGAGAGATATCCAGCTTCTGCTGACAGAAAAATATAAAAACATGGCAGATGGTGGCGTGAAAATGCCACTCAGAGAGCTGTGGGGCTGCCGTGTCCCGCTAAGAAGCCACAGACATGTTTGGCATGCTCTCCGCAGAGATTTAGGACGGTTTTGAAGGAATCTGGCACTGTGCTTCCGCGAGGAATTCCTCCAACTCTGTAAAATTTGCTGTAGCGGGCACTAATGTAGACGGTCCCACAAATGCTCTATGAAAGTAATGCCTAGTGACTTGGAAGGACACTGAAAACGACAGAAGTCCTTGTTTAGGGCACTGCCAGTAACGCTGTAGAAATAAATACATTTTAACACCAAAGTTACCTGAATATGTCTAATAACTCTAATAAATAAAGCAAAGGTATGTAAAATTATTCAGATGATATGCGTATCTGGTATGATGAACGTCATATAGGCTGTATATTCACAGCTAATGGAAAGGATTTTGCAACAAAATCTCAAAATGGACCCCAGAATTGCCTAGTACTGGGGGGTGGGGTGGTTTGGGGTGGGTATCTGTGTATTTCTCTTTTGTTTTTTTTAGATTTTAAATGTTGTCCTGGGGCGGCATGGTGGTGCAGTGGTTAGCACTGTCGCCTCACACCTCTGGGACCCGGGTTCGAGTCTCCGCCTGGGTCACGTGTGTGCGGAGTTTGCATGTTCTCCCCGTGTCGTCGTGGGGTTTCCTCCGGGTACTCCGGTTTCCCCCCACAGTCCAAAAACATGCTGAGGCTAATTGGAGTTGCTGAATTGCCCATAGGTGTGCATGTGTGAGTGAATGGTGTGTGAGTGTGCCCTGCGATGGGCTGGCCCCCCATCCTGGGTTGTTCCCTGCCTCGTGCCCATTGATTCCGGGATAGGCTCCGGACCCCCCGCGACCCAATAGGATAAGCGGTTTGGAAAATGGATGGATGGATGTTGTCCTTAACTCTTAAAGCTCCATATTTAGGTTTAGGTTTTACACAATTAAATAGTTCATTTTTTGATTCAGTAAATTCTTCTCAGCAGTCAGGTGGACACGTTTAAATGTGTACTTTGTAAGTTGCTTAGATTCGAAATCTATGAGACTTAGCATGATAAATCTGTACAGGTTCAGTTCATGGCATGTCAGTCTCCCATTTCCGAAGTTACGGCTGCCCTCGGCCTTTACGGTTATGTTCATATCTATTGAATATGTTACTTTCGTCCATTAGCTGCATGTGCTTGGGGATTTGTCATATTATGAATATGAATGTCACACTTAAGCAATGCAGAAATGCTGCATAACTGGGTGTCGATATCATGCAGCGCTCCATTAAATCTGCCGTGTAACAGTTAGGTGCCACGGCAGGATGGGGAGGCATTGGAAACTGTAAAACTGTGCAATTATTCATGCAAGCAGTTTAATTTCATAGACGTTGTAACTGTACATCGACCTCTAGAAAATGTCATGTGAAATACTGCAATGTTAGGGGGATTAGAAAAATGCAGGATTGCATCACTTTGCGTTTTTTGGGGGCCCCAGATTAGGGTTAGGGCTCTGGCTGTAGTTTTATCTTTTATGCTGGATTTACCAACGTCATTTGATTTTTTCAACGTCATTTGCTGTCCAGCAAGATCTTCACACTGACTTGTTGAGCCAATCACTGCAGACTTCCTGTACAGCAACATAAGAGCTCTTGAACAGAATCACGTGTAGTGGAATGTATGCTTTCTGTGGTCAGAAGTCACTGTCTGCTTGAAGGGAGTTAGGTGACAAGATTGGAATGCACTATAAATTTATAACTTATCACAGTAATCTTTCATTTCTTTATGTTTTTTATCCAAATCTCTCTTATTGTATTGCTTTAGTATGTCCCCTTTTATGACACTGATTTTTACATGGAACCACCAATATTCATTTTATTATGTACATCTAGCTAATACTGAGTAGGACCCAATTTCGCCTCCCGAACTGCTTCGGTAGATGAGCTGCACATTCAAAGAATCCTTTCCTCACACCATAGTTGTCCAGAGCTGTTATTTTTGCACTCGTGGCCTTCCTGTTAGCTTAAACAAATCTGGCTGTTCTCCTCTGACCTCCCTCATTAACAAGGTGCTTCTGCCCACAGATCTGTTCCTGACTGGATGTTTTTTGTGCTCATCACACCATCCGCTGTAAACTCGACATTCTCTTTCTGAAATTCAGTCACGCCGTATTCGAAATGGCTCAGGTCGCTTGTCTTTTAATGGTGATTCCTGCACGCTGTATATATTCAGTCGCAGTCTCTAAATTTGATGTTTGGAGGAGTAGGGTGTCTGTGGTGTACTTAACTGGCCGGAGGGTATACATGGATGTTGATAAAAAAAAACATTTTTTAAACGCTGTTGCTCTTCATTTTATCTCCTGTTCTTACATGGGATTATTTTCAAGATAGAACAGGCCTGACAGACATATATTTTTACCATGCAAAACTCATTACCCACTCTCAGGAATTTCTTCCTGTACATCTTGACCTGAAATGTTCCCAGGATGAGTGGATACACATTGTTCCAGTTCTGTCGTCTTTTTTTTCCTTTTTTATTTGGGTAGTCAAAGCTGCTTTTTTCACACATTAACTCAAAGCTCAGCATTCATTCGCTGCACTGGAATGAATCACTGGATTGAGTCCACATCCTTCTTGACAGTAGTAGACCCATTTCATACAATGCATCACCTCTTGTAGTTTAAAGATTTAAACAATTGGAAAAAAAAAGAAAAGAAAATCTGCTAAATATAATGAACATGTAACTTTAAAAACATGAATATTGAGACAGATTCCCCAGGTTGGGTAGAAGCCGTAATTAAAAATGAAGCTGCTCTTGAGTGTTGGTTCTGCTTCCCTCATCACCGTGGATTTGCTTCAGCAGCCTTGTCTTACCTCATTCCCCTGGAGCTCCAGGCCAGGCGTTTTATGCGGTTTAAATAAAAAATCAACAAAACTGCAGTGGTAACTAGGGCAGCGCTTTCACATAGTAATTTTCATACTGTACAAGACTGCTTTTGGATACAGAGAAGAATATTTTTAAAATTCTGGGACAGAACCTTGGCTTTTGTTCCGGAGAGTGCTCACATATGAAGATATCACTTACCCTTGTAAAATTCTCCAATCTAGTAAATCCACACAGTGATTTTTTTGAGTGTGCTTACAAAATCAAGAACGACAATAACAATAATATTATCAATAATATATGTGATGGATGAAATGGGTATTTTTGTAAAAGGATGCATAGATATCTTAAACAGCAACCCAGATCACTTGCCTTTAATGTGTTCTTGCATCGTATAGCCTTTTAGGCTCTCTGAACCCAGATTTCTATCTTAAGCTATGGCATTAACTAAGTAATATATAGTTAGAAAATCTACTGTACTAAGGATACAGTTAAAGAAAACTTGTGATTTATAATAGTATCCCTCCACTGGTTTTAGATTGTGATGGAAAGCCTGATAATCTCTGGGAAATACGTTGTGCTCATTCGTATTTGTTTAATTGTCCCGAATGGGCTCTGCAGATGAGGACACGTTAAGTGAACCTTATGGAGACTCTGTTTGACAGAGGCTTCGCTGTGGAACCGGCTACCTTAGAGGATCTCGCTTACGGAGCCTCTCTTCTGCTTCTCCTTGGTGCGTGACGAGGATTGCAGCCCTGTGGGTGGGCAGCCACGGCCGTGACCCCACGCCTCTGCGCTTTGTAACCTGGCGGAGCGGGATGTTGAGGTCGTCTGGGAGCCCCCCCCATCTCAGTCAGATTTGGTGCAATCTGACAAGTGATGGAAGCAGTCTGCAGCCGTCTAATTGATTTGGCTACCCACCGTTTTACCTCATGCACTGGGAGAGAATGTTAAACTATTAATGAACCATCTACAAAATGTATGCAAAACCCTATTAACAGTAATTAAATGATAAATATTACATGTTCTTTCAAATTTACCTCATGCAAATTTACCCAAATTGCCCGAGTCCATGCGAGTTTCCACACCTAAAACTTTAAGTCACCTAGAAAGTGACATTACTTGGCAGTAAACATTGTCCTCAGTGTGACATATTGAACCATGTCTTGCATTTCAAATCAATGAGCTATAGTTGGACACCTAGATCTGTCACACAATATGCTGTCTATAGTTTTAGCCTTTCTTAACTAATAACCATCCTACCCTTTTAACTTTGAATAATATTGACATGGAAAGTACATTGTGTTGCAAAATGCATGGGGGGGCCTCGGCAGTGTGGTTCTCAACCTTCATGAATATAAACATTCATGGATAAAATGGCGAGACTAAATGGTAATATCACAGGAAAGGCTGCAACCTAGGGCTACAAGAATGATTCCTGGTCTTACAAGGAGAGGTTAGCTGAGCTGAATCTGTTTCGCCTCAAGCAAAGGAGAAGGGGGGGGGGGGGGCATAATCCAGGTATGTAAGATTCTAACAGGTCGGGATGCTGTTCAGCCAAATGGCTATTTCAATATTAGTTTAAATTCTAGAACTTGTGGCCATAGGTGGAAATTAGCGGGAGAACATTTTAAAATGAATCGGAGGAAGCACTTCTTTACACAGAGTGTAGTTAGAGTATGGAATAGTCTTCCTGCTAGTGTAGCGCAAGCTAAAACCCTGGGTTCCTTTAAATCAGAGCTAGATAAGATTTTAACAGCTCTGAGCTATTAGTTCTCCCTAAACAAGCTTGATGGGCCGAATGGCCTTGTAAATTGCTTATGTTCTTATGTTTGTCAAAATGTATATTTTTTTCGACGTTTTTCTTTTGCTGTTACAGAAATTGTGCTTTAAAGAGTCGCAGGAAATACATTGCTTTCTTTTTTCATTTTTGGAAATAGCGTTTGGGCGAATTGGCGTTTCGCTCAACCCCAAACATGCTGCTGACAAAGCAATGCAAGAAGCAATGCAGCGTAGCATGAGAAGTGCGGAACCGGCCCATGCGAGCACAGACCCTCCGTCGGCAGGCACTTCACTGCAAGTGTCTCTCTATTTGCATAACAATTATGTGGCGCTGTGTCATGCGGGGTCCCATGCCGTGCGACAGGAACCAAAACACTGAGCTTTATTTCACATCTCTCCGTCACCTGTGGCATGACACCTCACTGGGTATCACTGCCATCTCGCATTCTCGGGGTCTGTCTGCTGCTCCTGGGTGTCCGTACGTGGTGCGTGCTTGTTCTGACGAACCTGTGGGCTTCTGTGATGTGTGAACCTGTGTCCTGTGTTGAACTGGCGCCCCCTTCGGAGCCATGTCTTGTCGGGAGAGGCTCACTGCAGCCCTATATTGGTTAAGCACTTAAGGAATGGTGCAGTTTTTGTGCTTCGTTTTTATTATTAATTCATTCTAACTACAAAAGCAGGCTGAGCATGAAATAACTGAGGACGATGCCAGAAGATGTGTAAGCAGATTCTTCTTTTTCTGGAAAAAAGTTTGAAAGTTATTTTTGGTGTTCCTTTCATTCCAGTGAGCTGATTCTAACAGCCCTTCTGTTCCTCCACAGCTTCCTGTTGGTCTTTTCCTGTCTTGTCCTCTCCGTTTTCTCAACAATCAAGGAGTACGAAAAAAGCTCTGAAGATGCTCTATATATCCTGGTATGTGTTCCCCAGTGCAACATGACAGAGGTCACCCTGTTGAGATATTGCTGTTGTCTTTCCCGTCACACAATCTTATGCAAACGAATATCAGCTCTTGCGTTAGAGGCAGCATGATGCATGCGTGCAGGCATCCTGTAATGATGTTTTGGTGTAATCTTCTCTCTAGCTTGAAATTTAAACAATGACTCCACCTTCAAGAGGACATAATGGCTTTATGTTTTATTCATGTATGTGCTATGCTTACTGTAAAATATCTCTATAGTCGTGGCCTAGCGAACCGTACTTCCAGGTTGGGGGCCTTGACTCTCTGCAGTGCTCTGCATGTGTGGTATTCGCACGTGCTCCCAGTTGGGGGTGGTGTGGCTCTGGGCCTGTGATTGTAAGCTCCCCGGTTTGAGTCCTGTCCTCAGCGGAATAGTCACACGTCCTTTGGGCCCTTGAGTGAGGCCCCTAACCCCCCTGAAAGGCTCCAGGGTACCAGATAAGTGGCTGACCCTGTCCTCAGACCCCAGGCTTTGCTCTCGACTGTGTGCATGTATATATATATATATATATAGATGTGTGTGTCTGTGTGTGTATGGATGTGTATCAGAGAGCATGATGGGATACGTGAAAAGAAGCATTCTAATGTACTTCTATGGATGGCAAATAAAGCGTCATTATGTCACACCTGGTTCCTCTGGGTGCTCTGCAGCCCAAAGACATGCAGTTACGCTCATTGGTGTCTCTAAATAGCCCGTTTCTGTGTGTAAGTGCTCCGCCGCGATGGACTGGCATCCTGTGTAGGATGTACCCCCCGCTATGTGCCCTATGCTGCCTGGGATAGGCTCCAGTCCCCCTCCCCCCACGTCAGCCTAGCCCAGATAAGTGGCCAGATGATGGATAGATATATTTATAGCACACAACAGCTTTATTATATAGGCAGAAGCACAGAGTCCTTATTGGGATTTACACTAAGCTAAAGTGCCCTTTCTGTGTGTGTGTGTGTGCAGGAAATCGTGACCATTGTAGTGTTTGGAGTGGAGTACATTGTAAGGATCTGGGCAGCGGGGTGCTGCTGTCGCTACCGAGGATGGAGGGGGCGGCTCAAGTTTGCCCGCAAGCCCTTCTGTGTCATCGGTAAGTAGAAGCTCTCCCTGAGGTTCTCCTGTCTGGCCAGGATGCCGTGGCCAGGACCTGCTGTACATCACCCCTGGCCACGCCGGCACTAATGCATCAAGCTTAAAATGGGATTTTTCTCCCAACTAAGGTAGCAGGTGGAATGAGAGCACTTCGTTTTGTTTTGTAATCGTTTAAATGTTTGATTCTGTCAGCTGTTTTTTTGAAAGTTACAGAAGCATAGAGAAGTAAAATAACACCACAGGGCAAAGGCTTAATCTGTTTATTTAGCTGATGGTTTGAAATCCAAGGCGTCGAGTAACTTTCCCCGATTTAGTGTGACTCCTTTTTTTATGGAAGTAATCTGGGTCACTACGGCACCAAATGAACCTGAACGCTCATTTTTTTAGAATTGGAATTTGGAATGATATGTTTGTCCTTCCCAGACATCATGGTGTTGATCGCCTCCATCTCGGTGCTGGCGGCTGGAACCCAGGGGAACGTGTTCGCCACCTCAGCCATCCGGAGCTTGAGGTTCCTTCAGATCCTGCGCATGATCCGGATGGATCGCCGCGGAGGCACCTGGAAGCTCTTGGGTTCGGTCGTCTACGCCCACAGCAAGGTAACCGGCGATGGGGTGGAGCCCCCTCCTCCACGGGCTTGCAGATAAACTGACAGGGTGCGCTGAGCGAATCACCAGGTCAGAATCGCCGGCCCTGCAGTACATCCAGCAATGCAGGTCCAGAGCATCAAGCGTCAGACACTCACCACCCATGCTGTACACTGACCCAGTGGCTGCACTTCGGTAGGCAGCTCCAGAACCTCATGGTCTGGACTGAGAGGCTGAGGAGAAGCAAACACTCACAGGTCTTTGGGACCCTAACAGCACCTAGTAAAATAAGCTATAGCTGCAACTTGCACATTTTTTATCTTTACTTTTGATACACTTTTTATATATTTCTAGATTTTTAGTACTTATTTTAACATATTACCTTTAGTTTGTTATCCTTCTACTTTTTAAATTAAATTTCATAGCTTCATTTTCGGGGCGGCATGGTGGTGCAGTGGTTAGCACTGTTGCCTCCTACCTCTGGGACCCGGGTTTGAGTCTCCGCCTGGGTCACATGTGTGCGGAGTTTGCATGTTCTCATACTCTGGTTTCCCCCCACAGTCCAAAGACATGCTGAGGCTGATTGGACTTGCTAAATTGCCCATAGGTGTGCATGTGAGAGTGAATGGTGTGTGACTGTGCCCTGCGATGGGCTGGCCCCCCATCCTGAGTTGTTCCCTGCCTTGTGCCCATTGCTTCTGGGATAGGCTCCGGACCCCCCGTGACCCAGTAGGATAAGCGGTTTGGAAAATGGATGGATGGATGGATGGATGGATGGATGGATGGATGGATGGATGGATGGATGGATGGAATTTCATTTTACTGCTGGCGTGCATGTGTCAAATTGAAATCTTGAATCTTCAGCATCAAGATTGGTGACGTAGATCGATCATAGACAGATCATCTTTGGTTGCAGCATTGCAATGCGTGACACAATCTCTAGCGCACACACACACACACACACGCACACACACACACACGCACACACATACACACACACACGCACGCACGCACGCACACGCAAAAGAATAAAACTCAGTGTAGTACAGTGTCAGGCTTCTGCATTTCGCTGTTATTTCCATTTCCTGATTCATTTTGTCGTGATTTTGGTAGCGTGCCTCTCAGAATGTGACCAGTTTAAATTGGCCAGGATGACGCAGTGCTTTGCTTCAGGGAAGGACTTTCACTTTAAATATGCAAAGCAGTAGGCGGCTATGTTGGCAGAAACACATGGAAAAATACACTCGTGAAAAATATACCCTTTCATGAAAAAGCATTCAGATGTAGCTCAGTGGTATTCCCTCAACTCTTAATATGTTTGTGGTCTGAATGATTTGAATGGTTTTTGTTTGCTTTTTAATAATTAATAATAAATATTAATATTTAATAACAAATGCATGTTGAAATATCATGAATTATTAACGTACTTATTATTATTATTAATAATAAGCATACCAAAGACTAATAAACATAATTAGATATTTGAGTTAAGATGTTAGGCAATTATCCATTCCACTAAAGATGGAGCTTATCAAATTATAAAGCTACGTGCACGACGATTATCTCTGACCACTGGTGACCTACTCATAAAAACAAAAAAGCTACCAGTCCTGCATATTGTGTGAACTGTGCACGGTGTTAAACCTAAAAGCAAAAAGCCAACTGTAAAATATTGCGGAATGAATAATGCAGATAATTGTGAGCTTTAAAATTGAGTACATCATATTCTTTAATAGCCTTTGAGAGCATGTGCGTAGAGTGGATATACCCACAGGATGAAAGTCATTCAACTGGTCCCCACCCATCTAGACACACCGAATGTGACTTGACTGGTTTGTGTGGTACCTATAATTAACCTTAATGCACGTATCCCGAGTGTTCGACCACGGCGTGCAAACTAGCAAGTCTTTGATTTCTGGAAAATGTGGGCTTCGGAAGAATTTACATAGATCTGCACATGCTAATTGCGCAGCTTGTGGTGTGGTTTATTTATGATCTAAGGAAGGGACAGGCTGTTACACCATTGAGAAGGATACTAACCAACTGCTTCTAGAAAAATGAATTAAGTGAACATTGAATCTCTCATTGCTGAATAAATAAAGGGAAGCAGATATACTGCCGCCTGACATTAACGGCGTGTTCTTTAAACGGCTTACAGGAGCTGATCACTGCCTGGTACATCGGCTTCCTCTGCCTCATTCTGGCCTCCTTCCTGGTTTACTTGGCTGAGAAAGAGGACAACAAGGAGTTCGAAACCTACGCAGACGCACTGTGGTGGGGGCTTGTAAGTCATTTTTATGGAGATGAGGAGTCGAGCTGCGGCGAGATGGCTAGTGGGGGATGGGGGGGGGGGGGTGGGGTTGGGGTCAGACAGACCCCGCTTACCGAAATGCTAAGTGATAATTGGGTGGTATTCGTGGAATATATTCCCTTACTGTATATTAATGTCCTCTACAGGACTTGTTACAAAGCATCGCATAAAAACAGTCATGAGGTCCATCTGGTACAATAATTAAATGAATGCCATAACCAGGAAATGCTCTGTGTGGTGCAGACACAGTCTTCTCCATTGAAGAAATGCTTTCATTATTACCTACTGGGAACGTGTTACAATAAAGCATTCCTGCCTCTGTGCTTTCAGATCACACTGACTACAATAGGCTATGGTGATAAGTACCCCATAACGTGGAATGGACGCCTCCTAGCTGCGACTTTCACCCTCATCGGAGTTTCGTTCTTTGCCCTCCCAGCGGTACGTGTATAATTCTTACCCATGCATTATGCATTACGCACTATACAATACATACAATACATTACCAACGGTCAATGGCCATGTCTGTCTAAATATGTGGAGTGAACACAATTGTGAGATGCAAATGTAAGAGTGTCATTATTGATATATAATTGGTTTATGGAATTCATAAAGCTATGAGTACTTGGGAAGTGCATTATGGGAGTATCGCTATGTTGAGATGTTCCAGTGAAAATGACAGGCTCATTAGGGATTAATGGTTTATAATATGCTATTGAAGAACAGTGGATGTGCACTTGATCTCTGCTGGAAATTAATGAAATATAAATGACCTCCTGATGTCGGCTGGACACTAATAAAAACCCAAACCCCTATGAACACTAATGAAAAGACACGGGGACCCAAACCCCTACTGGCAGAAGATTTACGTCTTGGTTATAATTCATCTTTAATGGGCCAAAACAAATCCCGAATGTCAAACTTTAAAGACACTTAAATACTGTATCATGATTTTATTTTTGAATATTTCAATATTTATTAAAAAATTTTCATGAAAGCCCTATTAAAAAAAAGCTCTAGCCCTCCATGAATCTTATCGTGGTGGAGGGGTTTGCTCATATTGTGGGGAGGGAGCAGGTGCCGCTGGTACAGCATCCCAAAACATATTGGTCCTAGGTGAGCGGCCGGAGTGTGTGCTTCAAAAAGACGATTACGATTAAGGACCATGTTACCCTGCCCGGACTGGGGAGACCGGGGCCTCCCTCTGGAGCCAGTCCTGGGGCAGCATGGGGCCCAGCCATAAGGGTCCACCTTCCTGTGGGCCCGCCACCTGTAGGTGGAGCCGTGGGGGTCGGGCGCAATGTAGATGCAGGGGACTCAACGGACCCATTGTCAGCTACCAAAACTGAGTCTAGGCACATGGAATATAACCTCTCTGGTGGGAAAGGAGCCTGAGCTGGTGCAGGAGGTAGAGATACTCACTAGATCGGACACAGGAACCAAACTTCTGGGGAGGGGATAAACTCTATTCCATTTTGGAGTTGCCCATGGAGAGAGGCACCAGGCAGGAATGGGTTTACTTATAGCCCCCTGGTTCAGAGCCAGTGCGTTGGAGTTCACCTTGGTGGAAAGAGGGTCATTTCCCTTCAACTTCAAGCCGGGGAACGGGCTCTGACTGTTGTCTGTGTGCACGTGCCAAACACCAGTCCAGACTTTGGAGGGGGGGCTGGAAGGTGCCCCATCTGGGGACTCCATTGTTCTGCTGGGGGACTTGGTAATGCTCAGTAAACCTGGAAGGGTGTGGTTGGGTGGAATGGCCTGCCCGATCCTAATCCAAGCAATGATCAATTAGGGGGCATACTTGTAGTACGTACGCACGGAAGGGGGGGGGGGTGTCTAAAAATTTGACAGAAATTTGCCGGACGATCGGACTCTGTTTAAACAATATATCATAAACGATCTAAAAAAACAGGTTTGCAATGCACCACGGACCTCCGAAATATCTGGTTTAAACGGCGCTGTAACATTATGGAAATGGCGACCCATTTTGTTTTATTTGAAAGTGATTTTATTACAGTAAGTCTCATGACATCATTCTTTTGTTATCCCTAAAGTTAACAGGAACGTTTGTAGCTCCAAAAAGCAGTGCATAAGTCTACTGACGATCGCCCATGCGTACGTATGCGGGGGGGTCAACTACCCAGCGTACGTGTGCGTACGGGGGGAGGGGGGGGTAAAAAAATCGGTAAAATGTGCGTACGTACTAAAAGTATGGCCCCCCATTGGACTTCTGTGCTAATCACAGTTTGTCCATAACAATCACCATGTTTGAGCATAAGGGTGTTCATAAGTGCACCTGGCCACTATTCTGTAATCGTATTGTTGGATCTGCATCCGCATGTGTTGGACACTTGAGTGAAGAGAGGAGTTGAGCTGTCAACTGATCACCACTTGATGGTGAGTGGGATCTGATGGCGGGGGAAGATGTTGGATAGACCTGCTAGACCCAAATGCATAGTAAGGGCGTGCTAGGAGCATTTGGCGAAGGCCCCTGTCTGGGGGATCTTCACACCTCCAGCAGAACTTCTCTTCTCTTCCGAGGGAGTCAGGGAAGATGGAGCCTGAATGGGCCATGTTCCGGGACTCCATTGCTGAGGCGGCGTTGCAGAGCCGTGTCTGTCAGGTCATTGGTGACTGCCGCAGCAACAATCCCTGAACTCAGTGGTGGACACCAGCAGTAAAGGGAGCTATCAGGCTGAAGAAGGAGGCCTTCATGGCTTGGTTAGCTTGTGGGACTCCTGAAGCAGCTGACAGGTACTGGCAAGCCAAGCAGGAAGTGGCTCTGGTGGTTGCTGAAGCAAAAACATGGGTGTGGGAGGAGTTTGGTGAGGCTCTGGAGAAGGACTTTTGGTCGACATTGAAAAGATTCTGGCAAACCATCAGGCGACTCAGGAGGGGGATGCAGGGCTTCACCAACATTATATTACAGCAGGGATGGAGAACTGTTGACCTCAATTGGATATATAGTCAGGCAGTGGAGAGAATATTTCGAGGATCTCCTGAATGCCACTGATACGCCATTTCAGAGGAAGTAGAGCTGGAGAACTCAGAGGGGGACTTGCCCCCCCTCTGTAGTAGTAACAACTCTTCACCCTTCAGTGGGAAGGCTCCGGGGGTGGATGACATTCACCCTGAGCTCTTGAATGCTCTTTATGTTGTGGGGCTGTCTTAGCTGATACACTTCTTCAACACTGCGTACATGTCAGGGACAGTGCCTTTGGATTGGCAGACTGAGGTGGCGGTCCGAAGATATGGGACCGTAGGATGTGTTCCAATTTTAAGGCGATCACACTCCTCAGCCTCCCTGGGAAGGTCTATGCTGGGGTACTGGAGAGGAGGGTCCATCCGTTGGTCGAACCTCAGATCCAGGAGGAACAATGCAGATTTTGTCCTAGTCGTGGAACACTGGACCATCTCTTCACCCTCGCAAGGATACTGTAGGGTTCATGGGAGTTTGCAAACCAGTCTACCTGTGTTCTTTGGGCTTGGAAAAGGTATACGACAGTGTCCCTTGGGAGGTCCTGTGGGGTGAACTCTAGGAGAATGGGGTATGGGGTCTGATGTTGTGGGCCATCAAGTCCCTCTACAGATGGAGTGAGAGTTTGGTTCGCATTGCCAGCAGTAAGTTAAACTCACTTCTGGTGGGTGTTGGATTCTGCCAGGGCTACCCTTTGTCACCAATTCTGTTCACAACTTTTGTGGAAAGAATTTCTAAGTATAGCCAAGGGACTGAAGAGTTCTGGTTTGGGGGTCTCAGGATCATGTCTTTGCTTTTGCAGACATTGGACTGTGACCTATAGCAGACACTTGGGCGGTTTGCAGCTGAGTGTCAGGCAGCTGGGATGAGGATCAGCACCTCCAAATGTGAGGCCGTGGTTCTTGACCGGAAAAGGGTGGATTGCCCTTTCCTGGTGAGGATGAAGTGCTGCCTCAAGCGGAGGAGATTAAGTATTTCGGGGTCTTGTTCACGAGGGAAGAAGGGAGCAGGAGATCGACAGATGGATAGTGCAGTGTTGGCAGTAGTGCAGACGCTGTACTGTTCTGTTGTGGTAATGAGGGAGCTGAGCCAGAAGGCAAAGCTCTCAATTTACCGGTCGATCTCCGTTCCTATTCTCACCTATAGTCATGAACTCTGGGTAGTGAATGAGATTGCTGATACAAGCGGCCAAAATGAGCTTCCTCCACAGGGTGACTGGGCTCAGCCTTATGGATGGGGTGAGGAGCTTAGACGACTGGGAGGAGCTCAAAGTAGAGCTGCTGCTCCTCTGTA
Organism: Brienomyrus brachyistius; assembly: GCF_023856365.1. NCBI lineage: Eukaryota > Metazoa > Chordata > Actinopteri > Osteoglossiformes > Mormyridae > Brienomyrus > Brienomyrus brachyistius. The sequence goes on from NC_064540.1 coordinate 293,904, forward strand.
TTGAAAGGAGCCACTTGAGGTGGTTCAGGCATCAATCTAGGATGCCTCCTGGACGGCTCCCTGGGGAGGTGTTTCGGGCATGTCCAACCAGGAGGAGGCTCTGGCCAGACCAAGGCCTCGCTGGAGATGTTGTGTCTCTTGACTGGACTGGGAACACCTTGGTATTCGCCTGGTGGAACTGAAGGAGGTGGCCGGTGAGAGGGAGGTCTGGCTGTGCTTAGACTGCTGCCCCCGTGACCTGACCCCAGATAAGTGGCAGAAAATGGATGGATGGATCGATGGATGGATGAAAAAAAACGCCCTATACTCTCAACATCACTCACACCCTTACACACGAAACGTTTTTGTAATACGTAGAGGATTCACTCAAAACTTCCTGTCAATTTATTGATTTCTATACCTCGGCACTCGTGAAAAGGCATCAACGCTGTGTTTTTCTGAGTGCCAGCTTACTTTCTGTCCCATAGGGGATTCTGGGCTCCGGCTTTGCCCTGAAGGTCCAGGAGCAGCACCGGCAAAAGCACTTTGAGAAGCGGAGGAATCCAGCAGCTGGCCTCATTCAGGTGAATGATGCACTTTTGCTAAGATAAGTTGTGTAGAAACTGCAGACTTCGCATGGGATATGCAGAGCAGGGCGATCCATAAGAACCTGGACAAACAAAGGAACAGGTAGCCATAGCGAAAAGGCGATCTCAGTTGAGTTTAATTAGCTTCTTTATCCTGGCAAAAGACTGTACGTAGCATGCAGTATTTCTTTGGCCATTGACAATGTATCAGGCCCCACTGAAAGACGATGTGTTTTTTTTCCTCTGAAACATACTGACATGCCATTAGTAGCACGTCAAGGAATCTAGTTCAGTTTCATGATAGATTCCTCTCTGCTGGCATTAGACACAGAAAGCACAAACTAAATGGTGGATTGGTTGAAAAGTTAGTAAGACGTGCTTCACGCCGCTGTTTTTGCGTATCTGCGTGCATTGAGTGGGGAATGGGGAATGATTTTTTTGCCCGTAGTCGGTAGGCATTTACAGCTAGTGAGCTGGGTTGTCTGGTGGGGCACGTGGATGCTGGTTTTCGATTGGCTCCTGGGGTTAACCATCACTTCTGCGTGTTTGTTTTCCAAACCAGGCGGCATGGAGGTTCTATGCTACCAGTCTGACAAGGACGGACCTGCAGTCTACCTGGGATTATTACGAGAGAGCCGTATCCGTCCCAATGTACAGGTAATCTGAGGTGCCTCAGATCAGAGCCCGCTTTTACTTGCATGTCTGTAGATTGTGTCTTCCCAGAATGATCGTAATCGCCTTGGTTTTGGGGGGCCATTCAGAGTTTAGTGTTCTGATGGTATTTTTCCTGGAAACACTGACATTTTTATAGCACAGCGGCACTGAAAAAAGCAAATCATTAGACATGGTGTCAGGTCTCCATGTTGTACTGACTCCATCGCATTATGTCATTGATGTAATTTTCAGTGCAAATCATTAAATAGGGTGCTGTCATTCAACAGTGGACTTTAATTCTTTTTAAAAAATGAAAACTGGGGCATGGATCTAATTGCCAAAGACAAATATCTGTAATCCTGTCCTCCTATTTATGTCTTATTCTGTTTTTCTCTTGACTTTCAAGTGATCCAGCTGTTGATTCAAATCAGGTTGATTCTGGTTTGCTTTTCCACTTCTGCTTATTGATCTACCCATGAATTATCTCTCCATCCTACTTATTCAATTATGGGTCAAGAGAAGAGTTTCATTGCATTATACGTCTTTATGTCAATGCAGGTTACTGTCTCCCATTTATTTGAGAGAAGAAAAAAATGGGGTTTAGTTATTTTGTTAAAATCATCTATTTGTTCAGAATAACCCCCCCCCCCCCACTCCCCATTCTGTAGGCTGATTCCTCCTCTGAATCAACTGGACCTTCTGCGAAATCTAAAAAGCAAGTCAGGACTGTCATTCAGGTCAGTGCAGGATGAATTACCCATGTGTGACTCATACGTATTAGACGGTGAACGGCACAGCCCAGCAGGGTATCCATCAATATCCGAATACATTAACAAATAGGAAAAAAATAAGATGGAACTTAATTGATCCCCACTGAGGGAAATTCCTTTGTCTAGTGGCAGAAAAAATTACGAGAAATAAATACAAGTAAAAAGACAATAAATATGTTAAGGATGCATTTTACATGATATGTACTGTAGTGCTACCATTGTATCAGCATGTGTGTTACATGCCATTGTTAAGCTTTATTATACTCAGAAAGCACTATGGTCGAGCACTTCCCTGCTGTTATAACTGTGTTTGCGAAAACTGGGCGCAAATGCAGCGATGCCCACCTCAGAATGTATCTGCTCTGTCCGTAGGAAGGATGCCCAGGCAGAATCCTCCCCCAGGTCAGCGCTTTCCCCCAACTCTTTGAACTGTGCTGTTTTCCAGGCTGTGCCTAAAAGGAAAGGATGTCATTTTTCTCAGGGACAATGAGTCCCTGTAAGCAGAACTAGAATCCTTAATGCACCTACAACCTGTACAACGTATGACCAAAGCTTTTTTTTTTTTTTTTTAAAGTACATTTTGGAAAACCCTGCGCCCGGAAGTGCACACTATGCGCTACATGATAGGTGCTGCAGGAACTGCGCTGTATGGCAGCGTGACCATCCCAACCTCACGCACACGTCCCAATCACACCTAAAAGTCGGTGCGATTATCCTAATCCAAAACATGCTAATTCCTGTTTACGGCCTGTCTGTCGGAACGGAACCCGGTCATCAGTTGGGGACAGTCTGCATGTCATTTCTGATTGCACTCTGTGTAATTCCTCACATGTCTCACCCCTTATACCCTTTGTATTTGATAACTCCATTTCGTTTAAAACACCATTTTGTAAGACTTAGCCAGCTAGCTGCACCTTATCTTCACCGTAACGCTTATTTTTCCCTTCACTGGGGTTTCGCTCATACTGATTCAAGGGTACTGACAGGCTAAATCAAACTGTCCCACAGTCAGCCTGACAGTCTGAATCGATGTCTCAGCCCTTGACAAATGCGACAAACGCAGCGAGATATTCTCATGAATATGAAATACAGCTCCTGCTGCATACAGTAAAACCCGCATAAGAGCTTCCATGAATTCCAACTGATACATATCATTAAATATATTTCAATAGACAAATTTCACGAGATATATTTTATTTTAGGAACTGGCATATGTGCTTAGATAAAACACAAAATTGTTACTAGTTGCACATTTCGTCCAGCACAAATGCCTAGATTCACATCAATTCCACTAAAAAGAAAAAGCTGGTTATCATTGATATCGGGTTGCTTGGATTAAACGTTTAGGTGGCTGGACATTGTTTTGGGGCAGCAATGCTGCCCTGTTCAAGGCTTCTGCAGCAGGAGGCCTTGCGAGACTCAAAACACTGACCTTCACGTTAGAAATCCATGTGCTTTAGCCTTCACACTACCATTAATCTGCAGGAGTTGGCAAGTTTGGCAGCATAAAATAAAAGAGTTTTCTTGCATGACACACCCCCCACACACTGTGCCCTGCAGCCAAAAGGTCAGCCTCAAGGAGAGGGTCTTCTCAAGTCCCAGAAACTCTGGGTCCAAGGGCAAGGGCTCCCCCCAGGGGCAGAGCAGGTGCAGGTCCCCCAGTGCCGATAACAGCATGGAGGACAGCCCCGGCAAGGTGCCCAAAAGCTGGAGCTTTGGAGACCGCAGCCGTACCCGGCAGGCCTTCCGCATTAAGGGAGCGGCGTCGCGACAGAACTCCGAAGGTAAGGGTAGCTCTGCTGTGTCAGCCCGCCTCATCATTACTCTTTCTGACCTTCGACAGAAAGAAATAAATTATTACTGAAGTGTTTGTGAGCGCTTGGTGTGCGTTTGATGTCGTGCTTTGGGGTATGTGGTTCTGCCTCGGGGTGGGTGTGTTTCTCAGAATGCTTGGGAGATGGTAAAAGAACAGGAATTTTCCATTAATTTAAGGCAGGGGCGCATAGAGGGGCGGGGTCACAGATGCATGGCCTCCAGGTGAAAGCTAGTAGGCCCCTTACCCTGTCACTCAATGATTCAAAACATGTCATTGGCTAATGATAATGCTGGACCCCTGTATGCCCACAGCCTTATAAACAACATGGAATTGCCTCAGCATAAATGTGAGCGGTGGGATTAATAGAGAAAATAGGTTGTGTTTTGTTCTGTGACCACGTTTCATGTTTATGACTCCAACCCATCTGCATGCCCCGCCTCCTCCGTTTCGTGTCGGTTCTGCTGTCGCTGAGATCCTGACCCTCACAGATTCCTTTCCGTTTCTCTGTTTGGTGCCGTGCTAAAGTGCTGATTGAGATGCAGGATGAAGAATTCAGGCAGAAGAGCTCTCCAGGTCAGGCGATTGAGCGGGAGGTTGGCACCCATTGCGGCTTCTTCAGTGACGCACCAAAGCATTTAGCACAAACCCCAGGCTTATTCGTAGCATAATAAATGTGCTTTCTTTACACAATTAGCCTCCGATTCACGTTACAGGTATGTCGTGTCAACATTCCCTTGCGAGACACTGTGACGACGCTGTAAATCCAACTATATTAAATGGCTTTATTTTTCATAATGTTGGCATACAGATATAGCTCATTAACAGCAAAGTTATTACTTAGTGGGTGACAGGTTTATTACCCTTGTGAATTGCATTGCAATGTTTTTGTTTGTGTCATAACCATATTTGTGTATTTATTATATATATATATATATATATATATATATATATATACACACACACACACACATATTTGTACATATATTAAACATGATATAAAATACATACACATACGTGACATATAATGCTAAATAAAGCTCCATGTCTTAATTATTGCCATTACGTATGTGGATTTTTACATATTTGCACTTTTACCATGAACGTGATATTGTTATAATTCTCATTTTACCGGAATCATCCTTACATAGAATACTGGAGACCAGCAATGTTTCGATATCAGATTTGAATGTTTATATTGCACGCTAACCTGTCCTCGGGACGCATCGACTCAGATCGATTATTACAGACTAATGTGGACCCCTATTACTGAAGTAGAAGGTGATTAGAAGGTGATATTAAATTACAAATTAAATGTAATCATGGAAAGAGTACTTGACAGGAGTGTGAGCAGAGGTCAAAATTCTATATTCTGAAATAATTTTGTTATCTCGTTGGTATTGTAGATGCCCGTAAATTCACAATGAGCACCATTAGTGCATGCTGTTTACAACGTGTAGAGTGTGCTTTCGTTTAATTGACTAATAAAAAGATCAAGGCAATGGCCAGGCCATTGATCTTAAAGGTACAGCAGAGTACAGATATCATTTTGTGATGCAAACAGACAGATGTGACTAGTTCAGCCTATTCATAAAACGCTGGGAGCCATTGACTCCACTTTTGCGGTTTACCCAATGGAGTCAACAATGATAGCAGTTGGACTGTACCTTTAGGAGGCGATAATTTAATTTCCATTTAGATTTAAATTATTTCCACAGGAGATGCAGGTGAATGTCTGCCTTTTGTGGTCTGAGAGAAAGGAACATTTTAAACATGGAGCAACTACTTTTAAATGTGTTTTTTTAATACTATAATGCACCTATACATTTTTTTCAGTCACTTAACAGAATTTATTTATGTCTCTCCTTTCCACTTGTTGCAGCAATTGAAGGGTTAATCAGTAAGGAAACATCACACATCTGCTAGGGGTTGGGCCACCAAAGCAAGCAAAACAAACCTAGCCCTATCCGATACCAGCAGGCAAAACTCAGCTATGCATGCCAGCATTCACAGAACATCCCATAAGCACATGACAGGGCCCCGCCATCCCATAATACACGGTGAAATCCCGAGTAAGCAGCTCTGATGCTGTACGCTCTGAAGGCTGCTTCTCCTGCTTCTGAGCCTGCATGAGGGATGCTAATCCGGTCAAATCACCTTCCCGTTCTGGTGATCACTGTGGGCCCACTGCGGAGAACAGCAGAACAGTGAAACCGCACGGCCCATGATGGCTTCAGCCTCCTTGGGCAGATCTGTTGGACTTTCAAGGCTCTGTAGTGTTTTTGAAAATCGATGAAAGTTGATCTTAATGGATTCGTTTATTGCGATTGCGCTTGAAGGAACGTTTCGGCCTTCTACTCCCATGCCATGTCGGCTGTCGGAGGAGGTATCTGAAACAGGTCAGCACTGTGGCACAAAACTATTCACACTCTGGCAGGAAGAAATTCAATTTCTGATTCGCAGCTATAAAAACACTGAAAGGTTGCAGCGCGTGGGGAGCTTTATTAATTTGGCCAGTGTCTGGAGGTATTCAAGTCAGCATTTAAATTCCCATTTAAAGCAGGAACCGTAATTCAGGCTAGAGAAACTAGTGGAGAATTCTGCACATTACTTTACATTTTAATACCAACAAGATCTGGTACAAGACAGAAACCTAAATATTCTTTAAAAATGTGTATGAAATATTTTATATGTATTACGGGAAATGTCAGGTACCTCAAATGACCTTATATGTGCTCTGTAACAATTTGGTTTACAGATGATGTGTATTTCACATGTTTTCAATTCCTTTGATAGTCTTAAGAATTGCTGATTATTTTCGCTACGGCTGATTCAGAGACCCTAGATGACAGACATAACCCTTCAGTTTTATGGGCACAGTCACAGATGCTGCCAGATTCTTGTGCATAACAGCTGAGTCAGGGAATGATATTTTTGTGCCACAGGGCTCAGGTAAAGCCTCGACTAATAAAAATCGCCTCTCTAATTGCGCTGCGTTCCTTCCCCTTTCCCGCATCAGGAAGTTCTGACATCAGGTCATTAACATGCTCCCCGCCAGGTGTCGAATTACGCTCAACATCCCTGGGCTCTGCAAGTTAATGGCCTTCCCTTTGCTGTTGCTTGGTTCCATGCTGACATCAGACCTGAATGGCTAGAGGTTGGGTGGGTGGGTGGGGCAGGGGTCGCGTGGGGCTTATTGGCAGCTCAGCAGTAAGTGTAGCCTATACTGACAGGTCAGTGATGATGTCTGGATTGTGTTTTGTAGAAGCCAGCCTTCCTGGGGAAGACATTGTCGATGACAATAAGAGCTGCCACTGTGAATTTGTCCCCCAAGACTTGACTCCAGGATTAAAAGTTGCAATCAGGGCTGTGTGGTAAGACACTCCAATGGCACGTCTTCCATGTAAAACACACTATGTTTTGAACAGGGTTACTTAATTCTCATTCAGTTTTGTTGACATCGGCACATATTCGATTAGAGAATTACAGCCTTCATGAAACAAAATATTCCTCCTTTCAGTAAATGTTTGACGTGGATGTACCCATTTTGGAGCATGAGCCTTCAAATCATATTCCTTATGATTGCTAGATATAAAAAATGTACATTTTATTTACCATTGGCATGTGCTCCATGTTTTTGGTTTTCATCACAATTGTTACTTGAATTTGAAACTGAATATCCAGCATGCATGAAACATGATACACAAAGGCTGTAGAAACATTGTCCACTGTTTATGTGTAGGGCCATGAGAGCAAAACGGTCTGATTTGATTTTATTTGTCATCGTTGTTTGTCCGTCCGTCCACCCATCCATTAATCCATCTTGTCATAACATTGGCAATAATTAACTTTTGCAATGAAAATATCACTCGCAATATTTTAAAAATAGCTTAAAACCCAGCAATCCTTTCAGCATTATCTGCGTCAGACAGCATTCCATGCGCTTATAACACAACTGAGGCCACTGAACTAAAAGGCCCTGCCAAATATGCTGCTGTCCTGTTATCAAAAGCATTGTTGAAAGTTTGTCATCTTTGAAACTAAACATTTTTTCCCCTCTCCCAGCATAATGAAGTTTATGGTTTCAAAGAGGAAGTTCAAAGAGAGCTTGAGGCCTTATGACGTGATGGACGTCATAGAGCAGTACTCGGCAGGCCACCTGGACATGTTGTCACGAATTAAAAACCTCCAGTCCAGGCAAGATGATAAGCACCCCAAATTCTGTTCAGCTAATCCTGTATTTTATTATTTTTGTTTAGTGTCTGAAATTTCACTTGTAGACCTGCCAGTGGTTACAGCAGCTCTGTTTACTGTGCACTGCATGTCCCATGATCCTCTTGTTCGATGTTCATCACGTATGTTTCTACAGTGACGTGTCACATTGTGTCTTCCACCTTAGAAGAAGCTGACATAGGATGTAGCATAGGCTAATTTGTAATTTCCAGGTGCCATGATGTTTGTTGGTTGGTGGGTTAGGATCTTCACCATTGCACACATACTGTTTTAATGTTATAAAACAGTCCACGTCCATAATTGCTGAACATTTTACCCTCTAAACTTATGTCAAAGCTTCACGATTTCAAAGGGTAAAAAAACACTCTTGGATAAAGACCATGACTGTGGGAATGTACAAAGGGATTTTCGGATCTGAAAAAGCCTTTTGCATTGCAAGCATGGCGTGAGATTCATTTCCTTCAGTCCAAAACAGTCAACACACCCACCTGATCAAACTGTCTTATAAATCCACACTCCGAGTTTTCTCAGTCATTGAAATGGAAAAGCTTGACGCTAAGTAAACACAAGACATCCTCTCACTTAGCAATACAGATTCCTGTATGTCAGACAGTAGAACACATCCCCATATGTATATGAATATTGTCCAAGCTTCAGGAAGCAAAAGCGGGGAAAAAAAATGCAGTAACACTTTACTTAAGAGCATGTACTTAGTAAATTATAACCACATACATAATGTATTATAATGCATATATGGCTATAAATATTTATAAAGAGGCAGAACACATTATAATCATGTTTATTATGCATTATGACTACCTTATGAAGCTCTTATCTATAATGCACTATAGATGCCTTTATAATGCATTATAATGGTATAAGCATTAAGAATGCTTTGTACTGCATTATAATGGTATCTATAATGCATTATAGATGAAAGCTTCATAAAGCATTCATAATCTATCATAATCTGTACAATCAGGTGGTAATATTAATAAGTTAAGCTTATGCCATTTAAAGAAAACAGATTTCACGTGACGTGCGTGTGGAATATATTTTTACTTGTATGTCCTTGTCTTCCAGCTAGTCCCTGTTTTTCCGTTTCCTTTCATCCGATGTCTGTCTTCTCAACACACACGTTCATTATGCATTGTGCTGGTGTCTTCTCTATTTGCCAGGATAGATTTGATTGTGGGCCCCCCTACCCCCTCAACTCCCCGCCATAAGAAGCACACAACCAAAGGACTCAAAGAATCACCCCAGTACTCGCCTAGGTTAGAATTCACCAGACTGCATCTGTCCCATCAGCTTAAAAAAAAAAACCAAAACAAAAAAAAAAACTACTTGTTTTTGCTTCCCGCTACGCGGCTTTAGATTGACCCGAGCAGAAGAGAAAAGCAAGAGCTAGTGACTGAATTATAATAATATTTATCTCCCTTTAGAACCACTCTGAAGTAAAACCATCAGCATGGTTCTTGCAGGGCGATATTAGGTATGATTGCAGAAGAAAGGAGCCTTTAAATCCCACGGTTAGGTGCGACCTTCACGCACTGTCAGTCACTGATGTTCTCAACCTGCCACCCATTCATCTAACCCTATTCCCATTGGTTGCTTCGTTACTCACTACTGGGAGTTAACCAAGCAGTGACTGGCAGCATCCGATAATGCACCCTAAGAAAAGTGATGCAGAGAAAGGGCATCCTTTCTCCCGTCAATCTGGAAAGCTAGCATCATACTGGACTAGCATATTTCTGCAACTCATAACATTATTTTACATCATGCGGTTCACCAAACACGCAGTCGCATGTCTGCGCATACTGATGCCCTTATATTTTGGACACATTATTTCCAAACCCTTGCTTACGTTGCCACATCTTTTGATTACATACTGATTTATTTTTTTTTGCATTGCAATAGCTGAAGCAATCCGTCTCTGCTAGCCTAGCGCTGCTATAGATATGGGTAAGTATGCAGTCACATAGCTTAAGAAAAAAACTGCGCTAATGTGCCTGCAATGCAGTAGTAAGGAAGGAAGGGATCCGAATGGCGAGCGGCGGCGAGCGGTCATGCCAAGCGAACACGCCGACAGCTCCGCGCACCTGCATGCTGGCATGAAGCATAATGAAGTGTGTCCCAATTCGCCACTTTGGCCCTGGCAGGACAACCTTTTTTGGTTCTTACTGGTTCCACGTGGTGTCTGTGCAGGACTCGGAGAGCTGGGAAGGCATAGTCCTTCAGGAGGAGCAGCTGCCTGTTTTTGTGTATTAGACAAAGAGTTTAATGACCCAGAAATAAATACAATTTTGGGTTATTTTGATTTTTATCAAATACATGTATATTTATATATACATGCAACACGCACACATGCACACGTTTGTATTCATATCTTTGTAGGGACTCTCCATTCATTTCTATGGGGAAAACTAATCCCAATAATTACAAGCTTAACCATAAGTATCCATATAAAATGCATGACTTTTGGCATTATTAATTTTGTAGTTTTTTTTTATTTCAGTCACACAGTTTTATAGAATTGAGTTTCCCCTGTGGGGACTGAAAAGGTGGTCACCCCCCCCCCCCCCCACACAAACACACACACAAACACACACGTGTCACACAGACACTCAGAGGTTTTCTCATTCTGCATACCTATCTAGTACTGGGTAGGGTCCACTTTTACCTCCAGAACCACTTCAAGGATAGATGAGCTGAAAGAAGCCATTCTGTACACCACTGCTGTACTGAGCCGTTATTTTCTCATTAGTGGCTTTCCTGTTAGATTTAATGAATCTGGCCATTCTCCTCTGACCTCTCATTAGCAAGGTGTTTTCAGTCGCGGAAATGCCATTAACTAGATGTAATTTGTTCGTCGTGCCAATCTGAGTAAACTTTTAACGCCATAATGTGTCATGATTTAGGGGGCAGCATGTGGCTCAGTGGGCTAAGCCTGTCTCCTTGTAATCAGAAGGTTGCAGGTTCAAACCCAGCCTCATCTCGTCTGTGGGTCCTTGAGCAAGACCCTTAACCCCCAGCTCCCTGGGTGCCAATACGGGTGGCAGCCCTTTGCTAATTTCCCTACAGGGGATCAATAAAGTATCTATTATTATTATAATGTGTGAAAGTTCCAGGTGGATCTAGATCCTCTGCTTGCTGTACATAATCAGTTGCTGTTAAGATTCACTGTTTGAAGGCACAAGCTATCTGCATTAGCTGGCCTGTACGCCTAATAAACTGGCCAGTGAATACTGCTTTTTGTCGCAGTACATGTCAGTGTTCTTAGGAACAATTTTCTACTCTTACCTTTAAAAATAAGTGATTCTGGATGCTTGTGACAGCATAGATTATGCTATAGGCAAGTTTATGGATAGGTAATAACATGACAGAAAAGTTTAGGTCTGAAATGAGAATAGAGTGGTCTCAAAGATATTTCCGGAAAGCCCTGTATTTGCATACATATGATCGGAGCATCTTCGGCCGGGCTATGTCTGTCCCAGCTTGCACAGCACAGCAGCACGTCAAAGGTTTCTGTTAGCACCATGGACATTTCAAGCAAGTAATGGAAGAGAATGACTTGACCAATGGGCCTGAAGGATCTATCCTTTGTCCCTCCCCTCCCTGTGACCACCCTCATCCCATTCCAGGCAGTGCACGAGCCTGCGATCTCCTCACCCGCTCCCAGCTCGTACCCGCCTGTGTGTGGCCTTTGCCTCCTACACCTCCTTTCTAGATGTATTTCTCTGTCTGTTGATCTGTCTGTCCTATGAGACCTACCGAGCTGCATTTATTGTTGACTGATAAATTGTTTTCTTTCTCTAAATATTAACAATAGCAAATATAAAAAGGATACAGATCTGGACATTTTTTCCTTGACGCGCGTGTGTGTGCATTAAAAACTTTTTAACACTTGATTTTTCAATACAGTCCTTTTCACCTTTGAAATGTGAAAATACTTCTCTGCTTTTAAGGTTCAAGACTGACAATCAACCAATTAGTAAAACATTTGTGGAAAAATAGCAAAATGCATTTCATTAGTAGTATCACCCTCCATTATAAGCCACTTATGAAGTTATGATGATGGATTTAACATTAACCTGTGACATACAGGATCTGGATATACTCTCTTGATATTAGAACACATTCATCAAGGATCTGAACAGGAGCTAATTTAAATATTGTTTCACTGATTGATTGATTGATTGACTGACTGACAGGCTATTTACCTCTGTTCCATAAAAATATGCCAAAGCTTTATGCTAGGTGTCCCTTCCTCTCCCAACTGTTAGAGTTGATCAGATAGTTGGTAGAGGCACCCCAACAACAGATAAGGACCGGCCCAAGGGCACCAGCGAGGGCGAGATGCAAGAGGACCTCAGCATGATGGGACGTCTGGGGAAAGTGGAGAAGCAGGTCAGTATTCATTACCCAACTGGGCCTCAATAAAGAAGCATCTCATTGCTGATTCCTGTAGGAGTACTGCTGTCCTCCACGACTGGAGCCACGTGTGACATATTTTGTCTTCTCTGTAGGTGATTTCCATGGAGAGGAAGCTAGACTTCTTGGTCAACATCTATGTGCAGCGCATGGGCATTCCGCGGGCAGAGACGGCTGCCTACTTCGGATCCAAGGAGCCCGATCCGGCTCCACCCTACGACAGCCCAGTGGAGAAGACTGGCTCCATCACTAAAATCATCCGCTCCATTAGCTCAACCGGCCAGAAGAATTTTGATGCTCCACCCTCATGTGCCGGTTCTCAAGGGCAGTGTCCTCCATCTACGTCCTGGCAGCAGCATCCCCTCAGCGAGTCCCATCCACGCAGTCAGGGCAACTCGCCCAATGGTGACCCCTCCTTGGTGCGCATCCCACCTCCCCCGGTTAACGATCGCTCTTCTGGGGGAAGCCACCGGGGGGCGTCTCATCACGCCCGCAGCGAGAATGGCAAGGCACAGCCTGAGAGTGACACATCCGTCTCCATCCCTTCGGTGGACCACGAGGAGCTGGAGAGATCTTTCAGTGGCTTCAGCATCTCCCAATCCAAAGAGAACCTGGAGTTCCTGAACAACACCTACTTCAGTGGCGTGGCCCGTTGTGCCAAGGTCAGGCCCTACATTGCTGAGGGCGAGTCTGACACTGACTCTGACCTCTGTACCCCTTGTGGCCCCTCCCCACACTCTGCCCCCGGTGAGGGGGCCTTTGGAGACAGGGGATGGTCGGGTCCCAAGTAAGTCAGACCAGGGAAGTCTACACTACACAATCAGTGCTTCAAAACCACAGCCTGTAGTGAAGGAACTGCGAATTAGGCTGTACACTCAGCTGGTTTTAATGTCCGAGGTTTTCTAATGGGTTACATTTATCTAGCTTTGATGGACGGCAGATGCGCTTTCCCTCACGTATCCATGCATTCATTTCTCAGAGTGTATTTCACACTAAATATTGTCTATTCTAGATCCGCATTGCATCTACACTTGCCCTCATTGCTAGAGACAATTGAATGTAGCTGGCAATGTTTAACGTAGTCAAAGGAGGGAATTCAGATCACTTTGCTCAAGGTGATTATGATTGTAACTGTGGAATCTTGGCATTGATCGCCATCACACCTCCTATCTACACCGCTGAACACATCCTGTCATATGGAATGCCTTACATGACAGCAGGGGCACTGTAAAGGGGGGGGGGGGGAGTTAGGACGATTCCAAGGGCCCTTGAGTGGCAGGGGCTTCTGGAAATTATTGAATTGGTCTGGGCTGGGGGCCGAATATGATGTTTTCATGGGGCCCAGGATCTCCAGTGGCAGCCCTGCATGACAGCATCAGTGTGCCAGTATAGGATAAGTGCAGAAATTGCTTTATGCAGGGATTTTAATGCACGGGCTGAAGCCCAGGAGCGTCACTAAAAGGGGTCCTCAGCTAACCTCGTTTGATGAACTTTTATGTGACCGTCGAACATCTTTTTATGATTACCAACCAGGGTTAACAACTAAGTTCAACTAACACTTTTATCCTAAGCAATTTATACTAGAGGGAAGGATCACAATTTATGCTTGCAGGTATTTGAATCCACAACCTTGTCGATACTAACATAACACCCTACAGGAGCTCACTGGTATCACGCCATATCACAGAAAATGAAAGGGAGCACTCTGACACTCAAAATGCCCAGGGCCCTTTGACTGTGCTAATGTACCTCGGGCTTTATGTTCAATAACACCTTTGTAAGCTACACTACATATAACTTCTTAATAAGCAGTACATACATATTCGAGAATCTGTGCGTCACTAGCTGTCGGCAGCTAAGTGATGGGCTCTGTGACCGGCGCTTCATATATGGGTGTTATAAAACCGCCAGTACAACCCCCCGGACTCTCTTCAATGGGCAAAGACCTCAGCCCCCCCAGTGCTCAACACAAAGATATGTCCTTGGCTACACAACACTCTTATAACGCTCTCATAGGCAGTGTGCCATACCGACAAAAATTCTGCATACGGTTCTTGATGATATCGTGAGGATCGGGTGTAGAGCCTCCGCGTTTCAAATTTAAACTTAAAAATGGAAACCTGAAACAGGAATTTTTTGATTGTTTTCTTTTTGTTGAAGGACATTTTGAAAAGCGGCACTTATTGCCGTATGATCAATGGTGCACTGTACATTTCCAAAGGTGAAATTAGGTTTCTGGCAGGAAGAACGGCCACACTCTAATCAATATTTGACTCACACTTACCTGTATTGCAACACACATCTTAAACTGACCCTCACCACTCAATCACAGTTGTTTATAACCAGTAATTTCTTAGTGCTTGTTGAATCTCTAATCTCGTTTTGACATGCAGATATGTGAACATTCAACTTCTGCCTTGTAAAGGTGTACGGTTAGCTTGCTATGCTTGCTGATCGAAGAACACAAAATGATGGGAATGTACGTTTGCCGTTTCATGCAGAGGGAGCGAATTGCTTAAGAAAATGTATATAAACGCAGACTGTATACCTGATTCTGTTCTTATACACTGGAAAGTTTTCTTTAGGATGATTTTAGAGAACAGATACAATGCCTTGCATGGAACACAGGAACTATTTACGTCAAGTATTTCTGCAAGGGAGACTACCGCGAGAAGAGGAAAAGGGTACAAAAATATATTTTACCTCAGTATTTTTACAGATTTGTATTTAGATAAGATACTGAAATCGAGGTTAACTGCTTTATTTCAGCTCTGTGAACCATTTAAAGTGCTTTGCGTTTTTTAAAACATTTCTGCTTTAAGATTAACGCAGTGGTACGACTAGCATAACTGGAAAAAAAAAACCGTGCAGGACGCCACCGATTGCGAGGATTCTATATGTACATCTGTAATTGACATATTGCAATAGTTTGCATTTGCTGTAAAAGCATGCTTTACATGTGCATAACGTGTGCAGCAAAATAAATACTTGCCTCATTTGCCAAAAGTAAATAGGGCCGTAGATTAAACATTTTTTACCGCCACATATTTTGCAAATACAAACAGTGCGAGTGTTTTATACACGTGCATGTATATGCAC
Organism: Brienomyrus brachyistius; assembly: GCF_023856365.1. NCBI lineage: Eukaryota > Metazoa > Chordata > Actinopteri > Osteoglossiformes > Mormyridae > Brienomyrus > Brienomyrus brachyistius. The sequence goes on from NC_064540.1 coordinate 309,470, forward strand.
ACTCACATTCTCACACACAAATATATATTATACATATATGCACATATACTGTATAGGTAGTTAAACATAGATTATATAGAACATAGCAGTCATACAGATAAGCTAGCATGGCATGATTCGAAGGCCTAATTATCTGCGTAGAAATGCGTTATTCACAAATGGTCGTCCATCACCCTTCTTTCGAGGTAACCTTAAAATTTCTATACTGTACATTATCGCTGTGTGTTTTTGAGGCGAGCGTTTCTTTGTAATTTCTGCTTTTTAAAGACCTTCAAAATGCAAATGAAGGAAGTCTTAAAAGGCAACGATGTTAATTTATATGATGAAGGCAGCATGCTCTGCTTCAGTAACCAGGGCCAATCGGGGTCCTACTGTTTTATTCTCAAACTTATGGACATTCTTGGCTACGGGGATCGGCGTGGATCTGAAGGCTGACATATAAGGGGAGGTCAGGTCTCCGGTTGAGTCACTCACAGCGCCTCATGTGGAGGTGCTAGAAGGGTGGGGATGATGTCTTGCGCCTCTAGTGGTTGGAAGTTCGGCTCTAGAACTGGGTTCACTTTTTGTTTTGTTTTTTTCTGTGTGTCTGTGATTCTCCTCTCTGGTTTCCTCCATCCAAAGTCACGTTGTTCAGTTTAGTCGGTAATTTGCAATCATGTGATCATGTGTGAGTGCCTGGGAATGAAATAGCACCTCAGCCAAGGTGTGTCCTGCCTTATGTCGTGTTCTTCTTCAGATGAGCTGCGGATCGCTGTAATTCTGACTTGATTTGTTGTCGCAGAACGTGAACAGACATAAAATGAAGAAGCCAATGACACTGAAAATGTGTCTAACTGGTATTTATAATACAGTAGATCGGTTTGCTTTAAAATAAGACAGCCATGTTTGTAAATATATTTAAGAAAAATATTAGTAAATATGAGTCCTATCTGCTTATATACCCTGGTATTTATTTATTTGCCTATTTTAATTTCTTGATTGCCAAAACCAGCTGTACTACATATGAAATCAGGGAAACAATGTCTTAGGTTTTGGACAATATCAGAAATGTCAATATCGCAAGTAAATAACAAGGTCTTTTGTTCTCTTCACTGCTTCCTTGGTTAAGTTTAGCATTTTAATTTTCTCCTAAACATGTATATGGATGGAAATATTAGTAGCCTAGTCTTGTAATCCACTGCGTTTCCAAGCGCTGAGTTGTTTGGCCGAATGTTACCACGAATGTAAAAGCTGGGCTGTCACTGCGCTTGACCTTTTTATCTTTCTTGAGAAATATCAGGCATTTCGCTCCTATATTTGAACCCGGAAGTCAACAGCAAGGGAGTGTGAAAGAATTCCACAGGGAAATCGAAGATCTGTGGTACCTGCTTCAAATCTGCTGACTCTATGCACTTCACCCTTCCTGCAGACCGTATTTCTGTTTATTTATGCCATTATTAATATTATCGTTTTGTTTTGCAACTCATACGCAGGACTTGATCTTTGCAGGAACTCTTCAATAGTCGATGTGTTTGGAATTTTTTAGCTCCCCTTTTATGTACAAAATGGTTGATAATATGTTTCATATTATCGTTCTTTGGTTTCTTTTCAAACAGATGCCTGCCAGCATGTTTAATATGTCTGAATGTTATGAATATAGCTTTTACCTACCATGTAGCACCATTGTGTAATACACCACTGGCCTCCATGGTCAATGGGAAATGTATAATAAACTTTATACAGCCTCATTTTAGACATTTTCGTATATCAGTGAACGCAGACTGTCTCTGGCCCTTCGTATTATTTATTGCTGAACAAGCATTAAACAGTTATAACATTTTGGTATGATGAAAATGTAGCGAATCATTTTTTGTTTATTACTGCTATGTAATTAAATGTTTTTTTTTTTATTTATTTTCTTATATTTTTAAAGTATCTATTTAAAAAAAAAAAGCTATTTAATTTTTTTCCTCGATATGCTCTATTCTTTAAAGGTTTTCGGTCAAAAGTGATGTTAGACTACATCTGATATGAGCCCGGTCTCCCATAAATCTGCTAGCACAAGTGTGTGAGCAAATGTGCTGTTTCTTAGAGTGATTTTCACAGCACTATAGCAAGCTGACAGACAGTGGAGCCACAAAACCTCATATCACCTTACTATGGTTCAGCTAGATCTCCTGCCAGGTCTCAAACACACACACACACACAGACTTGTATTCATATCTTTGTTGGGACCGACGACTCATTTCTATGGGCAAAACTGCAATCAATCCCAAGAATGACAGCCCTAACCTTAACCATAAGTAAATAAACCAAATAAAACTCTATTGGCATTTTTAGTTTTTTGATTGTGGGAATAAAATAGAATTTCCCATTGTGAGGACTGAACAAAGGGTCCCCATAACACCAAAATAACAGGTTTTTATCACATTGCAGGAGCAATTGGCCCTCCAGTGTAATGTACAGTATATCTGACCCACACACACACACACACAAATATCCTCTGTGCACCCAAACACTCATTTCTTCTCAGGATTCTTCTGCTGTTTTCTCCTTTCTGGTCTTTGTACACGTCAGATATCAGAGGACCTTTTGTCCTTGTGTGTGCCCCGAAGGAAGTAAACAAAATGCAATTACAGCTCAGGTAATGAGCAAAAAAGCCTTTTACTTTTTATAATCTGTTGCCTTATTTTCTTTCTTTTTAAATCCTATCGGCGAGCACCATTCCCCGAATCATACTGTTGGCTGAAAAGACAAAATCCAAATCATGACACACAGGAGGTCAGGAAGGAATCCAAAGTCTCCTCGCTTTCTATCGCCGATTTTCCTGCACCTAAGAACTGAATAGGGAACTTTAAATGCATCTCCAACCCTCAGCTGAAGTTTAAGTTTCTAGGCGGTATAAATTATTTCATTAATTTTTCAGCCCAAATGCAATACATGCAAAGTTCTGTTTTGGATGCAAAGCTCAAAGGATTTTTGCGTTTAAAAAATCACACACAAAAGCCAAAGTTCGAGATAGCAAAATAGCAGAACAAGTGAGAGCTTAAATTGTGATTTCTAACAAAAGCTTTGTGACTCTGAGCAACAGCTACAATAATCCATTGGCAATTTCCTTTCTTACGGTCAGCTGATTTACTGACTTAATTTCTATATGTAAAGACAGCTATCAGAAAATGTAACAAAAACCAAGTAAATTTTTAGTTAGACTTGGAGGACTAAGAAATCACAGAACACGACGTACAGGAGAGTCACAGACACAGGAAATTAAAGAAGGACGAAGTGAAATGACCGCAATTTTGTGGATTGTGATTTCTTTTCACCTGCCTTCAGGTAACTTCATACAAATATGTAGTATTTAAATATTAAAGTTATAAAAGATCATATAGATTAATTGTTAATGATCTTTTTATAATTTCAGGGATGATTTTAATGTCATGTATGAATGCAGTATAAAACAACATTTTAAAATATTTCATTCTGGAAAAATCATTATGATAGAATTTTTATTAATTTGTAGCTTAAGAGCTCTTACACCCTGATTTTGCAATCAAGCAGGTATAGAAAATGGATGGATGGACAGACAGATCAGTCTTAGTTGAGGTTGTTTGCCAGTGGTGCTCAGGCGATCCGAATCCACATCAGGAAACATCTTCATGCACCCATCCATCTTCCAGCTGCCTCTTCAGGGCAGGACTGTGGGGAGCCTGGAGCCCATCCCAGGTAGCCTGTTAATCAAGAGGCATCCACTGTGCAAATTTAGTAAACTGGCTGTGCTACACATTTGTATTTTGACAAACTCCCCCCCCCCCCCCCCCCCGAAAAAAAAATCACGAAATCTTCCCTTTGCAAGACATATTAAGTAATAAATTACCAGCAACCGTTATCTTCTGTAGTCAGCATTGATGGATGAATGGAAGAATCAATAATGTCATCCTCAACATCATCATCATTACTGTTCTTATCCAAAAATATGAATAATATAATTAATATTCCTGTGCAGAATCTAATTATGAAACCCGGTAACAATATATAACAGGAAATTTTGCTGTATAATTACCCAACAAAAATGATTATCTTGATATCCCGTATCATAACATCCATTTTCCTTTCTCAGTACCTGGTCATCGAGCACGAGGGCTCGCTGTGAGCAGAGCGCGGATTTATATGACATCATAGTTATAGGGTGAGAAGAATCAGATGATGACTACGAATGTTTGGATGAAACATGTAAGTTGAATTTACAATTAAAGCAACAGTAACGTTTGTTTTAGAAAATGGTGCTCTGGGTGGCATGATAGCGCAGTGTCTGGAAAGCGGCTTTGTGTCTCTGCCCCTCTCTTTATGAAGTTTGCATTTTCTTCCCATGTTGTCGTAGGATTTCCTCTGGCTTCTCTTGTCTATGTGCCATGTGCTGAGGTGGAGCTGCTCGATCATCCATAGGTACTGTATGTGTGTCCGGTCTCAGAAAGCCTGCAGAACTGGCTCACTCAACCTCACAAGTCCGCTCGTCATCTCATGGAAGGCAACCTGGCCAAGAAACACGTGCTGAACAAGTTTCCATCTACCTGGTGTTCTCCCCAATCTACGACCTGGGACGCAGGTTAAAGTGCGTTCCCTCAGCGTGCAGAGCAACCCGCCACACAGCAAAGCCCGCTGTCGCTCCCACAGCCTGCAGGGGGAGCCAAAGCAGAGCGCCTGCCAAAGCATATGTATGCGCCCCGCTGGCCAGCAATACCGCATCGCAAAGGGGACGCCCTGTGAAAAACCGGCCACGTACGAGCTTAAGCTACTAGCAGAGACTGCCCTGTCCTCTGCCAGGAACTACAAGGCATTTATCGCTAAACAGCCCCTCCCAGTGCCCCCATTCTCACTTGTATTGAAGCAAGTTGTTGGGGATGCGCAATACATTGCAGTTCATGACCGCACTGAAGACACTAACCTTTCTGTAGGTTTTTTTTTTTAACAGCTACTTCTTACTACTTTACTGGTGACCTGCTTCCTGCTTGCAGACTACAGGCAATATATTAACAGAGAAATCGAGAAATTCAAACCCTGATTTTTAGATCTACATGTATGCTGTCACACTTTAGTCTAAGATGCTTTTATTCGCTAGATTATTTTCATTATTAAATTTGTGCAGAATTGGCCTGAAACTCTACATACAATAGCAAGAGAAGTGAAAACAGTTTCTCACACACTCTGTCAAGGCTTTAGTTAAACTGAACAATGACGTGAGGGGAAAAAAAGAATGTTTTTTTTTTAATGTCCACTAAAAGATTAATATTTTTTATTTCACATGTTCGAAAGACACATTCGGAATAGTGGGAATGCAAACACACAGCAGGTCAAACAAGAACGGAAGTATGTGGCAATGGTCATAGACGGGATATTCCTGTGGATATTTCTAACAGTTTGCATTCAGGGAGCACTGGGGCTCTTTATCCCACCTTCGGATAAAGGGTATACCTATGCGTATGGGGACTACTCATTCACTTATGTGAGAAAAATGCTAACGCTAACTACGACAACCTTAACACAAACCAGCCCTAACCAGGTAAAACTTACAGGCTAATAGTATATCATTTCAAATACAAGAACCCATGGTCATCCCTTTCAATCAACATCTTAAACTGGATCTGAGAAAGTGCCTCTTTACACAATGTGTAGTTAGAGTATGGAATAGTCTTCCTGTTAGTGTAGTGCAACGAAAACCCTGGGTTCCTTTAAATCAGAGCTGGATAAGATTTTAACAACTCTGAGCTATTAGTTGAATTCTCCCCAAGTGAGCTTGATGGGCTGAATGGCCTCCTCTCATTTTCTTATGTTTTCTACAGACCTCCTTGGGAAATCATGTATTTTTAGTCATGTATTACTACCAATATAATGTCACACAGGGCGGCATGGTGGTGCAGTGGTTAGCACTGTTGCCTCACACCTCTGGGACCCGGGTTTGAGTCTCCACCTGGGTCACATGTGTGTGGAGTTTGCATGTTCTCCCCATGTCCTCGTGGGGTTTCCTCCAGTTCCCCCCCCCCCCCCCCCACTCCAAAGACATGCTGAGGCTAATTGGACTAAATTGCCCGTAGAAATGCATGTGTGAGTAAATGATGTGTGAGTGTGCCCTGCGATGGGCTGGCCCCCCATCCTGCGTAGTTCCCTGCCTTGTGCCCATTGCTTCCGGGATAGGCTCCGGACTCCCCCGTGACCCAGTAGGATAAGCGGTTTGGACAATGGATGGATGGATAATGTCACACTACTTTTAGTTGTTTTCCGCCTTGTCTTTCTGTCCTACACGTTCAATGTTCTCCACACTTTGTGACCTTTGACATGAATTGGCTGGTTGTTTTTCATATGGTGCAAGTAGACTAAGCAACGACAGAATTTTCTGGAAAAACACTGGGATATGTCCTTGGCTTCGGAAACTGTGAACACCTTATCTTTGTGGAGATCCTTCTCCAATAGTGCTCATATTCTCATTTAGTTTTGTTTCTACATTTCTATTGTTCTATTATACATTAAAATGAATCACTAAGTAACTCAACCATCTCCAAAGCCGTTTATTTTCAGCGAAGTCCATCAGTTGGTGTTTCGCTCTGGTTTCCCCAGTTTGGCTGACCGAAGGAAGTCCTCAATGATTTATCTCCAGTTGCCTGATCCACCAATTATGTGTGAATGCAGTGAGCCATCTTCTTTTATACCATAAGAACTAATGCCGTCAACTGTATGCGAAAAATAAGGCAGCACTGAAAAAATTATTTATGTGATTGCAGTCACTAATGTCTACATTTGGTCTACACATTTGAATTTGAATTCTTGGATTCTATGTGCATTTTGACTTCAGAGTAACTAACGTGTGATATCCAGCTGTGGGACCTTGTCAAAGATTATTGCTCCTTTGCCTGGGCTCCCTTTTAACTACAAACTGACATTTGTGATAATAAGTGACATTTGTCTGAGGTGTTTACAGAATCAGTTTGTGTGTAATGGTTGGATGATAACGTCAAAATTGTGCACTTGCGTTTATACGTATATGCCTATGTGTTATTAGTATAAGTGACACTACACAATTTTGTTTTTAATTTTGTGTACTTCCAGAGACAAGTCTGAATGTGAATCTCCATGCAGTTTCAAAATCGCGACTGACATAAACAGTAAAAATAGTGAAGCCAAGCTACTATAACTTCTTCTGTAACCTCCAGAAGTGACAATCACAGAAATGTTCGATAATCTAAACAAAGACCAAAAGCTGGATGTTTGATCGAAAGCCAGAAATCCTCAATTCTAAATAACATAGATTAAAAGTATCCAGTTTAGAATTTCTAGTTCATATATGTTTAAATGAACGTCGTAACTAAGCTTGAGATTTGTCCTCGACTTTAAACTAGTATTGGATTCACCGAAGATCATTAATACGATACTGCAAGAATATCCGGAACAGCTCGAATATTTCCAAGGCCGTGGCATCATACGTACCAATGATGATGACGATGCATAGTGGGAGTTGTAGTTCAATGTTACCCTCTTTATGTAGAAACAAAGGCCTCCAGAAACTGCAATAAACTTCAACTCCCACGATGCATTGTAGGCGGCTGCGTCGCTGTTTTCGATGGGTTTGTATGTTGTGAATTTTAACCTGAGCACTTGAGATAGTCGGATAAGCAGGCTGTGTACAGTATATTTATGTGTTTTTTCTCCTTTTATATTAATTTACTTTATTCGACGGGGTAGTATTTCCTAATCGTGCGGAATGCAATAGCCCTGCTAGCTTCGGTTGTACATGCTGTTTTTAAAGTTGCCTTTTCCAACTGGGAACTTAGCTACTTTCTAGATATAGATGACAGGTTTGTCAAATCTTTTTATGTAGATTTAAATACAGGATCTGTCAGTTTATTTTTGGCTGTTTAAACTTTCGTTCAATTTGGTTAAAAGTTGTCCAGTGCATTTATTTGTTTGCGTTATATTTTCTTTTAGGATGTACACCTTATTATCTGGTCTATACAAGTATGTGTTCCAGAAAGATGAATTCTGCATTTTGATTCTGGGTCTGGACAATGCAGGGAAAACGGTATGCTCAACTCAGTCCGATACCTAACTTAAGGCTTCGTTTTTCGGTTTTTGTAGTTGAATGAACCTCTTACTTGCTCCTTGGCCGAGTTTCTATTTGCATGAAATACATTTAATGTTATGTGGTTAAGCATGCTTCTCTGTTTATACATTCAAATGGTTTTCTGTTGTTGTTGTGCGGCAAAATTTGGATTTTTTTTATGACTCTCTTGCAGACTTTCCTGGAACAAACGAAAACTAAATTTAGTAAGAATTACAAAGGGATGAGCTTGTCCAAGATCACAACCACAGTGGGTTTAAACAGTAGGTACAAGTTAGATTTTTTTCATCGGTTTTTTTAAGGTCCTTGGCCTCTTTATTAGGTACATTTTGCTACTGTTGGGTAAGACCCACTTTTGCTTCCAGAATTGCTTCAAGAGTAGATGCCACTGACTAGAATGTTTCATTTTTTTGCACCATCTATAAACTCTTGGTGCTGTGGTGTGTGACTGTCTCAGGAGGGTGGCTGTTTCTGAGATGCTAGAACCACCACACCAGGCACCAACTTCCATGACACATTCAAAATCACTTAGAACACACTTCATGTTTAGTGAGTGAACCTCTTAGCCTTGTCTCCATGCTGTATGTATTCAGTTGCAGCCACATGATTCATGGTTTTGAGAAGCAGGCTGTCTGCATTGACAAACAGGTTTTCCCATATACAGTTACCACTGAATGAACATTTGCCATGTTAGCTTCTTTTGGTCTCTCCAGTTGGTACCATAGATGTTGGGAAGGCACGTCTGATGTTCTGGGATCTTGGAGGACAGGAGGAACTGCAGTCACTGTGGGATAAAGTATGTGCTTAACCTTTTACTTTGTCTTTTTCATTTCACTTACAAAACAGCAAATGATTGTTTTCCACTCATATTCAGTTTATTTATTGAAAGCTGCATGTTTACTGCATGAACGAAGGACTGTTCCATGTCCACAAGCTAAACTGTGTGTTCTTGCTTGAATGTTCTGTAACTCAGTATTACGCCGAGTCACATGGAGTGATTTACGTCATTGACTCAACGGACGAAGAACGGTTGTCTGAGTCAAAGAACGCCTTCGGTGAGACATCTTCCGAAATCGTTTGTAAAACATCTGCATGTATCATATTTCTGACTTCTGACTTCTCTCCTCCCCAGAGAAAATGATTAGCAGTGAGGTTTTGGAAGGTGTTCCAGTGCTTGTGCTTGCCAACAAGCAAGATGTAGAGGTATCTTCTAGCATTCTAACTTGGGATGATGGTAGCCTGTGTTTCCACAAAGACATTGCATTGTTTTATTTTATATATTTTAAATATTTAAGGTCTAATTATACCTACTGCAGTTGTGCCACATGTGTATGGAACCAAGCAATTTGAATACTGAGTAGGAAGAAAGATGTATTAATCATACAAAACAGGGAAACTGCTTGGACATCTCGTTTGCACAGTGTGGATATGATGTAATGTTAATACTGCCCTGATTCTCTGCAGAATTGTTTATCTGTCCCGGACATCAAAACAGCCTTCAGTGATTGTGCACCGAAGATTGGGAAGCGTGATTGTCTTGTACAGCCATGCACGGCCCTCACAGGGTGAGTAAAATTTTGTGTATGTTCACTTTATCTTGTGATTGAAAATATTTCATAATTTCTGTCTGACGCCACATTAGGGCTGCATCAAATGACTATTCTGATAGTCGAATAATCTATGAATTACTGAAGCGGATAATCGATTAGTTAGATGAATCGTCCAATTACCAAATTACTTATTTGGTATCAGCCATCAGCTTTTAAGTTTAGCTTGTGGTGGTTTCATGCATTTGCTAACAATCAAGACAAAGCTGAATACTTGATTTAAAAATGCACTCTTTTAATGAACGTTCCTGTTAATATAAAAGATACATCAAAAATCCAATATCCATTTGTCCTGTTAAAATTTAAAACCAAGGATAAGCAATGTAGCAGCAACTAAATATACCAAAACTACAAGAGTTTACCCTAAATCAAGTAAACCAAACATTCCATCTAAATTTGAATTTTAACTTTAAGGATAGAAATGTTCATTCTGTGTTTTGTGCATCCTGCTGTCTGTCTACACTCTGTTGCAACTAAATTTTACAATCACAGTTCTGTATTTAAAAGGAGGACAGTCAGCACGAGAAGCGCTTTAGGGAGAAATTACTGAAACGTGCACATATACACGCTCCATTAACAATTCAAGGGAATATGCATTTCAAAATATAAAATGTTACAGCTCAAAACATGAAGTAGAACGGCTTTTAATATTTACATTGTCTAACTAGGTAGCTAGCATACATGAGTTACCAAGATGAGTTGTTTTAATCCAGTGAGCCGATGTGCTGCCCAAATGCTCGAGCATATAGGATTTGCTTCCATGCCAGCTAAGGTCAACTTTGCAAATTGTGTAACTTTTTGTGAGGCTACCATCGCACTTTGGTTAGCTTCTCTTAAGGGAGCGATAATATCAAAACATTTCAAGATGGCGCGAGAAACACGCGATGACGTTGCCAACTAATCGACTGTTAAACTACTTGGCATCTAATTTGGTAATCGATTTATAGTCGACTATGTCGATTAATCGTTGCACCTCTGCACACCGTTATAATTCCATGTCTTTGCTTTTTCGGCTGCCTGCACTTATGAGCTGATTGGTCGTTGTCGGATTTTTGTTCAGTGTTTGAGGAAAGATTTAACTTGAATAATTGTACCTTATGTTTTTGGATTTAGAGAAGATTGTGGAATATTCGTATAGAAATTACTCATTGTTTTTATCATTTAGATATTTGTTTTTTTTTTGTTAAAATGTGAGAGCTAATTCCAAGGTGGTAGTGACTGGTAATTCATAATAATAAATATAAATTATTATTTTTATTATTATTATTAAGCTGCTGCTGATATTGTGCTTTTTAGGCAAGGTGTTAATGAAGGCATTGAGTGGATGGTAAAATGTGTCGTCAGAAACATCCACCGACCCCCACGGCAGAAGGACATCACATAATCCCGGTCGCCTCTCTGAAGGTCTCACAGCTGCTCTCTGACTCCCTGTCCTCGTTTACATGAGACAGTGCCACTCTGTGTTTGTCTGTGCTGCCTGTCTCAATTTTCCTCTCTTGTGAGTAGATGTCCGGCATCCTTTTAATTAAATTTGAGTTGGAAGAGAAATATCGCTGTAATAATCAATTCTGTTTATTGATTTATCAGTTCTAACCCTTTTTTTTGTTGGTATAGCATTCATCAAACCATGCATTAATGTATAGTGGTATAATTGTGTTCATAGCCTCTTATCCCACACTCCAGATTACTGTAACAACCAAGACTATCGGAGTATGTTAAACGTTTTGTGTGGGAATTAGCATGGCAATCAGACATGGAGATTTAATTTGCAGTTAATTGCCGCTCTTGTTTTCTGTGTGTTCTGAGATTTCATCCCTTAAAGTCACAAACATTTCCACCGATGCAATCTGATTATAAAATGCGTTTGAAATTTTGGAGGAATTGAGAGGAAAAAAAATGATGAAAATCCAATGTCTCCGCAGCTCATTCTCTCAAGTGATTTGGTTTCCTTTCCAAATCAGCTTAACTGGTCAGGTAATGTGCACAGTATCTGCAACTGATGGTGTTCAAAGGTGCTTCACTATTTGATAGGCATGTTTTGAAATAAAACACATAAAATAGTATAGTATGCTTGTTTTGTTTTTTTTTTCGGAGTAAATAAAAATTTGAATATACTTTTGTGAGAAATGATGAGAATATTTTTGCTATCTCTTATACCTGGTTAAATCTTTAGACATTTGTTGTAACCAAGTAATGATTAACATTATGAGCACTAATTTATCTCTAGTGATGAGCCCCGACTTGTTGTGTTTTACAGTCTTGCAAGTGTTACTGCGCAAGGAATGTAGCAATGAGAAAATGTATCCAGGTTCCATCATTTACTTGCATGTTGTCATCTAAATCAGTATTTTAGGCATTGATATCAGTAACATCACTGCTTCTGTGTCAAAATCAAAAGTGACCTTTACCAACCCCTCAGCTCTTGCGATCAAGAATTACAATGTTCGGCAGTTCAGGAAAACCAAATTTAAATTCGTACCAAAAGTCTCCGTAGATCTGTTTTAATAATAACTATTTTTTTAATGGTTGGTTTTCCTGCATGTGTATATAACAGTTACTCCTCATCCCATAATCTGTCTCCTTGTTTTCAGTCTTCAGTACAGGGTCCTGGTTTTTTTGGAAAGTAGCCCAAGAAGCCCAGGGCGTGACGGACTCTGCAAGGGCTGTCAGTCCATTAGCGCAGCACAGGAACACTTATGAAAGCAATTTATAGGTAACTTTGCTTTCTGAATGAAAACGTGTCTGTTCAGTCTTACACTCCCACCTGCTGAGAGCCCTTTACACAGAAGCTCTTCTGTAGGCTCATTCAGCACATTTCAAGGAGCTTGAATTCAGTTTCTGGCGCAGGGCTGATGAGATGGAGAATTTTGGATCAATAGTTTGTCATTACGGCGGGTAGCTCAGACCCCAGGCACAAAACTAAAAGCATCCGTTACCATATATCATCTATTCATTTGAGCCCAATTGCGTGGTAATACGATTAGATCAACCTTAATGCTGAATACTGTGATACTTCTGAAATCATTTATGGTCATATATTTTATTCAGGTTTATTCAGTCTCATCCTTGTTCACTTGATACCACACTGAGATTCCCAACCTTGTTCGAGATTAAAATATAAGTAAAGTGGAATGCAGAAAAACATAACATTCATCTTTTTTTTCTGAGAAGGATTAAAGTATGATGCCACTTGAGTGTATGAAAAGACGTACAAAGTATTGATAAGTCGTGTCGTCTGATTATTTTCCATTACCTGCGTTTTTAGCACTTTTTTTTTATGGTTGGTTTTCCTGCATGCGTATATAACAGTTACTCCTCATCCCATAATCCGTCTCCTTGTTTTCAGTCTTCAGTACAGGGTCCTTCAATGAACAGTATCCCCTGGTGGATGTGTTCGGAACTGCAGCTGTCGAGAAGTCTATATTTTTATTTAGTATAATTTCTACCCTCATTTTATTAGTTACTTAGTTGCAGAAGTACGTACAGATGTGAATGTTGGAAAACCTTCCATACAAATAATTTCTCAATTCCGGCCCCCACTTCCCCATGCATGTTTTCACTTTCATCCTGTGTGCAGATTCCCCCCCCCATAGTCTACAAATGTGCAGTTAGCTGAATTGGTGGATGTAAACGGCTGATAGTCTGTGATTATATGTGTGTATGTGCCCACGTGCCCTGGGAGGGACTGTTATCCCATCCAGGATGACCCCGGCTCCAGAGAGACTCATCGTAATCCTGCAGCAGATAAGTGTCTGTAGAAGATGGATAGACGTACTTCCATCTCAAACGGATGATGCGACCTATCCTATCGTCACCTTGACGATAACTGAAGAAAGGATGGTGGACATGACTTTTCATACCCATTCCGGCTCTTGTTACCCTTATAGCACAATTGCCACGGATTTTGAATTTAATAATCACTCTTGATGGGAATGTACAGTTATGTGCAAAATAATAGTAGTGTGTTTAAAACGACAGAGGAAAAGTTCCATGTTCCTAATAGCATTTATTTCCATATATACAAAGGCACTGGGAACCGTGCACATTCAATTACAAATGAAAACATAAACTATTTTAAATTTTTTTTATTGAAAATGATTTTCATTTTCAAATATTAAGTTGTTCAAGAAAATAGCAGTGTCTGCATTTTCATTTACAAGCTGGAATATTTGCAGTATAAACTGAAAATGAAATGAAGATTTAGTTTTTCCTTTAAGCACAACTAACATTTAGTTGTATAACCATTATTTCTGATCACTGCTTTGCATCTGTGTGGCATGGAGTCAACTAACATTTGACACCTGCAAACAGAAACTGCAGCCCAAGCTGACTGGACTACATTCCACAGATTCTTGGGTTTTGCATCAAAAACAGAATTTTTGAGGCCACTCCACAAATTCTCAATTGGATTGAGGTCCGGGGATTGGGCTGGCCACTTCATGACATCAATCTTTTTGGTCTGCAACCAAGATGTTGCCCGCTTGCTGGTGTGTTTGGGGTCATTGTCCTGCTGAAACACCCATTTTAAGGGCATGTCTTCCTCAGCATAAGGCAACATGACCTCTTCCAGTATTTTTAGGTACTGAAACTGTTCCATGGTGCCTGTTATGCGATAAACGGGCCCCACTCCAAACATCCCAAACCATTATGCTTGCACCTCCATGTGTTACGGTCTTCACAGTGTACTGTGGCTGGTATTCAGTGTTTGGGGGTCATCTCACACACTGTCTGCGGCCTTTAGACCCAATAAGAACAATCTTGCTCTCATCTCTCCATAGAATATTGCACCACTTCTCTTTAGGCCAGTCACTGTGTTCTTTGGCAAACTGTAACCTTTTAATTACATGTCTTTTTTTCAGCAGTGGTACTTTACGAGGGTTTCTTGCAAATAGTTTGCCTTCACATAGGCGTCTTCTGATTGTACTCACAGGTAAATGGAGACCCTCCTCGGAGCTGATCATTGGATGCTTCTTTGCCGTTCTTGTTATTCTATGATCTAGGCGGATGATAGTTTTCCTTTTTCTACCACGTGTTTCGGGTTTTCTTTCCCATTTCAAAGCATTTCAGATCTTTTTAGCTGAGCAGCCAATTATTTGCTGCACTTCTTTGCATGTCTTCCCCTCTCCCATCAACTTTTTGATCAAAGTTCTTTCTCCCCCAGTGCAATGTCTGGAAGGACCCATTTTACTCACTGAACAAGGGCTAAAACCAGCAGGTATAACATCTGCTGCCTACCACCCCAATGGTTATTTTTGCTACTGGCTACTTAATTTCTTCCTTAGCACAAACACAGATGTTATATGTTATTGATATAATATCACTTTGTCTCCAGTATTGAGACTAGGATGTTTTATGATGGAGGATTCTGCCTTTACAGCCATTCCTGTGTCTGCTGCAATGTGATTCAGGCCTCAAGCCGGAAGCAACAACTGGTCTGAAAAGAGGTTTGAATTGAACTGGAGATTAAACCTCTGGAGCTGGGTGTATCGCTCTCCCTTGCAGCACATGAAAGCCAACGAGGCAGCGCGTATCGCAGCCAAGATAGATATAAAAAATGTCAGGGTAGCTTTCTGAAAAGTTTGCCAAAAAAAAAAAAACCTTGACAGTTGTGTATCCAACATCGTTTAGCATCTGGTACCTCCATCACTGTTTTTCTAGGTCAGCATGCAGGCAACTTCTCCATCCCTCGTTGTATATGGATACACCAATGCAGGAGAAACCAATACAAACACTGGAAGAAACTTAGCCAGGTGTGAGACTCAAATCACCAGCCCTGGAGATATGAGGGAACAACCCTAACCTCTTAATTTGGTCATTTAAAAGACAGGAAGACGCACATTGGGGCTGAGCAGCCTGTCGCGGCTCTTGGCTGCTTTAATCTCTGCTTGCTTTTCCCAATGAATGAGGCTTTTACATCCACTGCAGTTATGGGTCCTTTAACTGAAAGCATCGCTCTTAGTGCCCTGAGTTATAATTATTTTAATGCAGTGTCTTTCCCGACATGGTTGCGCGAAAACACTCAATGAATCTGATAACTCTGTGGCTCTTGCTGACATGTCACAATATATGGCATTACGAGACATTCTGCAGAAGAGAGCACTATCTAAATCCTCGCTAAGATGGGCGTATTGCCCTGATGGCTATTTTCAGCCAGGTGTAGTTCCATAGGTGAACCCAAATCAGACATGTGGACTTCACAATAACTAAAGTCTCATGGCAAATGTATATAAAACAGCAGTCATCTTGCGCTAAGGAAAAGTTCACTATATGGACAAAAGTAATCGGACACACCTCTCAGTCACTCAATTCAGGTTTTTCATTCGAACCCATCGCCACTGCTGTAATAAAATAGAGCACTTAGCCATACAGTCGGGTTTACAAACGTTTGTGAAAGAATGGATCATAGCTCAGTGAATTCAGTGTGGTGCTGTCATAGGATGCTGCTACTGCAATTTCAGTTCGTAAAATTTCCTCCCTGTTAGATATTCCATGGTCAGCTGTAAGTGGTATTATTGTTAAGTTTAGCATTTAGGGACAACAGAAACTCAGACAAAGTGGCAGAGCATGTAAAGTAACACAGTTAGGGTTGCTGAGTGCTGAGGTGCGTGTTGCGTGAAAATCGCCAACTTCCTGTTGTGTCAAAAACTGCAAATTTCCGAACTTCATAGCAGGGGCTTCATGGAATGGGCGTCCATGGCTGAGCAGCTGCATGCAAGCTTCACATCACCAAGCGCAGTGCCAAACATTGGATGGAGGGGTGTAAAGCACTCTGGAGCACTGGAAACGTGTTCTGTGGAGTGACAAATAATGAAATCGTGCTTCTCTGTCTGTCAGTCTGATGGACGAGTCTGGGTTTGGCAGATGCCAGGAGAACGATACCTGCCTGACTGCACTGTGCCAGCTGTGACGTTTGGTGGAGGGGGGATAATGGTATGGGGCTGTTTATCAAGGGTTAGGTTTGGCCTCTTAGCTCCAGTGAAGGGAACTCTTAATGCTTCAGCATGCCAAGCATATCAAGACATTTTGGACAATTCAGTGCTTCCAACTTTATGGGATCAGTTTGGGGAAGGTCCTTTTCTGTTGCAGCATGACTGCACCTCAGTGCACAAAGCAGGACCCATGAAAACATGGTTGGGTGAGTTTGAGGTGGAAGAACTTGACCTCAACCCCATTGAACACCTTTGGGATGAAACAGAACAGAGATTGCGAGCCGGGCTTTCACATCTAACATCAGTGCCTGACCTCACAAATGCTCTTTTGGATGAATGGGCAAAAATTCCCTCAGACAAACTCCAAAATCTTCTGGAAAGCCTTCTTAGAAGAGTGGCAGCTGTTATAGCTGAAAGGGGGGACCAGCTCCATATCGATGCCTATTTAGAATGGGATGCCATAAACGTTTCTGTGGGTTCAATGGCCAGGTGCCCCAATACTTGTGTCCATATAGTGAACATATCTAACTCTCTTCTAATGTACAGAACCACCTAGTGCTTCACTCCAGAAAATTGCTTATGTTGCTTGAAATATGTGGCTACACAGAATTTGAGGATTCCCTCTTAGAAATATGAAGTCTTGTGTTTGCTTTCCCTCGACCTTTCCAAGCTTATTATTGAGTCATATGATTATTAGCTTATTTTAACTTTATTTAATGCATTTTTTTTATAGAACTTGGCCACATACAGAGGCACAAATGCTACTACTCATTCTGATTCCTTCATCAGCTTTGTCTTATTAGGTTAATATTGCCAATGTACAAGAACGTTTGATGGATACATTGCTTGCTAAAATGTTAATGAAATAATGAACTCTTTTGTTCAAGTGATTAGTTACTGGGCTCAAAGTATTGAGTGGTTAAGTATTGAGCCAAAATGAAATTTAGGGTAATTTGGCCTTTTCCAACCATCCATTACCTATGAAGTTAATGTAATTAACATGATTGATTCAACCCCCCCCCCCACACACACACACACACACAACAACAACATAATATAATTACTCTCTCCTGTTCCAAGTCCCAATTAATCAATAGAGACGGCCAGTGTTGATCAACCCATTAGGCGACACAGACACCTGCCTAGGGCGCCCTCTACTGAGGGGGCAGTGACTTAGCGGGCTGATTTCACTCTGCTTTTGTGAAGCTTTTGGCAATGACAACACTACCGTGCTCGCACTTGTCTTATAAGTAAAACCAGGGCAGGAAATGAAGACGAAAGGTTAATTAACTAAACCGCTGGCTAGTAAAAGAAATTGTGTCAGACTACCCAGGTAGCTACTGTAGTATCACAAATCCTTAAATTCTACCCTGGGGCAATTTTAGGGATTCAGGGGGCCCCCCAATTCAAAGTTAACAAACACATGACCTTTATTTTCACTTTGGTGATAAACAGAATACATAAATAAAGCAGATTTGTCGTTGCGATGTAGTATATAATCGGCCGCCCTCGGGGGCCCCCCTCCCAGCTGGAGGCCCCAGGCCATCGCCTGCCCTGCCAGTCCCTGTGCCTCTGATTCCACCTCTGACTGAGAAAAGTAAATAAATGGAATTCCTAATGTAACTGTTTGACAGTTATTAGATCAATTATTCCATTACAGAGGTTACATTTAAAAGATACAGCTCTTTTGAGCTCTAGTCACACCGTATATCCAGCTGAATTCCCAAAGTAATGAGTGAGCATCTGACAGACTACGATTCGGTGCCTAACAGTGGACACATTTCATCTGTGCGTTCTGATTTGCATATTATACTCTATACGTTATTAGTGAGAAATCAGAGCTTAACAGGAAGCCTGGGGACGATATTAGTGTTCCTAAAAATGAAAAACCATGCATTATTCATAACAGCAATTATTTCATGGAAACCCGAGAGACGCATCCTAGTACCATATCGATCGTGGCAGGAAATGTATCTCCAAAACACGGCCGAATCCTTTTAAATACTTGTTGCCGATTAGATGGCAATTAATTAGTGCTCCACAGTCGGACAAAGGCCAGCAGCCGCATTCGTGTTCCACATGAAAAAAAGGCAGATAATCGATAGCTCTTCGGTCGTGTAGCCGGAACAATAAAGCATTGAGCACATTTATAATTACAGAGGCGCAGACCAAAGAAATACATGAGAATGAAAATGTAATGTGCTTTTCGGAAGCTATGGGTGGAAAACATAAGGAAATTCAATGTGTCACAGGTGTTTGATTTTAACAATATTTATTTCCTGAAAAATATGTGATACGTAAGAAGGAATCAGAATTTCTTGTATCCTACAGACAAGACATACGGCTTCTATTTGATGTTTTATATAGGTTTACAAGTAAACAACTAGTGAAGGTATTTTATAAATCTATTTTTTTAATTACTTGGATATTTGGTTGTTTTTCAAATTTCAAATTTAGCACTGTAGTGCTTATAGATATACTATATAAAATATTTTTGAATTACATTTAATATACTTATATTTTAGATCCTGGAGTTAGGTTTGAAAACCATTGTATTATTAGCTGGGAAATGAAAGGAGACTATGAAAATGAAGTCGCGGTGATTTGATTTGATTGATCAAAAATGTGCATGCCAATTAAAGATCCATTAATTTGTGGAAGATTTTTTGACGCAAAAAAAAAATCAGAAAAGGGTGTGGCTTATTCTCAACGGCACTCCCCACCCCCACTGCCCCCCACCCTACCCACCTTTGCCTTGTTTTTATTTCAGAAGGTAATGGATCTGTTCCTGCATCGTACCCAAAGCCTTCCAAGCAGATCTGTGTTATTTAAGCAAACGAGAGATTAATATTCCATTAGAGAGGTAAGGGAAAGAGAGAGGGAGAGGCTGTGTGTCTGTGTGCGCGACTCCATGCCTTCCCCTCACCCTTCGCTGTGCTTTGCACATTACAGCCCCCTTCTGCTTAACGTGAGCCGGCTCCCCGCTGCTTGCTAGGCAACCAGCAGCACTAGCATTGCATTGCACCACTGAGGAGCGGGCACACAGACCCAGCTTGGCTTTTACACTTTCTCTCTCGTCCATCCGTCAGACACCCTGTTCCGCCCTGAGGCTGAAGCTACCATGGCTAACATTGTAGCAGGTAGGATGCATTAAGCTCTGTTTTCTGCCTGAAACACACCTATGAATGCTTTCAGTTATCTGCATAGCCATTTTCTACAAAGTGGGAGGGATAGAGTGGACAATTGAATCATTGTTTTTTTTTTATTTAATGTAATATTTTGGTTATTTTCGTGACTGCAGAGATTATGTGGGTGGTACTGAGCAGGGTCCATATATCTGTAATATTAATTATAATAGTGATGCTGATCTATTGACATGCAGCTACGGGTCAATTGAATTATAAGGAAATTGAAGGGGAAAAAAACCTTATTTCATTGGTTAAGATGGGAGTAGTTCACAAATCACATCCGTCCAGGAATCCTCATCCACAAAAGAGATATTTTTTATAAAAATATGTATCTGTCAAAGACTGTTTACACTGTGCTAGATTGGCAGCAGATTGTGATCGAAAGGTTAGAACAGTGCATGAGTTCATGGGACCATTAAGAAAAGGCACACGGACTTCTGCTGCAGAGCTTGCGATTTGAGGATTCGCTGCGCCGTTTTTAGATGCGAAGGTTTTCGTTTTGGTGAGCGGATGCTCTGGCAGCAATGCAGGGCGATAAGGCTTGTAATGTGACAAACCACATTTCAGAGCGATGCCATTGCTGTTGTGTTTTATGCGGCATTTCTGT
The DNA here is from genome assembly GCF_023856365.1 of Brienomyrus brachyistius. NCBI lineage: Eukaryota > Metazoa > Chordata > Actinopteri > Osteoglossiformes > Mormyridae > Brienomyrus > Brienomyrus brachyistius. Next base: position 329,887 of record NC_064540.1, read on the forward strand.
TACAGGGAAGGGTTTTCCTTTTAATAAACTGTTGAGATCGGCAGGATAGGAACTAGAGGCCCTTTTCCCAGTGGGCTGGGCTGAATTCAGGGAGATGGGAAATGGTGATGAATTGGACCTTAATTCTGTTTACACGTGTGAGTGGACTCTGGGACAAAGGAAAAAAAGTCAAGTATTCCATACGGCCAAGTGCTTTTGCTCCAAATAAAGGGCACATAGATTTATGTCCTCAATTCTGGCAGAAAGGCTTCCTTAGCAAGCCACTGAGAAGCTAAAGACGGAAGTGGGGGGGGTGGCTGTCACCTTTCTCACGAGATGTCTGGAAGAATCCACATTTCAGCCAGGCTACAGTGTTTTATGTCACTCGGCAATACGGGTGGCGTAGAAGTCAAAAGGCATCTTTCAAATACGAGACATTTTCCGTGGAGCAGATTTCAATCACACGCTCTGTGAATTAAATATTCATGCAATCTGGTTGTATGTTATGTAAAAGTTTGGTTTGTTTTCATACATATGGCACATGCATTTTAGCCAGAGTGCTTAAATAAGCCCCCTGCAGCTTTACACTGCAAAACAGAGAAGACACTAAATGAATATGCTGTGATTTACTACTATTCCATCTGGGGTTTAATTCCAGTCTTGGGCCCTATGCTGCCTGGGATAGGCTCCAGACCCCCAAGATTCTGACTAGGATTAGTGGTTGAGAGATGGATGGATGGATGGATGGATGGATGGATGAGCTAAATAAAAATTAATTTAAATAAATACTCAGTCATGTATCTGTTGACAGACACAGAGCAGGGGTTTCGGCATATTACGTAACATCTGTTGTAATGAGCTGTGAATTCTTCACGGAAAAACAAGACTCTGTCCTGGTTCGGTCCTGGCAGAGCCTTCCTGAAATACTCTCAATGACATTCTTTCCTCGTGTTTTAGGATATTTCCACTTCCACTGTTTTGTCGCAATCCGAAGCCATGTGACCATTTATACACTGCAAGGGCTTTGGAAGCCATTTCTCCTGCATGTTTAGTTTTAGTAATTCAGAGATTATTAAAGTAACCTCTGAGTAAAGCTTTTTCATACACTGACAGAACATGATGTTATCTAAAGACTTATGGGTCAGACAATCCAGGAATGTAATATTTACAGTAGTTCTCATGCAGGTCCTTAGATAAACAGCAGTAAAGTCGTTTCTTGGGCTGTTATTAGCATGGTAGCTGAACTGATTCCCATGAAACACAGCTTTTCTTCTCCCAACAGGCATGATATAGGGTATATTTTAGTAGTTCTTAGAATAATATTTAATTATTAATCGTTATTAATAATTAGTTAGAGGCACTGGATTGGCAATGAAAAACTGTACTATTACAAGCTGATGTAATTGATAGGGAAGCATGAATCGGGGAAGGCATACAGCAGTGTGGTATTACCATGGTTTATACCAGACAGCACCGGAGCGTGATGGCGTGTCACCGCCACTGGGGGGCACCACCTGAAGCCCAGTGCCTCCCAAAACACACAAAATGCTGTTGATTTTACCCTCCAATTAAACATATAATTATGAAGAAAGTAGAAAAAAAAAAAAAAAAAAAAAAAAAAATATATATATATATATATATATATATATATATTTACAAGAATAAAAGAAAAATAGAGTGAGTAGTAATAAAGATCTGCAAATAATGAATGACGTAGATAATAAACATGCCTGCACATTTATTCATGCTTATATCACACCTTGACTCATGACTATCCTCCATTATTTGAATCCAGTCTGATTCTATTTTAAAACCATATTTATATATCCTGGGTTGTTCCCTGCTTTGTACCTGTAGCCTCTGGGACAGGTTCCAGACCCCCCCGAGACCCTGAATAGGAGAACCAGTTTCAGGAAATGGATGGATGGATGGATGTATACTGTATATGCCAAACAATTCATTGATTTACAATACAGCCACCATACCTCCTCACCTTACTGTAGAGTATCATATCTAGCAATAGCTCCTTACTACAAATTGCTTCTGTCTGTCAGGAACAATCACACAGGCCTAACCAGGCCAGTTCTCAGTGGCGGAGGAACAAGCCATAGACAGTGTGATTCGGGTGACTGTGGCGAGAGGTGACTTTGTGTTCCCATTAGACTGGAGTAAAACTCAGTCATTGATTTAGAAACTAAGAATGATGGCTTTGTCCCATTTCTAAATTTCTAGCTGGCAGAAAGCACAATATGTTCCTGTGCAGTAACGTGCAGGACATCTCATGACTTCTGTAACAGGCCATCCTCGTAACTGTCTTAGCAGTAAAAGATAAGTGCAGTAGGATTCTTCTGCAGGACTTGTGGTAAAAGCCTTGTCGTCAGGATGTGTCTTTCTGTAGTAAATCAGGTCAGCTTCAGATGTCAGGTAGTCCATCTCTGAAATACGCAGGCCAGATTCGTTCGTCTGTTATCGTCTGAACTAAAAAGATTCAATTCTGATTTAACACTGTGTTTCTAAAGAGAGAGTTTTAGTACGTTTTCACATACAGGTCTTGTCTGTGTTAAAATGACCTACAAGGATATTGTACAGGAATCCCGGTGTTAGCAGCAATTATTGTAAGTGGTGCTGGATGAAAATTCATCCATGGTATTATTGCATAGATACTACACAATATTCCAGTCATGGTGGGTGAAATCTGGGAAGTTTTAAGGTCTTGTTACACCAGTAAATGCAGAAGTTCAATGGATTTAATCAACCAATTTAATTTAATTGGGTGATTCAGTCCCTGACTGGAACAAAAAAAAACTCCTGGACCAGCCTTGAAATGTAATATTTTAATTATTTTATCAGTAAAAATGAATTAAAAGATCATCAGACCTAACTCTTAAACCATTCTATGATTAACCCTTCCATAGAAGGTCCAATGCGAGTTGACCAGTCGCGTTATATATTTTATATTGCGAAATTCATTATGATACATTATATAAATTCTATAAATAGTTTTCAAATTCACGCCACGGATTGGTAACAGAGAATAATGGATAATTCAACAGAAGCAACATAATAATAATGTCCACCTTTTATGGTTAATGTCCAGGTTATGTATGACTTAGTGCAGTACAATTATTAATTAGTAAAATATTTAAAGTTTTAAATGCTTTAAACTGTGTACTCTTAGGTAATAGCTTTAACTGACAGACCGACATGGTCTGTTGTTTTCTTTTCTGTGTGTCTTAATGCCAATGAGGCTCTTTTTGTGATTCTTAAGCAACGATCCCCTCTGTCAGAAGATGTTAAGTGGAGTCTGAAGTCAATCTATAGACCAGGGGTGGGGAACCTGATCCATGGAGAGCCGGTGTGGGTGGGGGTTTTTGGGATGGCCTCTCAGTCAGCCAATAACAGTGGATTCCAAGGACTGGAGTTGAAAATCGCTGCTTTATTATTGGCTGACTGAAAGGTCATCCCAAAAACCCGCACCGGCTCTCCATGGATCAGGTTCCCTACCCCTGCTATAGACGCTATATTTACATGATGGTTATGAACAGCATGATGAAGAACCATGAGCGAAATGGATGCTTCAGTATCTTCAAAATTGCTCTAAGCCAGGAGTGATTTCATGACTTTCATGGCAGGTCTCTTTAAATGTGGACCTTGATTCCAAATCCAGGCCTTGTTTTCCATTCTCCCGTGCAGTTAGTTTAATAATGACTGATTCTGATTGGCTGAAGGCTTCACACCTGGTTCCCAGGCAAAGGGGAGCTGGGAAATCAGCAGGACTCGGCCCTTGAGGACCGTGATTTGAACAGCCCTGGCTTATGCTTTTCCAAGCATGTATCATTCCTTATAACCTCTGCTTCTGGGGCTCCATGAAGATTACTTGCAACCAAGCAGCTTTAACGTGGTGTTTTTCATTAAAGAATGATTGCAATTATGATACCAACAAATATGAGTAAACCTCTGTCAATAATAAACCTTTTTCAAAATAAAAATGAACCCTTAACACAGGTTTTATACACGACAGTCATAATGTTTTGTGTCTCCTGATTTTATTGTGACATTTATCTTGCAGCCTACAAAGAGAAAATTCAGGAGATGTCCATGCTGTCTCTGATCTGCTCCTGCTTGTACTCCCAGCCACATCGTAACAGCATTTACCAATATGGAGGTCTGTACAAGTGCATGTGAATTACACCATTCTGAATTATCTCTGGTTGTCTGATATGCTCACACACACACCAAGTATACAGTAAAGCTGAAACAGGAAATACAGTAACTCCAACACATCCGCAGACTCGACATTCACGATTTCGATGATTCGTGATTGTGCCGTGAACGGGGATATTGCTGGAGCTGGATGAAAGATCACAGAACCTCAAACACGAATCATATAAATACATAAATATTAGTAATACATAATATTTGATAGTGCATACTATATATTTAATATTAAAGCCCTTGGCTCCATCCTTTCTCAGCATATTCTCTAGCCTCATGATGAGCTTGTCCTGGAAGAACCGTTATGGACGATGGATAGATGAATGCCGGTCCTGTTTAGATGTAACATGTAACTCATTGTCTCCATCAACAGACATGGAGGTGAAGCCCATTAACAAGTGTGCTTCTGGCCAGTACTTTGAGGTCATACTGAAAGCCCCAACCGACCTGTCCCCAGACTGCCCTCAGCCACTAGCCTCTCCTCCAAAGAAGGACGTCTCCCTCCATGAGCTGCAGAAGAGGCTGGAGGCCGCAGAGGAGAGGAGAAAGGTGGGGACGCTCACATTCTGCATATCGAGGCTATGGTGGCATCGTGTATTGTGAAGTAACGATATAATACTCTCATAAACATGTCCTCCCCCCACAGTCCAAAAACATGCTGAGGCTAATTTAAGTTGGGTCAATTGCTAAATTGCCCATAGCTGTGCATGTGTGAAAGAATAATGTGTGAGTGAATGGTGGGAGAGTGAATGGTGTGTGAGTGTGCCCTGCGATGGGCTGGCCCCCCATCCTGGGTTGTTCCCTGCCTCGTGCCCATTGCTTCCGGGATAGGCTCTGGACCCCCCACGACCCAGTAGGATAAGCGGTCTGGAAAATGGATGGATAAACATGTCCCAAGCAATAGTGTGTGAAAATGATCTATGGATAGAGACTTGTCTTCTCTTTCAAATTTAGCACATTCAAGTTCTGCTTTGTGAAGAGATGAGGGAATATTGAGGCCAGAGATGATGGCTCAAAAGATATTAGACGATGTACGTCGAGGTCGTGCAGCAGCAGCGTAATGCTCACTAAATGCACCCATTTAGCCCGATTGACACCCCACCTTTCCGCTGCAGCCGACGAGACACTCTTTCAGCTGATGGCTGCCTGTAATTGGCATGATCACCCAGCTGTCAGGCCAGAAACAATTGTAAGGTCTATAGTTGTATGTCTAGGAAAATTGTCGTTTCCATGGTGACAGGTATACACATATTTCTAATACATTTCTGTCCACAGTGGGTGTCCATCCTCCTGCCTTGTAATGTGTTGTATGGAAAATGAATGGATGGGTTTTGTCTGCGCTTTCTATATGTAGACCAAAGAATGCAAGTATAATAATACTGAGTAAATACTTTAAAAATAAAAAAATTATGTAAATTGTATCATAATGAATTGCATATGGGTACAAGTGTTACCTACTGTTGCCATAATTGCATTATAATCACACGTTGCACGCCCAGTGATTTGGAAACGAGAAAATGACACACAGGGAACCATCTGTTCCCGCATGACCTCTGCTGATGCTTGCACGTGTAACAGGCTGTGTTTCCAGTCATGCCGTTAGGATGTCAGTACCGGGTGCTGACGTTTCTGCGCCGCGTGTCCTGCGTCTCGCAGTCCCACGAGGTCCACGTGCTGAAGCAGTTGGCGGAGAGGCGCGAGCACGAGAGGGTGGTGCTCCACAAAGCCCTCGAGGACAACTACAACTTCAGCAAGATGGCCGAGGAGAAGCTGAGCTACAAGATGGAGGTTAATAAGGAGAACAGAGAGGCCCGCTTCAACGCCTTAAAGCAGAAACTCCGCGAAAAGGCAAGAAATGGCTCTTATCTTCAGTTATTTCAGTTGGGAAATGCTGTTAACATTTTTGACATTTTGGGGCTGTTGCGAATGTCATGGCAGTGCCTTTACTTTAACAAAGGCAATAAATGTCTCTGTAAATTAGCAGTCTGTGCCCATATCCAGCAGGTCGTGGGTTCAAATCCTTTGGCCAACAGCATAATTATATCACAAATGGACCCTTAACACCAACTGGTCCTTGGATGTTTCTTGGGCTAAAAATGTCTGCTTATTTGATTAAGATGGAAATGGAATAACAAGTCTATCGTTGGGCTTGTAAACATGTAATGTTAAAAACATGGTACTCTGTCTGTCAGGTGACACTTCTGCTACATATCGCTACCTCCCCGCTTGCTACTTAGATTAAAGTGGTAAACACAAGAGAAAAGGTCATAGTAACACTATTCGCATAATAGAAAAATTCACACTCATGGGAGTCATTGGTACCAAAGTTCATTCCCCATGATATTGCTTATTTATTAGGCTCCCTTAATTGCAGGGTGCAAACATCAGCACAGTATAGGTATTAAATAGAAGACCTTGAAATTTGTAGTGACTAATTAGCCAGCAATGAGATGTACATAAGATTAATGGTTAGGGTTAGTAACACTATATATAACACTGTCATTAAAATTCCATGCAAGATCATAAGCATCACACCAAAACATTTGCTTATCAATTAATGTGATTGCTTGCATTTCCTTTCGACATTAATTTAACACTGAATAACAAGACATTTATCATACGGAGGCATGACCCTTTTATGAAATGGGATCACAGTAGAATTGATTTGCTACCATATAAAGAAATTTTATAAACTGAGTGATAAATTGTGGTCATAATGCTCATTAACTGAATTTCATTTCTGTTGTGCTTTTACCTGAAGAGGTTACACAGGAGGGGGCGGTGGTGCAGTGGTTAGCACTGTTGCCTCACACCTCTGGGACCCGGGTTCGAGTCTCTGCCTGGGTCACATGTGTGTGGAGTTTGCATGTCCTCCCCATGTCGTCGTGGTGTTTCCTCCGGGTGCTGCGGTTTCCCCCCCACAGTCCAAAAGCATGCAGAGGCTAATTGGACTTGCTAAATTGCCCACAGGAGTGCATGTGTGAGTGACTGGTGTGTGAGTGTACCCTGTGATGGGCTGGCCCCCCATCCTGGGTTGTTCCCTGCCTCATGCCCATTGCTTCCAGGATAGGCTCCAGACCCCCCATGACCCAGTAGGATAAGCAGTTTGGAAAATGGATGGATGGGTTACACAGGAATTATGTGCTAAGTCATCCACAGTAACCTTGAAATTGTTCATATGGTGCTGAATAATCAGGTATTATTGTAATATCGATCATATGTTATTTATTTAAATGTGTACAGCAAGATGTTAAGAAAGGATGGTTCAGACAGCTACAAGTCCCAAGTCTTCCATTTGCATTATTTTCTCTCTCTTTCCAGGAAAAGCATGCAGCTGACGTTCGCCGAAACAAGGAGCTCCAGGCAGAACTGTCCGGCTGAGCATTCCCTCCAAACGGTTACCGAGAAAGAGTGTTCCGGCTGTCCCAAACTTAGGCAATTCTGCTGTCCGGATTCTTTTTTATTCAAAGCTCATCACCAAACTCCACATGTTAATTTCACAGTCAGGAAAAAGACAGTTCTCAAGAGGTTTGCGGTAATATATTTAATATACATTAATATATTAATATACTTATTTGATTTTAGTTTTTTTTTCATCGAATTGTTCAGTGTTTTTAAGCCAATAAGTGTCCATATACGCTCCTCCACATTACTTGGCTCAACATTCAACATAAATCAAATTCAGTCTCTGACTGTGAAATACACAGCGTCATTTTACAAGATAATAAAGAGTTCGTTGAGGGGTGTGTAGTCCGAGATAAAAAAGAACTGTAGAAATTATCCAGTACTTCATAAACCAATATAACGTATCACAGTACACGCCAAAGCTATTAAGCTTCATTTTATTTTTGCAAAACAAAAAAGAGTTATTAGTGATGTAATCGGAGCGCAAGTGCAACTACAGTTAACTCTAATCTAAGGCTTACGTGTCAGTTTTATCTGAATATATCTGAACTTCATTGCTGTCTATTATATCTAGGGCACATATTGAAGATGGTCGCTTGAATTCTTGACCTAAAGCTTCTTCATCTCCTTGCAATTGCTTTGTTCAGTGCCAAAATTACAGTTTAAAACCTGGTAATTAACACAGGTAATTGTTGCATATCATTTATGCTTTAGACGTGCAATCTGTGCAAATGTCACTTAGCACACAATACACCGTACTGCAGGGAAAAATGTATTTTTTTGACAAAAAATATTCTTTTGTTGGCTTTAGTGGGTACAGGTTTATAAGTCCCTGGTAACCTTTTTTGAAGGTAATAATATTCCAAAGTAATACACACTAGATTACAAATCTCCAAAGTATCCATAGAAATGAATGCTTCTAATGTTACGAAATCATACTCTTAATGCAGTGCGGTTCTTTCCTGTGGCACCAAACGTTTTTTTGGGTTGCCAGCTAACGATAAGTTATATACACAAAATATTAATTATTACCTGATCAATCAACTTCTTCAAAATCATTGCAATTTGACATTAATATAACGTGCTTTAACTAATGAATAATATTACTCTGCTAGGATGTTTTACTGTGTGATGTTATTCATAAGTTTTGGTGTTTAATAGGTAAATGCTATTCATGAAGACTCAGTTTGTATATATCCATCATGACAAGGTAGCATTCTCACTAACAATGGAAGCTGAATGGATCATTCACTAAAATACAAATATTCTTGTAGAGCACAAACCTATATTTTATGTTCAGTGACACCAAGAATGGAAACAACTGAGAGCTGAATTAAAGAGGTGACAGACCTTCTCAGATGTTTCTCAGCTACCATTTTGTATTCAAACACAAAGACATTATACATTTCCTACCATGCCAGTTCGTATGGTCTGGATGTGTTACCATTCACACATAGCTTATCATTCCCCTTTGCTAGATGCTAAACCTCTCTGCACTCAGTGTATTGGCCAATATACTGGATATTATTTTGTTATTCCAAGATCTTGAATAAATGAGGCTATAAACAGTACTGAAGAAAATCAACAAGCATTTAAAATTCCAAGCACCCCTCTACATTTTATGTCTGTATTGTCACGCCTAACTGAAAACCACAGCATGAATGTAGTGGCAAAATGAATTTGTGCTTTTGCCTTTTGGGGGCACCCACCAGACGGTTTATGCAGTGAACTTCCTCTAAGTACCGCACGTACTATGCTGACACACTGTTTTCAGGCCGCAGCTGCACGTGCCAAAATACATGTGTGTGTGTGCGGGGGGGGGGGGGGGGAAATAAAGACACACCTACCATTACTCACATCAGAGGTGGCCAGCAGAGAACTTGGTGGACCAGGTTTTATAAGAGATGAATCCATAAAACTCACCATCTCAATAATGACTCTGGCCAAAGCAATTTAAGACCAAAAGCTAAATGACCATTGAGTGAGACTGGGCACCTCTGACTTATATTTTAAGGTATTTCACCTGTCGCACAGTAATTGTTAAGATCAGTAGATTATCAGGGAATAAAGCACCACGTAATAACCTTGTTTCACTTCCTTATCTAGCTGCTATTGGTCTGGTATTTGTAATTCATTACTGGAATGATCATGAAGATACAGGGAAAACACCTAATTACCACATAATTGTCACGTTTCACTTCCTTACCTAACTGGCATTTATGTATTCTTGCTATATTAGCAAAATGTGATTATGAACTTGTAGGGAAAGCACCTAAATATAATTCAAACCTGACACACCTGAACGTGGGTTCACTGAGTTGACATTACTAATTTGACAGCAACAGGTAATCAGGAAGGTAGATGACAGCTAATTGTTATGGCTCTTCTGTTCTTTGCTTAATACGTGCATAACTTCCGAGGTAAAAACTGACATGCCCGGATCTATGCAAATGACATGGAATACACTGCTTTCTTTGCCACACCCTGGTAAGATGTGAAGGAATTTGGCTAAACGGTACTTTTAAAAGACTTCAAACATATTGCAGAGATTGTTAAAGACACAGCATCCAAAATATTGACAAATAAGTTCCTTAAACAACGTAGTTAAAAAGCATGGATTGAGCTACTCATGTGTAGCTATAATACAGAAGGCTGTAAAACAACGCAGAAGGTCGTTGGATCAAGTCCCATAGCTGATGGAGTGATGTCATAATTGGAACCTTGACAAGAGCTCCAGGGGTGCTGGCTGAATCTGCAATCTTGCAATCAGAAAAGCAGGAAAGAGATGTTCACAGGTTTCTGTGGTATTTTCTCTGTCACAACGTGTTCCAGTCCAGGAAGTTATTTTGATTTATTTATATCTTAAACATCCGGATATGTTGCATCAGATGCTTCTGCATGCAATGTTCCCAGATCAAGATATCTGTCGCAGCAGGTGGCATTGTTGCTTTGCTTACATGAAAATTGCATCATTCTGTTGAGGCAAAACCCCAGAGATTTTAAGTGTTGCTCGTATGCCTAAAGAGCCCAACTTCCTTTATCACACTATGTCAATAAGCAATTAACAAACGTGTAGCAATTCAAATGTTAGAAAACCTGAATAAACATTTAAACATGACATAAACCTTAAGTATTTTTTTTTATTGTGTTTGACAAATTATCTTATTCATTGCAATTAAATGATCCTTAATTTTGTGATTCGGACAAATATGAGCACATGTACATCAGAATGCTTCTCTTCTCATGCCTCATCTGACTCTCCATGAAACACACAGACACTTATGCAGATGAGAGCAAGATTGGGGGTCACCATGCAGAGTGAACCAGCTTGCAGCACCCCAGGAGCTAGGAGGGGGTAAGGGCCTTGCTCAGAGCTAACAGACACGCAACTATTCAGCTGAGGCTGGGCTCAAACCAACGACCTTCCGATCACAGGCACAGAAGCTCACTGATAGCCAACTGATCGTATATTTGCGTTTCTTTCATTCTGCTGCACAAAATTCCTAAACAAATTCTAAATCAAGTAAAGAATCTAGTGACCAATGCAATACAAAGTATGTAAACTAAGGCTAAGGTTTTGATGACAATGACTGAAAATGCACAAGGTTGAACTTTTTCTGTATGGTGTATATCAATTTCAACAGTACATTACATGCCTAATATAACACACAGGTAGCAAACATATATATATATATGTTCCTACCTCTTCCAGTTTTGTCTCCCTCCCCTTCCACTAAGCAGCCTTACTCTTCCTCTTTTAACAGGCTGTTTACCCTGTTTGTTTCATTGTCATTCTTCCATTGCCAAATTGTAACACTGTGTTTTGCTATGTCAATATATACTTGTCAACTGAAGGTTTATTTGACGCACCTGTGAGCTATTTTAATGAACTGCTAGATCTAGTGCTTTAAACATTCCCCTTTATTGGTGAAAGTCAAGATTCAGTTGAGAGCAATTCATCAATCCAGGACACATTAATAAAAACAATTTAGAAGAGATGTATAGAGAATATGCTTGATTTATGACAACTGGTTCAACCATTATACAAGTAATGACTTAAACAGTGAACTAATGCCTAGATGTTTTTTTTTTTTTTTGGGGGGGGGGGGGGGTAAGACTATTCAAGAGTATCAGTATAATACATTCTGACAAATGTGACATAAAACACTGATAACGTAGAACACGACAGATGAAAGGAAATAATCATATGATCAAATAAATGAGACTTTGGCTTTATGATGTGCACAACTGACACGATCACGTGGAGGTTGTAGTAGTAGTAATGGAAATATTATTCCCGATCTGCTTAATGTACCAAAGCGACTACGGGAAAAACTATAAGTTGCATTCATATAATACCCTTTTTGGAGATACAGAAGGTCCACATTGGAAAGCAAGTGTACTTAATAAATACTCTTTACCGTGAGAACGTTTCATAGCAAATTGCAAAAGAATGTGGAGCTGCAAATACTGCATAGTAGAGAACAGGCAACACGTAAGTAGCCAATTTCTTTGTAAACAATATATAAAACGGAGCTAATATTTCTTAACTTTAAAGCAGCAAAAAACCGACATAAAAACGTGCCATCTGTCGTTTATTTTATTATGAAAAAGTAGCAGTCTTGCATATACCTAATTTTCAGCAACATTCCTTGTAATGCACTGTAATTACCGGGATGTCAATCACACCGAAAACTAAACTTTACCTCTTATTTCAGACGTAAGCTCTTTGTTAGGGAACCACATAGCTATGTCTGTGCCGAAATGCACTTCTGTCACCAGTATATCTATCTTCAAAAAACTCAAATATCTCCAAATGCACGACCCTCTCCACACACAGGACTCCATCCTGCCACTGCCGGGGTAACGCGAGACACGTTAGCTCCGCCCTGCGCGCTCTCCTGTTTTTATAATGCGTCATCACTTCGGTTTATGGCCTGCGCACCGCCAACTTATTCACCCTCCCTCAGTCTTCCGTTTAAAGTTAGAAAGTCTCCCGATTCCATTCGCAGACAAAAGAAGGTAAGAGGGGAAAAGCCGGTTCTTCCGTGCGTTGGGAGCTTGACTGAGAAAAGAGGGAGGGGTGGGGGCTGGTTTCGGCGGCGGCCCAACGTGAGGACGCACGGCCCGAAGCCGCCGTACGGATGATGCGGCCCGCCGTGCCGTCGTCGCGCCGCCGCCGATTGCCGCGCGTCGACGTGGCAGCCCGCGCGCTAGCTGGCGTCAAACCGTGCGCATTGTGGGTGGCGACAAAAAGAACGACTCCGGTTGCCAATGCGGAACGTCGTTGCTGCCCCAGCCGGCATGAACGGCGTGCTAAACGTGCGCAGTGAACGTAGTATGGGCTGCTGGGGAGGGACGGAGGGAGGGGGGCGCGTACGTGCAGATACGTTCAAACGCTCACGAGACTCACTGAGCTGAATTAGCCAGCCCATTCTCGCGCCTGCACTTATGTACCAGGAAGTATTTCGTGCCAGTCGTGCGCGGCTGCCGCGCGTAGCCACATGTGGGTGCGGAAAGCAGCTGGTGCTTGTGGCGGTCGACAGTGTGGCGAGCCAAGCATTACGCAAACCTCCACCGAACATGCACACAAGCAGAGACAGCGAGACTTATGCTGCTATCACTCAGTGACATCAGTTTCTATGGAAGGAATGCCCTTTATTCTCAATACACGTGTGTCTGAATGTCCGTCTGCATGGCTGTACCTGTGTATCATAAAATCATTGGCTACTGTAAATGATGGCTGAAACGGAGAGAGCTCGAAACTAAGCTCACTTTCAGTCGTATATTTTCTTCTGTATTTCTGAAGATCGTGTATCAATGATACTGACTTTGTACTTTGATAATGAACTTTCTTGCTTTCCTCCTGCCTGTAAAATACATTCATCCTTTACAGTTTCCATGACACTGTCAGTATAGGCTATTGGTTACTGGCTCTGAGCTGATTCCTGGAGACAACAAAATATGTTTGTGGTTATATCATTTAATTACCATGGGATGAATTAAGTAAGCAGAGAAGAAACTTTGCTCTCCTGTTGTAGATATTAGTGAGTCACGCTGACGTGTAACATTTACCATTAAGGTGGCTTGTATCACAAATCCAGATCTGTTGGTTAGCTAGGTATCTTGTCAAATTTACTTTAGAATGGGCTAAATGAAAAGATTGTTTCTGATTCTTTTATAATAAAACCAGCAGGCATACAACATACAGATAAGCAGTGCATGAATTACAAAAAAAGGAAAACCCAGGTCAGTTTATCATTACTATAGTATTTGATATTCTGTTATGTTCTCCTGAAGTGTTGTTTTTTTAATTATGAAATATTTAAAGCACATATTGGATTCATTTTGATTGTTTCTTACAGTGGGTGTTGTAGGAAATATTTCAGTGAAAAGTATGAATTATAAGCATAATTATAGTCATTTAAGCCTTTGTTAACATTACTGTCACTGTTTATCATCATTACTGAAAATTCCTGAAGACGGCCTGTAGTCATTGCACCTAAAAAGTCAAAACGCAGCATATTTGTAACTGTAGCCTTTCAGTTTATCCATCTACCCATTTTCCACCTTCTTGTCCTGGTCAAATTTTTCACATATTAAATATGAGACATCTTCTCTTTCTGCCTCCCTCCTCCCACAATATCATGCTGCAGTGTTGGCAGTCAGGCCAACCACCCCTATGGCATCGTCAGAAGTCAGCATGCACGTAGAGGAAGTCGTCGTCGTGACAACACCAGACACAACCGTGGATGGAGCAGTTGTGGAGGAGGTGAAGACAATGCTTGTCACAACAGATATCTCCCACCCAGGGTTAGTATTCAAAACCATCTCATAGCCAAGATAAGCCTGAAAAATGGATGTTTGAAGATTTCAGAGCACTTTGCCGTCATTCATAACATGCAGACTTGTCGAGGCAGATGTTTTGGATCTTAGAGTTCAATGATATTTCTTAATAATTGTTCATTGTTCAAAAGTTCATTGTTAGCATTCAGAAATTCCTCTATCATGGTTGTATTGTTTGACGTGTGTGAAACATTTTACTTGCACAGTTTGCTTCAGTCTAAAGTCATAACAGCCTACCTGTTCTATGAGATGATGCTACCGTGACATTTTCTAATGCTTGTTTTTAGGCCTTTTTTTTCATAAACAATACAGTTTTACATATTGTACAAATGCAGACACTGTAGCCTCATTCTTATGGAAAGTTGGCTGAGAGCTGAGCCTCCTGAATCTGTAATGGTACTAGATGGCTTTCATATGTGCAAGTTGAAACTGGAAAGAAGAAAGGAGGGGGACTTGCTATCTGTGTCACGTGGTGTAATCCAAGATGCACTGCTTAAGTTTCAGGTATGTGGTTAAGGCATCGACATGGGGGTTTTCACACACTGGCGTTCCTGTTGTGTACGCGCGCCCCTCAGCCAGTGTCATGACTGCAGTGGAGAATACGCTCTATCATCCGCTGGTGAAGCAGCCAAACATCTTCATGAAAATCTCTGGGATTTTAATCATATCGCTGTAATGTCCACTCTGACTAACTTCTTCCAGTCTGTTAACTGCTCAGCAAGAGAGTGGACTTGGGTGACTCAGATATCAGGAATGCTTGCAGATCTGTTGTCTTGCCATCCCTGGGCAGATATGGCCAGAACATGGATCAGTGATTCACCATTACCTAGCAACCTCTTTTTCACAACAGAAACTGAGTGAGTGAGCAAAAGAAGGTGCGAATCTTCAGAAAAGGCTTAGAGGACGCGAACTAAGTTGGGTACATTTTGTGAGACGTATCCACAAGGACATCCATCCATCCATCCATCCATCCATCCATCCATTTTCCAGACCGCTTATCCTACTGGGTCACAGGAGGTACTGAGTCTATCCCGGAAGCAATAGGCACGAGGCAGGGAACAACCCAGGATGGGGGGCCAGCCCATCGCAGGGCACACTCACACACCATTCACTCTCACAGATGCACACCTACGGACAATTTAGTTACTCCAATTAGCCTCAGCATGTCTTTGGACTGTGGGGGGAAACCGGAGAACCTGGAGGAAACCCCACGACGACATGGGGAGAACATGCAAACTCCGCACACATGTGGCCCAGGCGGAGACTCGAACCCGGGACCCAGCAGTACTAACCACAGCACCGCCATGACACCCCATCCACAAGGACATTTGCAGTTATATCAGTTGTGCTGGTTCCCCAAGAAAACATGCCGGATAATGAAAAATCTGAAGGGCCTTTCAGATGAAAAAAGGACATATAGGTATTGAGCAAAGTGAGGAGATTCAGGATAGCTTAAAAAGAAGGTCAGCTAAGAGAGAAGTCAGCCCAGGGATAAGCAGGACCATAAGCTTCAGCAGAACATCCCATAGAAAATGTGGAATGGAATGAAGAAACGTACTGGCTTGCAGACCAGTGATCAGGTGGTGGAGGGGAACTCGGATAATGTTGCTGAGTTATTAAACAAATTAGACATCTATGTGCCCTTCCAGAACATACCCAGGTTCAGGCTTCACTCCCCCACTGCCTTATTCCCCTCCTGGTTCCTCACCCTTTCCTCACACCCCTTCCCCATCTCGCTCTCTCCTGCTATCATTCCTCCTCTCCACTATACAGACATCGGCTAAACCACCAAATAATGACTGCATATGGAAATTGTTGCACGTAGTCATGTAATTATGATCAGTCCGTGTGTAGATGCTAATGCAGATTTCCCACACCTTTTCTCTGTAGGTTGTCAGCATTGTGGTCAAGCTAACATTGCTTTTAATTTACTGCTCAGAGAGGAGGTGACGGAGGACAGCATGGAAGCTGAGACTGAAGCCGCTGCCTTTACCGCAACGCCCATTCTGGAGAAGGAAGCAGTAATAGGTAATGTTAGCCAGGGCTGGGTTCATGGTGCCCATGCCAGGCGATGATGTCACAAAAACATCCTACGCCAGGGGTCACCAACCTTTTTGAAACTGAGAGCTACTTCCCTGGTATTGAGCCATACGAAGGGCTGCCAGTTTGAAACACCCTCCTAAACTTCATATATGATAAACATATTTTAAACGTGTTTTTTTTTTTAGATATTGTCATTTTCAAATCTATATAAATGCAAATGTGATTAAAGAGGAGTTGCAGCAGGATAAAATTACATTTTAGACGCTGCTGACTGGTGAGTTGTGCTATTTTTAGAACAGGTCCGCGGGCGACTCGTGTGGTGCTTGGGGGCATCCTGGTGCCCGTGGGCACCATGTTGATGACCCCCGTCCTTCACTAAACTGATCATGAGGAACTATTTATGATCGAATGTCTCCCATGAGAATTCCGAGCCTCCCATGGTGTAAGTTTGTATGTTTTATCGCTGATAAGGGATGACATAGTGGCTCTGTGAGTTGACTCACACCTCCATGCTTGGGGGGGTTCGAATCCCACGTGTGTTCGTGGAGCTCGCATGTGCCTCTGTGTCATCCTGCTTTTCTCCGGTTGCTTCTGATTGCAGTTCAAAGACTTGCAGTTAGGCTGACTGACATCACTAAATTGCCCACAGTGTATGTTTATGTGTGTGTGGATAAGAGGTTATAAGATGGATGGATTGTCCCTGAAAGTGAAGAGTGGGAGGAGGAGACTGATTCAAGGACGTGTTTAATTAAATTGTAGTACAACCCACCCCTGCATATTCTGTTGGAGCCACTTGTGGGTGAAAGTTAGTTAGCATAGCTAGTGTAGACACCCTAATGTAATTCTGTTGCTGTAAGCTAGAGGTATCTGAGCTACAGTCTGCTCTCTTTACACTAGGGTGTCTTTGCTGGCTTTCATTAGAAGAATTTCTGTTAGCATCAGTACCAGGATGTGCAGCTCATGATATGTAACCCAATTTGTGCACTTGGATGAAACCCACCTTTGTTCCGCGATTCCTACTCAGCCTTGAACATAGTAAGATAAAGAGCACCAGTTACTCTCGCACCTTTCAGTATTTTCCTGAGTGAAGGCGATGTGACTGAGGGGTTAAGAAGCCTGTTTTCTGGATTTCTTTGTAAGGTGCAGTCACACGCCTCGTTACTTGTGGTGCAGGGTTGGTAGTTCTCTGTTTGGGATCCTTTATAACTGCTTATCCACTCCCGAATCAGACGATTACACGGATATTTATTAAATGTAGCACTTACAATTTGACTTTAATAGATGTAGAATGACTATATCAAGATATCTGTGATGTATTATATTAACTCCGTGGGATGCACTATAGATTAATAATGAAAAGAAAATATTAACGCTACTTACATAACAAGGATTGAATGTGAATGTGAAACTTCGTCTCCAAAAGTACTGTCCCCTCCTTATTCCTTTCATTGCATGAATGATTTAGGTATGTCCATTAACATATTGCTGACATACTTGAGTTCACATCTTTGAAATGTTACTATAGTAAATGTTTCTGCTGATTAATTTGAGTAAAACCTTTAAGCTTTAGCTGGTTCTAAATTACCCTTGTTTTCTGTGTTTCTTAAATATCTCCTGAATGACTAAACTCAGAAGAAAATGCTTTTGAAAAGGGGAAATATTATATCTATACTGCTTATCCATCCATTTTAAGAGCTGTGGTTAAAAAAAATCAGTAAATAAAAAAATCCTTGGCAGCTGTTTGGCATCAGCGTATTTGTCATACAAATATGTATGTATACATTATGTACAAAGAAACTAAATGTGCATTCCATAATTTTTTAAGAGCCACTAATGTCATGAGACCTATCGTGCGTATATAGGTGTGAATGCATATCAGTAGACATACCTTAATCATTCATACAATGACAGGAATGTAGGAGGGGACAGTCCTCTTGAAGACGAAGTCTCACATTCAAATTCATTCCTTGTTATGTAAGTAGTTTTAATATTTTCTTTTTCGACCCTGTTCTCTGTAAATCTGCGCAAACCACAATTATTGCTATATGTCCTGATTCTGAGTCCCCCCCCCCCATTCAATTCAGCTTTTATTGTTAATTTTTATAACGGCTGCCTTTTTGCTTCTCTGTCACCTGGCGGTTTGTTGGCCTCATTGCCGTAACCCTAGAATGGAGACGCACATCCTCAGTAGGACGCCCATTGGTCCTGGCGACCCTTCTTTGCATTGTTCAGTCAATCATCCTTAATTTCAGTTTGAGCTATTTGCCAGTCAAAACTCTAAACGCAGTGAATCGAAACTAAGCTGAACATAAACACTGCCAGAGGCTTCTTAGTGACAACAGAGACAGGGAAAGTCTTCGTTCTTTGTCTTTTCTGTCCTACTTCCTAAACTATTCTCTATGTAGATGGGGTCCAAAGTCATGATTTGATTCTGTATTAGGGTTTTGAGTGTACTTTGATACTGAATAGTTATTACAATTTTAAATTGTATTTTTGATGGACAATTGTTACAAGAAAAAGTGGTTAAGGCATACGCATCGTAGGAAATGTTATTAGCTTAATCCATCTCAGTATGGTTTTGGTGGTTTATTGTAGCAGTATGCTTAATAAATGGGGATTTATATTGTTTCTAAGTATTCTCTAACTTTAGGCTTTAGAGTATTTTTTGGTAAAAACAGCGCACTATGAGTTTCTTTGCGCCTGATTCTTGCGGAATGGCCTGGCTTATGCGCAGAGCAAAGTTAACATCGTACTTCTTTGGCATTTCTCAGCCATGAAGCTTTCCGAGGAAGCAGAGAATATGGAGCCTGAGATCATCTACCCCATTACATGTGGGGACAGTAAGGGTGTACTCATTTGGAAGAAGTTTGTTTGTCCCGGGATCAACATCAAATGTGTCCAAGTGAGTTTGACAGATGATCTGTAGAACAAAATGACACTTTTTATTACTCTGGTATGAGCATATGTGTGTGTGTTCATTTCTGCACGTTCACTCTTATCATTTCTTCAGTACAATGAACACCTCATTAGCCCAAAGGAGTTTGTCCATCTGTCTGGGAAGTCCACGCTGAAGGACTGGAAACGAGCGATCCGCCTGAACGGAATCATGTTAAGGTGTGTTTTTCTAAGCTCTGCCTTTCTGCACCTGTAACTTTCTTTTTATTACAGGCATGGAGATAGGTCGGCCTTATCTGAATATATTTTGACTTTTACTGCAGTCGCACAACAGTCAGATGCTGGGAGACCTTTGCTCTCCTGGTTTTTGTTGTTGTTTGAATTGTGGCATGTTGCTATTTTAAGACCTACCTACACTTTCATTTCCTGGGAGTGCGGCACATACTCTGGTATTTTCACGAAACAGAAAATGTACTGTTACTTGAGAACACTATTACTCCCCAGAAAAGCCGTCAATACGAATAAATGTTTGTTTGGTCAGCTTTCACGGCTGTCTCTAAGCACCCTTCCAGCCATCGCGTTGTGTGTTCAGCAGTTTGCTAGCACTTTTGGGGTTATTCTTTTTAAGGGTCAGTGATGAACCTTAAAAGCTGTACATTTTAAATTTGTTTTGCTCTCGTAGGAAAATAATGGATTCAGGGGAGCTGGACTTCTATCAGCACTCCAAGGTGTGCTCCAACACGTGTCGTAGCACCAAGATCGACCTGGTGGGGAACAGGGTGTCATTTAGCACTCAGCAGTCAACAGAATTTCTACCAGTCACCCCCTCATCAGCTGACGGTAATCCTTTATCTATAATCGTCATGGTTTCCTTTGCAATGTAGTTGGGGTCTGTGGATGTTGTTGTACAGAGAACCGTGCCCTGATTATTTTAACTATTTTATTATTAATTATTTACTCGAATTTTTATTGTAACCCTGTCAATCAGCCGCCTTCACCTTCAGGTGTGATGAATTCATGTGAAATACGTGAAAGAGTCTTTATAGCAAGCTGCCTTGGGCAAAGAGTGTTCCGATACTGGGTGAGACCGAGGAATCACAAACTGAAATGTACCTGGACGGGAAATAAAGGCCTTCCTGTGTACAAACGATGATGCCCCCTTCTGCATCTTCTGGCCAAAAACATTTTTTATTTGCCTATGTGTAGACAACATCATTGTTTAGCACAAGGATACACTTTGAGTAACTAAACTTTATGGCTTTGTCCCTATGGCCATTTTTGTGGCAGACTTGCTCATCCTGTTTCGTTTTGTCAATAAAGCAGTTTTTTTTATCATGTTATGCTATGCTGGAGGTTTTTGTTAGTGTTTATAGAAAGTAATTGCTTCATGTTAATCTGACTTTTCGATGTGCATATAGTTCACTTTCTCTGCTGAAAGGTACTTCAAAGACCAGTTCTTTATGTAGTGTGTAAACAGATCGCAGACAAACATCGTTTGCAGCCTGTGTTCTTTTATTGGCACGTTAGCTTCCTGTGCTCATTCCTGTGCTGTCGTCGTTTCCAGTGAATGGGTCACCAACAGCGTTCACAGTAGAAGCCTCCGAGGACAGCACAGAGTGGGTGACAACGATAGGAGGTGTGTCTCATGTCTCGTGTTGAGATTTCCCCATATACCAAGGTACTGATGCTGTATCTTGGGTATAGGTTTGTGTTGCCCGTGTTCACCTGGTTTTATGGGTTGTGCTTGTAGAGGATACCGTTGCTTTTTGGCAAGGACTGAAGGAGGCAGGTCTTTTGGAGGAGGTCATTGAGGAGTTTCAGAAAGAGGTGAAAGAAACCTTGAAGGGCCTACAAGACCGAATTCAGCAGCCCCCATTACAGGTCAATGGTCAGTGTCACCTGGTTCTCATTGCATGTGTTGAATGTCAAGTTGGGTGTTTCGTTGTGGAGAAGCCGCAGACCCTTTACCGAGATATAACGTTAAAAGATTTAAAGGTACATAAGGAGTACTTGCGCAGAAGTTTGAATTTGCCTCTACTTGTCTGAAATCACTTGCTGTTTTCCTCAGATGCAGTGCTGCTGAATAACATAGTGCAGAATTTTGGCATGCTGGACCTTGTGAAGAAGGTGCTGACGAGTCACAAAAGCCAAATGGATCGGTACCGGGAGCAGTACACACGCAGCTTAGTCGGTGAGCAGAAATGCAGGCCCGAGCTCGACACGCTTGCAGTGCTTGCCAGCTGTCTAAGGTTCTTCTTCCTCCCTGTCGCTGTTCCTCCGCAGCCCTAGAACAGCAGTGCGACGAGCACCGGAAACACGCAAAAGAACTGAAGAGCAAATCCCAGCATCTGAACAACGTGCTCATGACCCTCTCGCCGGCGCCCTCTCCTCCGACTCCCAAACGACCCCGGCTCACGCGGGCCGTCTCTGGCCCAACACCCGTCTCCACGCATCTCCCCAGCCAGCCTACGCAGATCACTTTGGCCTCAGGGCTCCCGCTGACTCAGCTGACCAACTTTCCCCTGGACAAGGTCATGACAGCCATTCAGGGCTCCACCATTGGCAACTCGCAACAAACGGCCACCTTTACGGCCACAGCCTCACCCCTTCTTGGGGGTTACACAGTCCTAGCCACGCCGGCTACCGCCCTTCCCAGCACGATGGAGATCCAACCTGATGCGTCAAACCTGACCGTTCTCAGTACGGCCGCCATCCAGGATGGAAGTACCATCGTCAAAGTGGTCAGCCCTTTCCAGCTGCTGACCCTGCCTGGTCTGGGCACCACGCTACAAAACGTGATGGGGGCTGGCAGCACTATTGTCGCCGTGCCAACCAGCAGCATCGAGACGGTCGTCACACAAGCCGAGGAGACGGCAATCATCGAAGTTAAGGACATGGATCCGGCCCTGGAAAAGCAGTAGCGAATGGGGCGGGCCGGGGTCTTTGGAAAAAGAAAACTGCTTTTCTGCATTGCTGCAAAAACCCCAACCATTTTCAGTATAAACACTAAGTTTTAGGGACTATTCATTGTAGAATGTGCGTGACACGTTCATGAATGGTGGTCACTTTACTCTAAAGAATGTGGTCATTTGCTCTTGAAACTTATTCGGCCAAAGTGAAGCTCTATCCTATATGATAATCTAATCTGTACAGTACCAATGTGTACAGTGCATCGCTGGCCTTTAAGTGACTGAAATTCATTTCTGTCTGTTAGATTCGGGTCAGTAACCAAGAGATGCATTAGTTTTCCATCATTTTTAGTGATGCGTGAGTGTAGTTGACGAATACAGGGTACTTTCCAGCATGGAGTAGCAGAGTGGTACATTATCTGCAGTCATACTTTGAAATATTTGACATCTTTATTTTGTAGTTTCCTCTGGTTATTGTTGATATACATTTATGGACAACTGTATAGAAAATGAATGAATGAATCATTCATGTATATTCGACACTATTTTGTTCGTTTGTCTTTATATACATGCTGTTACAAATAATCCAGAATAGTGATGTGTCTTCCCATAAGCCTGCTGGTCTTAAATCAGACCATTTCAGTAAAGATACTGGAGTAATTTTGTTTGTATGTAAATATGTGATATGATTGACATGTAAATAAAGTACATTTAATGTAAAATTGGTCGGTTAGGTTCACAGTAATTAAAATACTGTATATTGAAAGTGTAGTAATAAATTATTTACTTTTTTACCTTGCTTCTGTAGATTTTTTTTTATTCAACATATCAATACCTTTTTTTCTTCCTAGGGACAAATGTTTTGTATTCACTGGCTACATTCTTGGCTGTTTTTGTGAAATTTTTGAATTCACACCTTGGTAAAAAGCATTTCATATTAAAGATCGATGCACTGTATTTTAAAGTTGTTCATATGCTTTTGTTTTGAATTCATCTTAGTGTTCTAGGTTTTGTTTGTCTCGTTTTCGACATCCCGGTATGTTTCATTTACTTGAAAATGAAACCACATGTTGAGTCACGAGTGCTGATGCAGGAAGTGGAGTTTGCAGCGGGTGTGGTGTGTGTACATGGTATAAATACAGACAGTGTTTGACAGTTCTCTGCCCATCTGCTCATTTTGCTGTGCTTGAATTATGAAGCCTGTTCTTTTTGTTAACAAAGGTGTGTAATGAACTTTTTAAGCAAATCACAAATGACAATTTCGGAAGATAACTGAAGGTAAGGTGTTTTTCTTTTTTCTCTGTTAAGTTTGTCCTTCTATTTCAACAAATTTCATTGACGAAATAGTTCATCATAATTTAAACCTCTATAGCAACACATCAGCTACAGTGATTTGGTCATGGATGAGTGGGCAGTTCTGGCTACATTCTTAGCTTCTGTAACTTTGTCCCAAGGTTCTTGATGTAGCTGCATTCAGCACTTTATGTGTTGCTCGGCAACAGACGTCCTAAGCCAAACAAGTTGGCTTTCTGCCAACATTTTGGTGATACTGACTAGCTGGAAGCTAGAGTGTTGCGTCAGAGATTGTGCTGCTGTTCTCTGCTCAGTTGGGTGGTGCATTTTTGGTGTCAGCAAGAATATCATCCCATTAAATCTACTTTATAAAATGCTTGTAGTATGTGTGGTTGTCAGATTTTTTTGCCTGTCAAAGTGTTTGCTATTTCCTCAAATCATTTCCTCAAATTCCTCAAAAAGTAATGTACTGACTGCATTTTGCCATGATCGCAGTTAGACTGTGTGCATAGTTTTATAATTTCCTATTCAGTAGTTAACTATTTAAGGTGAACTTGAATACTGCAGTAAGTAAGGTTACCAGAGAAATGTTTTTGAAAATTATTAAAATGTTTTATTAAAAAAAAATGTTTCCCCCCCCCCCAGAAAATAGGCTTGGACTGATGAGATGAAAAAGCAGCTGATTTGGGGCCAATTCAGGACATAAATCGAGAAAATCTATGCTGCATATAATTACTCACAATGGCAAGACAAGGCCCAATCCAGGCTACTGTATCCAGAACAGTTAACCTTCATGTGGCGTGCTTCTGCTGCTGCAAAGCAGAAAATGAAATAACGTTTTCTGTAATCTGGCAAGACCACCCTCAGTGTGCTGGAAATATTCTCTTGGCCAGGTGGGAAGGATCCCATGAGAAACTGAGGCCTGTAAAATGTCCACCGGCATTTCCAAAGCCACAGAAGTATTTTCCTTGTTGGTATTTCGTGGAGGGGTGTGGCTGCACACTCCATGGAATACGCTGCACCTATGCAAGAAGTTCTGAGGAGGCCGCGGTGTGGAATTTTCTGAAGGAGCAACATCTCGACTACAGTCAGCTTATTGGCTTGGTTAAAAGAGTCCAGAACAAGTCACCTGGGCATCCTCCGAATCAGCCAGTGCAGCCTCTGGTCAGCTCTCCCCAGTTTCATTGTCAAGTATGTAAGAAGTGGTTCTCCTCAGGGGAGAGATTCATGGAACACTGCTCTACTCCTGAACATGAGAGGATGATCTTCACTGATGCAACCGTAGAATGGAAGCATCGCGACCCACCTGAAAATGTGAACCAACCCTACAAGATATGTGAAAGGTAGCGTAACATACAAAATGTAGCGAGTCGCTGTTGAATTTTTAGATCTGATTGGTCAGAAGGCTGTTCATTAATGTTCTTTAACTTCAGCCGCAGTGCCAGCCAGACAAATCACAGAGCTATTATAATTAGACAATCATGATCTAACAACTGACTTTTAGTCATAGCAATGAACAATTTTTAATGAATGATGGCGGCTTGGGTAATATCTCCGAAAAATGTTTGGTCATTGACCAAAGCAGTTCTACTAATAGATGTGTTTTCAGCTCGTAAACGTAAAATCGGCATCTTTATGTACACACATGTAAGCCAAATGTGCAGTAACTGTGGTATATAGCTGGTTAATGCACTGCAAGACATGAAACATTCACTTTTACATTTACTCCACTGCACATCACAGTTCTCAGCAATTAATACATGGCTTGGTGTGCATTATTCCTTAATTAACATAGTTTTCAAAGTATTTAGATGAAGAATTGGTTTTATACAGAGTAGCAGCAGAACTTGAACTGTTTCAGTGATGACAGTTAGACATGAATCTGCCTGAAACTTCTTTCCACAGACCTTCTACTTGTGTGTATGGGGATAATTGTACCTCGGCTCACTCTTTAGAGGAGCTGATGGAATGGCATATGCGGGACAAGAATGCACGAAAGAGGAAAATGAAAGCAGCTGAAGAGGGTTTGCTGTCCTACCAGGAGAGATTACTCCAGGAGTACAGGGAAAGCCTCAGTGAAGTTCTCATTGTAAGATCTCAACTCTTAATCCTGGCCATCCAGGGCACCTGTATTTCCCCCAAATCACTCAGAACTCATACTTTAACCTCAGATCTTCTTCTTTGCAGATGTCTGAGTCTGTGCCTGGTGTCACTGTGCACTGCGACAGGGATCTATCTGCCGCTGGTCACTTGAAGGACTTGCCTTTAAAGTGGACTTTCAAAATAATATCAGAGGTCAGTTATTCTTAACCAGTCCTGGTCAGGATTCAGAATGCATTAACAGAAAAATAAAAATAATTAAGAAAAAAAGTTTCATTTGATCATTTAACTCTCAAAAAATTTGTTTAATGGTTCACTTATATGAACTGTCGCCTCTGTACAATCAGACACTGCATAACTCCCATGGTTGACTGCCTAATGCTTCATGCATTACTTATTTCAGATGCCTCTGGCTCATGTTGCACTGATGAAAAAGGAATCTGGAGCTACATTTAGTTTCACATGCAACAGCCCTGAAGGCCCTTGTACTTATGCAACAGGAGGGAGGTTTTGGACATGGGACAAGTCCTTTGAAATTCCTGTGTACTTTACTTTGAGTTCAACCAGCACGTTCAGCCCAGGTGTGTATGACCAGTGGCTGGTGTTTGACTTTGATCAGAGGCCAGTGCTCTTACAGAAGCTTCAGGTGAGGGTGGGAGATCAGATGCTCCCTTTACCAGAGGAGATGCCCACGGGTGTGAGGCCCCTCCCCCAGGATTTGGAGAGATGGCACCGGGGAAACAGATTCATCATTCCCTGCATAGTAAAAACAGAGGAGGAAGAAGAGGAGCTCCTGAGGGAATACAAGCCTCCTCACATGAACTTGCAGTTCAACCCCAAAGCGGAAGACCGTAGTTCCTTAACCCGCCAGAACTACAGAGAGCGAATGCACAACTTCCTCTACAGAGAGGAGCTGGCACTAGAAGAGGTGGTGTCCAGGTACCAAAGCCTTCTGTAATCCTTTTATGGAATTAATCGGGTGGTTATTGTTATTGTTATTGTTATTGTGTGGTGGCTCAGTGGTTAGCAGTGCAGCATTGTACCCCCAATGCAAAACCAGGCTTTAATAAAGCTGGATTGGTGTCTCTGAACTCCCCATTGTGTGTGTGAGTGTGTGCCCTGTGATGCTCTGGGGCAGGCCTCTGGCTCACCACTACCTTATCCGGACAAGTGGTTATAGAAGATGAAAGGATATTCCTGTTAACTAGTCTCAGAGATGTAGCCACAGGACAGGCAAGACAGGAGATGGGCAGGGGCCCGAGCTGGGAGGGGGGCCCCCAAGGGTGGCTGATTACATGGTGCATTGCAAGGACAGATATGCTTATTTGTGTGTTCTCTTTTTCACAAAAGGACTTGTTTTTATAAAATTCTCTTTATTGATATTATTAAATTAGACTTCATGCTAGAAGAATGGTAATAAATTTTACCATGTCGGTGAGTAGAAGGACCCCATGGAGTATTTTTTAGCCTAGGCTCCCCCAGAGTCCAAAGAATCAACTCTGACTAGTCTTTAATTCTTGCTTAATTTTCTTTACAATAATGACATTTGTACATTTGAATTATATGCAATTTGAAGTTCACATTGATTCAAAGGTTTTCTGTTATCTAATTAAAATTCCAGACTCAGTCTGCAAAAAAACATCTCCTTGACTAAAGGGATCTCCGGGCCTGCATTTGGGATGAAATTTGCTCCAGATATGGAGCTTTTCGCTAAAGTGCCGGTTCATTTCTCACTGACGCCTGACACCCCGGAGGGCTACGTGCTAAGGAGATCGGTCTGTTCAGCCCTGGTGGCCCCCGCATCAGCAGCCAATCAGAACAATCAGGTCTACGAGGCGGACATCGTTCGAGATGCCAGCAGTGAGAACATGATGTGTCTGCAGCTCTCCAAAAGATGCTGCCATGACATGGGGCTCCAGAACAACATGACCTGTGACATGGAGGTTCAGTTTCAGATCAGTCGTCTTCCTCTCTGCGAGATGCACGAAGCTGTCGACCTCCTTCCAGAAGTTGAGATGGTTTTGCCAGACATGAGCCAGTGCTGTGTTCCAGTGCACGCAGTGGAGTACCCAAGGCTTAATGCAAAGCAGCAAGCAGCCATGTCCTTCATCCTTGGCGAATCGGATGGAAAAAGAAGCGTCGCACCTCTCCTCATATACGGACCCTTTGGAACAGGGAAAACTTACACTCTGGCCACAGTAGCGAAGGAGTTGGTACGTCAGCCTGGAACCAGAGTCCTAATTTGCACTCACACAAATAGGTAAGATTTCAGGCACTCGACAGTTTCATTATATTATATCAAATATATATAAAAAAATGTCAATTGTGGTGCAACATACATTATAAAACCAATACATTCATTACCTTTTGCAAAAATACATTGGTAACACTTTACTTGAAGGGGCACAAGTCTTATATAACTTATATAACTAAGTCTTAGTTATATACTAATCTCATGTTAATTGATAATGAATCATGATGCACGTTTTGTCTGTTACTATATTTACAATATCTGTTAATTCTGTAAACCTTTGTGAACATATAAAGGAACTACTGCAGGAACAAGTCATGAATAACATAAGTGAAATACTGATCTCGTGTTTGTTCATCATTAATGAATTGTGATGCATCTTAAGTAGCAACTATATTTGTTCATGATTTGTACTTCAGTAGTAACTGGGTTATTAGTATTTGTGCTCTATCAAGTAAAGTGTTACCAATATATTTATGCTGCTAAATGACGCATGGATTTTACAGGGATTTTCTGTTTCTAAGGAAATATCTTCCCTCTTTTCCAGTTCTGCAGATTTGTACGTGAAAGATCATTTCCACCTCTATGTTAATGCTGGAAATCCTCAGGCTCGACCTCTCAGGGTAAAAACCAACAAGAAAGGGGTGGGTACCAGTGCAACAGATGCCATTACGGTACAATACTGTCACCTTTCCACGGATGGTCAGTTTCAGTTTCCTGACAAGGCTACAGTAGACAAATTCAAAATAGTCATAACCACAGCTGCAATGGCCAGATTGTTCCATGGTCTGAAGCTGCCATTAGGTTACTTCAGTCACATCCTGATCGATGAAGCTTCTCAGATGTTGGAGTGTGAAGCTTTGATGCCCCTGAGCCTGGCGGGAAAAGGAACACGGGTGGTTCTGGCTGGAGACCACATGCAGATGGGTCCGAGGCTCTTCTCTCTGGAGGAAGGTCAACACCACAGTCATATTTTGCTGAATCGCCTCTTCCATCATTATAAAGCACTAAAAGAACACAATGTGGCTTTGAGCAGCCGAATCATCTTCAACGAAAACTACCGCTCCACTAAGGAAATAGTGGACTTTGTGTCCACTCACTTCTACGTTGGTAAGAGCGATGTCATCAAGGCCAGTGGGGCAGTGCCTCCGCACCCCTGGCACCATCCTTTGAGGTTCCAGCATGTTCACGGCCAGTGCCACTTGGACTCGACGACCATGTCCTGGCTTAATCCACAGGAGGCTGAGATTGTTGTGCAGGTTGTGAAACAACTGGTTGAGGAATGGCCACCACAGTGGGGAAATCGGGAAAGAAGAGCAATATGTGTTCTTTCTGAAGGATGTCAGGTAATTCAAGTGCTACTGTCCAAGGACATGCAATTACTGTAAAAAGTGAGTAACGCTGGGTGGGAGTCTCTGCCCTGGATGTTCCTCCTGTGTTGTCATGGCGTTTCCTCGGGTTTTTCTCACACAGCCCAAAAACACGTAAAGGTGACTTGGAGTAGGTGTGCGCATAGGTGTGAAATTGAACCAGACAGAATTGGAATTGTACTGTGTGGGCGCAAAACCATTGTTTTACAAAACATCTGATTTTTATTTTACAGATTACATTTATCCGGCAAGAACTGCGGAAGAGACAGTTAGGAGATGTAACAGTGGAACGTTTTGAAAATGTTCAAGGTATTCCACTAAAGCGCAACTTATAATATTACTGCTCTTTTGTAATGTTGTATTTTATGTAATTCAACAAAATATATGTTTACAACATAAAATTTGATATTTCTGCATATTCAACATGACAACTATTCAATATGTAGTACTGTATAAGTACATTATAATATGTGCATGTGCGTATGTGCATGTGTGTATGTATGCATACTTGTACATACATCATATATGTGTGTGTATATATATAACTTTTTTTTTTTAATAGGCAAACAGTTCCGGGTAGTAGTGATGACCACCGTTCACACACGAGACAGCCTGCTCTCATCTGACTCTGCTTACCTGGATTTCTTCAATGATGCCCGAGTGCTGAATACGGCCATGACCAGAGCTCAGTCTCAGGTCATTGTGGTCGGAGATGCTGTGGCCCTGTGCATGTTTGGGAGGTGCTCGAAGATCTGGAAAAGCTACATTGGCCAATGTATTGGGAAGGAAAGCATGCAGCCACCACATCTAACTGTAGATGATATCGAAAATGATGTGAAGGTAAATGTTAAATTCTTCAAAGAAACAGAAGAAGACACCAGGGACACCGACTCAATCACATCTGAGATAAGTGACACTGAAGACCCTATACTGAAGGAGCTCTTGGAAAGCAAAGATGTCAGGATCACTGTCACAGCGGATGGCATCCTGGACATTTGTCCAAGTCAGAAACTCGGAGAATCCAGTGAATCCCCAGAATGTGACCAACAACCAATTCTGAGTTCAGCAGCTCCAGAATCGATGTGCCATTTGCTGACGAACCCACATCGGTTCAAACGCTGTGTATTGATTATGGAGAGGTTTCATCTAAGCTATGCTAGACCTTTGGATGATCCCACTCTCTGTATTCAAATCAAAGGCAGGAAGAATATTGGCCACTCTTTTCACAGAGATCATGTTGTAGTAGAGCTACTAAATGATGACCGCTGCTTTCCAGAAGGGAGAGTGCTTGATGTTCTGCAGACAGAAGAGACATCGAGATTGCATGTCTGCACCATGGACAGATATGATCATCAGCTGATGGTTCCTATTAACAACGCTGTCTCAAAAATTTTCACTCCATTGTACAAGGACAAACCCAACTATGTTGCTGTGAGGACACCAGATAATGATTACAGAAAGCCAGTGGAGTTTGTGAAAATAAATGAAGTCCTAAGGAGAGAAAGCCTTTTTGTTGTCAAGGTCTTGAAGTGGCAAAGAACATTTAAATATCCCTTAGGTGTTGTGGTGAAGGTCCTTCCAAAGGTGACCTCATTAGAGGCTGGTCTGGAAGTATTAGATACTGAATACCAACTCAATAGAACTCTTTCTCTATCTGTTCAAGAAGAAATTAATTGCATGGATATAAATGAAGGGGGTGAGAACAGGAAGGATTTTCGTAAATACACAACCTTTACCATTGATCCAGAAGATTCACAAGACATGGATGATGCAATAAGTGTAAGAGATTTAGGCCAAAGATATGAAATAGGAGTTCATATTGCTGATGTTGCTAGTTTTGTTACCATGGGCAGTGCTACTGACAAATATGCTCAGAAACTTGGAGTTACTTTTTATTGTCCTGGAAAAGAACCTGAACACATGTTCCCAAAATGTCTCAGCACAAAGAATTTCAGTTTGCTGCCTAATTGTGAGCGACGTGCCATTTCTCTGATGACAGAGGTGGAGAAGAACACAGACCGGATTGTAAGCAGCCAGTTCCACCTCTCTGTGATATGCTCAGACAGAAAACTGTCTTATGAAGATGCTGAGACTATAATCCAGAGCAACTCTAACAAGAACCTGTCATGTGACACTTTGGAAGGCTGTGTTGCAAAAGCTTGCCACTTTTCAGAAGTACTCAGAAAGGAGAGGAAACTGGCTGACTGGTGCTATAAATCACCTGATGAAGAGATCCACATGGGGAACATATCTCACAGGATGGTTGAAGAGCTCATGGTCCTGTTTAACAGTTCTGTGGCTGACTGGCTACTCAGTATTGAAAAGACAAAGAGCTTAACTCCTCTGAGATGTCAGGACAAACCCAACCCAGTGGAAGTTTCTCATTTTAAAGAAAAGCAGAGGTCATTGATACCTATGTCCCTTCACCTTTCATACCATACAAATGAGAGTGGAAGAGCGGACAACAGCCAGAATACAGTTGACACTAAAATCATGTCTCATCACACACTCATAACTCAAGAAGATAAAGCATCCATGGAACCAACAACTGCTCAACATTCTCCCTTGCAGGCTTCCAGCAATTTCTGCATACTTAGTTCCTGGTTGGAAGACCTTGAATCTGCAGCTCACGAAGGGGATATTCATAGAGTAATTGATATAATTACAACAGACAACATTCATCCACAGTTGCTGCCTGTTGTAACTGAGTTCATTCATCTTCTAAGTAAGGCTCAAGTACTTCGCTCCAACTCATCAGCCCAATCCAGAGTGGGACACTATGACATGCAGCTTGACTCGTACACCTGGGCCTCATCGCCCATTCGCCGCTACGTAGATGTGATTGTACAGAGGCTCCTGCATGCAGCCGTTGAGGACACAAACATCAAATACACACCTACACAGATTGACTGGCTTTCTACAGACTTTTCTCAGAAACACGTGGAACAGCGGGATTATGAAAAGAAAGCGCAGCTTCTGAATACTGCATCACAGCTGAGCACGCAAAGTCTGAGAAAGATATGTTTTGTTGTTCAAGTGCCACAGAACAGCAAAATGTTTTATTTACGCTTTCCTTTGAACAATACTTCACTGCCAAAACAAATTACCATAATGTACAAGGACATACAGCTGATAGCTCAGCCGGAATTCGATGAAGAAAGTGAATGCATGGTCCTGAACTGGATGCGAAGGATTTATTCCTTCAATAACAATCAGTCACCTTTTTGTTCAGGACACCACACAGCCACTGAAACGACATCCATTCTTGCAGACACGTGGAAAGAGATTCTTTCATCAATAAAAGCAGAAGAATGGGAGAATGTGCTTCAACTGACCAAGGAAATCCGCTCAAGTATTGTTAAAGATGACAGCATGCAGCCTGAAAGGCTAACAAGTGATGATCACTACACTGATGTGTCCCTGAAACTGAAGGCTGGTAAGACAATGGAAGTACAACTTGGATCAGATACAGAAAGAGGGTTGCTGGTCCCTGTGGTACAACTGTTGGTTGTTCATCCTGGGTTTGAAATTTGCCTGGAACATGCAAAGAATGCAGTGCAATGCTTTTCCCAGTATGCACTGCAATCTACAAAGAAGCACTATAACACCTACATGGACTATCAGAAAATCTGGAAACCACTTTGTGAAATGGAGTCAGCATCCAGTGCTGTGGCAGAAAATGACAGCATTATCTTTGACGATATAGTCATTACTTTTAAAAAGGACAGTAAATGTAAGAATCTAGTTGGATTTTTTCGACTTTCCCTGGAGACCATCAAGCAGTGGTCCATTGAATGTGATCTGAAGCATTGCTTTTTGTGTATTCGACTGAGAAACCAAATACAAAACAAAAACAGACCAGAGAAGCTATCAGACCATGTAGATCCCATGTCCTACACATGGATCGCTCATGGAATAACCACTAAAATCACCGATGAGGATGAATCCAAGAGACTCTCCTATGTGCAAGTAAACTTCTGCGTCAATCACCTGCCTTTCAAAAATAACCCAGAAGGTATCTTCAGGAAGGATACCAGATTCACTCTGGAGTTAATTCCTAAGCTGTTGCCTGATGTGTAAGTTCTATGCTATATATTCATTAAAAATACTTATGCAGAACTGATGTGAATAATAAAACATGCCCATTTTACTGGTTCTTGGGCAGATAGTGACCAAGGGCAATGAGGACAGCTTTCAAATAGCTTAAAACCATCCAATGCAACTGTATGTCCAAACATTCAGTTAAATATTCTTAAACATTTTTTTTGTAATATACAATGAGGACGCCTAAAATGTGTAGTTTATCTTCAACTTTGAATGTTGATGATTGTTATTGAAAGTGTTTAATTTTCTCCATATTCAGGCGCAAAGAGGTAGCCATTTACCAACTTGCCCAGGCCAACCTGCTTGTGCAGAACATTGCAGTTGGCAGGGAGACATGCTTCCAAAGTGAGTGAATCATAAGGGAGTGATACAGTAAAGTGACCTGACGGACCAGTGGGCAGCACTGCAGCCTCACACCTCCAGTGTTGTGGATTTCATTAATTGATCGATTGATTGATTATGCATCCAACTTCCAAGCAGGTATCCAATAGAACAGTGTTTTATAACCTGATTCTCATACCAGAAGCTGGATGGGAGTAAAAACATGAACTGCCTGGGGCTCCTCAAGGCCCAGGTTTGGAAACACCACAGTAGAAGATCTTGGACGGCAGGCCATGTTATTGGCATCATAGGGCACGAAGCATGGGACACCCTGGATGGGATACCAGTCCATCACAGGGCACACACACTCACTCGCATACTATGAGTAGTTTATAGACACCAGTTTATGTAATGGGTTGTCTTCAGACTCTGGGAGGAAACCGACATAACGTGGAAAAACAGGAAACCCCACACTTACAGTGGGAGTATGACATGAATCGCTAACACTCAAGGTGTGAGGCAATAGTACACTCACTGGCCCACTGGCCCTATTATTTTTGTTGTCCATAAATTTATAAGCATGTTCTTATTTGTACAGGTGTAAGTAAAAGATGGAAATCACAAATGACAAAAAAAAGGCTAGAGGACTTTCCTGCACTTAATAACAGCCAGAATAAAGCCATACAAGAAGCTCTGGAAAACCAATTCACTCTCATCCAGGGCCCCCCAGGTAGTACACTCTATGACTGTTTCTGTTGTGTCCAATAAACAGTATAAATTAAGGAGTTTTATTTGCAAATCTACAGCTGAGATGTCTCAAAAGTTATTGTTCAAATAGATATGATATCACACCTTTGTTGGCCCATTACACACTCATCACCTTGGGTTGTGTGGTTTCTTTCAGGAACCGGAAAAACTGTGGTTGGAGTCTATCTTGTTTATTGGTTCTTCATGTCAAACGAAAAGAAAACAGAAGAGGAGTCAGCATACAGACTAGAAGACATGAAGAAATCCTGCATCTTATACTGTGGGCCTTCCAATAAATCAGTGGATGTTGTTGCTAGTAAGCTACACCCGGTCCCAGCGATTCACAGTCAGGATTTGTATGAAATGAAAAACATAAATAAATTATATGGTGTAATAACTGCAGGTAACTCTTTGAGAGGATATGAATAATGTAGGAGTACACGCTTAATTAATGTATTAATTAACCGGTAAGTGTTGTTGGTGGCACTGGCACCGTTCCATCTGGACTGGTGTGGTGCTGAGGTATCTCCCGCCACACGGCTGCATTCAGACTCTCATCAGGTCCACAATGCATCATGCTCCTTACCTCCAAGTACTGATCCTATGTTCATTCATCATTAATCAATCATGACAGTTCATGCATTTCACAGGGAAACCTGTTTTAGTTCATGATTTGTTCTTGAGTAGTAAATGAGTTAAGTAATTTTGTCCCCTCAACTTTAGTCTTGCCATTATTAACTAATTAGTTAACTATTAATTAATATAGTGGAATACATGAAGGGGGCGGCATGGTGGTGCAGTGGTTAGCACTGTTGCCTCACACCTCTGGGACCCGGGTTCGAGTCTCCGCCTGGGTTACATGTGTGTGGAGTTTGCATGTTCTCCCCATGTCGTCGTGGGGTTTCCTCCGGGTACTCCGGTTTCCCCCCACAGTCCAAAAACATGCTGAGACTAATTGGAGTTGCTAAAATTGCCCGTAGGTGTGCATGTGTGAGTGAATGGTGTGTGAGTGTGCCCTGCGATGGGCTGGCCCCCCATCCTGGGTTGTTCCCTGCCTCATGCCCATTGATTCCGGGATAGGCTCCGGACCCCCCACGACCCAGTAGGATAAGTAGTTTGGAAAATGGATGGATGGATGGAATACATGAATGTCACGATTGGTTAATGATATGCAAGCGCAGGATCAGTACGTAACTAACACCTAGTTACTGGTTAATTAGCGCATTAAGTACTACATCATTCAAGTAAAGTGTGACCATAACTGGAAATGCTGCTAGCTACATTCAAAATCGATTCCATTATCGCTCAAAAATATGACAAACCTTTAATTGGAATATTGCTCTTTTCTATTACAGAGCAGCTCCTGAAGATACAGCGTGTTCTGAGACCACTAAGAGTATACAGTGAGCAGATGGAAATGCTGGAGTTCCCTTACCCAGGAAGCAACCTCAAACTCTCACGCAAGGCTCAGAGGGAAGGAAGGCCCAGCAATGACCTCACGTATGTTCAACCTTTTCTCTTCATTCTTATTTTTAATGGAAGTGTAGCTTTTTACTTAGTTGCGCAACAGTTATCTAAAATACATTACACTGAGACTTTCTTCATTTGCGCGTTAATCACTTAACATTTACAAAAAATCCCCTCAATATTATTTGCTAACAAAATTAATTTACAGTATGTTCATCATCTGAGTACTGTACCTTTATTAGCAAGAAAATGTCATATCTTACATTCATCAAAGTAACCGCCTCTAGAAGTTATAACACCATAGAAAACTTCAGGCATTCTTTCTACAGGGGACATTTAATACTGCTCTGTTTTATGGGACGAAACAGTTAACCAGTACAAGTTAAAGGACTAGAATTTGACTATGCCATCACCACACAACCAGATAATAGGACGTCAGACATGCACTGTTACATACTCTTTCCACAAAGGAAACTTGTTTTTTCGATATATTTTCATTTATAGCTGTTCACTCAACTTTCCAATATTTAACACAAACAAACCACAATTTTGACAGGTTGTGTATGTGTATAAAGTAATTTATTGATATGTATCTGCATAAGAGGCTCAGTGAGCAGCACCAGACCAGGCTTGTGGCTCCAGTTCTCAGTCCCATTGCAGTTTACATGCGTCCCTGAGACTGTAGATGATGTTAAGATTAACAGTCTCTGCTCTGGAACCGAGTGAGATCTAAATTGCATGCAAATGATTGCTAGATCGATCACACTGCATCATAAGATACGGAGATCCGGAAACCCATTCTCAGCTCAAATCCGGGAGTTTGATGACAGGATTAAAAGGAAGGAGGAAATCACTGACGTCGAAGTCGAAAGGTAAATTGAAGGAGGCACCTCGGTACCCCCACAAGACAAGAAATACCATAAAAATTTAAAATCTGTTACAGAACCTAGATGAAAATGACCAAGACTGTACCTATTAACCAAAATTTCGATTGGTCAGATTTACACCTACACAGTTTTACAAATTGAGATAAGAAACACTCTCAAAAGGCACACAGTGTTAATTTATCTATTCGTAATTATTAGCGGATCCTCTCCTGTTGTACCATACATTATTTTTACTAACATTTTTTTCAGGTACAAAGAACTTCTGAACAAAGCTCGCCAATTTGAGCTGGAAAATCATGATGTCATTTTGTGTACCTGTACTGCTGCCTCAAACCCAAACTTCACCAAGAAATTGGCCGTGCATCAGATTATAATTGATGAGTGCGCTATGGCAACTGAGCCAGAGGCTCTCATACCGCTGACCGTCCATAAACCCAAACAGGTCTGTTCTTCAGAATATGTTAAAGTAGTACACACTCCCTATTGCATCCATCTTTTCTATCTGGTACCATCTCTTCTTCAGGTGTTGGGTTTATACCAATCTTTCTTTAGCGTATTCTCCCGTCATCTATTCTTAAGGTGTTGGGTTTATACCGATCTTTCTTTAGCATATTCTCTCGTCATCTATTCTAAAAGTGTTGGGTTCATACCGATCTTTCTTTAGCGTATTCTCCCGTCATCTCTTCTTAAGGTGTTGGGTTTATACCGATCTTTCCTTAGCGTATTCTCCCGTCATCTCTTCTTAAGGTGTTGGGTTTATATCGATCTTTCTTTAGCGTATTCTCCCGTCATCTCTTCTTAAAGTGTTGGGTTTATATCGATCTTTCTTTAGCGTATTCTCCCGTCATCTCTTCTTAAAGTGTTGGGTTTATACCGATCTTTCTTTAGCATATTCTCCCGTCATCTCTTCTTTGGCACTTCCTTCTGCTGTTTTTGTGATTGTTATATTTCATTTATATATTTTATTTTCTCAGAGTACCAACCATAACTCTCAGAATGTTCTCCTTTTCTCACAGTTATGGCCCTTTCCGGATTTTAAATTGAAGCGCCAAACGGAAAATATTCATTTCTGTTAATGCATGTAATATTTTCATGATTTCAGATTGTTTTGCTTGGGGACCACAAGCAATTACGGCCCATTTTGCAGAATGATCTTACGAAGAAGTTAGGAATGGAGAAGTCTTTGTTTGAACGTTATGTGGACAATGCCCTCATGCTGGATACACAGTACAGAATGGTAAGCTGGTACTCATCCATCCATCAAGATGCTCAATGTCGTGTTTACTGTATCTGTAAATTTCACAATGTGAAGTCGAGTCTCATTTCAAATCCAGCTGAACAGTCTAGAATGGTCGGATACTCCATGACCTGTGATACATCAATAAATGTTTTAAATTATCCGTAGTATAGATGGACAATGTTACAATATTCTAACAAATTAATTGAAATGAATTGTTCGAAAGCTGTCTAGCTAGGGTCTGAGATGACCTTCAAGATATAGCATCTTCTGTACTTTTTTGTTTTGTTTTTTTGTTAGCAAAGAAGCATTTGTGAATTCCCCTCAAATGAGTTCTACAATGGTCAACTGGTGACTGGAATTGACCGTAAACCCAGCATGCTGATGATTAAATCTCGACCCACCGCTATCCTATTTGGACACGTTGAAGGGAAGGAGGAGAGACTAATTGTCTCCACAGAGCAAGGGAATGAAAACTCAAAGGCAAATTCCGAGGAGGCCGATCATTCGGTAAGCAAATGTTCACTGTACATACAGCACTGTACAGATATCTTAGGCAGTCAAAGAAAATGTTTCCAGCTTCTTATCTGGGTAGTAATTATATATTTGCTCTGAAAAAAAAATAGGAAATCACAAATTAACATGCACAGATTCATAGTAACACAACGTATTTATTAGCCAAACAAGGGGGCAGTGGTCAAAACTACAGGCATGTATTGGATGGTTACTGCGAATTCTGGGGTGACGATAGGAGAGCTTATGAAATGGCTAAGCTGACACATTTTGACAAATAATATCTAATAATATATATTATAAAAACATAAAGGTCATTTAGACATCTTAAGCTTTGCCTACCTGAGACTTTTGCACAGTACTGTACATATGCATGAATACCCATGTATGGATATGCATCGTGCTTGCAGTTTTCATTTTTTATTAACTTTTGTTTTCCTGTGTCTTTAAGGTTCGTATAGCTTCACTTCTAATAAAGCATTCTGGGATACAACCCGAGAACATTGCCATTCTGACACCATACAATGCCCAGGTGGCAAAAATTAATGAAGCCCTGTGCAGGAGAAACATTACAAATGTCACTGTAACCACCATTGTGAAAAGCCAAGGTATTATTATTATTATTATTATTAATATTATTGTTATTATCACAATACACCATATCCTTGGTTAGCACTGTAGCCTGTGGAGGAAAAATCAGATCTCAGTTGTGCAGCTAGACCTTCCTTCTTGTAGAGTTTATTCTCTTTGCGTAAAGGGAGTCACACCTATGATTTTTCTCAGAGTGGCTCGACTCCACTGCAAATTGGTTGAAAGTAATATTGATTACACTGATTACAGGTAATGTACATTTTAGTGACACATGTCTTCCGCACATTTCATGACATCCATACAGTTTGATTGGTCAAAACTGGGGGGGGGGGGAGGCACAGCTCTGTCACCTCACACCTCTGGGGGCTTTAGGTCTGTGTCCTGGCTCCTTGTGTGTGGAGTCTGTGTGTGGAGCTCCTGTCTCCCTGTGTTGTCATGGGGGTCCTCTCTGGTATCCCTGTACAGTGTGTGGAGCTCTCCCTGTGTTATCATGGGGTTTCTCTCTGGTATCCCTGTACAGTGTGTGGAGCTCTCCCTGTGTTGTCATGGGGTTTCTCTGGTATCCCTGTACAGTTTGCGGAGCTCTCCCTGTGTTGTCATGGGGTTTCTCTCTGGTATCCCTGTACAGTGTGTGGAGCTCTCCCTGTGTTGTCATGGGGTTTCTCTCTGGTATCCCTGTACAGTTTGCGGAGCTCTCCCTGTGTTGTCATGGGGTTTCTCTCTGGTATCCCTGTACAGTGTGTGGAGCTCTCCCTGTGTTGTCATGGGGTTTCTCTCTGGTATCCCTGTACAGTGTGTGGAGCTCTCCCTGTGTTGTCATGGGGTTTCTCTCTGGTATCCCTGTACAGTGTGTGGAGCTCTCCCTGTGTTGTCATGGGGTTTCTCTCTGGTATCTCTGTACAGTGTGTGGAGCTCTCCCTGTGTTGTCATGGGGTTCCCTCTGGGTTCTCTGGTATCCCTGTACAGTTCAAAAATACACTGAAGCTAATTGGAGTTAGCAAATCGCCTGTAGGTGTGCATGTGTGAGTGAATGGTGTGTACATGTGCCCTGCGGTGGCCTTGTGGCCATAAGTTGCAGACCCTTTGTAACCCTGAATAGGACAAATGGTTACAGAAATTGGATGGATGGTTAAAAATGATTTCGCTTTCATGCCAGGGAATAGTTCCTCTTATCAACTAAATCACTTACTTTAGCTAAGATGCTATTGGCTCCCTAACTATATTGGTACCTTCCCAAGGTCAACATGCACCCCAGATCACCTTTTGACGTTTAACTTCTCATTGCAGTGCTTCCCAATTTCTCAAATTTGCCAAATCTTTTGTTGAACTTTCTGTCTCCTCACCCGGAATGTTTTCAAAAGACTGAACTTCTCCTTCTGTTGACCTTACTTTCTTTTCTTTTTTTCTACTCTGAGACTTGGTAAGATAATTAACAATCTCAGTGCTTTCATTCCTGCATTGTAATCCTTGCATAAGCACCTTCGTATGTTTTTACTGTAATCTGCTTTATCTCTTACTACCTGGCAAATCAATGAAATCAGCTTGCTGGTCAATAACATGGCTATATCATTTTCTTGGAATCAAATCAAACTTTTATTCCACAAGGCTCACACCTCCAGGGCTGTCAATTTTGATTCCTAATCCCGTGCTCTGCTAGTGGGGTTTGCTTTCCCCTTGATCATGTAACAATTTTCTACAGTCCAAAAACATGCTGAGTTATTGCCTCTGTGTCCTGTGATGGACTGACATTCTGTCAACTGTGTCATCTGTTTTCTGCCCTATCCTTTGTGGGAGGCTCTAGGCACAGCAAAATCCGGTACAGTTGCAGTGGCCATGGAAGATAGACATGTGGATGTAGTACACTGATGATGTCATAAGAGGCATCTGTTCAGAGTACAATATCACCCGGAAATGTAATGTAATTTGACCTCTGAATTAGCTATAGCTGTTGGTCAGTCCTTACGGGTTTTCTTCCTTGTCACAGGAAGTGAATGGCGCTACGTCATCATGTCTACCGTGTGCTCCTGTCCACAATCCGAGATTGAAACTGAACCCACCCGATCGTGGATAGTGCAAAAGCTGGGCTTCGTGATGGATCCCAACCAACTCAATGTCGGCATCACCAGAGCGCAGGAAGGACTCTGTATTTTAGGTAAAATAACATTGCTGAGCATCAGCAGGTGTCTTACTTGTCTTTTTGTTTTAATGATGATGTCAAACATATTTTCCATTTAAAAATCTTAAAATGATCCATGGGGGCGGCATGGTGGTGCAGTGGTTAGGGTGGGGGGCGGCATGGTGGTGCAGTGGTTAGGGTGGGGGGCGGCATGGTGGTGCAGTGGTTAGGGTGGGGGGCGGCATGGTGGTGCAGTGGTTAGGGTGGGGGGGCGGCATGGTGGTGCAGTGGTTAGGGTGGGGGGCGGCATGGTGGTGCAGTGGTTAGGGTGGGGGCGGCATGGTGGTGCAGTGGTTAGGGTGGGGGGCGGCATGGTGGTGCAGTGGTTAGCACTGTTGCCTCACACCTCTGGGACCCGGGTTTGAATCTCCGCCTGGGTCACATGTGTGTGGAGTTTGCATGTTCTCCCCATGTCATCGTGGGGTTTCCTCCGGGTACTCCGGTTTCCCCCCACAGTCCAAAAACATGCTGAGGCTAACTGGAGTTGCTAAATTGCCCGTAGGTGTGCATGTGTGAGTGAATGGTGTGTGAGTGTGCCCTGCGATGGGCTGGCCCCCCCATCCTGGGTTGTTCCCTGCCTCGTGTCCATTGCTTCCGGGATAGGCTCCGGACCCCCCGCGACCCAGTAGGAAAAAGCGGTTTGGAAAATGGATGGATGGATGTAAAAATGATCCATTTTCTTCATATTGATTCATACAAGAGACTCTTTCAAAGTCCATTTGAAGGAGTGAAAGAGATCCCAATGTAACAGTGGTCTTAGAGATTAAACTTGTATGTTAATACATTGTGACAAGTGCTTCATACATTCTTTGTAGGCAACAAGAACTTGCTACGGTGCAGCTCCCTTTGGAGGAGACTGCTGGATCATTACGACAGGCATCACTGTGTGGAGGACAACGCAAAGGACATTCATGTCCAAAGCAAAACTGTGAAAGCAAAGAAGAAATCCTACAAGTTCAGCCGTCAGATGAAGTAAAACATTCTTCAAAATCTCTGGAGTTTATCACCAAGATGAAACGCCTTTATTACCTTCAGAAGCTGCTCTTGGTTTTTAATGAATGGTTCTCAGACCCCCCCCCCCCCCCCCGTGGGGAGTCCCCCAGTCACCCATACGTGTTCTTTTCCACCATTAATCAATTAACGGAATAGAGAGCAGTTCATCAATTCCATTAGATGGTCTGGTAGTAGAATATAAAGTGTACCAAGACAATATGTACAATGGGACTCGTCAGAAGTTTTAAAAACCCCTCGTTTGGAATAAGGTCTGAGTAGTTGATGCGTAGGTGAACACTGGGTGTAAACAATGGAACACCAGTCCGTAGTTTGGAACATCTGTGTGTGTTTAATAGTCCTCTCATTAGGATAAGTTGTAAACAGGAGATGAGGGGGCCCTCAATAATGAACTGAAAGACAAGTAATTGTGAAGTATTTACTATATATATAAGTATAAACCAGTGTGGTGTGATTTGCTTGGTTAATCAGGGATTATATGAAAACCATCTT
This sequence comes from Brienomyrus brachyistius, assembly GCF_023856365.1. Classification (NCBI taxonomy): domain Eukaryota; kingdom Metazoa; phylum Chordata; class Actinopteri; order Osteoglossiformes; family Mormyridae; genus Brienomyrus; species Brienomyrus brachyistius. Next base: position 372,739 of record NC_064540.1, read on the forward strand.
CGTTAATTTATACAGGGAATTTGGAGGTCTGATAAACATCATTATGTAATGACTGTGTATATTGTAATAACTGCACATAATGTAATAAAAATAGTGAGTGTATAATGTAATAAGATATTGCACGTAATGTAGTAAGTCATTACATTATTTGGAAGTTATTACATTATGAACTTAGTGTAAATGTTTTTGTTAAAAATGTAATATATTGACACATATTGTAATTACTAAATAAAATTGCTTGCTTTAAGGTCCAGTATGTGCAGTTGATAGGTAGCATCATTTCCATCCAGCCCAACCCTCGTATCATAGCCTGCATTAGCCACATTTCAATTCTCCTCATGTTTACGAGCATCAAGTCATCACTGATGTATAAACCATGTACAACTGTAGATTGTTTCCTTTGTGGATTTTAGGTGTTTGTGTACTGAAATGTAGTACCTTTTCCCAGAATCCACCTCAGAAATGGGAACAGGAATGTAGTTTTGAACCATTTTTGAAAAGCAATACTAACTCAATGGGCCTTATTTTCCACCGGCGCAAAGTATGACGCAAAGTAATTTTGTTCGTTCCGTACCTGCGTATTGCTCATTTTCACGCCATGTGCGCATGTCGTCAAAATAGCCTGGTAAGGAATCTAAACTGTGAGATAAAACATAACAGCCCTATTGTCTTTTATTTGAACATTTAAAAACACTTATACAGTTAAAATTATCCATTTTGGTCATACTGATTCATATAAGAGACTCTTTCAACAGTTGCACTTTAGCTTATATTCTGCGAACTGCAGACCCACACAAGCATAATTAAGTCCCCGTTCCCAGCCGCTGCGCTCATTCAGCAGCGTGCTTCCGTTTTCCCCGTCTTCTTACATCATTATACCGCTTCCAGCCCGTCGCAGATGATCTGGTGACACCAGAAAAGGAGTACGTACTCGCCACATCCTCATCCCACACCCACTTCACCTCAAAAGGCTTCCGTAGAAGTGCTGATGACATGCTCACGCCTTGTCACCTCGCACGTGAGCGATCTGGCTTACCCGGCAAATGCACCATTATAACAGCAATCTGCCGCTGCCTTTTAACGGCAATAGCGATGCACCGCTCCCTCTTAAAGGTGAGGTTACATGCCATTCTGATTGATTTATTGCTTTTTACGCCCAAAACATGCCTTTGAATAATTAAAAGACTTAGGACAACCTTTTTCGCCTTGCATTAGTGCAAAGTCTGTTTTTTTTTTGTGGTCAAAGTAACAAAATGGATTTGGACATGTACATAAATGTTATTTTTTTTGTGTTAGATCGTCAAAAGAAAGCCCAGTGACGAAGATAGAAACTTGCAATTAAACACCAGCATGAGGGACCACACTTCTGGAACTGTGTACTCTGGGCAGATGAGTCAAAGGTGGAGTCGTGCACAATTCCAGATGACATTTGGTGGAGAAAAAAAACAATTTGAGAAATACAATTTCCCAATTGTGAAGCTTGGTGCTGGAAGTGTTTTGCTACCATAATGGAGCCTATAACGAATTCAACATCATAGCAGAGAGTGCTTGAGGAGAATGAAAGGCAACCTCTCAGAAAGTTGAAGCTGCCGTTCTGCCTTGATGTGAGACAGATCTGATGTTTTTAGGGCTGTGTGGACACAGAAATCAGATCTTTTCAAGTAATATTTGAGCCACTTTCAGCTGTGGCTGAGACAACAGTTGGTGGAAGTGTCACACCCTTTTCCTTCCTTTAACGAGCCACGTCCCTTTCATATTAGTCTGACCTCATGCGCTTCTGTTATACACTCCAGCTGTTTCTTGCTTTGTTCCCCTGTTAGTCTTTGTAAAGAAGTGCTTCCTGATCCTGTGCTCCCTAGTCCTGTCATTAGCATTGTAACTTCTTAACGTCTCTCCATTTGTTTGCCTGTATCCTTCCCCAGTTTAACCCTCCTGTTCGAACCCCTCGCAGTTCTGATTGGTTTCTGGCTCAGTTCCTTTCTGTGTCCGCTTCTGATTTAAATAAAACCCCTGTCAATTTTGCCCCAGTGCCTGCTTCCGTGTTCCTCGTCCTGCCTGACATGACAGGAAGGATGGGGAAGTTGGCAATTTACTAGGTATTTGGGGAAATGAATCAGGCTGCACACAAAGCAACATAATTAGACAGTGTAATATTTTCTACTGCAATGCAAGATAATTACGAAAGCCCAACGTTTACCCTTCGCATATGTGATCATGTGTATTAGGACGAACATGCGGACGATTACGTCGCCCCCATACCATAGACTGTCCTCCTGTTACCGTAACATTCTGAGAAGCTGTGATTGTTCACCTCCACCTAGCAGACATATATATGAGGTGATTGAGGTATTTATTGATTCTGATGGTGTATGGACTAATAATCCCGAGATTCAAATACGTCGTCCATGATTCACCCATAATATTATTGTGCCAAGGTCGAACTGTAGAAATATGTTTTTCACTGATTACTTATATAACTGTTTTTTTTTTTTTTTTTTTTTTACCAATAATTGGTTTTGCGGAACGCTTATCTCATCCTGGGACACTTATCTTGGTTTTGGGGAAGAACAAAGAGGGTCACCCAGGCAGGGACGGATTATGGGTTGTGTGGGCCCCTGGGCTAAACGCCCTCCCTATAGGGTCAGGGGCCCTTGTAGGCAGAGGATCAAAGAATGTAGGCCCTCTAAAATAGACAAACGAAAATATATTGTTGATAAGCGTTGCAAATTGTTTTGGGCTAGGGGCCCCACGGGCCCCCTGCACCCCAAGGGCCCATGGGCAGCAGCCCCGCTGGCCCGGTCCGTAATCCATCCCTGCGCCCAGGGACACTTGCCTTGTTAAGAAGGGAAAGGGTTGCCCAAGGACACGGTCCTTGTTGCTCTGGAAATTAAAAGAGAAAATGTTACTTAGGTTTGCTCTGTAGCTGCAGGCTGGCCCACTCCACTTAGATGGGAATTGGAGAACTGAGAGCGCATTGCCTGAGGGGAGGGGTGAGCCTGGCCAGCCCATTCCCCGCCCACACGCACACAGTCGCTTTCTTAAATTAGTTTAAAGGAAGCGGGAAAACTCAGCACCGACCGGAGTTCAGCCGTGGGATAGAGCGCGCATCGCCCGGCACTTATCAGGACTCACGTGTTGGTCTCCGGCCAGGACCTGCTCCCCGGTCCGTGTGTGAAGGTGGGTGATGATATACGTCTGAGTGAGAATAACTTTGCTGCTGCTGAAGCATTTTAATCATTAAAGGGACTTACTTACGAAGGCTTATGACAATTCATGATTTTGCTTTATTATAGTCCATGATTTTGTAATCATTAAAGGGACTTACTTACGAAGGCTTATGACAATTCATGATTTTGCCTTATTATAGTCCATGATTTTGTAATCATTAAAGGGACTACTCACTATCACTTATTATATTTCATGATTTCGTCTCATTATATATTTCATAATTTGTATCGCTTTTGGTTAAATATTTCTGAATGGGCCAAAGCGTGCCTGTTTGTTCCTTCAAGAGCCCTATATCCCCCTATTGTATTAAAACATTGAGCAAATATTATAAAGCTATTAGTTAAAAGTAACACAACCCCCCCCCCCCCAAAAAAAATAAATAAATAACAGAAACCACTTTACTTGAATAACGAGAGGCTAGTTCGTTAGTTCTAGGAAGCCTTGTCTTTAAAGTATTAAAGTGATATTTTGTGGGATGAACTTAAAGAGGGCCGTACAAGAAACCCCTTCAACATCACATAGTTAAAGTAATACATGGAAAAATGGGCAACAGTTCGTCCAGGTCAATATATTAAGCTGATAGTTATAAGAAAGACATTGTATCTGCCAAAGGGGGCAATACCAGCCAGTAATGTAAGCTTTATTCTTACTTAGACTTTAGCCGTTTTTTTTTCTAAAATTAATTGTACGATATTGTCTGGGTCAGCATCCATCTCACCCTGCCTTTCATGTGTCCTCCCCGTTTGGCCGGCAGCTGTTACTTACCATCCTCTCTTCCTCCATCTCACTCGCCCTTCAGCCCCTTTGCCCTTTCCTTGGCCCCCAGACCACTGCACAGCTCAGTGGGCTGAGCATGTTGCTCAGATTGAGTAGTTTGTTTTTGTCTTTTGCTCCTTGTCCTCGTTTACTCTGTGGGACTGTGGCTACTCTTCCAAGAAGTTGGAGCCCAGTGAAAATGACCCCAAGGGTACAACGGAGACTCATCAGTCAGGTAAAGGAACAACCCCAAGTGACAACTAAAGATTTGAAGGCGTCATTGGAACTGGCCAACATCTGCATTCATTAGTCTACAGTACGTAACACAGTGAACAAGACGGGTACCTATGGCAGGACACCACGAAGGAAGCCACCGCTTACACAAGAACATTGCTGCACGCCTGAAGCTTGCGAGAAAGCACATTGGGTCAACCAGGCATTAATTTCAAGGGTTCACTTACTTCTTCCACTCGCACTATGAATTGTTTTTTTATGGCTGTTCTCAATAAAGACATGAAAGATCAGAATTTTTGCGTGTTACTATATTATACCCACATTATATTTGTCAATACCTTTGACTTAGATGGAGATCAGATCACATTTTATAACAAATTAATGCAGAAAACCATGACATTGCAAAAGATTCACATACTTCTTCTTGCCACTGTAAGTTGCTACACAACGGTTATTTTCGACTAAGCAAAGGGTGTGTTGCTTAACAGTTTCCTTGTAATTTCTTAAACACAATAGACTTTACTTAATTACAGCTGAGAAATACAGTAGGGGTTCTGACAGAAAACGAATAATACATCGGTATGACTTTTCCTGCCACTGATGGAAATTACTAAACAAAATATGTATTCATTTGCATTCACTTGTAGGGCATTCACGCTGGATGGCACCTGCAATTGTTAAGCTTATAACTACCTTAGTTTCATATCGGAAAGAAGCTTCAACCACCTTCTACACCCGCTTGTCCCATGCAGGGTCATCGAGATCTGAAGCCTATCCTGGAAGCTACCAGTGCAAGGTGGGGAATTACTGTGTGTGTGTGTGTGTGTGTGAGTGTGTGTGGTCCAGGTATACCTTAGCTTGTGGGGACCAAATGTCCCCACAACGTCATGAATACCCTTCTTTTTTTTTTTTTACCTTATGGGGACCAGTTTCCTGTTCCAGTTCCAGTTTCCTGGTCCCCATATTTGAAAAGTCTATTTTATAAAAATCCGTGACTGCAATGACAAAAACTAAAAATGCAAAAATTCATGTATTTTGTTTGGTTACTTATGGTTATGGTTAGGGTTAGGCAAGGGTTAAGGTTGTCACAGGTAGCATTAACATTTTCCCCATAGACATGAATGAGCGGGGTGTGTGTGTGTGTGTGTGTGTGTGTGTGTGTGTGTGTGTGTGTGTGTTTCTAGGTCAAAATTAAAAGTGTCTGTACTAAGTCAAAACTGGCTATCTGTAATGTGAAAAGCAAAAATTACCAATATTATAAATATGCGTAGCCTACACATTACAAGTAGGCCTATGAGCTGATGAGAAGACGTATGTGTATTCGCATAATTTATTTTAAAATCCAACATTGTATTATGTTGCAGGAGGGCAAAGTTCACCGGAGTTATGATTGTGCAGCGGTAGGAGTGTTTATTTTGTGGAAGGTAAAAACGCAGAAACCGAAACTATCACGACACGGAGAAGCGATACCTAACAAACTACAGGAAACGCGACGGCTTCCTACTCCTTATAAGACAAGGTGCCCATGGGCGATGTCAATGTAAACTGCTATTTTAAATTAACAGAACGGTATTCCATGAAACGAGTTTTTAGGTATTTCTTTTCGCCGACTTGATAATCATCACAAGCTTTATACGTAAGTTAATTCGCATTTCTTTATACAAGTAATATAAAGAATTTTGTTCTTGAGGCGTTTACAGCAAAAAGACTGATGTAGCGTTTCCAGTTTTACGATATTATAGGACATGTTGAAATCGTATGTATCATCGTATCGTTGCAAAACAGCGTTCATTAGTTCGTATAAGTGCATTTCAGTCATATTTATCTGACCTTAAAATCTGTATTGGATGTAAGAAAATGTTATTTTTAACATTTCCTATAATAAATATTATTAATGTGAATACGCTGTTATTAATGAGAATGGGGGGTGCTTATTATGTATCAGGATTGTGAATGTCAGTGGCACGAGCCAATTATACATTTTTTGTTTCGAAAGTAGATTGAATTGTGTTATAATTTTATTCAACAGTTCTGGCTGATGCCGGATTGTCAACTATGCAATACTTTTCCTGTGCGAATGAAATATCTTGGAATACTAGCAAAATGTTAAGATCTTAAATGTAAAAATATGGAAATCACATTCCTTCGTTTTCTTTTCTTTCACTAAATTACAAATACATGGCCGTCAGTTCAGTTTGTTGTTGTTTCACCGTTTTGATTTAAGTGGATGTTGTCAGTATAACCTAGTCACTGGCTCTCAAGGCGATAATTTCTACAAGTCTTTCATTCGCACCGGCCGAGGTGCAATGACTTCTGGGCCACCGATCATAAGAAATAAGCATGAAAATACCGGGGAGGCGGTTTTGAATTATATTGCCGAAGACTTTAAACATACCACGGGTTGCGAACAGCTTAACATATCAATTGAAAGCGGTCATGTGAGTTTATTTCTACCTTTACAACATTACAAAATGACGTCAAACAAAGGTAATACTGCAAAATGGAAAACCGGATATGGGAACTTAGAAAATACGCGTATGTTTAATTGTATTTAACTTGGATATAAATACGTTTGATATGAATATGCTTCTTTAATTGAGTAACATCACGTGTAGCTGCCTACGTTTTGTCTGAAGGTTCTGATCTGCTATAGAACAAATCGTATATGAAGTGTTGCTGGATTGTGCTGGAAATGACCAACTTCAGAGATGGTTGAGTTCTGTAGTGTTTAATATTAAAATCAATAGAAATATGTAACGAAAGGAAATAGATAGGTGACTGCTCTTAAATCATTGAAACGTTTTAAAGTGCGTTTCAGTGTCTGCCCCTATCTTGGACCCTCCCCAAAGATACGCTGTTCCTAGCTTCTAAAGCCAAGGACACATTGCAGTGTTTTTCCAGAACACTGTGTCTCTGCTTAGACTGAACAAACCCGATGGTCCCATATGAAAAACAACCAGTTGTTGAAGGTTACAGAGTGTGGAGAACACGGAACACGAGTAAAGGAGAACGGCAAGGTTCCAAATATGTAAGCATATTGTGAGGAATACATGATTAAAGTACATGGGTTCCCGCAGTGCTGTATGCTGCCGGTGTTTGCGGATGTTTGATGGTTCCTAAGTGTCGAAGAGACGGCCTCTTTCCCTCCTTTTCTGTTTCTTTTTGTAGGCTCACAGGGAAGCAGCAGTGATCTTTGTGCATCTTTGTCAATAAAATAGGTTATATGCGTGTATTTAATGTATGAATCGTGAAAAGAAGGTTAGCTGTGTATGAAGAGTAATGAGATTGTGAATGTCAGTGGCACGAGCCAATTATAATTTTTTTATTTCGAAAGTAGATTGAATTGTGTCATAGTTTTATTCAACAGTTCTGGCTCACGCCGGATTGTCAACCATGCAATACTTTTCCTGTCCGAATGAAATATCTTGGTATACTAGCAAAATGTTAAGATCTTAAATGTAAAAATATGGAAATCACATTACTTCGTTCACTAAATTACAAATACATGGACATCAGTTCCCCCCCGCAGCCCAATAGGATAAGTGGTTTGGAAAATGGATGGATGGATGGACGCCAGTTCAGTTTGTTGTTGTTTCACCGTTTTGATTTGAGAGGATGTTGTCAGTATAACCTAGTCACTGGCTCTCAAGGCGATAATTTCTACAAGTCTTTCATTCGCACCGGCCGAGGTGCAATGACTTCTGGGCCACCGATCATAAGCAATAAGCATGAAAATGCCGGGGGGGGGGGTACCCTTTTGATCTAGATAAAATTTAACGAATTTGTGTTTGCATTACGCTAAAACACTGAAATGGAAACGATGATGATAACGCAGAAAAATTATACTTAACAAGCTACACGGTTTCGTTTCGATATACAAAATAACACCCCCTTGCCGCGTGATTTTTTTTGGTGTTTAGCTTTACATGTCAGGAGTCTTCTGTCATGTCTCATACCAACAAGGGGAACATTTCTTCCAAATTGGTGCTTAACGGGGAAAGAACGTGAAACCTCACTTTGTGCTCCTAGTTCTTGCTCTACTATTCATTTGACCTGGCTGGGTCCTCAGGTAATCCAGTCAGTTTAATGCCACTGTCCTTCGTTAGTTTAAATGCATATTAAGTCAGTAGATGGGCAAAGAGGGTGAGGAGGAATGTTGTGGTAACAGTGTTCCACTAGTCTACCTCAGAGGGCCGATTGCTCCACTAGTCTGTTTGTTCTGGCACATGTTCATCTACGATGTTCACTTTAATCCCCCTCTGTGGCCCTGTGCTGATCTCTGTCAGTCTTCTGACCTGTCGTCTGTCGCCCTGTTCAAAAAAAGTGAGACTTCAACAGCTGAAATAACTGAAATAATGTGGTCACAAGTTTAAAAGACTCCATATTTAAATTTGTGCAATGATAGTGTTCTCCCATTGTTCCTAAATGTCAAATGTGTGGTATTAACGTAACAGAAATGTGACCCATCCCCACGGAATGAGTCTTAAGTCGCACTGGTAGAAATACACCAATAAGACTCATTTCGTATTGATGGGTTACAAATGTATCTATGTCATATATCAAAGAGAGAGAGAATCCACGGAGTTGTCTTGCATTGTAGCTTTGTCTATGCTGGAATTCACCATAATTCAAATCTGCTGTCATGGTTACATCCTGTCTGCAAGAGAAAACCAGATACGGCTGGTTGCTTGAGAGTTTTTTTGTTTTTTTTTAATAAAGGTATGCGTGCAGTATTATACACGTCATTTACATTCAATAAATAGATATGCAATGTAATGCAAATTCACAGCAATAGCAGCAAAACCGATGCTGCATAATGAACAAATAAAATAAAATACATATACAAAAATACAACTATCTAAATTTAATGGGCATCTTTGTTTCCCAAGCAAACCATCAGATATTATTTTTCTTTCTCTCTCTGATGACATGTACCCTAGGTGACGTCTTTTAGAAGACTAAAGTTTGAGAATTTCACTTTTTAGTAAATGTACAAAAATATATGCAATGTATATAATGGGAACGTAACAAGTCATACCATGACATGCGGAAACTGCTGGTCTTGAGCAACAAATCGCGAGAAGCATCAGTGAGCATTGTGTTTTAAAACCTGGAAAAGGAAACCAGAAATGCTGGTTTCAGAACAAGAAAAGTGGGAAAATTGTCAGGTAAAGGGGACAATCAGCGATAACAAAGGCTGTCAAAATGAAAAAGATAATAGCATGTTTTCTACACCATGATGAAGAATGTAAACGTGCATGTCTTCTGGCATGAACCCATTCATTCATGAATCATGTCATGACTTGGATTCTCATTTAAAATCATATGCAGCTGCTTGTATGTAATAGATGATTGATGTAAGAAGAGAACTTTCATTACACAAAGGTCAGGTGTTTCGAATAAGATTCTTAGATGTGTAATGAAGATATGCCTTCAAACCACCAGAGTCATGCATTCTGTCCTTTTCCTTGCCTGTGGATGTATAAGCAAGCATTTTAAGAGTTTGCTGATAGCAGAATTGTGAATTCAAAGTCAAACCTCAGGGGATATAATGTAATGCTAAAATCCATTTTTTTTGTATGAGCCAGAGTTCTGTAAACACAAAATCGTCATACAGTTTATCAAAATATCCACGACTAAAACAAAGCTTTCGTTCATTTATTTTTCTTCTTGTTTTTAATATTTGTTTCCTTCAAATGTAACTCCTGTCCGTTTGTGCTCGCTTAAAGAATGTTCATTTTCATTACTAAAACACATATTTTGCCTTTGTCTTTAAGTATGTCTTGTCTTTTTTCTGTAGATAAGACCGATTTGAAACTGGAATCTTCAGCCCTTTTGCGCCTCCCACCTTGGGATCGTCTCCAAGTTCGGCAGGAACCTCCTCTGAATGCCTGGTTACGATAAATGGATGCAGCTCAAAGAAGGCAGCGGGTGTCTTATTCAAAATGAATTTTTTTATTTCTTCCGAGCATTGATTACAATGTAATGTGCTGATGCCGACCGACACAACAAACATGACAGCTGCAGAAGACACATCCATTCTAAAGACACTTCTGGAAAAATGTGACTTGAAAATCGCTTGCTCCACATGTGCCAGTAAAGAGAATGAAATAACATATTTGCTGAGAAGCATTGAGCATCAGTGTCATGGCAATATACTCTTAGCCAAGGCTGACAGCGGCAAAAAATGGAGATGTATCTCCCGTCGGCCTCAGTTTCCAAACCCCAGCAAATACTTTGTGTGCTATTTTTTTGTGGAAGGCCTTGGATGCACCAGACACCAGAATCGGTGTACCTTCGCCACAAGTAATGAAGAGGTCATGGTGTGGAACTTTCAAAAGCGCAACAAATTGGACCACAGCACTCTGATAAGACTTTTGGCCTGTCGTGAAGGTGACACCCAAAAGCGGGCCGACGCGGCCAGGGAAATCCTGGCCGAGTTTGGCGGGGACTTCCGGGAGCTCTGCGAGGCTTGTTTTCGCGGCTGCCCCCAGAGGATTGCGGGCAAAAGGTGGAACAACACGTGCACTGGGGAGGCAGCGCACAGCTGGAGTCCCATTTTAATCCACTGCCTGGAAGAGCAGAGCAAGAAGGTTTATAATGAGATCCGCCGCAGGTCCCTCTACGGATTTCAGATCTGTGCCCATGTTGCTCGTGGGTCTCCTTGTTGGCACAGGTTCAGCAGCTGCCCGTTCGCACACAGTGAAGTGGAGATGGCTGTTTGGAAGGAAGAGGTCACAGGCGAGTTGCACCGGGAGGACCTCATCTTGCTGTCCCAAAGGAATCAGCTGTCAGACACAAGCTCAGCAGCTAAGCCCAGTCCTGGCTTGCAATACTACTGCAAAGCCTGCCTTCTGACTGTCTCCTCCCAGGAGAGCTTCGTTAAGCATTGTGCCTCCCTTGAGCACACCAGGATGATCACTGAGGACTTCACCACAGAATGGAAGCACCGACCTCCCCCTCAGAATTGCAAACCGGAACTTTGCGACAGGTAACTGAGCTCAAAGTCTGATGTATCTTACCGAAATACCTTGCATGCTAAGAAAATTATTAAAACACAATAGAACCCGGGGTCTCAACGTACTAGCCTGCGGCCCACTCCACCGGCCCCCACTATTTGGCAGAATTCCCTGACAGCACCCCCCCCCCTCCAAGTTTGACCATAGTTACCATTTTCTCTTGTTTTTCTTAAGGTAAAAAAAAAAAAAAAAGTGGCTAAAGACCACCTACCCAGTGGCCCCCAGTATCCCTATAGTAGCCCCTTAAAATGATTTGTTTTTCTGATTAATATTTAGGCCTAAGACGTGCGACTATGGCCATAACTGCACACGGGCGCATTCCACGGAGGAACTGAGTGAATGGATCATGCGGCATAAGGAGGCAGAGGAGATCAGGAGCAGTGCAGGAGCACAGGGGCTGATGTCTTACAGTGAGCTTCTCCTGCAGGAGTACAGGAACAGCAGTAATGAAGTGCACATTGTGAGTAAGGATCTACGTGCTGCGGCAAAGAATATTCATATTATACATATTATTATAACAGGCCTGCATGCTGCAAATGAATAAGGTAACATGTATAAGCATAACAGTAACATGAATCCATAACCAAAAGTTTGATGGAAGCAGTTGTGGAAGAAATTTCTTAGAGTCGAATGTTCAAGAGTTTGACAACCTTTACTCTGTCAATGAGCTTAAGGGAACATGCACTCAGTAGTCATGCGTCCCGTGATCTGCTTCCAGAACTGCAAGTACACGCATCTTTTATAGCCAAAAACGCGCCAGTCTTCAGACAGTTCAAGGAGTGGTCGGATATCTGTAAATGCCAGTTACTTCTGTTTATTGAGGCTCGCTTATCAGCTCAGAACAGGATTACCAAATGGTGCTCATTCTTTTTGCGGTTTCATTCCCCTTTTTGGAATTAACTTTATCCAATTACGTCATTTCACTTCCCTCACGTGCCCCTCGTTATCCTTTATCCAATAACATACATGCATTTACAATATCTTCTGCAACAGCGTACTTCTCAGGTCACCCCTTTGCCTGAACAAACTTCATTATGGCAAACATGTTAGTTCCTTAATAGAAAATAGAAATCCCTTACTTAAGCAAACTTGCATAAGTACATTGTGCTTGATTTGACATTTGACTGATTCGAGTGAGGTTATATTGTTTCAATCATTATAGGTAAATCAACAGCACCATTATAAGTTTCATTATTAATTAATGATTAATATGATATATATATATATATATATATATATATATATATATATATATATAGGGGCGGCATGGTGGTGCAGTGGTTAGCACTGTTGCCTCACACCTCTGGGACCCGGGTTCGAATCTCCGCCTGGGTCGCATGTGTGTGGAGTTTGCATGTTCTCCCCATGTCGTCGTGGGGTTTCCTCCGGGTACTCCGGTTTCCCCCCACAGTCCAAAAACATGCTGAGGCTAATTGGACTTTCTAAATTGCCCATAGGAGTGCATGCGTGAGTGAGTGGTGTGTGAGTGTGCCCTGCGATGGGCTGGCCCCCCATCCTGGGTTGTTCCCTGCCTCGTGCCCATTGCTTCCGGGATAGGCTCCGGACCTCCCGCGACCCAGTAGGATAGGCGGTTTGGAAATTGGATGGATGGATATATATATATATATATATATAACCATGATTATTTTGTATCACACAGTTCAGATTAAAAGTCAATGAGATTGCAGTCGTCTGTCAGTATTGCAAAGCAGAATTTAAATATCACCACAGCACAGCGACAATGCAAATACATTGTAAAAGAGGACATTCAGGTTTGATGGACGCACCCAGTAATGCAGGGATTATGGGGCTCCATTTGTGCCAAAAATATTTCAATATACAATGTAACGAAACATTTGCATGTGTGTATTCAACTTTGAGCTGTACTTCAAGCTTGACGATACTATTTTGACAAACATGTCTATGTCTTTGTTAAGATTAAGAGATAATGATTTCCTCTGTTGTCAATTTATCGTGCACTTACGGGTACGATTAAGAATGAAACACTGTTCCTCCTTGACCAACAGTGTAAATAGATAAATTAAAAATAAAAACTAAGGGAGAATTCCAAAACAACATACACATTACACAAAACACACATAACTGATTGTGCACCTGACAAAACATTTGTGTGTCAGTTAAGCTTTAAACTGTAGGCCTATTTTTAATGTTTTAGCACAAGACGTACTGCATCATCCGCCTAGTCACCATCCGCCTTGTTATTTGACTGCGTCATTATTTGTGTGGTTACATTTTTGTGGTAACATTTTCAAACACACAAAAAAAAATTCTCCAGTGCGCTTTTGTTTTTTTCTTAGGCATTCAACAAGCCGCAAAGGCGCCGTCTGTCAAAGTCAAGTTTTTAAGTATTGCTTTACTGGCACGTCTCATTTATTTATGTATTCGAATGATCTTCTATATGAAAACAAGGTACCTGATTAAACTTTGACTTGAATTAGTCTATTTGGGATGTCAGTGGCAGAGAGAATAATAAGGCAGGACGAGAAGCAAAACGACACAGACAAACAGCAAGGAGAACAACAGATCAAGATGTCACGTCATGTCAACGTGTCGAAATATTTGGTCAACATGCAATACATCAGTCAAATGACTGGGCGTGTCAAGATAACAGAAGTACAGTTTAAATTTGAACTTTTCCAGGGGAGCAATCGACGTAGACAGTCTCATTATCGAAATAGATTTGTCACAGCTGAAGTACAGTTCGACATTGAATAGACACAGATAGATGTTTTGCTACATGCTCAGTCGACATGAACTCACTGTTGCTATATTTTTGGCACAAATGGAACCACATAGCGAGTGTTTGCAGAGCTCATGCAAAAGCACTGCCGGTAGCCGAGGGGGGGGGTATGGCTGTCACCTCACACCGGCACTTTGTGTGTGTGGAGTTTGCATGTTCGCCCTGTGCGTGCCTGGATTTTCGGCAGATCCTCCGGGTTCCTTTCACTGTCCAAAAACATACAGCTCAGCTAAACTGAAATGTCTAAACTGATCACTTGTGTGACTAAGTGTGACCCAGCAGCGGTTGGTTCCTACCTCACACCAATTGCAATATAGGTATATGTTACAGTTTCCTGCTTTTTAAAAATCTATTTTTGGCATTTATTTCTTGTTGCATAATAAGTCCAAGTGTGTGTGTGTGTGTGATATATGAATAGTTGAATGTGGTTCAGATTTGTGTTCACATATCTCAGGTCATGTCAATTAGGTCATTCACACAGTTTTTTGTGTTGAGTATGACCCATATTTGCATTGAGATGAAATCTCTTTCAGATTTGTGTTTGCCTTCTTTTGCAGATCTCAGATTACGTTGATGATGTCATTGTTACACATGATAAGGATTTGAGTTTGGAGTGTGAGAAGACTGGAACTCAGTTAAAGTGGATTTTTCAGATAAAAACCGAGGTACCAGACATAGACTTAATAATTAAATTAATATATATTATTTTAGGTAATGAATCTGTAAAAATACCACATGACCCTGAATATGTGGCTAGAACATGAAAACTTGAGAGAAGTTTGGTTGTTTGTTTATTTACTTACTTATTTATTTACTTACTTACAGCGATTACTTCGGCATATTGCGCTTCTGAAACAGGAACCGGGATCTACATTTTCTCTGGGTGAAATCAGTCCAGAGGGTCCTCACATTTATGCGACAGGAGAGAAATTTTGTACTTCAGATATGTCCTTTGAGGTTCCAGTGTACTTTACCTCCATTAACCCAGGTCTGTATGAACAGTGGCTGGTGTTCGACTTCAATATGAGGCCAGTGCTCTTACAGAAGCTTCAGGTGAGGGTGGGAGAGCAGATGCTCCCTTTACCAGAGGAGATGCCCACAAGTGTAAGGCCCCTCCCCCAGGATTTGGAGAGATGGCACCGGGGAAACAGATTCATCATTCCCAGTACAGAAAAAAAGGAGGAAGAAGAGGAGCTCCTGAAGGAGTACAAGCCTCCTCACATGAACTTGCAGTTCAACCCCAAAGCTGAAGACCGTAGTTCCTTAACCCACCAGAACTACAGAGAGCGAATGCACAACTTCCTCTACAGAGAGGAGCTGGCACTAGAAGAAGTGGTGTCCAGGTACCAATACTGCTTTACACTTAGATCTCAGACAACATTTTAGACTTTCTGACCTGTAGTTTGCATCTGGTTAGGGATTTTGTAAACATCTCAGACAAATAATGGATTGTGGATTTCTTTAATAGTTACTAATGTTTTCTTCAGCCTAAAGGCTTCCTTGCAAAATTATAATATTTTTTCTTTTGTTGTATGTTTGTATTCCAGGTTAAGCCTGCGAACAACCATCTCCCTGGCTGACAAGATCTATGGAGATGGATTTGGGATGAAATTTGCTCCAGCTGGGGAGCTTTTCACTGAAGTGCCTGTTCATTTCTCACTGACGCCTGACACCCCGGAGGGCTACGTGCTAAGGAGATCGGTCTCTTCAGCCCTGGTGGCCCCCGCATCAGCAGCCAATCAGAACAATCAGGTCTACGAGGCGGACATCGTTCGAGATGCCAGCAGTGAGAACATGATGTGTCTGCGGCTCTCCAAAAGATGCTGCCATGACATGGGGCTCGAGAACAACATGACCTGTGACATGGAGGTTCAGTTTCAGATCAGTCGTCTTCCTCTCTGCGAGATGCACGAAGCCGTCGACCTCCTTCCAGAAGTTGAGATGGTTCTGCCAGACATGAGCCAGTGCTGTGTTCCAGTGCACGCAGTGGAGTACCCAAGGCTTAATGCAAAGCAGCAAGCAGCCATGTCCTTCATCCTTGGCGAATCGGATGGAAGAAGAAGCGTCGCACCTCTCCTCATATACGGACCCTTTGGAACAGGGAAAACTTACACTCTGGCCACAGCAGCGAAGGAGTTGGTACGTCAGCCTGGAACCAGAGTCCTAATTTGCACTCACACAAATAGGTAAGATTTCAGAAATTTTGCAAATTAACTATTCTTTAACTCAAAAAAAATGCAAACAATGGAATGTGCTCATATTAAGATATGTTATATGTAGTCTTATATTTTTCCTCTTATATGTATATATCCTGTTCTCCTTCAGAGTATTTCAATTGTTTTTTAATTTTTTTTCCAAGTATCTTTTTGAAAACTAGCTCAGACCAAAGGTACATTTTTCTTAAAATAAATTTTCTATGTTTGATCTGAGGGACTCATTTTCCCTCTTTTCCAGTTCTGCAGATTTGTACGTGAAAGATCATTTCCACCTCTATGTCAATGCTGGAAATCCTCAGGCTCGACCTCTCAGGGTAAAAGCCAACAAGAAAGGGGTGGTTACCGGTGCAACAGATGACATTACGGTACAATACTGTCACCTTTCCACGGATGGTCAGTTTCAGTTTCCTGACAAGGCTACAGTAGACAAATTCAAAATAGTCATAACCACAGCTGCAATGGCCAGATTTTTCCATGGTCTGAAGCTGCCATCAGGTTACTTCAGTCACATCCTGATCGATGAAGCTTCTCAGATGTTGGAATGTGAAGCTTTGATGCCCCTGAGCCTGGCGGGAAAAGGAACACGGGTGGTTCTGGCTGGAGACCACATGCAGATGGGTCCGAGGCTCTTCTCCGTGCCAGATGGCCGATGCTGTGCTCAGACACTCCTTAATCACCTGTTCCGTTACTACCAGGAAGAAAAGAATTTAACAGCTTCGAGAAGCAGAATCATCTTCAACGAAAACTACCGCTCCACTAAGGAAATAGTGGACTTTGTGTCCACTTACTTCTACGTTGGTAAGAGCGATGTCATCAAGGCCAGTGGGGCAGTGCCTCCGCACCCCCAGCACCATCCTCTGAGGTTCCAGCACATTCGTGGCCAGTGCCACTTGGACTCGACGACCATGTCCTGGTTTAATCCAGATGAGATCACAAGTGTTGTGCAAGTTGTCAAATCCGTACTGGAAGAATGGCCCCTGGAGTGGGGAAATCGGGATCAAAGATCAATATGCGTCCTTTCTGAAGGATGTCAGGTATTCAGCTACTGTTTACTGATATCATGCACCAGTCTTCCAAGCACTTCTCCAGTGCCTTAAAGCGTCTCAGCAAGGGTCACAAGACAGGGGAACACCATCATAGCACACACACACACACACACACAGACATTCACTAACTGGAGGCAATTCAGAGACGCCAGTTCAGCTAACACTGTCTTCAGACTGCTGGAGGAACCTGGAGTGCCTGGAGGAATCCACACAAACACGCAAACTGCCAACCATACTGGGCTCACGTATCTTGTCACCCCTGATGTTCACTGAGTTCCTTTCATTCGCAGGTTCCTCTGATCAGGAAAGCACTGCGAAGGACGAACCTCTCCAGGGTAACTGTGGAGAATTTGGAAAATGTTCAAGGTAGAATATTAAAATCACATACTTAACATACTGCATGTTGACTTAAAGCCTGGTAGGATTAAACGTTTACATCGTACAATGACCAGAATCATTCATCCAAAGTAAAACAAAGTGCACAAGTGCATGCAGTGTATAAACAGATTCAAAGTTTACCGTGTTCTTGAGATCGAGAAAAATACTCCATTATTATTAGAAAACTGTAAAAAAAAACAGTATATTTCATTACCTTTCTGAGTTTCCATAATAGAGTATGAACAGTATACAGCATAAAATACCCCTTTCTCGTTCACATTTGCATGCAGATATCTGGGTTCTGTCCTATCAAGCCCTAAGGAGAACTCAGTTGTTTTCCCCCCAAAATTTCATCAGCTACTAATAGTCAAGGTCTGGGTGTGCGGGGCGGGGGGGGGGGGGGGGGGGTGTTGAATTGACTAGTTAGCCTTAATATGTTGTTAACATATTCATGATGATAAGCAAGGCACTGTTAAAAGGTACAACACAACAGAGGATTACTGCAAAGTATGCAGAAGAAAAATTAAAATAGCAGAGGTGGCAATTTCAGGTGCAGAAAATACAAATCCAGACCAGGATTTTGTTTCAACCAGCCAGTTGAGGACTCTGTGACTGTGACTCTTTATGCTCAACTGGTTGGTTGAAGCAAAATCCTGGTTTTGATTTTTACTTTCTGGACCTGAAATTGCCACCTCTGGAAAATAGTGCCATGCATCTTTAATGGCTGTTGTTTATTTTATTCCCTGAACAGGCAAACAGTTCCGGGTAGTAGTGATGACCTCCGTTCACACACGAGACAGCCTGCTCTCATCTGACTCTGCTTACCTGGATTTCTTCAATGATGCCCGAGTGCTGAATACGGCCATGACCAGAGCTCAGTCTCAGGTCATTGTGGTCGGAGATGCTGTGGCCCTTTGCATGTTTGGGAGGTGCTCGAAGATCTGGAAAAGCTACATTGGCCAATGTATTGGGAAGGGAAGCGTGCAGCCACCACATCTAACTGTAAACGTCATTGAACAAGAAGTCTGGGAAATCTCAAGATTTCAAAGGGTTGTGAATGAGTGTGACGCCGATGTTGAATATTCAGCAGAAGAGCCAAATGTGGATGAGATACTTCAAGAGCTAACAGAAGATCACAGCATTACACAGGCTGGAGCACTAGTTGGGGATCATCCTGATGGAGAGGAACAGGAGAATTTCAGTGTTCGACATAAGACATTTTACTATGAAACTGAGAAAAACACATTATTGGAAATGGTGGCACAACAGCCTGCACTCTACAAGCGTGGTGAATTGGTGCTGGAATATTTTGACAGAGGGTATGTCATACCATTTGTCAACCCTTCCACCCACATCATCATTAAAGGCAAAAAGAACATAGGAAAGTCCTTTTCTGGAGATGAGGTGGTTGTGGAAACATACATAGAAAACGGTCACCATTTTGGGAAAGTGCTGGGCGTCACCAAGAGAACTGAAGCTTCTCGGGTATTCGTGTGTACCTTAGAGGATAGCCACAACAAGAAGAACCCTATGACTGACAAGGTCACCAAGGTATTGGTGCCAATAAATCACGATTCAACCAAAATTCGAATTCTGGTCAGCAAAAAGAACCCAAACTCGATACCTATATGGAGTTCAGACAATGGCAACTGGAACATAATGAAGTGGGAATACTTCAATGAAAAGACAAAGCATGATCATGTCTTTGTTGTGGAAGTGATAGACTGGAAGGAAAATAATATATTTCCCTTGGGCCGTGTCACTGATATTCAACCCATTGGAAAGTCTTTGCATGCAGCACTGAACATTCTTGACAAAGAATTTAGACTGGTCTCTCAATCCCATAATATTCTGACTGCAGCCCAGGTCTGTGCCGACACTGAAAAGGAAGAAATACCTAGAAAGAACCTTCAGGACATAGTAACTTTTACAGTTGACCCAGAACGTGCCAAGGTACTGGATGATGCAATTAGTGTGCAGGTTTTAAATAACTGCTATGAACTAGGAGTGCATATCACAGATGTAGCAAGCCTTGTGAGCCCAGGTAGTCCCTTAGATCTGGAAGCACAAAAGATGGGAGCTACATTTTATGCATCCAATGAAGAGCGACGATTCATGCTCCCCGAACCCTTCAGCATTCACAAATGCAGCTTTCTTCCAGGGCAGGATCGTCGAGCAATTTCTTTAATTATCAAAGTTGAAAAAGAAACATATAGGATTGTTGAGCATAAATTTGTGTTATCTCGAATAAGGTCAAATCGTCAGCTGTCTTATGAAGAAGCTGAGGACATCATTGAAGGAACTGAGGATCCGTTGAAGGATTATGTTGCCATAGCTTATCACTTTTCCAAGGCCCACAGAAAAGCCCGACTTCAGGAAGACTGGTGCTGTGCCCAAACTGATGACTGCCGGCCAATAGGAAGAAGAAAATCACATCAGATGATTGAAGAACTCATGATAATGTTCAATAGCTGTGTGTCTGAATTTTTGATTGATTTAAGTGAAACACATATGTGTACACCCCTGAGATGCCAGGAGAAGCTAACAGTGGAAAATGTAAGAGCACTTCAAGAGAAGTATCAAGATCTCATACCATTATCTACCCATCTGAGATACCACATTGGATCCCATTGTAACCAGTCAGAGAATGAAAGCTTCTGCATATTAACTTCATTATGGATGGAGCTTCAGTCTGCTGCTGAGATGGAAAAATCTGACAAAGTAGTTGACCTGATTGCCACGGACAGCATCCACCCACATCTTCACCCTGCAATATCAGAGCTGAGGAATTTGCTTGGTAAATCATATGTCGTCCGTTCTAACACAGCCCTCAAATCGAAAGTTGGCCACTACACTCTGCAGCTCAACTCCTATACATGGGCATCATCACCTCTTCGTCGCTACTTGGATATAATTATCCAAAGACTTCTCCATGGGGCACTCACTAAAACTCCAATCCAATACTCCACACAAGAGATTGACATCTTGTGTCAGCAGTTTGAGAACAAAAACAGAAAGGCAAATGCCTACAAAAAGAAAGCTAAAGAACTCTCGTTTGCCATCAACCTAAGGCAGCAGAATTCTCAGAAGCTGGCATTTGTCAGTACTGTAGACCCAGACGGAGACAGTTTCCGGTTATCATTTCCATTTAATAATGACTTACCAGACTCTCTGCCTGTTCTGTACAGAGATTTGCAACTTGAAGACCAACCAGTGTTTGACAAAGAAAAAAGACATATGACACTGGCATGGAAAAAGCGCATCTACTCCATTTCCACCACCAGCAACATCTTGGAACTTAAAAGTTTCCAGCGGTGCAATCCATGCACTAGTGTCCCACAGAAGGCTTGGCTGAACCTTGTTGAAGCTGTGAGAATGGAGGACTGGAATATGGTGACTGATATTTTAATGAACACAATTACAGAACCCATGAAGGAGAGTTCTGAAGCAGGGAATAAAGAGAAGCACTTTGTTAGTCTTGCTTTCAACTTGAAGCCTGGAGATATCATTGAAGTACAAATGACAAGCGAACAAAAGCAAGGCTTTTTGATACCTACTGTTCAGATGCTCAACGTTAACGCAGATTTTGAGGTGTGTCTTGAACACACTCACGACCCAGTCTTGTGTTTCTCTACATGTGCAGAGGATGCAACCAAATCCACGTATGACACTGTGGAGGAATATGTGAAGATCTGGAAACCGCTTTGTGAAATGGAGTCTGCAGCTAACGCCGTGGATGAAAGTGATAGTATAATCATTGAAGATGTGGAACTAACATGGAAGCAGGGAGCCAGATTTGAAGGAAGCTTCTTCTTGCCCATGGACTGTATAAAAGATTGGGCTATTGAATGCAGTCTGGCAAGGTGCTACTTGTGTATTCGAAAAAGAAACATAGGACATGACAGTAGTGTTAACTGCTCAGAAATCAATGTAGAAGTAGACCCCAAAAAATTTACTTGGGTAGCCCATGGAGTTACGGAGAGAGAGTGGGAAATCAAGAAGAATCAAGTTAAGGAAGTGGAATTCTTCATCAATCATATGTCAATGAATACCAAACCACAATGTGTGTTTCAAGAGAACACAAAGTTCACAGTTGAGCTGATACCAAAGCCTCTCCCTAACATGTAAGTTTAATAACTTTTTATATCAATTAATGAATGACTAATACTGGATTTTGCCTGTAAGTCACTATATCCTAATGTGGTCCAGCTGTTTACATTGCTGTTGCTGGGATCTTATTTAGGGAATTTCACTGACTGTCGTGATACGAAGCATTATTATTTTAATTTCCAATTTCTTAGACGCCAAGAGAGTGCCATCAACAACCTTTGGAGAGCAAATGAACTTGTTCAGAAAATAGCACTGGGGAAAAACATACCAAGACCAGGTAGGATTATTACAAACATTGCACTATTTAACCTCTGAAATGTAATAATATGCATTGTATAGTTCTGGAAACAAGAAAATTTGATTTTTTTATGCAAACACAGATCTTGATATGCCATGTGTTTTTTGATGTATTGATATGTTTCATAGAAAAATAGGTTTATAATAATAGATGTATGTTTGAAAATAACTGAACCACTAGTTTGCCAAGTTGACTAAGCATGTCTTGGTGGGTCTGGTGTTATTTTCATCAGTTAAGAATATTCCAGCCATGGACATCGTTTATCTGATCACTCGGGGCTGTATTATAGTCCTGAGTATTATAGCCCTGAGTATTATAGCCCTGAGTATTATAGTCCTGAGTATTATAGTCCTGAGTATTAGCCCCGATGCCATTCTTCCTTCAAAAAAAATATAACCCCAGATAAATTTGTCTCAGACCCTGATCTTTTGAAAAGCAAGAAACTCCCCTGATTCCAGCTTTACAATCTAGGAGATTATTCATCTAAAGTTTCAAGCATCGACGGTTTGCGTCATTGCTCCATAATAGTACTTTTTTGAAGGACATTTGTATTGTTTTTGCTTTGAACTGAGCAGATTCACAATCCAGTCTCCAAAGATGGGAAATGATCCGATTGCAGCCTTCAGGACTCCCACAACTGAATGAGAGCCAACGCAATGCAATAGAAAAAGCCTTGACAAATAGCTTTACACTGATACAAGGGCCTCCAGGTAAAAACGTGTAGTTATGGGTGGCGTAGTGGCACAGTGATTAGCACTGGTGTTTTGTATGTATGGGGTTTAAAGAGGTCTGATCCAGGGGGTTGAAAATGCTGTCCAGGGGTCTCCCCTGGGTGGTGCTCTGTGCTCTATGCTATCTGGTGTAGGATTCATGTGCTGGATAAGTTATTAGAAGATGGACAGTTGGATGTATAACTGCATCCCAGTTTGATCCTTGACAAAATAAATGTATTATAAGATGATTCTTGTTATTTATTTATTTTTTTGCAGGCACAGGGAAAACAGTGGTGGGAGCCTACATTGTGTACTGGTTTCTTGAGCTGAACTCCAGAATGCCAAGACATTTTCAGGACCCTGTGGAAGGAGCCAAGACAGAGGTCATTCTCTACTGTGGGCCATCCAATAAGTCCGTTGATGTGGTTGCTGGTAAGTTATTGAGTTTTTTCTTTTTTACTCGCGCACCGGACGGCAGCGTGGTGACAAATGCTCTGCAGGTGTGACACTTTGACTGAACCAAAAACAGAATGAAAATGAGACTTATAGTTAGAACCTTAGTAGAGAGACGTGGGACAAACAGAAGTCAGTCACAGACAAATGTATCAGACTTACACACCGTGAGGAAGATTAACTATAACTTGAGTTGTTCTTGTAAGTTGCCACTATCTGTGTAAACGCCACTAAAACATCCCAGCTGGGCCTATTGACTAAAGTATATCGGTTATCAATCTCATTTTCTGATGCAGAAATATTGAGAAGCGAGCAAAATCGCTTTCATTAAGGCAATGTAACTGAGATGCAAAAATAACTCCATTTTCTCAATTTTTGCTGCACTACTTTTATCACTTTTCCCTGCAGGGGTGCAGGTCTGCGGGGTAGACGTCCGTACCCAGCTACACATAGAACATTAACTGTTATTAGCATTTGTAAGGTCAAGCCATCAGCTAACAACTATGGTCAGGCAGTTTCCTGAAAACCTCGGTTTACAAATGCATTTGGACAGCTGTGGGTTAACCTCCACCGCAACTGAAGGTTTTGCAGGTGTTTTGCTTTGTCCAGATACTCCTGGATATACCACTTTTTATGCAGTGCTGTGCATACTGTGATCAGCTAGAAAGTGTTATTAGACAGCAGGACAAAGTGATACAAATCCCACACACACTTCCAGGCTTAATGTGTTCATGTATACGTGCCTCTGAGTCCCCATGTCCATGCATAGATAAATATGTGTAAGCATGCTTGTTAAGGTGTGTCGTATGGTTATGAACATAACCCCCATATCCCTGGATAAATAAAAAAAAAGTGCAAGAATGCTTATTAGGGTGTGTCACATGGTTGTGAATATACTCCCCATGTCCCTGAATAGAATAAAAAAGTGTGAAAATGCTTATTACTGTCATGAACACGGGGGTTTCTGGTAGGGGGGCGAGGCACAGTGGAGACAGGAAGGTAGACGACCCACTGGCGGGTCAGAGGATGAACGGGGTTTATTAACAAGACTGAAAACACAGGAAACACTTACAAAATAAAAATGGACCACCAGGGGTGAAAAATAAAGGGATAAAGAGAGACTAATTACAAAAAGGTCAGGGCAGCAAGAGGCAGGTAGGGTGCAAAAGTTTAACTGACAGGAAACAACATACAACGAACCACTGGGGAACTGAACTGAGGCAGGGACTTAAATACTGAAGGGTGACAAGACTAACACAGGGCAGGTGAGACTAATTAACGAGGGTTGGAAAAACAGGCCACAGATGAAACTAATAATTAAATCAAGGGACTGGGAGGGGAAAACTATGAAACTGTCAGAAACAAGGAAACACAATCTAACACTGGGAATAACAGGCCGGTAAAAAACACAATCAAGGGCATAAAGGCAAAAAAGAAAAACAAAACCGAATACAAATCAAAACACAGGGACTAGAAAACTGATGCAATTGAAACACAAGGGAACAAAAACAGGAGGCGGGAGTTAAAAACACGACAAAGGGATTTGCGGATGCTCAATTTGGCAGGGCAAAACACAAAGGCTGACGACAGGAGGGACAGGATGGCCAGCGACACCTGCTGGCCAAATGGGGAAGGGACACGAAAGACTGGGACAGCAGGAGCTGACCCTGACAATTACGGTGTGCTGCATGGTTGTGAACATGTTATCCCTGCATAGATAAATATATGTACATACACTTATTGCAGTGTGTTGTGTGGTTGTGTATTTGTCCACAGAGTACTTGATGAAGTTTGAGAAGAAGCTGAAGGTGCTGAGGGTGTACAGCCGGCAGATAGAGATGCTGGAGTACCCCTACCCAGGAAGCACCATTCAGTTGTCCCGGAGGTCTCTGCGGCAGGAGCACTCCAAGCCGGAGCTCAGGTAACAGTGTGGAAATCTGCTTTTGTCTTGAAACTTAAACTTCTTAGATTCGTCTATATTTTTTAATCAGTATGATTTTTAGTTGGTACTCTGACTCTGAAAGTTACTGAAAGTTAGAGGTACTTCAGCAACCCCAGCCTCAGAATTCAAAATGGCTGC
Source organism: Brienomyrus brachyistius (assembly GCF_023856365.1). Classification (NCBI taxonomy): domain Eukaryota; kingdom Metazoa; phylum Chordata; class Actinopteri; order Osteoglossiformes; family Mormyridae; genus Brienomyrus; species Brienomyrus brachyistius. The sequence goes on from NC_064540.1 coordinate 398,031, forward strand.
GCCCTTCAACAACAGAAACAAAAACTGTAGTTATAGTTATATACTTTTTATTCGCTCTTATGTCTCATTCAGGGCTTTCATGTTTCATCAAAAGTTGAGAGTGACTGTGAGGGGTGAAGTGTGTGTCTCACACTCAATGCATGAAACTTGAGAGCCCTGTCTATCACATTCTTCGGATCTTGCTCTTCTACTTCCACCTTGTCTGCACTGCATCAGTGCGCGGCACTCATGTAATAACGTGCTTGCAGCGGGATCACATGTAACCTATTTTGGCATTTACCCGGAAAAAACAAATGCTATTTTCTGATCGGCTGGTAGGTGGCTATTAATTCCGTAGAACTCAGGACAGCTGTGAACTTGCTTGCACTTCATCTATTAATTCTATGTACCAGGATATCTTGGTGGACGTTACTCCTTACTTCTCAGCATGATTTGAATTGTCAACTGTTTGAAATGTCTGTGTCTCACAGTCAGTGAGTGAGACTTGGGGACCCTGGTCATATTTGTGTTTCACTAAATTGGTTGTACACACAGTACTGTCCATCCGCTACCTGTGGACGTGTTGCTACAATGTTTGTATGCACATAATACCGTATAATGTGTTGTTATCAACTGATATTGGTAACAATGTCTAACAATGAACCTGGCTAGAACTGGGGCCTGTTTAAGAAATATTTCTTGCTTAGCTGGATAACTTGTTGGATTAATCTGGGCTAAATATAAGTGAACGAAGACAAGGACCATTTAATTTGAGGTACCTTAAATCCAGCAATTTGTCCGGCTAACCAAGAAATCCTGCTTTTTGAAAGAGGTCCCTGGTATTGCGCAATGGGATTTTAACTGGTTGAACTGGAATGCAGTTAACTCGGCTGAACCATCATTTCCAGCTCTCACTTGCAACCTCCGAGGTAAATGGAACACAGCAATAATCTGTCCCTTTATTGACATGAGTACGTAGTACAGTTCCCAAAATGATTCAGAAGTTTTAAATTGTGTGCCATTCTGAATAGCACGAAGAAGTCTCCTGCCTTCCCAACCAGGATGAATCATCCCTTTGTCCAGCATATCCACAGCATTCCATGCTGTATAGCGCATACACTACATGCCCGTTAGTCACACGGTAGCCATTTTGTTACCAGATTAACTGTCGCAGTGTTGCAGTGCTTGTGTACAAGTAACCCTTTTTATTTTTTATTTAATTTTCTTTTTTATTACAGTATAATACAATATATTGTTATAAAATTCTGTTTCATTATTAAATATTGTTGTTAAACTCTGATTGTGCCTAATTAAAAAAAATATATGTTTGTACAGGAATCAACATGCTATACATGGAGTATCTGTGGTTTTAGGCATCTGCCGAGGATCGTGGGACAATAGCTCCTGCAGATTAGGGGCTACAATGAAATTCCTACTTCTGTTCCATCTACATACCATAGTGCTGAATAAACAGAATACAGTAAATTTAAAACGATAAATTCCACGCATATGTCGTACATCTTAGCATTAAGTCACATAACTCGTGTTTTTCAGACTTATTTCTTTGCATCACCGGATAAGGGGGACAGAGAACCCATTTTCAAGTCAAATACGAGACTTTGATGAGAGAATACGATTAAAGAAACAGCTGACGGATGACGAGGTTGAAGAGTAAGTACGGCTGATGGTTATAACTTCTGAACTAGGGCTGCCATAATGCGTCGACATCCATCCATTTACCGCTGCTTCTCCGGGGTTGGGTCTTGGGGCAGCAGTCTGAGCAGGGATGCCCAGACCTGCCTCTCTCCAGCCACCTCCTCCAGCTCCACTGGGGGAATAACAAGGAATTCCCAGGACAGCTGAGAGATATAATCTCTGCAGCATGTCCTGGGTCTGCCCCAGGGCCATCTCCTGGTTGGACATGCCCGAAACACCTCCCTAGGGAGCTGTCCAGGAGGTATCATAGACAGATGCCTGAACTACGTCAACTGTCTCCTTTCAATGCAGAGGAACAGTGGCTCAACTTTGAGCCCCTCTTGAATGTCTGAGCTCCTCTGCCTATCTCTAAGGTTGAGCCCAGCTACCCTGCGAAGGAAGCTCATTTCAGCTGCTTATATCTGCAGTCTCATTCCCCCGGTCACTATCCAGACCTCATGACCATAGGTGAGGGTAGGAATGTAGATCGATTGGTAAATTGAGAGCTTTGCCTTCTGGCTTAGCTCCCTCTTCACCAGAACAGAAGAGTACAGCGTCCACATTACTGCCGATGCTTCACCGATCCATCTGACGGTCTCCCGCTCTCTTCTTCCCTGACTGTCCCTGACGTCCATGCAGTGTAGACGCGGCATGTCACCCAAGACAGCCCAACAACATGAAGAGCTTTCAAGAACTCAGGGCGAATCTTATCCTCCCCTGAAGCCCTACTGCTGAGTAGCTATTTGAGGACTTCAGTGCCCTCAGCCCCAGAGATGGGCCAAGTCCCCCTCTGGGTTTTCCAGCTCTACTTCCTCCGAGGAAGGCGTGTCAGTGGCATTCAGGAGATCCTTCAAATATTTCTTCCCCCGCCCGACTAAATCCCCAGTTGAGGTCAACAGTCCTCCATTCCTGCTATGAATTGCATTGGTGAAGCCCTGCTAACTCTCTTGGGAGAAACGAGAAGTTCTGACGGAGATGCGAGTTGAAGATCTCCCTGTCCTCCGGCAGACACTCCCAGTACACCTTCATTATGCGTTTGAGTCTACTGAGTCTATTATTTACTGGCCGTAAATAATGTCCATATTGTGCCAAAAAGCCGGTGTCCATTATCTAAGGCCCTGCGATAACATACAGTTTGTTGCTGTCAAAATAAAATAAAAAAAACAATGATTTGATTTTCTGGAGGAAAATTGATTGTTTAGACTAATTGACCAGTAAGTGAAATAGTCGATTGATTAATTAATTGAGAAATAGTCGTTAGTGGCAGCCCTATTCTGAACATATACATACAAATAAACATGACAGCAACTAATTATTGTTAAATACAGTAAAGAATACCCAATGTGCGCTTTTTAGTAGTTTATTTTACATGACGCCGACCAAAGGAGACTGCAGTGAACAGTGAGGGCAGCGGAAAAAATCACCAGTGGCCCCCTGCCCTCCATCCAGGACTTATACTACTCAAGGACTAGGAAACGGGCAGAGAAAATCATTGCAGATCCGTCACACGCTGGACAGTCTTTTCCAGCTCCTCCCCTTTGGCAGCCGCTACAGAACTCTGTACGCAAAACCACCAGACATAGCAGCAGTTTCTTCCCTCAGGCCATCACCCTCATAAACAGCTAAGCTGTGTCACCTGCCTTCTGTCAATTTCCCCCCATATACTCTATTTGCACTCAACCTCTCACCTTATACTTGTACAGCGTTACCCATGTGTGTGTATGTCAAATTTTATTTCTTGTAAAGTGTAATTTATTGTTTGTATAGTGTCATTTATTGCCTGTGTATTCAGGAGTCTCACTCAGCCAGAAGCAAGTTCCTTGTGTTCCCCAGCACACTTGGCAATTAAAGCTGATTCTAATTCTGATTAAAATCGAGTTATTAGAGTAAACAAGTTAAAAGACTAACAAAAATATAAGAATGCAGCTGCTGTAAAACACTGAGCTTGATTTATACTGACTACAGGTCAGTTCTTTTATGCCACCATGCTGGTTGTAAATCAACATAACATCCAGGAAAGCAGGGGGGCATAATGTGATGTTCAGAGTAAAGTTTTTGGGGAGAAGAACAAACATTGATCGACGGATTGCTTCCCCATACTTTAAACTGCAAACGGTTTAAACTTTAAACTGAGCCTTATTGGCTATGAAAATGCAATGTTCGAAGAGCCGAGGAAAGATTTATAATTTTATGCCGTAGGGTGTTTTTTTTAAGCCGGATCGATTTTGTTTTGAATGGTCCCCCTTCGCAGATACAAGAAGCTTCTAAATGAAGCACGACTTCACGAGCTGCAGAAACACAAGGTCATCCTGTGCACCTGCACGGCTGCCTCCACGCCAAACATCACCAAATCCGTCAGCGTGCGGCAGATCCTTATTGACGAAAGCGCCATGGCAACCGAGCCCCAGACCCTCGTCCCGCTGGTTAGCCACAAACCCGAAAAGGTGAGTTTACACTTTTAAGACGTAGTGAAGAGAGAGCAGATAGAAGAAGAGTCAGATACCTAATCAGTCATTTAGTGTATCTCCTAATATATACGTCCACAAGATTCTGTTACCATCAAAGGGTATTATACAGCCATGGAATGTGAAACAAGGTATAAAAGTACTTTTTTATGGGAATCCTGCTTATATAGGTTATTTTTCTCATTATGCCTTAATATTTTAGATTCCTCAACTTTTGATTTCAGTGCAAATGTATTCCCTCAACACAAGGAAATTCAGTTGAAACACAGCACAACAGTGGGCTGAAAAATCAGGCTAGCATGAAAAACACGACTGGCGTTAAAACAATGGCATGATTTTCAGAATGATGTTAGATGCGTAGAGAGTAGCTGTGGGGAAGGCTGATGTTGTCATTTATCTGTTGGTGTTGAGGTACCGAACTGGTACATGTTACAGAAACCTCACAACAATAGCACCATCAACTTAAGTAGTAAGTTTTTCTGCGATTTTGAGAATTTTTTTTCACTCACGTATCTAACCTGGAAACTAAATATTGTTGAAACTAGTCATAGTATTTGCATCAAAGCTATCAACTACATGAGTTTGCACGTTTTGGCATGAAGGGACTGGTAGTCACAGCAGTGTTATTTTGTGAAACTTAACCATCAAATTATGAGTAATCTTCTAATTATAGCAAATGAACAAATAAACTAAATCCTTCTGTCTGGCCTTTCAACACTGTCTCAGTGAAACTGGGTGTCAGCTAACGTACGCAAAGGACAGCATGCGGCTGAGTGCTTGTGTTTTAATTAAAAACAGTGATTAGGTCTTCTGACTTGCTCTTCTCCGTCTGTCACTGTTTTTCAGATTGTGTTAATTGGTGACCACAAACAGCTCCGCCCCATTGTCAAGAATTTACAAGTGCGAAATCGGGGCATGGCAAAATCCTTGTTTGAGCGATATTTTAAGCAAACAAACAGAACAGTAATGCTGAACACGCAGTACAGAATGGTAAGGTCTTTATTTTGCTTTTTATGAAGTAGATTACTAGCAGTGTGTAAACCACCTTTTATGTTGTAGGCTATATACTGTAATAAACCTGCGTGTAAAATCAGTCATTTACCGACTTCTTCAGTTTAGCGACGCCATTAATTGATTTTCCAACCGAGGCACGCATTTACGAACGCGGCCAAATTTCATATGACAGACAACAACGTGCCCCGGGGTGAGAGTAATGGAGGAGTAATGTTGTTAAAAGTGCCCACTTCGTGAAAGATAATAGAAAATGAGTATTGAAGGCTTAAGTATAGTTGTAAGCACAGTCGTGTTCATGCCGTGATTTTCACTTAACGATCATTTTGCTTAAGGACCTGGTCAAGGAGTGGAGGATCTTCTAAAATAGTACAACTTGTAACATCCCTCCATTCCATCATCCCTCCATTCTGTCCGTTTCCTTGCTTGTCTAGTACGAGGTCACAGTGACCCTGAGACCTATCCCAGAATGCACATGGAATGAGGCAGGGGGCACCCTGGACTGGATGCTAGTTCATCAAGGGGCCACACACGTGATCACACACTTTGTGCAATAGACACCAATTCACTTTTGTGTCTTTTGGATTATGGGAGGAAACTGGCACAAACATATCTAAGAATGAGCATTTATTTGACTTTTTTTTATTAAATACATCTGTTTTAGCATGAGGATATTTGTAAATTTCCATCTACGGAATCCTACGATGGACAACTGAAGACCGAAGTGAACTGTCCACCCAGCGTCCTGCAAAGCAGAAACTGTAGAAGGACCCATATACTATTTGGAGACATATCTGGACAAGAAATCAGCCTGATAGTGACCACAGAAAAGGGAAATGAAAACTCCAAAGCCAACAGGGGGGAGCGTGACAAAGCTGTAAGTATATTTGAAGTTAACAGCACTTGTTTTATTATAATAAATTTTTTGTTTATATTTTGACAACCTTACTGTCCAGACTCCAAGGTGTGTTTTTTAGGGTTTGTTTTGTTGGATAACTTTACCTTTCTTGCTCCTGACAGGTGCACATTGCAGAGTCACTGGTAAACAGGTGTAAAATCCGTCAGGAGGACATTGCCGTCCTGTCGCCGTACAATGCCCAAGTGGCTGAGATCAAAAAACAACTTACTAGGATGAATTTGGATCAGATTACCGTGTGTACCATCACAAAAAGCCAAGGTCATTTCTCCCGTTTCTCAAAATCTGCTTTCTTTTCCTTCACTTAAAATAGAAAATGGTAATGGGTTAGCATGTATACTAAGTGAATAAAATGCACATATAAACATGCTTTTATTTTATGTATGCATTTTAATGATACATCTCATACATTTGTCAAGTACATAGGAATTCTTTAGTTTCCACGTATCTCATGTTGCTCTCCAATTAGACATACACATCTAAGGAGTTTGGCATCAGGTCATTCGGAGCACCTGGAACATTGTTCAAGGGCCAAAGAGTGATATGACTACAAGCACAGAATCCTAACCTACAGAGCCATACAGCACCTTTTGCGTTTGCATTGTGACATTTCTTTCCCTTGAAAAATGACCTCACTGTTCTCAACTTACCTTATTACATATCTGCTTCGTCTCCTGTAGGAAGTGAATGGCGTTATGTCATCCTTTCCACCGTGCGTTCCTGCCCTAGTGCCAAGATCGAGAAAGACCCAAGCAGGGCATGGCTTTCAAAAAACGTGGGCTTCGTCGGGGACCCCAACCAGGTTAACGTGGGCATCACCAGAGCTCGGGAGGGCCTCTGCATCATTGGTGAGGGGATCTCCTCACATTCCGCCAGATATGAGGCTAAGGAAAATGCTGTTGGTTTTTATGAAGCTCTGTCTGTCTCTCTGTCCATTGAAGGTAACCAGAAGCTGCTGCGGTGCTCTCAGATCTGGAAACGACTGCTGGACCATTACACGGCTAACAACTGTGTGGTCAGGGCCACGGAGATCACAGTCCACACAGCTGCCTAGAGCCAAGGTTGTGGAACTTGCTGTGAGCCTGCCTTTGCAGAGATTTTCCAGCTTAGGTATCTGGAAGGCAGGGATTAAAGTGGGTTAGATCATGGCACGGCATGGTGGTGCAGTGGTTAACACTGTTGCCTCACACCTCTGGGACCCGGGTTCGAGTCTCCGCCTGGGTCACATGTGTGCGGAGTTTGCATGTTCTCCCCATGTCGTTGTGGGGTTTCCTCCGGGTACTCCGGTTTCCCCCCACAGTCCAAAGACATGCTGCAGCTAATTGGAGTTACTAAATTGCCCGTAGGTGTGTGTGTGAGTGACTGGTGTGTGAGTGTGCCCTGCGATGGGCTGGCCCCCCATCCTGGGTTGTTCCCTGCCTCGTGCCCATTGCTTCCAGGATAGGCTCCGGACCCCCCGCGACCCAGTAGGATAAGCGGTTTAAAAAATGCATGGATGGATGGATCACCACGTGATCCATGCTCTCCAATCTCGATCTTGGCATTAAACAAGTGGCACTTTTGTTTAATGAATAAATAAATCTGATTGGCAGTTTCATACATAATACTTTCAAGCAAGTTTGTTTTTCTCGTGCTGCAGTCTGGCCTCCCAGCTGATGCCACCTGGATACTCGGCAACAAATCAGAAAGTAAAATCTCCCAACAGCCCCGCGCCCTCACTTAACAAACATCCTTTGTGTTGCGTTCTCATCCATTCCCTTCAATATGTTCATGGTAAACTTGTGATAGCAGTACTTGCTACACAAGGGGATCCAGGATAGAAATTAACGTAACATTTCAACAGAGCTCAACAAATTTCACCAAACAAACAAGGTATTTTATGTGCGACTTGACTATCGCCTTGCTAGGTACCAGAATGATAGCTGGCACTCTGGTTAGCACTTTGGCTAGCTTAGCTAGACTGACATTGAGTCCTGAGACCCTCAAGGAGGCGGAGCTAGCACGAGGGGTGGGAGTGGCAGTTGGGGATCCCCTACGCAGGCCCCTCCTCCTCTGCTTTGTCTGCGACAGCCACGAAAATAGCCAGTTTCTGCCGTACCAAGACATTGGTTCAGTATTTGAAGTTAATAGCATCTGTCGCACACCCCTGGCATTTCCAGACTTCTTTACTAGCAGATTTTTATTTATTTTTGAGTCTTTGCATGTTCTGTGTGTCCATTCATAACACAAATGGTGTATAACTGTTCCAATAACTCTAAAGCAACATGAGACAGAGAAATGTAGTAAAGTGTACTTTGAACAGTTGGCTGTGGGTGACTATGCACGCCGCTTGGATTTTAAGATTACTGACGATGTTTTTCCGATTTTAAGATTTCCATACGTTGGAATAAATCAATAAGCAAACGTCTCCCCCCACTCAAATACCAGTCCTGCTGGTAGACTTAAACCAGCAAATTAACATTGTCACGTTCCTCCGTCCAGTCCTCTCATGTGCCACGCCCACCTCGTTACCCTCGTATGTACTCCCAACGTACCAGCTGTCCTGCGTGCATTCTGATGTCATGTCCTTATTTAAGTCCGCGTTCAGTCTGTCTTGTTAGATCTGTCATTAATGTTTGTACCGTGTGGTTACCTGTCTGTCCCAATGAACCCCGTCCTGTGGATTGCCGTCTCCCCGATCCTGCTTCCCCGCACCCTGCTCGCTCGCTCGCTCGCCCGTGAGACGCATCATCACAGGCATCGCCTGCTAAATAGGCTCCCTCAGACCGGAAGCCCAGCCAGAGTTCTGAATGCTGGTTTCCTGACAAGCTGTTTCCTGCTCGCTGTCATGAAATGTGTCAGTTAAGACACATTTTTTCTCTGGAAAATTTCAAGAAAAAAAAATATTTTACTAATGTGAAGTTTTCATAATATTACAAACAAATATAACAAAATTTCATAATAAGTTTTATTTTTAAACTAATGCTTTAAGCTTGATGTACTGAAAAGTCACCTCATAATGTGATTATATATATAAATGTGTATATATATATATATATATATATATATATATATATATATATTGTATTACAAGCTCCAACACAATTTCAGTTTTTAACATGTTGTTCACATGGAAAATAATTTTTTAAATATCCATTTCTTATGAGTTAAGCCTTACAAATACATATATATATACAGAGCGATATTTTTTTATTTTAATGTCACATATCAACAATTAAAGTGATTTTTGTAAGTCTATTCTAGCCTTAATATTTAATTACAAATTACTTAAATGAAAGAATGAAGATTTTAAATATTACTTTTTAAATTGTATTTTTATCACTCAAGGTGTGTTTTTGTGTAGTTTTAGGTTTTATACAATATTCAATGTTTTTAAATTTTATTGAAATATTGTACACGATGGAATATGACCAAATAGCAATTTATATGAGTAAAATGTGTTTAGAATACAATTTGGGTAATATATACGGTTTTTGTCTTTTGTGAGTTTATGTATTTTTACAAATATTAAAGTAAATATTACGTGCTATGCTTTCTCCAGAAACTGATTTCATCTTTTACACTCTATCTCTTTGATCTATTGGAGACCTCCAATTTTTGCAAAATCTGTTGCATTGCTGACTTATTTCAAAATGGATTGAAATCGATCAATTCTTCTTCCATCAAATACATAACACCCCATAATAAAAAAGTTAAAACGTGTTTTATGAATTTGTGCAAATTTATTTACAAAAATAGAGCTTTTCTGAATTACATGTACGAATTACATGTGCATGTACATATCCGCGGGCTGAATTACAAGCTTATTCTTGCAGCCCAAAGACATGTGGCTTGATAACTTGATATCTATGGATTGCGTATAACATGTGGCCGCGTTGTGGATGGTTCTAGGTGCTTCCAGACTCACTGTGACCCCTATATTCGTTATGTGGTCATGGATGGTTGGATTTTCACTAGCGATTCAGTAGAACTTCAGCTAGTGAGAGTTCACTGTGTATTAACTTAATTTTACACTAGAGGGCGCTAACATGTTACGCTTCATGGGAAAAACCACATGCACAGTGCTATGAAGATATGTTTTTGTGTATAAAGTAGACCTAATCGGGGCAGTTTCTAGCTGTCGTAAAGATCAGGGGCTAATCTAAATTTAAGTTTTGGACTTGTTATACTCTCATGTTTGTGAGTTCAATCCTGTGAAAAGCAATTTGTGTATTGTTTGTCATGTTCTTCCTTCTAACGTGTGTTTTTTTCTGGGTACAAAGTCTATATACACATAGTTCTAATAAAATCCACAGTGTACTTCTTGCTTCCTGGTAAATGTTCTGGATAAAAGGAAGGTTAGATTTAGAAAGTCATATAGTTCTTCGGACATTTAAATTGTTTCTCTTATGCAAGTATTTTAAGAACTTATTTTAAAACATTTAATTCTTGGTTTAATGGATTTATATTTGGGCATCAGAGGGTGATATGTGTAATGTTTTGTAACTTACTCTGAAAGTGGATGTATACATTTTAAAATAAGCATTGTATAACAAATTATTTACTAAGGTTAACATTTTTTTGCGACCAAGGCAAGTCAGAAGAATCATGTTTGGCACTTGGTTTGTCTGTTACTGCAGGAATATCAACCAAAGCCGTATTATACTGCATACTGCACTGTCAAACACATTCAGATACTTGCAAAATGTACACTTGCTTAATTTCTATTTTCATATTAGCAACATTTTCAACAAAATTACTTGAAAACGGAAGTAAAAGCACGTCAGTTTATTGTGATTAAACAAGCATAATTAATTTTAACATACATGTGCAAGAAAGAAATTTTCCATTTACATGTAACATTTAAATATTTAACCTTAATCTTAAAGAATGTACTGAAACACAGATACAAGCTAATGTCATTGCGACCCCCCACAGCCATAAAGTGCTTTTTCAAGTAAGAGATTAGGGTTAATAAGGAACACTGAGAATTTTGGTACATTTGCAATAATCGCTGACAGTTATAGTCCCAACAATGACCTACGGATCAAAGTTATTATAGGAGTTTGGCTCCTCTTCCGATCGAGGGGAAACTTTGAAATGGCGCCTGAAAAGGCCGCCGTACCTCTTCTGATTGACAAACTTCAGCTTAGGTCGGATCCTTCGCAGGAAACCCCCGTAACGCTTCTGCAGCACCCCTCGGCCGTCCTCCTCCCCGCTCCTTCTTCCGCCAAATTTCCGTACGAAGCCCCCGTATCTTTTCATCTTGCCCGATGCATCGCGGTCCAGCTCCGCTCCGTCCAGCCGCTGCGGTACCAACTGTCCGATATCAGGCACATCACCTTCTCCGGCTTTTCTGAAAATCCTGCTGTATTTCTTTGCTTTGCGATAGTCATTTTTCTTCGAGACGAGGTTGAATATTTTATTTTTGTCTAGTTTTTTAAGAAATCCCCCGTATCGCTTTACTATCGGACCCACCAATGTGCCTCGCAGGTCTAACGATTCCGATTCAATCGTATCTTCATTATCTTCATTCATTTCGTTTAACCCTGTTGAACTGGTAAAGAATTCCAAGACTCTCTGGCATTTGTCTAACTCAGAAGTAGGTGGCAAGATGCCTTCACACTCCAAAGTGCAAGCCTAAAGCATACAGGGAACGTCATCAGTATTACTCTCAACTCAACACACAATATAAAATATTCTCAGAAATACTGCGAACTTGAAGTGTATACGCAACAGATGACGAGAAACAATGCCATTAGGAGAACAAATGTATATTATGAATGAAAGTTACCGATTAGTTCTGATAAATCTCTGTCGAACTTCATTAGCCTTTTTTGTTGTTAATAAAATAGCCTTTGGTTTTCATTAATTCTAATGACTAAATACACCAAAGTTTCTACTGACAAAGTAGGCCTGCTGTTATTCTAGGGATTTTAAATGAAAAAAAATTGCAACAGCATTTTTGTTGAAGTTTAGCTGCAATAATAAATACCGTAACTGGAACTGGTAGCAAAACTCTTACCAGTCTATCAAAGGAAAAGTCCACCTCGGAGATTAGCTGTGCGCAGGTTAAACATTGAGAAGAGCAGTTTTTCTGGGCGGCAGACGGTAATCCCAATGAGAGCACCATCACTAGAAGGTACCAGTCCATCCTCAGCAGATCTTTATCTTCTGCGTACTGAAACAAACAAATAAATAAGTAGCTACATACAGAATTGATAATTATAATGATGATGATGATGATAATAACAACAACGGACAAATGTACAGTCCCTGGTGGCGACGGTAAATTCTACTCTAATTATAGATCAATGTATCTTCTATCGTGTAAAACAAGGTTCCCCTTCACTATGCACAGAATTATTACATTTTCTAGCTTTTTGAGGCTTTTATGGTTGTTACACATAACGACAGAAAATTTCGAATTTGTTAAACTCAACACATATTAAGCTGATTGTAATATCAGTAACAATGATGACTGCCTTTCTTTTCAAAACTGCCGTTTATGCAACTGCTTTCTATATAACTATATAACTATATCTATATAACTTCAAATGCAGTTTTAACGTTAGCCACCATTCTCTATGTGTATTGAATAAAATCAAACACGTCAAACAAAACTGTTACACTTTGCTACATTATAAAAACTACGGTATGATTTCTAAAAATAAAAGGAAACAACTGTTACCTGAATGTTCATAAAATGTATGTATCCTGTTCAAATGACAACTCACTTGCTATAAATGAGAACTTCCTTCTTCCCTGTCAAGATGAGTTTCTCAATGCATTTTACCCACTAAGTTGAGATTGCGTCCTACCTTCCTCCTGTCTTGCAATAATACACGCTGTCCTTGTACTTTTATTGAAAAAGAATGAGTTATGTCATCAAGGTACATCAGAATAGCTCATTTCAGAAAGCCAATAGGAAAGGTCGTTTGTGCAGCTCACGTCCGCGGGCGATCGCACACGCCCACACACACGTCTATTCTTTTTCAGCCTTGGCAAGACAATGGCGTATTTGCACTGTCCCAAATTATTATTGCCCATGAATCAGTAATATGTTTGAGTTAACTTTTCGCTCCGGAGCACCAAGATCATGAATTGTACCTTTAAAATACTGGGGTCTAAACTGTTACCCTTTCCTAATTGTGCCCCGTAATGGACCGTAGTTACTGGAGTTGGTAGAATAAATCCTGCAGACTTAATATCGGTGTTTTCAGTGGTAGGTACGGACATGATACTACTGTTTTATGGAGCCATTTAAATGTATATCATATCCGTTTTTAAGAATCAAGTCTAGGCTTACTTTAGGCTTACTGTAATTTTGAGTGTTTTGCCTTTTCAGTCGAAATTCAGAATAAAAGCGATAAGTAGAACTTTTAAATAAGTAAATAAGTAAAATAAAGGTGCAGTTGTTCTTCCAATTATTATTAAAAACAGCAAAGAGGCAAGCCTAAAACATTATTTAAAATATGTGTATAATACATACAGTATTCAAACATGAACAGCTTATAGATGTGAACCAGCTCCACTTTAACAACACCTTTGTCGAATCGGCAGCCAACAGGAAATATGAGAAACTTAAACTTCACTCTTCACTGTTTTTCAGCTCATCATCTCTCTCTCTCTCTTTTACTTTATGCAAATCTGATACTACCTGCTCTGAGAGCAGTTTTATAGAACTCCCAATTAGGACTCCTTACCCATGACTGGACGATTCCTGGTTTGAATCCTGAGACTGGAAGAGGTCCTTGTGCAATGTCTTTAAGTCCCAGTCCCAGGGGTGCTGCACACTGTGACCCCCAATCTTGCCGTCAGCTGTACATGTGTTTCCCAGATAGGACAGGAAAAGGCCACAATTCCATTCTATAACTGCATGGAGTCTACATGGGTTGGGTATTGTGAGGCTCAGTACTCTCTGTGCTTGTGGTTTGAGCCCAGTCTCAGCAGAGCAGTCACATATCCGTGGGCCCTTGAGCAAGGCCCCCAGGTCTCCATGCATCGCGAGGTGGAAGCCCCTTTGCTGTGACCCCCCCCCCCCCATGTGTTTCTCATGGAGATCACAGTGGGGTGAAGTAAAAAGAGAATTTTACTCAAGGGATAAGTGATCACTATTCTCTTCTATTCTCACCTGTGACAAAGTAAAAGGCTGTCAGTAATTTCTGATTAAACCGCGCTGTCTTATTTAAAAACGCACTTGCTTGAGAGCGCAATATACCTACAAATCCCCAGCTGAGCATCACTTGCGAAATCCTTTAGCTAAACCTCTGTCTAGTTAAGTTTATAGGTTCTGTTGAATGTCGATGCACTTGATTAGCAAGTGGGTGCTTGCTGTTGGACTGTCTTACTCGGACTGTAAGTTCACCTCTTTCTTGTGATGCTGTTCATTTCTCCACATATTAGCATGTGAACTGGGAATCTGAGCGGCGATGAGTTGAGCATGAGCTGCCAGCATGACTTCATAAAGGATTTTAAAACACTATATTAGATTTGGATGATCGCTTAGTAATGTCTAGAATCAGAACTCCGAGTAACTGATTCAAGAATAGCTTCTTTCCCCAAGCCATTCATATTAACAACATAAGAAATTTACAAACATCCATCCATCCATCCATTTTCCAACCGCTTATCCTACTGGGTTGCAGGGAAATTTAGAAACGAGAGGAGGCCATTCGGCCCATCAAGCTCATTTGCGGAGAACTCAACTAACAGCTCAGAGCTGTTAAAATCTTATCTAGCTCTGATTTAAAGGAACTCAGGGTTTTAGCTTGCGCTACATTAGCAGGAAGACTATTCCATACTCTAACTACACGCTGTGTAAAGAAGTGCTTCCTCAGATTCATTTTAAAATGTTCTCCCGCTAATTTCCACTTATGGCCAGTATTTCTAGTATTCAGGTTCTAGTATTTAAACTAATATTGAAATAGCCATTTGGCTGCAGGACCAGCCAATTTTGAAATAGCCATTTGCCTGCAGGACACCAGACCTGTTAGAATGTTATACACCTGGATCATGTCCCCCCTTAGTCTCCTTTGCTCGAGGCTGAACAGATTCAGCTCAGCTAACCTCGCCTCATAAAACATTCCTCTAAGACCAGGAATCATTCTTGTAGTCCTACTGTATGTTGCACCCTTTCCAAGGCAGCAATGTCCTTCTTAAGGTATGGTGACCAAACCTGCACACAATATTCTAGGTAGGGTCTTACCAAGGAATTATATAATCGTAGTATCACATCCATTGACTTAAACTCCACACACCTAGAGATGTAACCCAACATCCTACTGGCCTTGTTAATTGCTTCCCCACACTGGCGAAAGTGGGACATGGAAGCATCAACATACACACCGAGATCTTTCTCATAATCAGCTACCTTTATCTCCAGGGAACCCATAAAATATCTGTACTTTATATTTCTGTTCCCTGCATAGATTACCTTACCTTACATTCATCTATGTTAAATTTCATCAACATGCATCCACATTTCCCAGGACAGTGACCCCCAGGGTATCGGCACTATATTCCACTGTTACTCACTTTATCAGCCACTTCATCAGCATATTGTCTAGTTTTTGAACCATTTTGGACTGTAACGTTTTCATGGTCTTGCATTGTTCTGTCTTGAGTATTTATTTTGACGTGTGGCCGAACGAGTAAGTATTCCAGAGGCCTGCATTACAAAGCGGGAATTCTTGTTTAGCCAGATAACTTGTCAGATTTAAGTACCCCAGTTTTAATGGCCTTTATTTTTGTTCACGTACATTTAGCCCAGATTACCTTGAATCCTACAAGTTATCCAGCTAAGCAAGAAATCCTGCTTTGTAATACAGACTCCTTTTGCGCACGACCAATAAATCTTGAATGCTGTGTTATTTGTACTGTATGTTTTAATTAACAATAGCTTATTTTCTACAGTAAAATAAACGAAGTAATCTCCAGAATCCTCGCTGTTTTATCTGGAAGATAATGGCATTTAAAAAGTCTCAGCTTTCTTAAATGTATAGTCCTACTTCACGTCTCCATGAGCTGCTAGAACCGCATATTATAGCAAATAAATGAGTTAAGTCAGTAAGATTTCCTGGCATTCGCATTACTGACGGTCTGTCCTGGCCCATGAACACCTCAGCAGTTATCAGCCAGCAGCGCATGCATTTTCTTGAGGAAACTCAGGATGCATAATCTGAGCGAATGGCTGCTTGTGTCCTTTTACAGAACCACCATCGAGAGCGTCCTAACTCACGGCATTGCAGCGTGGTACACTGGGTACTCAGCAGCAGACCAAAAGGACCTCCAGAGGACCAGAAAACATTACTGGCTGTCCGCACCCCTCCCTCACCAATACTGCGAACAGTCACATTCTCTCCAGTGCCAACAACATCATCACACACTGTTTCCACCCGCTACCAAACAAACAGAGATAAAGTCCTTTTTTTTCTAAATAGCACTTTATTTCAGCACTTCATCCCGCATTTTGTGGCTCATAGCCATTTTTATAGCATGAGTTGTTAGTGTACTTTTAAGGATGTATTTATTTGTTTATGTTTCATTATGCACTATTTTGGAGTTCTTAATTTTCCTGTACTACCAAATATAATGACGATAAAGGCATTCTATTCTATTCTATTCTGTTCTATTCTATTCTATTCTATTCTATTCTATTCTAAACAATAATAAACAATCAGCTTGGAGAAGTAGCTCCAGTGGTGCAATTGGTTAGTGCCCGGTACTTATATGGCAGTATCCAGCTGAGGTCGTGCATCTTTTTGTATAACGTAACGGCTTCAAGAGCGCAGCCCTATTGTATACAAGTCTGGTATCACCAGACACCTGCAGGCAAGTCCAGTTGGTCCTAGAGCCAGTTACAGTGGCTGCCTAGGACACCAAGTTCTGATGGGTCTCCGATTCATTGGTACCGGCGCCGATGCTCAGTTAGGGTGTTAAATCAGCTAGGACTGGTACTGCCTTCAAGACAGCAGAGGGTAGGTTCTCCACTTTTACACCTTAAGTCAAGGAAAGGTCAAAGGTGATACTAATAACATATTATTATTATGTGCCATCAAGTCAGTTTTGTATACATGTCATTCCTCCAGAACATTTTGTCTCCCACTTAAATTGCATTCTCCATATCTCATTATTTTCAAAGACCAAAAACTGTGCGAAAATTATAATTTTGTACTGATTTATTATACAGTATACGTACAGACACTCCTGGACACAAAAAAAAAAAGATTAAATAACCTGTTTTTGAACTGGAGCTAATTGATGGTTTCTGTTAATTTAATTATAGAAGGAAAGCCATGCAATCCTGCTCCATCTTCCCCAGGATCACGACCCTTGTCAGAAAAGAAAATGGAACTAAACTGTAAACTGATTACTGATTAATAATCACCCATCACAGCCGATAAAGAAACAAGATCAGAATACTTTTTATTATCGTGAAGGAAATTGCTTTTAATTACAGACCGTATAATACACACTTACACAAAAAGACGAGAGTAGACAGTACACTGTACCACATACAGCGATTTCTAACTATAAGTAATAATAAAATATGGAGATGGTTTTAAGTGTGTAAATGTAAACACAAGTACAGTATTGTGGTGAAACATGTACACATTTCACAATAATGGTGCCATTAACTTTCTTAATGCAAGTATTTAAATAAGTTTATTATGATTATGATTATTTGGGTTTAAATGTCTGTATACTGGGAGCGGCATGGTGGTGCAGTGGTTAGCACTGTTGCCTCACACCTCTGGGACCCGGGTTCGAGTCTCCGCCTGGGTTACATGTGTGTGGAGTTTGCATGTTCTCCCCATGTTGTCATGGGGTTTCCTCCGGGTACTCCGGTTTCCCCCCACAGTCCAAAAACATGCTGAGGCTAATTGGAGTTGCTAAATTACATGTGTGAGTGAAAGGTGTGTAAGTGTGCCCTGCGATGGGCTGGCCCCCCATCCTGGGTTGTTCCCTGCCTCGTGCCCATTGCTTCCGGGATAGGCTCCGGACCCCCCCCACGACCCAATAGGATAAGCGGTTTGGAAAATGGATGGATGGATGGATGTCTGTATGCTGAGGACTACAGTAGTTACTGTAACACAGCACATTTTCCAACCACACCTTCATGCACAATTACATTTAGCCTTGTCCTCTATTTTTGTCTAATTTGGCATCTTTTTTACAACAATCTTAATCTTGTTTATTCGTATCTTTTTATGTTTTGTTTCTCTATGATTACATATTTCCCTTTACAGTGAGTACAATCCTGTTAGCAGGTGGTAAAGGCAGTTTATGCATGTCACACATAAAACTTTAAACTTGAAGTCTAATCAATATCGGTGTGGGCAAAACGTATTCTCACTAATAATGTGAGAATTGTGAAATTGTGAATCTTTTCAGAGGCAACCAAGTGAACTTTGCGTTTTATGGAATTCCCAAAATGTATATTTTGCTGTGAATGACTTTGATCTGGGTTGCTTGTTCAAAACATTCTGTATGTTAAAATACTTCAGAAACAAAAAAAAACCCTATTCACTGAGACATGCTCATTAAAATGTTAGACATGCATTTAGGATGATTAATTGTGTTTACATCAAGCATTTCACGCTCAGAGCTCCGGTTCACTGTTCATTCAAGAGTACTATTATAACAACATCTGAGAAAAGCTTCAAAATCACATGTAGATAACTGCAGTTTCCTGATCCAGCTTTGGTAAATTATCTCTGACGGTCAATTTGATCTCTTCTTACTGTGGGTGGTTACTAATGAGGCTAATTGGAATTAGGTCTGGACTGAGGCATAGATCAGGTGGTTTGTGACATTGCTGACTCATTTAATTCCTACTTAACTTAATTATTAGGTTCCAAATGGAACACAAAGAGACATCAGGTAGGCATATATAAAGTTATGGTTTTTCTATCAATAATATTTAATGTAGTTAATATGTATTTTTATTATTTCTCTTTATTTGGGGGTTGAATTCAACATCACAATACCCATCTTACCTTCTACATTTATATTTTATATAGGAGATGCTTTTATCCAAAGAGACATACATTTTTAGAGAACACTGAGACTTAGAGATTCCTTGAAATAACTTGGGATTGCCAGCCTTGCTCAAGAACCCACTGGTCAAGTCATTTTGCCAGTCGTGGGATATGAACCAGAAGCCTTCCGCTTCCCCTCGTAAGCACAGCAGCCTAACCAACTGAGCCAAAGACCCCCCTCAGGAGTAAGAAAGCATGCAGTCAGGCAAATCTGTGACCCTAAAATGCATGTAGCTTGTGATCGTGTTACCTGAAGTAGATTAACGTCAAGATCAGGATCTTAATTGCCACTCGACCAAAGCCAAAGTGTTACAGACGGGGACGCCATGACAATAGACAAATACGAGGTACGCAACAAAGAATGCAAGCGGTGGCTGCACACTGTGTGTGTGTGTGTGTGTGTGTGTGTGTGCCCCTGCAAAAAGAACCCCACCCCCCATGACAATTTGAGGCTTGGCTGTCAGATATGTTAAGATTAGTTTGTAGCTTGTGGAAATTTAAGTATCAAAATTAATCACAATAAAAGTTAATATAGGAACAATATAGGCAACATACATCTATACAAGGTGGCTGCACTGAACGTATTTAACTCCAGACTTTCTGCACATTGGATAATGCATTATGGAAAATGGATGGATGGTAAAAATTTTAAGGAAAGCAATTATAAATGCCAGCAGCCCTGGCTAACTTATTGACCTGCCCAAATGAAGCATTAAATGTATATAATAGTGCTCAAAAGATCTATTTTGAATTTTCGACTCATGATTCAAGGACAGGAAAGACTGATTTCTGATGGGATCATCAATTTAGCTCAGACTGTCAGTCTATTGCAGTATTACTAACTATCCCGAGTGTCATCCATGTGCGTTTAATAACCTTGTACTGAACCCCCAGACCTCTTCCATCCTCCATCTGCTTGTCCTGGCCATGGATCTGGGGGCATGAGTGGAGGGGCGGTGATGTTGGAACTTATTCCAGCCAGCACAAGGTATCGAGCTGCCAGAGTAGCACATCTTCATATTGTTATCGAAGAAAAGACTGGGCTTTCTATACACTGTGTGTGTGTGTGTGTGTGTGTGTGTGTGTGTGTGCAGGTTTGTAATTATATCTTTGTGGGGACTCTCCATTCATTTCTATTGGGAAAACTCTAATCCCAACATGACGACCTTAACCCCCACCCAGCCCTAACCGTAACCATAAGTCACCAAATAAAATATAAGACTTTTGGGATTTTTAGTTTTCTGATTGCATTCACAGATCTTTGTGGGGACCTGAAAAATTGACCCCACGATGTCAAAATAACTGTTTTATACATTGTGGGGGACATTTGGTTCCCACATCGTAATATCAAGCTAATTCACCCACCCACCCATACACACACACAAACACACACACACACACACACATGCATTATATTGAGCAAAAACCTATGATGCTGCTTTTTCCAGAAAGCAAGAGAATCCTTAAAACACACAGGACACTGGATAAAGAATTTTATTTTTTAAAAATGGGCTTTGGCTCTTTTTGCCACTTTTTCAAAAGGACAGCTATTCCTTAAATGTTCGATTCAAATGTGTTAACAACATGTCACAAATATGGGAAATTTATTTACTTATTGTCCTATAATATTCATTTAAGAAGTGAGTCAAAACCTTTATAAAGAGCAGGAATGACTCATAATCTGAATCATAAGCACTGGGGCAAGGTGATGTCGCTCTCATTCTCTGTTTGAAAAAATCATTAAAATGCCCTCTAACGGATTTTAGTCAGAATTACATCAACAGGAAGAACCAATATAAACACTTCTACTAATTGGTGATGGCATTTAAAACAATATAAAATAATATTTTGTATGGTTTAGCATAAAAATCCAGAATTATAACTTTCATAGAAACAGCACTTCCCTCATTGATTAAATGCAACTAAAATATTTCTTATTTCAAAAGTTTCAGAGTAAAAACTAATAGACAAACAAGACAACCAGATAAAATTTTAAAGGCCCAACCTCAAGCCCCCAGTATTGTACTGATAAACAGTTTATTTTAAATTGTTGCATAGCCTGAAATTGCAAAGAAATGTCCCCTGTATTATAATAGAAAATGGCCCTCAATCAATGAAACTCAGTTATCTCTGATTGCTGTAGTCACGTATTAAAGATATATAGGGTCAGCTGGGAAGTGTAGAGGTAATTCTAAGAAAGCTGAATCAATTTGACCCAGACAGTCAAATGCCATTATGATCTGTTGCAATATCGCGTAGCTTTCATATTGCCTTTTTGTCCAGTGTTCACTAAGATAAACTGCAGCAGGGGTGGCCAATCTTTCCACAAAGGGCCGGAGTGGATGCAGGTTGTTGGGATAACCTGTAGGTCAGCTGTTCAATCCCAGGTGTGAGGACTCATCAGCCAATCAGTCCTCTAATTAGTAATCAGTTAGGGAGTTGCAGCGAAAACCCACATACACAGCGGCCCTTTCTGGATAAGATTGGCCACCTTTGAACTACAGGTTCACCGTCATCCTTAACTGGAAATGTGAAGAGTGTGAATGGATCATGTCAGCCTCTCTCAGACTTCATCCCCCTCCCTAAGAATATTCCATTTTGCAGATGGTACTCTTCAATACAAGAAGTACATACGCCTTTAGCATTGCAAGTCTTTGTGAGACTTTGATTACTGTCACAGTAGAACAGAGAAACAAAACTGAAGTTTAATTTGATCATGAGTACATACATTGTCTCAGCGTTGAGTTCACACCTCAAATCAGTCATTTTCTGTATGAATCATACCGTTTACAGTGCATCCACAATTTGTTTGTACAACATCAGATCCCTTATTACAGTATATGACGTTAAAAGCTTACAAGAAAATATATGCGTACGCTTTAAGCATTTCATACAAAACATTTCTATCACATTTAAAAAGAAGCCATCATTCAGGGCTGAAGGTGCTGTGAAAATGATGTCAGCTCATTATATTATTCCAGTGCATTTTCTTAACATGGTCTCTATTTAACGTTGTCATAGAAACATAAAATTCATGCAAAGAAAATGCCGGAATGTGTCTCTGAACCTTGGGATTTTTTCCACAAGCAGAAAGGTCACACAGCAACATGCTGAGCCTAGGAGAAGGAATCTGTTTAGCAGATAAATTATTACAGTGTTATCGAAATAAATGCAATTTCAAGGCTGTTTTTTTAAAGTGATATTTTAATCTAATTAACTGCAAATGTAGTGGCATAAAGGCAGTAATTCAACATGATTCATTTCACAAAGTAGTCAGAATGCACTTCAGAAAAATCAAAAGAAACGAAGAACATTAGCAGAATATCAGGATTAACAAAATAATTAGTTGCAGTGAAAGAGGGATGTTCTTTAGGATCCAGATGTTTACCTGTGATTTTGCCTTTGGTGTGTGGAAAGAGGGGCAGAACAGTAGGCCCTTGTTGTCCCATACACCTAACTGACCACCTTCCCCATGTACAACATCTCCACCAAGCAGCTTTTGCAGATATCAGTACCAGTGTCGGTCAAAAAACATAAACATTTTCCAGTCGGATATTACAGCAACAAATTATGGGATGTGCTTATAGACTTGGTCTATTTATATTGGAGATGCACACATGTCCACTTCTACTTGATTTTCTCTTTTGACCTTGAGAATGATCACAAAGGAAGGCCTCAGTCCTCCTCCGCAGCATGACCAGCATGGATGTCATACCCTGAGTTATGATCTTTCTTTTCTTGCCGTGGTGTACGAAGCCCCGGCCTGAAGGTCCACACTGGAAAGTGTTGAGATTCTTGTCAAATTCTGGGCCACAACCGTCCTGGAGAAATGCCACAAAATTTTAAACAAAGCACCAGTTTCTTTAGTAGGTAATTTCCATCAAAGTCATGAAGGTCATTTATACCAAAAGAGGTCTTTATCTCGATTAGGGACATTTAGTGATGTTTATGCAAAACCAGTACAGCAGTATTCTTGAAGCAAGGCGCTACATCTGAGCAGTTGTGCCATGCAAAACCAACCACATATATTCAGCAACAGTGATAAAGGATTGTGTTGGCAGCGGGTGATCAATGGATAAAATGTGGAAGAAGGCATTGGTACCTTACGAAGAAAACCTATGGGCGGAAAAATAAGATAAAAAAACAAATAAAGATGATGCACGTTATAAAGAGACAAAATCATCTAGAGTACAGAGATACACATTATTATGAACTCCTATTAAAGCAAGCTGGCAAGTGGAACTGGAACAGAGACTGTGTCAAAAGCGACCTGTTCTGGAATCAGACAGAAATCTTTGGTGCTATACCTGATTTTTCTTATTAAATCATCCCTTAAAATGACTGAAAAACAAAGTCTTCTTAATATAATTCTGTATACAAAAGCATTCTTCAAATAAGCCATTACATTTTTTTGTCCTTGATTCCAGGCCACAGTTGTAAATAAGAAACATGTTCTTAATCTGTCTTGCCTGGTTAAATAAAGGTAAATAATAAAATAATAATAAAAAGCTAAACATATTTGTTCATTTCATCTTGGACTATTATGGTAAATGTCAATTTGAACTTGCTGCTTTTGAATGAGCTTTTTAATTTTTATTTGCTACAAGATTAGGCTTGAGTCAAAACCCGTGAGCATGACACATCAATATCTGTGCACAATATCTAGACCAGTTAACGCTAGTTTCTAGAAAGATCTATTTTCCTTAGTTTTCTTGTATTTGTTAGTTTTCCCGTTGGTGTTGCTGGCGGTGTAATCCTCACCGGTGGTGAAATGTGATTATGGGGCCTCTTGTCGACACTGAGGGATCCTGCTGAGCCCTAACATTTTGTGATTCGTCTGCTCCGGCGGCATTTGCTGCTTTCAGGGGAACCAGGTTCATATCAGGTCTCTTTATCCAAATCCACTGGGCTCCATGAAGTGCAAGAAGCGGTGAAGGATTGCTGCCCCGCATGCCTGATCAGAATATAAGCCCTCTCCGGTGATGGTCGAGGAAGCGGTCTCTCAATGGATTTTATGCTTTTATGATTTTGTTTTTTATTTATAGTCACAAAACAAAATGTATGACATGGTTGATGTGTTTTTGGTACCTTTTTCTTTACTTTCAATTTGCTTTAGGTGCCAGGTTTTCGTCTGTTTTTACATACTGAATGTGCTAACCTACTTTTCCCCAACCCGGTCCTCAGGGACCCACAGATGGTCCATGTTTCCGCTCCCTCCCAGAGTCCTACAAGAAGCTTGGAGGGATCAAAAACATGGACTGTCCGTGGGTCCTTGAGGGCCGTGTGGCGAAATACTGCCCTAAAATACTGCAATTGCTTCTCCATCATCTCCTATTTCCTGGAGGAAAATTTCAGCGAATGGTACCACCTGCATGTGAGCAGGAATCGGAGCTAGAGGATTGCGACCTTTGGATCTTGGCGTTAAACCAATCGTTCCACCTCTCAGAGAAATCATCAAGTGGTAGTCCCTGTCAGAACCAGCAGCAGGAACAACATGATCAGTGACCTCCACCCAACAAACAGCTAGGAGACTTGCAAGTTGCAAGTAAATGCCTGTCTTCTTCTTTTTATCTGAAATTAAATCTCAATCCCGCATTAATACTAGTAGATGCCAAAAATATTGTACTGCATCCTTGCTTTAATACATGATTTAGAAGGTGTGTCTTCCCTTAATGAAGCTTTTTTTTTTTTTTAAAGCATTTGTTGCTTTGGACTTAATCACAGGCGAGAGAGCAATTGTACCCCCTACTGGTCAGATGGAAATGCTCCTCGATAGTGTCATTTGTATGTTGCGTAGTACTGCACAGTTTGACAGCCTGTAATGAATAACTGGATCGGCTGCTTCACCTTGCACCTACTGGGAGAAAATCCTGGAGTCACCTACAAAGTAAATGCTTGGTTTTATAATTGCTGTCTAATGCCAGTTGTCGTAATTATGTCTCTTGTTTGGTTGAGCCAAAGATATTTGCTAGTGTGATACCAGGGGTGTTAATCTGTTTATTCTAAAATGTTTTTTACCCCCCCCCCCCCCCACATAAAGGTACACTAATTAGTTTAAATAACGTAGGTCATGGGGGCGGCATGGTGGTGCAGTGGCTAGCACTGTTGCCTCATACCTCTGGGATCCGGGTTCGAGTCTCCACCTGGGTTACATGTGTGTGGAGTTTGCATGTTCTCCCCATGTCGTCGTGGGGTTTCCTCCGGGTACTCTGGTTTCCCCCCACAGTCCAAAAACATGCTGAGGCTAATTGGAGTTCCTAAATTGCCCCTAGGTGTACATGTGTGACTGCATGGTGTGTGAGTGTGCCCTGCGATGGGCTGGCCTCCCATCCTGGGTTGTTCCCTGCCTCGTGCCCATTGCTTCCGGGATGGACTCCGGACCCCCCGTGACCCAGTAGGATAAGCGCTTTAGAAAATGGATGGATGGATGGATGGATGAATGTGGGCCATTTCCATCAAACCTATTACAAGGGACTTAGTCCCCCCTTTCATAAATCTTTTGTGATGCTCCTGCATAAAAGAATATAGACTGACGTTTAAATATAACGTATAACTGCGTCCAGTGGTCGGCAGATTAGTCACATGACCTTTGGGCCCATTGGACCCTTAAGTCCGCCCCCTACAGGGCCGGTATATGTGTGCATGTCTTAAAGGGGAGCAAGATCTGATATGCAAACAGTAAAAAATGTCTATGATGAAAAGCATCAAATACTTAGTGTAACCTTTTGCACAATTCTAACTCTTCTGAAAAAAATGTTTGTTATAGTTTCTTATACTTTTAACATATAGGTAATTGATTTTTGGTTCTTGAAAGGCTTTAAAGGGTATCGTAATCTGTGGAGTATCTTGACGTGTGTCCCCTGCATATATATATATATATACGTATATGAAGTTTCCATGGAAACGGCACTTTTCCACTAACTTCCATGCATGACTTGAGGGTGATATACAGTTAGGAGGAACCTGCTTTAAAACATGAATGCAAATTATTGAAGTACAATTTCAGTTTTCCTTAAGTAGAAGGACTTATTTATTAATCTATTTGCATTTAGATTTTATGATATTTGTTGATGACCGTACACCAATTCGGCCATCAAACTGCTGGTGATGTAACCCTGATGTGTATCCTTGGCTTCGTGCAAATCGGAAACATGTTTAAATCATTTGCATAAAAACAAAAATATGCCACCAAAGAGTGGTTTCTGAATAAAAAATCTGCACAAAAATAACCAGTAGATCTTGTATTCCTTATGGATCTATGTTTACCAGTGTGATCTATGTTTACCAGTAGATCTTGTTTTTCTTACGAATCTATGTTTCTTTAAGACGGTAAAGCCATTATTATGAGGGAACCGTGGTGGCTTGACTAATTAAAAGTTCACTACTAAAAAGTGATGATTCTTATATGATATTACATATAAAGCAGTTCTTAATTCAGGATTTAAACCAAACCCTTGTTGTGTTGTTTGCAATTCCATTAAATTCATTTTTATTTACTTTTTTTAACATATAGGTGGGCTTTATAGAATTCTGATGTCAGTCTAATCCATGATGTTAGTTTACGAGTGAAGACTTGCCTTTTTATGAATTAGTAAAGACTCTCTCTTTACGATTATCAATATGCCTTTGTGGAACCCTTGTTAGTTTCCCATATGCTAATATTGTGTTCAATGTTATTATTTTGCACTGTTATTTGCATTGTTCATCTCTATGTAATAGTGTTATGTTTCAGATAGGATTGTAATGTATGGGTTTAGGGCAGAGACAACTGTGATGCGATTCGGGCAGGCAGGGTGGCAGGGGTGGAGCACACACAGGCACTTTGGGCAGCTCGCGGGGGGTCCACTGAGTGGAGTGCGAGGAGCGCATGCGTCATGCGGAGCACTCGACAAGGATCGCCGCATGCAGTCCCGGTTAACAAGCGGTTTTTTGTGCTTGTGTTTCAGTGTTTTCGGTGAAGTAAAAACCATCACGTTATTGGAAAAGAACCCTATACATGCCTGGAATT
Organism: Brienomyrus brachyistius; assembly: GCF_023856365.1. NCBI lineage: Eukaryota > Metazoa > Chordata > Actinopteri > Osteoglossiformes > Mormyridae > Brienomyrus > Brienomyrus brachyistius. The sequence continues at coordinate 425,127 of NC_064540.1, forward strand.
TATTAATCTTGACCAAGTGTGTAACACCTTGTTCGTACATTTTTCTCTGGATAGCCTCCCACCAGCTTACACTCCAAAGATTTATCATCCTTCATACACTAATACAAGTTAAAACCACACTTTCCTTCGGGGAAACATACAACTGCCTTGTTTATACTGCAGAACTTTGAAGAAACAAAGATCTCAACATTCTATGTTGCTTTCTGCTTATTATTAAAATAAGTAGCTCGGTTTAGTTTTTTCTTGTTAAAATGGTTGCGATTTACAATTGTGATATTTCCTCCAGGTCTGCATATCCCTCTTGCTACCTCCACCAGTAATGTTCCTCTAGTTACTATCTTCACCCGAGTAGCTTTTATTATGACTTACAGACGGCTCCTCTGACGATGTTTCCATGACTGAGCTTTTATTTATTTCTCCCCGATATGGCGACATCTCCAAGGGGAATAATCGATCTTTTATATTGCACCAAGGTTTGGTTTCTTAATAGGTCTCATCTCTCGGGTGACATTTGTCCATACTGTAGAATTTCTGGTACAGGGTTTCTAAGTGGTCTTCCTGCAGCTCCTTTTCTCCATCTTTTGCACTTGTTCCTGGTCTTTCACTGGAAGCTAATCGCTGCAGCATAGTTGGATCTAGCAAAGAAATAAATCTAAAGCTGAAGGCTTTATGTTTGCTTTTTGTTATTTTGCAGAATATTGCTGTTAGGAGCCTGCAGAAACAGCTTATGAACATTTAAACTGCGACTGTTTTGGCTACTTTTATTTTTAATTAGTCAGCTATATTCTCAACTTAGTGATTTTTTTTATTGTTTCTGTAACGTCAAGTTAAAGCGTCAAAATTTTCCTTTATTATCTTTTGAAGCAGTAACATAATGACCCAAAAGAAATGAATGATTTTATTTATCAACCCAAGGTGTGTAAATAGATCTCTTCATTGTCCTGACCTTGTCCTTCATTGTTCTTGCATATGAGATGTGATTTATCCACATAATGTCTGACACAAAGTAGGACTGATAGCGCAGATCTTTTTTCACTTGGATTCACCATCTTACAGACTTTAAACCTGCTGTGTCGTTGAGCACACGTGAGAAATGACGTATCTATGACTCTAGACATAGGGGTCATCTGATGCTTGATCAGATGCAGATCAGAAAAAATAAAATGTTTGCACCAATTACCATACAAGAACATATTAGAGGAAGCCAAAAGTATAGCTCATTTTAATGTAACCAATGATGTGATAAACATTAAGTGTAGTCTTTTTTGTTTGTCAGACATTTTATCTGATTGCATTATCAGATAATTCAGCTTCTGTCTATCTATGCGCTACAATAACACCAGTTAATTCAATATGACAACAAAGAAATAGCCTAATTCCTGATAAACTGTCAAAGCTGACAAGGCCCCTCTGTAATCTGATAGACACACAATGCGATTCATTCTTCTGTGATCTTCTATGTTTCTCAAGTATGGTAAAATTACATTCGACAAAGTTCTATTGTGTTTCGAGTGTCTGGTACAAAAAAATTAATTACAATAAAGGAGGGAAAATGACGTTCCAAGGTAAGACATCCTTTACCTGCCGCTGCCGTACAACTCAGCTTTTTATGCAGTTTACTTTAACTGAAAGTTCTTTATGTTCTTTTTAACATCATATATTGATTATATAGATGGATGGACATTGAGCGTAATCATAATTCAGATTTATTCTTCAGTAATAGATTAATCAGTTTCATTTTCATTGGATGAAGGCAATCAGGCACCAAGCTGCTGAGGGGACACTTATGACAAATTACAAAACAATTAAGTCTCTGTTTCAAATATATAATCTGATTTTACTGAAATTCATTGATTATTATAGATTATATTTATCTATAATAAATATAGATGATTTAATAATATCAGTTGGTCATGTGGTGAACACTCCCTTGTATATTGTGTTCTGTAGATCAAAATTGGTCCAATGAGCCATTTTCCCCTCATTCCTGCCATCCTTTGAAGTCTCTTTAGCACTTACAATTTTTTTGCCGAGGGGGTTCAGTGGTTAACACTGTTGTCTCACACCTCTGAGACAGACGTTCAAGTCTCTAGCTTTAATCCATGTATGCAGAGTTTGCATGTAATCTGATAGACACACAATGCGATTCATTCTTCTGTGTCATCATGGGGTTTCCTCAGGGTTCTCCACAGTCCAAGAACATGCGGAGATGAATGGGCGTAACCAAATGGCCCATAAGTGTGAATGGTGTGCCCTGCTTTGTTCCCTGCCTTGTGCCCGTAGAACCCTGAACAGGCTCGGGAGCCCCTGCATTCCTGAAAAAGACAAACAGAATTTGGATGGATGGAAATTCATTTTAATGGGTAAATTACAGACACCAGTTCACCTACCTGCATGTTTTAGGACTAAAGGAGGGAGCCGTTGGAGGGCCTGCAAACTCCTCACTCACAGAACCAGGAGCAGAACCCGAGTACGTCTGACACCTTAATTCTAACGACTGAGCCACCATGCTGCATATTTTGTTTTGGTTTTAACGAGCACAACTAAGAGGGCGGCCATTTTGGAGGGGTCACATCGATAGCAGCCTGGCAAGTATGTTTAACAATGGCTGGCGCCTTTGTCTCCTGAAGAAGCGCAGAGCTTCCTCCGCGAAGCACTAAGTGAGCGAGTGAGCAGGGAAGCGTGGGCTTGAACCTGCCGGGGCCCCTGGCGTGGCCGTGTCCCGGGGACGCTGAGGCGGTGCTCTCATTCCGCCCACCCGTGTAGCTCACGCTTACTCTCGCTGCACCGGACCACGGCTTACAGCCTGACCAGTGGCCAATGGGATGCGTCACTGCCGTTCCCTCGTCTCCCATCCTCACGACTTCGGCATCTGGGAGGAGAAGATTCCAATGCTGATGATTTACGAGCAGAATAATCGCTATTTATTTCTTCACAAAGACGTTGGATTTATGCGCAAAATAGGTTTAATTTCTGTATGATCTCATCATACACATATGCCAACATCCCAAACCTAATCAATCCCTATACTGTCTGGCTCTCTGCCCGACGATCCCTGAATCCAGGACATCGCAGGGAGCAAGTCAAAACCGTGGCTAGTGCCTGGATAGGAGGTTCCAGCAAAAGGCGTGCAGGAAAGCAGCCCAGGTATTGATAGTATGGATAGTCGGTAGATCCAAAACACCAAATTGGACAGATCAAGCAAAGGCACTTTTATTAGCATAGAATTTACCAAAGTAGTTTAAAATAAAATTATGAATAAACACAAAATAATATAATAAAATATAAAAGATTTTAAAGCCCTTAAAAACATGCTAAGAAACAGCAAACACTGGTGAGTAAAAATCAGCCTTTTCCTACAACACTCTAGATTAGAGAACTAATGTGTATTGGGATTGTTCCACAGCTTGGGGCCCAGCTACAGAAATGGATCAGTCACCCGTCATTTGTGTTTCAGCCTTGGAACAACTAGAAGCAATTTTTCAGAGGATCTCAGTGACCTATGGGGGGAAGGGGGGGGACATAAACAGTAAGGAGGTCTGACACATACAGTATGATGCAGCAGGACCATTCAGTGCCTTAAAGGCCAGTTCTATATTTGATCGCTTTTGGACGCCGTTTAAAGGCAGGCTGCGGCAGTTTGGACTGCATGGAGTCTGGATAACAAGGCCTGGCTAACTAACCTGGAATAAAGTGCGTTACTATAATCTGAGGATGGGAAGTTCTGAAACTGAAAAGCAAAAAACGCAGGTCGCAAAATCAGACGATGAACATGCCCTTATGCACAGACCAGATTAAACACCCAAAACATGAGTGTTCAACAGGTCAGAGCCCCAAGAAACTCAATCTGCCTATTAAATGTTGAGCTTGGGACCAACTTCTTAATTAAGTACCAGGATGCACAGATGTAAGAATAACCTGCTTCTCGACATAGCCCAGTATAATAATGGTCCTTGGTTACCTCCTCACAGCAAAGGAGTATGAAATCGTTGGGATAGAATGCTTGACAGAAAAGTTCACATCTTGTGTGCAGTGTGGATAAACATATCCACAAATGAGCTGACTGAGATCCGCCCCCGATGAATGGCAGAATTAAATCTATAAGCCTCTGTAGTTTATTAAATCAAACGGCAGAATGAAAAACACTTCTTTACTAAAGAAACTGTGAGAAGGAGTCGGTGTTTATCAGTGAATTGCTACCACATATGCTGAGAATATTCAGAATAATTAAACTTTTCCCTTTTTCCCTCATAGCTGCAATTATAAAGTATCTCGCAGACTTGAATGATGTTTAGTCTATGCCTTTGACAGGCATACCTCCTGAAGATGTGTGTTACGATGTATAACTTTCAAGGTAAGATTGATGATCATAACCACAACAACTACATAAAACCTGTATCAATGGGTGTCGTAAAGGCATGGAATGTTAGGATGATTTAAAATTGGAAACATAATTGGATTGGTTTGGGTTGGGGGCCCAGTATGACATGCTTTCATGGGGCCCAAATTCTCTACTGGTGGCCCTGACTGTATCTGGGCATTATTTACAGTTCATGTATGAGGCTTGTAGGTTACAGAATAAGACCCTGAATGGCTTGACATGTCAGGGGTAGTTCTACCCAAACACCACCAGGTTATAGGTTTGATTCCCATCCCTGGGTTTTGTTTAGATTTTGTACGTTCTTCAAATGAGAATTAAATAATGCTTTATTTGCCATTTGTACAAATATGAGTACAGGTACATTGGAATGCTTGTTTTATATGTCATATCTTATTGTCCTTTGAGACATACATATATATACGGAGTGAGAGCAAACCTTGGGGTGTGAGCTTAGGGTGAGCCAGTGCACAGCCCCCCTGCAGCAAGCGGGGGTTATGTTTGTTAAACTTTAAAGTTAACGTTTAAATTCATGGAGTTAGGAAAATTGGTTTTTCTAAGGTGCTTATAGTGCATAGTTAGTGGGTGCCCTGCTTGGGATTGGTTACAGTGTGTCCCCCCGGGGCTCGATAAGCAACTTGGGAAGATGGACAAATAAAAGACCCAAGCATATAGTAAGCTTTGGAAGTTTTACCGCAACTCGAGTTTTTAAAAAGCACTGTGGCCTGTCATTCCCTTGGAATTAAGGTCCATGTCCCTAAACACCACAATTACACGTGCATAGTGGATCCATATGGTATAAGCAACCAGTATTATCCAGGAACAAAACCAGTTACCTGATAATATTACCAGAACCAGGGGGGTCGATGAAAAATAAAGTGAATTGCTAGGCAGGGTCAATACCAGCACAATTTAACCCATCCATCCATTTTCCAAACCGCTTATCCTACTGGGTCGCGGGGGGTCCGGAGCCTATCCCGGCAGGGAACAACCCAGGATGGGGGGCCAGCCCATTGCAGGGCACACTCACACACCATTCACGCACACATACACACCTATGGGCAATTTAACAAGTCCAATAAGCCTCAATATATTTTTGGACTGTGGGGGGAAACCGGAGTACCCGGAGGAAACCCCACGACGACATACAGTAGGGAGAACATGCAAACTCCACACACATGTAACCCAGACGGAGCCTCGAACGCAGATCCCAGAGGTGTGAGGCAACAGTGCTAACCACTGCACCACCATGCCACCCCCGAAATTTAACCCATTTATACCAATATAATATATTCAAGGTTTCATTTCACAATATAAACAAGTCATAATAGACAGACCTAACTCAGTTCTCCAATACATGTAATCATGAGCTTGATAAAAAATAAAGCTTGTCTGATTCTTATCTTTTATTTATGTATCAGGATGAAACCATGATCAAACTAATTATAAAAATGTAAGCCAGCATCTCAGAAAAAATAATTTTCATTACATACTGGTGAGCTTAGTTTTATGACATTTTATTGTTTTATGGAAATGATGTACAGGTTCAGAATAGTGTGAGAAAAGCTGACAAGTTGAGGTATATCTGACTTCCGGTTCCATCTTATGAAAAAAGAGGGAAATGTATCTGTAGTTTGGGAGGAACGGAAGTTGTGCATGATTCACCTGGAAGGACACTTACTGAACTGTTATAAAAGGCCGGCGTTGCTTTGAATGGGCCATTCTCTGCAATAACTTTATAATAAAAAAGCCACCTTGCACAAAAATGCTTCATTTCCTCTTGTATATATTCAGTGGGGGTCAGTGGTTAGATGGAGTTTCCACCCCACCGTCATAATCGAAGAGTGAACAATAGGAACGCGACTCTCATTCTGTCAAGAATGTCAGCCTTTTAAGTTTAATGTCAATTTATTCCATGAGTCCTGATAACCGCGGAAAAACAATAGGAGAGAAGCACTGACTAGAATCACCTTGACACCGCAAAGTCCAATTACGTCACCGCTTCCTCCCCCTGTGTTTTGCAAATAATCGTGACGTGTAGCTCGTTAGAGCCATCTTATCAATAAGCCCTCCACTGTTAAGAGGCAGTGTTCGTAATTAGTACCAATTGCAGTGGTTCGGGTGCTGTTTGTAATTAGCATATGTATAATAGAATGCTATGAACACTTGCTTGTCACGCTCAGCTGAAGCTTGGAAGCAGGTGCTTGTGCTTTACCCAATGCCATCTGAAAAACAGTGCCACCTACACTGCAGGAGTTGTCATTGTGTTCTGATGCTTGGTCTCGGCTTTCATTACATATTTCTTTGGCCTTGGAAATCACAAGGGAAAATGTGATCTATTCAGGGTGGAAAAAAAGCTGTTTTTTTGTAGGCCGGGACCGGATGGAAATTAACAACATTGACATAAAACAGCTCTGTAGGAGATAATACCGGTTTCAGCTGGAGCAGAAGAGGTCGAAGTTCAGCCCCTTAAGTTCAGTTCCTCCTCCAATAACATCATTCATTCATCAGGTTAAAATGAACGCAATCGTGGGAGCAGTGGAGATATGCCAGTGAATGTGTTATTAGATGCCATTAATCTAATGACCAATGTGAACTTCCCATCTTTGTATGTGAAATGTATGTGAATTTCACATGGAAACCACTTTGTTTTTTTTTTTACAAACACTCAGTTTTCCAGACATCTGTTTTACTACATGACTTGAGCATGCTGACCAGACCAGGTATGAAATATAAATAGCTTTTTCTGTTTTTTTTACTTTCCTTTTAGTGTGTTATATAGCGCTATGTGCATGAAAATGATCTGTATAGTCTTAAGGCCTACAGTACACTCAAAAGGCAATAATTATGACCACAGAAACCATTCTTCTCTAATCTACCTGAAACCCCTCCCTGAAATTCTAGCCCTTACTTCCGTGACATGGTGAGGTCACCTCGTAACACGATCATTATTGGCCACCTCCCTGCAAGCTTGGCGTGCCTTCACATATCCCACAGCCGATGCAGCGACATTTTCTGACAGGGGCAGAATGTGTAAAGCAAGCTGACCAATCAGGCAAGTTGACCAATCAAGCATGCTGACCAATCAGGCGAGCTTAAAGCTACTGTATAACAGAGTGCTTCAGACAGAGTTATCGACAGAGTGAATAGAGATGTACAGTAAGAGAAAATGTCTTCTTGGAACACTGAAGCATGTAAATCTATTCTAGTTGACCCCAAAAATAAAATTATGAAAATGTGCATAATAGTACCTCCTCTAATTATCGTGTTATTAAAGTCAACATTAAAATGTAAGTGTGCTGTCAGTAGCTATATAGCTGCAATCCACATGTGCTTTGTTCCGGGGTCAACACCATGGTGAATTCTGATGGTTATTTTGAATAAAATGCAATTTTTACCTCGAAAATGGTATTTTAAAACATAACCCACGTATTTTTTTCCCTCTTAGTCAAAACATCCTGCCACAGGCACGTTTTCCCTATATGGGCAGGTTGACGATGCCTGGCCTTGTCCGGTTGTAGCTGTGATATTGGTGGCATCTCTGCCTTGTGAAGCTCGAAAAAAATGTAAGGCCATATTCTTGGAGGACTAATTAATCACTTTGTTCAGCAGAGAACTGCAGACAAACAACAAAAGCTATGTCATTCACATTTTCCATCCCAAACTGTCGAAGCAACAGTGTGTCATGTGGACTTGGATATAAGAAAAGCAATATTTATATAGCCAATCCACAGAAGACGTGAACTGAGCCATGAGGGCCATAAATCAGCAAGCATCTGCTGGACGTGAGCAGCTAAGCAACACCCACACACTGGGTTCAACCATGGATTCTTAAGGAAAATTATTAAGGAAGACATTTACAATTGAATATTGTGAACCAGAATTAGTGTGACATACACCGTCATTACCGTCATATGCCTGGGGAGGAGTGAATCACTCATAATTTATGCCTACATTCGTTTCATTAATTTAGTTCTATTCCAGTTCGACTGATTTTTCCAATAGTCAACATCAAAGTTCAGATGGTAAATATCAATGATTGTAGTCGACATTAACAAATAAATAAAGGAATTTTATACCATGAATTAGTGGGGGCTGCAAGGAACAGGTGAAATAGTAAGGTGTACAATGCATTATTATTATTATTATGTTTATAATGCATATCAATATTATGCAGTAACTTTTCACAGACAAAGCATTTTGGGGTATTTTATTAAGATAGTCAAGGTTTTGTACAAGCATGTCTGATTTCAGTGTATCCATCCATCCATCCATCCATCCACCTTCTGTACCTGCTTGTCCTTTTCAGGGTTGCTGAGGTCCTGAGGCTATGTCAACCAAGCAGGGATCATCCCAGGATGTAGTGTCAGCCCATCGCGGGGCACAGAACACCATTCACACTTCACACCTACAGACAATTTAGTAACTACAATTCACCACAGCATGGTTTTGACTGTGGGAGGTGGAAAGGTGGACCAGAGTACCTGGATGAAACGCCACCACAACGCGGGGACAACACGCACACACCAAACATCGAGCCACGGCAGAGAATAGAAGCCAGGTCCCAGAGATCACATCCCGTATTGATTACTGTAACTCCATTTTGTCTGGACTCTCTCTCAAGCTCCTCCATAAGCTTCAGTTGGTTCAGAATACTGCTACTCACATTCTCACTAGGACTCCCTCTGCTGTACACATAACTCCTGTTCTTTAACAACTTAGTTGTCAGATATTGCATTAATTTCAAGATACTGCTGTTAACCTTTAAAGTCCTTTATAATATGGCCTCCTTCTTACCTCTCCGAGCTTTTGCATATACACACTCCTTCTCACACTCGATCCTCTCAATTCACCTCCCTTCTTGAGCTCGCCTGACCTCCTTTAGTCAGGCTGCCCCCCCCCCCCCCGTCTTTGGAACTCACTCCCACCTGATATTCGTAGTTTTGACTGTTTCTCTACATTCAAATCTCAGCTCAAAACCCATATTTTTAAATGTGCTAATTCACTCTAATTTTTTTGTAATTTATTTACATAGCTTTTCATTTATTTGATTACAGTAATTTTGAATGTATTTATATACATACAAAAGTATGTTTCCATATTTAGTGGATTTTTTTCCTAATGTGTCCTTGAGTGGCTTGAAAGTCATAAAATGCATAATCCATCCATCCATCCATCCATCCATTTTCCAAACCGCTTTTTCCTACAGGGTTGCGGGGGGTCCGGAGCCTATCCCGGCAGGGAACAACCCAGGATGGGGGGCCAGCCCATTGCCTACGGGCAATTTAGCAAGTCCAATTAGCCTCAGCATGTATTTGGACTGTAGGGGGAAACCGGAGCTAACCACTGCACCACCATGCCGCCCCCATTTACAGAACATGTGTGACCAATAGTCTTTGTTTTTATTCTGGTCCGGTCCATTGGGCTTCATTTGTTAAGTCGGGCGGATTTTACTTCCCAATCGATCTTTGTAATGGAATCACACGTTCTCTTCCCTAATAATCCAAAAACACATCTGCACTGATGTGTATTACGGTATTTTTTCAAGAAAAGCATTTGGGGTGAAAAAGAAACTATGTTGATGATGGGTAGGAAAATCTTAGCAAAAACCTTAAAAACTAACTTCAACTGAAGTCAGTAAACATTTTATTTATGCTCTAAAAACCAGATACATTTTTCTTACACATGAAAATGTTTTTTTAGTACACCTAATTGCCCCATGGTGGCAGTATTTCACTAAATGACTCAGTATTACACTGACGCTTGGATTTAAAAATGTACTTTAAAAAATCCTCATATACTTGCCAGTAAAAATCCCTCTTAATGCCTTCCAGAAAATGATTCAGTTAATTAAACCTGATGACTGATAGTTCGCGGCTGTAGCTTCGGGGAGAGGCTTTTTTTAAAAAAAAACATTTGCAGTTAAATTGCACAATAACAAAGTGCCATAAAGATTCCCAAATCTGCTCTTTTCGGCAGCACCTGTGTCGGCCTTTTATTATCTAGAAGCGCTTGAACTTTATCTTAACCCTTCGGTGCAAATAGCTGCGTGAAATACATCTTACGATTCTGTAAAATACTGAACAACACTTTAGCGCCTCTTGGTGGCATCACCATTAAATTTCCATTGCATATCGTGCAGATATTATTTTTCAATCGTCGTGTTTATTTCCTGGCGTCTGAATGACGGCACTCAACATAATTTATCACTTAAAGTTTCAAACAATACCCTTTTTTCTGTGATTTCCCTTCCTTCTAATTTTGGACTACGAGGCTCGTTTCGAGATTAATGGAGAAGCGCTTTATACGATAACGATAAAAAATAACGATGCTGTGGCGCCTACTTTCCATTGTCGCTAAATTTAAAAACAAACAAGTTTAAAAAACAAAAATAAAGCAAAAGCTGGGATGTTTTAAGATAAATGACGAGATATAGCGGGTAAGTCGAAATGATAGCTCTTTACTTCTCATGCCTGTGCGTATGTACAATATAATTAACTGAATTGTGCGGATTAACACGATTACTGAAACACTGTACCAATAGCAGAAGAAATAAATAAAATGTACGATATATCCTACAGACATACTGCACTTCGCACGTTTCAACATTGTACGTTTAAATCCGATTTCTTAATCCCATTCACTGCCTTGTCCATTTCCCGTTGACATTATCCGGGGGGAATCAGTTAGCTCCTAAAATCCATTTAGACTGGAGAGTAACGAGATAAAGCGGCTGTACTGGAGACCTGCCGATGAGCAGAAGTCAGTAATTCCTGAAAGCTGTGACACAATCACGGCTTCATATCAGTTTCAAATTTCTGATCTTTCTAATTACTGTCATTAGATTGGTCTGTAGAAACACACATGCTATAGTATTGCATAGTAAATAAATGCAGTATTAATACTCTGCCGTATGCAGGGCTTGGTGTGGAATTAAAACTTAAGTAAAGACTTTAAAAGATACTTAATTATCCATATGAATGAATGTGTATACAGAATGGTGAACATTAAGTTTTACACATTAAGTGAACATCAGACTTAGTGTCACTGAAGTGACCTTTGGTTTGTTTAATATTCCGCTCCCAGCCTATGATAGTCAAAACAAGTGCTTGTTTAAGTGTTGCTGCTTGTGTTTATCGAGTTCGTTCTGGTTGTTAATCATTAACAACGTAATATAAAGGACAGCAAAACTAGACTGAGCCTTTAGCCCAAAGGAACAGAGCTGTTCTTTCTTGAAGGACGTCATGACTGTAGTACTGCTGGACGGCTTCTCAAGTATTCAAAATGTATAGTACCGTGGGAAGGCCTTATGTAATATAATAAAAGACAGTTAAATGAGGCTATAGCATCAGTTTGAACATCAGGTTTTTTTTTCTCTGAATTTTCTATGCAAGTACATGGATCGAACTCTGATTTCCCGACACGACGACGTTACCCAGTAAAGATGGCATCCAAGTCACATGGAGCAGAGGGCTGTGAAGACAAAGACACGCGGGAAATATACAACCACTTGAGGTATCAGATGACAGAACTGCTTTCAGGGAAGCTGAGCAACGACAGTGTGACGGGGTACAGAGAGACCGTAGAAATCCGGAGTAGATGCTCTTACTATATCAACATCGTCCTTCAAGACCAGCACAGCGGACAGCATGGCAATCTTTCTGAATTCACCCTTCACAGCATGGTTGATCCCAGTAAGTTTCTGTTGATGAAAGAAAAAGCCAACTGCCAGATCAGGATCCAGCTTCGCTTGCTGGAAATGCTCTGTGAAGAGATCAGGAGAGGAAAGGAGATTCTGGAGCAAATAATGAACACGTATGAGCCCATGACAGTTGTGCGAGAAAGTGCTTCCATCCAGCAGAAGCTGGACCAGGTTAACCGGGCCCTTCTGGACATGGAGTCCGTGCTTCCCCTGGGTCACTTATACGTGCAGCACAAACTCATATCAGTGACAAGTGCCGAACATGTGCCTGATGTCCGGATGGTTTTCAGCATCAAGATGCCCGTCTTCTTCGAAAGGGACGCGTGCACAGCCCAGGCCACGTCGGTCCAGCTGTGCTGGCACGTGCCAGAGCAGGAGGGGGACAGCGCTGGCGAGCAGTTCGAGGTGCGCTACACGCTCCTGAACCCGAACACCGCGGAGGAACAGCAGCACACTGGGGTCATCACAGCTTCCACTTTCAGCATACAGATCTGCGACCTGCTCCCGGAAAGGAGCTACCAGTTTTCCCTCAAGAGAGCCCAAGCCTCCGATTTAGTCTATGATTTGTGGAACGACACGCTTATGCTCACAACCGTGTCTCAATCTGCAGGGTCTGCTGGGAGCAAAACTTAAAGGATCAGGGTGGAAGACTGGAAATGAATAATCTGTCATATTTCAAAAGACAAAGATGAAAAGATAAAGAAGCACTATTCAGTATCATACCTACTTGCATCGTTTCTTCCAAAAACAAACATATTCCTTGTGAAAAAAAATCATTTTTTTTTTCTCTGATATTATCAAATACATGCAGAGCATATGTAAGTTGCATGTTATTTATTTAGTAGATGCTTTTGTCCTAAGTGATGTATAATTGAGAATTACACTGAGTAGAGTTATTGGGGCTGACAGCATCGCTCAAGGGATCAATGATGAAGTCAGTCAGTCAAACCAGGACCTTCCGATCACAGACAGTGTTTTAACCCACTGAACCAGGCACCACTGCCTCAGACGCTAAAAGAAATTATAAAACTGAGAATGGAGTGACCATTATGGCCTTCCTGTGGTGTTAGGGTTGGCACCAACCCGCTTGTAAGCTTAAAATCCATAAAAGCACCACATAAATGTATGTACTGAATCAGGGCTTTTTGACTTTATCAGGAACCTCTATTTAAACAAAGAAAAAAAATCATTAACTTATAAATGCTCTGGTCAACATTATAACAGCTCTGGTATTGGGGTCGGCACGACCCCCTTTTTTAGTTTAAAACGCATAAAAGCACCACATAAATTTGAGTGCTGCATCAGGAAAATCTATAAAAAAAAAATTTTATACATAAATAAAACAATTCACTAGCTACGGCATGCACAGGCATGTAAGACAAGATAAGACCAATTCATTTCATTTATTTAATTCACTTGAGGCTTATTTTACCATTATTTTTTATTGAAAAATGAGAGGTATGCTATCAGATTAAGGTCCAGAAAGCCTCACGAAAAATATTAAAACCAATCTTTTCATGGATTAGGAAGCCTAACAAGGTAACCAAGAGGTAAGAAACAAATTGGATGATAAATAATTGTTTTGAGGGTATTTTGTGCCTGATTTAAGATTTATGATTTAATCTAACATAAGATTTAAGAGAAGTCTAACATAAGAGACGCGTACAGAAAGCTAACACAGGATGAAGGGTAAGCAGTGAGCACAGACGGTGGTTTGGACTGAAAAACTAGATACTGCTGCAGTGAAACCAGCACATGCAAGCAGTGAAACCAGCACATGCAAGCAGTGAAACCAGCACAAGTGAAACCAACCAAGCTCAAACACAATTCTCAAATTCTATTGGTTCACCTTGGCAACAAGGTAAAATCCACCCATTCTGCTCAGTTTACCAGAACATGTCTCGACTGCTAGGCTCCTACTGGAGATATGAATATAGATATTGATTACATGACATTGACTCACTGTAAATACTTGGTTGTCCTTTGATTAATGATTAACGTATTGACATATTGTCATTGAATCACTGCAAATACATGGTTAACATATGATTAATATGATTAACATGATTACTTATACATTTGCACTACCGCATAGCTTGCTATATATTGTCTGCCACAACTATTTTATAAAGCTATAACTCGCTGTGCACCAGTTGGGGCAGCTTCGAATCTCTTCCTGCAAGTGGTTTCTCCCCCCCCTTTTGTTCCGCTGTCTGCTTCTCCAAGGCCCGAGCTTTCCTCAGGGTCTGCGGAACTTACTGCAGACAGCTATCGCGAAGCGAGGTCACACAGTACTCAAAACAATCTCTTCTTGCCTAAGGCCTAAGACACAACAGACCCAATATGCCAACCTCCCGGGCCTACCAATGTCCAATTTTGCTTCCACATTGCAAGCAGTGAAACCAGCACATTACTGGCCAAGAAGTTCCATCTGCAAATGATTCTCTCTGAAATCATACCCTTTTTACTGTTTGAAGATTAGTGGGTCATATAGGAGATCTACTCAGGAGACCTACCGTAAAGTCCAGAACACACACACTGTATGTGTATGCATGTATATATATATATATATACACACACACGTCATACCTATAGTACTTTGTACAGTAGCTCTGCAGTTGTAATTGCAATTTTGATTATTAGAAACAGATACTATTTTACTTTACAAGTCCCTTTACTTTCTCCATGTTAGTCGTCCGCCACCTGTAGCGCTGGGGGTTAAAACAGGCTGCAAACAGGCTGTGTCTGGGTTTGAACCAATGACCTGCTGATGACAGGCACACAGGCTTAGCCCACTGCGCCACACACTGCCGCCCACGCTTTAAGTTACATATATTAAATATATGTATAATAATCGAAATTGCAACTGCAGTGCTACCATGTAAAGTGCTATGGAGAATTAGCACAGGCAAAAGTCAATCAAGAGGTTAAGGCTTTAAATTGAATTTACCAATTAATAAAGCATTTTTCACTTCGGGGTGTATTCTCCCATGCACTTTTATTGGCGTTTAAGTGTACCTGCCTACACTCTTTGGGTGGAGAAACACCGAAATGGGTGCATCGCATCCTTTAAGTGCATTTTACGTCTTAGGTGCACTTAAGTGCATTTTTCACTATTTCGGCTTTGATTGAATGGACTGATACCTAGACCAGATATCAGAAGCCCAGAAATGATCTCAGCTCTTTCTCATTGCTATGGATGGTTCAATCTTTTACAGTTGCTACCTTGTTAGAACATAAGAACATAAAATGTACGTGACCACAGAAAGCATGCTGTCAGAAATGAAGGTCAGAGGGTGAAAAGTTGAAGTTTGGAAAAGCTGTGAGAAAAATATTAAAATCTCTGATCTATATATCGCTACATCGTTAGTAAATGATTATACCTCTCCTTAACCTATGTGAAAAAATGCTGTCCTTCTTGGCCGGCCTTCATGTTAAGTCATGTTGTGTCTTATGCCTGTTTACAGAGATGATGGTCGTGTAAATGTGAAACTGAGAGGGAATGTTTGGAATGGTGAGCAGTTACGGAAAATGGTCCTACAGATTCCGGCCTTACTCCTCCAAAAATGCAGAGGAAGCTTTCGCACGACATCGGGGGTGCATAACGTTCCAGATGAGAGATGAATAGATATTTCCCCTATTTATTAAATCATCACTTCACAATAGTACTATTACTGAGATGTTTTCTCTGCTGTAAGAGAACCAAACAAGGTTGTGATGGTTAGATACAGCCTGAGAGAAGCATACGGACTAAAGCATATGTGGTCAAGGTAAACAGCACCCCAGCACAGACATGTAAATAATTTGTGGTTCTTTATTTGCCAACTGCCCGGAATAATAAAATACAGGCAGCAGGATTTTATTTCCTGTTCCTTTTTTATTTCAATTAAAAAAAAAACGAAAGAGAAAGAAAGAGAGTAGAAGCACTTCAAATACAAACCGTCTCAGAGCATACGTCCCAAGTAAAACAAAAACTTCCTTTTATATCTGATCATTGTGGCATCCAAAATACGGCAGTGGGCATCAACTGTACGGAAATTACAGGAATTAATAAAAACACTGTTAGCAACAGTATCAGAAAACCCACCCACTTTCAAGACTTTGTATATTTAAAACAAAAAAAAAACAATAAAACATTTTGAAAACCCATGTCCCAGTTCCTTTAGAGACTCCGCTCCATTTCAGCACGGCACGTGTACAAAGCACAGCGTACACACCACGTGTACACAGCACAGCGTACACACCACAGCATACACACCACGTGTACACAGCACAGCGTACACACCACAGCATACACACCACGTGTACACAGCACAGCGTACACACCACAGCATACACACCACGTGTACACAGCACAGCATACACACCACGTGTACACAGCACAGCGTACACACCACAGCATATACACCACGTGTACACAGCAAGTGTACAAAGCACAGCGTACACACCATGTGTACACAGCACAGCGTACACACCGCAGCATACACACCACGTGTACACAGCACAGCGTACACACCACGTGTACACAGCACAGCGTACACACCACGTGTACACAGCATAACGTACACACCACAGCATACACACCACGTGTACACAGCACAGCGTACACACCACAGCATACATACCACGTGTACAAAGCACAGCGTACACAGCAAGTGTACAAAGCACAGCGTACACAGCACAATACTAAGACAACATGAAGCGTACATGGACTTAACAGCAAGCATTGAAAACAAAACTATTAATAAACACTTTAGAAATTTAAAAAAAAATGAAGCATGTCCTGTTTACATTGGAGATATTTTATGTATATATTTACACACACACATATTATATATTTGCACGTAGAAACATATTCACATTCCAAACTGAAATCCCATCATACAGCCAAAATCAAACCACATTCGACAGCAGAAGATCATCAATCTCTACAGAGGTCCTATGCTTTAATATTTTAACCCTATTAGTCGATATTATGATAAAATGAGTATTCAGAAGTGGACTGATGATTCAGTTCTTGAGTATCCTCACATGTGGTCCACCTGCGTTACCACATGGACAAAAAAACAAGCAATTCTCCACAAGCAGCCATTAAACTCCTAAAACTCCTTCCTCAAAGTGACATTACACTCTTAACTCTGATGGAAAATAGCCCAGTTGAATTTCCCATGAATAATATAAGTACCAGAACATTGACTATTTTCCTACAGCAATGACGTTTTCCCACCCGGTTACATTCTCCCCTGCTAACAATCGACATCCTCGATGACTTGCTTAATTGGTCTGGGAAGCTTCCTGTAAGCAGTACCTATGTATCAACACTGAAACCACCTCCATACAGAAACTGCATTGCAAGCTGACCTAGGGAAGTGGAAGGGGTTTGTATGCATCCCAGCATTAACTCGCTTGCTCCCCCATAAAGGATAACTTTGCCCTGAGGTTTGCAATCAAGAATTACCACTGTTAGGTGCTACTTCCGGCACATTATTTCTCTCTGTATCCAGTAACTCCTCTACTGTATGTCATGGGTTACAGCTCCAACATCCTCACTTACTGGCTGAACAGGGTCATTCTCAAACTCCTCTTCTATGATAAATCATAATTAAATCAACATCGGACCCTACACTTGTGGATCATGGATTTGTGCTATGGCTGGGGAATTTCCCTCTTTAATTCTGGGCCTTGTGTTTCACATTGACGCAGTTCTGACCTATGAACCCTTTTCAATGGCCTTTCTTCCAGCAGCACAACAGAATAAGTCGTCCCTTGGATTTCTACTACCTGAAGGACAGTATGTCGCTAAGCAACCTAAATTCTATTTCTGCCCAAAGAACAATGATGTAAGTAAACATGCTGTCCTACAGCTACCGGTGGGCAGAACACCTTCTAATTTTGCCAGAGAATTCTCTCAGCTGCTTTTTGTTCAGGATACTCTTTAGCTCACTCATGTGCCTCCCTTAGCCTTTCCTTCCGTGCACAGACAACCAGTCTCGTTTCCTGTCCAGATCCTGTCCCAAACCTAGTATAACATCCACAGGGACATGGCATGTACATCAAAAAGCAGATAATACGAAGAGTACCCAGTGGTGGAATGCCGAACGACGTTATATGCATAAACCACCTCAGCTCAGAATTTACACCACTGCCTACAGGTGTAGTAAGTCATGGAGAGTTTGATACCTCTCACACTTTGCTATTCCCTCTGGTCTATATGGAATTGTTCACGTTTTTTTAGCCCTGTATTATTTGCAAAATTCAGCAATGAATTTGAAAATTGTGACCCTGGTCCGATTGTAACTCCCATTTGCAAATTTCTCATGTTCTTATGTAACCTCTCAAGAATGCCATACCTGAGGAACCTCACCCTGAACAGGACTTTTGCAGTTGTATCAGCCTTCTGGTCTTTTGTAGGAAACAATGAATCAATTGTGTGAAAACATCAGTCACAACGAAGACATTTTCATGACCATCAGAAGCAGGGTCTACCACCATGAAGTCAACCGCTACAACCTCAACTGGTCTAGAGGCTAAAAACGCTTTAACAGGGGCATGTACCTTGGGTTGAGGCATCTAAGTCAGTATGCAACACTGGAATCTTTTCACCCACATATGAACATTGTAATACATACCCACCCAAAAACACTTTTGTTTCAACAGGTTTACTGTTTGTTCTACGCCCTGGTGCTCCATGCTGTCATGCACACTCCCTAAGAATTGATCTTTAAGGCAAGTCTGTAAGAGAAGTTGCCATCACTCACCAAACCAAGAGTCATCGATCACATACTATATATTCCTTTTACATGATTCCAGTGCTTGAGAGGATATTTTACTGGTTTTGACAGTGTCAACCTTTCGTGGCTACTAGGCCTTTCCTATGGTTGTTAAAATCTTGTCTAGCTCTGATTGAAAGGAACCCGGGGATTTCACTTGCACTACACTAACAGGAAGACTATTCCATACTCTAACTACACAATGTGTAAAGAAGTGCTTCCTCAAGTTCATTTTAAAATATAAGAACTCATAAGGAGCCTTAGTCGTTAGTGTCAGTTCCAGTCCCTTCAGCAGATGTATGACGTCCCAGAAAGTTGACTTCCTGTTGAAGAAAATCACATTTTTGCAACTTGACTTTGAGATACAGTCTCTTCAACATAATCTCCAACCATTCAAGGTGCTCTCCAAAGCTACGGGAATTACATAAAATATCCTCAAGACAGACTAGCATAATTTGGAATATGAGATCGCTCATGGTAGGTTTGCTGGCCCACTGCATACTCCAAAAGGCATCCATAAGTATTTGAATAATCCAAAACGTGTAACACATGCTGTTTTTGGTCGACCCTTTTGATGAATACCAACCTGGTGGTAGCCACTGGCTAGATCAATAGATATGAGAATAATGTGGATCCCCTCAGCATGCATTACAACAGGTCATGAATAAGCACTAGAATCATCCTGAATAACACCCTTTCTCATCAACTGGGAGATGTGCTCCTTCCCTTTCTTGTATTACGTAGGGGATATATGCTTATAGGGCTGAGTGATTGATGTCATCCGTTAAATGGATTTTGTGTTGGACTCTGTCAGTATAGCCCAAATCCTGATCCTTCATGGCAAAAATATGCAAGTATTTCTGAAGGAGGACAGCTAATTGGGCCTGCTGTTCTTCTGTGCCCCCAACTCATACTGCATTAAGACTCGACTGTTTATCAGATGGCTGAGAGACTTGTATCAATTGTGACCTGCTCAATACAAGCAGAGACCCTGTGGAATTTTACAAGACTTCTGCTTCCACTAGCGTGACCCTGACGCAACATGTTTACTGCTAACGTGCGGCAGCTAAGCGAGATCTCTATTATTCTCTACAAACTTGTACAAAATATCATTTTAACAGCTTTAACAAAATAAATAGCTCAATAGCTGAAACATAATCCACGTATAACAGGTTGTTAGAGCACCGTCAACTTTCAAGGACTTTATCTTCCAAGCCTGGGGTTTTCCCGCCAACTCCTGCTTCACGCGAGTAACACCATTTTACATTTACATTTACATTTACAGGATTTGGCAGACGCCCTTAGCCAGAGCGACTTACATAAGTGCTTCGAGACTCTGCAATGAATTTCCGATGCTAGCTCAATAAGGACCCAAGCTATGAATACTATCTCTGAGAACTCCATTGAGTAGTGCAGAATTTTTTTTTTTTTTTTTTTTTTTTTTTTTTTTTTTTAAAAACACACCAGAATAAGAGTCGAGAAAGAATATAGAAGTTCTACGTCAAGTATTTCTGAAAAAGAAATGTTTTGAGTCGTCGCTTGAAGACAGTCAAGGATTCAGCTGTTCGGACATCTAGGGGGAGTTCATTCCACCAATTAGGTGCCAGGACAGAGAAGAGCCGAGATGCGTGTCTTCCTTGTGCCTTGAGGGGAGGAGGGACCAGTCGAGCAGTGCTGGAGGATCGGAGAGATCGTGGTGCAGAGCGTGGTGTGATGAGGTCCTTTAGGTAGGATGGTGCCAGAGAATTTTTGGCTTTGTATGCCAGCATCAGTGTTTTGAATCTGATGCGTGCAGCTACAGGAAGCCAGTGGAGGGAGCGCAGCAAAGGAGTGGTGTGGGAGAACTTGGGAAGGTTGAAAACAAGACGAGCAGCTGCATTCTGAATCAGTTGGAGGGGACGGATGGCGCTCAGTGGTAAACCCGCTAGAAGCGAGTTACAGTAGTCAAGGCGTGAGATGACGAGGGACTGGACGAGTATCTGGGTAGCCTGAGTGGAAAGAAATGGACGTATCCTCCTGATGTTAAAGAGGAGAAACCGACAAGAGCGAGAAAGACTGGCGATATGTGAGGAAAATGACAACCGATCATCTATGGTAACTCCAAGGTTTCTAGCAGAAACCGAAGGACGGATCAGGGAGTTGTCGAAAGAGATCGCAAGGTCCTGGAGGGGGGATGAGTCAGCCGGGATGTAAAGCAGCTCAGTTTTACTAGTGTTGAGTTTTAGCTGGTGAGTGGTCATCCAAGATGAGATGTCTGCCAAGCATGTAGAGATCTTAGTGGAGACATGAGTGTCTGAGGGAGGGAAGGAGAGGATGAGTTGAGTGTCATCGGCATAGCAGTGGTAGGAGATGCCATGTGAGGATATAACTTCGCCAAGAGATTTAGTGTAGAGGGAGAATAGGAGAGGGCCAAGAACCGAGCCCTGAGGGACACCGGTGGAAAGACAACGTGGAGTAGATGTGGATCCATTCCATGTCACTTGGTATGTTCGGCCTTCTAGGTAGGAAGCCAGCCAGCGCCAGGCCAGGCCACCAATGCCAAGACTCCTAAGGATGGATAGGAGAGTTTTGTGGTTGACCGTGTCAAATGCTGCTGATAGGTCAAGAAGGATGAGGACAGATGACAGTTTGGCTGATCTGGCACCATGGCTCCTCTTCCTTGTTTTGAGTGCAGTATGTTTAGCTATTCTTCATCCATCGTTAGCGAAATGTTTATCAGTGAGGAGTGTCAGTTAGTTGTTAGGCTGATGGAGAAGATTGTAGTGTATATGTCCGCGACAGTCATTCTCTCCCCTCACTCCAGCAGCAGAGCCTTTGCAGCGAGGCGAGTGGGTGACGACTGGGTGGCATAGTTGTAAATCCAAACCTAATTCACACCGGCACCATTCGCCTGTGACTAGACCCCGATTTCGGATTCCCCTCCTGGTTTTGTTTGTACCCGGCTCTTCCAATAAACCTGCTTGCCTCCAAATCTAGGGGTCCGTCTCCTCCATCCTCATCGGGTACCACATCTACTGCCTTGAGCTATAGATGTTTCAGCAAAAGCATCCAGAGGTTTTGGTGCACATACTAAACAAGCAGTGCAAAATTCACAAGTACAAAATCCATCCATGCATCCATTTTCCAAACCACTTTCTTACTGGGTCGCGGGGGGTCTGGAGCCTATCCCGGAAGCAAAGGGCACGAGGCAGGGAACAACCCAGGATGGGGGGCCAGCCCATCGCAGGGCACATTCACACACCATTCACTCACACATGCACTCCTACGGGCAATTTAGTAACTCCAATTAGCCTCAGCATATTTTTGGACTGTGGGGGGAAACCGGAGTACCCGGAGGAAACCCCACGACGACATGGGGAGAACATGCAAACTCCGCACACATGTAACCCAGGCAGAAACTCGAACCCGGGTCCCAGCGGTGTGAGGCAACAGTGCTAACCACTGCACCACCATGTACAACATAATTTATTTTTTAAAAGGCAATCTCAGTTGCTTTCCAGTTCCTTGGAATTCTATCCCCAGCTGTCAGATAAGTAGACCAGACAGCACACATATCAATTCTTGATAATAAATATAAATAAATATCAATTTTGAATAATACAACTTTGAGGAAGATGGAAAAAAATAAACAGATTCAAAGTTACATTAGTGAAATTTCACAAAAGCCAGGTGCTTGTGTTCCAGCCCTGGGCTGAGAAAAAAACTGTAGAGAAAGAGTAACGAGTTTAATCCATTCTAGCCTGCAAACTCAGGAAATGGGTCCTGGCAGATGGACAATTCATGAGCTCATGAAGACTGCATCTGTTCTTGTAAAGGGAACAATGGCTGCTAATGTGTTTCCTGTGTGATGTCAGTAGTTCAGTCAGTCATTCTTCGGAAAGCGAAAGTGATGTGTGTTGACAGTACATAGGAAATTGGCAGCGCCAGTCTCCCGCCACAGGTGAGACACACGAGACATCTGCTGCAAGTTTGCCACATTGTTACCAGTTAGTGTGAATCCTTTAATGTGGTTTGCAAGAGCATTCATCCTATGATGTCATCACTCACAACTTCACATGCAGTAAGTAAAGGGCTTCAATCTGCGTCAGGTTACACTGCCGTAACCTTGAATATGGTAGTTAACCAGAATCACCCCAGAACAAATGCCAAGCTCTCTAACTGGGCAAAGATTGCAGCTGGCTTCAGACCACACTGTCAGCACCAAGTACATAACACCATGAAATGTAAATCTCAAATGTTCCTAACAAGGGCAGCAGTCCTCAAGCTGTTTCATTATAACAATAATATTTACTCTTGGAAGCTGGCCAAGACAATGTTTCTTAAAGTAACCCAGACACAGTGGGTGAACGGCTAGTTTAAATACATTATTAACTATTACGATAGATGCATAGACTGGTTTAAGCTCCATCGCTTGTAGTTCATGCTAAAGGTCACACTATGGTCTCACTGCTGAACTTATTTTACCCCCTATGACTTTAGTTTCCACTTATCATGACTCACAGGTTGTATATTACTGAATTGTCCCTGGACCATGAAATGGAAAACAATGCATTATCCAAATCAAGACACAAACCAGAAGAGAGACGCAAAAATGAGATTACGGTAAATACTTTCAAAACATTTCCCACCTTTAATGTGACCTATGACCTGTACAATTCAACTGGAAAAACAAACTAATCTGTTAGTGGGAAAAATATATAAAAACAAAAAGAAACGTACAATAAGCTGGTTGCATAAGTATGTACACTAGGGTGGGGTGAAATACTGTATATACATAAAACATTCATGGTGTGCAAGTTTGCAAGCGATGTGTTCTTATGCTGAAGCCGGGATATTCTGTACACTTCTTATCGCTGCTCCAAATATACAGATCATAAAAAATGGAGTGAATATATACAACTGTGCAGGTAGTGACCGAAGCATCTGAAAAAGTGTGTGACTTCAACAACAGAGATGGTTTCAGCAGAGCAAAACTGAAGTCACGAAAGAAAATGCCTGTTTTTGAGACGAAAGCTGACTACAACATGTAGACTGTAGAGTGTAGACTGTGATTGTAAGTACTCGCAATGTTTAGTTGCTTACTGTTTTTGCTTACTGTTTTTGCTTACTGTTGTTGCTTACTGTTGTTCAGTGTTCACTGATCATCATGTTCATTGTTCAATGTTCATGTGTTAATAATACAGGTTTGAGACAAAGTTGAATTATACACAAAGAGCGCACAGGTTGCAGCGTACAGAGAATTTTATTAGAAACTTTAGCCGCGATGTGGAACCTTTAAATATTAACCAATATGAATAAAATTTTGTAGGCTAACTATGCTGTTTAAGTAGAATCCTTTCTGCTGTACCGGAATAATTAACTCCCGAAAAAAAATTCTTTCGAACATTGGAGTTATGCGGGGAAAATCAACTTTTTTGGGAAATTATGAAATTTCGATCTCGTTGCGGAACCTGAAAATATGAACCTATTTCAAAGATATTTTGCATGTTTAATAAGGAGGTACAGTGACAACTTTTCCGCACGACTGGAAATTCCTTTTAGAAATTTAGATTTTTTCACCCCACCCTAATGCACACCCTTAAAGTATTGCTTTGCTGAAGCACCTTTTGATTTAATTACAGCCTTCGATCTTTTTGTGTTCATGCCTGCCATCAGTTAATGTAACTCTGATTAACCACAAATAAAGCTCACCTGTCCTAGTGGGACTTTCCTGGAATTTACTCAATGAAGTCACGTTTGAGATTTGGTTGTGTACACTTTTTATATTCACTTTAAATAAAACATACAAGGCAAACTATCAGGCCTCATTCCCAACCTATCTGTAGTGGCGTTAGACTTATAATTATTATTATTGTTATTATTATTATTATTGTAATTATTATTATTATTGTTGTTTATTAGTAGGAGTAGTAGTAATTATTTTATTATTTAATATTTAACATCAAAGAGGCGGCATGGTGGTGCAGTGGTTAGCACCGTTGCCTCACACCTCTGAGACCCGGGTTCGAGTCTCCACCTGGATTACATGTGTGTGGAGTTTGCATGTTCTCCCCATGTCGTCGTGGGGTTTCCTCCGGGTACTCCGGTCCCCCCCCCCCGTCCAAAAACACACTGAGGCTAATTGGAGTTGCTAAATTTCCTGTAGGTGTGTGTGTGACAGTGAATGGTGTGTGAGTGTGCCCTGTGATGGGCTGGCCCCCCATCCTGGATTGTTCCCTGCCTCATGCCCATTGCTTCCAGGATAGGCTCCGGACCCCCCGTGACCCAGTAGGATGGAAAGTGGTTTGGAAAATGGATGGATGGATTTAACACCAATGTTGATATTAGCCTTGGATGCCAGATGGCCTTTGTGGGTGGGGGGGACTGTCATGCCCGGCTCGTACGCTCCTCGTTTGTGCCACGCCCCCTGATTACCCACGTGTGCTTCCCTGATCGTCCTCAGCTGTGTCCGATTATTTTGATCAGTCTCGTCCATTTAAGTCCTGGTCTTGCTTGTATCCATTGTTCCGCGAAAATCGTGACAGGGACCAGCACAGGATTTTAATTCCAGGCATTTTTCTTTAGTTTGTATTCCCTAAGCCATGGACCGTGGAAGTGGGAGCAACTAAGATCATCACAACGCAATGATGAAAAAAATGCCAACAAATGATTTAATGCAAAGTGATAAAGCTTCATTAATAACAGTCTGAATTATATCTATGTTTTTTTTTGAGTTTTTCAAATTGCACGTTGTTTTACATTTAGGCTGGAGTCGGCAATCAGTGGCCCAGATATAACGATGATTAAAAACTAGCTTGTGGGTCAGTGCTTTCGAGAGCCCTGACTTACATGCAGCTTATTAAATAATAGTGCTTTTTGACAATGACGCCGGTCCAGACTTCAAGTTGGATTTGTGATATCAGATGGTAGCAAGGCCAAGATTAACTTTATGTCTGCTTGCATGTGCTTACAGTCATTTCTACCAAATATCCCCTTAGCAAAACCAATCATAAATGTCAAGCATTATGTTTACATGATCGCTAAATTCCTGGCTCTTACCCACAGGTGGTCGCTGTGCCCCCCCCCCCCCCCCCACCTGCACAGACAGGTGAATGCTGGGATGGGATGAGGCTGGTTGGTCTCCAGGATTCTGAGTTTCAGCTGAAGGGCATTTGTGCTATTTTCTGCTGTTTTATGATGCCAGCAGTAACTCCTACACTTTGCCATGCAGAGACAACTGGGAGCTGCTACTTTATAACATTTGACTTTGGACAAACTGTGTCAGCCCACTGGGAGAAGGACAGGAATAAATCTGTAGCAGTATATTCACTGGATGTCGAAAATATGTAATATACAGTATATGATCGTCCATGGAACTGGTGTGTTTTTTTTTAGCTAAAGAGTTAAACAAGCATATAATTGTGTCCATCATGCCATATGTGAGTAGCCCAGCCACTGGTCAGTTCCGTCTCATACTGTTAGAGATTTTAAGAAAAACATTTTTTAAATGTGGGTGTTTTAGCTGTATAGGGATGATTGATGTGTTTTGCACTTTATGAAGGAGAAAAACTGAATCAGCACATGTAGGAATTAGGAGGTTATCCCTGTCTGCAGCCAGGCCAGGAGGAAGTGACAGGCAACAACAGTCACAGGAGACAGGCCGTCCGGTCCAGCCCACAACACGTAATATGATACAGATTCACGCTAACACAGTAAAGTAATGTGTTTGTCTAAACCTACACCAGGCTGCAAGATATTGCCCCATAAATTGGTACATGCTTGGGCAATGTGCAAAAAAAATGCAACCGGTTGAGCAACAGTGTTCTTTGGAAATACCAGTAGTTTTTATTTGTGTGATGTATTCAATATTTCGTTTAATGCATTAAAATGATGAGAGGCTTTGGCCACCAACACTTTTGTTCCCAGTGCCACCAGTGTTTGCTTTGCTCACTTTCGGTTCCCACAGCTGCTAAATGTCTCAGCCTGTACAGTGCATACACGTTAACATTTCTCTGTGTATCCTGCCCTCACAAGAGTAAAACCGCACAGAAACCCAAACCCCACCCTAATGATCCGCATCCCCCCGGTCGTTTCTTCATGATCCGAGTAAGAAGGTGGTTATAGCACCAGAAGTTAAGGGTTGATGTTCCAGCCTTTTCACCGGGGAAAGATTAACTTTTGGTTAGTCCCTGAGTAATAAACATCTCACTGTGCATTTTCAGATATTATATGATGGACGATCAAATTAAAAGATCATTTGAAATGGGTTAACACATAATAGTTTAAGGGATAATTTTAGGTTTTTGCATTTTATTTATTTATTTGTTTGTTTGTGTGTTTGTTTTATTTACTGCTAGAGATCAGGCATGACCGGGGATGGGGGGTAAGTAACCTGGCCCAAGTCACATGATTGAAAGTGCCCCTCCATCACCAACGAACATGCAAAATGGAACATCCCCCCACCCAATTTCAGCACCTGCCCCTCAAGACGTTTCCACACAGCAGAACTTCGAATGTACGATATATCACTTAGCATACCGGTGTCAGTAGATATTGCTACTGAAATTAGCTTACGTGCAACCCCCCCCCCCCCCCCCCCCCGAAGTACTCACACCCTCCGCACTGCCGACACAGAACAGCTACACAATGGGTTGTATTAAGCTGACGCCATTGTTCAAAGTACGCATGAATGATAACAAGGCAGCGGTCCTTTCACTGGGAAATAACAGCAGCAAGAAAAACCCAGTAAGTTTCGTTTGTTTACATTTCGTTTCATAAAAATCAAGACAAAGAAAGACGATAAATGGAGAGTGAAGAATTACCAGAAATGTTTCGCAAAGCTTGGCTAAAAGCCAAGAACAATCAAAAGAACAATGGTACTGTACTGTCAAGAAGTGGCATGTTGTGTTTCCTTAGCGTTTCCGATGCGATTGACGGTATTTCAATTAAATTTATTAAAAATATGTATTGTATTCTCCAATCTCCCCTGGAAGGGAGGTTGTACGAAGTATTAAAAGCAGGGCTGCCAATAATCGTGGCACGTGTTTTTGTTAAAGATAATTATTTCTTGATGAAGGATTTTTTTTCTTGGAATAAATTTATGTTAATGAAAGGTTGGATTTTTCTCAATTTTTCTGTGTGACACGAAGCTACTTCACCAAAAGGTGAATTTTTTTCTAACCCTTTTTTAAAATCTTTACACGGGGTGCCAATAATTGAGGGCGCTGTAAATCAGGCTAGCTACTTTTGTTACCAATTACTAAATTTAATTTATATCACATAAACGCAGGAGTTTTTATAGCCACTGAGCCTGTGTAAAAGGGAGAACCAACCGGTGAATTTGATATTGTGTATGATATGCATGACAAACACAGGTCCCATTTTTATTTTTTGAGTGTATATCTAAAAAACAAGTTTCTTCGACTCTGTGCACCCTACTGTAAGACAAAGTGGGAAATTCCCGCACTATGATTATTAAGAAAGCATTATCATACCTCATTGCTTGTGTTTTTAGACTTTATGATTAACTATGGGGGTAGCTTATTTCCTTCAAATGTTGTGAAGAAATGGCTCAGTCCCATTTGCCTGAACAAAATACGCCCTTTTATGGTCCTGAACACTCACTATAAATTGTTTATATGAAACTTTCTTCTGCACCGAAACGAAACATCAAACTTTTTCCATCTGTGACATTCCCTGGTGAAATGCCTGCTATGCACAAACTGTGATGTAACACACGTGATGTAGGATGCTGGCAGATCATTTCACTTCCTCCTGTACCCAGGGCTGGATTTTTTCATAGAATGCACACGGATACCATCATAGGCAGTTCTAAACCCTATTTAGTGGGGCTGACAGAGAATAGTCTCTCTAAATCCATTTAGCGATTTCTCCCCCATTTTTTAATACATTTCATACTCCCAGCTTGGCAAACTATGTTGTGCCGATCCCCCCTCCTCTAGGTAAATTTAATCATGGGGGGGATGACGTCTTGGATGTCTTCAGCATACCATGCCCCCCATGGAAAAAAATGACAAAACCCATCTACTTAGGAAAACTCCCCACCCCGCGCCCAACCCTACCCCTACATTATTCTATGTAATTGCTACTCGCATCATGAGAAATGTTCCAACTGCATTAGAGGCACTCAACCGGCAGATTCCGGACAGAAACGATCACCCCCCCCAACCCCCTAATACATTCTCGTATAAATTTAGGTATATGTAAAAACGTTGTATGGTGACGAAATAAAGTTGCAACAGAACCATAAATGAAAGTAAAAACGCATCCATAAGTCCCGTCTAACAGACCTTTTCAGGAAAACGGAGACTTGCAACAAGCAACGGTATAGGAAAGAGTTTGATATGGGGTGGAGGCAGGGACGGATTATGGGTTGTGTGGGCCCCTGGGCAAAACGTTCGCGAGGGCCCCCCACCACCACCAGCACCACCACCACAACCACCACAATTCAAGGGCCCTTGGCAGCCAAACGCCCTCCCTATAGGGTCAGGGGCCCTTGTAGGCAGAGGATCAAAGAATGTAGGCCCTCTAAAATAGACAAAACGAAAATACATTGTTGATAAGCGTTGCAAATTGTTTTGGGCTAGGGGCCCCACGGGCCCCCTGCACCCCAAGGGCCCCTGGGCGGCGGCCCCGCTGGCCCGGTCCGTAATCCGTCCCTGGGTGGAGGGCAATTCAATGGAAAGGTCCATTTCTAGGGGGGGCGATGAAGTGGAAACCCATGCCCCCCCCCCCCCACCACCAGTTCCTATGCCCTTGGAAATGGATGTGGGCGACTCTGATAACTGGACTCTGTCTTCACTCCAATTACCCTAAATGAGGGAAATGGAGAGAGAGAGAGAGAGAGAGAGAGAGAGAGAGAGAGGGACCAATAAGGTCACCCAGGAGAGCCTGGGAATGACACAGTGCACTTGTGCATGACTTGTTAGCATGTATAATAGCTTACAGTAATTATGCTCAGTATTGATACTGACGCCTGTGCCTTCGCCCTCCTCCCAATGACTGGATGTGTCTGTACTGTCTTGAGCTACAAGGTCACCTCTGTTGAGATCCGTGGCCACAGCGGCACCTCAGGCTAACCTTCTGACAGTCACCTGCAGTCCGAAGGGGGAGCTGAATATCACACTGCTGTTTCGCTCCTTGACTTACGACGGCCCTCACAGCACACTGGGCAGCACCGTCATCTCACATCTCCAAGGTTGGGGGTTCGGATCCCACCGCTCTTCTCTTGTTCTTTTGGCCTGTTTGCTTCTCCTGTGGCGTGTCGGTTTCCATCCACAGTACAAAGACATGCAGTTAGGCTTCTGGGCATCTGTAAACTATCAATAATGTGTGAGCACATGTTTATGTCTGTGACGGACTGGTACCCCAGCCACAGTGTACTCCTGGCAGCGGCTGTGCACATACTTCCTGAGTGCTCACTTCCAGCTGCCTTTGATGCCTATAAAATTACAACCTACCCTCTCTTTAGTGAAGTGAAGGTGATTAATTGTCATTGTTGACACAGTGTTGGACCAAATGTGTCCTCTGCGTTCATCCCATATGTGACATCGTGACATGGCAGGGGGCAGCTAATTCAGCACCCATACCCTGTGCTGCCTGGAATAGGGTAACCCTAACCCCCCCCCCCCCCCCCCCCCGCAGCACATTGACCAGGATTGGTTGGCCGCTTGACTGATTACTGCTAGTGGTAGCAGCTTTTGTTTCGTTTATTCTTATAAAAACCATACTGGGCAAAATGTAGGTTTTTAATTAAATTAGCTTGAATGACAACAAGAACTCAGTGACCTTTCCTTTAATTCCTCTCTAGCGTGTGAGTCTTAGAAAATGGTCTTTTTCTAATGCTATCCTTCCCGTAAATAACTAAAACTGGACTAAGTGTGTAATAAAATGTAGTTCGATCTCCATGCCTAAGGACTAAAACGAAATGTGTCAGTAGCTAGAGACTATACAAATTAGAATGAATCGATTCAACCATTATTTTATATTTAATCATTATTGCAACACTATACATTTAACAAGGCTCACAAATACATGACTAATATATAAATAAGGCCTAGCATATAACAATTTGCCAATATAGTTAATTAGGCAGCTCAGTATGCCCACTCAGCAACTTTTCTCTAATAATAATAATTAAAAACATAGCCCGTTTTTATTGTTCTTTCTTATTTTTATACAGACTGACACAAAAATATATATTGTACAAGCAATGAAAAATATAACACAAAATTAAGATTTTCTTGATTAAATAGACCGAAGTTAAAAGAAAGGAAAATAAACAATACCTACTAGTATAAATACATTTCAAACGTTCACGTTATTCCATTACGAATTTGCCCATAATTCATAAAAAAAATTAAGGACGATATTCAAAACATTTAAAACTTTTAATGACCTAAGAGTCGTAAGAAAAGTACATCGCGTAATTCACAATGCGTCAACTACGAAGGTCAAGGGTAACTTTGCAAAAGTGCTCAGGGTGTAATGTTACACGACTGGGGCGTACTGTATGGTCCAAGATAAGAGCTGTTATGGACGCATCTGTCAGCGATCCCAAAACTGTTCATGCAGCTGCGTCTATAGAGTCCGACTCCTGCGGCTTTTTGTAGATGACGACCCCCGCCATTCGGGACAGGGACATCCTGGCCCTCGTGCTGAACCCGTGGAAGCGCAGGAGAAAATCGTCGTTCCCCAGCAGATAAATCAAGGAATTGATGGCACTGTTCATGCTAGCCAGCCCGCGACTCACCTGGTGGGCGACGTAAATGTCCTTGTACGTTTCGTGGCAGGTGCCGTCCTGCTTAAATATCCTGGTCACCAAGTTAAGGTTCCTCAGCACGTGGTAGGGGATGAAGCAGACGGAGAACAGGATGATCAAGATGATGACCAG
Organism: Brienomyrus brachyistius; assembly: GCF_023856365.1. Taxonomy (NCBI): domain Eukaryota; kingdom Metazoa; phylum Chordata; class Actinopteri; order Osteoglossiformes; family Mormyridae; genus Brienomyrus; species Brienomyrus brachyistius. The sequence goes on from NC_064540.1 coordinate 456,869, forward strand.
TTTCAGGCACCGCTGCTTCAGCAGGGCATCGACGTTGGCTCGGGTTGCGAGGACCACCGCGACGTGGCCGTAGCACCAAAGGATGACGAACAGTGGGACGCCGAATCCAGTTATGGACCATCCGATGCTGTATGGAAGATAATCCCTGATCCGTTCGTCGGCTGTAGTGTCATAGCATGAATCGGATGAATTTTTCGGCGTCTTTTCAAAAAACATGTCGGGAATTATCTGGATCAGAACGGAACACCATACCAACACGCTTATCCCCATTGAATGTCGGGTCTTAATCCTTCCCATCACCTCCATGGTGTGGACGATGCCGAGGTACCGGTAAATGCAGATGCATGTGAGGAAGCCGATGCTGCCGTACAAGTTCAGATTGAAGCAGAACCTGGTCACCATGCAGAATGTTTTTCCGAAGATCCATATGCTTTTATTGTAGTAATAAACCACCAGGAAAGGCAAACAAAACACGTAGAGCAGATCGGCAACTCCAAGGTTTAGCACGAAGATGTTGATATTACCAAGTTTCCTCCAATTCTTCCTCACTGAATACAAACCCCAGAAATTACCGATAATCCCAATAATAAACACCAGAATATAAACGATGGGCAAAAATGTGTGCGTAAAATCCAAGTTTATTTCTGTGCAGTCGACGTTCTTCATTGGGTACCTCAAAGAGTGTTCTTCTAAGAAATCATGCATCATGGTAAGAAGCTTGTTTTAGCTTAGTTTGTATAATTTCTTTTAGTTGTCGTGTGTCTATTTGATAGCTAAGGTCCGTAACTGAAAGTTGTTTGTGTCTTTTAAAGACGAGTCTGCTCTCTGGGCTGCGTAAAAACGAGTCTGAAACGACACGCCCACGTGCCGCGAAGTATTTGCTCGCACAAGTTTGCGGCATGTCTGACCTTGGCTGCAGGATCTATGATGAAGACAGATAATGCAATAGTTTGATAGTGTCGGTCACATAAGACTGGATATGCAATCGTCATGTACTGTAAGTAGTTATATTCGAGATCCCCTTAGTTTGCTGGGTCTGGGGTTAGTGACTAAGATCTGGCATAGACTGATTAGTTTTGGCTTAAGGCCAGACATTCTGTGTATGCAACTCACCTTGCCTACATAAATGAGTCTTTAAATCTATATAGGCTGTTGAGCAATGGTCAGGCCCGGGGGAGTTATTAGGTACTGAAAAGATCAGGGACTAAGTCAAGTGTACCTACAGGGCGCGACGTTTTTTGTGTTGAAAGAAGTTTGACATCGGGGCTAAAATTCTAGGGACTAGGCTCGAAATACCTAAGGATTCACACCTAAGGATGCTCACGGCTGAAATACTATTAAATGGTGAAAATAATATGAATAAGAGATCCACCAAGATATCTTGGCAGCTTAGTCAACTTGGCAAACTTGTGACTCGGTTACTTTCAAACATGCATTATTTTTCAATTATATATATATATATATATATATATATATATATATATATATATATGTGTGTGTGTGTGTGTGTGTGTGTGTGTGTGTATATATATATATTTATATATATATATATATATATATATATATATATATATATATATATATATATATATATATATATATATATCAAAAACACGCATAGCAGTTTCAAGATCTAAAGGTCAAACGTACTTGTTTTTATTGATGTTAAACACACATTATATTTGCCGAAGATACTACGGTTTTCGTCCAAAAATATGTGGTTCAGAGACCTGGTGGTTCAAGTTGCCCATAGTGTGTGACTGCGTGTGTGTGCCCTTAGTTTTAGTGTGTTCCCCCCTCCCGACTCATGAGTTATTGCGAAAAGTCATAATGCCCTTCTAGATAAAAAAAAAAGAAAACGTTGCTGTTATTGAATTCACCAATGCAAACATTAACTTCAAAATATACGAGTAATAGCCTGCTCAGTATTTCATGACTCTCGCAGCATTTATATTTTGTTATTATTTTGCCATGTTCCTCTGCTTGATTTCTATCATGATCGGGACATGGAACAATTGTTACGTCCGGTGCAGGGAAGCCGGCAAAGTGAGCCGTGAATACTAGAAAATGGGGTAAACATGCAACCTTAATGACAGACCAGGGGAAACAGACTTCAACGCGGACTGAAATACACAAGACTAAACGGCAGGAAACGTAGAACAGCTGGCAAACGGAAGGATTCCACACGGGGTTTAACGAGGTAGGCGTGGTCCACGAGAGAGCTGGACGGAGGGACGTGACAACGATGGCGTACACCAGCATTGGGAATACGTACATTTATTATTAAATATTAAAAGTCAAACATTTAGGTAACTGCTAAGTTTAAAAAAGAAAGTAAATTATTTAACGAGAAGCACCTGTAATCTATGTTTTTCTGTTAATGTCATTAATGTGCTATCTTCACCACTAACATCAATAACAACATCACAAAGCACTCATCAGCTAACAGTTAGCTAAATGGTTATATACTGTACATTCGGTGCCCCCCTGTTCCCCATAATGGTTAGTTACAGCTAGGTAGTTCTGGGCAGAGCCCACTTTTGCCTCCAGAACTGTTTAAACTGTAGATGAGTTATGTGTTCAGAGAAGCCATTCTGTACAATACTGTACTGAGCTGTTATTTTTGAACTTATTGTTAGCTTTAATGAGTCTGGCTGTTTAACTCTCCCCTCTCTCATAAATCAGGTGTTTCTAGCCACAGAAATCCCCTTGTCTGGATATTTTTTGTTCGTCACACCATTCTCCTTAAACTCCGACACTGTGCATAGTGTGTTAAAATCCCAAAAATGTGCCTGTTTCCAAGATACTGGAACAAACACATCTGGTGCCAACAATCACACTACATTCAAAATCACTTATATCATGGATCTTAGCAATTGTAACGTTTCCGCTAAACAGGAAGTGAACCTCTTGACCCTGTCTCTATGCTGTATGCATTCACTTGTAGTAACATGGTTCACTGTTCAGAGGAGTTGCATCGTGCTTGACTCCTATCATCCTTCACACGGACTCTTCTCACTCCTCCCATCTGGCAGACGCTATCGCAGCATCAGGACTCAATCTTCCAGGATGCGGGATATCTTTTTCCCACTAGCCATTAGACTCCTGAACACACTCCCCCCCCACACACACACCCGGACTGCTAACAAGTTGACTCCTGCACATCTGCACTTTACACACAAACTCTGCTACAAGCATTTTTGCACTTCTGCCACTTATTTTCACATTTTCCATACATAACTATTATAACCTCCTCTACCTCTATCTCCAAGTATAGTATATTTTTTTGTATACCTTATATTTATTTACTTTGTTTACCACGTGCCGATTTGTTACATGTCTTTCTCTCGTCTGCACTGGAAAAAAAAAAAAAAACTGGAGCCACGTCATCTCGTCTCTCTATGTACCTGTACAGTATATAGCAGAGATGACAATAAAGTTTACTTTGACTTTGACTTTTGACTTTGAGTGGGCTGTTTGCTTCAGCCAGCAGGCGTACCTAATAAACAAACAACTGCGTATAGATTAATAAAAATCCACAAAATCATTTCAAAAGCACTTGATTGTTTCCTAAACAGTTACATAGGTGTTACACCATTCCTGTCAATGGTAATGATAAGAATATAGGCACTTCTTCTAATCTGTTAGGGAACGCAAACGGAAAACGTAAAGAAAATCCCTACCATAGTTTTCTGTATTGACTCTCCCTAGAAAAAAAATCATTCATTCATTCATTCATTCATTCATTCTATTCTGTTTCCAGCAATTACTTTTGGACCTGTGACCATGTACTGGATATGGGCTTGAAGATGGGTGGAACTTTTTTGGCTATTGTTTTCATTAGTTATTGCTATCAGATACAGGAAAAATGCTCGTTTTTATTATATCAGTAATTATGTATTAAAATATCTACCTCAGAAACAAGAAGCAGTGGGAAAAAGGAAGATGCAGTGAGCAGGGGGTTGCAGGGGATCACGGGATCATAGGCGATCACAAGGGATCATAGACAATCACAGGGAATCGTAGGGGATCACATGGGATCATATGTGATCGCAGGAGATCACAGGGGATCATTGGTGATCACAGGGGACCATAGGTGATCGTAAGAGATCGTACTGCCGTAGTTACCCCTTTGTGCATAGTTGTTGATGCACAAAGGAGTATATATCTGGTATATTTTCCCCTACCTCAGTATTATGGGTACATATATGGGTACATATACATTATATTGTAAAATCTGGTCATAGTTTGTATTTTCCATTAGCCACCATTGCAAAACAATTTTGTACATATGTTGTGTTTTCGATGAATATTTGGTGCTTCATAAATACCATTATGGGTAAACACTTGAAAAACATTAAAGTTGGGAAATTAGAAGTGGTTATGTGAGCAGTTTAACTGCGAGTGGAAAATGTATTTGAGTAAATAATTAATCACTGCCTGGGTGGCAATATAATGATTCTCACGAAGTCAAAGGCTTTGTATCAGCAGTTTAGCCCTTTGACAGTGATGATTATACCTGCCCTAGAGAGGCTTGATAAGTGAAAAACGAATTATATGACAAGCTCAAGGCAGAAGCGACGGCAAGGAGGAAGTTGGATGGGCAAAATTCGAAGCCTTGTTATAGACATTAGATCAAGTATTTATTGTCACCACATGTACAGCACCTATGGTTATCTTCTGTATTTATAGCTATCTCTCTTTATTTTAAACTGGCCTTTGCATGTGTACAAGAGGGAGCCTGTCGTGGCTTGACTTCAGGAATGTGAACAGCACCGCGCTGAGTGAATCATTTTCCATTCTCGTGTCAGGCTAGATATTTTTAACTTTGATTCAAGCAGGATCGAGACAGACATGCTGCTGAAAACGCAGTTTCCATCCCTGGACAGGAGAAACAAAGTAACGGGAGTTACGCTGACTCCTGACCAGATCAGGGAACATAATTATGTAGGATTGGTAAGCGTCGTTTGAACAAGCAGCCTTGTGAAGCTAATGCAGGACACCTGCTGGTGAAATTAGGAAGTGCAGGCAGGGCAAACGTAAACGCAACATTGATGACGAATAACTAACAGGAGTGTACAGTACCTAGTAACTCTGCCATCTCTGTGCTGGGTCCCCCTGAATTTGCCAGAGTATCCATGATCCTCCAATGCCCCTGAGCACAAAGGACTGAAAACAACAACATTGCTCAGTGAAGAATAGTATTTATATATATATATTGGACGAGGAACTTACATTTCCTGAAACTGCAATAGTTTCATTCACACACGAAGTCAACTGACTCCTTTTGGTGTCTCCACCTTTTTGCCTAAAATGTCATAAATGTTACTCATTTAAACCATTCAGTGATTTTTTTTCACCACCTAAGTTTTTAAAGCAGGAGGGAACAACCAGTCACCGTAAAACCGCTGGAAGATAAACTTGCATCAGAATGTTAAAAGATTAATTATTGCACTTTGTGACCACGGGGTGTCACTCAAATCAAATTTATCAAACATCTCCTGACGGAAGAAGGAGGAGCAATACCATATTCATGGTGGACTTTAAATGAAGACTTCAAGTCTGCATTTATACATGTATTATATGCAGTGAGCTATTTACAATATAAATTTAGGCATTTATGCCTCGTAACTTAACTCATAAGGTGCATTTATGGCCATAGCTAACTCGTGGCCATAGGTGGAAATTAGCGGGAGAACATTTCAAACTGGATTTAAGGAAGCCCTTCTTTACACAGCACGTAGTCGGAGTATGGAATAGTCTTCCTGATAACGTAGTGCAAGCTGAATCCTTGGGTTCCTTTAAATCAGAGCTAGATAAGATTTTAACAACTCTGAGCTATTAGTTAAGTTCTCCCCAAGCGAGCTTGATGGGCCGAATGGCCTCCTCTCGTTTGTATAGTTCTTCTTATGTTCTTATTTGCAGCCTGGCTTACAGATGAATCCACTGCAAAACAGTTATAAGAGGGCAAATCAAAAACAGTCTAAAGCAATTTAAATGCACGTCATTTTATCAAACAAAATAACAGTAAATATAAGCAACAATTTAACATCAAATAAAATAATACTTTGCTTCCAACAATTTTATATATGATGGCATCATAATAATACCAGAAGGTTCCAGAAATAGAGTCAGTAGCTTGTGCAAGGATTAATTTTAAAGCTCTTCACTCAATCTTAAATAGTTGTGAACATCTAAAAACAAAGAAAAAATGTGCGTTGTTCAATGCTGACAAAACTGTTCGGCAAATTAAGTATGAATGTCTGGTGTGTTGCTCATGATAAGTGAGCTGAACAAGTAAGAGTTGGGTATGAAATTAGTTGCACGAGAGCTGAGATGCTGTCATGGATCATTCTAAACTCACTGCATCTGAGAAATGAGATTCAGGTCAATTAACTGCTTGCAAAATGCAACTTCGATCACTCAGCGCCACAATGCTGCAGTATCTCTGTGACCACAGGCACTGACCTGTGAGCCAATCAGAACCACACCAAAACAGCACAGAGTGAGGACACCACAGCCAATGAGGTGCTGGGGCTGCAGCCTCATTTGACCGACGTGTCGTTAAAGTCTAGATGTAGGTTCAGTTAAGTGAGCAGGTTACATGCCAGTTGTGGCTCCCAAAGTCCTGCGTGCTTCTTTGCCTTTTACCCTTGAGAAAGGCACTGAACAGCGAGATGTTACCCCCCCCCCCCCGACAAATGAAATAATGACAGAAAATGCAAATGGGTTTTCTAGTGGCAAAACTAATGGCCTAAACTTGGTCTGGAAGCAAAAGAATTAAATTTATATTTTTATATTAAATACTGCATTAAGATATTATGAAATCAGTGTTAATGTTATGTTGCAAACAGATTATATTCTCCACTTTATTTTCTAAAGCGATCTTTCGTGTGTTGTTGGGACAAAAAAGGGGATTGTCAATATTCAAATTTTAAAATAACTTTACTTCAATAACCATTGTCCCGCCCAGGTTTTAACCCCAACATTGTGCCATTTGCTGCCTGGGATAGGCTCCAGGCCCCCCTATGACCCTGATAAGCAGTTGTATGATGGATGGATGGATGGATGGATGGATGGAGTTACTTCAGTGGCCTAAAAGACTTTAAGAACTTTGTTTCAAAGTAAGGAGTGAAGTTTTAAGTGGGCAGCTTTGGCTAGACAGGTACAAACAGTTCCTGTCTGCCTGACCTCATTAATAAAACTCGGAAAACTGAAATATATGTATATATTCAAATAAACAGAGTAATAAGGCCAAGTTGTGATTCATCCATTCATACAGAGTTAAACGCAGAATAGATTGCAAATGGCCAATAAAATATTTGTAAAATTAGTAATGTAACCAGATTTAAATATAACATAAAGGGACAGAACAACATGTGTATAATTTAGGTTAAAAGCAATTCTTTGTTTTATTGTCAACAAAGAAAATTACATAGAATTTCTGATCTTAAAATTGTTTAATGTCTGTTGATGCATTTTACCTAGTAACAGTACTTATAATTTTTTCATTATAATATATTTAATATAACATGAAGCACTCTAAGCCTGTAGCTGGACAGAAAATAGGGAATACAAAATTAAAGCTGTTATTTGTGCAATCGGGTAGAAACATATGAATTTACTTGTTTAACCACAGTGTGAGGAGGCCGTCTTAACTGAAAACGGAAAGGACTACAGGCGAAGTAACAGTGAATCAAGGAAACTGAAAGGACAACAGGCGAAGTAACAGTGAATGAAGGAAACTGAAAGGACAACAGGCCAAGTAACAGTGAATCAAGGAAACGGAAAGGACAACAGGCGAAGTAACAGTGAATCAAGGAAACTGAAAGGACAACAGGCGAAGTAACAGTGAATCAAGGAAACTGAAAGGACAACAGGCGAAGTAACAGTGAATCAAGGAAACTGAAAGGACAACAGGCCAAGTAACAGTGAATGAAGGAAACTGAAAGGACAACAGGCCAAGTAACAGTGAATGAAGGAAACTGAAAGGACAACAGGCCAAGTAACAGTGAATGAAGGAAACTGAAAGGACAACAGGCCAAGTAACAGTGAATGAAGGAAACTGAAAGGACAACAGGCCAAGTAACAGTGAATGAAGGAAACTGAAAGGACAACAGGCCAAGTAACAGTGAATGAAGGAAACTGAAAGGACAACAGGCCAAGTAACAGTGAATGAAGGAAACTGAAAGGACAACGGGCCAAGTAACAGTGAATCAAGGAAACTGAAAGGACAACGGGCGAAGTAACAGTGAATGAAGGAAACTGAAAGGACAACAGGCCAAGTAACAGTGAATGAAGGAAACTGAAAGGACAACAGGCAAAGTAACAGTGAATCAAGGAAACTGAAAGGACAACAGACGAAGTAACAGTGAATCAAGGAAACTGAAAGGACAACAGGCGAAGTAACAGTGAATCAAGGAAACTGAAAGGACAACAGGCGAAGTAACAGTGAATCAAGGAAACTGAAAGGACAACAGGCGAAGTAACAGTGAATCAAGGAAACTGAAAGGACAACAGGCGAAGTAACAGTGAATCAAGGAAACTGAAAGGACAACAGGCAAAGTAACAGTGAATCAAGGAAACTGAAAGGACAACAGGCGAAGTAACAGTGAATCAAGGAAACTGAAAGGACAACAGGCGAAGTAACAGTGAATCAGCGAAAGGAAGCCTGGTCATGGAATCAGGAAAAGGGCAAAATGGAACTTTTTATAAACCTTCATCGGGGGCAAATTAACTTCTCTGGAAGCCCTAAGCTGACATGAGGCTGGAGGCCCCCAAAGACAAGCACTTCAGCTGCCTTTTGGGGCCGAAGCAATCATGTGAGAGGAATCCATAATCCGCAAACCGGCGCATCCAAGAAGTTAGTGTGAATGACTGAGTATGTACATGCCGATGTGTATGGTGATCATGTTACTCACTAGTTATTTTCTGGCATCACCAGTATGGCTATAAGTTATACTTTTAAAACCAATGAGATCTTTCATTATTAAAAACAATCATATGGCAATAGCTTAAATTTGTATCACTTCTATTTGAGGCTAAACATCCTTCGCATTCTGGGCCATTCATATTTCCAATAAATAGATGTCGTTGAGAATGATAATTTAACTGATGGCAATCTGTTCTTTATCTGTCATTTTTTTAATCTTTTGTTTCCTTCACCATCACAAGCATTTTCCCTAAACAGGATGGAATCCCCTCCCGCATCGACACGAGTCTCAGGAGTCAAAGCCGGATCTGCCGCTGCACTTTCCCGTCCTCCTCTCCTTGCGTGTCTCTTCTGTGACCCTCTGGTGCGTCTGTCACCACTCCATCCTTGCAGAGATTCCTCTGTTTGCCTCCCGTCTTTCTCTCACACTTCCTTACTGTCTCCCGTCGCTCTATAGAGAAGAGAAGCACAAAACAATTGAATTCGCTACAGGCTGGACTTTGGAATGTAATTTCATATTTACTCTTGTTTTTAATTATAACCTGGTTTTCCAGATTAAGTTGTGACTAAATAAAGAGGCGTTTGTCTTCATCTCCAGTCTCAAAGAAAGAATTCTAAGACCTAAACAATGTGAGATGTTTAAATGAATTCAATGCTACAGATGAATGGTTTCTGTTAGGGACTTAATAACTGTGGTGTGGCTGAAGGACAACCTGAAACTCAAATACTGTTTTATGAACTCCATGTGCAACAGCGTCTATATACATTGTACGACTGAGACTGAGATGCTGAAATATGTAAGTTCATATTTCGCTTCCCATAATCCTCTCTGGCCTACAACCGTCACTTGTGTTTAATGAAATTAAGAGGAAAGCAAACCAGACCAAAGAAAGGAAGTGATTCTCTACTGAAAGAGAACTCAATGTGTGTTCACTGTGCCGTTTAAATTTTTTTTTTGTTGTATTTTGTTTAAAGAAACACATGCTAAATGTTTGTTTCTTGTAAGTAGGCCTTATGAGGCCACATCACTAAAATGTGTCTCTGCAATAGGGGGCTGGGCTCTAATGGCGGAGACCCCAGCACTTCTTGTTCCATGGCATTCCAGCAATGTGGTCCCCATGCTGCCCCCTAGTGGTGGTGAAAATGTGTAACATATTTTTTTCAGGAATTTCCCTCGGACAGCTGGCTTAACATAAAATTTATGCTTGAGATGCGTCTCCCCACCCCCGGTCCACTTTTAGTTACTAAATTTTACATCAAAACAATAAGCACTGCTCATAAAAACGCTTTTTGCTTTGGCCCAGTTAAGGAAAAAAATGTGACTGGTCCTATTTAGTCCACAACCAGACGCTGCTGTAAGACCTTCGCTCTCCTTCTTTGTCTTGATCATTATCCCAGCCCGAAACATAAATGGAGTCCCACTGAAGATCAGCTCCCTTTCATCTTAACGAACGACTGGCAGATATAAGACTTTCCATTCGACGGGGCCCAGATTAGCCACAGTGGGAGTTTCAGAAAGTATCGAACGGTCAACCCTCACGCTGTGCTTCTGCTGGTGTGTCGGCTGGTGTGTCCCTTGTACAGCTTTCCGCTTTTTCTCAGTCCACGCTTCACACAGGACTGCAAGGAACAGACTTTCGCTTTCGTGAATCTCCTGCGAATGCACACGCTTGCCAAGATGAAATCCAAGATGCTGCCGTGTGTATGTGTGTGTGGGTTCATCACCAAGGTTACCCACACAAGCTGAGTGTGCTGAGGAGGCAGCGAAAGGAGACTCTCCAGACTCCAGGAGGGCGCAGTGATCAGAGCCTGAGCTCTGAGTAGCCTGGCCTTAGTGCCCAAGACGAATGTAAGCCTTTAAACATACAACATGCACTCTTTTCTGTGTTTGTTTTGACCGTGAGACATGCAAAGCGGGGTTTTGCTATTAAAAAGGCCGAGAGAAGCAAGAGAAAAACCACGCGACGTGTGACAATGTAAATAAGACCGACAGCAGAAAGGAGAAGCAGTGCATGCATGAGGAGCGTGACCCCACATCCCACTGGCGCTTCTCTGGAGGTCCAAAGAGAGCCAGCTGTCCAGCCATACCGGTTCCCTCAGCCTGAAAATGCAAACACTTGCAGAGGACCCCAAATCCGTTTGATCCAAACGAGCTCGTAATCTCCGCGTAAATGAATCGTGTTGTTTTACTGAACAGCTTGCGCCCCTGCGGATATGTAATCCCGCACATTAAAATTACAGCAAAGCCGTGGCACGGAGCAGGCAGCTAGCGTGATGCGAGTGGTAAAAGTCCTGCATGCTTGGAAACGCTCTTTTTGATGAATCCCCAGGCCACATGTGCCTTTTTACACCATAGCTGCATCTAAGCTTCTCTTAGACGAAATCTATAGTGGATTTGGAATAGAAAACAACAAAACATACTGGACATATACTGCAACTTTGCATCTGAGTTAGACTGATATTCTAGAGAACTGTAGCTGAAGAAAGCAATTTATTCCACATGGTTTTCATTTCAATAAAATATTTTGGTTTCTGCTATTGATTTGGTTATTCAAAATTAGAGTTTTCGGCTGGAAGGAACATATGTTCGCAGACTGTTGGGATGTATTTGAGTAGATGTTTTATTCAATAAATATATACATAAAACATGGTAATAAACTTCACCAACAAAAGGAAGTAAACTTTATATGGCTTTGCCTGGGTTAAAATCTATTTTGGCCGTTTTTGAATTTAAAGTTCACATACTTTAAATTGACCTTTTTTTTTTTTTTAGATCTTGTCTCGTTGTCATTCTGGCCAAGTCACATGATTTACCGGCCTCTGATGATATGCTGGAAACCGTATGAGCGGGAGAAAGAACAAAACACCTTCCATGTGAGCAACGAAAAGTAGCTGCTCCTCTTTGATGCCGGATGGCGCTTGATGGACAGCTCCAAATTAAATAATAGCCGTCCGTCTTTTCATGCGGTCGCATATGTAGACCGGGACGGATCTGTTTCTGATGTATGCTCACCCTGTCAGAACACATGGGCCAAGATTCGAGCCTGTGGGGTATCAGTTACAAGCCTTCTCACAAACAGCCAACCCATTTCTGGGACGACGCTGCTTTCCTCTGAAACCTTTTAATGACCTCAAAACTAAGACTGTATGATATTAGTATGATTTCTGGCTGCACCAGAAAGCCTATTGTGTCCTTTTTTTAATGGTGATATGGGGAGGGGGTCGTCATGCCTTTGGTCATCAAGAGAGATGCTTCTAGAAAGGTTTTTTTTTTTTTTTAATCTTATTTATTAGACGGCGACATACAAATGAGGATCAGAGTGTAGGGTCAGACAACGTTCCCGGAGCCCTTGGGATTAAGCGTCTTGATTAAAGGCCCAATGGTGACATCACTCTGCCGGTCACGAGATGCGAACCAGCAACCTTCCGATCACGGAAAGAGAGTCCTAACCCGCAGGGCCACACACCAAGCCAATTTCCCATCTGCTCGGCAGTTCCAGAAAGATCCGCCCGCTCCTCTGCAGCGGCTGAAGGCTCACAGTGGCCCTTTGACTGTTACGAGACATAACGAGGCGCTGACATGCAAGCCCACAAATAGCGGCGAGCACCATTAAACGAGCGTGGGGGCAGTGTGCCACGTTATTAAAATCAACTGCCTAAATGACGACTTTGGTGTGATGATGACTTTGCTTCATTAGCAATTAACACCAGTGTGGCATCGGAGCAAAGAGCACAGCCATCTGTGTTTTTCCTCTGGAAGGACTGGCACAGTCAGCGTTCCAGTAACCAGGAGCCGAACTCAAGAGGCATGGGGTGTACGGCTCAGTACAGCCTACAGAGGGCGCCAGTCTATTATAGGTTTCTATCATATTACTTTCTCTGCAACATTATTTTCACGCGACATAAATAATTCGAGAAATGGGCAGCATTTCTGTTATTTCTACAGGCTAAGACTGAAGATACATTGAAACTGTTTTCGTAAACGAGTGCTTCAGGGTAACAACTGCCGCTGAACCACTAAACCACAATTTTCCTTACAACTAGTAAATAATGTTTTGGACACAATGTTTCAGACAAATTTGACCAAAATAAATTACATTTAGTAGTACAAAGCAGATCATCACAGGCCACACAGACTGAACAGTAGTTCAGTTATGTACGTGCATTTAATACATTAAGCAAGGAGGTCAAATAACCTGTACTGCATGTGGTACTAAAATTACAGTTTCAATGTATCTCATTTTATGCACAGCAATTATCTACTTGGGAACTTAAATACAGCTAACATAAATATGCATGGAAATTCAATCAGTTGATTGCTTTGATGTGTATGGCCTTCCAGATATTTCAGTATTCAGTACATAAATTTTCCTTCAATGACACATTGTTTTAAAGCAATTTTGAGTCAGTTATTCTTTATTGCTGCTACCGAGAGGGTTTGTTTCTTGTTATTTTTTGAGGAAAACAAAAAACTATTGTTAGTAATGGTTAAAAGAAAGTAAATTTTGCCCTATTTGGAAGCTGCAAAAGCTTACTAAAAACATATTGTGAGAAATCTGAGGAATGAAAAAATATGGAATATATATTAACTACAGTAAGTATTGTATTAATGAATTTTCTTTCAGCAAAGACTAAACATGCAAAAGAGTAGTTTGACAGTCCGTAGAGGCATATATTATTTAAAAGATGATCTTCCGTACTTCTCTCCCCAGTAAGTAATGTTAGCTAAAGTTCAGATACTTGCTTTCATGTATGAAGACAACACCTATCACTGCACTAGAATGCAATACATGGGCATTTTGCCAATGACAAATGACGGTTATCTGTACGTTTAAGAGTAAAATCGGAAAGCACAAGATACAGCAGCAAAATTCGATAATTAATTACATGCAAACATCGCGAACATTTAATGAAGAACATTCATCTTTTATAAGGATGGGAAATATTTTATATATGGAATGGAAGGAGGGATAGAAGTGGATGGACGTGGATTCATAGCCCAAGTTAGCAAGTACAGTAGTGAGCATTATTCCAGGAAAATTTAAGTTGCTTTCATACAGGCTCCATAAAAGCAACTCATTGCAATGTTCAAATTAAACAAACAGATCCAATATGTTTCATTGTGGATTAGTAACTTGGCAATAATAATGTTTTCTGCTTCTATGTTGTTTTGTACTCATGTACAACTGAAATGTGTCAGCACTTCTGTAGGATTTACAAAGTGTGATTTGCGATTTGCGAAGCTGTTGCTCACAGAATCATGTTTTGGTTCGGAAACTAGACGAAATGACATAAGGTTTGTGTTACATTACTACGCTTATCTGATCAGAGGCAGGAGAGAACTTAGGCAGTGGGTAAATAGTCAAGGGCATAGCTAGAATTTCTGGGAACCCTGACAAAATACCTTCTTGGACCCCCACACAATTTTATATATTCAAGCACCCCTTTAAGGTGCGCAGCCCCCTGAATGTGCCAGGCTACCCATGCCCCTACTAATGTACGCCCCTGCAAATAATTTTTTCTAACTGCTCTTATAAGTAAATTAAAAGAACTTTGAGTTGTATATAGTAGATCACATCTGAATCACTGAAGATTCGTGAAGACTAAGTGCATTGTTAATGCATTTATTTACCACTGAATTTGCAGAATTGAGCAATGAATAAATGTTTTTACTTAAGTCTACTTGGTGGGGCTACGTGAAACGCAATGTGGCCGGTCTCGTGGAGACGATATTTTGTAAGTCTTCCTCTGAACTTCCACGCACCTTGAAAGTGCACTTTCAGGATAATATGCTTTTCAACAGATTATAGCTATCAAAGGAGACAGGATGCAGAAGGTTAACAGGCTTCTGCTACCCAAACGTAGACAGAGAGGGTCGTCCTTCTTGTGCAGAAAGTTGACGTTTCCCCACTTTCCCCACTGAATATTGCAATACAAAATAATACGGATCTGCGAGAACTGAAAAATCCCCTCACATAACGTGATACACACTGTCGATTCAGGTAAAACCAGCCAACAATTAATGCATGTGTCATGCTTGATTGCAGAATACATATTTCTTTAAGCCAAACACAACTTACCTCCCGGGCATCTCCTTCGCATTGGACATTTCCTGTTTTCACTCTGAGCTGGACAGAGGGGTGACTTTTGCCTGCTCCTGCTCTGCTTCCCCCACCTGTAACCACAGCTCAAACCTTTTCGCTTGCAGGAGGTCCACTCGCTCCAAGGCTGCAACTGACAGTCCTCTGAAAGAGAGTTGTTATCGTTAACGCTACCCAATAGATGCCTAATGTATTTAATATATGTCTGGTTTCATTTTCATAGGTGTTATGCACTTCAGACTAGAGTTTCTCTGGATGTTTTCGTAGTCACATAATGGCCACCAGGTGGAGTAGTGGTTAAGGAAATTGATTCAAAATATGTAGGTCATTGGCTGAAGCCCGAGGACCTGGCCCAGTGAAGCATTTTTTGACTTCCTGATCTTGAGATACAAATGTAAACCAGACATTATAAGTTGTAGATAACAGAACCCAATGGGTAAAAGTTATTTTCTGGTTGATTGAAGAGTAAATTGTGGTCCAAAAACAGACACATATATTTTGCAAATAATGATCAACTTATAAATGCATATAACTTAGTCTACTTCTCATTGGTTACTTTACTGGATGCAAATTGAGTTAAATGAGGCGGTGACTAACAGCACACCCAAATCTCGCTCAGTTTTGAATCTCTTTTCTCTTGTCACAAATATCTTGAAAAACATGCAAATATAGCTACAGTATAGCATTTAGCCACTACTATGTTTACAGATTGTCAATCATGTATATAACTAGTAGATTGTTTCCTAAAAAGATGTTGATTTATATCGTGTAAATGTTCAAATGTGTTTGTTACAGCACATTTCACAAGTAGATTGTCACATGCCTGTGAACAAAGGAATCATTTGGCTGAGCAATTAAGTTACACAATTATAGAAAAATGTGTTTCAAAGAATCCACTTGACCTCTTTCAAAAGAAATCTCTGACAATTCCAAAACCGTGCAGAACGACTTGTTCTGGTAGAATACGTTTGTCCACCCCGGTCGACTGAAAAGTGATTTGAACTTTAATGATAAACAGACAAATACCTAAAAAAATACAACTGGAAGGACCTGAGAGGTCTGACATTTGCAAAAAAAAAATACGCAAATTAATGGAAACGGAAAGAATGAGTTTAAGCAATTAAGTTCTCAGTAGGAAATTAACTGAAATTGGAAGCGGCGCTAAGTACTGCAACATAGCGTGTCAGTTCTTGGGAGAAAACTCGAGCTCAACCCCATTGGCTTGCATTTCCCTTCCTGCTAGTATTTGGTCATCTTTCTCTTTTTCTGGCCGGGGTCTTATCTCAGTAGGAGGAGACTCCAGACAGCTGCAGTGCATTGAAGCCTCAGCTGCCTTCTATTGCACCCCCAGCTGCAGCCCATTTAACGTCGGGCAGCTCTTGCCGCAGGACGATGGCTTTCTGCCTTCGACTTTGATTGTTTGCCGGCGCCCTTTGTTTAGCGTCCTGACTCCTGCTAAATCTGCCGCATTGTGTCTCGCTAACGGGGCACAGTGGTGAGGCATCGACGTGCACACCTGACCGCTTTTATCAGCCACTCCTTTGTGACTGTCAGGTGACTGAAATCAGAATGTGCAGCACGTTTGTTTGCACTTAAAACCCAGATATTTAAAATTAACTGAAACAGCAATGCCATACATTCTGTTTGTTTGTTTGTTTGTTTGTTTGCGGGGGAGGGCTGGATCAAATTTCAGGATGGTCATCCTGTTGTACCTTTAAAGGGACTTAATTCCAAATTCCTCCAGGAAATTCTAACTGTATAAATTTGTAAAAGCAATTATTTACAATCGCATCACATCGGTTATTATAGATACAGTTGTAATCATAGGTTCACAGTGTCTCCACAGTCATTGTCAAGTGTCAGAAGAATAACCAGAAGTCACAATAATTCCCTTACTTGTATTGTGATTAAGAGGAATATATTTACATGGACTTCATTCACTTTTCCTTCATGCATGTTGTGCTGGGGCTGACTGAAGGGAATTTACAGTTATGTAGTATCAATACAAAATCTCCAAATGAAAATTGTGTATGTTGTTTGATGCTTCCTTAAACACCTTTACTATGCTTTCGTGGTTATATACTTTTGTATAATATCATTTACATTTAACATCAGGGAAAGAGTGCCCACTTCATGCTCGGGAAGGCTGCTTCCGGCTACTCTGCTTCGCCCCATGGCCCTAAAACCTGCGGTTTAGGTGAACCGGTGTCTCTAAATTACAATCTGTGCTGCCTTGATGGTCTGTGTGCCCCATCCTCGGCTTCCTGAGAGGGATGCCGGTCTCACCATGTGCCGCATAAGTATTGGAACATGGAGGAATGGGCAGACTGAAGCGCACATTAGCCATATTACTCTACAGCACCGTACAAAAGTCTTAGGCAGCCAAAGAAAATGATGTTTAAATGATCTTTATTTTGGTGTAAATCTACGTCTGTGTTAGCTGCACTGGAACCTCCCCTAAAACCACCCCAGTATTTGCAGCAGCCATCCAATAATCCAATTTTCAGCAGACCTTCTACGGCTAATCAGTATCTCACTGACTATTTTAATAACTTAATTAAGTAAGTAAGCTGGTGGTGAAATGTAGTAAATATGCGGAATGGCTGAGGTGCCCCTGAGGAGAGGTCTGGGAACCGAAGCCACGTTCATCTAGCCGTCCGACAAGATGGGAGTAACTGTTTGGGAAGCAGAAGCGATTCTTACTACTTTTTATTGTGTTACTCTTAATTTGCATGTGTTCTACAGCTCAGCTGTTTCTTTTTTGTTCTGACCTAAAAGTGCATGTGCTACCCAGATAAACAGCTTTAAGCATCTCTTTTTGGCTGCCATAGACTTTTGCACAGTGCTGTACAGTATATGGGCTCAAAATTTAAAGCGCGTTGGGAATTAATAGTGACGCAGCAACAAATAGGCCATACAAGCCCAAGAAGGCTGAGTGAAAGGAATTCCAGTGCTGGGTCTCCTCACCCAGCAAGGCAGACAGAACAGACGTTCCACCTAAAGAGCAGGGAGAGACCTTGAAGGAAAACCACAGGAAGTCTCCACAAACACAGATGGGCTCCTTCCCAACCCTGGGGATAGACCAAACACTAACCACAGAAAGAATAAAGATGAAATTACTATGGAGTGAAGTCCAGACTCTTCATTATCAACATAAGTGATGTGTGCAAGGATATTTGAAATGTTACTTCCTGATGATACATGCGTTACTAAGTGGTATCATGTATGGGTAATATCAAGCAGATACTGTAAAAGTTCAGGGGATTCAGATAGAATCCATGTGAAACAACAGATTTAATGAAGATTACCATAAGTTTTCTGACAGGTATCTGAATTGAAAGCGTACCGAATGTACTGAGTTGTAAGAAGATCAAACATAAAACCTTTGACACAAATTCTTCTGACCTCTATCTATACTGATCTATACCAACATTTAAATATGCTGGCCGCTCTATAAAGCACCGAAATGGATAGACAGCATGCATACAAGACCTTAATGGCCCTTGAAGCAGTTAGAGAAATCAATACAGGCATGGTAACAGTACAGTGTCCAGCAGGTTTTCATAAATGTCCCTGGATCACAGAAGATTAACTTCCTGAAAGTAAATTTTGGTTGAAAGACTTACCTAAGCAGTCTGTTAAATGTGCGTATGTGCTTTCTGGACAGTTGTGCAGGCACTTTCCTTTAAACAGCTGGAACCCTGGTTTGCATTTTGTGCAGAAGTCTCTGCTGAAGCACGAATCGCAACTGGGGGCTTTGCATTCTGGGAAACCGAGAAGCATTTATTAATACTGAGCTGCAATGAAGCTCCATATACGGTATTTACCAGAAGAACAGAAAGAAGCATTTCATCTCATGCCAACACAAAGCCCTAATAATATTTTTCATAATTCTTTGTGCATATAGAACTTGTTTATGGACATGTATGACTAGTCACGTCACATGATACAATTTTTTGGACCTAAGTACAATCGTGAATGACTTACACTGATTTGTAGCTACATTTGTATTGTCACATGTTGAAACCTTTTATGGGAAGTCTTGCTGACCTTCGTAATGCACGCCAAGGATATCTTATATTGCCAGAACTCCAAAAGACCATTTTCTTACAAGTCTTTCTCCAGTAAATAATTATTTTTGAAAGTGACACACACTGCGTATTTATCATGATAATAAATTCATTAATCGTGCAATGGTTTCTGAAGAGATTCATACTAATGGATACCTGATTTTACGCTATCGATGGCTGAAGGCACCATTAATACAGAAAGCATTTGTTACATGTCATTATGTACAGATAAAATTAATTTATTCATTTAGCAGCTGCTTCTGTCCAAAGCAAAGGGGAGGGAAGAACGTCTGCAGTCTGAGACCTGAGACTATGGTCAACAAACGCTCCTGGGGTTATGGGGGGATTGGGGCCTAAATCATCAGACGTGTCCCCCTCACATTTCATAATTATTTATTTGGACCCCCCCACATTTAACATAAAATATTAGTTTTATGCCAGTGTGCCCCCCACATTCAAAATGCTTCTGATGCCCCTGCCCCTAAATCAGGGCAGTAGAGGTAATATAATTACTCTGCCAGCTATAGGATTTGAACCCATCACCTTCCAGACAAGGGCAGAAATCCCTAGCCCACTTAGATACATCCCACCCCCAGGAAAAGTGATTTATACTTAGATACACATGTAAAATTTGGGAATATAGTTATAGCACTGTGCAAATGTCTTAAGCAGCCAAAGAAAATTATGTTTAAGTGAACTTCACATTGTCGGTCAAATTATTTCCAAACCTCTCCTAAATTCACCCCAGTAGCCACCCAATACACCCATGTATTGTACAACCAACCCTCGTATAGCTAAACGATACTTCACTGACTTTTTAAACAAATCAAATTAAGTAATTAAATGTTGGTATAATTAAACAAATGCTGAGGAGAGCTTTAGGGAACTGAAGCGATGTTCATCTAGCCATCCAGCTAGATATCAGTAACTTCTTAGAGAACAGAAGAAAATCTTCTTAGTTTTCATTGTATTCCAAAGTTAAACTGTTCAGAGCACATACACACTACCTCAGTAAATAGCTTTAAATATTTCCTTTGACTGTCTAAGACTTGTACTGTATATAGTGCTGTATATATATATAGTGATGTTTTCTGGATGCTGAAGGAGACGAGCTTAATCCCCGCAGAGACTCACTCAAGCAGCGGTTCATGCCCCGACCGCGTACGCCGTAGTGTCCCGCTGGACAGGAGTGCAGGCAGGAGCCGAGGTGCCACACACCCTCTCGCTGGAGATACAGGAACAGCTTCTCTGGGCAGCGTAGGCAGCCGTTATCCAGCGAGCATTCCAGACAGTTCCGGCAAACCTCGGAAGCGTCCTTGATGCCTGCGCAGACACAGACGCGACACCGCATTAGCCCCACCCACATTGAAATCATCTCTATAGCGACTACTAACTAATCCATAATTTTAATCTGCTTATTCTGTGTAGAAAGGATTTTCTTGCAGACAGGTTGTGTCTCTGCCATCGAAGGAGCTGTGATCTGTTTTTAAGACTCTACGGTTTGGATTTTTTTGTTTGCAATTTTTTTAGTTATGGTTTTCATTTTCATTTTGTTCCCTTCTGTTTCATCTCAGAATTGTACAAAATGAGACGCAGCCCAGGGTCCGGTCACTAACCGCTGCATGCCTCTATCAGGGCAAATGCACAAGAGGCACAGGGGCTATTGCCACAAGAATGCTGCTCCCTCCAGACACTAAGTGCAAAGATGAGAAAGAACTGACCTCTTTGCAGATGATTAAGTGAAACCATAACCTTTCTGAAAGCTGTGGAGGGGAGCTTTGGCAAACAGGTAATGTGAGTGTATCAACCAACCCAAGTCTCCGGCCTCCGATCAGGCTTCAGCAGACCCCACTGTGAAGGATAATCACAGGAGCTGATTGATGATTGATGATGGGGAAACTCTTCAGACAGCTGAGAAAATGTGTCACTCGCTGAAACTTAGCATGACAGTTTGTAGAACGAAGTGCATATCAAACGGGCATCCCGTCCAGCGTGTTTCCCTGCCTTGTCTGACATGCTGCCGGGACGAGCTCCAGGCCCCATGAGCGTGAAGTGGATAAGTGGTTGGAAGATCGATGAAGGTAATGATAGTAATAAGAGGAAGATTAAATTGACAATGTTGGGAGTATTCATGGATAAAATGACATTTCATGAACCATTTGCTGTGCTTTTTCACCCCAACAGATGGTGCACAAAGCAAGCCACGAAGAACACTAGATTATCGATGAATGAGGTGTCATTTTGTCTATTACTAGCTGGAAGTGTAGCAATGAAAAACATTGAAAAAACATGACTCAAAATTACAAAATTACGAAGAACATTTAGCGATATTCGATGGTGGTGCTGGAGGTAGTGCTACTATTCTGCAATATGAAGGTTGCTGGTTCAAGTCCCTGTTCCTCCAGATCTCATTGAAGTGTCCTTGAGCAAAACACTGAAGCCCAAATTGCTCCTGGTGAGCAGATTGGTGCCTTGTGTGGCAGCTTCTGCAGTGGATGGGTGAATGTGAAGCAACCTGTAAAGTGCTTTGAGTGCTAGAAGGAGTGGAAAAATGTGCTATACAAATACAACCCATTTAGAATTAAATGCACACACACAGAATATATATATGTCATTTTTTTTGTTTTAAGTCTGCAGCTGCTCATGCTGTAAGCCCGGAGCTCATCCCATAATATATATAAGGTGTATTTGTTTTAGGTCAGCATGCAATGGAAGTTAAGTTTATTGAACTTCTTGTAAATTTACGGCAATACGCGAATGGGGTCCTCATTGCTGGGTACGTGAGCGTGCCTCTATGTGTTCATAACGACACTATGAAATGGGCTGATAAGCATCAACTTTCAACCTTTCAACACACAAAAAAAGCCCAAAAAAATTGGGGAGCAGTGTGTGGCTCGGTGGGCTAAGCCTGTGTGCCTGTAATTAGAAGGTTGCAGGTTCAAACCCAGCTTTGAGCAAGACCCTTAACTCTATGAAAAATAAAGAAACAGGAAGTTGTGGGAGGTGTAAAGACAATTTCCCTACGGGGATCAATAAAATACTAAATATTATTAAAATAACTCATTCTTTTTCAGGGCAGTGATCCCCTCCGAGTTATGTCGACATAAAACTAAGCTGCGTTAGCTCCCATGCACGCTGCAGAGGCTGCACAGCGGTGGTACGCACAAATCAAATGCAGTCAGAGCTTCTTCTGCCTTGATTTAACACAGCAGCATAAGAATTAACAAAGACAAAAACAAGTGTTGAGCAACAGAAATGGACTAACGTGACTGCTGACATCGTTACCGTCAATGACGTGCAAGCCTACATGTTTATTTGTAAAAAAATTTTTAATGCTAGATATTGTGAAATTTTGAAAATGGACAAAAAAAAATCACACAAACTACAGCAAAAAAAAAAAAAACATCTTGCATTTGGACATGTTTTGTGTTTTTATAAAATTTACCGAAATATAATACTATTGTAACAGCTACTGTGGTACATTTATACACATCTACCTTCATTCTGAACCTTTTTGAGTTACAGTAGCTTGCTTAACACACCAAGCTGTTTCAATCCCTAACAATTCAGCACAGCATTTGCTTTCAGTGGGATTGGACATGTCTTCTCTCATGGGGTGACTTTCATGATGACCATTTAGTGGTTTCCACCAGTATGACACATCATCACTATATGTGAATAATAATATGTATGTTAGTAAGCTGATATTTTATGTTCTAGGTAAGTTACTGTATGTCACAGATTAACTGCTACACAATAGTGTAATGCTCAAGCACTGACAAGTGGAAGTGGCTGCTAGAATCTGTGGTTTAAGGTCAAAGATAAAAATGACACGCTGTCCATTTGTCTAACTAAATGCACATAGTCAAAATGTTTCCAAAACACCAAACCCCCTCTTAAGACAATTCAAATGAATGATATTTGCTAGGAGACGCTAGCAAGGTTCAGGAAATGACCAAGAAAGATATGAGAAAAGTAATGTCAGTTCATCAAACCATCTGTTATACAGGGGGAGTCTTTGTTAGTGTTATAACGTACCAGTCATGCCCTTCCAGTTAGGGATTAATCGACAGTAACAAGTCGACTACAACATAATCATAACTCTGGCACGTGACCATAAAATGAATTGGACAAATTTAACTTTCGCTATGCAGTTGATGTCACTTTATGCCAGCATAACGTAACGTGACAAGTTTGTGACAAAAAGACAGTACTTGTTGCTATATTTAAAGTGTACATTTTTATGGTCCAAAATCCCTAAAATTCGCAAATGTTTACCAAAATTTAAAGAAAAATTCATATCATAGACAAGATAAAATAGCTATCATCCTGATTTCATTGTAATCTCACGATGGAAACATTTCACAATACATGCGACACAACGTAGATTGGCTGTGCTTATTGTGAGACATGTGGCATCCAGGGGTCCTGACCTGATTGGCAACACGTGGGTTTTCTCAGTGATAAACATCTGTTTGATGCTCACGGCTTTTACTTAATTGTCATGTGACAAGTCTTTTAGAAATGTATTTCCTGGTTCACCTAAATTGTGATCGTCTAGACCATAAATAATGCATGTTTTGCTCAAGGCAAATCAGTGTTTTGTGGAGGTATTTGCTGAAGAGGCCTGGTGTAAAGACCTTTTCTCCACTGGTTTAGACTACCAAACTTAGAATATCTGCTTAGTATAGGTGACAAACTACATCGCTTGGCAAATATTATGTTAAAAAAATACAACTGGCAATATATTGTTATTTCTCCAAATGTTTTAAATAAAACAAGACTTATTATTCATGCCTTTAGCTATTTTTTATGCCAAAAATATTGGAACACTAACAAAGACTGGATATCAACTAAAGTAATGCCAATCCATAAAGAAGAACAATATAACTGGTTCTGCAAGCAATAGATCACCGGGATTTATTTTCATGCAGGTAGAGCTATTTTTAGGCTGCAATTCAGTCAAAGATAGCGCCCCTTTTAAACAGATAGTCAGCATGGAGATCAACACTCAAAAGAGTCAGATATTACCACATTGAGCACAGGATATTTATCAGAATCCAACAAAATGTATTTTTTCATAATTTAATTTTAACACTATATAACTAAAGAATTGTGATTATAAAATTGGCCAGCAATCAAGATAAAAAAATCTCATTTTAAGCGGCACAACCAATCCAATCAATGGGGCACATCAAGGTTCTTATTTGAGTCCATCGTATTTCCTAATATTCAATCTCTAAAATTAAATGATTCCTGCGTTTTTGATGCAGTATCATCATTTATAAATAAATCATTGGAAAAACTGCTTTGGAATAATAAAATACATAATAAAAGTTAATGGTAACGGATTGATTATATTCTCTATTCTGTTACTGGGATTAACATTTCAGACATGCGTATTCACTCCGCATTATTCAATAACTTCAGTGAATGTGAATTTCATGGCAATACTAAAACGCGAAGCATCTGCTTACATTTCTTTTCTTTCTTATAGAAACAGCATTTTGTATTTCATAGGAAGTATATGCTTCTAAGCATGTCGTTCCACCACATGACGATAAATCAAGTACCCATGCATACTAAGTAAATTGCGAAAGTATCGAACGAGCAGCCAGTTTAATTTTATATAGTTATGTACCTAATCAAACATGCACAAAGTAACATTTATAGCTATAATAACATTAATATCACTGAATAGTACATTATTGTTGTTATTATTGTTTTTGTAATAATTGTTATTATTACTATTGCTGTTCTTGTAGTCAATAATAATGTTGTTCTTGTTATTACGTTCTGTTGTTCATTAAAATAATAAAATTGGATATTATCTGAATCTACCTATTATCTTGATCTACCTAGCTAATATAAATTATAAAACGAACATAAAATGTATAAGGGGAAATGTATTCAAATGAAATCGCAACGAAAAGCTACCTGATGTCAAGTACACTTCTCTTATGCAGTTGAAAATCTGCAATTGAATGAGTACATTAAAGTCGAATAAACTCAACAGCGCACAGCATGTAACTACTTAATTACGCCTTTGACTTAAATGCATGCGTATATTTGTATTCTTACCACTGTCTTTTCTCGGCTTCGGAGTTAACGTCATCATTGCATTGCTGAACAGAGTTAATATGACAAGGAGTCGCAAATGCATCTGGGCAGACGACAACCGCTCAAAGCAGGTTTCGTGACATCTGAGAAGATTTCAGGACAAGTCTGTTCCTCCTAAATCTGTATGAGATGTATTACTTTCCCTTGTCTTGTCCTTTTAGGAAAGTCCTGGTTAAATAGCCGTAGAAAAAAAGTCACAAAAAAGTTTCAACTTACATCACGCACAGTATTTAACCCTTTCAGATCTTGAGTCGTCAAGATCGCGGTAAAATCCGGTTAGGGTCGGATTACAAGAATGTTGTAATTACAATCGGGTTAGTCAGCTAGGTACCCCAACGTTTCATTGGGCATCTGCAAATTAACACGTGTCTTGTAAACAACAGATGTTGTTTATACCACTCATGCGTTTCCGTGTCTTCGCACTTAATGAACGTACAGTTTTTTTTAATTATTATTATTCTAACGCTTGTTGTTTTTTATTGTAACATTTTAGTATTTTCGTTCGTCGTTATGTTCTTCATTACATGATTTGTTTAAATTTTGTATATTTATATACATATAAAACTTGATATATATAAACGTTAATTGTTTCAATCGTCAGTCTTGAAATCACCAACATATTTATTTCAGTGTCTTGAAATAAATCAAACCTGCTGTAAGTTATAGCCTAAAGTGGCAATAATATTTTACATCAGTTTTTTTATGCAGTGAAGACTACAGGTTTTGATTTAACCTATTGTCTTGATTCCTGTCTTGCATTTACTTTGGTAAATAAGCGTTAAAGATGTATGAGAATATTCTTAGTTTCCCCATATATGTTTTTTAATAATAATAAAAAAATAAAATAATAAAAAGAAACGCAGGTGTCCTGCTAAGGATTTTGGTCCCAATGAATCACAATGGGCCCCCAACCCAGACCAATCCAGTTACGTTCCAGGTTTTTTAGGGCCACTGAGTGGGATGATTTTAACCCCCCCCCCGTGTAACATTTGTACTGTGTGTACAAATATTTTAAAGTTTATGTTGGTTCTTGGTTTGATTCAGAAGTGTATCTGAACCTTATTTGAATGGTTTTATTTATTGAATATGGTTGAACAATTTACGAACTATGGTCTGTGTATTTAATTTCTGTTAGTGATTAATTGTCATTGTTGATGCACCACAGCGCACGACAACAAAATGTGTCTGCATTTAACCCATACCTGTATGTAACAGAGTGACAAAGCAGTGGGCAGCTAATTCACTCCCTTCCTAAGCACTTCCTAAGCACTTCCTAAGCACTTCCTAAGCTTTCAAACAACAACTGTCCCGACTGTAGCCAGGACTAAACTGGGATTAAAATTCAAACAAGTAATTACTAAAGTTAAAGTCGTAGCAGTAGTAGTAGTAGTAGTAATAGTAGTAGTATCACTAGTAGTAGTAGTAGCAGCAGCAGTAGCAGTAGTAGTAGTAACAAAAAGAGTAATAGAAGTAGTAGCAACATCAGTAGTAATAGCAGTAGTAGTAGTATCACTAGTAGTAGCAGCAGCAGCAACATCAGTAGTAATAGCAGTAGTAGTAGAAGTAGTAGTAACAGCAACAGCAGCAGCAGTAGTAGCAGTAGTAGTAATAGTAGTAGCAGCAGCAAGAGCAGTAGTAGCAGTAGTAGTAGTAGCCAAAGCAGTAATAGAAGTAGTAGCAACATCAGTAGTAATAGCAGTAGTAGTAGTAGCAGTAGTAGTAATAGCAACAGCAGTAGTAGTAGCAGTAGTAGTAGCAGTAGTAGTAATAGCAACATCAGTAGTAGTAGCAGTAGTAGTAGCGGCAGCAACATCCAAGTTATGGCTGCAGGGAATGTTGTCATTTAAATGGTTGTTATTAATTTGGTGACATGATCAAAAGGTCTCAGAAAATGCCAGCATTGTGACTAAAAAAACCACCTCAGACCTGAGTGATGTTAATCTCTCGGCATGGAGCATATCGACACGCCAAATGTTTTCTTGCTATATCTTATGTCACGGGTCTCGCAATGGAAAATCTGTGATATTTCTGGAGGAAAGCGTTTTTACCAGCATGTCATTTTGTTAACGTGTGGGTGGGAAGGCGGAAAGGGTAGGATGTTTTGGACGATTAAAACTCTGGATCGGAAAAAATTAATCCGGCAAAAAATCAGACTGTTTCTGATCTGACGGTCATGCATTACATGAGGAAGTTCTGCTCCAACAGGATTGTAGGGGCCTTGCAATGGAAGCGGTGTTCTGTTGTTAAATTATTACCAGACCCTAATACAATTAGCAAAGTTCAGGGAAGGATCAAAACAAATCTCAGGTCATTTGGGGATGAGGCATCTTCCAGTGACATGTCCCCTGTAGATTGACAACCTCTGTAAGTTTAGGGATCGGTATGATGCCCTTGTAGACCGATTCAACTCAGCATCGTAAAAATTGTCACCTTTCACCATTTCACTATTTCAGTGTTTGAGTTTTTATAGTCTACAAAAAGCCATTATATTCCTGAAAAAAATATAGAGAATAGAGATAACATTAAAAATGTGGGTCTTGCCTTAAATATTGCCATAATTTGCAGTAAGTGTACTGACACTCACGCACTGTTAATTTCAGTCACCGAGCTAATGTCAGTCAGTGAATGATCAGCCTTCAAAGTGAGACACATTCCAATTAATGGCCCAACTTTTAAATTCAGTTGAATCTAGGCAACGTTCTTCTACACACAGGAATGTTCAAGATGGGGGGAGGCGGGGGGGTGGTGGCGTTCACAGGGAAGTGGCGTGAAATCCTTAAAAGGCTTGAAGATTTACACAAAGGTAGCATTTCAATCAGGAACACATGCTACGCCCAGCCTGGCACTTTGCAGCACATGTGCTGTGCCCGAGGCTCCGGGTTTCTGCTTCTGCGCTGCCGCAGGATGAATGACGAACCGTCCGAAACGTCTCCTTGTGTCAAGTTTCAGTCACAGATAGCTGGCATTTCCTTCAAATGTGCCAAGAAATGTATTTCTCCAAACGAGACTCTAGCAGCCACGCAAGCTCTTGACAGTTGTTTTGGAGCTGACCTGATTATAACTGGGGCCGAAAGAAATTATTATTTTCACAGCGTTAAGGGATCTGGGTCTGGGAACTTGAAAAGGCTGTACAGGTGGCATCTTTAATCGACTTCCTCCAGCTGGTCACATCGTACTTTACAGAATGGAAGACCTGCCCTTCAGGGAAGGGATACATTTCATAACCCGTGGTAGCAGCTCACAATACGTGATATATAAGATGTAGGCCACGGTCACTGTTCACCGCAAGCTGAAAGTCCTCTCCACACTGAAATATTGTGTTCATCTGAGAAACACGGCATCTGATCAAAGCCACATTCCGGAATGCCACAGCTCAACAGCGGTAAATCAGACAAGTTATTAAGCACTTTTAGGTAAAAACAAAACTAAAGTAATGGTCACACATCCTACCTGAAGTGGGGCTGTCCAAATCAATATTTTGCAAAGCAAAACTACTGTGCGTGACATTTGACTAAGTTTTATTGTAATTATTATTTTAATTTGTAAATGTGCTTTTAATTAAACTGGTAATACAATTTCTAGCTCCCTGCATGTGCTCACATGTGATCCATTACCATGTCTACTACACAAGACATCTTTAAAGTGCATAACGAAGGTATCATTTGTTAAGTTAAAACCGCTGAAGGAAACTTAGCTGCAGACCCCTTATCATAGTCGGTCGTTTCCAAACGCAAACACCCGCTACCGTGAGGTTTGATCTATTTTTGTATCCAGCCTCTGGCTTGTGTCCAATTAGCGTGGAGGTTGAATTGGACCCTCAGCAGTACCAGTCGAAGCCCATGTGGCACCCGCCCCCCCTCCCCCCCCCCCCCACTTCTAAGACAAAGTGAAATTGGTCCTCAGGAGATGGCCCCCATGCAGTCCTTGGCCGGCATTGCAGCGTGTGATCTCTGGGCCTGTGATCAGGAGGTCACCAGTCTGAGCCCAGACCTCAGCTGAACGGTACCATGTCTGTGAGCCCTTCAGTAAGGTCCTTAACCCCCCTCCCCCAGCTCCAGTGGTGCAACACATTGGCTGACCTATGCTGTGATACCTCATCCTCCCCCACCCACGCTATGGAGAGCATGATACACTTGGCAAAGAGAACCATTCCAATGTATTTGTGCGAATGGCAAACAAAGCATGTTTGTTTTAACTGGTAATCAATCTGCCATACTGGTAACCCCTAGTTTAATGGATTGACCAACGCCATCCCCAAGACTAGGGGCTTTGGATGCGTCCCACCCCCCCCCCCCCCCCCCCAGTAACGGCAGACAACCCCCAATAAATAGATAGATGTTCCTTATCTTTCATTATGAATCCATGTGTTACTGATGCCAATTTGCTGTATAAGCAGAGTGAGTGGACAAAACATACACTAAACGAATTCTGTACTTCATGTGGATCAGTTTAACAATCTGCATTGTTAAATCCTGGTTTAATTATGGTTCTGCTGGCAGAAGCTTTACTGAGTGGCAGGTTGCTTCCAGGCTGAAAGTTTATATTGCCGCAGTAGGGTACAAGAAGAATGTGAGACAGGAGAACAACCAAAAACCAGCCAGGTAAAGGGCAGAAGCAACTTTCTAATGCCTGAGATGACATGAAGGAAACATAAAGTGGTATGAATTACACTGCTAGGACAGGTAACAGGCTCCAAGAAGCAGGACTGAAGTCCCATAAAGAAGGAAGCAGCCCTTCATCAATGAGAAAGAGAGAAGAGCCCAGTTGGAGTTTACAGAAACGTAGAGTTTAGACAAAAGCACACCCATAAACTGAGAAATGAGAGAAACTAAAAATTTTACTGTGGTCTCTTAATTTTTTCCAGCGCTGTTCATCACCCCCCCCACCCCCAATGTCAAACTCTTTCAGATGCCACTGCCTCAGACACAAACCCTGCCCAGACTGTCAAGGCGAAAAATAGCCAAACACTAAGACCAGGGTTGCCACTAGGGATTTTGGGCCCCGCGAAAGAATATTATAATTGGTCCCCAACCCAGATAAATCCAACAATGTTCCAGATTTTTTTAGGGCCCCTGTTCTAACCCCCACCCCCACCCCCCCGATACAGCGCCCTCGAGCATATTTGCAGGGGTGAAAGGTGCTGCTCAGAAATGAAGGCTGACTGGGAGACACTGAGAACATCTGATGCTGCTGAAGCAGCAGATATGGTGGACTGGACTTCCTCCACCCTCATAAATGTCCAGATCTTTTCTTTATCACAGCATATCTGTAGGCTTCTGTGGATCCACGTTCCCATACATAAATATGCCCAGTACATCTTTTCCTGTCTTCCTCCTACATTCTTAGATCAACAGCAGAATAACTCAGCCCTGCGCTCAATCACCACCTCTGCCAGCTCTCTTTGTGTCAACGATTTCTGTTTTCTGTTAAACATACTTATTACACTGGTACTCACTGAACTGTAAGTTAGTTTGGATAAAAGTATCTGCTAGATAAACGGCATTAATCTAAAAGTAAACACATTGAAATTTAAAAAGTAAAAAGTTTTAGGTTGGAACAGTCCAACAATGATAGCTTTCACAAGTCCTGTTTGAGCAAAGGTTGACTCATTTGCTTAACTTTAAACACATGCCCGTTATGTAGTATTCAAACCAGCCTGTGTGTTGGGTTAAGTTTTATGAGCCTAAGTATTTTACGTAATGCGCAACAGCAAAGGTAGGCATTTGTCCTCTTGGCCCCTATAAAGCTTTGCTTTTTAAAGAAGGTACACTTTAGTACAGGTTAAAAGGAACCTATTCTGCGTGGAAAACATACCCACATGTCAAAATGCACTGGATTACTGAGTCATGTTACATCCTTGCGAGATGGGTAATGGCATAAATATTCCAAGGGAGGGGTGAGGTCGGGGTGCCAGGATCTCCATGCACCTATACTTGTTTTTTATTTGCTTAGGATATGTTGTTGGCTTTTTTTCAGCAGAAGAAGAGCAAGAGCATCATCAAACTTAAAGACGAAGAATCAATGATGAGTCACTCTTTGTTTATTAGACAGTTCACAACAACTGTGAAACTTGATAGATGGCAAATCCACAGGCTGCCAGACACAGATCGGGTGAGTTTAATCACGTTTGTTTCTCTGTGGTTTATGCTGTTGCATGCCACATATCTCTCAGCTTTCTAATTGTTCCATAAACTTAAAAAAAAATCCATCCACATTTGGGCCACCTGGACTCAAGTAGGGAAAACAATCTGAAAGATTCTCACTTGAAAATAATTGAGTTTGGTTACCCTGTAGTGAACGGATGCAAATAAAAGACTGACCTTGAACGCACCTTTAAAACAAACAAAACAAAGACAAATAACACAAAATTTTTGGTTATAGAATCAGTGATTCAGGTTATAACTAATCACCAAGGACCAAAGGACCAAAGACTTCAAAAAGATTAAAAGACATGACGGTGTTTGTAATCTTGTAAACGCAGTCAATTAATTAATCAGGCTGAGGTTTAGTATATGTATGGCAACACAAACTGACTTCTGTTAAATGTGTTTTAGATATTCAGCTCACAGAAACAGATGTCACTGTTGCAATTCCTGGGAATTTAGGGCTCTTTGCTTTTTCTGTGATGAAAGTAAGAACACATATTTGACAGTTCGTTCATGAAATATACAACGGGAGTGTCAAGGAAAATCAACAAATATGTGTTTGAGATGCTATATAATATTAATTGGGGTTATTATAACACTTGACGAACGTCTCATCACAATTAGAAGTTACAACCATATAAACAGCAGCCATTCTCCGAAGACTGGACTACTGGACAAAGATTCATTTCTCATTCAAACGGAGAAAACTTTAATCGGTGTTTTTGTCAATTCCATTTTTTAAAGACATCCATCTATTTATCCAACTTCCAACTTTTTATGCAGTATATTGCCATGGGAGTTTTTCTATATAATTACTGGAATACATTTTCATGAAGTAAAAATTCGGAAAGCATTACTAAGTGACTTGCAATACCAGTTCGCTCAATATAGGCAATCTTAATTAATTTATCTGCTTATGCATTTTTCAGATTGGCTTGACCTAAATAGATTTGGTTTTTAAAGCATGACACATTACCTTTACCGGAACATTAAAGCTTACCTCTTTACTTCATATCTTCGGGGATGGGGATTGTATTTCTGTCCCTGGTCCTTTGTGTGTGCAGTTTTCCAGCTCTCCTGTCTGTGCAGTTGTCCTCCTGCAGTGAAAACTGCAAAACTGGCATTTCAAAATATCCCATAAAATGTAACTGCAAGTATGACTGCACACCTTGCGATGGATTGGACATGTGCCCTGGGCTTCCTAGAATAGCTTCCAGGCTCACTGTGACCCTGTACTGTATACATGATTATGGAAGAGGGATGTATATTCAAACAATATATTCAAGACTTTGGCCTGTTTACATCCTGTGTGTGTAAGAGGCT
Organism: Brienomyrus brachyistius; assembly: GCF_023856365.1. Taxonomy (NCBI): domain Eukaryota; kingdom Metazoa; phylum Chordata; class Actinopteri; order Osteoglossiformes; family Mormyridae; genus Brienomyrus; species Brienomyrus brachyistius. The sequence goes on from NC_064540.1 coordinate 489,561, forward strand.
ACAACAGCACTTAGCTAAGCAAATGCTGCCATCTATAGATTCATTTTGTATATTTAAAGACCAGTATCCCTCAATGGTATCTAATTTAAGTCAGATACACTCAAAATAATTGCTCCATAAACACTTTTATGTTATACAGTTAGAGGATATTTAATTTAACATTGCTTTTATATTTCTTAAAATGAGGCATACAGCATGTACTACAAGAAAGGGACAGCATTATTGTCATTTTACTTCAGTACAACAAAATCACATTGACATCTCTTAATGTGCAGCAATTGTAAAACAATTGGAATGAAAGGGATGAAAGAAGTACGGCAAGATGAGAAGACGTGCAAAAAGTTCTGTTCAAGTTCCACACCAAGCCACTTTTTGTCTTCCACTTTCTTCTGCCATCTTTAAAAGGTGACCATGTGCACACGTCCTCCTTCATTTTGTGCGATCAGGGCTGCTTCTATCTTCTATGTAATGGGATGGACCTTCTCATTCCTTGGCAAGAAGATCCCCTGAGCATTTAGATTTTTATTTGCCTTGTCATTAAATAATTAAATGACTATTTAATGGCTTGGCACTGATATATAAGCCACATCTATCTGCCGCAAGCCTGTAAATTGCCCTACAAAAAGACGATTAAAGCTAATTAAAAATTAAAATGTGTATATTGATTCATCTTAACCTCATCATGGTCACGTGGCCTAAAGCCTATCCCAAGCAGAAGATGGCACAATGCAGTAGGAGTTGGAGTAGCAGGAGTACACCGTGCACTGGAGTGCAGTCCATCACACAGCTGCCACACTGAATGGACAAGTTAAAGATGCCACTTATACTAACTGAAAGTCTTTGAACTGTGGCAGAAAAGCAGAGTACCTGGAGAAAATTAAGAATTTATACATATACACACACATAGCTGGGGCAGGTTTTGAAAGATAAAGCCACAGGGCTACCCACCCTTAAAATGAATTTCTAATTACAAAAGTGCAAGGAATGAGTTATTGACGGAACTTTATATTAGGGAAACACGTTCCCGTACGGAGCTTAAACTCGTCGGACCAAAACACGATGAGCGAAAGCCGTGTGGGTATCATTTTGACTCGGCTCTGTGTTTCGCATTCGTTTTCTGCAGACTCACTTGGATGTTAAAAAGATGGCGGGACTGGAACTGCTATTCAGCTCGATCGTCGAAAGTATCACGTCTCCCAAAGATGTTTTAGTCTCCTTTGTTCACTGGGAAATTGTGCGACAAGGGTATAAATGTCTTGGAACAGGAGACCAGGTAAGGATCTGCACTGCAATCTACTGTCTATTCCGTGATTCCACCACTACGTGCAACAATGACAAAATACTAAACTAATTTAATTGACAATTATGACGTTACACATTTTAACTACATCGAGGGGCTGGTTTTAGGTATTAATGGCTCAGAGTAATTAGCAGTTTGAATTCGGATCAGCATTACTATATCGAGTGTATGAATTTGGGTTGTTGATATTTCGTTAGCAGTAACGTTTTTTTGGATAGTTTATTCGCTTTTAAGGGATTTTGTACAGTAGATTAATGGTTATATTTCATGTTGGCAACTGACACTACTGGGTAGCCTGCAATCCAGATAGTCTTTAGTTCTCGTGTCGTTGCCTGTTGTGAGTTTGCGTTTTTCTCTTTCTGTTACAGCCACAAAGTACCGATAAAAAGTCCGAGTTACTCCCTCAGGGGTGGAACAGCAACAGAGAGTTATACACCCTTCGGTATCAGTCCGCAAACGGCCAGTCACAGTTACTGGTCAAAGGCATCACTGTCGACTCCACTCTTATCTTCAATATACTGGTACTCATATTACACTTTTTTCCTGAAAGACTTTAATCTCCAGCACAGAATTTCTGATTAGTCATCGTAATAGTAATAACAATACAATTATGCATGTATATTGACTTGTTAGCAGTAAGGTGACTTGTTTAATTTGTTGTCAGAATACACCTTCTGAAAAGGTGTCCGACCTGACAGTGAATGTCAGTGATTATATAGATGCGGATAACCTGAAAGACTTCGACAGGTTGGTCAACAGTGTGTGAAGTCACACCTTGTTTTTTTGTTTTGCATACTGTTGAATAATGCTGTTGGGGGTCTCACAACATACTGAAAACAGTCTTAAACAATAAATAAGCGAGAAAGCAGCCCTTTTACGGTTGTAAGGGAACATATACGCAGCCCTAATATGAACCATCTCCCACAGGGTGTTTAAGAACCCGGAACAGCTGGCAGAAAAGGTCCAGGCTGACCTGCTTCCCTGGGTCTCCTCAAAGAAGGCTGAAAAGACCCAGAGAGAGACCCCCCTGAAGCGAGAGACGGAGGATGACCCGCTCCGGATCCCATCGAGGAAGCCGCAGTCTTACCCGCAGCCCGGCTGGTAGGAACCAGACTCCCTAATGAGGGTGGCTGTAGGATATGCATGCAGATTAAGATGGCTATTAGCACACTTTAAAGTCGTAACTATATATTCAAAACCTTTCTACATTTTTGCATTTTACTGTAAAAATATGAATTACTGTAAAAATATTTTTGTTGTAAAGGTCTTGCAAGAGTACACCTGCTTTTTACTTAAAAGCTGTAAAGTGTGTCTTTTTCTAGCATTATTATTTAGTATTAACAAAAATGCAGGCGGGAGAGTGAGTGCACTAATAGTATGTTTTACTTTCAGTAACACGCCGTAGTTGCCCTTGATAGAATAAAGATTGTGCATTAGTATTTATTCATTATCTCAATTGTAGCAGCAGTTTTTCATAATAATCAGTCCCACGTATGTGTTGTAAATTGTGATTAATATGATGCACTGAGGCCTGACTGAGTTACATTGATTCATTAATGATGAACAAACACAAGATCAGTATTTCGCTTATTCATTACTTGTTCCTTCAGTGGTTCCTTCAGTTGTTCACAAAGGTTTACAGAAGTAACATATAGTAACAAAGTAACAAGTACTTGAGATAAAACATGTCAGGATTCATTAGTGATGAATTAACCTGAGGTAATCATGTAACTAAGACTTAGTTTGTGGTTAATTATTACACAAGTAATAGCATAATACAATATTATTTGAGTCCCGTCAAGTAAAGTGTTACCATTATTACACGTGTGAAATTAAGTGCCAAAACATTTATTAGTACATTATTGAATGTTTGTGGTACTGTGTAGTTTTCTTAAAGCGCAAAGTACATAGGCCTCGGTCTATAGGACATTAAACGTGTCTTGATCTATTTCATTCAGGTGATTATGACACTTGGGAAACTCTTATGTCACCTGAGTTAATCTGTAATTCTGAGCTTCCGCCATTCCTGCAGTTTAAATTACTACCCAGCACTATGCCGAAATTTGCACGTATTTTAAAACAAACTGAGCATCTGCTGCAGAACAATTTGATGAACCCGAATCGATGAAGGAAAGCAGTAAAATACAGCAGGTCCAATCTGTTTTCCAGACAGTAGCGCCTGCTGACTAATCACTCGGGAATACGTAGCAAGTACGCCCCATGGTAAAATAAATCAAGAATGAAAGTGTTTGGTTTAATTGTCGTCCTTTTACATTTACAATTGTCTGTTGTCCAAAGCGATATACAAGTCAGGCAGATAATGCGTAGCTGGAAAGCCCCGCTAATCACACATTGGCATAGCCGGCATTTGAGGTGGGGTAGTGCACTCTATAAATTTAATAAGGCGCCGGGCTGAGAGCGGCGGCTCATGATGGATGGCTGGTGTCTGAAAGAACCGTGCATTTCTCATTTTTATACGACGACAGCTAATAACTGGGGCCTCCGGCTCAAGAGTCCGGCGTGGTCCAAAGAAAAACTTGTATGGCAAGTTGACGGAATCTCGGAGTTAGATTACGAGTTTCGGAAATGAGACGTGGTTTTTCGAGTCGTTCGAGAGTGCCTTAGATTGAAAAAACAATTGTGCTTATCCTCACTCACTTAAAATTTCCAGTCAGCTCAATAAGTAAGATGCATTGAATGGTTTATTGTCTTTTGAGTGTCTGTGTGCAGCCTTTGGATGCTGCTTGAGTAGATGTTTATGACATTGTTAGCTACTTCAGTGTGTAGCAGACACTTTTCTCCAAGTGAGACAAAAAGCGCTTTTTTCCCAGGTGTTCCATGTTTTTTTTCCTCATGTATTTGCGAGTAGAATATGTACGTAGCAGAGAGTGATTTTTGTGTGATAACATGCGTCCTACACTGGACAGCTGTCCAGGCCAGGATGATCCCTGGGCTTCTTGGAATGTGCTCCAGGCTTAGATGTGTAAGTGGGGATGGATGGATGGATGGATGGATGGATTTTGCAACCCTATATTAACAGTGTTCCAAATGAGACTGACTTTGTTTAAATGGGTAATGGCAGCCGCTTGCTGCTACTTACAGTAAACTTTGATATTTCTAGAATGTCCTGCTTTTCTATATAAAACTGCACTGAAAGCGAGCAGTTGCTGTTTCAGACTTCGGGGGCCTGTATGTCACCATCCTAGCACAGACCCTCCTGTTATTCAGTATTTACAGCAGGCAGAGTAGCTTCTATTTTAAGATATCGACTGTTCTCTGTGTCTCTGGCTGCGGCTGGCGGCAGTCACAGATGGAGGCTGTCCCGGGAACCAGCAGAGAACCCAGCGATGTATCGTCCCAGGCGCGTCCTTGGTGTCTGACCTTATCAGGTTCTTATGATGTCAGCCATTTATTGTCATTTTTGCTGTAATGTGACCCCCCCCCCCCCCCCTTCCGTACGAGGCAGGGGTGCCCTTGTGATGTCATATTAATTATGCCTGCAAGCGCCACACTCAGCATTAGAGTGAAGAGGACTTTTTTTGGGGGATCTTAATTTTCGCACAGTTCTGCTGCGCTGCTCCGCTCTGAGTGAGCCTGTGGGCCGACCGCGAAGGACGCTGGGCGGGGTCTAAATGACCCCGCAGTTTCAGAGGTTTATCTGCATGTCTGTCTGCATGGATGCTACCGAATATGTCGGCCATCTCTTGTTCGCTTTCCATCCCCCCAAGATGGATGGAGGTTTTGTTGAATTAGCATGGATGGCCTTTCCGACCTGGCAGTGTTCAACTTCTAGACAGAAAATCCATTGTTATGTTTGATTCCTGCTTGAGAAGTGGGTTGTCAGCGGCGCCGCTACATGTGCATTCCCGTTAATGGTGGTCCTTCCGCGGATCAAATGGATTTATCATAAAAGAACGCGTGTCAGAAATAATGCTTCCCATACACATATCTGAATAATACTCCAACATTCGTTTTCCGCTGTTCTAATAGGGAAAAAATAGACACGTTTGATATATCCATCAATATTGTACTGTTAAAATATGTAACAGGTTTAAAAGCCTTTGGAAAATCTTGGACCGATGTATCGATAAGAGGTATCATATTTGGAATGTGTAACGTTATCATTTTTCCTTCTGTGTGTTCGCATGCATTCGAAGGCGCAATCCCATGGCGCCATTTGCTGCTGGGGGTGCAGACCTGGATCCCTTCAGGTAGGATTGATTCGGTATATATACAGTAAAGTTGTGGTAGGCGTGTATATATCGTAATTGATAGATACAATGAACGAATCAGTAATCCAGTACTCCTTCACAATTACTGCTCTGTGTTTGACCTTTGGCCACTGCAGCGGTAGACCAGGAGGGATGATCGTGGACCCTCTACGGTCAGGATTCCCTCGTTCGGGTTTTGACCCCTCTGCTGGGATCCCAGGTCGTCTGCCTCCCGGTGCAGTGCCTCCGGGGGCCCGATTTGACCCCTTTGGAGCTGTTGGGATGGGGATGAATCGCCCAGGGTGAGAGACGTTCCCACTCGTGGGACTTCTTAAAATCAAAAATTGCATAATTGAAGTGCGATGAAGTGGAGGTTTTCATCACAGAGATCCAGCTGTTGACAAAGAACAGACTTTAGCCCGGGGGTGATAGTGAACCTGAGTGATTGTGTATTTTTGTTAGAGTGTATGTTTGAATGCACAGAAATCAAAGCTGTCGTTTTTGACCGGTTGCTCATCCTTGTGCTTGCAGCCCGGATCCTGACCACATGCCCCCCCCCGGGTATGACGACATGTTCATGTAGAAACACCATCTCCAGCCCCCTGATTTTTGCCTGCCCCAGCAGAAGAATGCAGGAAAATACTGCTTAAGACTTTTCCCAATAAGTCACGTCGTTTAGTTGGAAGGGCAAATCTGTTGTGCGTAAATTTTTAATTCTGTAACCCTGTGTTCTAGAAAATAGGTTAGTTTGAATTGTTTGCTATATAATACATGACAATATTGTAATGGTGAGACATTTACCACTTTGAATGACGACATGTTAGATAATTGCTAAATAGTGTTAATCTTTGCAAAGGATATTGCACTTGTTAAAATGTTGTAAATACAAGGAAATATTGCTTAAATTTAAATGTCAATTTTTTCATGAGTGCTATCTTAATTTCTAATAAATCTACTACTTTGAGAAACTAAAACTTTATTTGCTGTGGAAGCTGTTTTTATTTTCATAATTCTGTTAACTCTGTTTGTATCTAACTTTCCATTTGTAATGATTAAGCTTTAAATGTTAATAATAAACAAAACTTCTAGAATGAGTGGTAGTGCAATATTTCAAAGGCGATATGGAAAGAGTGAACCCTGAATGAACAGAGACCTGAATACTGTTAAAACATCTGGAAGTTAATAATAGAGCCACATACCAGGGACTGTATGCTGTTCGGTAGGTTCAGGTTCTGAAGGTTGTTGGTTCGAATCCCATGGTTGACAGAGTGATGTCACCATTAGGGCCTTTGAGCAAGACCCTTAATCCCAGTTGCCGAGGGGCCTGGTTGACCCTGCTTCCTCAATTGTACATTATTTTGCATAAAAAATAAATGACTAAAAATGAATTATCTGCTTTGGTTTCATAAAAATTCTGAGTAAAATGTCAAAGGTGTTACCTTGGTGATAGTGGTACCTCTTCTCAAAGCATGTCATGCACACAGGAGACTCCGGTTCCAGCACCCTGTGAACCATGAAAGGATTTCACAGTCTTTATGAAGAGGAAAAATCTACCTTTCCCAGCATCCTGACTTCAGCTCCCCTGCTGTCAAGGCCCAAAGCCCCGATTATTGTGTATAGTAGCTGCAGATGGCTGGGGCCCAGAGTGGGGGGCATGGGGGGGCATGCTCTGCATGAAAACAATGCCCCAGCTTCAACCAAAAAATCAAAAGGCTTCACTGGGTCCAGGGGGAAAATGCCATCTCTAGGGTGGACAACACAACATGGCAACCCAGCATATTAATGACATCACACATCCGTCCATCCATCCATCCATTTTCCAAACCGCTTATCCTACTGGGTCGCAGGGTGACATCACACAAAAAAATTAAGAAATACACGCACTCGGAACAGACGGATATTGTGAATTTTAAGGCTTGTCTTTTTATCACTACAAAAGAGACCATTTCTTTTTGTAAAATGTACCAAACCTTGCCAGCAAACTAAGGGACAGATGCACAGAAAAGGGCCTTCCAGTCCATCTCGTTGGGAGCACACTCCTAGGACCTTGGATCACTTGCCTGAAGTAATTTAATTAAAAGACAAAATGTGCCTATGGGCATTTGCAGGTCACTGTGGTGACCCCTAATCCGCGTTAGCCGTCTGCCGAGCTAAAGGCTGGGGAACACAATCGAATAAATCCGACGCAAAACAGGTACACGGCACCTGTTCCGGCAACAGAAAATGGCAAACGGGAAATGTTCCGTTGGTGTCGTGTGACACAGAGACCCCTGGGATGTTAAGACTGGAGCCCAGAAGGACAGCAGCTATTCAGTATGCGGAGCGGGTCTGAAACTGAGGCATAGCGAATCGGTGACTGTGTGGGGCTTTTACCTCCTGCAGTAGAATTACTCCCAAACCCGCGATGTAAGTTGCAGGTTCGCGTTGCGCATCAGCGAATCTATCCCAGGGTAGTATGCGGCGTAAGGTAGGATGCAGCTGCGTTAGGAGCCACATGCACACACACAGTCACACGCCAAGGTCACGGTCACACGCCTCTGGGAAACAGCGCTTTTGGAGTTTAGGGGCAATAAAGGATGGCAGAAAGGAAACACTTACGGACACCAGAAGACTGACGAGTCCCACACATACAAAAAACACAGTCCCTACGTGAACACTGTCCTGCCCTTGAAGTTGGAAAAGCTCAGGGTTTAGGAGCTGATTCCTGGCACATACCAGATCACAACAGATTTAAAACCCTATTCATCAACTTCACATAGCATTAAGATACTCGAGCTGCAGAGAAAATAGACATCAGGCCCCTACAAAGCAGCGATTTATGATTCATTTTAAATTGATTTTCTGTGTCATTCGTGCAAAATGCAATAACAGTTCCAGCCTTTTGAAAAAGACAAGAAATGTGTGTGTGGATTGTCCTTCTTACCGACAACTCCTTTTCCTTGTATTTTACTTGAAATAAGAAATGATCTGAATCAACAAAGCGAAAATTAGCATAATAAGAATACATGTCAGTATAAGAAGTACAAGTCTCCTTTAATATCCTTGACATGTCCTTGAAGGTTTAAACACATGAATTTGAATGTTCAGCATGTTTAGTTCAATCCGATCTGAGTGTGAGCATCATTTTCAGTTCGTTTGGACTCCGCAGCCCAGTTCCTCCTCACTTACAGGAAGTGGCTGGGCTGCATAGGAAGCGCACCCAGGCAACATGGGATTCTGCATGTACCATGATGTAAGATGCTCTCATATTTCCACATGCATTGCCAGTTCTGACGTGTCTCTGCGTATGAATAATGCAGGGTTCCTGGACTGGACATGGAGAAGCAGAACAGATTAATGAAGGACACCAGGTTGGGCCCAATTAAGTAAATTAATTTAGGCACAGAATGGTTCACAAGCCTGATCACAGATGGCAATTTCATGCACTGGTATAATGATTATAACTTGATTAAAAGTTCCCAGAAACTCTGAAAGTGTTTGCAATGAATTCTGTTTCCTCTCCAGGAACTTTACCGATGGATGTCAGAGATGAATATTTTGTGACTCCTGTAATTTTTGTCATAGTTCATTGGAAGCTGTGGATTAATGTGATCATGAGAGCGTGTATTTTAATTTAGAGTGGATATCAGATTTTTGAAATCTGTGAGACAGCAAGGGTCTAATGACCTTGCACATGCACGCACACACACACATACACATACACACACACACACACACACACACACACACACACACACAGATTTGTAATTATTTGTATTTTGGTAATTATCTTTGGGGGGACTCTCCACTTATTTCTATGGGGAAAACTCTAATCACAACATGACAACCTTCACCCCTACCAGACTTCTGGCATTTTTAGTTTTTTGATTGCATTCACAGATCTTTGTGGAGGCCTGAAAAATGTTTCCCACAACTTAAAAATAAAAATAACAGGTTTTTATCACATTACAGGGAACATTTGGTCCCCACAATGTAATACAAACATAATCACACACACACAACACAACCCTAAGCCCAACAATGACAACTCTAACCCCCACCCAGCCCTAACCTTAACCATTAGTACATATGTAACCACACAAATTACAAGACTTTTGGCATTTTCAGTTTTCTGATTGATTTTTCCCATTGTGGGGACCAGACCAAAAAAATGGTCCCCACAATGTTATATATACATAACCCACACACATACACACACACACAAACACACTGCAATCAGATACGGAGGGTGGTTGCTTCCCCCACCCTCTGCGACAATAAGGGGCCTCCACTTTTCTCATCACTGCGGTGGGATGACCTTCTGGCCAGCAGACGGACTGCTGAATCGCTCTCCGTTTTCAGACGCCGACCAAAGGCATGCATTATTCAGCATCCATCTACACATGAACGGTCTTCTTCTTTTTGGGCTCCAGTTTTATCTGAGATACTCAAGTGACACATTTTTACGCCCTTAATCCTGGATCCCGGCGTTAAAGATTTAATTTAGCATTTATTACTGGAGGACGGAGTTCTTCAGAGCTTCAGGAGCTGGGAATTAGCTGTGTGATTATTATAATCTTGCTAAGAGTGACATTGTGGTTCTGAGAGCAGCACTCTTGCCTCACTCCTCCAAGGCCGAGGGAGTAAGTGTCACCTTTGGCTTGTGCAGCCTGCACGCTCTCACCGTCTCTTTGCAGGTCTGCTCTGGGTACTCATGGTGCAGAAACATAGTCTGCATGCACACCCCGTGCTTCCTGGAATAGGCCCCAAGCCCACCAAGACCCTAGAGGATAAGCAGTTATCAAAAACGGGTGGATTATTACAATATTGCTACTTAATCGCATGGCGGATTTAAAGCTTTCTTCTTGGCATGTTCTTGTGTGGAGGTCCTGGATAAATGCTGACTCACAGCTGTTCATCCACCTCAGTCAGAGATCCCTGCAGCTCCTTGCACGTCATCACTGGCCTTGATAACATCCTTGCTCTGTATGAATAACTGAGGCGGCACCTGGGTGGACTGGGTTACAATACTAATAAACAAATGACACGAGGTCTAAAAAGATGAATCGGGCAGAAATAACAGCTCAAAAAGGTGACAAGCAGGACCAGCTCCAGCTATTGGGAGAACAGGCAGTCACCTCAAGTCCTGAATTACATGCGATGCGGAGAAAAAAAATGCTTGTGAGTTTCTCTTGGAAGCAGAGCCTGCCCAGTAAAGTTTCGTCCAGTGCCCCAGAAAAGGAAGTTCTGGCACTGGTAGCAAGTGTGATCTTCAGTCGGAAGACATCCCCCAAAATCTCGGCAAAATCTCACCGTCCAGTCTTCAATCGGCATTCTTGGATTTTCGAGTTTCATATTACTGATGGGGTCTCATCAGTGTCCCCCAAATTGCCCGTAGGACAAATTGGGTTGATTTATTTGGGCTATCTGTAACGGAGTGCAGGTATTCATCCTAATTTGTGCTTCGAGAGTTAAGACCTGCTAAGTAATGGCTGCGGCAAGATCGATGGAATAGACGCATCGCCAATCGGGTTCCTGAGGCTCACAGGGGGGAGGCTGGGCTGGCTTGCAAGTTGGACTGCATGCGCCAAAGGACAATCAATGCCTGTAATCAGAGCTCAGCTATGCCCTCCCACCACAGCCTGATTGCAAATTTGTAGAACACAGGCAGTCAGCATTACATAGTACTTCACACTATATTTGTCTCTGAAGGACAGATTTTTTTTTTACCCATAAATAGCACCGTGCATTAAATATGCCTACAAGTTTAAGAGGAAAGAGATTTACTTTTGTGGACTGTTTTTTGCAGGGCTCTGCGGTGTCTGCTCCGCGATAGATGGCATCACCCTTTCACGGGTAGCTAATGATCCCAGAATGCAAGGGACTGCATTTTGCTTTGGGGTTGCCAGATCATTCTTTGGATATAACGCAGACTGAGGTAAGACACCTACTGAACCGACACTCTGCTGGGAGACGCAATGAAAACAAAGGTCCAGTGAAGGAGGGGAAGTGTCGCATTCTTCCCAGAATGAGAGAGCCAATACATCATATTTGAGAAGCAAATGCGATGACATGTGAAGAAGCCCATCCACTCTACTCCTCTTCTCTCCGATGACAATCTTGCAGGACGCACAGAGTTGCCAGATCTTTGTCAAATCCACACTGTCGATCACACAGTCCTGGCTGCTATAAACATAGCGGTTACATTAAAAAAATTCTCTTCTGATGGATCACCTGTCACACGGGGGAAGGAATAAAAAAAAAACAACCAGAATTTGGAGATGCATGAGGTGCTGTCTGCTACGAGAGCGTTTGTCTGTAAATAAAGGAGACCAAGATGAAAGGCAACAGGTATAAATAACAGTGGAATCATGGGAATGGAACAGGAGCGTTGATCACCTGACCACCTCTGCCTTTAGACAGTGCATGGCCACGCCTCCTTCTCATCCGAACAAACTTCAACAACTTTTTGTAGATTAGTATAATAACTTCAATTAACAGATTCTGTGCAGTTTTGCACATTTTTCTGCATACAAATAAAAATCAGTGATGATCTGATGATAATTTAATAATTACCTATTTAGCACCTACAGAAAACTCTGTAGCTGCCAAGTACCAAAGTCGCCCAAATTTTGCATAGTCCTTTTAAAATATTTGTTCTATTAAAGCAGTTCTATGGGGCGGCCATTGTTCTGTGGAGTCTGTTTGACTTTAAGCTCCTGCGAAAGCCTTCCCTTTGTCCCTGTGCAGAAATCATTTCTGCTCTCTTTCACTCGTTTCTGGGCAGTTATAGCAATTAAGTCATACAATGTACTGGGGATGAAAGACACTGTGTGGAAAGCCTGAGGAGGACGGACCTTTATCACAGGGCTGGAAAAAATGAGCAAATTAGACAGGGGATTATACAGGAAAGCACAGAATGTTAATTCCTTAGAGGAAACCGCCATTCTCTTAATTCAATAACTAAGTCAGTTCGTTGTTCGTCTCTGTTGTCTGTAAACTCATTTTTCAGAATCAGCAGCGGCGGAACTTGCTCTAATAGGATGAGCAGGTTTAACTTGTCATACACTCTAAGCCCTGGAAATCTACCCTCATACAATCTAGATTTACCATGAATATCACCATTCGGTGGAGTAAGGTAAGGACGGTCCACTCTGCTCAGTCTACTGCTGACGCAGAGGATCCGGATTTCCATGCTAGGTTTGGGCCGAATGCGGTCTCACGATTACAAAAACAGTTCAACCCATCAACCCATATAAAACAACACGGCCGTCATACTGTGCTTTTTAATGCCACATTTAATCTAAACAATAACACACAATCATCCACTGAGTTGAATCTTTAGGCAATTTTATATTGATCTTTCACAGAAAATCGATTATATATATAAACTCAAACATCAGTAAAGTGACGTTTGGCAAAGGATCAACATAAAGTACATAAAAATGTTGCATACGTTATAATCTTACAACTTTACCCTTTTTGACAAAATGTTCACTTCAGTTATACAGCATATGTAATATATTCAGCTGAATTTCTGCTTTTCTTTTTTTTCACGCCGCGATTCCAGGTACAACAGCAATAAGGTTTCTCACTACCAAATCCGAAATGGCAAGAAAACAGCAAAGAGGTTATTTGTCACATTTAAATTGGTAAAACAAAAATAAAAGGTACATGTGTACTGTATAATACAGGATATAGGAGAGTGTCTTTAAATTTATGGTTCCACAACAGTTTACACGCATCACATGCGACACTAATTGATGCCCCTTTTCGGGCCCTTAAGATTATATTTTTCTCACCATTTCCAGTTACATGGAAGAAAGACTCGTTGTGTGGATTCAGGGAAGGAAACGAGGGGGGGGGGGGGGGGGGGAGTAACAGTCCCTATTCATCAGACTTTGAGGCACTGCACTGATTCTCCATACATAATCTGTGCAGTTTTTTTTCTCCTGGCTACATTTGCATTAATACTTGCCATACAAATTAGTATAGTTATGTTTCTAATAAAACAGTTATAAGCGTCGGTTATAGAAAGACTGTTTTATAGAGTCAGGGTCTCTCAGACATTTAGAGGTTGATGACAGAATGGTTTTATGTGCAATTTCCAGTCGATCTCATGGTGGTCATTTTGATTTAGCTCAAAGCTAGATAAAAACAAACAGCAACAACTATACCAAACATATGTTAGCAAGCTAGTTCCCGTGGTAACCTTTCTGCTTGTAATGATGTTACTATTATGGTATGCACATGCGAATGAGCTGAGGAAAAAATAAAGCAAGGCTCTTTATACATCGGTATCAAATACCCATCAGTCAAACCTTTTGAATATTTTCAGTGGCTACAGTTAATAATTCCTCATTTTTGTACTTAAGGGCACAAATACATCTAGCAGAGTCTCAACAGATCAATATTGTTCGTTTTGCCTTTAATCGCCATTTTTCATGTAATGCGAAGTACTCCGGTTTTTTATAGGAAATCACGTATGAAAATATTTTATCGGCAAAGACGAGGTTACACTTTGTTATTGATCAAGAGAAAGGTTTTGAAAGACCTTTGTAGGCCTGTACATTTCAATCTATTGACAATGACCTGAAATAGCAGTTAATTATATTCATACTATGTTCACTGTAAAAGGCAAATATTTCACATTGTTTGCTCTTTTTCGACACTTTTTTTGTCGTAAAGTCTTGGTTATATGGTCTGGAGTCAGATGGAACAACAAACACACAAACCACTTCTAAACGCTAATCAGACACAATAAATAGCTGGGGATAGTTTATCATGACATAAAATAGTCTGTTTCTTACTGTCAATGACAATTTTAAGTCAGCGTTTTGTCTTCTGTCACAACCTATTAAAATATTAAATATATAAGAGATAGAATGATAAATATTTCAGAAATGGTAAGCAGACATAGTGAAATGCGTGAAATCACTTAAAACATTGTCTTTATGATATCTACAGTATTCTCCAAGAAGCAAAATCAGGCAACAAAATACACCACAGGTTTCACTAAACGTTTATCAAAGCAGGATGCTTCTCCACACACGTCCCTCACGCAGTTTGACCACCGATAAAATATCGAGAACGCAAACACCCAAGATACAGGTGCGAACTGCTCCGCGTCACGAATCTGCTGTGCTTAACTCCTCGCTCCACGTGCCTTTACAGATCGCCTCTCACTAACAATGACTCCTCACACTGCTTTAGCTAATGTGCTTAGGTAAACAAACAAGCAGACCTTTCATCAGTCTCAGGTAGCAAAATTCTGGGTCTCTTTCACACGATGAGTTAAGTGTAATTAAGTTGGATGAGGGATTATATTGCCCAAAGGGAAAATTATATTTTTGTCATTGCTTAACTGACTTTGTGCTACTTTTTATTACAGAAAAAAAGTGTATTTAAGCGATTTGCTACCTGTAACTTACATTCTGCGTAATTCAGAATCCTTTAGAATATTCTGTGTATTGTACTGCAGATCCTTACATAGAAGGTTCAGGATTAGCAGTAATTAAAAACATTCCTGATTAAGATATAAACATTCATCTTTCACTGTGCCTATCTCAGATGCACTGAACATTCCTGACAGACGTCGATTTGTCCTTTGCTCTAATATTATAACGGTAAACAAACATCTCTTATTGTTTTGTATATCCGAGGAAATCTGGGCAAAGGTCACCCTGATTAAACGTATGAGCAGCTCCAAAGGTTTTAGCATGTTGACCTATTGTCACCTGCAGCTTTTAAAGTGAATCCATTGTGTTGCTACATTTAAGTCCAAGTCATCCTTGGCAATAGTAAAAGCGAATGCAGAAGTACAGCTTTTGTTAGACCTTAAAGTGTTAAATACATGATCTACTCCTCACATTTGGCCAAAGTGGTTTTTTTTGTCATTTAAGGCATATTGCAGCTTTATATGATAGTTAAGCTTTAAACTCTTTAATATCTTTTCATACTTTACTGTATACATTATGTGACATAACGATATTTATGTTCTTTTTTGTTCTTCATAAAGAACCAGTACTGTAGCAACTTTTCCTTGAAGTACACCACAACTTCTGCAACTGTATTCGTTGTGCTTTATAAATGGTCATAGGCCATTAATTATGGCCTGATATGTACGGCGAAAGCTTGTACACATGTGGGTCGTGTGCGTCTTTGTGACTGCTGGAATGGGGCTGCTGTGGGGTGCCCGTGTTGAGAAGTCCTTCTGGAAAAGTCCATTTCCAGGCCGCGGCCACCTTTGTCAGGCCCCTGAGCCCGCGAACGCCGGTCAGAACAAACCTTGGACTCCAGTGTCAGGCAAAAAAGGAAAGTCGTGCTGCTGGTGATGTGAAAGTGTGTCGGTTTTAGCTGACCGCCTCTGCGCTCACCACGGCAGACGTGGACGTGTTCATGGCCGATGACAAGCCAGCCACCGGCTCCCACTCCACCAGAGTCTCCCTGCCTTCGCCTTCCAGCTGCCTCATCCGCAGGTTTATAGATCCGTAGGTCTTTCTCGGACCTCGGTACATGGTGAATGTCCTCCTTCGGTACAGCTCGCCTTTGCAAATGGACACCATGAGAAGCACCGAGAGGAGCATCCCGCCCAACGTCAGCAGGCCAAGCCCCGCGATGATGCACTTGTCGAGGTGGGAACCCAGCTGAGCGTAGTACATCTCCAGTCTTTCCATCTGCCTCGCGCTCACAGTATCCGGATTGACTCGAGCCTCACGGGGGATGGTGTAGGCTATCACCACCAGGACAATGCCACTCACCAAGAAGACCAGGGCGAAAATGAAGCCATAATCCACCGACTGGCCGCCAGCTTCCGCCTCTGGCTCTTCGTCGGACTTGGGAGACGGCACGTCCCGCTGTAGATGCTGCGAGTGTGATGGATGCTCCCTGTCACTGGGTGCGAAGTAGGGGAGGTTGATGCTGGTCACCCCCTGATGGGCAAACCCAGAATCCTGCTCCTCGGACTGGAATGAGGCGTTTTCGATGCCCTGACCCAATGTCGTCTGAGGTGACCGATGTCTTCGTTGCTGGGAATTTGAGAGCTGATGGGCAGAGTCACTCCCCTCGCCCCCCAAATGAGAAAGCTCAACAGCATTCAAGGACTCCATCGAAATACTTTTGACCTAGTCATTCCGTTAAAAAAAAAAACTAGTTCCTGCTTTTCATTGCTCCGAGAACCAAAGCCTAAAAAAGATTAAAAGCAGCAATAGGCATAAGTACACTTTTCTGTTCTAAATCATTAATGTAGATGCTTAAAGTTATTTAATTTTGTTCATTTCAGTATATAACAAAATATGCGGTAGTTAATCGCCTTATAAACCCAAGTAAAACCAAATAAAGCTATATTTATGTTGATGCTATTTTTATCAGAGGAACATTTTGTTTTTTACTTTTTTAAAAGAAGAGTCAGGTATTGTTGTTCAACCTGAGTACGTTTATCGCCTAGAAATAAAAAAGATACGCTTTCGTTTATTTATATATTAAATATGTGTGATATCTTCTTTTACTTGGCATTTACAGTTGTAATAAGGGAGAAGCTCCGTGTTTATTTTGCCAGTAACATCCCCTTCTGCCACTCGGCAACTCGAGCCACCAGCCCGATGCCGCAGCACCTCCGACCATAATTACCGAGCAAGGTGCCCGGTAACTGTCAGTCCAGTAAAACCAGCAACACCAGAGAATGTAACACCAACCACCAGGACTGTTGATATGCATCTACTTATTGCTGTAAACACGTTTTCGCCATAAACTGCGCTTACTGTGCCCAGCGGCTCCAAATTCCATAATGCATTTAACAACTTCAATAATAATATCGGGAAGTCCCATGTTAGGTGTGGTTTTTTACCCCTTAAAAAATCCTAGTACCCGTGCAAAACCCAGTATGACCTTGATACCGATTCCAATCTTGCTCTTAGTATACCCGGGATTTTACATTCTGGGTGAGTTGAAAGGGTATTTTTTTTAAATAGGGCTTGATTTTTTTAAGGAAGGTGAAAGGCGATCTTCCGTGTTTTAATGACGGATGCATGCACCAGCGGGGGCACGCTTACCTGCAGGCGCAGATGCTCCGCTTTGGCGCTGATAAGAGCCCGGCTGAAAGATGCAGGATGCTCCGAGGAAGAGACCCTGCCGACGGACCTCTCAAGTGATGGAGTAGCCATGCGCGAATAGGCAGCGCTGGCTGAAAAGGAGAGCTTTCACAAGAGCTACATCCAACACTGAAAACGCCCGATCTATATCGCTATATATTTTGAACAAGTAATAATTTTACATTATCATTGCCAGAGCTGTGCGGTACCAAAGCATAACATACCAAAGCGTTACTGCGCGGTGTGTATAGACTTACACTGTGCACAGCGGTACCATGGATAAAGGGCAGCTCTTGTCCAGGCAGTGGCGCTTTATTGAGATAAATAACGTTTTAACAGCCGGCACTTAAAATAATTTGGATTTTACCCCACCCCCGCAGCGCCGTGTTTACTTGTCACTTTCACTATCTGTGGTATCGGAGCCAGCTTGATGTATTGTCTATTAATAATCAAAGGGATTTATGAGAACATAATTCATTTAGGATTATATTTGTTGGATACTGCCGCCTATGGGTGGAAAGGTTACCTGCAGCTAATATATATCGCCGGTTCTTTCTTAGAGCGCAAAGCAACAGCGGGACTCTCAAGAGGTTGAATTTGGGCGTGGAATTGGATTTAATCTGTGTATGTCTCCAACATATAATGTACAGAAATTTCTACACTTTTTAATACAAACGCTTTGTAAATAACATTGTGTTAATAAGGTGTAGCGTACGCTTACAAATATGCAATTCAATAGACTACCCATGTACTGAACGAGGAGAATACGTGCTAGTTAAAATAGTGGTTTTGAACGCGAAACTGTTTGAAAATAGCATTTTCCAACTGCGTTCCTTTAGGGGCTCCAGGTAGGGGCGTTATTCAGGTAGTGTGAGGTGCTGTTTATTGAAGTACATAAGTGTATTTACAGTATATGATTGCCTTCAGGCAAAAAATGTAATAGCTGCAGGCATATCTTTTTCAGGCGGACCGAACACGATATCAATTACCTCTGATGCAGCAATTTATGCAGTAACTGTAAACGAAAGTGGTCAGCAAACAAAATCTAACAAAAAGACAAGCTCGTTTGTTATGGTGTTTTCAGATCGTTTAACATTATTAAATTGAACAAAAGAGTCTAGTGTCAACTAAATAAAGTAGATGTAAATCTATATCTATCTATCTAACTCGCTTATATTTAAATAAGTAATAATCGTGGGTAAGTAACTCTTAGTAATTATTTCTAACCTTGTGGATGACATTCTGTAAATATATGCATCTAAACTGTTGTTGGGGTACCAATTAGTGTTTTTATTAATAAAAAGTATTAATTAATTTTAAGACAATTAATACAAAATAATCGATTAATATTACATGACTTTATCATTTATAATAAATATATTACGTCATGTTTAAAATGAACGAAATTTAAAACGAACATAGTTCTTAGTTAAATGCGCGGATTTCTGAGTTAGAAGCTGTCATTACCATGGTAACTGACGTAATATTTACACTGTTTCTGTAATCAGCCAGAAGATATCACACCATCCATTCATTGGTTTACATATTCTATACATTTAACGATACTGTGGTGATAATGTGGACAATACAAAAATGACAAAAACTTAATTCTGTGTGTACTGTAGGTTATCACACAAGTATAGCCAACATAAAAACACATTTTTTTTTTTCCTTTTCAAATCATGACAAAAGAAGCACACGTCTTTTCGTAGTACATTCCTGTGGAAACACTAAAGTCAAAAAAGAAAATGATTGGCTTGAAGTCTCTTGCACTGGGGGAGGATTTCTCCAAGGGTCTTTCATACCACATTGTCACTGGAAAATTACACCGTTTTTAAGCACCAGCAGAGTCTCTTTAAATATGATCTATTTTGAAATGATCAATGTGGATTATTTTTCAGTCCACAGAAAATCAAGAGCACAGAGGAGTCTGATAAAATGGTAGGATTACCATGGAAACCATGAGGGATCCAGCCAGTGCGATGCATTATTTATGCAAGGCCCAGGGCAGGAGGATTCCTCCATCTTCTCTCATTATCTCTTCAAATAAATTACTTAATTGACAATATGCACAATTTAAAATGACATTTAACATATTGAATATACAATTGAAAGAGAATTGAATATAGACTAAAGCATTATGTGAACTTGAAGATATTTTCACAATCAACAACTCTGAATTTTATAAAAGCCACATTTCAGTATAAGTTCAACTGAAATAGTTTCTTGCAGCCAGCTGCATCCATTAATAAAAACTAAACTTTGACAAGAAAAACACATCTGGTTTTGTGTCAACAAAATACACCTTCCTTTCTAAAGTTAACATGACAAAAAATGTTAAGGGCCTGTGGTTAATATACTGTTAATGTTCTGATTAATGAAACTTAACAGTAACAGCCCGTTTCAGAAAGACCCCAGAGTGCACTGCACATCAAGTACCCACCCTTAAAGAGGGTCATTTCATGCTTCGTGGAAAAGACAGAGTAGAGCTTTGGAGATCACACCAAACTCGTGGTCTTTTATTCTTTTATGTGTTCAGCAGGTTAAGCCTCTGCGCCTATGATCAGGAGGACGCTTCTTCGAGCTTCAACCTAATAGTCATGAGTCTGTGGGCCCTTGAGCAAGGGCCTTAACAAGCAAGACGGGGCGGGATCAATATAGTGTCAGTATTATTATTATGCTTCAGGTCAGAGTATGAAGGCAATTAGAAGTGATCGGTAACAGAAAACGTGTTTATGTACAGAAATGTTTGTTTTTTTTATTCTACCCAATCAGTTTGCACAACATACAAAGGCCACAGCCAAACTGTAAAGCGTTTTTGTCTTCATGCGCTCCCTCCTCAATAAAGCTGAATGTCATCAAGTAGCATCATGCAATCCCAATGAGTCCTGATCATTTCCAGCACTTATATTCTTGTTCTCTATGATCTTGGTTGCCACCTTTAATCCTGCCTTCTTCATTAACTGGCACAGGACATGACATGTGCCCAGCATTTTAAAACATATAGCATCTCGAAATGGGACAGCTGGGTCATTGCAGGCAATTTCATACCATTTGCTTTCTTTTAAGGTATTTTATAACCTTAATTCAGTCACGCTGGTGCACCCAAAAGCCTTTCATTATATTTTACAGTTTGGCCAGGCAGCATAAACAAACATAAAAGGCACACAAAATAAATAGGTGAACATTATTCACCGGCATTTGGGGATTAAAAAAAATAACTGAATCACAAACAGGTTTATTGAGACACAATGCACTGCAGATGGCTAAAAGATTTTAATAAACATACTTTGCAGTTTGTTTGTTTTTCCCTTATGATGCTTCTTGTTAATTTCACCAACCTAATATATATTTTATTTTGTATTCAAACAGAGGTTAAGTGAGAACTGAGATGACTAGTAAATGACTATTTTAACCCACTAGTTAATCACATTTGTCAACATGCACAACAGACATATCCGACAAGAAATGCCATGTAGCATGGTGGCTGTGGACAACGCCAAACTCTGACTGACATCTCAATTGATGCACTATAAAATGCAGGGAGTGCTTGTAAATGTTTTCAGAGATGGATCTACTTGAGCCTGTACATCTGCATCCATTCCCTACATTGTCCGAAGTCAGTGCCTGTGATCTCGCTTTTTAAAACCCAACTCCGCCACCCCTAAGTCAGTTACCGCAAATGTCCGAACCTACAACAAACAGGGGATTAAAGGCAGCAACACTTAATGTCCATGACTAAGCCAAGGTGTGTTTTGGGACAGGCTGCTTGTTTTTATTTACTACAATTATGTGCCATGCGACGTCAAGTGATGCCAGTAAACGTCACGTCCATGCAGGGAGTGAGAATGTTATGGTACCAATTTAATAATAATAATGAAAAACTGGTTAGCATAGACATTATTTTGCAAATTATTAACAAACTACTTTAAAGGTAATAATTTCATTTTGTTTTTCACAAATTCTTCTCACATCATTCCTTTAACATTAATAAATCGTTTTTAAGGCAGGCAAAGGAGGCGGACAGCTAATATTTTCCGTCTTCTGGGTCCTGACACGGAACGAGTTGAAGCTACGCAGGAGACGGAGAGTAGTAATGGAGGCGGACGGTGTGTGGAGTCGCAAGTGAGCTCTAAGAATGGCAGGTCTGCTCGTTGTCCTATGCGCCGTGGCTCGTATTGCCGTGTAGGGTTTCCCCAAACACCGGTCCCATATATATCAGGCCAGCCCGTCTTTTGTTCAGCGTTAGGAATAACCCACTTTAACGACGCTAGCCAGCTTCGCTAGCTCACGAGGCTCGACACACTCGCTACCTTGTTATGTATTATTAATATTTACTGCCAAACATGTAGCTAGCTAGCCGACATGCTGTTATTTGCGCGTATTTATTGGCTGTGTTGCTCCACCTTGCCTATATTAACCGAAATATGCGTTGGGATTTTAGTAAATACGGAAATTAAGCATATATACTTTATTTCAGGTAGGGACTTTCATCTGGCATAGCTAGGTGCTATATGGAAATGTAGGGACTGTTAGCATGTAATAGACAGCTATGATATATAAAAAAAATTCTGCTTAAAAGAAACTCGTTTGTCGTTGCTTTGAAAAATTCTCGCAACTAAATGCGGTGACATGGTTTTACTCAAAAATGGCTTTCTCTCTTTTTTTAAGGCACGGCTTGAAGCTAACGAAAACTCGTGAACCCCCGTTTTCAGTGGTGGACGGAGAGGTCCCTTAGCGAAGGCACTGCCCGGCTGGACGTCAGATTGATCCCGGTGTGGAAACTCCAGAGACGATGTACTGCCTTCAGTGGTTACTCCCGGTCCTGCTCATCCCGAAACCATTGAACCCGGCCTTATGGTTCAACCACTCGATGTTCATGGGTTTTTACTTGCTTAGCTTTCTTCTGGAAAGGAAGCCATGTACCATCTGTGCCTTGGTGTTCCTGGCAGCCTTGTTTCTCATCTGCTACAGCTGCTGGGGGAACTGCTTCCTGTACCACTGCCAGGACTCTCCACTGCCAGACTCTGCACACGACCCCAGCATTGTGGGCACCTAGATTGAGTCACTCGTCAGCCCCTCTGTACATGATCACCTTTTCTTCAGACTCACATCTGCAAGGACGTGGGACAATCTGTAGCTGGGCTGTGAATAAAATCCCAAACGTTGGCTTCTGCATTCAGAGAAGCATTTATTTCATACACGAAGCATATCCTGCCTGTAGCTGCACAGGACAGAGATCCATTTCCTCTGAGGATTACTGCATGGGTTGGCTATAGTCTTCTTTCCCACTGATTGCTGTGTCCATACATACCTTTGGTTGCTTTTGTAATAACAAGATGCTTATTGTTTTCAACATTTTGAAGGTAATGTGCGTGTGATTTTTGAATTGGATTTCTTTGGAATGAAGATGGTTGTGGTGAATATCGAGTGTTATTGCAGAAGTCAGCATGAGCAGCTGTTGCCTCTGTTCTTCTGTGGATTTAGGTAAAACTAAGGGAAAAAGGCCAATGCTGGATTATTCGGGTTAGTCTGAAAAGGGGATGCTGGTACCAACTGTATTAGTTATGAATAATTGTGTTATTTTGATTTAATAAAGGTTATTTTTTAAGGAAACAGGGCTATATATTTTATTCTGTTGAAGATGAACTGGAGCATGTTTGAAGCTGTTTTTTTTAGTATTGAATGCTGCAGTAGTTTGTGGTCAACTGTGAAACATTGATATGAATCACTGCCTAATGATGTATTAATACCGCTTCAAGCTGCTTATGTAAGTTATGGGAAAGGTGGGATCAGGTTAAACCTGTAAGTAACATTTTTGAGTTGACATTCATCAACAACTTGCATATAAATTCTGATATTAGGAAACATGGAAAAATAGAGCCCAGGGAGGCTTAAGCAGACACTAGAATGACGATGTATTTTAATAGTAGAATTGCAAGTTATTTTCAAAGATTTTGTATTTTGATAAATCATCATTTATTATTTATAATAATTTTCCTATAATGCAGGTAGTTTTCCAGTGATTGAAGCAGGTCCAGGTTTGAATTTCAATGCTCTCAGAAAATCTTAAAAATATGAATACATCTGCATGTTAGTCTTTCATTCTAAGGCCCACAGAGCTGATATCAGAGCTTCATGTCTCTGAGTTGGTTAACATTTGCCATTTGCACTGTGTGATCCTGTGATTGGGATTCTCTCGCTGGAAAAATCAGAAATGGAAAAAGGCCGATATCAGTATCAACACATGCTCCCTTTTGATGGCCTGGTTCTGTGGGCCTGTCTCCTGTTGTAACATGTCATATGCCGTTTGTATCATATGACCCAGATACTTCTATTTTCATTCTGTGTGTTTGCAGAGGCGTAACCAGAGATTTTGATATTTAATACAAGGTGTAATTGCTGGAGTAAATTTAGCAGTGTCTGCCCCACTCTCAAGAAGGCAGACTTATGCCACACATGTATGTACGGTAATATAAATACACTGCTTGGCAGTCTTTGTTATCTAAATAGACATTTTGTAGATCGCAAATTGGATTTTTACCTTGGCCAATGATATTTGTATCAGTCTCCTCTCGAAAATATTTCCCACGTCTGTTAGGTTATAATGGTTGTTTTCACGATAACCACAGCGAGCCAGGAGATGTCCTCTTCATTACGATCTGGCGAATGTGACTTCCTTCCTTAATGCCGCATTGATGCCAGAGTGACTGGAAAGCTGACCTGGCATCAGCTTGTCAAGGACACTTTTTCTGTATTAACTGTTCCAGACACAGTGGGCTGGCTTAAAGCTTTTTTTTTTGTGTTTTATTGGAGTTTCCCAATCTGGTCCTCAGGAACCCCATAGACAGTCCACATTATTGCTCCCTCACAGTTCTGGGAGAACCCGAGAACCACTGTTATATTATATAACACTGTTATATTTCATTCTAGTAAAGCTTCTGTTGAGTCCTTATTCGGGAGGGGCGGGGGGGGGGGGGGCAGGATGGAGTCAGGCCATCACAGCAAACATCCACTCTTTGGTTGATTTATGTCTCTAAATTTCGCAGTATGTGTGGTTCTGTCAATGGAGAGTTTTTTTCCCCAGTTACCTGTCAGCATCCTTATGGTGGGTCTTCAGAATGTGAAGTCTGACTTTATCTCTGTATGTTTTAGCAGAGCGTGTGATGGCGGTCTGTTGCAAGGTACAGCCAGTTGCAGAAAATGGTTCCTTTGATAAATATCTTCCAAATGCTGATACATTGAACAGTTTGAAATGTAAATCAGTGCTTCCTTGCCAGCCTTTGACCTCAGCCTTTCTCTCTCCTTGCCTTTTCATGCGTTTCCTGTGCTAACTTGTGTTTGTGCTGATCCAGAACATGAGTCCCATGCAGGATGTAACCCATTATAATTTTCAGCACAGGATCTGGGTCACTGCTACCCCAATATAGTAAGGATTTTCTGAAAATGGATGCATTGACGTTGCAAAATCTAATTAATTAATGTTAAATTAATTTTAGTCCATGATATTGAGATACATGTCAATAAACAATTCCACCACAGTTACTAAATGCTTGGTTCTATGTTTTTTTTTCCCCACAAAATTTGAATGATGAGATTTAAAAAGCTTTGTACTTCATTCTGCTATTTATGTTCAGTGGTTGGCACTTTGTAGAAGTATTTTTGCATTGTTCGTCATGCAACGAATATTGGCTATCGGTACAAATATAACAGAATAGCATCATACATTGTTCTCCATCTCCCTCTTGTGGCAGGTAGTCAAAATGCTAGATTCTTCCATCCATCCATCCATCCATCCATTTTCCAAACCGCTTATCCTACTGGGTCACAGGGGAGCCTGAGCCTATCCCGGAAGCAATGGGCACGAGGCAGGGAACAACCCTGGATAGGGGGCCAGCCCATCGCAGGGCACACACACACACACACACACACACACACACACAATTTAGTAACTCCAATTAGCCTCAGCATGTTTTTGGACTGTGGCGGGAAACCGGAGTACCCGGAGGAAACTCCACGACGACATGGGGAGAACATGCAAACTCCGCACACATGTAACCCAGGCGGAGACTCAAACCCAGGTCCTAGCGGTGTGAGGCAACAGTGCTAACCACTGCACCACCATGCCGCCCTGCAAGATTCATGTTTTGAACAAAATAATTGACAAGTTATTCAGTTACATTTGCGTAGCTTGTTTAGTTTCTTGCTGGACACACAGACATCTGCTAAATCATCATCACGATCTTCCCCTTTTTCTGTTTTGTCCACCATCAAGCCATTACTCTGTATGCAGTTGAATGTGTCTCTGACCCATGCTATGGACAATGTTTTCTGGAAATAGTGCTTGATTTCCTCCTTGCGTTTGATTTTCCCAGTACCGGCTTTTTGGATTTCCTTCCAAATTATAGTAAACGACACTGAAGTACTTCCTGACAGTTTTTTGGACTAAAAATAGTCTGACTGATAGTCAGAAAACTCTTGACCTGTTTCAGTGCTGAGTTTGATGAAGACTGGATAATAATTAATACCTTGACGGTCATGGGGCTCTTACGGAAATAAGCGGGATGTTCCTTGCAGGTGAGAGGGGAAAAACTGCCCCTAATGAATGACTTTTCAGGACCTTGTCCATGAGTGACAGTAAAAGGGAACCTGTGATTGACAGACATGTCCATGTTTGGAAAGTAACGTGTTGGTTGAGGCTCGTGGTTTTCCAGTCAATGAATGTTGTTTTTCCACCTATGGTCATTTAGTTGGTTTTATCTGTGTGTGCGGTGTGCTTTAGCAGGTTAGGATGCTACGCCTGCAGTCAGAATGTTGTTGGTTTGAATTCCAAGGTCACCAGAGTGATTTTTACCATTGGTAAAACAAGGCCCTTATTACCCAATTACGGTCTCATTCTGCTGACCACCGGATTTGAATCTGGTGAGATGATTTGGGCATCTTAAGAGCGTCAGCTGGTCTGCTCCTGAGGGAGCTGTTCCAGGAGTGTCCTGGGTGAAGGTTCTGAGGAGCACCTAGGACAGGCTGGAAGGATTAGGTCTCCCCGCTGGTTTGGGAACTTCATGGAGATCCCCCAGAAGGTGCTAGAATCCAGTCTGATCCTGCCACTGTAATCCTTACCAGAAGTGATCTGAAGATGGATGGATGGATATGGATGAGAAATTAAAATAGATTATTGGTAAAATACATCATTTCTTCCCCCAAATCATCCACATCAATATTACCTAAATCAGGACTACATGAACAGAAGTGTGACCTCAGGGCTGTAGATAAAACATTGAACATTATTGTCTTCTTTTTAAATCTTGTCTGTCTTTATTACACCCAGTTTAATCAGCCATAATGATACCTATCATCTGCAATATTGTGCTTAATTATTGTTGTATAACGAAACTAAATAGACCCCCTCTCATCAAAACACAAATTGGAATGGATTTCAGGGGAAAGATAACTACCTATTATAATGACATTCAAATTAACCCACACAAAAAACAACAGACACGGACACGCAAGGCTTCTAGGCTTTTCTATAATTTAACATGTTATAAACAGAGTGTAAATACTTTTGCATGGTTTGTGATCAGGTAACATGTATTGCATCTCGCCAAAGTAATTTTCCTACGTACTTAACAGCCACAAAGTGGATCAGGTTCTGATTAAAAAACTAGCCGTAATATTAGCACAATTTCAGTGTTATGAATACTCCTATATAAACACGGGATAAATGGCAATATTGTAAATAAAACATTAATTTTCCATTTCCCTGATGAAAAACCCAGGTAAAAAAAGTACAGATCAAATATTATAAAATTACATATATTACAAAGATGCAGATTTATTTGTACTGTAACAGATAATGTGGCAATGCAGTAAAGACTGCTGATTTCTCTGCCTTCTTAAAATAAAGACAAAAAACAGGTAACATCAAGCAAACAGGACAGAACCAAAGACCCAAATTTAATCACTCAGCATAAAGTACATTCATTCAATTTATACTCTTCTATATATTCATGTGACTACTGACATACGTATAAACTGAAAAATATGTCTATAAATATCCTCATGAACATTTTACAACATTTTACAAAAAAAACTTAATTCTGAATAAATTCATATTTCTGGTATCCCAAAATTCTGGCCCCTGGTTGAACACCCAGTGGATGTAACAGGTCACACCTCAGCTCCAGTCCTCTATATCCAGTCTATCTGCAAGCAAAACAACGACCTCTATAACCTCTGCTTGCAATACCCAGAGGGTATCACTGCTGCCATCTCCTGGAGAGATTCCCTTATTTATTTTATAATATAGTGATCTCTGTGTCTAAGTTCTGGTACATCTCCTCTTGTCGCTCACAGAAAATCTTTTCCATACGCTGGAATGCTAGCTGTCCTTTTTTACCTGTAAGGGAAACCACAAACACAGGAACACAGGAATTTACAAAAGGATGGATACGTTCGGAAGGAATGTTCTTGTCTAGGATCCTGGCTGTTTCTACTCAAACCACGTCTCTATGACTCATTTATTAGAGTACTATTCCGATCTGTGATCCAGAGGCAAGAAAATATTTGATTTAAGCTGGAACATTTCAGACAGCATGGGCAGTAGATGATTGGTTAAAAATTTGGATTTGTGAACCAATGTTATTCCACAGACTAAGGTTGTGAACTGAAGTTTCCATGGATGCATAAATCAACAAGGAAAAGCAAATGTTCTATGTGGTGTTGAATCATTTAAACATTTAAATTCACTGATGGATTTACAAACTATCTACAGTACAAACCCAATGTATTGAAAAAAAAAAAATTCCGGAGAGCTGAACCTTAGCTTCACGCGAGAAACCCGACTGACCGTAACACTCCGGCTGTCCACTGTGAATAACAGCAGCACACGTGTCCATATTGCACAATTTGCACAAATATGAAATGTAAAACTCGTGTTGGTTGTGTGCTAGTTCAGGCATGCGGGTAACATGTGAGGTTATGTTGACTCGCCCCCCTACGGCGCGGTGAGTTTTACCGAATGACAGCACAGTCTCCCTGGCAGCGTTGCGCAACTCCTCGTCTGCCGACTGCCACAGATCAGCCACCTGCTCCACACTTTCTGTCGCCTGAAGGACAAAAACAACCACAATCATCTGCCTTCCTCATTCTCCCAAGGCGGAGAATCAGTTACTCCTCTCCCCCATCTCCAACACTTAGGGAGGCTAATGGAGACATGAGCAGGCCAATTTCAGAAAGGAAACTGCCTATAAAACACATTTTAAATTCCCCATTAAGTAACAATTACTCTCACTCAAGTGGGACAATTTTTTAAAAGTTATTTCAAAATAAACCATTCATTTTAGCAGCACAGACTAGAATCTAGAGAGAGAAAGTGAAGAAATTTGACCCAAAACACCCCCCCATGTAGCAGGGGGCTGCGCCCCGACCACACAGCTGCTTCGGCAGGCTCTGCTTACGCTGAGGTTCTTCAGAGCGAGGCAGGCCGCCCTCTGGAGCTGCACGTCGGTGTGTCCCAGCATGGCAGTGTAATACACCACAGCCTGTGGAATGGCACAGTCAGGGGGGCAGGCTAATACTCTGGAACATGAAATAGCTGTTCAACCACACGGATAAGATAGGACAGGATAGGATAGGATAGGATAAGATAAGACAGGACAAGATAGGACAGGACAGGACAGGACAGGACAAGATAAGATAAGATAAGATGCTGATCCCAGAATAATGGTAAAAAAACAAACAAAAAAAAGAAACAAAAAATTGCAAATTATAATAACAACAACATCAAGGCAGGGGGCCCACTGCAAAATATACTAAGTGCCCCTTTTGATAACAGACGATCACGCAAAATTCACAATAATTCACCAAGCACACCCCCCTTCCCAGGCTGGCAAATTTTACTGAGCCCCCACCCCTATTAACCCCCCCATGCTGAGATCCCTCCTTCACCCTTTTATCCAAAGTGACTTACAGTACAGGGAAGGGTTACAATTTATGTGTGTTCCTTGGGATTCAAACCTACAACCTTTGTGTTGCTAGCATAATGCTCTACTTATTCTTACACAAGTAACAACAGAAAGAACCAGAATAATAAAAGAATAACAAAGGAATAGCACCTGTCTTGTAAGGAGTGGGAATACCTGAAGTGTGTCCGGGGTGAAAGAGGAGTGAAGGAGAGAGAGCTGCTGATCTTGCCTGAACCTACCTTCGCCCGGAAGGCTTTGAAGGCCGAGGCTCTGCACAGCCGTGAGCTGGCGGCCTGCGAGACCTTGCGGTTGTCGTCGGTGTGCATGGCGGCCAGGAGGCGCAGCGTGGAGTGTAGTGGCTGCAGCTCGGAGATGCGTTTCCCCTTCAGCCTCCGGAGGGCCCTCCTCCGCTCAGGGCTCTGGAGGATCCTCACCAGCTGCACTGAGAACACAGCACGGCGCCTGTCACCTTCCAGAGGTCACCACAGTGGGGTCACCGGGACTCCACATGCTACCCCTCCCCACTGATGAATCTCATTGTTTTCCTGCATTTATGAGCGCAGAAGATAAACTCTCCGCGGTTTCACACCCTGCCGTGCTTCAATTAATGTAGCAGCAGATGTTCAGATCTCTGTGCTATGTGATGGACGATGCACTACGAGAGAAATAGCAGACCAAGCGAGACGTGTTTTCCTTGAGCTTAAATCTTCTCTCATAAACATGTACAATACATGCATCTGAAAACATTTAAAATGAAGTATTTCTAATAAGATCATTTATCATTTGAAAATGTGTATGAGATGACAACGTCAGAGACATTTTTCATGTCTGTTGTTACAGAATGTAGACGCACAGGAATCGCTCCCTGAAACTTCCATAAACCTGGACCGGTCGCACATAATCACAGCACGCGGGCGGGATCACGTGGCGTACGCTCTTTGGAGAGGCGGGAGACGTGCTCTCCAAAATCCGTCAGGCCCCATCTGGTCAGGTGGTTGAAGAACTGGAAGATGGTCACATGATCTGAGCTGTGCAGAGGCACTGGGACCATCCTGCAGATGGACTGCATCTGCTGTAGCAGCTGCATGAAAACTGGACACGGGAAAAGAAGGGGAGGGACAGGAAAAAATGAAATAAAATGAAAAAGAAGAATATAAAAGCATCTAAAATGCATCAACTTATGATACAGTTAAAATCAGGATTGTTGAATGAATCTCTAATGAATGAATGAAGCACTTTCATTATATCAAGTGGTGAAAGGAAGCATTAATGATCACAAGATGGCTAACTTATTATTTGTAGCTGGGCATATGTGTCCCCTTGCTATTGCTAGTGCATAACAAGGCCGGAAATTAAATTAAGAAATGAAGAAATGAAATTAGGAAATTCAGCCTGTCCCCCCATCCCACCTGCGTCAGTCTGGCCCGGTAGCTTGGCTCTGACTTTGTGGATGTAACGTTTCCTCAGTGTCTTCAGGGCCGCCGTGGCCGAGCAGCAGAACGGCGACTCGCCTAGAGTGCTCTCCTCCCAGAAGGCCAGCAGGCTCTTCTGCCTCTGCGCCTTTGGGACGACTACGACACACAATGGGGGTTAGGAGACAAGGGGAGGGGTGGCCCAGTAAGTGTTAAACATGAAGGGGAAAGGGCCTTAATTGTAATAAAGTGGATTCATTAAGAAAATACATTAATGCTCTGCAAAGTTACTGTAAATAAAAAGGTGTGCAAGGCCTACAAGAAGTGTAGCACTAACAATGACCATATAATGTCCGTGATGTATGACTCAAACAGGAAAAACATTAACCTTCTAACAAACACAGATACTGTACCGAAAGCGAAGAAAAAAAAATCATTCTTCATTCTGCCACTAGAGGGCACCTACTGTCTTAAACAGGGGTGGCCAATCTTATCCGCAAAGGGTCAGTGTGAGTGCAGGTTTTGGGGGTAACCTTTAGGTCAGCTGTTCACACTCAGGTGTGAGGACTTTTCACCCAATCAGTCCTCTAATTAGTAATCTAATTAAGGGGTTGAAGTAAAAACACATACCTAAGTTGCTAAGTTGCATACCTAACTGCTCACTTCCTACAAAACTCATAAAAGCCATGACATTCCAAGAAATGCTTAATTTAATAGCATATCCAAAAATTCTTGGATTTGAAATGTAATATTATAAGGTTGCATTGGCAGGACATCGAAGCATGACTTACTGTCTTTTATCGAGGTCAAGTGTAAATTCTTCTCCAAGGATAACTTGCCAACTTTTTCCAGTACCTTAAGTTGCTGTGATAGTTCGTCAAGCAGTTCCTTCTGGACAAGAGGTGAATCTGTGCGCTTGATGTGCTGCGATAAGTGCAAAAAATAATATATAATAATAAACAAACACTAATACTCGGTAGGTCTATTCATCCATCCATACATCCCTCCATCCATCCATTTTCCAAACTGCTTATCCTACTGGGTTGCCTATCCCAGAAGCAACGGGCACGAGGCAGGGAACAACCCAGGATGGGGGGCCAGCCCATCGCAGGGCACACTCACACACCATTCACTCACACATGCACACCTACAGGCAATTTAGCAACTCCAATTAGCCTCAGCATGTATTTGGACTGTGGGGGGAAACAGGAGTACCCGGGAGAAACTCCACGACGACAAGGGGAGAACATGCAAACTTCACACACGTGACCCAGGTGGAGACTCGAACCCAGGTACCAGAGGTGTGAGGCAACAGTGCCAACCACTGCACCACCATGCCACCCCCAGGTCTATTCAGTTTCCAGATTATTATCGATTTACATTGTTTTTACAGAACTGACTTTATTATAATATTATTCCCTAGTGTAAACACTTGAAAACTTTGCTTTAAAATAAATCATTCCACCTTTAGCAAACCATTATCAAAACAAACTTTCCTGTGACCCTGTCTGAATCTGCATAAGCAGTTCATCACAACAGCAAAGAACCCATTAGCACCAAAGCTATTGTTTATTCCCCTTATTCTCACTTTATTTATGCACATATAAAACACAGAAGAAACAAGCAATTAGACTATTCGGTTAGACTTTCCTCAACGGGGCACAGATACTTAGCAATAAATCAGTTATTACTGAAAAACAAATCCTGAAGTAATCCTGAAGAAATCCTGAACAAATATACTCGCTACTTGAGATAAAAGATGCATCATGATTCATTAATGATGAACAAACATGAGATCAGTATGTAACTAAGACTTTTGTGGTTCACTGCATCGTGATCAGATAATCGAATTATCATGTAGCCTCTGCTGAGATTTCAACCAAAAGAATCAAGTTAGTCCCAAAGAACATCTCGATGGGACACATAAGTGTCTGCATGCGCATAATGTTACAGTTTCTGCTTTCTTAAGGTCTCTCCCTTACTCATACAGGTAATTATCTGCCCGGGCAGATAATAAGGCAGAGATGGAGGATAAGAGGCAAGATCCAGGACTAAGTTTGTCGTTAATTAATACATAAGTTATAGTATAATACCACATTATTTGTGCCCGGTCAAGAAAAGTGCTACCAACTGTTCTAATTTAATTTAGGGTTAGATTCTTCTGCTTGAACACCTGACTATGACATGATGGCAGAGCGCTAGCTCACCTGCAGAAGTATGTTACACATGCCGAGATGAATTTCCAATGTCTGATCCAGGCCACGGTGCCCCGTGGTCAGAGGTGTGAGTTCTGGTTTCTTCTGAGACTGTACGTCTTGTGGGGTCAGGCCCAGGATTCTCAGATTATTCCCCTTAAATGAGCTGATTCTGTGGAACATGGGAAGACACTGGTGACCAGGGTGGGCCACTGGGATAAATCTGCCCCCCAGCCCACCACGTGCGTGTTGGGGCCCCCTTAAATAAGTCCTTTGTTTTCTCAGTAATAAAACCATGCTTTCTCAATCTCTGTGAAACATGCTACATTCAGCAAGGGCTTAAGCAGCACACTGTGGTGTCGTTCCCCCCCCCCCCCCCCCCCAGAAAATACTCACTGCTGGAGACACAGAACCCACCCGTATTTTCACGACTGGCTACAGGAAATCCTACATTTTCTACAGTGTATGTACATACAGTATGTTACTCCACGCCTTCCAAACGCAGCGAGGACACTCAGCCGTTGCCTTGCACTCGCATTTGAATGGAATCGTGACAGAACGGCCAAACGCTTCACTTTCATTTACATTTGGTTGCTCAGCTAACACTTTAAGCCAAAGCGAAGGTACTGCAAAAGACCTTCTGGGACTCGAGAACGTTGATGCACTTAATTGTCACCTGCTTTTAAAAAGTGTGGGGGGCACAGACTTGAATGCAAACTGGACGCCTTTGTGAAGTTCGTTCTGAGGGTGATGTGTATGGATCTGTGTGGGATGAGCTTATCCATCTGAAGACTGTGTCAGTTTCTCCTTGTGAGTCTATTGATCTGAACGCTGTAAGAGGTGATGGAGCACTCACTCAGGATTCCTCAGCCTCACGCTGCCCAGAGACGAGACTTCGTCTGCGTTGAAGTCCATGGACAGAAAGTCAAAACTTCCAAGAACCTCTTCCACGGACAGCGTCTCTGTAGGGGACGGCTTGGGCATGTAGTTCTCGTTCTGGATGGAGACAAAAACTATTCCTTCATATGATTTCCTCAAATGTGCACTCGACATTCGCTAATGCGGAGAGGCTCCTCCAAGCAGTGAGACACGTGACTGCGATGCATACAGCACATGCTCAGGGTGAAGAGCTTCCTTCACTGTTTGATTAATCACAATCTTAGTCATTTTAATAGTTTGTTTGGATTGTTGGTGCGACCAGTGGTGGCTCCAGCGTTTCAGAAAAAGCCGCCCCCCCCCCCCCCCGTCTATAATTTACAGAGAACGGTGTGAGGAACGATGAACGTGGCATTTCTGTGGCTGAAAAGACCTCGGCGATGAATGAGGTCAAAGGAAAATGGCCGAACAGCCCGGTGTTACCCTGGTCCGCGGAAAGGCTTCTCCGAACACAAAATCCATCTACATTTGAAGCGATTGTAGAGGCACAAAAAAACAAGCGTTGATAATGCGTACTAAGAGAGTGACCGCTGGCTTCAAAGAGAAACGGCACATCTTAAGAATGACCATTAGTAAGACCACGCGGGCCGCTGTGTGTGCGGGCTTTTGTGATAACTTTTAGGTCAGCTGCTCAAACCCAGGTGTGAGGACTCCTCAGCCAATCAGTCCTCTACTTAATAATGTAATTAAGGAGTTGCAGCTAAAACCTTCACGCACAGCGGCCCTTTCTGGATAAGACTAGACACCTCTGGCATAGGCAACCTTCTGCCTTTGAGTGTAAACGTGCAGATTTTTAATTGTAATGTAAATGTCCATCCGGGACCCACTTTTAAGATGATCTTGAAACGCTGGACCTGCTTCTCCAGCTTCTCCGTTTCGGGCTCGCAGATGTGTTTCTGCTGAAGCTCTGCCTCCAGCTGGCCCAGATGACTGCTGATGGCCAGAGCCAAGGCTCTGCTTTGAGTGCTGGTGCCCCCTGGGATGGTCAGGGGTGGGTCCTCTGGGTCCTTGAAGGAGAGCGGCTCCATGACGCTGACGTCCTTGCTGACGGCCTCCGTGTGCTCTGTGTGTCTGAGGGGGCCGGAGCCTTCATTCTGCTTGAGGATGTCAGGGGTGCCGTAGCGATGGAGGGAAGGCGTCAGCCTCCTGGGAGCAGCCGGGCAATGATCAGGGTCAGGCAGCCAATCAGTGCTGCCCCCTGCTGACAGCTTTGTTTCCATATGGTCCCGGGCATTGGATGACCTCACGTTGTTAATCTGCGTCTCACTTCCCCCAAAAATGGAGGGCATAAAGACCTGGGAGGTGTCTGACAGATAGCTCAGTAGGGAAACCCCTCTGGATTCCTGGGAGCTCACAGAAAAGGCGTTCTCAGAGTCCTGGAACTGCTTGACCATAGACTACAAAAAAAAAGGGGGGGGGGGGAACATTCTTTTTACATTGCCCCTACCTCGACATTCACAAATCTGTTTCTATATGAGGATCACCATCTGGTGAGACACATTCCAAATTATTACGCTGCACCCCCAGGAAATCAGCAGCAGGGGTAAGAACATTCTTAGGGGAGATTTATAGGCGAAGTGGCAGGACAGTACATAGCATGGCAAGTCTGAGCAAAAAAGATATACGTTCATACCTGAAAGCCCAACAGCTGAATTAGCTTGACACCTGGAAGGGTTTAGCTTAGCGCTGTTTTGCTATTGCACAGATGTATGATCTTCAGCATTGACTCTGCACTGGCTTCAGAGGGAAACTTACAATGAAGTACTTCTCCGTGAAGCTAGGAGTACTGGGAGGGGTCCAGCTGTAGATGGAGCCCTTTCGGCTATGGATGGACGGCTTGCTGGGGGATGGGGTAACTGGTCTCGCCTCCCTGCTGTCGAACGGGCTGGTGGAAGGGAGAAGGTACAACAGACTAATCGCTGAGATCGAGATTTGCAGTCTTTCACAACCGGCACCCCCCCCCCCCCACCACCAACACCCTCCTCGACCCGTTCTTCCTCAAGAATCACAACAATCCCATGAACTTGACTTGAATCCATTTCATGCATATATTGGAATTCCCCCCGATGTGTGATTCTGCATTCCTGTGATTTGAACAGTGATGTCATCACTAGCCAATAAAAACCTAACAAAAAAAATATTTACATTTCCTGCTTTGACATTAATCCATGTGCCCCCGCTGCCCAGAGTTTGAAGGCTCATCCGTTTGGTGTGTGAAATCTTGAGTAGTGCACAGGACTGTGACCAGGATGAAAAACACTCAGCGATTCCCCTCAAGCAAAGCCGCCCTTACGCCACGTGAAATGCGAATACTCATAATGAAGCAGTCAGCTAGTGAGAGCGACTGTGTTCTTAATAAGTCTGGCTTTAGCGTGGTTTCATGAACAGTCATGGTGATAATTAGCACTGAAAGACAGGCTTGGAAGCCCATAACAGGGTACCTACTTCCACAGGACCTCCAGCTGAAGCTTGATGGTGCCCAGCTCCGTGATATCTACCACCATCATCTGTGGCTGCGCCGTGAAGAAGTCCGCGCTCTCGCAGGTCACCACGCCCACAGGCACTGACACCAAGCCCTTCACCTCCGTAACCTGCAGGTCCGAAGGTCACAGCACAAGAGAAAACCCATCATAAAGTTAAAATATCATAACATAGACCATCATATCCTGGACGCTCCTTCTCTACATAGGAATCTTGGACTCCTGACTTTATCCCAGGACCATCGCAGAACACAGCATTTGGCATAATAACACCGCAGCTGATATTAATTTGCCAAATAAATGTCAAGCAGCTTGTTTTCATGACAAAAGAATAATAAACTTGCAAATACTGATGTGCCTCATTTACTAATACATTTAAAATCAGAATAGAATAGAATAGAATAGAATAGAATAGAATAGAATAGAATAGTGATACTTTATCCATCCCCATGGGGAAATTGACTATTATACCCCATTTAACACGAAAAGCATAATGAGATGTAAAGCACAAAAATGTGATTTAGGTTAAGATTTCTTTTGAAGCTGGTTCAAAATCCGCAGCGGGAATGCAAGTTCATCACCGACGTGTGTCCAAATGCCAACACGATGCAAAATCAGGCGGGGGACCCAAAAGGAACATTAGGAGAACATAACCAACCCCACCAGCAGAGCTGGACTGCTGGGTGCTCTGCCCCCCCCCCCAGCTACTGGCAGATGAAGGGACTAACGCCTTCATGTTGTTTTTTTACATTATCCTATGTTTCCGTAGAGTATTTCTGTAGGAAACTCCAAAAGGGTTTCTCCTTATCAAGCATAAGAATCAATGACTCTATTTCATACATCCAAAATACAGGTAAACACAAAGGTATCAGGTAACCGTTAGACAGTTACAAGCTGTATTTGAGCTGCAGCAAGTATGTTCATGTACTAGCTATCCATCACCTGGGGGTACAAACTCAAATATTTGATAGGCCTAGTCTCTGACCTTTATCTCAAAGTTTTCATATATGTGAGGCAGGAAGACCATCTCCTCCTCATCCCACGATTGCTGGTCATCTGCCTGGATCTTCCCTCTTATCCTCCATCTCTGCCTTCCCAGGCGGATAATTACCTGTATGAGTAAGGAAGAGACCTTAAGAAAGCAGAAACTGTAACATTATGCACATGCAGACACTTATGTGTCCCATCGCGATGTTCTTTGGGACTAACTTGATTCTTTTGGTTAAAATCTCAGCAGAGGCTACATGATGTTTTGATTATCTGATTACGATACAGTAAAGCTGGATGCAAGGGAAGCCAGCTGAAATCCCACCTCATACTGATCCCCAGGACAAAGACGAGCGAAGCCGATCAATCCTGTTGATCAGAAACAGGAACTGCAGCAGCTAATTTTGATACAGTACATTCCTTTTGCATTATGTCACATCTCAAAGTCATTTTTTGGAGTTTTGGAGTAACTCTTATAATAGTTATTCTATCATAACACTGGTATATCTCAGAGAACTCTTTCTGAAAGCATTTCAAGCATATTGAAGTTCACACACCACGATGAAGGACCAAATACCTTTCATCTTGATGCGCAGTTCACCAAGGAGAATCTCCAGTTCTCCCTCCATAATGTACATGTCCTGAAAACCGGGAGTTGAAAGGTTTTAACAAAGAATCATTCTTTTTACTGGTCTGAGTAGCTAAATATGTATCTCACAGACTATGTAAAAGAAACGAAAACATTCCAGCTACTCCTAATTACTGTGTCAGTTCAATCATCAAACACATGTTAATTCAGGGCAATTACAGTTATATGGTCATCCCTTCACTTCTACGAGGGTTAGGGGTGGAAGTTTCCCGCGGATGTGAAAATAAGCTAATAATACTTCGATCCATTATTAAAACTGCAAAATGAAAAGCACTGGCATTTTTAAACATTACTGCGAGAAACCCCCCATTCCATGGTCACAGGGACAGCTAACAAGTGAGGAGGGGCTGGTGACCGAGATTGAGATGCCCAGCGTTTCCAAGCAAAGATACGTAGGTCTCACAGCCTCTTTTTTTTTTTTTTTAAACCAAGAAGAACGTTTTATACTAAAGATATGGTATTAATGTACACAAACAAATATTAAATAACAGCAATATTTTTGTATTTTCTGATTTTATGTGATCCAAATTGTCACGATTGGACCCAGGGGTAGAGTGACATCCCACAATGCAGTTTTCCAACACGAAGGAGGTTTTATTTAGATCGCTATAGAAATAAGAAATAAAAGGGACCGGTCACGGTCGTGGGCAGACAGTAATGAAAGATTAACGAGGGCTTGGACTCAGGAAGAGAAACCCCATGGGATTAATGTCTACACAGTCTACACCGGGAGCAAACAAGCACACACTAAGCTGTAC
This sequence comes from Brienomyrus brachyistius, assembly GCF_023856365.1. Lineage (NCBI taxonomy): Eukaryota > Metazoa > Chordata > Actinopteri > Osteoglossiformes > Mormyridae > Brienomyrus > Brienomyrus brachyistius. Next base: position 528,523 of record NC_064540.1, read on the forward strand.
ATCAACAATGACCAAGAAGGAGCAGGACAAGAGGAGGCATATATATACCCAGATAACATGGACTAGACCAGGGACAGGTGTGAATCACTGATAATAAGTCAAACACTGGGGATCACATACAATGAGCCACAAATGGGAAACAGGTGCGAGAGATCCAGACAATAGGCTAAGACACATTGGGAACACGCGGGATGACCAGTGACATCTGCTGGCCAAACAGGAAAATGACGGGACCGGTAGGGACAGATCCTGACACAAATCATTTTCAATACTGTTTATATATTTTTGCTTACATATCATCTGCAAGATTCTGCAATCTATGGGCAAACTCCATAAATATTCCCATTTAATTGTTCACGGCCAGCTTGCGAAAAAATCCATGAAGGTCACGTTCACAAGTCTGTAGGCTCGACTGTATTTCTCAACTGTAGGTCCCTCGTACCCCCTCCCAAAAATGGCTGTACCTCCAGGCTGAGCCGGTGGCTTCGGTTGAGCTCCAGCAGGCTTCCCCGAGAAGCACGGGTGCTTGGGGAAATGGAGAAGGCTTTCTTCATATTCATAGCCCCCTGACACAGACGCCACTGGATAGAGTAGGTTTCATACAGCTCCTCCACCTGAAGCAGACAGGCGTTTTACTAAGACTGATAATAAATCATGGATCTTCGAGTTTTGTTTTTGCAGGGCTGAAAATATGGAAATGGCAGGTGGCCGAGTGGATAAAGAATGTATTTAAAGCATCTGCTTTTAATTTTTATAGACAGATCCCTGGATTTATTGTTTACAGCTCATCCTGAGTTGTCATGCTTATTATCAGGAGTACTGGACTGTCTGTACCTTACTGATGTGGAACTCCAGTCTGCGTATGTACCGCTCCAGAATGCGAATCTCCTGTGCTCAGGAAACAGGGGAGGCCCATTAGGTGACAGCTGATTGGTCGCTCCACAAGAAAAAAAACAAAAACCAAAAAGCACGAAGAGGAAAGGAGAATCATGCATGAAGAAAAGCACAGACACTGGATCAAGGAGGATAGAAGGAAGTTTTCGCCTTAAGCTTAAGAACTTCCTTCCTAAACGTTTGGCAAGAATAAATTTCAATTTCATTTGGGAAGTTATATATTTTTTTTCATTTTATTTCTCTAAATGTAAAGCATGCAGTTAATATGGGCAGGGGTGTTGCATCCCCTCCTCCTGTGGGCCACGCCCCCTCGTTAACCACGTCTGGAACCCCTATGTTACCAGCTGTTACTAGTCTTCGCTGATTAAGTTTCTGCATTTAAGTCCACGTTGGAGTATGTTTCCCCAGTCTTCTCATTGATGTCTCATTGGTCTTTGTACGACTGATTCTTAATAAATCCCTCGTTCCCCGATTCTCTGTCTCCCTGCTCCTGATTCCCTGGTCTGTGGTGTGACAAGGGGTTTGGTCATGAGTATCGATCTGAAAGATTCGATCTCATCTTTCTGCTGCTAAACCAGAAGACGGAAGACTGACGTGAGTTGGGTGTTTAAGGGGACTGAGAGATGAGAAAAGGAAAGATCCAAGCAAGGAACAGCAGACAACAGAAGAGAACTTACCTTTTCCAGGTCATAGAGAAAAGCCTGCAATTTAAAATGAGTGCAGTTTAGCCCAGCTGAAGAGTAAGTGAATATTTCTCTGCAGAAACTGACAGATCTTAAGAATTATCTGAAAGAAAATTTTTAAAGAACAAGGACCTAAAATCACTCTCCTCTGGTACCTGCTGTCAAACTGGTCAAAAATAAAGAGGCCTGCATTTGTAAATCAAGAAAGCTTCAGAATGTTTAAATCCTTTATAACTAATTTAAAAAGCTGTCGACTCAAATTTGTAATAAGTTTGTTGACTTTAACTTTCTTCTCAACAATGTTGAAAATCCATCGCAGACGAGTGACTGTCAGACCCCCCCTAAGGCACAATCTATTACCTGCCTGATGTCTAAGCTCAAAATGACATGCGTTCCTTCGCTGACCTTAGGCTCCATGCACACCTTTAAAAAACTGTATTGGCTTTTTACGGTTTGTGTGTGTCGCTGGGAATCTCTTACCAGTCTGGAATTTCTCTTGCTGTCCCGCTGCTGTGAAGTAAGGAAGTCCATCTCCGCCTGATGGGTCTGAAGATACTCCCTGTCCACATAGGATGGGGTTGAGCTAAGAACAACATCTTCACCTTGTGCCATGTAGCCAGCGGAGATATCTGTCAGATCCGCATGCTTTCGCAGTAACTATTTTGCAGTAGTAATGACACTGATATATCACTAGTACTACTCACATACTCACAATGGTTTCATAACTCTAAATATTTATATATACCAGTATGGTCTTCAGCTGAAACCACAGAGTGTCTTGTGTTACTAACACTTGGTGTTTTCTGAGTAACAAGCTGTTTTTAGTTTTTAACCAATAGGGCTGCATTTCAGCAACAAGACTTTATTTACAGTTTTTTTTATGGAAAAATTTCTGGCCAACAAAAATGCATTTTTCAGCTGCTTAAAAATGCTTTGCAAATTCAGAGATTAGTCTTAAGGCTTGGGGTTAGGATTTAGCAATTAGAGGTAGTTATAGCTATAAAATACTTACTTAAGCCCCTTCCGCAATGCCTGGAAGACCCTGTCAACTTGACTGGGCTGAGGGCCCCATATGCTGCAGCCCAACCTGCCAGAGGAGTATGGCATTCTGGGAGATTTCCCTGATAACCCTTTGGACCTTAAGGAGCTCTGCACTGAGGAGACACTGCAAAGGCAGGTTTAACAAATGAAATCAGTAACTGTAACAGATCAGTAACATTCACTGTACGTGAAGCAGTTGACAGTGAGGATGGTGTCACAATGTTGATGTTATTGGACATATGAGACCAAAGTGGGTCAAAAATGGGACAGGTAAGTACCGGACAGGTACGAGGTATCAACAGACTGAATCAAGAAGATAGATGGAGAAAGGATAGATGACAATGGATAATTAAGACCAGTGATTCCCAATCTGGTCCTCTGGGACACACAGTCGGTCCATGTGTTTGTTCCCTCCGAGCTCCCTGCCAGACAGTCTACATTTTTGCACATTTTAGCAAAAAGGTAGACTGTCTGGGGGGTCCCCGAGGACCGGAGTGGGAGTCACTGATTTAGAGGATTACAGGATGAAACATAAGGGGGATACTGGTGGAAATACAAGGCATAAGACTGGTGGGAGATGGAAGAGGTGGACAGGGACCAGGCCAGGACGAGTGCGTACCGGCGTCGGCTGTTCAGGGTGCTGGAGCTCGTGAACGAGCGGCTCCGTTGGACCCCACCCTCAGCCGGATACTCAAAACGCAGCTTGACCGACATCACCTGCTCTCCGTGGGATCTGCAAAAGGCAGGTGGGCATCAGCCACGACTCCGCATCTCGACCCCCTCTTGTTCCTCCCTCAGTCCAGACGCCCATCTACCCCAATAAGCAAATTCGCCCCATGGTTTTCACACCAAGAACTGCTATATCTGCCCTGCAAATGGGCGGTAGGGCTCAGCAAGTTAGCGCTCTGTGCCTGTGATCGTAAGGTTGCCATTTTAAATCATGTGATCGGCAAGAGGGTTGCATCACTGTTGCACCTTGAGCAAGGCCTATAAGGAACTGGCAAATTCTCTAACCCCAAGCTTTGCTCTCTCCTGTATGTTTAAAAAAATAGTAAGAAGGGATACGCAGAAACTGAAAGATTGCTATGTAGTTGTACATTTGGTGAATATAGTATCATTTAAATGAGAGGCAGGGAGGCCTCCCTGTAAGAGGAGTCGAGAGAGGGGAGGGAGGGATGTTCTGATAGAAAACCCAGAAGCCCTGGGTAGTAACTCAAATCCTGCTTCCCGTTGCGGAAGTATAATTCAGAGAGCTTTCTATGCACAGACCCCACTTTCTGCAGTCACCCCTTGTAATCCCCTGTTCTTATAAAAGTATGCTACCCTGTTCTTATAGAAGTATGCTACCCTGTTCTTATAAAAGTATGCTACCCTGTTCTTATAAAAGTATGCTACCCTGTTCTTATAAAAGTATGCTACCCTGTTCTTATAAAAGTATGCTACCCTGTTCTTATAGAAGTATGCTACCCTGTTCTTATAAAAGTATGCTACCCTGTTCTTATAGAAGTATGCTACCCTGTTCTTATAAAAGTATGCTACCCTGTTCTTATAAAAGTATGCCACCCTGTTCCTCCTCAAAACATCCATGTTTTCTTCCAGTCTCCTTCCAGTCAGCAAAGCTCTGGTGTTAACGCCGTATCAGCTTGGGAAAAAATCCAGCATCCTGTTCTTTACAAACGCGAGTAGGAAGTATCAACACATGTTCCAAAGATAAATGCAGCTTTGAATGTTTGTACCTACAGGTAAACAAAGGGCACCCATAAATGGCTATTAGTGCAGGTGTCTCACTGCATTGGCATCAAACACAGAAGGAAACGCCCACAAAGGTGCTGGGAGGTGCTGAAGACATAATGAAATGCTGCTACTTGCTTTAAACACATGCATGATTAAATTATTTAGCTTTTTGCTGTGTTCCCCATAAACATCAATCCATCCGTATGCCAACTGCGTATCCAGGCCAAAGCTGCAAGGGGGCCTGGAACCTATCCCAGGATGCACTGGGCTCAAGGCAGGGAAACACCCAGGATAGGATGTCAGTTCATTGTAGGGCACACACGCACACACACCCACTCACACATGTAGGGTATACCTACGCACACACACATACACACACGCAGACACACACACTCTGTGCAATTGAGAGATATCAAATCCCCTAATGGTTTTGGACTAAGAGAGGAACCATAGTACCCAGAGAAATCCTGCTTAACAAGAAAGGATCATGCAACCTTGGCATGCAAATTAGAGGCGAAATTCAAACTCTCCAGTTCTGGAGGTGTCAGGCTGCAACGCTGACCACGGCTTTGAAATACAGTCTGAATTTGTGTGTATTTGTGTGTGTATGTAAATGTTTATATATATATATAAAAAATAAATAAACATTTGAACCATAATCTCACACCCCCCGGACTCGAAGTTTAATTCCTCCTCCTTCCCAGCTAACAAATTTTACTTCTGAGCCTGTTTACTGAATGTTACGATTAAGGGATGGAAAAGTGTCCAGTTTGCTTGATGCTCAATGAAGGTTATCCCACTACTACAGCCGCCACTACAACTAAGACCAATTAAACTGAAGCAAACTAAGGGTGTAACAGACCATCAGGCGACACTGTGGATTTCCATGTCTAAGGCCTTGGGCTCAAGGCTCAATGATGCATCTACAACATACGCATACAGCATTTTTATTTATCAAATAATAACTTTATTATAAACAATATTTTTTCAACAGTGCATTGAAGGGATGTTAAGGTAATACTGTTATCGTGTTGAGAAAAACTTTAAGAGAACATTGAGAGAAACTTTGTTATAATGTCAAACGTCGATAATAATGTTCCACTACCACTAAGAACAGTAACAGTAAGAACAACCTCTGTCAGCTTTGGGCAAACCTTTACTGTACATTGGCTAAACTTCTGGGAACGTTGCCTGTCGGCTGGGTTGCATGGAGTTTGCACGTTCATATGGGTTTCATTCCGCATACCAGAGACACAGAATTAGATGTGGTGGTGTCTCTGAATTCCCCGTAGTGGCTGATTGCACGAGTGGCGTGTGAGGGACTGACGTCCCATCCAGGGTGTGCCCGGCCTTGTGCCCCGTGCTTCCCGAGACGGGAGCTAGTGCTCATGTTTATTGCTCTTCTTGTACTACATGTCGTTTTTCTCTTCGATCCCTCTGTTCCAGTAAGACCAAAAGCGCACATTTTCTCACAGAATAATGGTGAAATGAAAAAAAAAGAGAAAACAATGGATATGGGTATTCCCAGGGTAAAAAAAAAAGAAGAAGATAGCTGTTTGCTTTATCGGATCTTCACAAGCACCCAAGAGCAGGAAAAGAGTGCAAAAAACTGTTTATTGTGGAAGGCAGAGCATCTGACATGTGTAAATAACAGTCACGGGGTAGTCGGTAACTAAAATAAATAAACAGAGCTGATTTAATTGGAATAAGATGACAAAAGAAACCGTGGCACATGTTCCGCATTGTCCGCATTGCAAAGCAGTCCTGCACGCTGTTTTAATAAACATGATGCTCGAGGGTCGAAAACATACACCGCACATGTTTACAAGGGTTTTTTTCTGTGTGATAACAAAGCTAATGCCTCTGTGTTTGCGAGGAGAAGCAGAGATTGCGGTTCTTATGCGGCACGAGAGAGAGTATGTGAATAATAGTGAAGCAGGATTCTGCAAGCCTTTTAAGTCTTGATCTTGCATTAACTTTGGGTCGACAGGTCTGTTCATGGTATTCTCTAGGCTGGGAGAGTCGCTGCCAATTCAAATATCAGCGCTGGCATTATTTCCAGGTCGTAAAATCGCTGTACTGTGACCGAGTCTGACTACACTGTAAGACGATGAATCACTACGGCTATACCTTTGCTATTTTTATCAAATGATGCGCTGTTAAAAAAGTTTGTCGGGACGTACAAACATCTGGAGTCAAACGGATATCAGGGGTGCATGTCTTCGCATTACAGATAAACTTTTTGACATGAAAGGTTCTGACAGAACTGCAAGGATCGAATCATAAGACACACACACACACACACACACACAGGTCAGGTAAACATATCTTTATGGGGACCGCTCATTCATTTCTATGGGAAAAATGTTAACACTAATTATGACAACCTTAACCCCCAGCCAGCCCTAACCATAAGCATAAGTAACCAAGCAAAAAGTTTTTTCATTTTTAGATTTTTCATTGAAGTCACATATTTTTGTTAAATTGAGTTTTCCCTTATGGGGACCAGGAAACTAGTGTCCATAAGGGAAAAAAAACGGGTATCCATCACGTTGTGGGGACATTGTGCTCACACACACACACACACACACACACACACACACAAAAAGTACTATGAATGTGTGATGAATGACTTCAACTAATTTTGTTTAACGTTAAATACTGCGATTGGCTGGGTACTACCCAAAGAAATACTGAGGCACCTTAGTAACGCATGATGTAAGATAATGCTATTAGCTACTTTGGAGGACTGAATAAAGCCTGGAGTATTTAAGCCTAAATCATCAAACGCTACCGCAGTCCAACAGCTGGAGTCAGAGGCTGAGGATTAAGTAGCTCAATGAAGAGGTCAGTTATAATGAGAACAATTCCTGCATGTGAAAAGATTCCAAATAGGCAAATAAAATTTTCATTTTAGCTTGTTAGCAGCTAGTTGTACCCCCCCGGATTTTGATGTTCATTCCTAACCTTTGTAATGTTATTATGAGTGTATTTGATTTAGAACAGGCTGTCAGAATAAGAGGTTCCTACTACTACTCTTCGAAGTAAAATGATTCTCCAGAGCTCTTCGTTGAAAAGAAGAGATGGATGAATATTCTGTTTTGTTCGTCATTCCTTGTCGTCTCCCCAGCTTAGCGATTTACCCTTCTGGATCAGCCTTCTTTCCCGCTGCAGCCCCAAAGGCTGGCCGGGATGTCTGGAAGGCAGGGTGTACACTTCTGGAGTGTGCTGTCTGTCAAACACTCCCATGGGATGGAATCGGCCTGCACTGGCTGGGGGAACAGCACATCTCTCGCTGTGGGCAACCAGCACATCTCTCGCTGTGGGCAACCAGCACATCTCTCGCTGTGGGCAACCAGCACATCTCTCGTGTGGGGAACCAGCACATCTCTCGCTGTGGGCAACCACCACATCACTCAGTGTGGGCAACCAGCACATCTCGTGCTGTGGGCAACCACCACATCACTCGGTGTGGGCAACCAGCACATCTCGTGCTGTGGGCAACCACCACATCACTCGGTGTGGGCAACCAGCACATCTCGTGCTGTGGGCAACCACCACATCTCGTGCTGTGGGCAACCACCACATCTCTCGGTGTGGGCAGCCAGCACATCTTGCACTGTGGGCAACCAGCACATCTCTCGCTGTGGGCAACCACCACATCACTCGGTGTGGGCAACCAGCACATCTCATGCTGTGGGCAACCAGCACATCACTCGGTGTGGGCAACCAGCACATCTCGTGCTGTGGGCAACCACCACATCTCTCGGTGTGGGCAGCCAGCACATCTTGCACTGTGGGCAACCAGCACATCTTGCACTGTGGGCAACCAGCACATCTCTCGCTGTGGGCAACCACCACATCTCTCGGTGTGGGCAACCAGCACATCTTGCACTGTGGGCAACCAGCACATCACTCGGTGTGGGCAACCAGCGCATCTCTCGCTGTGGGCAACCAGCACATCTCATGCTGTGGGCAACCAGCGCATCTCTCGCTGTGGGCAACCAGCACATCTCTCGCTGTGGGCAACCAGCACCCCCACCCCCCACCCAAAAAAAGCTGTATGAATAGCATTTATATTCCGCTGCCAGATTTTCAGTCATAGTTATATCTTGGGTTAAAACTAGCTGACATAGTTCATACTGAAATCTCAAAGTTAACATAACTCAGACTCACACCAGTGGTTTACACAACTCAGACTCAAACCAGTGATTCATGTAACTCAGGTTCAAGTGAAAGTGCACATATACCACACCCAAACCCATGACCTAAATACCTCAGATCAAGTCAGTGGCTCACCTAATTTAGAGCTAAAAGAAGGTTTAAGGGAGAACCTATCTGTTCATACACAAAGTTAAAGGGAGTTTCTCAGTGCTGAACATGCTGCAGTCCTGAAAGCTGTACTTTTAAGCAAGTGCAAAATCATGCTTCCATTCAGTTCATATTAAGTGATGCGGCAGAGGCTGTCCCAGGTCGAAGAGCCACATTGGCATTAAATAACACATTAATTGTAATTAATTGTTGGGAAATTTTGGTATTTTGTTTCTCAGATTCAGCATGTCAACATAGTTTTACAGCTTGTGAACATAGCTAAGCACCCCATGTTTTTGGTATCTTTCAGGGAAATCATTATGTGAAGCTGGTGGGGGGATGAGTCATCAGTAACGTTTAACCCCGATATTGTCTACCCCAGCAGAGTACTCAGAATCCCTGGGCTTTCGGCCATGTGTGACGTCAGGCTAAAAACCCTGTAAATACACTCACAATTTTCCATAGTTTGGCGTTAACTGGAGAGTAAGGCTAGTTCCCCTGTGTATTTACGGAAAATATGCTGGAAAATACCTGCAGAAAAATCAACAGACCGGTAAAACCTAAATCACATTAAATTAGCTCCAAAAAAATTCTTTGAAAATCTGGAGTCACGTTACAAAAAGAGCAAAGCAAGCGACTCAGCCCTCTGAAGCCTACTGTGTGCTGCACTGAGCGCGACTTTCCTTCTCACACGAGCGTAAAGTTGCCTGTCGGATCTGGGCTCGTGTACGGAACAGTGGCTCTGTTCTGGGGGTCTTTAAAAGACATTAGCAGGCGGCCAGTGGGGGCAGTGCGAATGTTAATCTTGCAGCGAGCGAGGCACGTGTTCCTGCAGTCCCGGGGTGGCCAACGGAGAATATTTTCAGCGATGCTGGACCCAGGAGGGAGGCCGGGGGGGGGAGGGGGGTGGAGGAACGTGGGGCTGCTCTGAGGGGGGAAACAGGAATTCGGAGAGCGAGCACTGTCCTTTTCAACAGGCTGTCCCCTTATTCCCCCAACTTCTATTCTTTCATTCTTGCAGTCAAGGGAGAACATTGCCAGCTGTGAAACAAAGCACTGGAAATTCCCTTCCATCTGTTCTGGTCGCTGATATTTTATTGTTTGGAGCATCGAGGAGACGGAGCCTGAGGAGGAACATGCAATCCGGAGAAGAAAGATTCTGTGTGAGCCCCCTCAACAGGAAATCGAGCGGTCTGCGAAAGGGAGAGGTCCTCTGAAGGCCTTTGCGTGATGTATGCTTTACACACAGGGCACATATGCAGGACTGGAGGCGTTGGTACTGCTGGTGGGGGGGAGGGCGGACTAGACAGAAGGCAAGTAAATCACAAAAGCGGTGAGGCAGAATCGGTGAGACTGCCCTAACTTCCAGCCGACGGCCCGCTGCTCAGCCTTGTTGAAACAGCATATACAAACGAATGGAGCCGAGCCGTGCACTGTCCACACAGGGAGGCCCACTCATACAGACTGTACCATACAGAGAACGCACTATTAAATCTTACTAATGGCGTAACCCCAAGACCTGTGGCACAGTGCCTGGACAAAAGATATTTTCAAAGACCTCCAACCACATATATAATGGCAGTTTTTTTTTATGGGCTTTTCCAGTTTCTGGCTGTTTTATTTTCATTATTATCGTGAGTGCGGTCGGTAGGGCGTATGAACGTCGACAGACTCAGATTTTGAAAAGAACAGATGAAAGTTTTTTTTTTATTACTTTTATTATTTGGGAATCCTGCTGTTTGTGAATGTAATGGCCTGGAGATACCTGCATGTGCTGCGACGGAGCGTGTTGCGTTCCTTAGTCGCATTAAATCGGGAGATTAGTGACCAAGGATAGGTAGAAGAAAGTTTACAACAAACTGTTTCCTGGGCAGTATACTGCATCGCATACTAAAGTAATCCTGTAATTGCAAATGAAGAAGATCATCTAAACATGAAGGTTCGAAGAATAAGGTCGCGTCCTGTATGCTGTTACTCTCTAATTCCTGTTTACTTTACCTCTGCAATGGTGCACTAGTAAGCACACAGACATAAAGCTTGCAGGACACCTGTAATGGCAAGATGCTCACCTTGAATCAGGACACTATGGTGTCCAAAACCATGTCTACTGGGTTTAGGTCAGGTGGCCAGGTCATGTGATGTGACGCTATCACTCCCCTTGGTGTGTCTACCCCGGGGGTTGGTGACCCTGCAGGTTTTCCATCCCATCCGGTCTCTGATGAACCACACCTGATCTCAGGCAGACAGTAACTCATCAGGTAGGAGATGCACAGATGACGCCAAGCTTGGGGATCACAGGGAAGGGTAGTAGCCTACGGTGCCCGTGGATCTGGGCATTAAGGGCTTTCGCACAAGGGCCCACAGACATGTGACTATTCTGCCGGGGCCCAAACAGGAGACCTTCTGATCACATCACCTGCTGAACCACATGCTGCCACCTAAGCATAACCTTGGCCATGCAGATGAGGAAAGACGGAATCAACCGGCAGCCAAAGCATCCACTAGAATCAGTATTTTGTTTTTTTGTTGCTGATGTATTGACGCCTACGGCCTAGAATCCATGTCCTTCTGGAATGGCAGAAGACACGCAGCTCTGGGTCGTCTGCTGTCGATGCTAAGCTTCATTTGCCCCGTGACAAAGCAAACGCCGACGTCACCTTGGAGTAACACAGAATGTCAACAGGACTTTTATTTTCCTTCTGGCGCGTCAGATGCTCTGCTGCATTTAGCAGGCGTCAGAATCCAGCGAAAGCACCCAGACATAAATGGCTATCAGCTGGCAGTTACTTTCTCCACCTCAACATCTCAAACGCTGTCATCCTGATGACAGAAACACAAGCTAAACAGCGAGTGCGACGAGGCGCTGGAGAGCACTGTCCCAAATATTTTGCCCAGCAATAAAAAGAAGCATTACATTCCCCATAATGAAACATTCACATCGAAGAACATTCTGGAAATATGGTGTTTTCCTTGGATGTGGGTGAGTCGTCTGCTTGTAAGAGTCATTATTTCTCTATTCCACAGTATTAGGAGGGAAAAGGGGGCTACCACTCAGCTCCATAATTCCTGCCCAACACATCCTCAACCTAACCAACTCTCGCTGTCTCCTTGCCAGATTAAAGCATGCCGCAACCAGACCGTGTCCCGAGACCAGTCCTTTGTAGCTTTGCACTGTAATTAAATTTTCTGTCCCATTTGTATGTATTCTTAGGGTTACAAAAACCTGGTGACGATCCAGACCCCCATACACATGGCCCCTGGAACCTCAGTGAACTATGGTAGTTTCTAGAATGTTCTACAATGTTTTGGGCTAGACGTTGATCAAGCCTCTGACTAGTCTGTCCTGCTTTATAGAGGATGCCAAAGCAGTGATGGGAATTGCGGTGAATGGAATTCCCACTGAGTGATGGGAATACAGTGGATGGGTAAAGGTTTGTTATGTTTTCCTGATCGGTTTTGGGTGACCCTCGATATCTCAGTGAGAGATTAGCAGGGTGAAAGTTCAAATACAGAATGACATGCCAAGTAACAAATGCCTCAGATCGTTAATTTGTGAATATGGTCACGAACTATTTCAGTTACAAAGGGTGTCGTGAAAAACTCATTAATCAATTAATGATTTTAACTATGAGATAACCAACTACTTGGCAACATGAACCTTTCAGGAAAGACACCCCTGAAAAGTTAGCTAATTTTACCTAAATTTATCTAATGACAACTTGTTAAATGTTAAGTTAATACAAAATCCGGTGTAATTACATAAAGCATGGCCACATGTTGTGTTACAACACATTATGTAATAACACTGTATTATGTGATAATAATGTGTCACATTATGTTGAGTTATTACATAATATGGCGTTATTGCTCTTATATCTTATAGATGAGTAGAAGTCACAGGCTGTGTAAAATGTTGGAGCCAATGAGCCAAATTGTGAAAACATTTTTCTGCTACCTGGGCCTTAGCAAACAGCCTTGGTAGCTGCACAAAGAACATATACTGTCCCCTATGGATGGTTTAAATGTATGGATAGCAGATGCTGGAGATCCAGGTGAAAGGTAGGCCATGCATGAACACTTATGCAGTCAATGCAAGGAATGTTCTTATGGTTATAATTCATGGGAATCATGTTCCACTCTCCATACCCTCATTCCACTGGCCAGGAGAACTTCATTACTCATCCACTCTTTCCATTTTAATAGGGACAAGACAAGCGATGCCTGTGAGTTACACCTCTGACACGTGCACGTTGAAAATATCCGTGGCTGTGCACCAACCCAAATTTGGATTTCCCACCCTGGTCAGAATTTTTATGCCAAGGTGGACATGGTTGGACTCCATGAGCAACCGCTTCACCAGGATTCATGGAAAAGTCGTAAAGATGAGAAACGCAGTAGATTTTCTGGTAAACGTGACAATATAATAGGGCTGTAATGGCACACAAATACGTTGTGTACCATTTGGTACATAATTTTCGGTTCAGTATGCGCAATGATGCGAATGAATTGAAATTCAGAAGTCGATGTTTAACATGGAAAACAGTTATGCTAATCGTGGCTGTAAGCTGGTTATGGCTAATGCTAATTACCATCAGTCTTAATTCATGGTTTGGGAACAATTTGTTTCCCAAATATATTATAGCAGCACTGGAGAGAGAGTAGGTGAGAAGATCAAGGCTTTCTGTCGGCTCTATTATACCGAACTGTTGCTGGAAGCACATCCAGTGTGCTAACTTGTTTGAGATGACATCATCCAAGTGTGTTTATGGCCGTGACAAGGCAGAAAGGTGCGTGTGCCAGGAAATTCAGACCGGGCTAAAAAATAATTACGACTATAGTGGTGTTTATTGCTGCAGATATGCACCAAACTCGGTAGTAAAGAACACAGGATTTAGACAGGATTAGTTTGTCGTGATTCTTGTGTTTTTCATTTTAAATTTATTTTTATAGATGTGTAAATAAGAGTCTCTTAGGTTTTGTTGGTCAGACACATCAGCAGGTATTTTGGTTTACAATTATTTCTAATTGTGCTTGCTTGTGCAGTTTTAATAAGATTTTCAAAACAAATTCTGTTTGCCTTAGCGTAATGAAACTGCGCCGAACCATGAACCCAAAATTGAGGTTTTCACCAAATCATGAATTTTATGTGCCGTTACTCCCCTACAATGCAGTGATATGCATGAGCTGATATTCATCCACATAACCATCAATATATTTGGTGGAAAACCCTGAGGGACCAGCAGCAAATTTGTACTTCGATACAAATCATACAGGTACACCTTGAGGAGGGAGATGGGTTGCAGATGAGTAATCTGTCCCAGTCTGGATGCCATCTTTCTCTAAGCATTTCCCCCATTGCAAACCTTAAAAATGAGAGCTGTCTCTCACAAACAACACAATTCACAGATAAATCGCATGAACGACAACATATTGATCAAATACCATAGATGTTATGAGGTGGTCCATCTAGGACGTCTGCAATTGCTCAAAGCACAAGCTCATTTGCATTCCTACTTCCTAAACAGCGTGTGCTGGAAATCCTTAGCAGAACTCAGGTTAAACGAGTTCATGGAATATTAGCTGGAAAATAATACTCTAGATGCTAACAGGCATGCTTCTCATTGAATGTGGTCTGTCTATCTGCTTTAAGCGTCTTAGACTTTAAGTCTGCTTCAGGTCCGCATGAATAGTCATGAGAGCTGCATTTATTTTGTATCTCCTTGTTCATAGGGCTTCATAGCTCTGAAGTAAATGCCCATGAGGTCCAGACCCAGGGTAGGGGACATCCGACGTTGGCTCATCGCCATCTCTCCGCAAGCTTGTGGAACGTTTAACTCACTTTGATGTGCAAATCTCCACTGCACCAGAAAGCCGACCTCCCACCCCTCCTCCATTTCTCCCTACTTGTTTTTCAGCGCAACAAATCTGAAGTATGAAACAGAACTTTTGCTCGGGGGGTGGGGGTCACTCATGACGGACGTGCAGGTGGTTCCCCGAGCGATAAAGCTTCTGGCTGCAGAGCTGCTGGGGTCGACGCAGGGCTTCCCCTAGCTGACCGCAACAGGATCTTTCGGAACTCACAACTCGGCAACTTTCAGAGGCGAAGAGTCATGCTGTACCTTCTCAGCTGCGGCCAAATGCTCGGCATAATCACAATGCAACCCTGTATCATCTACAGGAGAAACACCTTCTATCCTGATTGGCAAGATAAACCTGGAAGTAAAAAGTACTTCAATATTTATTGTTTTTCAATATATACAGCTGGCCCTAAGGAACTTCATACTTCCCCATATTCCATTATCACTATGGATCACCGTACCATGGCTAATGTCTTCTTAGTTTTTGTTTCTTGAATGCACTGAAAAGCACCGAAATCTTCTAAATACACATATTGAGACATCATGGTACCACAGATGCCTGAGAGCCCCAGGGCTGTGGGTCTGCATCCTTCCCCAGCCGCGGATGTTTTCCCTGTGTGGCTTACTTCTGGACACTCCAGTGGGAACAGTTGTGCTCACAAAGACAAAAACAGAAGTTTGGGGGGGGGGGGGTGGCATATGCCTTTAGCTGTTAAAAGTCATACGGGCAAAGACTAAAGACCTTAAACTGGCTGCCAGTATGCATCTGATTCTGAATTTCGGGAATATTCTCTGCAGGAGTGAAGCGGAACTCCCCACAAAAGCAGCAGTACCACAATCATGTGACAACTTATGGTTGGATATACTCTGGATAAATAAATCTACAAACTACAATGGATGGACAGGTGGGTGATAATCAAGAAGTACTAGTTATAGCAGAAATTAACCAGTTGAACAGCTTACAATAAATGTGTACCATTACGCTCTGCGAAATATTTAGGCAAATACACCCAATCTTTCGAGCATAAGAATCTCACTTTTGGCTTGGCTGTAGAATTTAAGTCATAAAATATTAAATACAAATACAGTTGTACTTTAATAGTTTTAATTTCAGCACAGGTAAAAATCCAGTGTGGTAACTCACTGCATCGCTCAACCATCCCTCAACATCAAGCCAAAGTGAAATGTACTTATTCAGAACAAAACAAGGGGCCCAGCTGAAGTCTGCGATGTTGCAGACATGAGTACTGTCCTTTCATTTTACATGTGAAGGGGAATATGGAAGCCCAGCACCAGAGGTGGCCCCGTAGGCCACGTATAAGTGCTACGTGTGAGCTTCACGAGAACCAAGGGTCCTGTAACCTTCCCTCTACCGAACTGCTTACAGCCACTCAGCACTCTGTTAATCACGCCTACCCAAACACCTGAAAACATCTGAGAACGTTCACTCACATTTATGTCCGTCTGACATAAGACTGTAATGCGATTAAATTCCTCTCCGGTGACCTTCAGAATGTCAGGACGCAGAGTATAGCCACGCTGGCTGACATCTGCGAATTTTAAAGCATGTTAAAACAGAACGAATGGCACCTTCTCGATTTTAGATATGAGTTATGCTGTCGTGACTAATAACTCATAGGGCCATGCATTGTGGAGTATCCACAGGAAATCTGACTGTCACCTGAAAACAAACTTTAAAAGCTGACAACACACTACAAACCAGAAAGGATTAAATAGAGTATTAACAGAACCTAAGCATGCCACCTCCGTCATCTGAGAGTATGCCGTCTGTCTTTGAACTCAGTGTATTTGCAATAATTCATTGGTTTTGACTGATCCATGAAGAGAAAGGATGCATAAGATTCTGTTATTTCCAGCTGCGGAACCTGACAGCTGAAAAAAAAAAAAACTATATGCAATAGTAACAAAAATCATGTATTCAAAAAAACCAAGACTCAAGCACAAGTACAACACGATATACTTACTGTCTGTGTGGGTGAGAGCGAAAGGGAGGGTCCTGTCAAGGGCTGGAGCCCCACATTTTACATACCACACTACCAGGCATACGCCCCTGACTTCTGCAAACAATCCTTCTCCCATCGGCCCAGCTACTTATCCAGTATAGGGCTGCAGTGAGTCTGCAGCTTATCCCGGGACTCACAGGGCAGGGGATCTCCCTCCACTGCAGTGTATAGATAAGTGAATTGATCCTGTGATGTGATTCTGTGCTCCAGCTGTTCAGTACAAGCAGGTCATGTTTTAGCCTCCCAGGAAATGTAATATTCGGAGTTTCTTAGCATTTACTGCCTGAAGAAGAATGTGCGCGTGCTTAATACTGTGTTCTGTCTACCAATTTCACTCGTTTTATCGTGTATCTAAAAAACTGTGTTCCTCCAGTCATTGTACTGCATGGAGTATGCATATCAGATGCGATAACTAATAGACTGAGACAGATTGAAGTTGAACTTTCCATTTATCCCATTGGTTTTGCGCATGATAATTCCTTGTCAAAAATACCAAGTGTAATTTCATCAGCTAAAAAAGCTCAAAAAGATTTTCTGAATGCAATGTTTGACAAACTGGAGAAACAGAATGTTTTGATAACTCTGAAAGGTACGGCGATGAACAGACTCAGATTCTGTGAACGTACACCTCCGGGGCAGTAAATATTAATGTCTTTTTTTTTTTTTAACATACTACATAATTAACTATACATGCCACAATCTGCAGAAGTAGCATTAATTGGTTTGTGCTTTATGACTCCCATAGGCTCCTGTAGTTTTATGGCTGCTCTAGTTTCATGGCACACTGTTGCATTCACAAAACGCACTGAACTCCCTCTGTTCCCCACAGCGGTGTTTTTAGCCAAATAGAGCATAATCCAGCTGCAGCACGGAGACGACACTAGATTTCAAATGTCTAATTTATGTCAGCATAACTTTTTCTCATCAGCATTAAAACGTCTGTCAGAGCCAGAGAGGAACATCATCACAACTTATGTATCAATGTTTCATGTGAGTTTAAGAAGGATTTATGTTCCATATGTATGTTTCATTTCACTTAACCTGACTTCGCCTGTCTTACATTCCTGCCTCTTGGATGACAGCTCCTTACAGCATCACCTGATCTAGGTACAATATAATTTCTGTCTCATATTTTTTGGGTGAGGATGGCATGGTGGTGCAGTGGCCCACCCTGCTTCCGCACACCCTTCTGGTTGGGGGGTTTGAAGAACAAATTCCACCGGCGACACAAAGCCAAGATCCACTGCCTCTGTTTAAATTTTCTGCGGGAGTGGCCCCCCTCGATAGCTTCTGCTGATCGAGGAGTGGTTCATCGAGCGTGGGTGGGCAGATCGATGGCGTGGTCTGGGTTAAATTGTACCTCAGACAGGGACTGGAGTCCACCAATCGAGTAGCCCTGTTGTAAATGGTCTGGATTCACTCAGCAGTGCAACGACATTCAGTTAGATGAACAGGTATTTTCTCTTTGTGTTTGGATGTGTGTGTCCGTGTCCTGTGATGGTGATCCTCTGCAGGGTGTACCCCCCCAGGAGCAGCCCTGTACCGGATATGCAGGTGGCAAATGGATGGGTGGACAGATAAGTATGAAGATGATCTCTGTAGAAAGTCTGTTAGTGTTTCTGATGAGGCTGAATCCATTCCCAGATGCATCCGTCGCGGTTCCCATAACCCCCAGTAACATTCAGGCGTCTCTTTTTTTCTCCCGCTTTTCCAGTTTCACGTTTCTCAAGCAAGCAGTTTAATCAGGAATTTGGTTTCAGTTTCTCACAGACAGGCGTCAGCGGGAGATCGATGGGGGTGGCTGGTGGGGGTTTATGAAACATCACCTCGTCGATTCAGGCTGCTATCAGCCCTTACTGTACAACCCACCCCTCCCCACATACACTGAAGAGCCTAACATGTCTTTCCATAACAAAAAAAAGTTGCATTAAATCCCATTATTAGTGCTTAGTGTGGTCTGCATCATCTTGTTTTCACTCTGGCTTCCCATGGAGCATCTGAGTGCAGCTGTCATGCGGAAGAAACGTCTTAAGTACCAGCAACCTGGAAGGCTGACTTCCAGAGACATGCTATAGCAAAGCAGACCGATCATGTAAACTTTTGAGTGCACTAGATTTTGCACTGGATATACTCAATTTACATTTTTGAGCCCATCAATGGATTTTTCCTTTCTTAATTTCTTTTTTACTCTTTGGCAAGCAGCCGTGCAGCGAGGGCATGAGAAAGTATGACAAACTTTGACAGTGTAAACACCCTCCAGGAAGGAACGGTCCCCGAAAGCCCCCTCTCTCTCTGCATCGCTACTAACACCAGTATTGGAGAACTAATCAGCCGCCGATCCACGCACGTTTCCCAACCCCCGGCAAGGCCGGTCTTACCGGGCAAGAAGACAGTACTATCTGGGCGTCCAGTCTGGGCGTCCGGCCGCAGCGACAGCTGTCAATGCGCTCATGTCCGGCGCACTAGGGGCTGCTGCTGTCTGCCTAGGTGCGACACAAGGAGGGGCAGCCGTCTGCTTGCTTCTGATAGCCGGTTGTCTCGGCTGAGAGGCTCTGGGAGGTAGAAATGACACACGATTCCAAGAACTAGCTTTTTTGAGGGGAGAAAAAGGGGGTAGGACGGTTCACTTATTTATTTCCTCCTCACGCTGCTTGTCTCTCCCTCACTTTGCACTCTCTCGCTCGCTTGCAGGTCTCACTATTTAGTTAAAAAAAAAATTAAAAAACTTGTTCACTTTGTATTTTCCCTACAAACGGTTCGAAGTTGAATGTACCCTACATGCAATTTTCTCCTGCAATTCACTTCGCTTCTTTTTTTTCTTCGAATTTCTGTACGTGCTTAGGCATGGCTTTTTCATATATTACGGCAGGAATGACCCCGAAATTTGTTTTACGTAACATGCACATTGTAGGAATGAACCATTTCTTCTGCTTTAAATGTATTTTTGTTTGAAATACATACATTGCTTGTTTTATTGCCTGGCTGGCTGCCCCTGCCCCTTGCCTCCCCAGCCAGTTACAGACCAAGCTGAATGAAGCATATGGAAAGATTCAGTTTAAAGTAATTATTTGAAGGGTAATTTACTCCATACAAAAACCAGAACCCTTCATTTTGCAATACCAAATATGCAAAATATACTCACTTCATTTCTGAGTGGTAATTTGCATAATCCATTAACTGGTCTTCCCTAATCACTCATCAATCCAGATCCTACCGTAGGAAGCACAAGATACGAGCCTGATTGGGATGCCAGTCCGTATCGGTGCATGCATAACGAGCGGACGCTCACCAAAACCACGTCGTCAGGCTGATTGTGGAAACGAGAGCACCCACAGGAAACCCTCACAAACACCACAAGAACATGCAAAATCAAACCCACAGCCCTGAAGGCTTGAAGCCAAAGTAGTGCCAACCAGCTCATATGACCTGCACACACCTCTGAGTATATTCAATTTAAAAGATAGGAGTAAAACAAAAGGTTATTCCCATGAAAAAAAAAGAATAGAACGAAGTAATTAAACTGACATTGTCAAAACAGATTTAGTGGGTCCCTTTCGCTACGTTTTAGTCTTTTCACTTCAAAGTGTCTGATTTTGCCCTGGGATTTCCCCAGACCACAATTAGTCAACTCGAAAGAGTTGTCTGTAAACTCCTGCTTACAATTATACCAGCTCACGCAAAGACAAATACTAAGTACGACTCTAAGGACTGCATCCTCTGTCGCTGAGTGGGCGAGGACGTCTTCATGCTCTCTGTTCCTGCAGCTGTCCCGGTATCTGTTCCTCCACTACACTGCAGGCCACCATTTTACCTGTCCCTGTAATTGTGTTGGCCTGTGCATCTTCAGTTTTGCCGGACCATTCAAACCTGTTTCTCAGCCTTCAGCTGTATTACTAGTGTCTGTGTTGTTACCTCTATCTATAGGCCTGCAATTCCTGTATTTTCATCTACGTAGCTGGAATCAAGGGCACAAAGAGGCAAACATTCCTCAAAGTTATATGGACAAGGTCCAGAGATTGTATTCACTTAATATAAAGGATCCTGTTTTCCTTTGGTTGTACAGCAAATGATTTGGGTCTGTAGGGGTTTCCTTTAGTGTATGAGTGCTGAGACATATTCCGGTAAAAGACTTTCTTTTACCTTCTTCCTTAATGAACCAATTCGGAAAAATATAGGAACATCTGTAACATATGCACAAAGAATTCTATTGAATGTCAATTCCTGATGATATTTTTCGTTATTTGAGGTCTCGAATACTGCTTCTAAAGGGTGAATGTCACAACAGCGCCCTCTAGTGATATTTGCGTTTGCCGAATTTGGCGCATGGTAACGTTGGTCGAATGATGCATAAAAAGATAACAAAGAAAGCAATAAGGATTACACCCGACAACAGCATAATATAACAATTTAAAAAATGCGCCATTCAATTTGTTTCATTTTACTGAGACCAATTGCAGATACACAAATATTCAAGTAAAGCATCCATCCATTTTCCAAACCGCTTATCCTACTGGGTCGTGGGGGGTCCGGAGCCTATCCTGGAAGCAATGGGCATGAGGCAGGGAACAACCCAGGATGGGGGGGCCAGCCCATCACAGGGCACACTCACACACCAGTCACTCACACATGCACTCTTACAGGCAATGTAGTAACTCCAATCAGCCTCAGCATGTTTTTGGTCTGTGGGGGGGAAACCGGAGTACCCAGAGGAAACCCCACGACGACACGGGCAGAACATGCAAACTTCGCACACATGTGACCCAGGCGGAGACTCGAACCCGGGTCCCAGAGGTATGAGGCAACAGTGCTAAGCACTGCACCACCATGCCGCCCCCAAATAAAGCATTAATAGCGTTATATTTCTGTACAAAACACAAAACATATGTGGGATTGTACACACACATCGTTTGGTCGGTTTTATAAAAAGAAACCTACTGAAGAAACGTAATATGTACACGGACTGATCTGGAAACTGAGACCAGTTCTTTTTGTGTTGCACACTCAAATCCTGTATGTTAGTGTGCACTTCAAACTGAATAGATTACATTTTCTCTAAAAGGCTACAAGGTTTCACATGGAACTCATATGTACTTTAAACACATGAGAACATGTTCACTATGAGAACAGACACACAAAATCTAGCCAGTTTTCAAAAGACTTCAGAAAAAGTATTTGAAATCTTTGATGTTTTTTATATGTTTTCTACGTGTGTGTATTTATTATCAAGTCGTCCCGGCTCTGCTATTTCAGTTTTAACACCCCCCTAAGTTAACCCCTTGGTTTTTGTGTTGACAGTTGGCCTTCACCCAAAACGCTCTTACCACGTGCTGTTGTGTCTCCACCTTCTGGCTGCATACGGTAAATTCACCAGAGGATCACCGTCATTGTTAAATTTAGATCGGCGTTTTCACGAAATGTCTTGTCAGGTGTTTCCTCTTCTCATCATCCCCTGTTAACACCAGAATGTTTTTTTCTTCCCTCACACAAATATAAACCTCATTTTTATCTCTCAAAAATAACCAATTATGCCCTGCGATGGGCTGCCCCCCCATCCTGGGTTGTTCCCTGCCTTGTGCCCATTGCTTCCGGGATAGGTTCCGGACTCCCCGCGACCCAGAATGATAAGCGGTTTGGAAAATGGATGGATGGATGGAATTAACCAATTATATAATTAAATGCTTTTATATACATAGGAGTAGATATAGGTCTTTGTTTCTTAGATTTAAGTAGCCAGAAATACTTACTATTCAGATCTTGGCCTAACCCACTACAAACAGTGGTCTGTGTTATTGCATTGCAATAAGCCTCTTAGACCTTGCGTGTTTTCAATTTTATGTGAGAGATATCAAATAGCATGTATGACTCATGCTGTCTGTAATCACCGTATGAATCACAGAATGGTGAAAATGAGATGGATTACCAATATAGAAAGACAAATTTAGAGGCAAACAAACTGACTCAGAAATTCATTCGTTCCGTAAAAGTGACCATTATAGCTGTAGGTTTGCATCCAATGTTGTGCTTTTTCTGAATCTGGGAAGTTAGAGGTGTTTTGTTTTGCTAACCCATATTTTCATTTCAAGCATTATTATAAAATATAATTAGTGATCCTGTTTTCAATACTGTGGAGCAGATGCATGAAAAGATAAGATACATGTGAAAATGAAAAGCTGTGCATTGTTGTGAAAGTGTGTATTTCGGAATTTGTATCAGCCTCACAGTCCAGTACCCTGGAAGAATCACAGTGCCCAGATTCACATTTACATTTATCCATTTGCTGAGGCTTTTTCTTCAAAGCAACTTACCAGTCAGTGCAAATATGAACCGTATAAAACAAACAGACATCAACTAATATATCAGATGTTTTTCAGCGTCTTTACCAGTGATACGACAATTGCAAATGTGAAACATAGTTTGCCAACAACGAAATTTAAGACATAAATTATGATAGAATACATTTCCTCCAAGACTCAGGCTATACAAGTATGAATACTGTATAATACATGGGAACCCCAAAACAGAAAGTTATGAACATATCCATAAGGGCTCATTAAAGGGAGAAAGCTTTTGATTGCAAATAGGATGTAATGACGGGTTTGGAGCTGCAGAATAATCTGGAGAGATGAGTTTTGAGAGGGATTCTGTAGCCCTGAAGCTCAGGAAAAGCTCATTCTACCTTACAGCAACCAAAGATAAAACAGACAAGATTCTGATTTATGACATTCAGACATACTTCTGATGTTGAGAAACAGTAAGGAACATACTGTGAGTTTGATCTATGGCCATCTATGGCAATATGTTTTCTTGACAGCATAGCATGTCAGGACTAAGATCCTGAATGGGATATAAGGTCTAACAGGTAGCCAATGAAGAGAGACCAGGAGAGAAGATACATGTCATCGGGGGACCTGCAAACAACTTATGCTGCAGATTTCTGTAAGAACTGGACAGATTTGGTGTGGGAAGTCAAAAACCCAGTCAGCAGGGACTGGAGTCTAGAGATGATCATAGCCTGGACCAACAGATGGGCTGACAGTTTCATGAGGTAAGGGCAAATCTGTCAGATTCTGTGTATTGCAAATCTGCAGGACCAGGTTATTACAGCTATGTAAGGAAGTACGGCGATGTACTTTTCAAGGGTCACCCAATGGATGGTATAGATGACCTTACCATCAACTGAATTTGTGTTATAGTAATGTTGCGGGGAAGTGCTCAGATAACTGGGATATGGACAATGTCACCCTTCTACAGATTGAATTGGAATTGACTGTCTGCCACCCAGACCAAGATACCGGAAAGAAAGTTTATTGCAGAAGACGAGGCAGAGCTCTGGATCATCAGTGTATTGGCATCATGAGAAGCTGTGAAGTGAGTTGATGTCTAAGAAGAGTGCATTCAAAGTGTCAAAGCAAATATTATAGCCACGGCACAACTCAGAGATGAAGAAAATTAACTTGATGATGTCAGCCTCCTTCTCCTTGATGAAGAGACGAAACTATATACAATAAGAGAAGATGAAGGTGTTTGAGGGGTAAGAAAAGAAGGTGGAGAAGAATTTTCATGGACTATTAATAGCAAACTGGGGTTTATCCGAAAATAAAGTAATCTCAGCAGAAACTGCAGAGTGGAATGAAGCCATGAGATTCTTGTACTGTAGGTCACCGGGTCGGTTTGCTTCTTGGAATCGTGCCACGTCCTTTCTGCCACACGCGGCTTTGTCCTGCTGCCGTAAAGTGAGTCGAGATGCCTGGGGCTCAAGGAGGGTTATGCATGGATGGACGTATGAGGGGAGAATGGGAGGAGGTTCCGATTGCACTCTGGGTCCACTGTGAGACTGCAGAGTTGGTGAATGAGCGGAAAAGAAGCAAGGATTGTGACGGAGGGAAGAGGAGGTGGAGATGGATGAAGGGACAAATGGGGATGGGGGGCAGCTATGAAATGCATGGAGGAGTTTAATTGGGGGAATGAGGGTTTTGCTGTTCCTTGAAGGCCAAGCTGGTTGCTGGTCGTATGAGTACAAGCAGACAGACATGTGCAGACATACGGATGAAAAGACTAGGCGTCAAATAAATGAATGTCAAAGTTGCTCGGAAGAATTAGGCTTGAGCAGTCGGTTGAGAAAGAGCTGAGCAAGATATTGAGGTCATCTGGGAAAGAGCGAAGGGCACAAAATGAGCGGTAGAGGACAGCAGCGGGGAGCCGGGTAGGCAGAGTGATGGTTAAACTGTCAAATTTAAAGTAAGAGATAGATATATGAAGAGAGAGGATCAGAGAATGAGTCTTCGGGACAGATGAGTAAACATTCTTCCCCTTTCGGCCAGAGGGACGTAAGAGAAGGAGCATCTAGATGAGAAAGCCACAGAGCAGTTGTCAGAAGAAATCTACGATTCTCTGAGTGCCAGAACGTGACGAGAATGACGGGTAGCGTAGGCGAGGATGAACTGAGTCTTCGTGGCAAATTGGAAGCTTCAGAGGCCTACAGAAAAGGTGAGGCGGGTCGGAGGAGAGAACTGGAGATAAAAGACACTTTCTGGGACAGCAACAACACTTCTACCCATGATGAAAGGTGTGCTGTCTTGGGGAGGGCGGCTGGGGGGGCATGGAATACAATTCATTAAAAAGGGGCTAGCAGCCCATTCTGCAAAGAGGATAATCAGTGGTGGCAGGTGCCCTCCTTCAGTGGACTCCCACAGGTAGGCTCCCCAGTTGGTGCACTGTACACTGCCGCCTTCACTGAAGCTACAATGACCCACTGCCTTTATACAAACTGGGGAGGCTAAGAAACACCTGCACGGCAGAAGTGTGTAAACATCTGCAGTAGTCAAATTAGTAGAACTAATTGCGCTTATTGCCATTTGTGCTAAATATCACAACAATGAGACTGACATGGATATGCTCTTTTGTTTCTCTGGCTTTGAATCCGCAGCAGACAGACACAGAAGTGCTCCAACTCCTAAATCATGTCTCCGTGAGTTACAGACGCTCCTCTACTTATGAAATTTCAACGTACGAACTTTCAGACGTATGAACGAAGAGGACTGCAAGTCCAAATTGTGTTCGTTGGGCTCCCGTTTCCTGTCCGCAACATCAATTTTTTTTTCTGCGCGCCAATTCTGCGTAGTACGACTTCTGGCCGCTACTCCCACGATGCAGCAGTATAGTGTGCGTACTCCCAGCATCCTAGTTCTTTGTACAGTACTTGTGTATACCCTTAAAATGACGTTGAATAACGACTTACGAACATTTCAAGTTACGAACGGCCGTCCGGAACGTATCTCATTCGTAAGTAGAGGAACGTCTGTATTCCTTTATTTGCTGGCAAATACATCCCGATACATCTAAACATTTAAATGCTCAGAAATCCTTTGGCAAATATATTCAGATTCAGCTGACAAACTTTGAATTACCTGGATGTTAAAACACAGATACAGTTTGTAGACAAAGGATGAAAATAGCACTTGCGGTGCAGAAAATCATAGACAAAAATAGGTAATGATTTTCTTTAATGTAAACCTCCATATTTTTGCCACTATCAAACCTGGGATAAGTGGTTGGAAAATGAACGGATAATTATACCTGATACTCCACTTGAGTGCATAGAAGGCATACATATGGTAAGTGACTCTGCAGGCTGTGCCTCTGATCAGAAGGTCATGAGTTCAAGACCTGGTGTTGGCAGAACAGTCACATGTCCATGGGCATGGACAAGGCCCTTAACCCCCAGCTCTAAGGGTGCTGCATGTTGCCTGACCCCTCACTGTGACCCCCCCCCTGCAGCCATGGAGAGGCAGGTTAAGAGAATAATTCCACTGTACCTGTACTTGGACAAATGGTCAATAAAGATTATACCTGAACTAAAAGTACATGGTAGTATTTAATAGCAAAAGATCATTATTCATTTGTTTTGTTTGTTTATTGATTTGCCCCCACTGTGTAAATGGGTGGAGGGATGACTAGATTTTTTAAAAGTATGACTATTTGACTCTTGTTTCTTCAAGGCTGCTGGGTAAATATTCCTGACTGTACAGAATCTTTTTCCTCCTCATTGGTCACTTGCGTGTATTTGTAAACTAAAATGAGATGACCTACCTAGGGGAGTAGTCCACAAAGCAGGATTGCTTCATTAGCCAGATAACTTAAGCCAAATTTCTTAAAATATTGCCCGACAAGAATGTCCCTTCCCTCTCTTCCTATTGCCCAGTTTTCAGGTCTGGCTTAAGTTATCCAGTTAACTGGGAAATCCTGCTTTGTGGAATATGCCCTCAGGTTAAAACCTCTACCATGCATCTGTTTCTCGCTTTACTGAGTGGGTGGGATCTGTGCAGATGGGGTCGGAGCAAGTTGCCTCAACAAGACTGTGAGCAAAACACATACGTATTCCATTCATTATCACGATAAACATTATGCATGCAAGTGTTTATGTTAATTGGCTAGCAAACAATTCATTGTGTAACTTCTCATCTGTTATCTATTTATATAGGATTAAAACAACTGTTAGTTTTTTTTTTTTTGCTGGATACATGGAGGCAAATGTTTGGTCCTGATTTATTTTTTTCACTGAATATTCCACTCAACTGACTATTTTTAGGTGCAAATGCCTCAAACTGAGGGCTTTCTTATGTTAAACTAACATGTAACCTTGCTGGATTAAAATATATAAACATATTTTGGATTTTAAGCAACCACACCAAAAGGTAATCATTAATCCCCAGCAGGGTGAGGGCTACTCATATATATTTTATCTCTATTGTGACACAGCGGAATGCAAAGTAGACAAGTAACTAATGAAATCACGCTTCCCTAAGCTAATTACACCACAGATGTTACCATATGAAGGTTTTGTTGTGTTTCATTGAGAAAAAGATTTATTTTGTTCATATACATGATAATAGTTTGTCATGGGGGTGTACATTTCCTACTAATTAACCCATTCATTCATTGTACCTTTGCCTTAATACAAATAAAAAACTTCTGCTTTCTTTCTTGACATGCATGCATCCAGACCCACATCCCTCAAAGCAGCTTCACCCTTCATAACCCTCACTACATCCCGGATTCTGTGTTCCTGCGTGATTCTCTTGTACTGAAGCTTAAATGAAAGTCTTACTTTCATTCCCCAATCCCCTAACCCAGGGGTGGGGAACCTGATCCATGGAGAGCCGGTGTCAGTGCGGGTTTTTGGGATGACCTCTCAGTCAGCCAATAATAAAGCAGCGATTCTCAACTCCAGTCCTTGGAATCCACTGTTATTGGCTGACTGAGAGGCCATCCCAAAAACCCGCACTGACACCGGCTCTCCATGGATCAGGTTCCCCACCCCTGCCCTAACCAATTCCCTTTGCCTCATTTTCTAACCCAAGCCCAAATCTCCAGGGTCCATTCACCATCCCATCCAGACAATCCTACTGTGAGACCTGTAATTCTGAAACATTTTCCTTGTTTTATACATGCGTATGATACAGTGATCACAGGGAGTTTTGGGACACTTGCTTAATTCAGCAAAAAGTTTGTTTCATAACAAAAACCCATTTACAAGCACCATTTAACATATCTGCACATATCATCCACACAGACAATTTCTTTTAAGTGTCAGCTATTTTGACAGACTCTTTTACCATTTTGCTATTAATTGCAATTGTAGTCATTGGCTCCCATTGGGGATATTAAACACAAATGTTTGGTGTTTTATATTATTACAAATGTATTACTACATAATAAGCACCCTGTGACACTCCTCATTAATGAAGTTTTAAAGTCAGAGTGGCTCCTTTAGAACTATAATTTGGGTGTCAGTTTACTCCTACTTGAAATGAATGTCTTACTTAAACCTGCTGTTTTTTTCAAACACGATTAATACTTTTTACAAACATGAATAAAGTAATAATTTTCATCCTGAAACCAATAAATTTGCAGTATTTTTTACTGACTTAAGCAAGTGTCCCAAGACTTCCTGTGAGCGCTGTCCCTCCATCAGAGGTGCGCTAGGCATCTCACTGCATTCCCTGATTCAGTGAGCGCTGTCCCTCCGTCAGAGGTGCGCTAGGCATCTCTCTGCATTCCCTGATTCAGTGAGCGCTGTCCCTCCGTCAGAGGTGCGCTAGGCATCTCACTGCATTCCCTGATTCAGTGAGCGCTGTCCCTCCGTCGGAGGTGCGCTAGGCATCTCACTGCATTCCCTGATTCAGTGAGCGCTGTCCCTCCGTCGGAGGTGCGCTAGGCATCTCACTGCATTCCCTGATTCAGTGAGCGCTGTCCCTCCGTCGGAGGTGCGCTAGGCATCTCACTGCATTCCCTGATTCAGTGAGCGCTGTCCCTCCGTCGGAGGTGCGCTAGGCATCTCACTGCATTCCCTGATTCAGTGAGCGCTGTCCCTCCGTCGGAGGTGCGCTAGGCATCTCACTGTATTCCCTGATTCAGTGAGCGCTGTTGCTAGAGGCACCGCAGTTCACGATGCCATCGCCGGGTAATTTGGACCTTCATTTTCAGGAGACCTGCTCCATATGGCTGTACAAACCTGTGCCTTTGACTTTTTGGCATTTAAGGCTGACCTGGACCGCCATAAGGCAGGGGAAAGTTAGGACGGTTGCAAGGGCCCCTGAGTGACAGGAGGACTACATTTGGAAAATAACTGGATTGTTCTGGACTGGGGGGACCCAATATGATTTGCACGGAGCCCAAAATCCCCAGCAACGCCCCTGATGCCGACAATATATAGTCACGGTGGAGCACAACATCTGACACGAGTAATGGGCCGGCTTCTTTAATCGCCAGCATAATTTTAACCATTGCTTGCAAAAGTGGGCAGCTGCACGACAGGACTTGTAGCAGATCGTGAGATCAAGACCTGACTCTGGGCTGTTTCTGAGTCTTATGGTTTATTGGGCTCAGGCGATGCGAAGAGGCTGCTTCATGTGGAATATTCAATGCAGCCATATGTCATGTGCATAGGTGCGGCTGTCCTTCACCACTTGCAACATGTTCTGTGTGTGTACAAGCTTAAAGAACTGTCATCTCCTGAGAGTCCAGCTCAAACATCATCAAACAAAGGTAATGTAGAATAGCTCTTTGGGGAAGGATTTTGCCAAAGGTTCTTGTCTAGGATTTGTGACAGGGGCGTCAAAAGGGCAAAGATATCCAGCCAGATTCAGGCCCCCCCCCCCACTTTATAGGGGCTCAAAAATATACCGATGCTCACTCAGAAATTCTATGTACGGTATCTGTGAGATCAACCTTCTTCAGACTGAAAGCTGAAAGTGCCAGCCAGTGAAATTACAGTTTTGAGTTTTTTTAATTTACTTCTTATGCTTGCATTAGGGCGGCATGGTGGTGCAGTGGTTAACACTGTTGCCTCACACCTCTGGGACACGGGTTCGAGTCTCCGCCTGGGTCACATGTGTGCGGAGTTTGCATGTTCTCCCCATGTCGTCGTGGGGTTTCCTCTGGGTACTCCGGTTTCCCCCCACAGGCCAAAAAGGCTAATTGGACTTGCTAAATTGCCCGTGTGTGTGTGAATGGTGTGTGAGTGTGCCTTGCAATGGGCTGGCCCCCCATCCTGGGTTGTTCCCTTCCTTGTGCCCATTACTTCCAGAATAGGCTCCGGACCCCCCGCAACCCAGTAGGATAAGTGGTTTGGAAAATGGATGGATAGATGTTTGCATTATTTTCAATTTTTATTTGAAATCTAGTTCAGTTTTAGTTCATTTTTACTGTGGTTTTTATTAGTTTTTATTTTTAAAACACATTTTTATTGAGTTGTTATATATTTTAGTTTCGGATTAAGTTTTAGTAATTGTATTTCTAGGGAAAGACTGAAAGTTGCAGGGATATTTTATGTGTCTGATTTTTAGAGAATCCCACATTAATACACAGAGCACTTTATGTACTAATGTCCAAATTTAAGTAGCAGGCTAACGTTCAGTTTCTGTCCACTTTGAATAATCTGCTACCAACCTAATGCACTTTTAGTACACTGTCAATCAGTGAAAAACTAAAACTTTTTTTTTTTAATAACTATACATAATAGGCTTAAAACTGTCATAAATGTCCCGAAAACTAAAACAAATCAGCCGTTCCCCTCTTCTCAGAGGTTAAGCGGCTACACAGATGGTCACATAAAAAAAGGGCATAGAATGGACTCGATAAATTGAGCCTAATGAAGGCAGAGTAGGTTGAGAACAGGTGCAGTCAAATTACTTATGCATTCTACATAATGCAAGCGCTGCAGGTTTGGAAGGAGTAATCTGCCTTCCTCTAATTTTCCTCAGTTAATCTCAATTTTTCTCAAAAATAGATTCAATTCTATAAAAGGAATATTTTTCTTCTTTGCTTTCCAATGATCTCTTTTTCAAAATTCTGTTTCATAGGGAAATTATTCCACCTTGTCAGATTAACATGGAACTGAAGCATCATTTGAAAATATCAAAACACTCATTTTCACATAGACACTTGAACTCAATTGCTGATGGGCCATATCCAGGTTTTTGTGTAAAAATCCTGTTAACCTAGTTGCTTAGATATTTGTTTAGTTTTTATTCAAATGATAAATCACATAATATGTATTTTAAATATATTTATTTTACTATACTTTTACTGCACCCATGACCCTGACCTGTATACAGGATGAGAAGATAGTTGGATTAATTTTACTGCAACTTTTTTGGGACATAATACATAGGAGTAATTATTGCGATCATTTAAAAATCTAACTTGACTAATTATGCCTGGAGAACAGATATAAATGGAAGACGAAAAACAAACATCCTGTGAATACGTACACTGTAACAAAATTTTAAGTTGGAACCTAAACCAAAATAATAATTTTTATTATGTTATTCTCTGAGCACATGACTGCTGGTGGTTACTGAAACATCATTTAACTGAAGGAAAAAAAAACATATCAGATGCCTGCTGTATAAAGCATTTACATGATTATAATTACACGCTTGGTCCACCCCCCAGCAGTCTTTTACTGATTTGTATCATTTGTGATGTTGAAAGGAACAATGACTGAAACAGATTTCAGTTGTTATCCAAACTGTTTGGCATTACATTCCTTTTTCATCATATATTGGCTGGGAATTGGTGATCTGATTGGAATCACCTAATGTGTTACGTGCCTCTAATGTTATTCACATGCAGCTTTAATACATATATCACAATAAGGAAAATTTCAGTCATTATGTGCCATTGCAATCAATATAACCCACCACAGTACTGCTGCCTTTATGCATGAGCACTGTTTTCGATATAATGACAACGCCATTTTCATGGAGGCAGAGTTATATAGATACAGTGGCTAACCGTTTTATAGGGAACCTGTAATGCGGTTAGCTTTTACGTGTTTTATATATATTTATATATATAAAATAGGAGAAGCTGGCTGACACAAGGAGCCACAATGCAATGCGGGCTTCTACATTCCCACTAAACGGGCGGACAAGACTTCACGCCCCAGTTTGCTACAAATGCATGGTCATATGCAGGAAAAATTTAACATCCGGGAAACGAAACATGAGCAAAGACGTGGAATGTTAGACTCTTTTCTTAAATGCTGTAATGATGGAGTAAAGAGCACCATGATTGGTGGATGCAAGGAAGAAGAAACACAAAACCAACGGAGACCTAGCGTTGGTTTCAGGAATACGACGGACATGCATTAACAATTGTGCTCTCGAAAGAGAACAATACGCAGATTATAAGGATTCTATAGATTTTCCCCTGTCGGTTTTCGTATTATGCATGTTTCTTAAAAAGATACCAGTTGTAAAATAGCTCACATCGGTGGAAATAGCCAAAGCTGCACAATGGTCGCTGGGTCGGGCGCTCTCAGACAAACTAAAGCTGCCGTACTTGTTTGACAGCTCGGCATCCAATGGCGATGAGAAAAGAATCGGTCGCGTTTCGCGACAGCCAATGAAAAACGGAAAGGGGTGGGCCCAATTCATGTTAGGCTGCCGTCGCCTGCCTCCCAGCGCTAAACTTCACCAAATAATAGCTGTTTGTATTTTGGCTGCCGCAGTAGCCATTTTAGGTAAGTGGATCTTTTAACTTATTTTGTTTTTATTCCGCACCGTCAGGGGAATGAAATGCATGGCGGGGTTTGCGATTGGTGTACCTCAAACTCCGTGCATTCTTCCCCCCCACCATGAATGAACTCCGCGGCTCTTGTGTTTTACAAGGAATAAGAAATTGCACGGAGTTTTTTTCCGTCTCACCTCCCTCCTCCCCCCCCTCTAATTTTTTATGCATTTTTTCCTAACTGTCATGGCGTGTGTGTGTGTTTTTTTGGTGTCCTTGGGAATAAAGGCGGCGTGAGGCTAAGTCGATGCCCGGTCCGGTTAGTGTGGCTTCTCAGGTAGGTGAGGTCGCATCGTGGGGGTGGCGGCGGCGGCGGCGGCGTCCCTGCGCGGAGTTTTAACGGGGGTGTTAACACGTGTGAGGGACCGAAATATGTAAGACCGTCGCGGTGACATTAGGCTTAGCAGCCGGGCTAGTTAGCCCGTATAAATAGGACACTTTGCCGTCGGCGTGGCTTGCTGGGCTTTCCTGGTAGGACACCTACACGATTATACGTTATTATGGCTTTTCTTGCATGTTAATCTCATGGCAACTTCTATGCGGTGATGTAGGATTCTCCACGTTTTTTCCTCCCCCCTTTCCAAGGCTCCTTACCTGATGGCCTCATTGCCTTTTATAGTAAATGTTTATTTATTTATATATTTATTTTTTTTGTATGGAAAGCGCGCCTCTCTAACAAAGCCCCCAGCCGGCCAGGTACAGGTAACCTAGCTGGTTACCAAGGTTTGACAGATTACTGGTTACCCTGATCAACTGGACACAGGGGGGAAAAAATATCGCATAGTGAAATTTGCGTCTTTTATATCTTGCGGTATTTTTTTTTTTTTCATTTTTTTGAGGATAAAAGAAAAAAGCATGTCCAATGTAAACAAAACCATCTTAATTAATTCATTCATGTGAATTATTTATATGGTCTACACCGCTGTGATTTATTAGTATATATTACAGGACTGGACCAGCTACACTATATTTGTGATGGTCTGAAAGTTTTTAGTTAAGGGCTTTTTGGGGTCAGTCTTTGGGGAACTTTGACACAGTAAAGTGACTTGACCAAGGTATCCCGTCGGTGTTTCATTGTCACCTTTCCAGTTTGGGACACCAAAGGCCACAGTCACATATCCAGTGCGAGTAGGTCACTGTGGCTTTTGTGAATTCTGCCCACAGCTTGCTTAATATCTGAGGGTTTCTATAACTGCGGATGGAAGAAATCCTGAGTTTACGAAAATTCAGTTGAAGGTGTCAGCTCCTGATTGGTCATGGGTGGTTGTGTGTGAAAATGCACAGTTTGCCCCATAATGTCTGTGACATTCGTCTGGGGAAAGGTGACTCGGTTGAATGTTTGTGTTAACGATGGATGAATGTGTCAGCCTGTAAACACCTTTTGCATTCAGTGTAGCATTATATATTTTTTCAAAGTGTTTCCACAGGTACACACTTTCCTACTATTTCAGGTTAATCACCCAACCCATCCTGGGTTTTGAAGTGGGGGTCTTTAGGGAAACTAGACCCACAAAATTTGTGAACCACAAAATTAGCTACTGCAAATACTGAATCGTGTGTGTGTGTGTGTGTGTGTGTGTGTGTGTGTGTGTGTGTGTTTTTTTCTCTCAGGACTGTGGAGGGGAAATCCAGTATTTTTTCATTTTTTTTTTTTGAACGCGTTGTCATGCTTGCTACATGTGGGGAAAAAAAATCACTGGCTGATTTTTGTTTGTGGAGGTACTGAAGTGACAGGTTCTGTGTCTTTTCTCTTCAGATGTAGACGACTAGATACATTCTGTTGCCTGTGAATAGCAGGCCTTTTAAAAAGCTGAACGGGTTAATACTTACAAGACGGTAACAGTATTAATTACAGAGAACTGATTTGCACAAAAATAAAATCAATTGTGGTTCTTCAAAACAAAGTGGAATCACGGTGTTTCTTGGGGATATCGGATAGTGACATTTCTGAAGAACGAAATGCATTTTCTCTGTTCAGGGTACATGCAATAAAAGGTTCTCTGATTGGAAGGGCACAGTGTTTTTGAATCAGATATGCAACTATTATCGTTATTGGATATAACCTACCAGTGGGACTATGGGTCTTAAAGGTCACTCCAGACGGGGGTGACTTTTCCTGTTCAGGATTTGGAGATCTTGGGGATTTCCACAAACTGCTAAGCACAGCTAGAAAAAAAAATCACTGACTGTGACAGTTTGCCAGCTCTTTGTCGTCATCATCATCATCATCATCATCAACAGCATCATCACCATCATCATCCTCATATGCATCGAACTTGAGTGGAGTTGTTTCAACGGTTTCAGGAATGGCTAACCAACATGCCTGAGTGTGTCCTGAAAATGATCCAATAATATTGGTGAGAGAACTAGCTAATGTCACACTAATTGTGTGTAGGTGCGGGGGTCTCATTCATGGGTTCTCATGAGTTGGGGGAGGTGCTATATTTAAAAACCCTTCAAGTTTGCATTAGGCATTTCAAACTTGTGTGTGCCTCTATATATAAGATTATATTATGCGTGTGGCTGGGTCACTGTTTATACATAGACACATGCACACAAGCACATGGCCATAGATCTTCACACACAATCAGGTACAACAAGCTTCCAGTAGCTAAATATAAAAATGTTCATTGAAAAACCACTAAAATATTTATGGCACATTTTATACACAAGCCTCATGCACCATCTGCATATGAATTTATTGTTATATCTGTATTCTTGTCAACAAAATCTAAAAAATATTTTTGTGTTCATGTCCGTATAAGGTTTAATCAACAGGAATCTAAGTGAAGCATTAGCTAATTTATAATTTGATGCAATTTGTCTCTTAAAAATCAAACTCATGCACATGTTTTTGGTAGGGTATGCCCTTGTGTTGGATCAGTGAATGAACCACCTGGGTTAGCTTCATATTCTATTGGCAGAACAACTTTCTACCCAGATTTGTTGATTTTGTTTTTAAGAAAAAGCTTCTTAAAAGTAAGCACTGCACAAAGAAATCTGTGACGGCATTGGAAGAATGGCAGTGCAGTGCACGTTCAGTTTTCCTCAAGCGTCATCTGCAGTCAAACTTGTTAGAAGAAGATACTCTTTCCTATGGATGTGGGTTTGATTCCTGGTGTCGAGGAGGTCCATTGGGTGTTTTGAATGGCTGGGCTTCTCACTCGCTACTCTACGGTGATGTCCGTCATCTGCTGTGGCCCTTCTGGATCCGCGCTGCCCTCCAAGCGGATGACATCTGTGTGGGAGACCCTCATATCACGGAACAAAACCCGAAAGTGGATGGCTGATGGCACGACTGTTGGACAAGGCCCGTGTTGGCCTTCACCCTTATTGAGTTAGCTTGTGGGAGATTCTGATAGGAATAATAATTGTCCACTTTATAAATTACGTGAAAATGGGCAAAAATAGAGGGGGTGGGGAGTTCTTAACTGATTTCTGTTAGGGAGAAAGTTGACCAAGTGATGAAAGTAGGACGCTGCTGTGTATCTACAAAATAAATGATAATTAAGGACTTTATTTTTGTCCTGGCTGTGGTGTGCGTGCTTGTATTTGAGGGGCTTAATAGGAAAAGTGGGAGAGAACATGATTTAGTGAGTGTAATATTTTGTGTCAATGAAGAGTGCAGTTATGCAGATAGATGTTGCTGTTTGAATTGCTCATTTAGGTTAGTCACATTGTTTTTGTTGTAATGGTAATGTTACTATCATGATGCTTTATATAGATATCAGTGTTGTGAGTCGAAGTGTCTTACTGCTGGAAGTAATAATGATATTCAGGGCACATGATGCTTGCAGCAGTGGGCGGGTTCGTGGCTTGTGAGTGGCAATGCTTTCATACCTAGAGGGCTGGCGGTTCGAATCCTGCCTCCATCCTCTGTATGGCGTTCGTATATTCTCCCTGTGTGGTGTGGGTTTCCTCTGGTTGCTCTAGTTTCCACAACTGAAACACTTGCAGTTAGGCTATTTAGACTAAATATTAAATCTAAATCGCCCATAGTGTATAGGTGCATGCCCTGCAATGTGCTGATGTCCCATCTAGAAGTTTAGCCCAGCCTTGTGCCCTGTGCTGCCTGGGATATGCTCGAGGCCATGAAGACCCTAACCTGGATAAGTGGTTAGAAGATAGGTGGTGGATCTGCTTTCTTCATCCCTCAGGAGTACAAAAGCTGCACCCCTTAGAATCGTCACTCCCGTTCCCAAACCCACTTTAGTCATTATCCGGCCGGCTGCCACTCCGTTTCTGGTTTTTGTTAAGTTTTGAAAAGCTTAAGTGTCACGTTTCTGGCCTGCCGAAGTGTCAGTGTTTAACTTTCTTTTATCGGCGAGTGTGATTTTATGCATTTATAAAATGGATTATTTCACTTTTTCTCTGGAGAGTTCTAAAGTGCGCGGTATACTCCATTTTGTACTATGTTTATTCCAGGTGGCTTTAGTTCTCGGCGCATAGCGCAAAATAATAATCCGTAATTTATCTGATTAGACATTACTGACAAATCTTTAATTACTTTTCTAATGAATCTCTAGTTAATATATGAACTCGGAGGTGGGTCTTTTCTCCGCGCGGTAACTTGGCATGTATTATCTGATCGGCATTTGCTCTTGGCTTGCTTTTTTGTAGGATGGAAATTCTCGCGTTATGTCCCTGAAAGCATGTGCTAAAATGAATACATAAGTAAAAAAAAAAAAAAAACTGACTTAATTGTCAACCAACTAAATAAATCAAAGGGTTTTGGGCTTGGGTTTAGTTACATGGTGTTGATAGATGGATATCAGCTATTTCGACAACGCTGACAAAAAGTTGTAAATCCTTATTTGATTCGTAGTCAAATTGATAAGCCTAATACTACCTTTCCAACTAAGAAGTTTTTAATGATGAATAATGTTCATATAATGTTAAACAATTTCTGTTAGCTAGATTGTTTCATGTCAGTTGTGTACAAATTTAGCATGAATATGGTTTAGTGGGGGCGGGGGGTGGGTAGCTATGTAAGGGCCCTCAATAACTTCAGGGCAGACTGCTAATTAGTAGTTCATATGGATGCATTTTTTGGGGGCTTTTTAAATATACAAAGCTTTTATGATAAAAAATTTGGAAAACAACTAGATTGGACAGGCCTCCAGTCCATAGCAGAGAGTGCAACAGTAAGCAATTCATTAAAACACGTGTCTTTGGGATGTGGGAGGAAACCCATACAAATATGGGTGGGACATGTGTGCGCGCACACACGCACACACGCACACACACACACACACACACACACACACACACACACACACACACACACACACACAGAGCCCTGGAGGTGCGACTATTTAATTATTTGATCTGTATTTGGAGTAGGTCTAAATGCACTGCCAGTTTGTTGAGTACTTGGAGTTTATTAAGTTTTATTACAGCTTTAGCACGTACAGTAGACATAAAATACATGAGAAAAAATGTTCAGAATGGCAGCCAATTAAGGAAAAATATGAAAAAATGTCAAACACCCATGTAATAAAAGCAGTCTAATTAGACTCATCAAAATAGCCATGTTTTATAATCGTTGTAGCCAAACACACTCTGGAAGTTCATCCCCATACTCACAAATGACCTGCACTAGGCTGGCAGTGAAACCTTGTCCTTTCTGTCTAATTCATCCCAGATCAGCTCAGCGGGGTTAAGGTCAGGTGACTCTGCAGACCTTGTTACTTTCCTTCATCCTCCTTTAAATGGGCTATTTTACTTGGAGCACATCGCTTGAAGTTAGAAAAATGCAACAATACAGGGCGATCAAAAACTTTTGCCCAGAAGCGTACAGTCAGAACCTTCTAGTTGGAGCATGCCATGATTGCTATTCATCGTTCCTGTCTGGATTTTCTTATTTGATGGGTTCTGTAATGACACCACACATCAGAGCCCCTCTGTCTTCAGTGAGACTAAAGATGGGTTTTTTCACAGTGTGTTTGTTTTTGGCATAAAAGCGCAACTTAACATTGGTGATCTGTGTAGTACTTGGGAATATTGGTTCAGTAATTAAAGTTCTCCACCAGGGATGACTTTGCTGCCTAAAAATGTAGAAATTTTTAGATTAAAATAAGCTTTCATCACTCGTATTCTGATTATAACTTACATGTAAATCAGTTTATTTCCACTATCCTATATGTACC
Source organism: Brienomyrus brachyistius (assembly GCF_023856365.1). Taxonomy (NCBI): domain Eukaryota; kingdom Metazoa; phylum Chordata; class Actinopteri; order Osteoglossiformes; family Mormyridae; genus Brienomyrus; species Brienomyrus brachyistius. Next base: position 567,294 of record NC_064540.1, read on the forward strand.
TTGGTATAAAAATATTGACTGTGCAAATCACATCATTCACCGCGGCCTCGTCATATTGCGATATTGCGAAACTCAAAGCTCCCCCTTCACCTTGCCTTTCTCCCCCCAGCCCCCATCTCCTCAGGGGTTTTGTTCACCTGGGTCATGCACCTCTTACCATCATATTGCCCAAAGATATTTTGTGCTTCCAGCTTGCTTTTGCGCAGAGGCCCCTTTTGGCTAAGAATTATTCATGCTTCTCTTCAGTGAGTTGTGCTGTAATGCAGCACTATCCTTTCATTATAACAAGGTTGCCTGAGTTTGTACACACCATCTCGTTTGAGATGTTGCTACTGCTTTGTGCCTTGGCATGGCTTCTTATGACTTGAGTTGTGAATGCTTGCATATATAAAGCATTGGGTAGTTTGTGCTCTAGCCTCCCATCCCCAGGGATTAAGGGTTTGATTTCAGGCTTTTGTGGAATGTGTGTGTGGAAACAGGTGGTTTGGCACCTGAGGTGTGTCTCAATCTCATATATATATACGATGGTGTGTCTATGCATCTAGTGATGGACTGAGATCTCATCCAGGGTGGTCCCCCTTCCTGGGATAGGATCATGGTTAACCAGCACAATTCTGCAAACTGGAAAATGGCTTGGATGGGTCTATCTAAGTATTTCTTTATATGCTATTTTTTTTTGATGGCTTCATTCCATTGTGGTGAAGAGTACCGTGAGGGAGCTTAGCACATGCCCAATCTTCTCTTGGGCAAAGTCGCCTTTTTGAGGATCTCCCTGTAGAAGCTGTAGATCCCCCTTCTTTCCTCCTCCAACACCACGCTTGCACTCTGTTGAATCTCATTTGTTGACAGTACCTATTAAGTGCCCTGTCTGTGTTTGCTGTAGCGGGAGGCCTGGCGTTTCTGTGCCGTGAAACCTGTTTGTGAAGCATGACGGTGATGGTCGTTTTAATCCAGTCTGTGTGCTGTAGGAGACTCAGGCTCCTTTAATGATATTTCTGCTTCCGTTTGTTAGCTGTGAATAAGGATGCGTTTATGTACACTGTAGCTCATATCTGCCTTCTGGCAGACGAGGATAATAGTTCAAAGAAATCTTTTTTGTTTGCAATGCATTCGTTTATAGCCACTCTGTTTGTTTGATTTAACTTTTATTTTGTACCAAAATGCAGAAGTTGTCGGGGTGTTGGAACATGAAAAGTCACGGTTCACTGTCCCCTACCTCCATATGTTAGTTGGTTGAGCCATCTTGTTTACACCTGTAAGTGTGTGCAAATTTCAATTGAGGAATTGTTCTAACAAGTCCATACTAGTTCATTAACTCCCCCCCCCCCCCCCCCCATTATATTTGTGTGTGTGTAGCTGTCCGGCATTCTTTTATAGAACGTAGTCTTATCCATCAAAGTGGCGAGATGGGTTGTTGCGTTTCACTTAGAAGCATTTCTCTCTCAGCCAGCGCAAAGTTCAGTTTGTACTTGTAGCATGTTTGTGAATAATAATGAAATGGACCGATGCCGAGTTATTGTCACACAAATGCGTCTTATTAGCTGGAGGCTGTCGACCTGTGGGGATTGCGAGGGGGTCCATGGTGTGGTGTTGCAAATTGAGAAAATGTCGGTATTATCATCCATTTTATGCAACGCAAAAGGAGTATTGCAGCTGCCCCCCCACCCCAAAAAAAAAAAAAAAGAAAGTAAGTCCTTAGTTTCTTCTTAACTTGTGTAATTACACATAGTTGGTGTTAGAGGGGCCTGGTGTAAGAGAGGCTGAAAACCCCCCACTTAAGGCCATTTTTACAGGGTTCTGGCAGCCCATAGTGCCTTGGTGTCTTTATTGACTTGCTCCAGCCTGAGGTGTCCCGTAGTTTGGGGTAAGGGAGTGTCTTCTCTTCTCTGGCATTCAGGCTGAATGTGTCCTGAGGAGAAGAAACGCCTCTCTCATTGTTTCTCTGGGCTTCAGCTTGGCGCAGTTCCTGGCACTGTAAGCTTTTGCTATTGCCTCTCTCCCCCAGGGCTGCGGGTTTGACTGCCGCCCCTTGCTGGGAGTATCGTATCGGGAGTTTGCAGGTCCTTCCCGATTCTTGCTCTGGCCACGCCGGATTCTTCCCACAGTTCGAAGACGTGTCGGTGGCTGAACTGGCGTCTCTGTATCGCTCAGGTGTGAATGCATGTTAGTTTTAGGCCGACACCTCCACCCAGGGTATCCTGTGCTTCAAGGAACCGGCTGTGGGCTTACAGACACCCGGAGTCAGAATCTGGTGTGGAAAATAGAGCAGAGCAGCAGTTACAGGGTGCTGTGTGCCTTATACTGCTTCAAAGGCATATGGTGCCAATATCTTAATTCATTTTCTGGCCATTGAACTGTCTCCTTTTAGTACTTTCTAGGAGCTTGTATAATTTGGTGGTTTTAAGATTGTTTTAATTTAGCAGACTATTCCTAAAGCCCTTATTTGTCTTTCATTAAAGAGATGCTGGTGCTTTAATTGGGCAAGATAACTTCCTGTTCATACATGGATACCAGATAGAGGGTGACTCAGAGCCGCTGAACGTGGAGTGCACTTATAGGTCACCCGTGCTGATGTCCTCACTCCTGCTTCAGTAACTTGGCTTCTCTGCTGAATCACTGCTTCGTTGTTTTTCCAGACATGCGTAGGTATGTTCCTCTTAAACTGGTGTAGTCTGAGTTAATTGATTAATTTTCATTAATGAAGGGTCCGGTCCTTCTGAATCTTCTCCTAGCAGCTTCTCCTTGTATCTTGGTCTGGATGCCTGTAGATGTTTATGAAGGAATGAAAAGAATTCTTTCTTATCCCCAGAGGTCAGGTGGTCAAAACTGAAGGTTGAACCTCGGTGTTTGCTGTGAATAAGTCTTGATTTGTTTTTGGATTAAGTAATTTGATTAAATATATTCATGTCAGGGAAGATTTGGACTTGTATCAGTTACAAGTATTCATTTGTGTTCTTTGGTCTGATTATGTAGATCCACAGCAAAACGTTGTATCATGTTATTAATTAACAGATAACGACTTGCGTATCCAAAGTAAAATGCGTTACGTAATGCTTGGATAGGGAACATTTGGATTTGGAAACATCTCAGCCTGTAAGGTCTCCTGAAGATATGTGTTTTATTATGTGATGTAAGTCTAAGGAAGATATATTCTGAGAGATCCTTGACCCAGACATTGACATGCACCATATTTAATCTGCCTTCTGTCTCTTGATATTCCTAAATGTAAATAAACACACACTATATGGACAAAACTATTGGGGCAGACCATTTAATCGTTGAATTCAGGTGTTACATTCAGACTCGTTGTTTCAGGTGTATGAACTCAAGCACCTAGGCATGCAGTCAGGTTTATACTCATCTGTGACAGAATGGGTTGTTCTGAATAGCTTGAGTTCAAGTGTGACCATAAGGTGCCACATGAGTCAGTTTGTGAAATTTCTTCCCTTCTAGATACTCCATGGTCAACTGTAAGTGGTATTTTTGCAGAGTGGAAGAGGATCAACTCGGCCACAAAGTGGCAGGTCATGTAAAGTAACATGGGGTTGCCGAGTGTTGAGGTGCATAGTGTGTAAAAGTCGCCAGCACTCTGACTCGATAACTGCAGAGTTCCTGGCTTCCTCTTGCATGAACCCCAGGACAAAAACCGTGCACCAGGAGCTTCATGGAATGGGGTTTCATGGCCGAGCAGCTTCATGCAAGCCTCACTTCACCAAGTACAATGCTAAGCGTCAGATGGAGTTGTGCAAAGCAATCTGCCACTGGACTCTGGAGAATTGGAAACATGTTCTGTGGAGTGACCACACGCTTCTCTCTCTGGCAGTCTGAATTGGTCGGATTATAGGAGAACACTACCTGCCTGACTGCATTGTGCCAACTGTAAAGTTTGGTGGAGGACTGATAATGGTATGGGGTTGTTATTCAGGGTATTGACTCACAACCCAAGTTCCAGTGAAGGGAACTCTTAATGCATCAGCATACCAAGACATTTGCTTCCAACTTCATGGGTTTGGGGAAGGCCTTTCTGTTCTAGGATGACTGCGCCTCAGTGCACAAAGCAGGGTCCCTCAGGGTCATGGTTGGGTGAGTTTGGTGTGGAAAAACTTGAATGGCACAGAGCCCTGACCTCAATCCCATTGAACACCTTGAATAGAGATTACAGGTCAGGTATTCACATCTAACATCGATGCCTGACCTCAGACATGCTCTTCTTCATGAATGGGATGAAAATTCCCAAAATACACACTCCGAAATCTTGTGGAAAGCCTCCCCAGAAGGGTGGCAGCTGTTATCGTTGCCTTGGGGGGGACCAGCTCCCCCAACTGATGCCTGTGGATTTCGAATGGGATGTCAAAAGATCCTGTATTTGTAACGGCCAAGTGTCCCAATACCTTTGTCTATATAGGTCATTTCCCTTAAAGCATGTGGTCCCCCCCCCCCCCCCCCCCCCCGCAGCATTACTGATTTTTTTAAAATCTTCGGTATTCCTTGAATCTTTGATGCTATGAAATGGTAAAGTCTACCTTTTCATTCGTGATCCCCAAACCATTAATCAGCGGATAATTATTCACCAATCGAGTAGCTTGTAGACGAGGTAAAACACACTTTTCTCAGAACTGGTCGTTCCTGTGCTGAAAACCCCTGGAAGTGCAGAAATGATTTGAAATAAATTTTCCATAAGTGAAATGCAGAGGAAAATAAATGGGCCAGTATCCATGCAATAAATTGATGTACCTGCAAAATGTACATTGTTACAGCTGGTATTTGAGAACAGTGCTGAACATTCCTTCTTGGCATTAATATGTCACTCTCTTAATTTAAGTTCAATACGGAAGGTCTGTATCAAGCTGAAAGGAAATGCATGTGGCTCGATGTCTCTCGTCTGATCTAGCACTGCTTTTTACCTCTTCGGTCGTGTTCAGTCCACGCTCAAGTCCAGCGTGTTGGATGCAAGAATTCAGGGCAGCAGGTGTGAAAGTGTGTAAGGATGGTGGTTCGTGTTGTTGCGGTTCCTGTTTGAACGGTGTACCAGGTGACAACATGGGGTGGTGGGGGACCAAGTCCGTAATCATAGTATATATTGAGGGGGACACTGTGAGCACATCTGAACATCCCCCCCCCCCCATTGTGCTGTAAGGGGGGGCCCTTATTATAATGTTGAGCAGATGCATGTGACATAGAGACTTCATTTATTTTTTATTACTTTTTTTTTTTTTTTTTTTACAAATGGGGGGGGGGGCTGGGGACACGACAAGAATTTTGATTTCAACAAAGGTGAAACAAGCAGGGAAACGCAACCGCAGTCAGGTCTACAGATGGGGCAGCTCTCGCTCTGGTGCTCTGGTCTCCCAAGGGGCAAAACAGAAGTTTGTTGTATATTATTGGTGAAGGGCTTGTCATGTGACTCTGCCCTACCCAAGGATGTTTCCACCTCCTCTGTCTTAGGGGTACGTAACCCAATTTGTTGTATAAACACGTTTGTAAATCATTTTGGAATAAACCATCAGTCTACCAGAAAGAAGCCACGTGACGTGTTCGGAAATACAGTAATTTGACACTCTACTAGGGTTAATGCAAGCGCTTCATGATGTTAGGAATGAGTTCGTAATTGAATAGTTATGTGTCATCTTAGTCATGTTAGATGACAAGATACAACTGAAAACACCTTTTGGGCCTGTATGAACACTGAACATTGACAGAGGTGTGTGTGTGTGTGTGTGGCTGCCCTGCCGGTGCTGCCCTACCTGTGCCTGTCTGCTACCTCAGTGGGCCGGCCTAGTGAGCCGGGGAGGACTACCTGTTGCCTGGTAATTGTCATGGAGATGAGTCTGTCTAGCAGCACTAAGCTTAAGTGATCAGTCATAAAACAAGATCAGTCATAAAACAGTCTGACCTCAGATTTTTCCACTGTTAGAATTTGGAGGACATCAAAGCCATCCCCCAAAGTTAAATTTATCCCGTTGAATTGAAAGAAACTGCTTTCTAACGGCCATTTTTTTCTGTCAAAAAACTCTGATTCACTTTAAATGGAAAGCCACGTGAAAGGTGCTCCCGCGACTTGATGGGCCCGCCGAGGTGGACAGACCAGTGATTGTTGGCACGTGGATGTTTGTATGGACTTATTGCTGCTGGAAAGGCTGCCGGCTCCTGGGAGCGAGAGGGGGAGGGCGTCTCTGTCTTCCTCGTCAGTTTTCATTGGCTGGCGTCTTGTGACGTGCAGGTTTGAATGATTTTCATAAGGAGATTAATGTTCAGTCGAATCTTTCCAAAGTCAGTGGGCTTTACTCTGATTTTACATTGATTTATCAGGCTGCTAATCACTGTGAGAAATCTCCATTTACAATGTCCAGAATTCTTTATCAAACCATTATCTCAAAACAGTGTTCGGTTCTTCAAGATGGCTAAATACTGATTATCATTCCTCAGTATTTTTGACATTTTATATTTCATTACAGATTTACATCTTCAGCAAATATTACTGATTATTTACATTACATTCAGGGTTGCACGATCCTGAAAAAAATATCGCGAATTGTGATTCTTTTGCTTAGAATTGAGATTGCAATTCTCTGTGATGATTTTTTTTTTTTCTTCTTAAATTTAAACGTTTATTGCACTCAAACTTCAAAAGGAAGCACAACAAAACATGTCTGTGCCAAACATACGACTGATCCAGGACCAGCAGGTCAACTTCTGACAGCAGATAGGATACAGTCAATTGGCCATTCAATTAGCGTAACTAAAACATACCACAAGTTCCAGTGCCCAAACTGCCAGTGAGGTACTTTTTGGTACTTTAACATAAACTTCTCAAAACCCATCTAGGAATAATTTTAAACAACAAGGATGAAATTGATTGATTATCACGGAGAATGTCTGCAGCACTCATACAAAAGCAACGGAGGTAAACTTTATACTGATTTTTAAACATTTAGTAGATAATCTTGAAAATGAATAATCATTAAAACTACAAAACTATACATTTTTTTTTCTGTGACAGCGTAAAAATGTAGCGAAACCTAAACTCTCTGTGCTGTAATGTCCGTTTACAGAACTGAAGGTAAGAAAAAGCCTGATCTTAATCTAGCTGACTGGAAGTATGAATTGCACGTGCACAACAGCCGATGTTGTTGTTCATATCGCACATCATCCAGCCCTATAATACACTGCAGCCATTTTTCTAATTCAGTGCAAAATAACCCGCCTCGCGTTGTGATGTCATTCAGTGCCGGTGCCAGGGAAGACGGTGGTGCAGGAGGTAGTGCTATCGTTCGGCAACTGGAGGGTTGCAGGTTTGAGCCCTGGTTCCTCCTGACCCCATCAAAGTGTCCTTGAGCAAGAAATTGCTCCTGGTGAGCAGGTTGGCACCTCGTATGGCAGCCTCCACCACCGGTGTGTGAATGAGTGTGTGGATGGGTGAATGTGAGGCATGAAATGTAAAGCACTTTGAGTACTCATAGGAGTAGAAAAAGCACTATATAAATGCAGTCCATTTATTTACCATTTACGCCTGTGGAAAACCAACACCTTGAAGTGCTGTACTTTTGGTACCTTCTTGAAGTACCAAAAATATGGTACCTGGTGTGGTGGGAGAGCCCCCTTTAAAGAGAGTGCAGAATTATGGGATGTTTGAGACACTCTGGGGAAAAGTAGGAGCGCTTGTTTTGATGAAGAACTGTAGTAATTAAGAAGGGAGTTTGTGGTATTTTTATGATTAATTGTGCAGCCCTAATTACATTGACCCTGAACATTTCTCAAGTGAAGCATCCATCCATCCATCCATCCATCCATCCATCATTTGCCTGACGGTCCTGGAGGCTTGCTGAATCAAGGCTGTATGTTACCTGGACTTTATCCCCAGCAGCATAAGGAACAAGCCTGGCTCATCCCCTGTGTGGCATAAAAAAAACAAATCTTTATTTTGCTATCAGAAACCCCGCCATGTTGTTATTACTTTTTGATAAGGTTCACAGGTGTGTCACAAGGAAACCAATTATCCTACTGCACCTGGAACGTGTCAAACATCTGAGTCCGTATGTAGAGATTTGTATGATTTGTAGTTTCCATGTTCTCTTATCTGTGTCATCCTTAAAGACTAGGCAGTAACAACCAGGCTTACACAAGCACCTCTTTCTAGACAATAGGTGCTAAACAAACCTTTCAATATGGCCCTATCTTTCGACTTCCCCGGTACCCGCATTTACTCAAGTCTTTGCCTATGTAAAGCAGATACAAAGCACGGGCAGCTTGAGGGTGAACGCTAAAGGCCGGGGTGATGTGTGCACGCATGTGACTGCTCTGCTTTTGCACATCCACTCATCTTCCATGCTGCTTACCCAGGGCAGGGTCACGGTGACCCCGGAGCCTGTTCCAGGAAGCACAGGGCTGGGGAACACCCTGAATGGGATTGCCCCTCTATATAAATCCTGCTGGGTGAATTACGCTTGTCAGGCTGTTCGGGGCCTTTCGCTCGGGAAACATCAGGCATGTGTCCCACTTTCTTAAGCTGTCCGACTCGGTAATCATTTCGAGGGATTTACGAGACCCCCACACCCAGACAATCGCAGCCAGGGGTTGGTGTCGTGGGATGAGGACATGTTTTCATCAGCCGTCTGCCGTTAACGCTCATGTGACCGCACGGCTTGGCTCTGCATGTGCCGCATTTCGCTGGTTATTTGTTTATTTGCCACCACATTGTGGCATGTGCGTGGTAGGAGCCTCTCTTTGAGCGCGTGACACGCAAATGAATTGAATTGCTCAATTGACTCATCAGGACTGTCTCATTCTCACTCGGGGAGGGGGCTCGTGTTGCTGGGACAGGCAAAGGCAAATTTATTTATATTTTCATATACATTCAAAGTGCTTTGCAGAAGATAAAAACGTATGAATGTTAAGAATATCGAAATTGACATAAAACGGACATTTTAAATACATTAAGGAAAGTTGCATGCATTAAAAATGTTCATAAATCGTTAAAGCCAAAATTACAATAGTTAGCCAAAACCATAGTGAAATAAAAAGGTCTTAAGCCTAGATTTAAAAATGGCTATAGCTGGAGCATGTCTAAGAAACTCCAGTAGTCGGTTTCAGCTTTCAGCAGCATGATAGCTGAATGCCATTTCACCCTGCTTAGCTCGAGCTTTAGGAACTGCCAGTTGACCAGTTCCAGAGGATCTATGGGTCCTGCTGGGTTTGTAGGCTTCAAGCATCTTAGAAGTATTTGTGACACTTAGACCATTAAATGATTTATGGACAATTAACAGTATTTTAAAATCAATTTTATAGCTGACTGGAGGCTGACGTAAAGCCCCTCGTGTTGGGGTGATCGGTTTTAGGAAGCAAACTTACAGCCGCATTTTGAGTAAGTTTCAATTCTCCGATTGTCTTTTTAGGGAGACCGGACAAAAGAGCATTGTAATAATCCACCCTACTGGAATTAGGAGCGTGGATTGTTTTCTCAGTCTTGATTGGAAATAGACCCTCTGACTTTGCTGATATTTTTAAATGGCAGAAGGCTGACCTAGTCACTCCTGGTATATGGTTACTAAAAGTTGTCCATTAAAACGCCATGCTTTCTGACCTGGACGATTGTCTTCAGAGTCCTGGATTTATGATAAGTGTCTATTTTAAACCTATACTGCGTTTTTCCATGTGAAACTGAAGGAAGTTTTACCGCATCCGTGTATTAACTTGCTCTGGATAGTTACGATGTAGGTCAACGAGAGTTTGGTCATTAGAGGATGCAGCTTTGGGTATCCTCATGGTGATTAGGATGTACAGTATTGTACATATTACAGTATTAGTACAGTATTAGGATGTACAGTAAAATTTGACCCAAAGGGAGCATATAAAGGTTAAATAGGAGGGGCACAAAAATTTGTTTTGTGAGAGACCATTTGTAATATCTGTACGTTTTGATTCACATATATCATAAGTAACAAAACAGGCCCTGCCTTCCAAATAGGACCAGGTTCCAGATAATCCAACTCAAAGTTTTCACCTGACTTTCTGCTGTAAAATGTCGGGTGATACTTTTTTTAAATTATTAGTTTTTATTTATAGTTAGCCGTTTATGGAGAGGCTGGGTTGACCTCTGGATGGCCTCTGGTTGACCTCTGGTTGACCTCTGGCCCTGTGCACTGTTCCAGTCGTACGCAGCGCGTCCTCATTTGCATCAGACCGACGGGGCACGATGACTCACTCATCATACACTGCACCCTGCATCATACACTGTAAGCAGGCCTGACAGCTGGAGCAGCATCATGAGACATTCAGGTCTCAACAACTCATTAACTTTTTGGGGGGGAACTAACCAACCCCCTCCCACCACCCACCCCCCCGAGATGAGCGGATTATATATGAATTTGTGTGTGCATGTATTGAATAGAAACCTCTACTTATTAATGGCTGTCTGCAGTAAGCACATTTACTGGAAAGTGTACAAACTGGCCCAAAACACTTCATATTCAACTTTTTGTTTAGAGATGTTACATTTTTATAAATTTTTCCATGAGCATAAGGGATATTTTTTGCTTGTTTTGCCAACCTGTACCTAGTCATTATGTCATAAAAAAAAAAAAACATCGAAATGCACCGATTAAATGCTTTTACCAAAAAATACTGACCAATTTCACAAAATCCCCTGAACCTAAGTATCCAAATAAAGCTTTGACAACAAAATCTCACAATCGGTGCCGGAAACCTGCTGTGCAAATGAAGGTGAGGCCCCCTCTCATCGGGGCATGGGGGCCGCTGGGGGCCGTGTCTGAAAAGCCGTTTAAGGTGATGACTTGGAATGTTTTTTATTTTCATTTTCATTTGATATCGAAACAAAGCATTCTGACTTATTAAATCTCACTAATTTTCTATTTTTATCTGCCATTACCTATTCTTAAACCTCCATATTTCCACGACGCTAATTAATAATGATCGTGGTGTGATTTGTTTTTATTTAAAATTAACAGACTTCTTTGTTCTTTGTTGTAGATGCAACAAGGACTAGGAAATAATGAAAATACAAAAGAAAGACAAACAGGTCAGTATCCCAAGACCCCCGCCACTGTCCCTCCCAAACGCCGCAGAGACACTGCCCTGCTTGCCAGTTGCATTCGTTTACTGGGGTGATTTAAAAGCCGAGTGTTGAAACGGTTGCCCGTTTCTCTAAAGCTACTGCGGGGCACGGTGGATCCGAGAGCTGGGATGCTGCATGTGGCTTCCTCCTCCCCGTGCCCTGCGGAGCGGATGGGCACTGGGGCCTGGATTCCCCTTCCCGTAGGGATCAGCCCCTGACAGCCTTAGGACTGTGGACCCCTTCTCCAGCTCTGAGCCGTCCGTTTGCTCTCTGGACAGTGCTTTGGGATGCAGTCATTCCTGGCGGGTTTGCGCTTGCCTCAAGCTGGAGTTCCCTCTTCTACTCGCTCTTGTATCTTGTTTACCTCAGCTTTTTTTTTTTTTATTGATCCTGCTTTCGCTTTTTGGGTCGTTTGCTCTCATTTATGCTTCTAGTATTTCTCTAAGATCCTGTGATTTCAGTTGCATCAGCGTCGTCTGTAAAGCACAGAAAGTTTACAGCTGGCTGTCAGGTGAAGTGCGTAGCATCTGAGGATGATCTCTTAGAAAACAGGGATGAGTGTTAGTGGGAAAATCCTATTTCCCTCTCTTTGCAGGTGTGGGATTATCTGTTCCTTTATTCCAGCGGTAATGCTTAAGTTCTCAAATGCGAAGGTACCTTCATCATTCCCATGGTGCCCAGAAAAAGCTCTCGGTTGTGTACCTTCTACCTCGGAGGGACCCCTGGTGCAGCAATATTTAAATCTTCAGTCAAACCCGTTTGACAGATTCGTCAGTCCCCGCTTCTTAATGATCTTCTGTGTAATTAAACAGGGCCTGAACACAAGCGTCTTCACCAAAATAATAAACAGTCTCTGAGAGGTACCGACGGGGAAATGTAACTTTCTTGCAACAATGCCACCATTGTGATGTCATTAATTGTCAGAGAGATGGCTGCGAGGGGAGGCTTCATTTTTATTGGCTAACATAGAGATGTGGGTGGGACGTCATTGGCTTATTTTCCTTATACGTTTAACTATTTGGGCAGACGTAACACAGCTCTAAACTAAGACATCGTCTGTACCGTGTGCTGTGTATTTGTGTCTGATTCATGTCCAGTCATTGCAAGGCTTAGGAGCAGGTGTACACTTTTTAAAGGCTACTGGAAATGCTATGGGCATCATTTCAGTCTTAACACAATTATTAGTCAATTCGCTTTGTTTTCTTACCTTTTCATACCTTTTGTGGTATGGACCCTCCAAAGCCTTTAACTGAAATGTAGCATCAACAAGGGCATTATGGACAGGCGTAATAGCGGACATTGTCATATGGTACAGGTGGACATTGATTTGGGGTCCCCGGGGAACCCAAGGGCAACCTTCAATATTAGCATGCTAAACATCTATAAGAGAGCAATGGTAGGACTTAGTTGTCCCCTCCCATCATTAATCATTAGCATAGGCAACATACGGCATCTACATATTGTGTTCGTCAAGATTACAGAACTTACAGCCCCAACTTTCGACATCCTGAGCTGTAGGGATCCTATGTTGGTTATGTTCATCGAGGTTAACTTTGTACTGAAGAATGAGCCTGAGTTTCGTGCAACGCCGACAGGTCTTCAGTGTCGTCACGAACAGGTCGTCTTCATATCTGATTTGATGAATTTAGTTTCGTGCCTCTATTGGGTGTGGTGGTGGTGGGCGGGGGAGGGGGGCTCCTGAAATATGATTGGTAACAATGGTGGGATGGAGAGTTAAATTTATTACCTTAATGAAAAGTTTCGGCCAATAAGCGGGAAATTCACCCAGGGATGGAGCTGCACCGAGCCATGCTGAGCTCAAGAAGTTATATTAAGTATTTTTATTTCCGTAATGAAGACTCTGGACTCTTGCGCGTTAATTTATCTCAGCTATTGTGTGGAATTTTGTATAAGAGAATTACAGGGAGAAATTGCTGTGTCTGTGTGTCATATTTGTGGTATGTACAGGGGTTGTATTATTTTCGATTTCTGTTCTGCTTTGGAGCTCTAATGCTAGCATTTAATAATACATGGTGCAATAATGCAACATTTAAGTAAATGTCAATATTTATGTGAATATTTATGGAAACGGTATGTGACATTTTAGTTTATGAAATGCATGTTTTGGGGTTAAATGTAAACAGAATTGGTCAGGCGAGTGTCTGAATTCGGTAAAACCATTGACAGTCATTTCCTGTTCCCTGGTGGAGAAGGTAGGGGGATGTTTAGGGTCTAGAACGATCAGAAGCAGGGGTTTTAAACCAGTATGTCTCTGCTGTGTTCTCAGACTTAAACACTGTCTGTCTCCCATCTAATTGCTAATTCCCGCACATGGAACCCAGTCATGTTTTTTCTGGGCTGCGTGGAGGCACATTGGTCTCAATTTTCTGAAGATTGGATTTGATATTGACATTCTCGACACGGGTTGTTTGTCGTCGAGGTAGCGCCGGGTAATCGATGGCCCCCTTGGCTCGGGCCCGCAGATCAGGTGTGGAGCGCTGCCGCGAATGACCACCGGGCGGATCGGGCTGCTGCCGTCCCGTGTGGAGCGCTTTTGGTGCCGCCAGGGCACCGAGTGCGAGAGCTTGGTGGGAAGCTGATCTCATGTTGACGTTGCGCCTTGTCCTTCCTCAGTTTCCCCGTAGAAGGCGGCACATGGGGAGGCCTCCCTCGTCAAGCTGCGTTCGGCTCTTTTGGTTTGGAATATTTTTTTCTTTCCCTTATCAGACCCCCCGGGCCAAATGACAGTAAACATGTTTAGCGTATGTATTAGGATTCCCCGACAGGCCCCCCTCCCCCCTCCATGCCCCGCCTCTTTCCAGCAGCCTTTTGTCTGAACGGTGTTTTTGCTAGTGGCACTTTGCCTGAAACTGCGGTGCTGGCATTGATGCGACTGCGGCTGCCGCCTCTACTATACGGGAGGGAGCCTCCATTGATTCCGAGGCAGCTGGACTGCAGCCTGTGTGTGCGTGTGCGTGCGCGTGCGTGCGTGTGTCTGCTTTGCAGGATGTCTGGCGAACGCGTGCACTGCAGAACCTTGGTGGAGCCGCGAGCTTTGTGTGTGCGTGCGTGTGCATGTCCGTCTGCACCCTTAGCGCAGCAGCAGGCTCGCACTCTCTCACGCTCTGCTTCTCTCTTGCTCTTGGCCAGTTGCGAGCAGGCAGGCGGGCGCACGGGCAGGCAGCTGTGTCCGGGCATGAGCGCGGACCCCAGGAAACCGTGGCCGCTCGCCTGCAAGTCCGAACCCCGCGACTGAGTGTGACGATTAGTTTCAAGGTGACCTTCTGCTAATGCTTTTTTAGCTTAATCTTTAACGTTCGTTAATATGAGCACCTCCCGGCTCACAGCTTCTGCCCTGAAGGCCAGGCTGACGCGCATGAGCTAAAGCAGGGGGTGTCACTGGACCCCTAGTCCAAAGTGATCCCTCGCTCTGTCCAGTTTGGAGCGAGACGGCACGTGCACGCACACATAGAAGCACAAACACCCGCCATGCGCCACCTGCCGGCACCGCAAGGGTTACCTCGGAGACGGTGTTTACGCAGCCGCTTCCTGCGGCTTGGTACGAAGCCTGTTTCCGTGGCGACGGCCCTGCTTCCAGCCCGCTGTGGAGCCTGCGTGATTCATTGACATTAGCCGCGTACCTGTCAGAGTGCGGCAGCGGCTCTGCCCCGTTCGCAGACGCAAACAGAAGTCCAGCCCCTTGCCGGCTCGCAGGTCAGGCCGCCACGCGGGAAAACAAAACCACCGGCAGGCGTGCGGCCGTTAGCGGGAGCTGTAGTCCGTCCGCGGTCGTCCGCGTTTACCGCTGCTTTTCCTCCGTTCCTTTAAAGGTGAAATAATATCACGATGATCAGTCACAACGCTGAGCTGTCGCGGTGAGTAGCCTGTGATAGGGTTCAACATTTTAAGTGTATGTATGTTTGTGTGGCGCTATGCCGAAAGTTTTCTTTCCTTTTATTTTATAAGAAGATGTTTAACCCTAGAATGCTGCTGTGACTCCTCGCTCTTCCCAGTCCCGCTCACACTGCGACGGCTCCAAAGCCAGAGTTCACTGCCTCACCACTCCCTCCAAAATCCCGTTCCCAGGATTCCTCTCGCACTCTGAGTCCAGCCTCTCCTCGAAGTTCTGGGCCTCAGTTACATCCTGGGGGTCCTGATATATCGCGACTTTGAGCGAGACGCCAAACCTCATCCGGTCTGTGTTATTCTTTGGATCTGCGCCTTTAAATGGGTCTCTCTTGTTTTTGGTGCGATTTTTCCAGCCCAGCCATTCAGAGCATTGGGGCTCTTTTTGATTAGCTTTCCCGGCGCTTGGTCCTATTCCCCTGGTGGCTGCTCTGGCTGCAGATCTGTGCTGTTTACACTCGGCCCTCTGCTCCGGCAGCTGCTCCGGCTGCAGAACTGCGCTGTTTACACTCGGCCCTCTGCTCCGGCAGCTGCTCCGGCTGCAGAACTGCGCTGTTTACGCTTGATTCCCTGCCCCTAGTAGCTGCTCCAGCTGCAGAACTCTCGGCCCTCCGCTCCGGCTGCAGGAATTTGCTGTTTACTCTTGGTCCTCTGCTCCAGCGGTTGCTCCAGCTGCAGAACTTTGCTGTTTACGTTCGGCCCTCTGCTCCGGGTGCGGATGTATGGAGTCATGAGACTAAGAGATGATCAGAACGACCCCATGTGATGTTAGACTTTTTAAAATCTATTTTAAAAGAAAAAAAATCCGGGGGTTCAGGGATGGGATGGCAAAAAAATACAGATGGGTTAGCAAGCGCAGAGCAATATTGTCACATTTTTGGCCGGGAAGCATAAACTGAAATACTCACTGCTGATTGGATGGAGGACAGGAAAAAAAATAAAACAAGACAACCTAGCAGTGTTCCTCCCAGTCTGTGTACAGGAACTGGTACTGTGGTTGGGGTTATTGTGGGGCATTCAGAGGAAGCACTTGCTAATTATACACACAGGAAACATCGGCTGGTGGACAAAACTAACTATTTGGATGAGCCGTCTCTCCCTTCAGGCCATAGGTCCTCCCCTGCCCTTTCTCATAATGTTATGTATAATGTCTGTATTATTTTTAGCTATTCAGTTTACATTGTACTTTCAACAATCGCAGCACTTGTTGCATCCCTGTGATTAATTGCTGCTCTCACTTTACCGCAAATATTTTCTCTTTCTGTTAATTGTGTTTTGTGTACCCTGGAGCACTACTGCTCAGAGTGACGCATCGAAAGCAGGTCGACTGGTTAGCTGAGGTGAGGTTATAGAATAAAAACAAAGTCAATTCTACGACCTGACAATCTTGGATGAAAAGGATTCATTTGGAATGAATGAATGAACGAATGGTGATTAGAGTAGTTATTAGTTTTTTTGATATATTGACATTTGTTTTGTTTAGAAGAATTAGCAACAAATTACTGCAGCCAAGATATCTAGGCTATGTGGAGTTGATTTACTAAGAATTCTAAGGAGTCTCTCCTTATTTTGTGATCGTTTCTCCGTAGGTTGAAATTCTTTTGTCAGGTGTGTTATTACATTGTCCTTAGACTGGGGGTTATGGACATAGGAGTTTGCCAGTCCCTACTATACTCAACCCAAACATGCTTGTTCGCTTGGCTCGTTTCAGATAACCGGTTAACCTGATGTTTTCCGTTGTTTTGCAGTCCTGCTGAAGCTTTTTTTGTTCATATCTATGCAAAGTTAGAAACAAAAATTACTTTTGAGTACTTTGAGTAACATCGGTGTTTCTATCCTGTGTACTATTACCTGTGAATAAGATTTAATTTAATAGTGTTGATTTTCTTCTCTATGGCTACGAGTAGGCAGTTTTACTGAAGCTGTTGCTAACTGACTGTCAAATGATCTGACTTTCTGTAAGTGTTTTGCATTTAACTTGTAGCTGGTGGCATTCAAGGACTTTGTGAAAAATCTGTGTGCGTTTGATGGTATTCAGTTTGCCAAGAGCCCTCAAACACAGCTGTTTATTGCAAAATAACAGCTTTAAGGACTGAAAATAGAGAGAAGCATGGGTCCTGAGGGGAGACATTTTATATTTTTTTCTGGGTTGTACTTATTGTTTTACTGCCTTTGCTTGCTTCCCCTGGTGTTTATAGAGAGCTGGGGTGTGTCTGCGTGGTGTCGCTGTGTAACCCTCTGTATCTCTCCCTCTTCCACTTCCCCGCTGTCGCCCGCTGTCCTCCAGATGTCCACCACCCAGTTATTAAAGCACACTTCATCCTCAGTAGCGTCTACTGCCACGGACCAAAAGGCACGAAGCCGCTTTCCCAGCGGTCCACCGAGCCTGCAGGAGCAGAGCCGGGGCCCCAGTGGGGTGACCAATCACTGCATGGCCCACAGCAAGCAGCTGAGCTTTGGGGAGGTGGGGCCTACCGCCGGCCGCCTCAGTCCCCGCCCACAGTCGATGCCGCTGAACGGGGAGGAGGACGACGGCGGGGGCGGGGCCCGGGTCAAGAAGAAACGAAAGAAAAAAGATAGGAAGGAGGCGGAGCCTTGGCATAAGGGAGAGAAGGACCCCAAACCAAAGAAGAACAAGAAGGAGGCCATCGAGGGCAAGGAGCTGCTCCCTCGGAGGTCCAAGGAGCTGAAGAAGGGGAGGGAGCCCAAGCTGGCTAAGGAACCCAAGAAAGTGAAGAAGTCACAGGAGGCCAGGGCCAAGTCCAAGCTGAAGGTCTCCCGCGACTGCAAGAGCACCCCCTCCCCACCGAAACAGCGCGGGCGCAAGGCAAAGTGAGCCCTCCCT
The DNA here is from genome assembly GCF_023856365.1 of Brienomyrus brachyistius. Lineage (NCBI taxonomy): Eukaryota > Metazoa > Chordata > Actinopteri > Osteoglossiformes > Mormyridae > Brienomyrus > Brienomyrus brachyistius. The sequence goes on from NC_064540.1 coordinate 585,116, forward strand.
CCGCTGCCACGTCACCCGTGCCGCACATGTATATGTGTGCCGCTCTTTTAGCCTGGCGGCCTTTAAGTTAGCGACATTAGCTTCGGTGAGCCCGTCATGCCCCGAGGTCGCTCTCCGTCTGAATGCTCGGGTGTGTGTCCTGCACCTCTCGGTGAGGCGGGTTGCTGACGCTCCCTCTCCTCCGGCCCCCTTGCGTTCAGAGAGCAGGGCCCCGTGCCGCCGGAGAAGAAGAAAAAGGGCAAGAGGAAAAGCGACGCCCTGCAGGAGGCGGCGGAGAGCGACGAGACTGCGTCCCTCTGCGCACTGGCCACTGGCAACGAGGAGAGCAGTGACACCCTGGATGGCACGGTGAGGCGCCCTGCGGGTGGCACTGCGCTGTAATTTACCGGTTTATTCAGCTTGAAAGTCTTATCTTTATTAATGGAACTACGCCTGTTCTTGTTGGCATGCTAGCTGAGCTCCGCAATTTGCACTGTCCGTTGACTATCCCTCTCAGAAACGTCGCTCCGGGCGGCAAGTGAAACGCAGGAAGTACAACGAGGACCTGGACTTCAAGGTGGTGGACGATGACGGGGAGACCATTGCCGTGCTGGGCACTGGCAGGATTCAGGCTCTGTCCTCCGCCACCCTGGCCTGGCAGGCCGAGGTAGGGCAGTCACAGCGCCCCTGTTGTCGCGATTCAGTACTTCAAGCATGATCACAGCATCGGTTTGTGTTTCACATACCCAGGAGCCCCCTGAAGATGAAGCCAACATAATTGAGAAGATCCTGGCCGTCCGTATGGTGAAGAAGGAGGTATGGCTGCCTTCTTAGAAGATACATGAATGTCTCTCAGGTTGCGATGGCAGTCATGCTCCTTATCGCCATCTCTAATGCGTCATTTCTGTCTCGGTCTCCACCGAGCAGGCATCCCAGGGAGAGCTGCCCCAGGAGTTAGAGGAGTTCTACGTCAAATACAGGAATTTGTAAGTATGTTCATCGCGGACGGCGCCGAAGTTCACGCTCCGTAAGAAACGGCCCGTCGGAAAATGTCGACACCTACTTCGCTGCTTCGTGTGGGCGAGCAGATCCATAAGACATGGGAACAGTGGGATATAGTGGGGAGCTTTTATTGCCCCCCACGGGGCACTAATTGGTGGGCAAACTGGTTTCTATGTAACTAATACAAGCAAACTCTAGCCAGACCATTGGCCTTGGCCTCCAGGTCTCACGCACAGCACACCTGCTTTGGGTAGTTACTAACTGGTAGTTACTGACTTGGTGAGTAGTGGGTAGTTACTGACTGTGGCTGTGGAACCTTGAGTTTCTCGCCGTAACTGAAACTTTTCAGTGCAGGTAATTTAATAATGGGTCCAAAGCATAGTGGTCCCAGTCCATACAGTAGTAAGTTTATACGTACAGGGGCACGATTTAGATGGTTTGTATATTATATAAAAAGATGTAGATCAGGGGGCCCTGCGATGGGCTGGCCCCCCATCCTGGGTTGTTCCCTGCCTCATGCCCATTGATTCTGGGATAGGCTCTGGACCCCCTGCGACCCAGCAGGAAAAGCGGTTTGGAAAATGGATGGATGGATGTAGATCAGGGGTTCTCGGATGCAGACTGAACCTTAAGTTAATCCGGACCCAGTCAATAATGTGCTGTATGACTCAATATGGTTAATGGCATGAATGGATGTTTAACCAGTCCTTACATTACTTTCCCATTATTGTTATATGTTGATGTCTATATCAAAAGTTATTTTTAAGTCATTGAAGTTTATGAAACGCCGTTTCCTTATTGAAAATTGTCCTGGATCTTTGACTTTGAACAAAAATTTGATGTGGACCTTTGATCAAAAAGTTTAAGGAAAAAAATGACAAAGCAATTTGCTGGGCATACAGAACGGCACTGTTTGCTTAGAAATTGGTAACAAATAGACATATGATATCGTTCGGGCTAGCAGACTGTTAAGGGTTAAGGTTAAGGAGGGCCAGGTATCATACGTGAACTTTCACGTTTGCGGGAATCTTTCGTCCCCAAACCCCACGGATGTAAATGGATTACTGTAAAAGTCTGTGGACTGTAGAGGGAAAAGGTCAAAGGTCAAATGGCCCTGGCACTGCAGAGATGTGATTAATACACCTCCGCCTGTCTCTGACTGCTGCCCGCTTCCGCCTGCTCCCTTGCCTCCGTTTGCTGCCTGCCTTCGGCTGTCATGGTGTCCTCAGCGCTGCTTCTCTTCCTGTCCCCGCAGCTCCTACCTGCACTGTAAGTGGGCCACGCTGGTGGAGCTGGAGAAGGACCCGCGCATCCACCAGAAGATCAAGCGCTTCAGGAACAAGCAGGCCCAGATGAAGCACATCTTCACTGAGGTCCGCCTCTTCCCTTTCTCCCCGCTTTAATGTTTGGTGTGATTCTTGCTGGTCTAACGCCGCCTTCTATTTTGTAATCTCTTCTTACAAACATGATTTCTTCAGAGGAGAAAAAAAATTGGCCTAGAATGCTGTGATATGCCAAAGAAATCCCTACAATATTTGGTTTAATGTTATACATATGTATATATTTCAATACATGTGTTTTTTTTCTGTAATTGCTGTCTGTTCCAGAGGAGAATGGAGCTCTTAGGTAACCTTCTCTCCTCTCACCTGTCCTGTTCCTTGTAGCCTGATGAAGACCTCTTTAACCCAGACTACATCGAGGTGGACCGTGTTCTGGAGGTTGCCCACACTACCGACACGGAGACAGGGGAGGTGAGTTCAGCGGCCCCTCGGAGTGGGGGGGTTTGTTTATCGATGCTGGGCGTGTGCAGTCACGTAGGAAGGTGACCATGTTTGCAGGGGCTGCTGGTTCCCATTTGTACAGCTGTACTGGAACGTCTTTGAGTCAATCGATTTCATGTCTCGGGCGCTCGGCCCAAGACCCCCCTCCTCCCTGTTGGGGAGAATGAAACAAAATGGAATTTAAAAAATGCTGTGAAATGTTGGGTTTTCTACGTGAGTTTATGTAAATTAGGTCCAGTCGAAAGGTCACATGCCGATTTTTTTTTTTTTTATTTCTCGTGTGTTTGTTTAGGATGTGACGCACTATCTGGTGAAGTGGTGCTCCCTGTCCTACGAGGAGAGCACCTGGGAACTCCAGGAGGACGTGGACCCCGGCAAGATCCAGGAATTCGAGGACAACAAGAAGATCCCCGAGCTGAAGCATGTGGTGAGGGTCAGAGGGTAGGGCGGATGGTGGCCTGCACTGGGAACGTGCTCGTGTTATGTGGTGAGGGTCCGAGAGTAGGGCGGATGGTGGCCTGCACTGGGAACGCGCTCGTCTCATGTTCCACTGGTATTCCTGAGTGTGCAACACTTTCAGCATCTCCGATGGCCTTCGTCTCCATGTCTTGATGAGTAGAAGTTTGTGCCTCTTTTAATATGATGAAGGCAGACTGTACCACCAACACGCGACTGCAGTGTCCCCAGTGCCGTGTGTGTGTGTGTGTGTGTGTGTGTGTGTGTGTGTGTGTGTGTGTGTGTGTGTGTGTGTGTGTGTGTGTGTGTGTGTGTGTGTCTCCGTATGGTTGGTATTCTGTCTGTCGGTGTGTGCGTGTGCTCCTCTCTACTCGTGTCCCTGTTATAATAGGTACACAGGGTGCTTTCACGCGTCTGCGGACGTCCGCCTTTGGAATGGAAGTCCGTGCTGGATCTGCGCTCTGTGCTTCACTCTTGTATGGCTCCGCCCTGCAGGAAAGACCTCTCCCAGATCAGTGGAAGAAGCTGGAGCAGTCGCGGGACTATAGGAACGGAAACCAACTTCGCAAGTACCAGCTGGAGGGCATGAACTGGCTGCTCTTTAACTGGTATAACAGGTGAGGGCCCCTCTAACCTGCCTCACGCCCTTGGCTTCCTATGCCAGAGAATAGCTTGGTTACATGATTTTTGTTGGCATGGTCTCCCCGCACTTTCGGGTTGGGGGTTTTCTACCATGTGCCACGTGCTTTGCAGGACAGGCTCCAGGCTCATCGTGACCTTGTTCTGGGTCAGTGTTTCTCAACCCGGTCCTGGGGGGATTCAAGACAGCTGACGTTTTTGCTCTCTCCCAGATACAGAGCTTTGGAGGGTTGCAAAAATGTGGATTGTCTGGGAGGGAGCAAAAAATAAAATGGACCTTTTGGGGGGGGGGGTCCCGAAGGTCTGGGTTGAGAAACACTGTTCCGGAAAAGCAGTTATGCAAAATGCATGGATGGGTAACCTTATTGAACGGGAGTTCCTCTAATTGTTTAATTACAGTTCAAATCCCAGAGTGATTTTTGCCGTTGGACCCTTGAACAAGGCCCTTAACTCCCAGCTAGTTGACCCTGCTTTCTCAAAAAATGTACGTAGTTTTGGATGGATGGATCTGCTAACAATGTGAATGTAATTCTTAGTAATGTAAGCAAAAAACGGAACTCTTTGGTCAAACCGTGGGGGGTGATGGTATGAAATTGATGGCTTAGGGAGTCACGTGGCTCGTCAGTCGGAGTCACATTGTGAATGCCCCCCTCCCCACACACAGAAAGAACTGCATCCTGGCGGATGAGATGGGGCTGGGAAAGACCATCCAGTCCATCACATTCCTGTACGAGATCTATCTGATGGGTCTGCGAGGTCCGTTCCTCATCATCGCACCACTCTCCACCATCACCAACTGGGAGCGGGAGTTCCGCACCTGGACAGAGATGAACGCCATCGTGTACCACGGCAGCCAGATAAGCCGGCAGATGATCCTGCAGTATGAGATGTACCACCGGGACGAGCAGGTGTGGGGAGGCAGAAACCTGACTGCCCCCTTTCCTTTCTGCTCTCTGTCAGAGGCAGTGGGAAAAAATGGGGTTTTCCTGACTGCTGGCGGGCGGTACTGTCTCCTTCTGTCAGTCCCAGCCTGCTTTAATTCAATAGGAACTGAGACGAATAAGCAAATAAACAATAAGAAGTGGGCTGATTCGGGCCGGATGATGTGTTTGATGAAAGCTAAGGGGCAGGCCGGCCTTTATTGGTGGTAAAATTACCAGATTGTTGTCTTTTTCCAGTTGTGGTGTTTCATTTGATTAAATCATCGTTGCAGACTTCCTGTCTCAGGCCATATCGATGATTTCATGCAATCTAATCTAAAGCTCAGTATTACAATCCACAGGATGTATTTTGGTTACTACTAAGTAAGTAACGCCCCCTTCCTCAACCCCTAACCCCGCAGGGCAACCCGATTCTGGGCACGTTTAAATTCCATGGGGTCATCACCACCTTTGAGATGATCATGGCCGACTGCCCCGAGCTGAAGAAGATCCGCTGGCGGTGTGTGGTCATCGACGAGGCACATCGGCTCAAGAACCGTAACTGCAAGCTCCTCGAAGGGCTGAAGCTCATGAACCTGGTGAGAGGCGCCCGCAGACTGTCAGCAAGCTGGGAAAGCCCGCCCCCCCCCGGGCGACTGGTGCGTGACTGATGCCCCCCCCCCCCCTGCACAGGAACACAAGGTGCTGCTGACGGGGACTCCTCTCCAGAACTCTGTGGAGGAGCTCTTCAGTCTGCTCAACTTCCTGGAGCCGGTGCAGTTCCCCTCGGAGACGAGCTTCCTGGAGGAGTTCGGGGACCTGAAGACTGAGGAGCAGGTAAACACACGCACGCGGATCACCCCCTTCTCCCCCCGCCCCAACGCATCCTGCAGTTTTTCCACATTAAGTACATCTCTGCTCGCTTCTCCCTCCTCCACACCTGCAGGAAATGCTGGTAGAGTCACAGTGCTCATTCCTGGCATGTTTCACTGAGCTATGCGGTCAGGTTGCCTCACATCTGGCCAAAAGAAATGTGTTTAAATAGACTTTATGCAGGAGTGGAGTGTGTTCTGTTTTTTCCCTTTCATTTTTGCCATTGATTTGCTGATCAATCCTTTATTTGAACATTTAACTTCAAACCTGTTGAGTTATTATTATTTATAATTATTATTTATTATTATTAATAATGATAATAATATAATTAAGATGTTTGAGTGGATTTACTCACCGTGCGTTTTATGTCTTGCTTGGGAGTCCTTGCAGTGCAGAGCTGGTCTCCAATCTTTTTCACATTGAAAGCTACTTTTACAAAAAAAAAAGAAACTGGCAAACTACTGAGTAACGCTGGTATATTTTGCTGAACAGGGTGGTCGCCCCTCGACAGATTGTCTTGATCGACGGAGAATGTCGTAAAGAAGCATTTCGGTCACGATGACAGATAGCTGTGATGTTATTCCTTATCGGAAACCCCGGAACCACTTGGTGTCACCATAAGAACAGTGGTCTTCCGGACACAGGCCGAGCTGCTGTCGTTGCTGTTGAGTGTTTTTACTGTTATCAGGCCGTATGGTTATTGAGGGATTAAGGTGTTCATCCACGATCCTCTGCACCATCTGTCTCTCTTCATCAGCGGTGTCTGTATGACTCTTCAGAATAAGTGCAAAAATCCCAAGGAAGCCATTTCCGATCTGGGGATTTTAAGTGCCGATTGAAATATGACCCCCTCTAAGGTCTTGCCACTCGTCTGTAAGAACATGTCTTTTTAAAACCCTCCTTACACACCCCAGCCCAGAGACTCAGCTGTTGCACCTGTGCCCCCCCCCCACACACACACACACTTGTCAACCAGTTAACTAATGCTATTAGTATGATTTGGAAAGTGATATTTGAATTAGAATGTGTCATGAATTATTTCCTGAAAGACCGATTACCCTGAAATGATTCAGTGAGAGTCATTCGGATTTCTGCTGTAGGTACAGTCTAATGTGCTGGGGCGGGGGTCAGTTACGTTTTTGGTGGGGGGTTCACGTGTCATGCTTTGCACTGTGGCATCCAGGTGAAGAAGCTACAGGCCATCTTGAAACCCATGATGCTCCGTCGCCTGAAGGACGACGTGGAGAAGAACCTGGCCCCCAAAGAGGAGACCATCATCGAGGTGGAGCTGACCAACATCCAGAAGAAGTACTACCGTGCCATCCTGGAGAAGAACTTCACCTTCCTGGCCAAGGGCGCCAACCAGCACAACATGCCAAACCTCATCAACACCATGATGGAGCTGCGGAAGTGCTGCAACCACCCATACCTCATTACAGGTACCTGACAAGTCAAATCATCACTGGTTCCTAACCTCATGACTGGTTCTCCATGTCTCAACGTTGTGCCAGGTTCCTCACCATAAGATGATCGGTACTTAACCCCAAAATCAACCACATCACAGGTTTCAAATCAAAACATCATAATAGGTTCTAACCCAAACCCTAATCATCAAAGGTTCTAACCCTAACCTCAACCTCATCGCAGGGGGTGGGGGGGGGGGGGGGGGGGGGGGGGCTGGAACAGCAGAGCGTTGGTTAGCCTCGTATCCACCAAGGCTGTGGGTCTGATGTGGTTTATGTGGCTGATGGGTTACATGTGGGTGCAGCTTGCATGTTCTCCCTGTGTTGATGTGGGTTTTCTCTGGGTTCCTCCGTTTCCTCCATCTGCAGTTTCAAAACACTGGAGACTTGGTGACTCACAGCTGCCCACTGTGTCTGTGTCTGTTATTGTGTATGATGGACTGATATCCAGTACAGGTGCCATGTGCTTCCTCAGACTCCAGGCTCTTTATACGACCCTGTACTGGTTAAAGGTTATTACTGATGTATTATTACTTTATGTGTTACTAAAATATAGAGTATAAATGATATCACTTAGGTTTTACCAAAAACCTAACGCCATGTGTCTAGATGTCCTCAGTTTTATCTAACGCCGCTGTCATGCTTTTTGTGGGATCAGGTGCTGAGGAGAAGATCCTGGAGAGCTTCAGGAAGACACACAGCTCCGACGCCTGGGACTTCCAGCTGCAGGCTATGATCCAGGCTGCTGGAAAGTTGGTGCTCATCGACAAGCTCCTGCCCAAGCTGATCGCCGGCGGCCACAAGGTGCTCATCTTCTCCCAGATGGTGCGCTGCCTGGATATCCTGGAGGACTACCTCATCCAGAGGAGGTGAGACTACCCAGGTCGAGCTGCCACTTAGTCTCTCCATTTTGGGTTTACCATTAGCCATTAGCAATTTACCATTACCGTTAGCACTGTTGCCTCACACCTCTGGGACCCGGGTTCGAGTCTCCGCCTGGGTCACATGTGTGTGGAGTTTGCATGTTCTCCCCATGTCGTCGTGGGGTTTCCTCCGGGTACTCCGGTTCCCCCCCCCCAGTCCAAAGACATGCTGAGGCTAATTGGAGATACTAAATTGCCCGTAGGTGTTCATGTGTGAGTGAATGGTGTGTGAGTGTGCCCTGCGATGGGCTGGCCCCCCATCCTGGGTTATTCCCTGCCTCGTGCACATAGCTTCCAGGATAGGCTCCGGACCCCCATGACCCAGAAGGATAAGCGGTTTGGAAAATGGATGGATGGATGGTATTACTTTCTCATTGGCTTAAAAAGACCACATGGACGAAGTAACATGGTGGAATGAGGAAACAATGTTATTTTTCAGCCTGGCCTTTACCCACTGGTCTGATTTTGTTTAATGAAGTCAGGTCCCCTTTTTTCTGGGGCTTTGTGAGGATTCAGACAAATCCCTTTGCGGTCAAGCCATTCATATGCGCCATGGTCTGTTCCTGCGATGCCAGGTACACATATGAGCGTATCGATGGGCGTGTCCGGGGGAACCTACGCCAGGCCGCCATCGACCGCTTCTGTAAGGCGGATTCCGACCGCTTCGTCTTCCTGCTCTGCACCCGAGCCGGAGGCCTGGGCATCAACCTCACTGCCGCCGACACCTGCATCATCTTCGACTCCGACTGGAATCCCCAGAACGACCTGCAGGTATGTTCTCCGCCACCCCAGAGGACACGGCCTGAAATCTGTGGCGCATTAACTGCTGGAGAGCAAAGCCAGCGAAATGTAGTGAAGCCTTTTGCATCACATTTAAAGAATTTAGAACTTGAGCCCCGGGCCGTACAATTTCATTAAAGATATTCCCTGTCCTTTCTGTACACTAGGCCCAGGCTCGCTGTCACCGGATTGGCCAGAGCAAAGCCGTGAAGGTGTACCGCCTGATCACCCGCAACTCCTACGAGAGGGAGATGTTCGACAAGGCAAGCCTGAAGTTGGGGCTGGACAAGGCCGTGCTGCAGGACATCAATCGCAAGGGCAGCCTCAACGGGGTGAGCTGTGGGGCTGCACATCGGACGCGTTACTGTCCCTGAGCTATTTCATGGTTACACCCCCCCCCCCCCCCCCCCCCCCCCCCCGCACACACACAGCCAGGACTGCAGGGCTCACCTAAGTGTGTTCAGAGGTATTTTTTTTTCTTTGCTGCAGAAAACCCCATAAGAATATCCCTTTAAGTGGCACTAGGATATTTATTTATGATTTGAGATTTACGGGTTCATATTTTTCATGAGCTGTTTAGAAGACACATACTTGCATTTATTAACCCACGAAAATAAACCTGGAATATTATATGAGCAGTATTATCTGCAAGGCTTCTGTTTAATTTGCAGTGTGATTGCTCTGCATAAATGTTATTTAAAAGGAACAAACTGCTAATAAACGTTCTACTTAGCGTGCTTTTTCATGTTGAGGAATACGTGTTGATTTCTTTTTTGCCCTAACCATTGCTCATTTTATTGTATTCAGTATAAAAGTTCAATTCAATTTCAGTTTAGTTTGCTTTGCTGTCTTCTTTCGCAACAGAGTTGCCCCAAGGCACGTAGCAAGTTGTTCAGGAAACAAGGCAAAGGAAAGGAAGAAAAAATTTTAAGCTACAAGACAAATTTTACTAAATACTAAAAATAAATTATTTCCCAGTCGTGCTTTATTTCTATCTATTGTTTTGTACATTTTGTACAGCATTGCATCTTTATATATTTGGGGGATGTGCCCCCATCTGGCTGGGAACGCGGTTGCCGCTGTTCACTCATTTGAGATGCTGCTTAGGTCCAGCAGCTGTCCAAGATGGAGGTGGAGGATCTCCTGAGGAAGGGAGCTTACGGGGCGCTGATGGACGAGGAGGACGAGGGTTCCAAGTTTTGCGAAGAGGACATCGACCAGATCCTGCAACGCCGCACCCAGACCATCACCATCCAGTCTGAGGGCAAGGGGTCCACCTTCGCCAAGGTGAACTGAGACACTACGACTTCGCTCGTGTGCTCGGCGTCGTCACAATAAGGGAGGAATCTGTATAACTAAAACATCGGAGCTATTAAAGTGACCTTCTGCAGTTTTAGTGTCCACAACAGAGCTCTCCATTCTCAGGGCCTCCTTGTCACTTTGTTGTCATTGTGCGCCAGTATATGACCATGTTCTTTGGTGGCTACAGGCCAGCTTTGTGTCATCGGGGAACCGGACAGACATCTCCCTAGATGACCCCAACTTCTGGCAGAAGTGGGCCAAGATCGCGGAGCTGGAGGTCGACTCCAAGGCGGAGAAGGAGAGTCTGGTGATCGACACGCCCCGTGTCCGCAAGCAGACGCGCCACTACAACTCCTTTGAGGACGACGAGCTGATGGAGTTCTCGGAGCTGGACAGCGACTCGGAGGAGCGGCCTTGCCGCACGCGGCGCCTCAGTGACCGCAACCGCCGATACCTACGCGCCGAGTGCTTCCGGGTTGAGAAGAACTTGCTGATATTTGGGTGCGTGTGCTGCACCCCCCACCTCCGCCCCACCAGCTTCAGTTCCAGCTAAATAATTAGCAGTCGTTAAGCACTTGACTGGAAACTGTATTTTAACTTGTGGCAAGACCAATGAATCGATTGAGGGCGTGCTGTGCTTTGCTGTTGAGTTCCTTGTACCTGTGCTACCGACTTTAACCAGCTCAGAATGGTTTTAACCTTCACTAAGTTCAATACTAATTGATTTTATATTTGTGGGCAAATAAGAGAAACTCATCAACAAAGGACCTTTTTACAACACGGCGAAACTGTTACAGTTTTGCATTGTTGATGATCAAGGAAAACATTGTTAATTGTATTGTTAATGAAACTTAGATTTTCTCCACATCCTTTAAAATCTTCTGTCGCTGGAATTCCCTTAACACTTAAAAACAATAGGTACACTAATGTTAATTGGTTAATTAGTGGTTAATTGGGGTTAATTGGTTGGAACAGGGGCAGCGTATGTGGCTACCAAGGTTGTGGTTCCCGGGTTGCACCGGTTTTTGGTGGCACTGAGGCGTGACGTGCCGCTGGTGTTGACGGTGTTGTTCTCGCGCCCCACAGCTGGGGCCGCTGGAAGGACATCCTGACACATGGACGCTTCAAGTGGCACCTGTCAGAGCACGACATGGAGCTTCTGTGCCGGGCCCTGCTGGTCTACTGTGTGCGTCACTACAAGGGCGACGACCAGATCAAGAGCTTCATCTGGGACCTGATCACTCCTACCAAGGACGGTCATGACCAGGCGCTGGTCAACCACTCCGGTGAGGAAGGAACTGGCCGGAAGTGCGGGGACTGATGGATGCTTTAGCGTGTTCCTTTCTGTGAAGACATTGTGCATTTTGAGTTGGGTCGAAATATACTGGGAAAAGTTTGCACTGCAGTATTCAATTGCAGTATTTGCAGTGTTTGCTATAATTAGGGGTTGAAAAGTTAACCATATAGCCAAATAGAACTTGCTATCTACCACCTGTCTGTTGGATAAGTTGGTGGTGTTGCCATGAGTCGTGCCAAAAGACAGCATAAAAATAATAGATGTTGCTAAGTTTTCTTTCCCTTCACTAAGTGAAACTGGTTTGAACCTGGCAGACTATCGCGATCCTTGCGATGTGACAATTGCATGTGCTAGAAATGTCATGTCGACATTGACATTGTATATTGTGCAGGCTTCAGAGTGGTGCAGTGGGTAGCGCAGTGGCGATGTGCACCCGGCCGTGGTTGGTTGGTTCCTACCTCGTGCCAAATGCAGTGTTTATAATGTAATAATTTTACCATCAGATTAATTAGCACATTACTTGATTATTGATATGATCGATAGTGGCAGCCCTAAATTTAAATCGATTAAATGCTAAAACATGCTTAAATCTGCTAAATGAGCCCTTTTTAATGATTATTCTACATTTTTAAGTGGAGTGGTCAGCATCTTCTATGGGTTAGGACAAAAAAATGTTATGTGTTGTGGCTGAAGGTTGCATGAAGGTTCCTGGCAGGAGTTACTCCTGGCCTTGGTGAGAAAGAACCTCAGTGTATCTACTGACCCCAACTGCCACGCCCCCCCCCCCAGGCCTGTCTGCCCCCGTGCCCCGGGGCAGGAAGGGCAAGAAGCTGAAGAACCAGCTTTGCCAACCTGAGCTGAAGAATGCAGATTGGTTGTCATCCTGCAACCCCGAGGTAGTCCTTCAAGACGAGAGCTACAAGAAGCACCTGAAACAGCACTGCAACAAGTGAGAACTCAGCTGGACCTGGAGCCCCAGTAGGCTGGGGGGGTTGGGGGGCGATACTGTCGTACCTGTGAGGAACTTGGCGCAAGTCAGGTGGACTACTTCTGGATAGTGTAATTACTGGGATAGCTTGATAGTAAGTTTATATTTGCTCAAAACAAAGAACTCGATGTAACTTTTGAATATATGCAACTTAAGAGTAAGTCAACAAGCACTAACAAGAATTTCTGCTTTTCTCCAAAAAGTTACGGATCTTGTTGGATGGCTAGATGAACAGCGCGTCCATTCTCAGATCTCTCCTCAGGGGACACCCCAGCCATTTCATGTACTCATTACATTTCAGCCACAGTTAACTTCATTAACCAAATTAATTAAAGAAGTCAATGACTTATTGATTAGCTGTACGAGTCGTGGTAGTGGTCCAGTCAAAAAGCACATGGGTGTATTGGATGATTGCTGCAAATACTGGTGTGATTTTCGGGGAGGTTTTCGTATGGGTTAGGCTGACAATTTAACAGACACAGTATCGTATGTAACGGTCATTTAAGCGTCATTTTCCTTGATTGCCTCAGAGCTTTGAGCTGTGCTGTATGTGTTTGTGTCTTTTTAGCTGCTGTAGTTAATGTTAGAATTTTAAAGGATGGCGGAGCTGTTAAAGGCCTGAGGTCTGTCTCTGTGCAGGGTGCTCCTCAGGGTTCGCATGCTCTACTACCTGAAGGTGGAGGTCCTTGGAGAGGCCGCTGCCCTGGCCATGGAGGGCACCCCCGCTAGGTAACTAGGAACGCCTGCCCCCGTTTACTTACCCCTGTACGAGGACTCGCACAGACAGGCATATGGGTAGCGGACTAGCGGGTAATAACATGACCTTCGTAACCGGGCGGCTGCTAGTTTTAGTCCTGCCGGGTCCTGGTTTTTACTAGGTAAGACGGGGTACTAGGACACTGTAAAAATAATTCACTGTGCAAATGGTTTAAAATAATCTCTGGGTCCAAAGAAATAGCTGCTGAATCATTTTCTTTGCGCAGAGTTACTGTACCTACACTGCATAGAGGGGAAGAGAGTGGGCCGGTCCTGCGTCGACGCTGGGGCGGACGTGTTGGCTGCTGCTGTAATTATTATTTTGATTTCCCCACAGGAAATTAGAAGTCGCCCTGCCTGACATTGACTACGTGGAGATCCCAGCTGGCTGGTGGGATGCAGAAGCGGACAAGTCGCTCCTGATCGGCGTGCACAAGCACGGTAACAGACAGCGCCCCCCTCTGGCCAGGATGGCTGACGGACCGTGGGCATGGGACCCAGTGTGACGTAGGATATGGTGGAGCTCTATGTGCAGTTCTTCATGCTGGTAGCAGTTTAAGGGGAAGCTTCTCTGTTATCAGGAAGAAATAAAGAAATTCCTTAAAGAAATTCCTTAGTAATGATTTTAGTTAACCCTTTTGGGGTTGCGCCCTGTGCTACCCTGTGCTACCCTGTGTTACCCTAGGCTACCCTAGGCTATGCTGCTCTCTGCTGCCTAGGAACCTAACCAGTATAAGCTGCTTGAAGCTGGATAGGCAGACAGTTTTAGTCTTGGATCCACTTTTATAATACAGAATTCGTTACAGTCAGGACTATGTTTGGGGCAGGGTGATTTTATTTATTTATTTTTTTTAATGTCTGCAAGAATTTTTGTGAAACTGGACTGAAAACATCACAGGCTGGTGGAGTACTTCCAGAGAGAAACGAGGCAGGTGTCAAGGCATCGTTAAGACATTTGTCTGTGTTTGATTATCTTCGCGAATCTCTTTGTGACAGAACAAAGGGCTTCCTCTCAGCAGGAGCTGCAGCTAGCAGGGTTACCTTTAAAGACGGGCGGCCATAAGTGCAGTGCGGATTAACAGAAGGGGCGGGAAGCGCTTAGTATTTCAGAGAGGCGCCGAGACACGTGCTTATAATGTAAACGCACCTCCGTCCCAGAGGAAGCAGCGTTTGTTTGTAGAGGCAGCCTGGAGTGGGAACGCATCTTATTTCCGAGACTGTGGGTCCCAGGGGCAAACCGTGGCTATTTCTGCTCAGCTGGGAATCGGGGAATCTACCCCTTTTAATGTAAAGCTTTTTGGGAGTTTGGTTAGTAGTAGTGTGTGTGCAGATAGTGGATTCTGCCAACCTCAGCTAAAAAAATAAAACCTAGCATCTGTGTCCCTATCTCTACCACCCCCCCCTTTCCCTTTTCACATGTGGGGGCTCAGGCTACGAGCGCTACAACGCCATGCGAGCTGACCCGGACCTGTGTTTCCTGGAGAGCGTCGGCATGCCGGACGTGACTGCACTGTCGGCTGAGCAGGGCGGGGGAGAAGCCCTGGCCGACGTCACTGATAGGCAAGGGGGGGGGAGTCCTGCTCGTTCCCAGTGCATCCTGGGATTCCTGCATAGTCACACACATCTATACAAATTGTGGGGTGCTTTGTAAATGTTAATGCTGACTCTGGAAAAGTACCACAGCAATTTGTAAAACAGGCTGATGTCATACATTTCATTACTAGCTAATTCCATCACTTCGCGTTTGTCTTCTCCATAAGAGGGCCTTGCGTCTGTTTCAAAATGTCCCAAACAGCTGGAAGTTTGATTCTGATCTTTTGACATGGATGTCCGCTGTCTGTCTCGTAGCGTCTGCAAGAGTGACGAGGTCAAAGACGATTCCGAGGGAAAACCGGAGGTTTCTGGGGAGAACGAACAGCCTGAGGCAAGACGGCCGCCACCTGGTGTCAAAACAGTCCACCAGTCAGCTTTGGGTCCACAGCTTTTGGGCTGATCTGTCTTAGACCAATTCTGTCCTCACATGCCGAGCTCTTAGTTGTGTTTTGTTCATTCACAACAAGGATTTCTGGGAAATTAAAAGATGAGCGGGTGCTGAACTACTTTGTATTTTGGGGTTTATTGCTGGAAATTTTGCATTGATTAATAATGACCGTCTAGTGTTGCGCAATATCACATCAATTATTTGCACTTCATATCGCCAAAATTAATCTCCACGAATATGACATATGTTTAACTTCAATTAAGCGTGTCGGACTTTAAACTACAAAAGTACCGCCACATCACGAACATCTTTTTACCTTGTCTATCCACAATATCGCTACTTTTAAAAGGTGTTGTGGCTGTTGAGCTGTCCTGCTATTCACCGGCACGTCGGGGCTCATCGATTCCGTAACAGAACAGTAGCATTTTGCATGCGCCATTAACTGAACCAAATAAGCGTAAGGATGCGCTAAATTTATACGGATTACTAACTTGTGCCGTCACAATACGCATCTCCTTAATATTTTAGGAGTATTACTAATTTGCTTATGAAACTGTGGGCATGAGTAAATGGCCATATTGTATCGGAAAGCTGGCGTCCGGATACATTTTTACACCCGTTACCTAAAGCACTGAATATTATTGGACATATGCATATTGCAATTCTATCACGATGCAATATCGTGCAGCCCTATGACTGTCCCAGCTGTCATTGCTTAGTCTTTGAGGTGTACTTTGGTTGAACATGCATTTGGCTGAACGTGCAGTGAGGTCTGCAGTCAGTCAGCCTTTGTTAATCTTCCTTGTGTAATCATGTCACAGGAAGAGGACACTAATGTCCCCTTCCTGCTGTGTGTGGCAGAAATATATATCTAGGTTTTGGGTTAATAAATTACTCTGCTTTTACCCTAAAGGAAGATGCAGTATCCTTTAATGAAATTCTGGAGAAAGGTGAAAGCACTGTTCCAGGTAATCTTCAGTTTCTTACTGCTTTGCATGAACTTGACCACAAACCTTTGTTATTCAGGGGTGGGTGTTTGGACAGGGGGACAGTCATTTAATTCATTTCTCTGGAGTGGCTGGAGAGGGTGTGACTCGTGTATTAGACTGTTTGGCTGCTCTCCCCCCATAGCAGTGACCGTCTCAGAGAATGCAGACCAGGGGCGGGCCTTGTGGCCAGCAAGCTCCGCCCTCACCGCTCGCCTGCGGCGGCTCATCACTGCGTACCAGCGCTTCACCCGCCGTGAGCCAATGAGGCATGACTTCCTGGTGCCTGAGGGGACAGGGCCAATGGCATGGCAGTTCGGTGAGGAGTTCCGTCGGAGGGTGACTGAACCTGACCCGCTCTTCTTGGAGTGGCAACAAAGGTTAGTGGCCATGGAGTCTCCGTGGTAATATATCCATCCATCCATCCATGCTTCCATCCGCTTTCTGAAACCGCTTTTAAGGGTCATGGGGGGGTTTTGGAGCCTATCCCGGAGGCTGCGGGGGCAACAAACCAGGATGGGGCATCAATGTATGACAGGGCGCACAAACACACACACAGACACACACACACACACACCATACAGCATCAGTGATGTGATATTGTGCAGAGCTATACTAGAGGTAAGAAGTCTAAGAGCCAATGAAAATGCCTGAATTCTTCTAAATACTGCGTCGTTACTGTTTGGCTGCATAATTGACTCTGCTAATACATCCGCTGTATTACATCTTATTTTTCAGCACTAGAGGTTGGTCCCTGCTATGTAAGTGTTGCCATGGCAGGAATGGTTAAACATGTTACCATCTCTATAACTAGCAGCAGTGGAAAGTAAATATCTAGGTCTGTGGAAGTGGTCATGCTTGATGTTCAACCAGTTTATCACTGGTTCAGAAACACAGGGTTGCAAATGGAATGTGCTCGGTGACCAGGTCTGGCTGGGGTTTGGGACGAGTTTCCAAGCGGTGTGGATGCACAGCAAATTTTGGGTACCATGTGGACGTTAACGTGCTCCCACAGTTTGAGAAGCAGATGAGTAGTGCACCTAAACCTTGCGTTTTACTGCAGCATTAAATACCTAGATAAGTAAATGGATATTGGGCTGCAAGTACTTTTTTTTTTTTTCCCCCCTCCGTAGCGTTTTGCAGGT
Organism: Brienomyrus brachyistius; assembly: GCF_023856365.1. Classification (NCBI taxonomy): domain Eukaryota; kingdom Metazoa; phylum Chordata; class Actinopteri; order Osteoglossiformes; family Mormyridae; genus Brienomyrus; species Brienomyrus brachyistius. Next base: position 602,387 of record NC_064540.1, read on the forward strand.
GACGTTTAGCACTCTGATCTGGCGGAAGTCAAATGACAGTGTATGAGCTGAGATATATGGCCCATGTTAGCTGTCAGACGTGTCACACGCGTGAGTTTAACACGCCGTACTGACAAATGGACATAAATCGACGAGTGAAAATATGCAACGCTGTGGACCGTCTTAGTGAATAATTTGGTGTAGATGGGAGATTCTGTCCGCGGGGCTCATGTTTATGCTGTCAATTTGGCATATTATGCAGATATCCACTGTTTGAATTGAATAATAAAAGTTACAAAACCTAGAATTAAATATTCAATTTGAATCCATGGCAGCTGCCTATTGTTTTGCTCTCGGGCCCAATAAATAACTGTTAAGTTGTAGAAGATTAAACATTTATGCATCAGAGCGGCTCTGAGCTTATAATCCCAGAATGCATAGCGAGGTGTGTTCCAGGACTTCCTGCCAATATCATCGAGGAAGACGCCTGTATAAAGATGTGAAAGGACTCAGTGCTGGCCCTAGCACACTTTAATTGCAGCTGTGAAATATGTTTACTAGCATTAAGTGCTTAAGGATCTCACGTAAATAATTGGCTCAATGTGCAGTGACTGTTTTAATGGGTGACATATATCTGGCAATGGCAAGCAAACGTGTAAATATTTGCTGTAAAAGTGTTGAGAGTGGGTTAGTAAGGTAGTCATTAAAGACGCCGCAAGTCATTTGTTGTCTCGGCTGTTTTACCCTTGAGCCAGGAACTTAATCTCAATTGCTACAGAACAAATATCCAGTTGTAGAATTATACATATCAGCTAAAGCAATAAAGTGCTGCTTTGATGATGAGGATGATACCGAAGGTGATGGTGAATATGGCAGTAGATGCGTGTACGCATGTGTGCCAAAGGGGAGGAATTATCCTTTCAATTTATTTTTCATGATGCTGCTTTGAAATTGGGTAGCAAAGCCTCTGAATAATCATCGATTCCCTATAAGAATGGGGGAGGGAAAGAATTCCTCAGCAAAACCTTTCTTTTGACCAAATGATTATCTGTGGTGGGGGAATTAAAGTTATAAAACAAGGCAAGTCTGCAAAAGTTGAGGTTATCTTCAAGTGAGGACTGTCTGTCTGTCGTGTAACAGTTTACAGTGCTTCAGCGGGGATTTACAGTGCTTCCCTTAGCCTGAGGTTTAACACGCTCCTGCCCCCCCGGTCAGGTGGACGCGCCGCGAGCAGGCCGATTTTTACCGCACCGTCTCCTCCTTCGGCGTTGTCTACGACCCGGAGAAGAAGGCCTTCGACTGGACGCAGTTCCGCTGCTTCGCACGGCTGGAGCGGAAGACCGACGAGAGCCTGGAGAGATACTTCTGCAGCTTCGTTTCCATGTGCCGCACGGCGTGCCGCCTGCCCCCGCGCAAGGACGAGGGTAAGCAGGGCGGGGGCTTAAGCGATGCTGCGCTCCAGTTGCAGTCAGCCCAAGTGCATTGGGCCGTTTCTTGCTTCGTAGCAATTTTTTTTAAAAAAAAACAAAATCTGGTTGCCTCTGTTCAAGCGAGACTTCCTAATTCGGATCGGATCCTTCGCTGTGGTTTGGTTCTGTCTGTGGTGTGCCAATGCAGGTCGCTAATTAGGTTTTACCTGGGCTCTCTGTCCCAGGGCCCGTGGACCCAGCGCTGTTTGTGGAGCCCATCACGGAGGAGCGGGCCGCCCGCACGCTGTACCGCATTGAGCTGCTGCGCAAGGTGCGGGAGCAAGTGCTGCGGTACCCATTGCTGGGGCCGCGGCTGCAGCTGTGCCAGCCCAGCCTGTACCTCCCCGTGTGGTGGGAGTGCGGCAAGCACGACGGTGATCTGCTGGTGGGCGTGGCCAAGCACGGCCTCAGCCGCACCGACTACTACATCCTCAACGACCCGCAGCTGACCTTCCTGGAGGCCCACCGTAATTACGTGCAGAAGGAGAGCCGCCGGTACCCCACGGCTGGTGTGCCCCCGAACACACACCCCCAGCACCCGCATCCCTGCTGCCCCTACGAGGCGGGTCTTGGTCGCTGCCATTCCCCGCAGTCGACAGAGTTCCATGTAGGCCCCGCCCACCACAGCCACGCACACCTCCATGGCCACGGGATCCACAATGTCCCTGAGGCGGTGGGCCCGGACAGTGTGGGGCCGCTGGGTGTGGGTTCAGCAGGCAGGGAGAGCTTCCTGGATTGCCCCCCGCTGGACGAATCGCTGGACCTGTCCTCCCTCCAGCACGACGGGCTGGCGTCGGACTCGCTGCACGGTAAACCCACCAAAGAGGCACTCAATGGCTTCCCGTTCAACTCGGCCACGGCCGGACACAGCATGCTGAACCCCTATGGTGGCCAAGCCGACACAGACCCCATCCCAGGCAAGCTGCGCAGCGATGTGCTGGTGGGGGCACCATGCCCCTGTGAGGAGACGGGCCTCATCGCTCCCTCGGTCCAGCTGGATGACCTGCAGGCGCCTTGGGACAGCGAGGACCACGGAGGCACAGCGGACATGTTTGACGAGTCTGACACCATCCTGGGGCCTCCATCCCTGGAGACCGAGTTCTTGGATCCGGGGCAGCCAGGCGAGGGCAGGGGGGACGGGGGGCTGGCCGACTGCCTCGGCATGCCGGGCCCCGACTCGCAGGGCACTGCTGTGGAGCCACTGCAGCCCAGCTTCCTGCTCTTCAAGGAGCTGTCGGACTCCGGGCCGACGTCGGGGTCCGACTACGTGGCCCCTCCCGCCTCCCTGTCCGGCGTGAGCCTCCACCCCCGCGGGCCGGGCGACGAGCCAGAGGAGAAGCTCAGCGACTCGGACGTCACCCGCAGTGTCCCGAGCCCGGGCGATGGGGTGGAGAGCGTGACCTTTGAGCTCGACAAGGAGGACCTTTCCCGTGACAGCCAGAGCCTGCTGGGTCCAGAACCGGGCCTGGAGCAGGAAAAGGACCAGGATCAGGATGAGAATCCTGAGGAAGATCAAGGCCTGGAACCGGAGCAGGATCAGGGGCATGAACACAGCCAAGGGGCCTCACTGGAGCCCGTGGAGGGGCGCTGTGACACCGGGGACGAGAGCACATTGGGCGGCCATGCGTTCCCCTCTGGCGAGTCCACGTCCCCCTCCCTGTCTGCTCCCTCCCCCTCCCTGGCCGTGCCTCTGGCTGACGCCCCCGTGGTGTCACAGTTCAAATCTGAGTTCCCCCTGGAGACCCTGGAGCCAGACAGCACCATGCCCTCCCCTAGACTGGAGCAGACCAGCATGCTGGAGGTGAAGGATGACATCAAAGAGGAGAGACCCAAAACCCCAGGTACGGTACCTTCCAAAGCTTCCAGACAGCTCATCCTCGTTGGTCAAGATCCAGGCCACAGAGGTCATGTTAATCTAAAGGCGCATGATCCCACGTTCGGTGTGACAGTTCAGCATCGCTATGGGCAGACGGGTTGCCTGCAGTGCATTTGTGAGTGACAGACGTTGTATAAACAGCACCAGCGTTCTGCTGTAATGCCAGTCTGCCTCCTTCGTCCCCATCAGCTTTGCTGGAGGAGTCCCGCTTTGCAGCTGCCACCCAGTCTGTGTGCGAGATGCCCGACAGCCTGACGGAAGTGCGGGAGCCGACTATCGCCCAGCTCCTACAGGAGAAAGCCCTCTACTCCTTCTCTGATTGGCCCAAGGTGCCGTTTCCCCTCCCTCCAAACCGCATCATGCCGTCAATCTGCCGCCTACGCAAAGGGCTCGATATCGATCTTTTAGTAGTTTTTAACGGGTTTGTTGTTTTGCGTCATTACTCGTGTTTTGACTGTTTGCGCGTCAAAATTTGGAGTGTTTGTAAAATATAGACTCGCGACTCGCACTGTTAGAGCAGCCATTAAAATGATTTTAGTGGCACCCCCCACAATGCTTTACAAGGCTTTTGCTGGTGTCTCTGGCAGGATCGAGTCATCATCAACCGCATCGACAGCATTTGTCACGCCATCTTGAAAGGGAAGTGGCCCACCTCCGGCCAGCAGTACGAGTCTCCCAGCTGTGCGCCCAACAGCGCCTCCCACAGGGCCGCCTACATCCCTGCGAGGGTGCAGCCGCCTCAGAACCTCGGCTATAACATCTCCGCTCCTGTGTCCCACCTCCCCAAGGTGACGACGACGCGCCGCTCAGTCGCTAAGACGTCATGTATTCTGATTGGCCGAAATGCAAGCACGTATGATGTTTGTCACCTACTTTGTTAGCCGTTCCATAACTGTACTTAAACCTTTTTTTACCCACCAGCTGAACAATCTGCTAAAGTTTGCATGACTTGGAGCATTTGCATAATTAATTTACCAGGGGTGGAGCGTGACTAAGCAGGTGGAGTCTCCGTGATCGGAAGGTTGTCGGTTCGAACCTTAGCCCTGAAAGAATAGTCACATACCTTACCCCTAGGCTCCTGGGCCACTCCATGCTGGCTAACCCTGTACAGTGACCCCCCCCCCCCCCCAAGTTTGCTCTCTGTGTCTCATGGAGAGCAAGATGTGGTAGGAAAAAAGAGAATTTCCCCACCGAGATTAATAAAGTGCCCCCCGCTTTGTTCTATTCCATTCTATTTTAGGTATCGGTTATCATGACAGGGTCATGTTCAGGTGGTCGGTTTCGTTGCGGTTTCTTCTGACTGGCCGTAGCGGCCATGAGGGTGATGTATCCCACGTGCAGCGAGGCCAACGGCACACCCTGGTCTCTTTCAGGAGAGCTTGGTGGGTGTCCCGTTCCTGGCTGACCTGAAGCGGGGCCGCCGGGTGTTCGAGTACGAGGCGGAGGTACCCGGGAAGCCCTGCCCGGCGGTAGAGAAGATCCCGGTGGGAATGTCTCACCGGGCTGGGGCGCTGCTCCTCAATGGCTGGCAGGAGGCGGCCATGGACCTGTCCAAGGCGGGAGAGCTGGGTATGGGAGGGGAGCCAGCGGCGCTGGGCCACGCCGGCCCTCACAAGCTGCCCCCGCTCGGCTCGATGCAGAGCTCGCGCGGCCTGGACATGGCCAGCATCCTGCAGGCTGGCCTCATCCACCCGGTTACCGGGCAGATCGTCAACGGTAACCTGAGGCGGGATGACGCTGCCATGCGCAGGAGACGGGGTCGCCGGAGAAACGTGGAGGGGCTCGAGGTGGATCTCCCCAAGAACAGAGAGCTGCACACACCTGACCCGCAGGTACAACTCCCTTCACGCTTTCAAATGGCTTTTATTCAAAAGTCACTCGTTTTTACGTATCAGATGCTTTTATCCAAAGCAGCGTACATTTTTGAGAAAGCAGAGTCAGCCGGTCCTTGTAGCATTTCGGGGTTGAGGGGCCCAACTCAGGGGCCCAACAGAGCCACCCCTGGGATTTCAGATCACAGATTGTCACCCACTGAGCCACATTCTGCTGAATGACCAGCTGAGGTGAATGACTGGGTTGTTTGCCTGAGGCTGTTGACATGGTGTCTTACAGAGCGGACCGGATGCCATCAGCCAGTCTACGGTGTCGTCATCGTCGTCCTCCACTCCACCGGAGAGGCCCCCCGTGGCCCCCCAGCCTGAGGGCCTGGTACTGGACCGGGAGGCAGCCAACAAGGGGCTCCTGGAGTGGCTGCGGCAGAATCCCAACTACACCATGGAGCTGTCGCCCTTCAGTCCGGTAAGCATCACTGGAGGGGGTTCTCTGCAGGGCGGAGGGTGTTCCGGTGCCTTTTGATTCCGGTGTCCCTCTGTGACCTTTGGCCCCCTGCAACTTTCAGCCCCAAAACGTAGGCATCCTCCACGGCTTCCTGGAAAGACCCAAGCAAAGACGACATCGCTGCAAAGACCCCAGCAAGCTGGATGCTAGCGCGCTGACTGGGGAGGAGCGGGTCCCCGTGGTACACAAAGGCACCGGCCGCAGGGTAACGCCCATCCTCCCGCACCCAACGCTTCCTGTTACAAGCGTAGGTGCCCTTCAAAAATAGACGCACTGGTACCGGCATGATGCGAGGGTCCCGGCCGTGATGAACCTAGGTGGTTTAAACTCCTGGCAGCTACCCAGTGCCGTGACTCTGGGATTCTGCTGCCTCCGTGAGTCACGGTTGTGTGGGAAGATGAATAACGGATTCAGCCTATGAATTAGGCCTCTCCCTGCATACGCTGTGCAGTGCCACGGGCCACCAGCCGAGCTGTACAGCTGTGAGGCTCGACGAAATCGAACAGGCCGCAGACACATTTTGCCATGTATTTAGATGATGAGTGTCAACAGCACGGATCGTTAATCCTGAATGTCAGCCCCGAGGAACAGGTGGGAAAGGGGTCTTTACCTGACTGCCCATCAATAAGAAAAACCGTCTTTTTTATATATATATATATGTGTGTGTGTGTGTGTATCCCCTTCTATTAAATATAAGAAACAAACTGCGAAGGAGCTAACTTACCACAGGGCACAAGATGGCGTAAATCAAAGTGAAACCTAAAGAAAACAAAACCTGAAATATCGAGTATCTCCTCTGTGGGACGGGAGAAGTGAGCACGGCCTTTAGGGAAGGTTTCTTCCTACTAGGGAGTTTTTCCTTGCCGCTGTTGCCTCTGGCTTTGCTGACTGGGGGCCTTGGGCCGGGATCACGTAAAGCGCTACACGAAATAAAATTCAATTGAATCTCTGCGGAGTTGCAAACGTCAGAACAAAGGATCCATTGTGATGGGGGTGATCAGCACACTTCGTTGCTTTTGGGAGACGGGGGCTATATCCCCGTTCATTACGTCCACCTGACACTTCTTGAGTATCCAGTAGTCTTGTTCTGCTCTGTGGTCAGTCACCAGAGCCTGGTGTTAACATGTGCGATGCACAGTTATTTTTTGCTACTTTACATTTAAATAACACCCCCCAGAATAAGGAGTGTGGTGTTCGGGACCTGTAACTTACAGGCGTTTTTTTTATGGCCCCTTATCTCTGGGAATGTTGGGAGCCTTTGAAACGTCCCAAGTGCAAATGAACCCTTTTTACAGCACGGCTGTGCTCAGGTTCTCTCGTGTGTCCCGCTGGTTGTTGAATTCTTTTGGCAGTCCCTGAACAATTGGGCACTTATTTAAATATGGAGAAGTCTGCCAGCTTTCTGTTCTTGGTGTCATTGTTGATAAGTGTTTGCAAGTCCCTGAGGGGAGGGTGTGTGACAAAAGTGGGGAAAAAAAGGAAAAAAAACTTGAATTCCAGCTCCTAGGAAGACAATCGCTGCAGTTATTGGAAGTTTCACATTAAAGGCATGTGCTGCTGTGTACTTATGAAGGCTGCATTTCTTGCAGATTTGCTGTGGATGAATTCCTTGCCTGCTCTGCGGTTCAGTCCCGATCCTTTTCAAAATCACATTAAGCTCATATCAGTTATTTTCAGTCAACGGCTGAATGATTCCAGAACCTTTGTCCCTTCACTACGCATCTCACATTGGGTGGAAGTTGAACATTTTCTTTTAAAAAAATGTGTTCTTCACATCTTAGAGAAAACCAGACATTTGCTGTCTATAACTGAGAAACAGTAGCCTTGCCTCCGAAGTTTGATCTGAATCTGCATTTCCGTGTATTACAGCTAGGGGGTGCTATGGCACCGGCGATAAAAGAGCTGTCTCGATGGCTGGATGCTAATTCTGATTACTGTGTGGCCCCTGACTGGGCTGACATCGTGAAGCACTCGGTGAGTAGTTAGACTTTATAGTTTTATTTTTCTTACCACCAGGTATCCACTTGGAAGTTTGAGTTGTCATTCTTTCCCTGAGCAACAGAGGGCAGTTTTTTTTATTAAAGTCAGTAGATACTACATCATTTTCATATTATTTTTTTGAAAAAGATTTGCAGGGTACTTGGTTTTCTGTTCATGTCTTCCAGTAGCAGAGTTAGTCATTCTGCTAGTGTTCCTGTTGCTGCTGTGCTCAGTGTCTCTCCGCATGTTTCAGGGCTTTCTCCCAGAGGGTAAGTTTACCCGCATACTGACGGAGCCGGTGAGTCGGGACCCCGGACCCCGTAAGCGGGGCAGGAGACCCCGCGGCGATATGTCGAAGGCGGGCATCCTGCTGTCGGACTCCCACTCGGGGATGGGCCCCCTCTTCATGAACGGGCTCATTGGGAACATGGACCTGATGAGCCTGCAGAACCTGCGGAACGTTCCGGGGATCCCGCTCAGTGGGCTGATGGGCTTCCCCCCCGGCTTCACAGCAGTGCCCGCCGGGGAGGACACAAAGAACGGCCTGAGCATGCTTCCCATGATGCTCCACGGCATGGCGGCAGTGCAGCCCCACGTGTTTGGCGTGGGCGGACTCATGAGTCAGTCAGCTGCCACCGGCACCCCCGCACCCTCTGCGGCTGGAACTGCATCTGCCGCCGCCAGCCCAGCAAGCAGTTCCGACCTGGCCACACCTGGCCTCACCGGTGTAGAGACCGAGCCTCCTGGCATGCAGGGTGGCCCGGAGGATGGGAAGGAGGACAAGCCCCCGGTGGAGGGCAAGGCTGGTGTGGCCTGTGGCCACAGGGAGCCCCCGGCCACCCCCGTCAGCGGCTCCGGCAGCCACCTGACCTTCAACCCTTTTCTGATCCCAGGGATGTCCCATGGACTGCTGTATCCACACATGTTCCTGCCCCACGGCGGCATCATGGCCCTGCAGGGCGTGGCCTGCGCCGATGGTGCTGGCAGCCCCAAGAGGAAGAAGAAGAAGGTGCGTGAGGAGATGGCCGAGGACGCTTTAGGGAAAGGCAGCCCGCAAACTGGCGGCGCGGCCCTGAGAGACCCGGCTCAGTGCCAGACTGAAGGCAGCGGTGCTGGTGGCAGCAGCGTGATCGTCGAGCCTCCTGGGGAGGTGGAGCAGCGGGAGGCAGATGCGCCCCGGCTCCACGCAGACCAGGGTCCCCGCACGCCTCCTGGGGAGGGAGTGTGCCAGGGTCCCGAGGAGACGGACACAGTGGCAGAGGACATGGAGAAGGCCGAGGCACGGGGGCAGAGAGAGGAGCCAGACGAGGAGGGAGCGGATGGGGGAGGAAAGTCACCCCTGCCCTCCTTCTGAACTGTAAAAGAGAATTAGCCGTTTGTGGTGTGTAAGTCAACGGTGTTCATGTAAAGACCTTTCTTGTCCACTTTAATCATGTTTATAGATCTCTTGTCCAGTACCAAACCTCAGACGGTCACCAATCCACCCCCCAAACCCGCCCCGCCACGCAAAACGACCGTCGTATTGCATGGGAGGTTCGCAGCAGTCAGGCATCGATACAGAGGAGTGACCTCGTGTTCCTGCTTGCCGTGGTGACGTGGGCGGGGGCGGGGCTCGGGTTTGGTGGGCTTCCGGGTGTTTCCGCCATGCCGCCGTTTGAAATCGCACTACAGATTTGGGAGGGGGGCACTGCTAACTCAGAGGTACCTATGCAGCACAGGCCTGGTGCAGCGGCGTGGTAACAGGGTTACACAATCGCTCCCAGATTTATTTTTTATTTTTTAAACTTTAATCTCTTCTCTACCCCCACACCCCCCTCCCCCATCTCTTCAAGCTCATAACAGCTCAGACTAACACATTTCCTTTAAAAAGCACCTGATATGTAATACAGAAATTATTGAAGCAAGCACCCAAGAAAATTTAAGAAAAAATAAGTAAAAGAATTTTAAATGCTGCTAAGAAGTTGTCCGAGGGCAGCTTTAGTTCATCCAAGGTTGGTCTGTTGTTTTTGCTGCTAAGACAGTTTTTTTTAATCAAGAACTTTAGAGAAATAAATTATATATAAATATATATATATAATCTATATACATACGTACGTGCATACATATGTAAAGAAAATAAGGAATCTTGTAATGCATCGTGTTGAAAACAGTGTATGTCCAAGTCAAAATTGCTTGCGTAAACAAATGGTTAAAGAACAAGCCGCGACTTTGCTCTTTATTTTGTTCGGGGTATTTTTTCTATGCTCTTTAAAACGATTCAGTTTCAGTTACCGAAAGATGTTCTTATCTGGCGGGAGTCGTCGGCCCGGCACGCCTCGCCTTCCGGTGCCGAACCTTTCCCATTCGGACCCCAGTTCATCACCTCACACAGGACCAGTGAGCCCGTGCCGTAGTGGACTCTGACAGGACAGGAGCCTCCTGAAGTAGGCGGAGGGGTGTGTGTGTTTGTGTGTGAGTTTGTGTAAAAGGGGGGGGGATGTTTGTTTTATGTGCAGAAATTAAAATATGTTCATTCCCATCTGTCTGTTCACACTAAGGAGAGATGTTTGGGTTTGCTCGGATTGAACTGTGGGGGAGTGCCCATTAATATAACGCTTTCGTCTGGTTTCCCCAATGCATTTTAGAATACACTAGAATAGATATTGATAGGGATTTTCAAAATGTAAATTGATCTATATATTGTTTATTTGTTTACAAGCATGTCTTGTTTTTACTTAATTGAGTTTGTATTAAAAAAACACGAAATTGCCAGTATTTCTGATAATTAAGCATACTCTAGAAGGACACACAAATCACCTTTTCTTCTAAAAATTTCAAAACAGGGTGTTGAATTTGGCAACTTTCACCTAAAAAAAAAAAAGAAAAAAAAAAACAATAAGGTCCTTTTCAGTATGAAAATGTTTTTTTGCAAAGTCCTGTTGGTGAATGTCTTACCTGTAAATGTAACAGTCTCAGCCATTTGAAGCATTTTATATATATATATAAAAAAATTGAGTTTAATTTCTGCGTGTGTATGCGCGCATGCATGCGTGCGCATCAACACAGCACCACCTGTGGAGAAAGGTTGCCGTAGTTCTGTATTTAGGACACCTGTCTTGCCCCTCTTCACCTACGTTGTTCGAGATGTTGTTGCCTTGTCACAGCTTGTGACATTATAATTTATTCGTTTTGCTTTTGCCAAACTTTCACCAAATATGACATTCTCTTTTTTATCCTTTTTTAAACTTAGGTCATTATATTAAAATTACAAATGCCTTATTTAGTGTTATATATATAGATGTTTTTTTCTACATCTCCATATCAGAAAGTATATATCAAGGTATGTAATATAGAGCTTGATTCTGTCGGAAAAAAGCGATTCACACTGATGTAAATTTCCCATCGGTCGTGTGCACAATTCCCCATTAATCCCACCACAGTTACAAATTAATGTAGAAAGCGTTTGGTTTGACTTTTTTATTCAAACACAAAATGTTCGGCCAGATGTTGAGTTTAACATTTGTTTTTGATAAACGGGTTAAGCACAGATGATAACCGGCATGTAAGTAGTTGAATATGTATTCGACTGTTGTCAGCGCTTTTGAGCGGCATGTTCCGCTGTTGATTGTGATGTTGACAATCGGCTAATTGGTCACGACCAATCGCTAAAATCACACGCAAACCTTAAAAGGTAAAGCTGCTCGTTTTGTAAATTTTTTTTCATTTCCTTTTTTCTTTCTTCTGATGTCTCCGAAACACTCCGGTTGTGGCTGCGACTGTGCTAACTCATTTTGCGTTACTGATGAATCGAAATAAAATAAATGAAGGCGATCAATTGTAAAAGAGCGAATGCATTTCAAAAGCCGTCTAGGTTTCACTTCGTAGATGAACATAGTGTTTAATTAAAAGGTCATCCTAATGCAAACTGTTGCCTGTTGGAAATATTGTCTTGCAAAAAAATGTTTGATTATTCTTGTATCTTCGAATAAATGTGCCCCAGGCTATTGGGAAAACTGCCTGGCCACATGTAAAATCCAAGTTTACTTCATCCTCCCTCCCACTGGGTCATAAAACCGAAACTCTTGTATGTAAAAGAGATGACACTTTGGAGCAGTATATGACTAATATTGTGAAGGTCAAAGAATATTTATTCATTTTTTTTTCATGTCGCCATTTACTTTATGTATTTTTTTTCTTAAGTAATTTATCCAAAGACCAGGATGTTTTGGACTCATTTGTATTTCAGATGTATTTATTGTACACTTCTGTCTTATAACACTTTTTTTTTCTCCCCTCTCATTTTTTTAGTTGTACTCTGACTAATTAGGGTTCAGGAAAAATGCTTTGCTGGTTTCTACGGCACATTCAGGCTCTGACGCTGTTTCCTGTTAAAAAAAAATATATATATCATATTTATTTGCTTTTAATATTTTTGCTCCTGGTGGATGCAAGAATAGTTTAATTAGTTAAAAAAAAATTATAACTTAAATGTACTGATACCATAAGTACTTGGCAAATAGGCGTATACCTGCCAAGTACACTGTCTAAGGGTTGCGCTTAAGGTCAGAGCTAAAATCGTTAAAATTACATTTTCACTTTTTTTTTTTTCTCCCAGGCCAGGAAGCTTCCGGTAATAGCTGTGCACCGCACACACGTACATCGCACACATGCTCTACAGAGTGTACTCACAAGAAAGGATACAGGCCCTTAGCGTTCTAGATTGAGCTCTGTCACTTACTGACGCCATTGCACTTGGCTTTCCTGTGAGGATGCTTTGCAGCGTATTCAGTTATGTCCATGCACCTGAACTCAGACCCCCATCAGCGTGTTACTCGGGGTTGGGTGACTACATACATGTTCTGGGGGGTTTTTTTCCCACAGCTGTTTGCCTTAGAACATAGTTCTTTTGTTTAGATCATGCAAGGCCAGTGTTCCCCAGGTGGATGTACTGTAAGCTCTTAGTTTCATTCAACCAAGGGTACTGTATTTGGGATCATGTGCTACAATAATAATAAAATGTACTCTGTGTTGGTCTAAAATCGGCAGCAATGTTGGTTTTTTTACGGCATTGTGGTTTTTATTTATTTTTATTTTGTTGAATTAGCTCCTGTATTCCCATGTGGACCAATCACATAACTAAGAACATGGTATGTGATCTTTTATTGTGCAATAAAAGATGACCTTCAACTTTCAAAAGAGTGTACTGGGTTTTAAGTGTCATTGAGAGGGATGTAAAATACAAGTATATCACAAATATTAATTTTATTATTATAGGGAGAATTTCTTATCCTGTTTGTTGTGAAAGCTCTCCAATTCCTAGCTCATCGCATCACAGTTGAACACATCTTTAAGTTATGCAAGCTGATTTTCCTGAATTCATTTGCATGGTATTAACTTTTACTATAAAAATATTTAACTATAAAAGTGGTGATAATATTAGTATTGTTGTTGCTGATATTGCTGAAATGGGTTATGGAAGGAGTGCTGTGCCCTACTGTGGCACCCCATCTAGTGTGTACCATGTCCGGGGTACAAGAAAACTGCAGATGCATGGTAGATGTGTAGTGTCTACTGGTTTTCCCCCTTCTTTTTCAGACTACAAATTGCTAATTCCAAAATGGTAATTATCGTACTTTATTTTTTTTCTTTACTCTCTCCCCCGAAGAATATTGCAGTCACTGTGTTTAAAGTTCATAATGCGTTCTACAAAAGGGGGGGTTAAAACCTGTGATCTTAGAAGCAGTTGCAGGGAGTCCATAGAGGCGTACCGTAAATTGAAGAAATGTCAGTTTAGTGGTCACGCATTAATTTAAGCCACGCAGAAACCCCCTGACTTAAGACATACAAATGGATTGGGATGGAAACCGCCGACTATGCCACGGTTGGTTTTAATACCAATTTCGGGTGATTATCGCATTATGACTCCTCATGTCGTCATAATTTCGCTACAATTTCAACAGTCGAGGATTGTGATAATTTACCAAAGTGTGTTATCCTCTTGGTTGTTTCGGTAAAGGGCTTTTCAATGTTTGTCTAAACAGGCCCGTTTCATTCCCGTTTGCACCGAGATCTGCCTCGGTAGAATTACAACAAATATCTAATTTTAAAGCACTGAAAAGGAATCTTGTGTCATTTGAAACCCTGAAGACACGGGATGCACACACGTTGTGTTCATAGGTTAAGTGTGTACACATCAACCTATCGGTAAAAGTACGGATTACACTTAAACCAAGTGATAAATACTATGCAGCGAGTGAGTGTTTTAGGGCATCGAGGGGGGGGGGTGTCCAGCATAGCGTACGCGTTCGGGCACGCCCAAAGGGGCGGTCCCGAGGGCACCACTCCCCACGTGCCGTCTCTTCCTGTAACGCTGTACTTTTTCGCGCCAATTTTGCCAGCAGGGGATTGTGGGATACTGGTGGACGACTGGATGACTGAAAATACTGCGGTTGCAGTGTAACGACGTAGTCTTTTTCTTTTTGTTTCAATTTGAGAAAAGGGAATATTCAGATGCGAGAAGACGAGGTGGACTCCCCGTGTGGGAACGGGGAGGATAACACGGCCCGGGAAATCATGGAGGCGCTGTGCCAAGAGTTGAATATGGACGAGCAGACGGCGGACGAAGCTATGCAAAATTTCACTGCCGTCTGGGATACGTACACGCTGGAGGTGAGGGAAATTCAACATGAAGTAGCGTCTTCACCTCATCTCTCGCGTTTATTAACGACAGAATCGTTAAACCTCGGAAAGGTAGTTGTATCTTCGTGTTTGTGAAGTTGACAGTTTGTTCAGCTGAATATTTTTGTCGGGTAACTAACCAGAAGTCGGACTAGTCAACAACTTTGCTGCGCGTTTGTGTTTAAGCAGTGGGATGATGCGTCGTTGAAGTTAAAAATAATACAAAAAACTGCGGCGTGATCCTGGTGCCGCAACAGTAATGTGGATTTTATTGAATTGCATAACTCGCCATATATTTACGTTTGGTTGGGCAAAATGCTTCTGTGTTTAGTTTGCCTCGATTTGTAATATGCTGTCATTGCCCCAAATTTTGGTATTTTTCTTATATCGCATTTCCGCTCCATCTCTGGTTTGATCTGAAATGAATGGAAATATCCTTTGCGGCTTGTCCTTTGCATTGAACTGGTGTTTTGCGAGTCCATTAGATGATCATTATTTTGTGTATTTGCAGTGTGTAGCGGCACTCCTACATACAGTTTGGACAATTCGCCATTAGGGTAATAACTAGTGCAAGAAACCAAAAATAATACTATTACAACCTAACGAATTGGTGACAAAGCAAAAAGTACTTCTGGAAAATCGCATCAAATGGAACCGTGCAGGTAGCAGCACCAAACCTTATGAGTGTATCAACTGGAGTTGGGTAGGATTTTTTAAAACTCCATTCCAATGCTAGGGATTGCACATGCGCAATTGGTCTGTGTGTGTTTACAGCTCCACGCGGCTAACCCCCCACCCCCGTTTGTTGGGAATGGTTCACCTCACATAAAATGAGGTGTACTACAGAAGAGGAGTAACGTTATTTTACGGGATGGCTATTATAGCAGTGGGAGTACATTTATTAGTTTCTGTTATAATGAAACTGGGTTTGCTCGATTAATTTGTGCAGTGTTCACACGCAAATTTATTAGTAATTTATTTTCTGTGCTTAATTGACGGCGACGTTGCATTTTTGTATTTGTAAGGTGAAAGCAACACAAGTCATAAGACAGGGTTGTGCTGTTACTGTTTCATTTCTTATCATCACTGGAGTTCCAAGTATAAAAATCGGTACGGCACCTGACAATGAATAACAAATAATAGAAAATAACACTAAATAGACTCGACATGTATTTTATACATATAGCAGAGATGCAATGGAGGCAGAGCTTGGGGGAATAAAGTCCGTTTTTTGAAGAGGATTACTGCCTTAGAAAAAAAAACTGTCCCTGAAAGTTGGAGACTGATCCCTTAAGGTCCATACCTGTCTGAGAAGGGGGAGGATGGAGAAAAATTGCTGTGCAGATGACTGGACCTGATGTTTGTCTTAGGCAGTATATTAACTATGTGTCCTGGACTGTTCTGAGCTGTGCACTGCTAACCCTCTTCCTTGTCTCCATCATCCCAGTGCCTGTCTTGCTTGTATCACTATGACACAATGAGTTGTCTTGTCTTGATTATCCTGCCCCCCCCCCCCCCCCCCCAAGAAAAAAAAACTGCCCCAACGTCCATGCTACACAACTCTGTAAGGTGCCAGAAATGCATCTTTCATTGATATGGCAGTTCTGATTAAGGCAAAAGCTTTATGAGAAGCCCAGCCCATTTGCTTTTTTGGGTCAGGGTGTGGTTGCAGTATTGATGTGTCTTTGGTGCTGCTTCTCAGGGGGAGCTGGTCCACTGGCTTGCCTGTGCCCTCTATGCAGCCTGCCGCAAGGGCAGCACACCCACTGTGGGCAAGGGGGTGATGGAGGGAAATTGTGTGTCACTCACCAGAATCCTGCGGTGCTCCAAGCTTAGGTGAGGATAGACTCCCAATTTGCCTGATTTGGTTTGTTTTCCATTTACACTGTGTGCAGATTTATTAGACTTGTGTGTATTTTGCTTGTATCTTCTCTTCTGACCAATAATTTTAGTCCAGATTAATTACAGATTAAGAATGGATATCACAAGATGGAGCGTACTCAGTATTTGGTCTGAGTACTTTTGGTACTTTGAAGTAAAACATGAAACAGTAGATACTTCCCTGTGCAGAATGATTAAGCAAATAAGTATTGCTATTGAAATGGGCCAAAAAGGGACCTTGCAGAGAGTGGAAAAACATAACAGTTAAGTGCCAGTCAGAGCGATTTAAAACCATCGAAATTGCCAGCATTTAAAAATTTAACTTAAAGATCTACTGTCAATTTCTAGAGGACACCTTCTTCAAATGCTCGTATAAGAAGTCATCCACTTTCAGAAAGGTTATGATATTCATGCAGGACAGTGCCCCTTCCTGTGTAAAAAAGTATTCTATAGATGGGCTTGATGGTCATTGAGTAGAAAGGTTATACAGGACATTAAACTTGGCAAAGTGAATGGTACAGAATGGCCGATAGTTTGCTATTCCTTATGCAGACTGAAAAACTGAAACTATTTTTTATTTTTTCTGTTTATGGTGAAGAGAGAAATCCAGTTAGTTTCCGAACACCTAATAATTGTGCACAATAATAATTTTTTCCCTTTGTGACAGACTTATGTTTTCTCTCTAAATAAACTTACTTAGAGCAAAATAACTTCTGAATTCACTTTCCAGTCCCTAAATTCTGCTGAAAATTATTTCCAGGAATAGCACTTACCTAATAATTCTCCAGACAGTATAGTTTAAGCAGACCTGTAAGTTCTGGCCTTGTTTTGATACTTGTCCTTTTCTTCCCCTCTTAAAACGGCAGTTTGATTCAGTTCTTCTGTAAGATGAAGAAGTGGTCGGACATGTCTAATTTGTCCCAGGACTTCCGAGATAAGGT
The DNA here is from genome assembly GCF_023856365.1 of Brienomyrus brachyistius. Lineage (NCBI taxonomy): Eukaryota > Metazoa > Chordata > Actinopteri > Osteoglossiformes > Mormyridae > Brienomyrus > Brienomyrus brachyistius. The sequence continues at coordinate 619,507 of NC_064540.1, forward strand.
TGGGCACTTGGAGAGAAATTTTGAAGTGACGACGGTGATCTTTAGGAAGTTTGAACCCATCTTCATGAGCATGTTCCAGAATCCTCAGGGGGAACCTTCACGACAGCCTAGGAGCAGAAAGCACAGGTACTGTATCAAACCTCCACATCTAATCAGTGACCTAGGCACTTGGTGCTGCTGTCCTTTTCAGTTTCATTAATATAAGGAGCAGTTCAGTAATTGATTTTAATCCCCCCCCCTTTTTTATTTTAAGGCGGCTGCCCTGTCACATAAGTGATGTCTTCAAATTTTGCTGGACTCTCTTTGTGTACACAAAAGGTAGGGCCTCCCACTTAAAACTTTTCATTAGAGGTCGATCCTGATTATAGGCTTTCGAGTGGCCAATGCCAATACTTTTTTTTTGTGCGGAGGGGGTTGGGTGGCTGATGCGCCATTTTTAGTGGAAAAATAACAATTAATTCAGTAAAACAACAGCTTCACTTTACATATTTAACATTAATAGCATTCAGAAATGAATTTTTAACTCTAGATATCAATCGCATGTTGAACAAGGCCATACAGCATTTTAAAAGACCACAATCAGTTCTGTTTCTTTGGCGTTTGATTCAGTTTCTGACAGAAGTAACAAAATTATGTTTCAAAACAGATCATTTTGGCTTGTGCCAGTGTTATTCATGATGCGAACCTGATGTGCCTTTGGCTGCCGTGTAGGTTCACTGCTGTAGGTTCTGATAAAGCTCACTGCAGCAGCTGATGAAGTGAGCGGTCCGTGTGGCTGCTTGTCAATCGCACACAGCCACACACCGCAATCACAGTGTCGGCCACGTAGTCTGATTAATCGGCCGACGCCATGAAATGCTTAATAACCGGCTGCCCCGCCCCCTCTCCCATCGACCTCTAGTACAAATGGTAACATTTACCGTACATTGTAGCTAATGTGGTTGGTGGTTCAGTAACTTCACGCCGCAGAAACTGACTTTTGACGCGACTACACAGGGAATTTCCGCATGATTGGCGACGACCTCGTGAACTCGTATCACCTCCTCCTCTGCTGCCTGGATTTGGCGTTTGCTAATGCGCTTCTGTGTGCCAACCGAAAAGACCTCATCAATCCATCCTTCAAGGGTAACGGCCCAGTCTGTCATGATTTGGGTATTTGCTTTCCTGGGGGGGGGGGGGGGTTTAAAAGCTAATGCTTTATGTTGATGGTGTGTGTGTTTTTTGTGCAGGTCTGCCTTGCCCTAAGAATCAGGACTACCTTAGCCCTGCTTATACCCCGCCAGAGAAGCCCCCATGCATGCTGGAAAAGTTGTGTGAACTGCATGACGGGCTGGTTCTAGAGGCCAAGGGGATTAAGGAGCACTATTTCAAACCCTACATTAAAAAGCTATTCGAGAGACAGGTACTGTCCCCTCTGAAGTTGCCCTTGCAATCTATAAGTTTGTCCTGCAACTCGCTGAAATGAATTAAGTTGAGTTTCATCCATCTTCTAACAACTTGTCCAGGCCTTGGGGGGCTGGTGTCTCCCCAGACAGTTAAAGGCACTAGGCAGCAGTGCATTTTGAATGAGGTGCCGTTTCAGGCCGTTTATAGATGCCGTTTAGTCTAACTGCGTGTCTTTGGAAACCTGCCCGACGTGGGTAGAACATGCAAACTCCACATATAGTCTACAGTCTTCAGACCAGATCGGCTTGAACCAGCAACCTTTGGGTTGACAATCTGGTAGATTAACCACGAGGCTGTTATGCTTTCTGTGGGGCCACTGGGTCTGTAGTCTGGGTCTGGGTGGGTATGTAGTCTGACTGGAAGTGGAAACGGCCTTTTCACACCATTATAGGTGACTCAGGTCATAATGTGTTTTTTTTCTTTCTAGATTTTGAAAGGGAATGAATTGTTGCTCACTGAACTCCTGGACACCCCTAACTTCATAGATAATAAGTAAGCGATGACCACCCCACTCTCCTCCTCTTCCTCGGCTCTGTCACTTCACGTTTATAATGAAATTGCTGGACAAAATCCACCAATGATGTAACATGAATGATGGAACAATTGACCTTTTTATCGTTCTTTGTTGTCTTTCTGGCGACTTGCACTAGTTTTTACATTATTTGAAGGCTGGACTTTATCTCCCGTTTTAAACTGTCTTTAGTTCCTTTAGCCACTTTAAATCTTTCTCCCCTCTCTATCTGTGTACTCAGTCATCCCACAACTAATTGCGTCCCTCTACTAATTGCGGACCTTTCCTCTGTTTCTGATCGCCAACTTGTCTGCCTCCTCCCCCAGCAAGGCGGTTAACCGGGAGTATGAGGAGTATGTGCTGACAGGCGGGGATTTCGACGAGCGCGTGTTCTTGGGTGCGGACGCTGATGAGGAGATCGGCACTCCCCGCAAAGCCACGGCGTCTGAGCTCCCCGAGGGACAGCTGTCCTGCCGCCTGCAGATGGAGTGCAACTTGCAGCAGCACTTCGAGAAGGTGCAGCTGGAGCTGCGGCCGCAGGGTGAGCTTTACACGCAGTGCTGAAGCGCAAAGGGTCACGTTTACTTTTCCCCATGCAGACGCGCTCGTTCGCACCCCTCCACCCCCCTGACCGGCCGGGGATACCTGAAGGAAAAAGATGTCCTGGTGACGCCAGTGTCCTCGGCCACGCAGAGTGTCAGCCGGCTACAGAGCATGGTGTCTGGACTGCGCAATGCCCCAAGCGAGGCCCTGTTGCAGATCTTCAAGTGAGTAAGACAGCTCAGAAATTCAGGCATGCTCCCTGCTGTCCATGGTCTGGCCCCCCCCTCCGGTCGCCCTTACCAAAAGGAATCGAAAGTTCCACCCCCAGGATTCCCCCCCCGTGGTGCTGCTCGGCATTTTACTCACCGCCGGTATTTATTTCCAGGTCGTGCTCCCGAGATCCCACAGATGCTATTCTGGAGCAAGTGAAGTCCCTGGGGGAGACATTCCGGGAACACTACACCAAGGACACGGAGGAGCTCCCGGCATCTCACATGGGTGAGGGCGCTGCATCGCGTGGCTTCATTACGTCTTATAATGACACGAGTAACATGGGGTGCTGCGGAAACTGTTGCTTACGGGCGAACTTTTGGATTTCCGCTATCTCCTGACCATGTTGGTACCGTGTCAGATTTTGCAGAGAAGAGGTTCAAGCTGGCCGAAATCCTGTATTACAAGGTCCTGGAGAACGTGATGGTCCAGGAGCTCCGCCGGCTACAGGGCAAAGACATGGCGGTAAGTAACTTCCCCAGCAGCTGGTGCTGGTTGTCTAGCTATCATGTTGTCTTACATTAAAGGCGTTTAAAATACTAATTTAGACCACCTCCTCCTGAGCAGTCTGTTTTTTTTTTTTAAATACGTCTTCACTTTACACAGTGTAGCAGTTTCTGGAATGATCTTCAGCACTAGCATGGTTTCGCATAAGCACACCCTCCTGGCTCAGAATTAAATCTGCATATTTTCCCCTATTTGGAAACACCCATTGTGAAGAATGTACCGCTATCATGAATTATCTTGAGACATTTTGACTGGTAAGAGGGAGTGCAAAGCATGGAAGAACACTGTGGATTGTAAACATGGCAAACAAACACATCATGTAACGGTAGCTGCCTTGGTTACAGCAGTCAGTGTTGTTTCTGTTCCACCTGGGTACCTAGTTCCTGATCGACCCCAAGTCACCTGGGTACCTAGTTCCTGATCGACCCCAAGTAGCAGGTTCTGGTTTGAATAATATCCCTGACAGGAAAGTAATCTTTAGCTCCATCTGTAGCAGTCTGACATCTTTGTGGGTTGCTTTAATAGATTTTCCTTTGTGTTGCGTTTTGCTCATTTTTGGGATTGATGTTCTTGTGTGTTCCCCCTGAAACTTTCCCTCACAGGTTCTGCTGGAGCAGGACATCTTTCACCGCTCTCTAATGGCCTGCTGCCTGGAGGTCGTTCTCTTTTCCTACAGCTCGCAACACACCTTCCCCTGGGTGATCGAGGTCTTCAGGCTGCGGCCCTTCTACTTCTACAAGGTACGTGGACGCCATCGTGACCCGTGTCCCAGCAAAGCGCTTTCTGCAAACTCCATCCTGAATCTTCCGCCCTGCTATCCAAGGTGATCGAGGTGTTCATCCGCTCAGAGGAGGGCCTTTCGCGGGACACGGTGAAGCACCTGAACAGCATCGAGGAGCAGGTCCTGGAGTGCCGGGCCTGGGCCCGTGACTCGGCACTGTGGGAGGCGCTGGGCGCTGCGCACATGAAGGTCCCTACGGTGGAGGAGGTAAGAATAACTCCGAAAGGGCTCCTCGGGGAAGTACCTGCCGCGAAAGAGGTGAGACCCATCTGGGAGGAGGACACTGCTGCTGACAGGTGTCTGCCTGGAGCGCAATTTGTGTTTTCCTTGTCATGGAAATAGGCCACTGTCATATTTGTCATTTGACTTTTAGTTTGTAAGTCATGACTTGGTCCCGGTGCATGTATTTGGTTTGGTTGTGTGTAGAGCCAGTGAATTTTTAATAAAACAGTACAAATGCATAAAGTGATGAAACCATGAAATGACAGAGATATGAATGTTCAGCCTTATTAAGCGTTGAGTTCTATACGGTGGCCGCTGATGTTACATTACAGACACACATGGGCTTCTGCTGCCATTTTCCTCTCGCGTTTCAGTCAGCGGGTCGTCGTCATAAGCATCCCTCCCTCCCTCCGCAGGTGAATTTCCCTAACAGCTTTGAGACGGGGGGTAGCGGTGGTCCGGCACACCTGCCCCTGGTGGCCCTCTCCCCAATCGTGCACCCTCGCATCAGGGAGGTGAGGATTGGTCTGGGCGGAAGTGGAAGTGCCCGCAAAGGTGAGGTTCCCCGTGTGGTCACTTCCTGTTATAGCGCCACTTCCACATGAAATCTCTTCGTAATACATAGTCACTGCCAGAATCCGTATTGTAGGAAATCACTGTTTTCATTTTTATACATTTTTTCTTATTTAGCAGATGCGTCTAACAAGTTAAACTATTCATGCCGTGGTTATTTTATAATTGCCAGTTTGTTTTTTTTTTGTTCTGTACAGAATCTTTTCATTTTACATGCTGAGCGAAAAATACTTATTCTCTTCATGTAAGAGGCATTTGAAAAATAATTGAAGTTAATCGTTTCATTAGTCACTGGAGGAGTAGACATCTATTACAATTGTATTTTAAGCAGACTTGGAGCTTTAAGGATTATGCAGTTACTTTGGTTTACACTGTGCAGTATAAAGTTGAAAGCTTGTAAAAATGTTATTTGTGTGTAAACCTGCCTCTGTGGTTTATCCTCGTCACTGTGAGTTCTGGCATTGATCACATGTGTCTGTGAATCTGTGGGTGCTGGAATTGCTGTGCGGGGTAGTCTTTATCTGGGGGCCCCAGAGCTTGAGAGGCCCCCCTCCCCCCATGTCTAACAAATGCTCTGCCACCCCCACCCCCCCCCCCCCCCCCCCCAACTGCAGATGTGCCACCTTCCCCCATCTCCCTTCACGACCGGTACAGCTCCCCCATGGCCGGCAGTGCTAAGAGGCGTCTGTTTGGAGATGACGTGTCATCGGCCCTCCCAGGGTCGCCCACCAAGCGGGCCCCCCTGGCCCTCGGTGGTGTCCTAAAGATCATCCCCACGTCCCCCTGTGTCTCCGAGGCTGTGCCCGGCTCCCCAGCACGCACCATTATCACCATGTCTGCCTCCCCCAATGCACAGCAGCTTGGCATGCCCATGCAAGGTACCCCCGTCTAACTGTTAATCAGTGCTCTAGTTTTTTGTTAAATTTTGAATTGATATAAAAAATATTTTTGAAATCCAGTTTAGTTTTATGTGTGGTTTTATTAATTTTTATTAGCGACGTAACATCGTGGCCAGATAAAGAGATTTTTTTGCCTAAATAAAATTTTTTAAAACTGGCATTGACAAGTATTTGACATTTTTTCTTTAGTTTCAATTCTGGAAGCAGTATTTGTTGTTTTTTTTAGTTATGTTATTCCATTTTTTCTTTTTCGCTAACGCCAATGACCCTGGCGCTAAACTGATAAACACCTCTGTGCTTTTACAGGCAAGCCAGTTAATGAAACTACAAAGTTTTTTGTGCCTCTGAAATCGTAGTGTATTTCAGCACGGTTTATACCGCAGACCCTCATCTCCACCTAGAGGTATGGCTGCCAGCCCCAGAGACCCTTAATCCTTATTAATGTCCTTTATGCTCAGGCATGAAGAGCGACATCGGCGGAATCACCATCATCCAGGTGCAGCCCAGCGAGTCCATGCCCCTTACGGCTCAGGTTCTGCTCACCGCCTCCCCGGGCCGGCCGGGCCTGGGTGCCGTGCCCACAGACGCCCAGAGCACCCACAAGCCCCGGCGAACCGGCTCACTGGCCCTGTTCTTCCGCAAGGTGGGGTGGCGGGTGCATGCACACCGAATATGCCAGTGTTACTGCATTGTGGCAAGAATATGTGATAGATCTGAGTGGGGAAACAGGACGGCGTTGGGGGATCAGCAGCTGATTCGGGGCATAAATTCCCTAAATACTCTCACGTCACGTCAGACATCAGAACTAATGAGTCACTTCACGTTTTCAAGATTTAAGTATAATGGACTTCATGTAAGCTTGAGAGGGGAACTGGATGAAAAGCTCTTGTACACGTTTCTGGCATGATTTAATAAATGTGTGTGACAGAGGTTGGCTGTCAGCTTGCCTCTGAGTGGGACACAGCTGGGTCCAAATTTTAATTTGTATCCGTGAATTGGGGCAGAGCGGGAGCCATCCTAACCCCCTGGGCTCACCTGCTCTGTGTGTGCAGGTCCCTCGAGACCCAGCAGAGTCTGTCGCTGTCAGGACCGCAATATGGGGACGAATCGCACTTCTCTCCGAGATTTATCGCATGGCACCGAAGATTTAAATGCAATTATTGCAAATGCACTGAGATGCTTCTGTATAGTGAAAATTGTGCATGTTTGGTTCATTTTTATTATAATTTTGGCGACGGATCTACAGCTTGGCAATTCTTATCCGCAGTCCCCAGGCAGAACTTGAAGAATTAGTCAGAATTTGGCACCAATTCCTTGAATCTTGCCTGAAATATTCCTGCTGCCACCTGCATTGTTGATTTGTGGTTCATTCCCCACTTCATATCTGTATTCTGAAAAGAGAGGCTATGTTCCTGCTCCCTTATGCTGATCATGACCTGAAACGCAAAGCTCTTCATCTCCACATCAGTCGGGTCTGTTTCTGTATCCATGGAAACTACCTCCAGGCCGCAGAACATTACTCACCTGTGGGGACCCCGCCCTCCCTTGGTCCATGCAGGTGTATCACCTGGCCAGCGTGCGACTGCGGGACCTGTGCCTGAAGCTGGACATCTCCGCAGAGCACCGGGGAAAGATCTGGACATGTTTCGAGCATTCTGTCGTCCACTGCACGGACCTGATGAAGGACCGGCACCTGGACCAACTCTTGATGTGCGCCGTGTACATCGTGTCCAAGGTAATCGGGGTGCCACCCTGTCTCAGCATGCCTGCTTTAAACCGCATCTTCTGGCATCCTGCTGACGTCCTCCTGCCACCCCCTTCCTCCCAGATCACCAAGGAGGAACGTACCTTTCAGGACATCATGAAGTGCTACCGCAGTCAACCTCAGGCCAACAGCCACGTGAGTGATGCCCTTACGGCCTCAACTCCACTCAAATGTCTGGTTATGATAGCTTCAGTGGCTTGTTGATGAAACTCGTTTTGACCCAATATTTCTTTTAAATAACCAGGTTTATCGGAGTGTCCTCCTCCGGTTTAAAGTCGAGGAACAGCCTTCTGATGAAAACGAGTCAGGGACAGACCAGCAAGGTGAGTGGCCCCATTTCTGCTAATTCTAAAAACTGTTAGCGGACCACTTGACTCCCTCTAAATTTAGTTCCGCCAGCTGTACATCTAACATTTTTCCGCCGATTTTAAGTGAATGAAGTATAATGGTGAAAAACATTTGTAAACCCTAAAATCATATTTTTTTTGTTCATGCTGTTGGTCGACTGCTTGTAAACACAAGATGTGGTTGGTCAATAACTTGTCGGATTTAAAGTAGTCTGGATTGAATAGGGTCGAGTATCGTTTCAATTTTATCGATTCCGGTTCTGTTTATTAATTCTGGTTCTTATCAATTTCCCATTTTGATTCCCTAGTAGTTCAAAAGAAGAGGACAAATTTTTAATCAAATATATCATTATTCTTTTGTGCATTCAGAATGGGAGTAAAACTGAAGAGCATTCAGTGCAGTGCACAACACCTGCCTGCAAGTCATTCACAAATTCCTTTCAGTTTAATGCACAGAGAGCTATAACCTAAGTATGTCACTGTTAGTGTTGAATTGCCTCTACCTGGGCAAACAGTTGTGCTCATGAATATGAATGATGTTAACCTAGGGAACTCCCCTTACCCAAATCAGCCTGTCACAGGGTCTGTCTAGTACTGAATGTCAGTGTGAAATTATACGACGTACACGGTGTACATCAAGACTTGGTCCAGGTGCCGAAATAAAACATATTAGTATCTGTTGAAAGCAATACAAATTGTAAGTATAGCAGAATGGAGAAATCAAGAAGTGTTTTAGCATCATTAAGGTTTTTGTCTTCATTCACTTACGTTTAGCCCAGACTACCATAAATCCAGTAAGTTATCTGGCTAAGCAAAGAATAGTGCTTCGTGATACAGGCCCCCGGTTGTATTTGTATTTGAGCTGTAGACAAACAGAGCTGAGACTCCTCTTCCTAGGTAAACATACGGGTAAACGGCGCCGTTTCTGTATTCCCCGAGCAGCTTGACTGAAGGCAAAATGTCGTCATGGGCCACTTGTGAAATAGGGCTTCTCCAACATGTATGCTTATATCTTGCCAATGATATATCACTGATAGAAAATTTCAGCACAGATTTATCCCGGAGACTATAGACTCCAACGATACCCAATTGGGTAAGTCCTAAATATCTCCTGGTAATCACTGCAGTCCAACAGCTGGAACTTCAGTATTAAATAGGCAGTTGTTGGAGCTAACGTTTTGGTTAGCTGTGCCCACCACTGATACTAATTTATTACTCTCACTGAAAAATGGATTACTAAGTGCTGCATCAACAGATACGTTCAAAGGCTGAATTAGCATGCAGCGAACTCATGCCGAACGGCCACAGAAAACATCGTGATAGTGCCAGAGCCGAGAAGCTGAGGATGCAGAGTCATCCGTTCTGGCATAAATGGGGCCAGAGAGCAACTGCTGGAAGGTGATTCTGCAGCTGGCTGCTGGAGCTGAGCTGCTGTGGACGACCCTCAGAGAGCAGGAACGCCGCTGCTCTCCTGTGCATTGGGGCAGGGCCCTTCCAGCAGATGCACTCTCTGCTCCCCCCAGGGAGTTTGTCTTCAAATGCATTTTCCAACTTTGCGCATTCATTTCTTTCTTTCTTTCTTTCTTTTTATGTGTCTGACCTTGCTTTGTTGCTTGTGTGTGTGTCTGTGTGTGTTGCAGGTGCTGAGAATGAATCAGAAGCAGACTTAGATGAGCGGGGTGACTTGATCCAGTTCTACAACTCTGTCTATGTGCTGAGGATGAAGGGTTTCGCGGTTAAATACGCCGTCCCCAGCGCTGACGGCAGGGTAGGGCTACCAGACTGGGGGTTTCTTGTCCGTGTTAAATTTGGCGGTACATTCTCATTATTGATGTTCTACACAGTCGCGTCCATCTTAAACTGCCTTTCTTCCTGTGTATCGATTCTTCCCCCTCATTCCGTGATGGTGTCCTTCCACAGATTTTAAAATGAGCGTTCGATCTGCCCTTTCGGCTTACATATGTTAGCACTAACCTTTTGTCTCGTAAAAGCCGATGGCTGCATCAAAACCCACACAGTAGCAAGCCTGCTGGCTCTGGCCTGGTAACCTTCGGGGCTGCCAATGTGAACGGTCCTCTCCCCTATTCAGGCAGAGGCTCCGCCTCTCTCCCCTTTCCCGTCTGTGAGGGCGCAGCCGCTGTCACCCTCGCCGTGTGTCCCAGAGGCATTTCATCTACGTGTCCCCACACAAGAATGGCTCCTGTATCACCCCCAGCTCTGCCTTCACCTACAAGTTCAACGGCAGCCCCTCTAAGGCAAGCCCCCTTCCTCTCGCCCTGTCATCCAGTATCTTTCTTTATATTGCCACCTATCAGGCTCAGACATAGACATGGGGCTTTGATTGGTTGTTCTGCTGTGATTGACAGCAAGTTGCAGTTCTGCCCACCGTGGGTCTCATGGCCATTCCGGCGTAGAGCAGTGTGCTCTGTTCCGTCAGTCTCCTGTCCATTGCAGTTTGGAGATCCAGCTAACCGCAGCTGTGCGGATGTCTAATGAGGAAACTGGACACGTCGCCTCTCTGTACTTAGCCCCTGCGCGTCTGGGCGCAGGCACCTGCCAAGAGAATAAAACGTAATTTGTTCCCCTTCCTACTGTGTTCAGGAGCTGAACGACATCAACAGGATGATCCGGCAAGGAGGTGTGAGCCGCAAGCGGGTCTTCACCATGGAGGGTGACTACCCCGACTCCCCGTCCAAGCGACCGTGCCAGGAGAGCAAGGACGTGCTGCTGAAACGCCTCCAGGACGTCGTGAGTGAGAGAGCTCACCACTGAACGCTCTCCCCGCTGCAGGCCACGCCCCCTGCTTGACTCTGGTTCTGAGGGAGGCGGTCCTCGGTCACCCAACGCCATCCCAGCATCAGCATTATGGATATACAGCACAGAACTGTACCCTTAATTGTAACTCGTAAGCACACAGGCCTGCCCAGAGATCTCATGATTTGTGCCTCTCCTCCCCCTCCAAAAAAAATTGAAAATCATTGTTGTGTTTTTAATGTAATATTTTTGTTTTGGTTATGAACCAAAAGTAGTGTCTTGGAATGGGTTTGGGAGGTGGGCTAATGGGTGAAGCCCAGTTCCTCCTCGGTGGCCTTTGCTGGAAGTGATTCTTGGGGCAGCTGCAGTTGGATGGTCTCTAGGCAGGTAACTGTGGGTTTATGCTGCTTTTAGCAACATTGTTTCTCTGTGTAGTATCTACACTTTTTCTCTCTTTTTTTTAATTATGTGGTTGAGCATTAATGCTGAGTTGTTCAGCTAAAAGTTTTGTTTATTTTTGCAGTCGTATGTTGTCATTGAAATATTCGCCGAACTTTTTTCTTTTAAATGATATTCAGATTTAATTTGGAACTTAAAAAGATGTTTGTTCTTATGTGATGTTTCGTATCTAATGGGACTTTGTGACCACTGATGCTGACACCTTTTTATGACATTTACTTTAAAACTCATAAGTACTCTGTGGGTTAATCGGTTTGTTCTTCAAATTGAAACAGAACATATCAGTAATTCGGTCCCGAATCAAACACAGCTTATTAACTGACCCTACGTAATACAGGAGAAGGGTTACTGGTTGTTAGAAAACATTCCCATTTAGGGAAATGCAAAATCCTGTTTAGTATCTTTTGTTAGCATTTTAATTATCTGGGTGTTGACTTTTATATTTTGTAAAGTAACAAATTAAGCTGAACTGGGAAAAATTGGAAGTAGCAATGAAATGGACACTTTCTGTAGCGCGGCCCGAAACCCAGAGCATGGGCTAAATTTTCCCCTTTTCTTTTACACATGTATGAAAATAAACTTTCATATTTTACTTATTTAATGATCTGCTTTTTGTCTTGGCTTTATGTGCCTGTTCACATTAATGCTCCATTTTAACATGTGCTTTCCTGGCAGGATAGGGCCCCGTACCCATATCCTGAAGGGCTATGGGTTTGAATATTGTGACTAGTAACCTTATCACCATTGGACCCCTGAGCATGACTCCTGAACCCCAGTTGCTACCAGGCTGCTGCTTAACCCTGCCTTCTGACCCCAGGCTTTCCTCTCCTGTATGTCACTTTGCACAGACTCATCTGTTAAGTGACTTTTAAACTCTTCTTGCTTTGATTCGGAGTTGCTGCTGTACACTTTTAAAATGCAGATTTTAGTTCATGAAAGTGGGATTTTGAAGATTATACAAATTCCTTCAGAGAGAAGCAAACCATTACTGCCAAAGAATGTGTTGTACACTGCTAGTGGCAGCAAATGAGGTAGGCTATTTGTTGAAATATCATCTTGTAGTTGCTTATTAAAGTGAAGTAAATCAAAGTGTCCACTAGATGGTGCTAAATGAACTGCAAATAATCCAAACAAGAAAAAGATCGCTTTCACCTTCAACAATTCTTTCAAGCAGTCTGTCTTTTTAACTGTTAATAATATAGCACTTGGAATCGAGCGGTAAGTGAGAGTTTTGGATAATGCGGCAGAGGTGGAGGTCCTTAAAAGTCCTGCTTTGGGTAGATGAGCATAGCTGAAATTTCAGTCCTACCTCGGGGTCTGAGTGAGCGGCTGAGTCACGGAATGAGGTCACAGCCCTGCGAAGGCTGGCCTGCCTGGCCCTCTGGGGATCAGAACCTGGGTTATGTGACATGAAGGAAAATACTTGCCTGTAATTGGGTTCATGGCCAGATAAAGGCTTCTTTTATTTTGAAAAATGATGTTAAGGGACTTCAACGTCTTGTAGTACGGAAATTATTTTTGTGTTCCGCAGTTGCTTAGCTCACATCCCTGAAACTGATCCATGTCTAGCTGTTTATTTGGAGAGGATTACATAAATTATACATACGCCTGAACAATTGCATTTTCTGCAGTTATACGGCCTTTTGTCAACGTTAAAATCTCACTTCATGAAATGCAGCCCCCTCCCACTCGCTGTTATTCACCGTATGCAATATCCCTGTGTTTTGTGAAGTGAAGGACCCCTCCCAAAGTGCCCAGCTGTCTGCCTGTGCTCCTGCTGTTGGATGATCATCTCCCTGACTGCAGGCAAGACGTAGCCGTTCATCACCGCAGCTGTCGCTCTGCGGCCAGTGGACAACACTCCTTTCTGGGGGAGGGCCTGGGAATTTCCGCCTTCGGCCTGCTCTGGATTCAAGTCAATGAGCCGGAACTCTTTCCACTTTGATGACCTGAATTTCTGCTGCCTCACCGTGCGAAGTTGTCCATTGTCTTTGGAAGTCAATGCAAAGTAAACAAACTCACCTCTGAGTGGTCCGAGTTTTTTTTTTTTTGTAGTCTGCCCAGAGATGGATGACGACAGCTTCGGTGCTGAGAAGTCACACATCTTTGAGCTGCTTCTGTCGTACCCCACAGGGATGCTGCATGGAGTCACAGGTGCTCTCCCTATAAGGGAAATTTAACTGGTGCATGGTTTGTGCAAAACCAAATTAGTGCGTTTTCACTGCAAAATGAAACCTCATTAATGTTCATAAGTCTTGAACAAAAAACTGCTTCTTCCTTGATCCATAGCAAACAGATCTTCCGAGATCAAAGCATGGAGTGTGGGGTGTAACCTCTGCTATTCCAGTGAAACGTACAGATGGTAGATGAATAAATTCTGTGTCTCAGTTAAGAAACACGCTAATTACATTTGCTCCATTGTATGCACATAAGCGAACTGACATGCACTCGTTCACAGGACATTTGACTTCTGTCTTCTTCCTGACTCTGAAGTTCCTGGTTCCCCAGAGGCCTCCCGTGAAATTATTGCACATTTGCCACTGCATTTCTGCTGTTATAATTTCATAGTTGATGTCATTTAAGGGTATTGAGCTCAGTCTGGTCCCTACCTCCCAGAATACTTAACAGGAAGGGAAAGGGAAGGACTACGAGCTCTTATGTCTTTACTGGAGCCTTGAGATCCCGTTGTCCCTCGTACAGGTGGTCACTTCGCTAGGTGCCTCCTATTATCTGCTCATCATTGGTTATCAGAGCTGCATCCCCAGGGCCGCAAGGCAATCCAGGAGATCAGAGGACATAAAATCCTGCGAAGCTGTATGTCGTGGGAGTTATTGATTTTTATCCCGAGCGCCTGCTCAAAGCAAGACAATGCTGGATTTAGGGCAGGTGTGATCTCTGAACTCTCTTCTATGGATGATGGTAGCAAGTTGCTGTTCTCGTTTCTTAATTCATCATTTCCTGTTTCATAGGGCAAAAATAGTTGTGTTGTAGTAGTACTGCTCCCTGTGTCACCAGCAGCCCTCATGGGTGGGGTCTGTGAGTGTGGCCCCAGGGACCCTACGACGAAATCGGGTTCCTGCTTAGAGCTGATGCCCCCAGGACCTCTGCACAATATCGTCTCACGCATCACACGGGAGGAGTGGCCTTTTTTGTTTACACCTTATGATCCTGACAATGCGAGCTGAAGACACCTGTCCATGACAACCTTCTCTCAGCCTGTTGCCTTGCCCTTGTTGGACAGAACTTGTATGAATTTCCACGCAGTCTATTCTCTCTGTGGGGAATTTTCAGTCAGGAAGATTCCGATTTCAGAAAGATTCAGTCCTAAAATGTACATTTTATTCAGGTAGGAACTGATATTCACGTTCTTAGATATTAAAAATCACATTTTTAGCTTAACTTTCGCGATTTGTTAAAATTTAGTTTGCATTCGTAAATACAGACGCCCCTCTACTTACGAACTTTCAGACATACGAACGAAGAGGATTGTAAGTTCAAATTATGTTCGTTGGGCTCCCATTTCCTGTCCGCAACATCAATTTTTTTTTCTGCACGCCAATTCCGCCCAGTACGACTTCTGGCCGCTACTCCCGTCACACAGCAGCTTAACGTGCGTACTCCCAGCATACTAATTCATTGTACTTGTGTATACCGTTAAAATTATGTTGACTAACGACTTACAAACATTTCAAATTACGAACGACCGTTTGAAACGTAACTCATAAGTAAAGGAGCGTCTGTATAAACGCTCCCTAGGTTACGATGGGTTGCATTCCGATAAACCTGTCTTAAGGTGAAAATATCGTATTGCATTTGCATTTTAATATAGTACACCTAACCTAACAAACCTCATAGCCTAGTCTGCCTTAAACATGCTTAGAACACTTCCATTAACCTACAGTTAGGTAAAACCATTTACACAAAGTCTATTTTATAATAAATTGTTGAATCATCATACCTGTCATAAAGCCGAAATATCATAACAAAGACCATCGTAACCTGGGGAGCATCTGTATATTTTTCTTTTCGATACAGTGCTTTGAAATGAATATTAGAAAAAAAAAATGCAATGCACTAGTGCCATCACCTGCATGCCTGCAAGTCGAGCTTAGCGCATAACCGCTCTACGTCGAAGGAACTGAACAGCGTCGTTGGCATGAGAGGAAGAAAAAAAAAAGCAGGCATCACTCTCTTGACTCCCCGAGGCGAGTTATAGCAACTCTCAGCAGGTCAGGGGACTACGCTGGTTTTTCACTTGTATTCACCTTAGATAAGAACACAGGGGCCTTGCTGGCGAAGGCGCCTTGTACCTCCTATGTATAATGTTGTTTTTTTCCGTAATGGAGCTGTTGGTAGAAAATGTGGCAGAAATGTGGCCCCTGAGGGAAGCATCTCTGCAGCCCGCAGTCAGCCGCAGCACCCACTGCTATGGGGAAATGAGGTTCTTTCTCCCTGCCGTGATGCCACCCCGCTTTATCACCAGTTAACTGCTCCCATGGGCCGGCTAGGCTTCAATAATTCACAGCCAAGGGACAGAGGATGGGGTCGGGGGGGGCTCCAGTTTTATGTAAATGCATGTCTGTCCGCAGTGCTAGAATCTCAGGGCCAAGGCGGATGGGTGAGTGAGACAAGCAGTACCCATGCTGCTGTGCCAGCTGCCCTGTGCCAGCTTGGGCGCCTTGTTAGCGCGCCCCGCTTTTTTTCACCTGTCTTGTTTACCTCTGCTGAGGAAATCGTTCGTTGGCCTCATTTGGACCCAGTCCTCTGAAAGGCTCACAACTGACGGGGATGATTATTTGGGCCATTTATTACTCCATCAGAGCAGAGTTCTAGTGGGAGGGGCAGAATCCGGCTATTTCTGTACTCTGCTAACTATCTGTGCCGCTGATCAAAAGGGAAAGATCTCGTCTGTGGGATTTTCCTGAGTGCTGTTTACGCCGCGCGGCTGTGGTATTATAATCGCACACACCACTGGTTACTCACTGGAGTAGGGAGTCCTTCACGCACAGTAATCATTCAAATCCAATCACCTGAACCCCCCCCCCCCCCCAAAGTTTCCCCCCTTCAGCACCGATTACCTGTAAAATATTTGGTTAAATACTTTTTCTTTTATTTTCTTACAGTGAGGAATGGCTTACTGAGCAGCACTGAGTGGCCACCCTGTTTCACTATAGCGCCCCAGGCAAGTTTCATCTGCCAAGTTCACTTTGTCGTGGACTGTGAGGGGTGGGGGGACACCAGCAGTTTGCTTAGTCGGTGCCCCTTCAGAAAATGATGCCCTAGTGGTTGCCACTGCCCCCCCATAACTGACAGTTTTGGTTATCATGATAGACAGGACATGAATGTTCTGTGGCTGTGTGTGTGTGTGTGTGTGTGTGTCTCTGTGTGATTGGGTATACCTATCCTTATGGGGACACAATGTCCCCATAACGTGATAAATATCCGTTTTTTTTCCCTTATGTGGACCGGTTTCCTGGTCCCCTTAAGAGAAAACTCTATTTTATAAAAATCGGTGACTGCTATGAAAAAATTAAAAATGCAAGAACTGTTGCATTTTGCTTGGTTACTTATGGTTATGGTTGTCATAGTTAGCGTTAGCATTTTTCCCATAGACGTGAATGAGCGGGCCCCATAAGGATAGGTAGACCCTGTGTGTGTGTGTGTGTGTGTGTGTGTGTGTGTGTGTGTGTGTGTGTGTGTGTGTGTGTGTGTGTGTGCATGCGTGCGCACACGCTGAGAGGACCCTCTCATTAGTCACTGGCTGTCATATACAGTAGTACATGTGCTCTGCAGCTTCATAAGAAGTTGGGGAGTGGGATGTTCCACAAATCAATGACAAGGCATTCTGTTTGAAGACACCCCTGCACCTCTTCTAATATCTAAAGGAATGAATGTTCATATATCTCACATTTCTGTTCACAGCTTATTGGTTTATGAAAACAGTTATGAAAACATTAGTGATCATAGAACCAATACCCAATTCTGTAAGTAGGTACAGTATATGGGCTATTGATTATCCACATATAGCATATGTATAGGTACATGATATTACAATCAATCTTCCATTGGAAGATGCCTTTATGAAGCAGGTAAGACGTCTCCAAAGAAGCGGGTTTTGACAATCTCTTGTGGTAATGCCAGGTAATCCTAATAAGACTTTTCACAGCTGTTGCTATTTGCATTTAGATTAAGTAAATTTACGGCTTCTGGAACGTGCCCCTGGCCCGTCCTTGTCACATTACAGTACCCTCATCCATGCCCTCGAAGAAATCCATTTACATACGTCCTTAAGTGACAGTCGCCATTCTCAGTGCTGTTCACGTCACGCTCGTCTCCGCGGCTGGCCGTGTGTTGCCCGCGATCCGTTCCCCCACTTTCGGGGGATTGTGTGCTATCAATGCGCCCCCCCCCCCCCTTTTTTTACATACCCAGCATGCTTCTAAGGATAAGGTTAGGCATCCCTTCAAAGTACATCACAGGTGATTTAGTTTCAATAGCTTTACTGCTTTGTAGTAGTACTTATGGTCTACTAATTTCCAACATGTCAAGTTAAGCAGCTAAGCTCCACGCATGACATGCCCTGCTCATGCCTACTAGCCCCCTCACCTTCACATTGTGCCTTTTTCCATTGTGTCTTCCCCTTTGAAGAGGACTCCACGTTCACAGGACACAGAACCCATATTACTGGCATTCATACTTGAGGTTGCTCCTCGCTAATCTGATTGACATCTTTATGGTGATTTTTTTTTCTCTCTCCACCATTTCTTCTGAGAGGTTGCTTGACTTCCTCCTGTTAGTCGAAGTTTATTTTCTTTATCTCGTATGTTCTGCTGAGCTGCACAGAACACCATCTGCCTTCTGAAATTTCGCCTTAATACATCTTTGTCAGAATCTCAAAGAGCAATTGGACGATGTATTTTTTTCCCCTTACACTTTCTTCATTTTAATTTCCTTAAAAACAATCCTAAAACCATTTTATAGCTTGCGTGATACAGGTGCCTTTTCAAAAACCACATTTCTCTCGTTTCCTGTTTTTGTTTCCTTTGATCTAAAACGCTCTCAATCAAGTTTCTGACATTTCCTCACACAGAATAAGGTTTTGAATTCTCATCGGTCCAGTTTTAAAGTTGGGCACTGCACTGAGATTGCTTTCCTGATTGTGGGTAAGCTGCAGTCTGCAAGAGCTGCATTTAGCTCATCTGTTCTCAATTTGATGGACCAATTTGCAACCTTTAACACGGCGAACTACTTCAACCCCCATGTTCACCTTCTCTCCACTTGGCATCAAGCAGATTGCTCTAAGATGGTTTGACTTTTAGTCTTCTAAGTATCTTGGGGAGCAGAGGTATCAAGTAACAACTGGGGTGCTTCAAGGTTTAGTCCTTGGCCTCCTCCTTTTTACCCAGTACCTTGCCTGTCAAGGTCCTATCATCCAGTCACAGATTTCTTCTACCACTCCTACACAGATAGCTTCCAACTCCTCCTGACTTTCCCTCCAGAGGATGCCACCATCTAGGCTTGGATTTCTCTCTGTCTCACCTCACCAGCAGCCTAAATTAGGGATCACCAACTCCAACTGAACCAAAGAGAGCAGGCTTCTTGTCTTCTCTGCCAGTCCAACCATTCAACACTCCATCACTGTCCAGTTTGATCATTGACGTTGCCAGGCATAATGTCTTAATGCAAGACAATCAGCTATCATCTGCTGTCCACATTTCAGCTATTTATCGGTCTTGCAGATTTGCTTCGTGTAAAAACAGGACGATCAGGCTTCATCAGAATACACAGCTCAGCATTTTTATCAGGCAAATACATTACTGTTGTTCTTTACGGACCGTGGTACCAGTATGTGAAACCACTACAGATGACTTAAAATGCGGCCACACATTTGGTAATTAATCAGCCAGAATACTTCCATGTTGCACCTCTCTACAGTCCTTCAAACGGGAACTGAAGTGTTGATTTTAACTAGCCTTTCTGATGTTGGATTCTGATGATTTTTTGTATAGCTTTTGCTCTACTGCAAACACTCATTACTAGTTACTCATTGGAAGTTCAGTCTAACAGTCCTTAAGCTGGCTCCTTGACAATGATATAGGCTTGTGATCTAGATCTGCCTCACATGTACAGTACTGTGCAAAAGTCTTAGGCAAGCAAAGAAAATGATGTTTAGATTATCCTCGGGTTGGTGTAAAACTATGATATGATGCCTGTCAAAGTGTGTCAGCTTAGCCACTTCAGAACCTCTGCTAAAATCATCCTAGTATTTGCAGCGACCGTCCAGTGCAGCCATGTATTTTTTGACTTGGCCACTAGCACACCTCATACAGCTAGTCAATCTCTCACTGACTTTTTAAACCAATGTATTGAGTTTCTTTTAATTTGCACATGTTCTAATGTTAAATTGTGTTTTTTGTTCTAAGCCAAAGTACACTTGGTACACAGATAAACAGCTTTAAACATTTCTTTGGACTGCCCAAGACTTTTGCACAGTGCTGTACATCACTTTGAAATAGATCTGCCAAATAAAAGAACGTACAGTAAACGTAAAATTCGGCTTGTGTGCAGCTTTGGTGAGGAGGCTAACTCTGATGCTAATGGCGTTGTTTGCTGATGAAGTTTTGTAGCACTAAGGACCCATCAAAAGCACAGCCTTCATCATCACAGATGCCTGAGCATCTTGCGGCTTAAAATTTGGATGCAGACTCCATTCATTCTTATCCATATTTCTTCTTTATTCCAAACCTGACTTTATCCAATCCGTCATTAACTCCTCAGACTTGATTCTCTCCAATGCAGATTGACTCTTTTTCATGAAAATCTGACCTTCTCTGGCTGCAGACCTGACCCTTTCAAAGGCATTTGAGGCATTTAAAATGCTTTATTTGACTGTTTTTATTCCTGTTGTAGGCTTCTAATGCACATATTTCCCATGAGCATCCTTGCCTCAGACTGTGCTTGTGGGCTCGTTTCTGCCTTTGATACGCAGAAGGAGAACTCAGTCAAATCATCACTCAAAACAGTTCAGCTTTGTAGCCCGTGGTTCCATTAATAATCATGTATATCAGTTCAGATCGATCGTCACACAGAAGCTGTAGTAGATGGACGAGTCTCTTTTCTGTGTTATCTGAAGTCCTGGGCAGTATGAAACTCGATTTACAGCCACTGCTTTTAATTAAAAAGTACCCCAAGCTCAATTTGAAATATTACAAATAATATTGTGCTTTTCCAGGCTGGATAAATTCATTCTCTGATCCGCTGATTACCGAAAAAGAAAGTCAAGATGCTGAGAATTACCGCGGATAAGCTCTGATCCTGCCGTCAGCGGAGGCTTTCGGCCAGGGACGAGCGCGTGGGCAGGAACACCGGTCTCAGAACAGACTGCGTTCTTTTCTGGCCGAGCATCTGCTTGTCCCAAGGTAAACCCTGTAGGGAGGGAGGTTGGAGGAAGGGCAGTTAATTCAATCGCAAGCTTTCACGACTGTATAGGACTCAGGGAAGTGACCAGGCCTTCTGAACAATGTTCAGTGTCTGTGTGCTTTTTTTAAAGAGAGTGCCTTGTGATTACCTTGTGATGATGTAAGTGTGAGTTAGTATACTCATATAGTTAGATTATGGAGTTCATTTGAATTTGGAAAACAATGAAATGTATTTAACATTTTGATATTTTTACAGCATGTGTCACTGTGCAGGGAGCTATCAACGCTTTTTAAATGATTGAGTAAAAAAAAATAAATAAAAAATGTGGTAATTCCACACATGACCACAAGAGGCCTGGCCCAACATTGGAGCATTTAAGTGAATGGAGTATTTGGGGTGGTTTAATTAAGGCAAAGTCATCATTAATTAATTTCCGAAAGATAAATGTAGCGAAAATTCATTTTTCTTCAGAATTAGATTCTGTAATATCCCCGGAGGCACAGAGGGGGGGGGGGTGACGAGCAGTCGCTGTCTTGTAAATGCCAAGGGGAATCACACGGCTACATGGTTAGCTTTCCAAAAATCCCATTACTGACAAAGTCTAAAATCATTTATTTCAATAATCTTCCTGTATCATTCAACTTTTAATCCTCCTCTGATCCATTATTGCCATTTAGACCCCTACCCACCATGGCCAGGAAACTGTACAGTAAAGGAAGTACAGAAGCAGCCCTGCCTGTTTATCTGAAAGCCCACTGCGCCTCACAGGGGCCTTGGGGGGACTCCGCGGGTTCGGATATTGTGCCTGTGATCAGAAGGTCGCTGGTTCAAATCACAGAGTCAGAATAGTGATTTCAGCATCGAGCACTTGAACGAGGCCCTTCACCCCCAACTGCTCCAGGGTCTGTCAGGCGCTGATTTCAATTATGTGTCACTTTGGATAAAAGCATCTGCTAAAATCGATAAATTGTAATTGGGTCGCGGCATTCCTCACGGAATCGACTCTGATGCTATTTTTCGCCAAGGCCATCATCAGCCCTGGTCCTGTATTGCTGCTTCTCACTCCTCTCGAACCACAGCATTGAAATGCAGGGCTGTATATTGGGGGGAGAATGTGTGAGGGGGCGGGTGCGGGGGTGGCTAGCGGCAGGAGATGGACTGCCTGACGCAGACATTTTAATCAGGGAGCGCTTGATACAAATCCGTAAATAAATAAAAAATGGTGGATGGATGTCCCTCTTTTGTAAAGCAAGGCTGATAGGCCCTGGCGTCCAGTCGTCAGTCAAACGTGGGACTGTAGCCTGAGCACCCCTGCTGGGAGGGGGGCACATGATTGTGAGCACCCCCGAGGGAAGGGGCCAAATAATGGTGAGCACTCCCCAAGGGGAGGGGGCAAATGTTGGTGAGTGCCCTCGTGAGGAGCAAGTGACAACCCACCCCCTGTGACGCCCGCTCCGTCCGCTCCTCGTGTGTGCCACGCCCCCTAATTACCCACGTGTGATTTCCTGATCGTGCCCAGTCGTGTCTTGTTTCCTGCTGCCTTGTTTAACGTATTTAAGTTCCTGATTTATACTAACCCGTGTCTGTCATTGATGTTAGTTGGCGTCTTCTGTTCCCTGCCCCGGATCCCCTGAATAAACCCCTGTTTGCCCTGATTACGGCTTGTCTGCCCGTTTCTGCCTGCTCGCCCGCCCGATCGCCGCTCTGCCCGCGCCGAGCGTGACAGAATGACAGACCACAACAAGGCTGCATACATCTCCGAGGAGGAGTACTTCCGCCTCGGAGAACAGGTAGCGTACTGGAGATCCCAACCCGGTATCACTGAGGATCGTCCAGCGTGGAGCCTCGTCCGCTGGTGTGAGAGGACCCTCGGCCAGCTAGCCCTCGACCTAGAAGCCCGCTTGGCCGAGGAGCTGCACGAGGGTCTCCTGCGGATAGCTCAGCTCCGGACCAAGCGCTCCGTCGCTCCCAGCGAGCGGGGACCAGTCCTTCCGCCGTCCGCATTGGCGGACATAGCTCCACCTCCCGCCGCTACCAAGAGCCGGAGGAGGAGACGGAAGGAACCGGCGATCGCCCCGACGATCGCCTTAAGGGCATGTGCCCTCATCCCGGCGGCCCTCCCGGAGGAGGATCGGGATATCTCCCCAATCGCCCGGATGGTCCCTAGCTCTGCTAGGCTGTCTCCCCAGGCAGCCTTTCCTGTCCGGAGAGCACCGGTCCCGGCTACGCCGTCGGAACGGCCGCCGCCGCCCGCGGACCCCGCTCCCGTGCAGCCGCCATTACCGGCGGACCCCGCTCCCGTGCAGCCGCCATTACCGGCGGACCCCGCTCCCGTGCAGCCGCCATTACCGGCGGACCCCGCTCCCGTGCGGTCGCCGCTGCCTGCGCAGCCGCCTTCGCCCGCGGATCCCTATCCCGTGCGGCCTTCGCCGCCTGCTGCAGCTCCCGGGCAGGCGCCCCCACTGCAGCAACCTGCTGCAGCTCCCGGGCAGGCGCCCCCACTGCAGCAACCTGCTGCAGCTCCCGGGCAGGCGCCCCCACTGCAGCAAGCTCCTGTTCCTGACCGCGCTCCTGTTCCTGTCCCGGCGCCCCCTTCGCCTGCTGCAGCTCCCGGGCAGGCGCCCCCACTGCAGCAACCTGCAGCTCCCGGGCAGGCGCCCCCACTGCAGCAAGCTCCTGTTCCTGACCGCGCTCCTGTTCCTGTTCCGGCGCCCCCTCTGCAGCCGCCTGCTGCAGCTCCCGGGCAGGCGCCCCCACTGCAGCAACCTGCAGCTCCCGGGCAGGCGCCCCCTCTGCAGCCAGCTCCTGTTCCTGACCGCGCTCCTGTTCCTGTCCCGGCGCCCCCTCCGCCTGCAGCAGCTCCCGAGGCGCCCCGAATGACTTTACTGCCTGTCCCTGGCCCCGCTCCTGTAACCCCTTGTCCCTCGTCCCGGCCACGTCGACCCCGACCTAGGGTCGGCCTGTCTGTGTCCCGCAAGGGGAGGGGACACAGACGCAGGGCTGGGGTCCCGCCCGCCCTGCCCCCTGGCTCGCCCTGCCTCGCCTGCGCTGGGGCTCGGTTGGCACCTGCGGGTCCTGGCCCTCCGGGTCGGCTGTCGCCTGCGGGTCCCTCTCCGGTGCCTCGTCGCCCTGCCTCGCTCCCCCCTCCGGTGCCTGGTCGGTCGCCGGCGGGCTCCCCGACGGCGGCTCCTCGGTTGCCTGCGGGGCCCCTACCTCCGGCCCTCCACCGGACGTCGCCGCCTGCTGCGGCTCCCCCCTCCTCCGGGCCTTCGCCGTGGGCCCCTCCTGCTCCCTCGTCCCCTTCCCCGGTGCTCCCTCCTGCTCCCTCCCTGGCCCCTCCGCGGGTCCCTCGCCCTGTCTCCTCGGCCCCTTCTCGGTCCCCTCCGGCTCCGGCCTCCCGGCCACCTGCGGCCCCTCCGGTCGCCCCCCGTCGCCCGCTGGGGCTCCCACGGGCTCCCCTTTGTTCCCCCGCCTTCTCTCCCTTCTCTCCTGCCCTGGTCCCTCCTTCGTTTGCTTCCCCTTTCTTTGTCCCGCCTGTCTCTGCTCCCCCTCGCTTTGTTCCTCCCGTCTCTGCTCCTCGTCCTCCTCTGTTCCCTTCGTTCACTCCTGGTCCTTTTGTTCCTCCTGTTCCCGCTGTTTCTCCCTTCCTGGTCTGTCTGTCGGCCTTTCCTGTCTTGTGTGGTGTCCTGTCCTGGCTCCTGCCTCTTTGTTTTGCCTGTCTGTCTTGTTCCCTGTTCCCCGTTGATTTTTTTGCTCTTGTCTTTCAGGTTCTGGTTTCCCGGTCTCGTCCCGTCCTTCGCCTCCTCCCGGGCGCGCCCGGTGTAGCGCGCCTTTGGGGGGGGGTTCTGTCATGCCCGGCTCGTCCGCTCCTCGTGTGTGCCACGCCCCCTAATTACCCACGTGTGAGTTCCTGATCGTGCCCAGTCGTGTCTTGTTTCCTGCTGCCTTGTTTAACGTATTTAAGTTCCTGATTTATACTAACCCGTGTCTGTCATTGATGTTAGTTGGCGTCTTCTGTTCCCTGCCCCGGATCCCCTGAATAAACCCCTGTTTGCCCTGATTACGGCTTGTCTGCCCGTTTCTGCCTGCTCGCCCGCCCGATCGCCGCTCTGCCCGCGCCGAGCGTGACACCCCCCCCCCCCCCCAGATACTTTTTGTGTAATTATATTCACAATTAACAACATTAGTTAGTGAGCTATCAATGTCATCGTTAAAATTAGTGATATAAAGTAATTCATACAAACAAGCATCATGAATGCAAATGTTTCCTATTACAAACATCAATACTAATTTAATGGAATACATCATAAAATATTTTTTCATTGATCAATTAGATGTGAAACAATGGACAGATGAGAATGGCCATATTTATAGTATGTAATAGTATATTTATAGTAATTAGTCACAAAAATGTCACCGGGGCCCCCCCCTGGAGCCAGGCCTGGGGGTGGGGCTCGATGGCGAGCGCCTGGCGGCCAGGCCTACACCCATGGGGCCTGGTCGGGCGCAGCCCGAACAAGGCACGTGGGTCCCCCCTCCAATGGGCTCACCACCCATGGGAGGGGCCATAGGGGTCGGGTGCGAGGTGATCTGGGCGGCGGCCAAAGGCGGGGACCTTGGCGGTCCGATCCTCGGCTGCAGAAGCTAGCTCTAGGGACATGGAATGTCACCTCTCTGATGGGGAAAGAGCCTGAGCTGGTGCGCGAGGTTGTGAAGTTCCGGCTAGATATAGTCGGACTCACCTCGACGCACGGCTTGGGCTCTGGAACCAGTCTCCTTGAGGGGGGTTGGACCCTTTTCCACTCTGGAGTTGCCCGAGGGGAGAGGCGCCGAGCGGGCGTGGGCATACTTATTGCCCCCAGGCTGGGCGCCTGTACATTGGGGTTTACCGCAGTGGACGAGAGGGTAGCCTCCCTCCGCCTTCGGGTGGGGGGACGGGTCCTGACTGTTGTTTGCGCTTATGCGCCAAACAGCAGTTCGGAATACCCACCCTTTTTGGAGTCCTTGGAAGGGGTGTTGGAGAGCGCTCCTCCTGGGGACTCCCTTGTTCTGCTGGGGGACTTCAATGCTCACGTGGGCAGCGACAGTGAGACCTGGAGGGGCGTGATTGGGAGGAACGGCCCCCCCGATCTGAACCCGAGCGGTGTTTTGTTATTGGACTTCTGTGCTCGTCACGGACTGTCCATAATGAACACCATGTTCAAGCATAAGGGTGTCCATATGTGCACTTGGCACCAGGACACCCTAGGCCGCAGTTCGATGATCGACTTTGTAGTCGTGTCGTCGGACTTGCGGCCGCATGTTTTGGACACTCGGGTGAAGAGAGGGGCGGAGCTGTCAACCGATCACTACCTGGTGGTGGGTTGGCTCCGCTGGTGGGGGAGGAAGCCGGCCAGGCCTGGCAGGCCCAAGCGTATAGTGAGGGTCTGCTGGGAACGTCTGGCGGAATCCCCTGTCAGGGAGAGTTTCAACTCCTACCTCCAGCAGAACTTCTCCCATATCCCGGGGGAGGCGGGGAACATTGAGTCCGAATGGGCCATGTTCCGTGCCTCCATTGTGGAGGCGGCTGACCGGAGCTGCGGCCGCAAGGTGGTCGGTGCCTGTCGCGGCGGTAATCCCCGAACCCGCTGGTGGACACCGGTGGTAAGGGATGCCGTCAAGCGGAAGAAGGAGTCTTATCGGGCCTTTCTGGCCTGTGGGACTCCAGACGCAGCTGACGGCTACCGGCAGGCCAAGCGGAATGCGGCTTTGGCGGTCGCTGAGGCAAAAACTCGGGTGTGGGAGGAGTTTGGTGAGGCCATGGAGAACGACTTCCGGACGGCTTCGAGGAGATTCTGGTCCACCATCCGGCGGCTCCGGGCGGGAAAGCGGTGCAGCATCGACACTATTTATGGTGGGGATGGTGCGCTGCTGACCTCAGCTCGGGACGTTTTGGGTCGGTGGAGGGAGTACTTCGAAGACCTCCTCAATCCCACCGACACGCCTTCCAATATGGAA
The DNA here is from genome assembly GCF_023856365.1 of Brienomyrus brachyistius. NCBI lineage: Eukaryota > Metazoa > Chordata > Actinopteri > Osteoglossiformes > Mormyridae > Brienomyrus > Brienomyrus brachyistius. Next base: position 646,001 of record NC_064540.1, read on the forward strand.
GCAGAGTGTGGGGACTTGGGGGTGGACTCGCCTATCTCGGGGGTGGAGGTCGCTGAGGTGGTCAAAAAGCTCCTCGGTGGCCGGGCCCCGGGGGTGGACGAGATTCGCCCAGAGTTCCTCAAGGCTCTGGATGCTGCGGGGCTGTCCTGGTTGACACGCATCTGCAGCATCGCGTGGACATCGGGGGCAGTACCTCTGGACTGGCAGACCGGGGTGGTGGTCCCCCTCTTTAAGAAGGGGGACCGGAGGGTGTGCTCCAACTACAGGGGGATCACACTCCTCAGCCTCCCTGGTAAGGTCTATTCGGGGGTCCTGGAAAGGAGGGTCCGCCGGATTGTCGAACCTCGGATTCAGGAGGAGCAGTGTGGTTTTCGCCCTGGCCGTGGAACAGTGGACCAGCTCTATACTCTCAGCAGGGTTCTGGAGGGTTCATGGGAGTTTGCCCGACCAGTCTACATGTGTTTTGTGGACTTGGAAAAGGCATTCGACCGTGTCCCTCGTGGGGTCCTGTGGGGAGTGCTCCGGGAGTATGAGGTACCGGGCTCCCTTTTAAGGGCGGTTCGGTCCCTGTATGACCGGTGCCAGAGTTTGGTCCGCATGGGCGGCAATAAGTCGGACTCGTTTCCGGTGAGGGTTGGACTCCGTCAGGGCTGCCCTTTGTCACCGATTCTGTTCATAGTTTTTATGGACAGAATTTCTAGGCGCAGCCAGGGCGTTGAGGGCGTCCGGTTCGGTGACCTCAGGATTAGGTCTCTGCTTTTTGCGGATGATGTGGTTCTGTTGGCCTCATCGAGCCGTGACCTTCAGCTCTCACTGGAGCAGTTCGCAGCCGAGTGCGAAGCGGCTGGGATGAGAATCAGCACCTCCAAATCCGAGACCATGGTTCTCAGCCGGAAAAGGGTAGAGTGCTCTCTCCGGGTTGGGGATGGGGTCCTCCCCCAAGTGGAGGAGTTTAAGTATCTCGGGATCTTGTTCACGAGTGGGGGAACGATGGAGCGGGAGATCGACAGGCGGATCGGTGCGGCGTCAGCAGTCATGCGGGCGCTGCATCGGTCTGTCATGGTGAAGAGAGAGCTGAGCCAAAAGGCGAAGCTCTCGATTTACCAGTCGATCTACGTTCCTACCCTCACCTATGGTCATGAGCTTTGGGTAGTGACCGAAAGAACGAGATCGCGGGTACAAGCGGCCGAAATGAGTTTCCTCCGCAGGGTGGCTGGGCTCTCCCTTAGAGATAGGGTGAGGAGCTCAGTCATTCGGGAGGGACTCAGAGTAGAGCCGCTGCTCCTCCGCATCGAGAGGAGCCAGATGAGGTGGCTCGGGCATCTGATCAGGATGCCTCCGGGACGCCTCCCTGGGGAGGTATTCCGGGCATGTCCCACTGGGAGGAGGCCCCGGGGAAGACCCAGGACACGCTGGAGAGACTATGTCTCTCGGCTGGCCTGGGAACGCCTCGGGGTCCCCCCAGAGGAGCTAGACGAAGTGGCCGGGGAGAGGGAAGTCTGGGTCTCCCTGCTGAGGCTGCTGCCCCCGCGACCCGACTCCGGATTAAGCGGGAGATAATGGATGGATGGATGGATAGTCACAAAAATCTAAAAGTGGACATACAGAGTTTTCATCAGACGCCGACAAGGCAAAACCTGCATATCAAGCTATAAATCAAGCTGTATGACAAATTTGAATTTAAGAAGAAGTTTAACTTCATGTCCTCATTTCCTATGAGAATGGCCAAAATTCCTCAGCACACTGTAGGTCGAATGTGAGAATGCGATCGCATTCTGACCCGATCGCATTCCATACAACTTGCAAATTGCCTGCTGGTGATCCTCCATTCTGGATGTAGCAGAAGCAGCCGATTGCTTGGATTGAAATCCATCTGACTCGGTAGTCCAACCTGACTGTAACCTCATGGCACGGAATGCTATCCCCCTGAACGATGCCATTCGCTTGTGGGAATGCTGCCGCTGTGGAGGAGTGTGTCCGGCTGCTGATGGTACTTAGATGTCCAGAGGCGTTTACACATCAAGGGCTGCAGACGCATAGCATCCGCTGCTAACCTGCGCGGCCCACAAATGGCAGGATACATCTGCGGATCCATGCGGTTTGGATTATATCCTGCTTCTGCCCGGTGGCGTGAAACAGCAGGAAACCAGATTCACCACAGCAACCTGTGTTGCTCCAGTCCTCCTAATTCACTGCAACCTCATACCTTATTATTTTTTTAATCAACAAGAGAATAGCAGCTGCTAGATACAGTATCTAACAAATTTTGTTAGAATGTTACCCGTTTTCCTCAATCCATGACAGAAGGCTTTGTAACACAATGGAAGGTTAATAAACTTGGAATTTCTTTAAGCTAACCAGCTTGACCAACCAAAACCTTCCCAGTACTGGTTAGCTGCAGTGGTATGGATGGTTAACACCTTCCTCAATCACCGTGATTATCTAGATTTGACTGCATTCACTTAACATGGGACAGTGACTGGCATATCAGCTGAAGAGATGGCGCTACAGAGCTCACAGCAGAAGAGCAAATAATCATCGCAAACAGAAGAATTTTGATAGATCCTCACTAGAAAAAATGACACAGAGAAGCGTTGCTAAAAAATCGCTGACCGCATATTTCCATGGCTTTCAGCGTGGGAGGAGACACTGTGAGGCATCTTTACAAAAGGAGTCCAGAGACTGAAATAGAATTTAAAAAGCTACAAAACACAAAAATTAAACTTGGAATTGAAAAACCTGAACACGACAAACAAGTATAGCATTTACAGTCGCTTGCCATTGTGTAACCTGCATATTGAAGGAATTTGCATATTGAAAAAGATTAATGATATTTTCTTTTTCAGAAAAGACAAAATGCAGAGCTCTGGAAAATGTGGAGGGAATAAATTAAATGGTTTAATTAAAAAAAATCATGCTTGGGGGAGGGTCATTAACTAAAAAACTACTCTGTAATGCAGTGTCTGACATCTCTGCCACTAGGGGGTGTCTGTGATAATCAGCTCCACAACACCGGCGTTGGACAGGAAGTGGTGTTTTCCTGTAGGGAGAACCCTGAGTAAATAAAAGTAGCTGAATCTTCAGAATGTCAAAGGTCAATCCTATTCTGACCAATGTTTTTGCAAGTGTGGCATTGAAATGGGTCTGAGATGCAGGTGTTGGGTTGGATTAGCAGGTCATCGGGTCTGGATAGCAGACATACCTTCTGTCCCCAGCTACGGAAGTGTCCTGAAAAAAACATCATAAACCAAGAACATGCAGTAAGCAGTTGTAGGGGAAAGTTGTGATAGACTGTCATATGCTTCACAGCTCCTGTTTCCAGCTGTAGGGCATTACACAATGCAGCCTCCTTCGAAATTATAAGGTACGGACAAACACAGACCATTTGACATCATTATTTAGCTCTGATGGTCACAGGGCAGAAATACATATTAATATTAGATAGATGTATGTATGTATGGATGGATGGATGTATTGATTGATATATACTTTATTAATGCCCGATGTGGAATTTATGGTTTCCCATTAGAATGTAACCATACATAACGCAAGTTGATCCCGTATCCTACACAAATATATTCTGCTCCAAAATGGAATGTTTATTTCTGCACTTAAACCCTGATTCTTTGGACAGATATCCTGATCACATGGTCAGCCTCATGTTCTCCTGAAGATGCCCTAAACCAGGGCTGGCCAATCTTATCCGAAAAGGGCCGGTGCGTATGCGGATTTTCACTGCAACTCCCTAATGAGGTCACTAATTAGAGGACTGATTGGCTGAAGAGTTCTCACACCTGGGTTTGAACAGTTGACCCAAAGGTTATACCAAAAACCTGCATACACACCGGCCCTTTGCGGATAAGATCGGCCACCCCTGCCCTAAGTGCTGTCTGTGTACTGCCCTGGGGAAACCTGCAGGGTCCGTGTACATGACTGAATATCGTATCAGTGAATATGAGGCGCACATAAGTGATGAATGCCAGATTAGAACATAGGCGTTATTCTATAGGCTTCTCCACTATTCCTTAAAAACCGTCTTTGACTGAATGCACAGGCGAGTGGCTGGAACAACAACAAAGGTACTCAGGAGATTTCTGAGGGCGAGTTATACCTTGTGAATCTCCTGGCATGATGCGTTCTCTCTTAGGTCTTTCAGCATCCGTGACAGAATACATGCGCCCGTTCCAGGGTACGGCAGTGCAATGCATGCAGCTCCAGTGAGTTGCACTGTGGACATAAGGACAGAGTAGCCTGCAGAAAAATATGAGGGAACTCTGTGCCCAGTGCCAGCCCCCTGCAGGCAAACTTCACTGCCCAGTTTCTCTTAGTCTCAGAAGATGGGCATTGTAATGTTACCCAATGGGTTGACCAGCACTGTCTATAAATGAACAACCCCAGTTGTACCTACACAGTACAGAGTATCACACTCTCACCACCGCACTCACACCCCAAGTTCCTGACAATGAGGTAGCAGAATTTTTATGGTGCATAATACACTAAGCAACGATAATCCTTTTGTAAAATAAATCACACACATAAAATGAATACAGTTGCACATGTACAGCTCCATACTATTCCAATGCTTTCCTACATTTGTCCTTAACACACTTTAGTTTTACTTTGCTCTGATTATCTACGTTTATTCAGATAAATATTTACAGCTCTTTGATATTTTAGTGCCTGTTAGGAAAGTTTTACTATCTTAAGCTGCACTTTCTAGTTCAGAATCATCCATCCATCCACCCATTCATCCATGCCATGGTTGACAATAATTTCAAATAGTTTATCTTTAAATTACTGTAAAAATGATGAAAAAAAATGAGGCATCAGCGAACCACGTAACAAGTAATCAATGCTTAAGACTGAAGCATATCAAGAAAAATCTCACAAGAATAATCAGGAAGGCGCATGAAAGCTGTGACCAATCTATGCCTTGCAGTGATGGTGTTTTTCTTCGAGAGATAGGAGAGGAACTACAGACATCATCACAGGTCCATGCACTTAATTAGACTGACTGATTCCCGCCTCCGTACGCAAGCTATGCACATGCACGACGAGTAGCTTTGCAGAAAAGCCAATTATGAAATAGCTCTTAGTTATAAGATTTGACGTTAATTAAAAAAAAAAGTTTGTTGAAAGTGACATTTCACCGGTTGTGCACCCTCTACAAACGATGTATCAGAATAGTGTATTAATGATAGCATCTGCTATAAATAACATCATGTGATTATTTTATATCTGTGTGCATGTATATAAGTATATATGCATGTGTAGTGCCATTAAACCAGAAATAGCCATGTAATAGCAAGAATTTTCTTTTATTGCATTTCTTTATTTGGAACTGACAATACCAGCCATTTCCTAGCTTTTGTAATCATTCAAAAACAATGTTTATCTGATGAACAATAAAATCAATCACATATCACTCCTTGTCCTAATTTCTTGGCTTCTGGGATTAAGTGCTGTACAGACAGATGGGGTTTTTAGTGTGGCCGGGTGGAAGTGACTCTGGAGTCCCGAGAATGAGCAAAAATGCGTTGCGGTTCCATGAGGCTGCAGCGAGGAAATGAAGGGGAGTGTGACATCCGGTCAGTCAGGCAGGCAGGACCCAAAGGAGATGCTGTTCAAGAGGTAAGACTGTGTGCCCTGTGCACCAGTACCAAGCTTCTGGAATTGTACCTTTACTGAAATCATCTAGGTGTTCTCCTTCATTATTTTCCATCAAGGAGTCGTGAAATAATGGGGAGTTTTTAAATGTAGGAGAAATATGAAAGAAACAATCTGAGACCTTGCTACGATATTGAATGTTTAGGAACAGCGCTTGATTGATTCCTGAGGCTGAGCCTATGTGCGCTTGAAGGCTGATGAGTTATCAAGCTCTTTGCTTTCTGTAAATAAATAAGAACTGAGCCAATGGAGGGAAAGTGTGTGTGGGGGGGGGGGGGGGGGTGGAACGTTCCTTTGGACAGCTCAAAAATGAGACTGCTGAGGTCAAAAGCAAGGTTGACGGCGAGTTTGCGGTGGGATGAATCACAGGCAGGGAGGAAAAACATCTCCTTTTTGGACAGGTTGAGTTGCAGATGGTGGTTAGTCATCCAGGTGGAGATATTGGCTAGGCATGATGTGATACGGGAAGAAACCTGTGTGGGACCACGGGAGGCAGGGAAATGGAGGCGGAATTGGGTGGCATCCAAGTACCAGCAGTAAAAAAATAAAAAAATTAGAGGACAGAACTGAGCCAAATGAAGGTTATATACAGCGACAAGTGAAGAGATCATTCCCTGCATGATTCCCTGCCACAGGTCGCCTGAGAATAACAGACACTGGCTTGTTGCAGTGCCTAGTATATGTTAACCTGAGCAACGGATTTCAGGAGAATCTGGTGGCTCAAGTGTCTGAATAGTGCAGTCATGTTTGGATGGATGAATAGACACTATGAGAGAGAGGGAAGAGTGAAAAGGCGACTAGAATAAAGAGATACTCAGCCGTGTGTCAACGTTTGGAATCGAGCTTGTATCAGCTGAGAAATGCATTCTGGGACTGAAAGGTAATAGGTTAGTTTAAGGACGGTTTTGTAAGACTTGAGTAGGAGGGCATGTGGTCTGTCATACTCCAGGTCATCAAGGCTACGGCACATTCGTGCTTTGCGGGAATGGACCTATCAGAAAGGGAGGTCTAAATGCCGGAGATGAAGAGAGGCTTCGTGACCGCGAAGAGGAGTCAGGAGCACAGCTGGCAGGCTGGCGGCAGACCTGCGACATGTTGTCGGAGATGAGCGCAGGAACGCCTGGTCAGGGTAACTGTCTGCTGACTCGGCATTCTATTGCTCAACTGTGCTGCACAGGCTTTCAGACAGAATGGTTAATGAGCACTTCTCCCAAATACACAATACGTTTCCCGTGAAGACGTGTCCCAGTGGCATTATCCAGTGACAACTAACAGTGCTGAGTGCAACATGCCAACTATCTATGCATGTTGGTTTCTGCCTATGCGAAGTAAACAGATGTTTACAATTGGAATAGACTCATTATATTTTATATGCACATAAATATTTATGCACCTTAGTATAGTATATAGGAAATATTTGGAATAATTTAGCATTTTTGGAGGACAGAGCTTTGAAGCATTGGAACGCCATTCTGAAGTGCTGACGTACACCTTGCATTATGGCTACTGCAGTCATTTTGTGAGTTTTGACATTATGCTTTCGGAACAACAGACCGTGTGGCGTGAAGCTCGATTACTGGATGACAGGGCCAGACAGCTGAGGCTGAGTCTGTTTCATCTTCATTATGGAGTACAAGATAACTGGCAGCTATGCAGCGTGCAAAACAAAATTAATTAAATGGACCCGCAGACTGAAGTAAGAGGTTTGACTTGATCCAGCCCATGAAAAAAAAATCTCCCTTTTGAGAGGTTAACATGTAACAAAAAAATGTGTCCTGGGACATAAACATATACATCCCAAAATTTGCAAGTATAAAATAACAGATGAATTATCTGTTCTTAAAAGTATCTTAAAAGTCCTTGTATTTGTTATGTTCCAGTGAGAAATTCTCACACTAGTTTTATATGTAAATAAGTCAAGTAAGCTTAAAATATGGTCTTGCTATGAAAAAATAATAAAACAGAATAAACTGAAAAAATCTGGCAGGTCTGTTCATTTGGTTTTGCTATATTTTTTATGGGAAGAAAAGAAATAACTTTATATTTCACTTTCTCTTTTAACGTCTGCCCCGAATGGCAGCGGCTTATGAGGAATATGAATGGTATTGACACACCCGTCCTGTAGGTTAAACACACACGTCTATGAAATCCAAGCTGTTCTGCAGCAGGCATGGTGGCTGTGCTGGTGCTGCTCTCTGTAATGATTATAATGATCACAGCTGTTTCAATGAGAGGCCTTCCCGCCGTGATAATGTCACTACCGATGAGAAACAAAGTGTGGCCACATAGCAGCAGGTCCAGGCTACCTCCGGATAATACATATTTTCTCTTCTCTATAGTTTCCAGGATTGACCTCACATAGTCTTCTTAGTAAATGAAAGACAGATTAAATGTAATTCTCCCCCAGATGTGTGTTGCATCTGATTTTTCCCTGAAGTGCAAAGGTACACCATTCCGTCCGTCCGTCTGACTATCATCATTTCACTGTGATCAGTAGGTGACACACAAGACACTATCGTGCATAAAGTATCTAACTGTAATATGGCAAACGGCTTCCACTGAATTGGCTTTCACATAACATTTATGTAATTCCTTCTATATCTTCTTTTTGTCTTTATGTTGTCACATAAGATTCAAAATATTATTGAACTTCATCTAGTAATGCAGTAGCAGGTATCTGAATGTGATCAGGTTTTCTTGAGCATTAATTGTGGTATGAATTCTCTATCCTTCCCCTGTAGCATGTCTGTTTGCCGCGTTGAAATCATCTCTATCTTGGCATCAAACTATTATTTTACGTCTGTCAAAGTGTGTCAGTTTAGCTATTTTAAAATCTCTCATTAAGTCACCCTAGTATTTACAGTAATTATCCAATATACCTCTGTGCTTGTTCTGTACCGACTGTACCTAACCTGTTTGGCTAATGAATACCCCACAAAGTTAACTAAGTTAATTAATTCAGTGAGCTGGTGGTGAAATTCAATAAATACTTGGAACGGCTGAGATGTCCCTGAATAGAGGTTTGGGAACTGAAGCGGTGTTCATCTAGCCATTCATCTATATATCAAAATCTTTTTGGAGAACAAAAGAAATTCCTGTTATTTCTTACTGTGCTACCACTCCTTTGCATATATTCAAATGTTAATTATGTTTTTATGCACTTACTAGCCAGATAAATAGCTTTAAACATTTTCTTTGACGGCATAAGACTTTTTGCACAGTATCCTGCGCAACTTAATGTTCCTGTTACTCTAGATTCCACAGCTTCTGCCAGGAAGCTGCAAAGCCTGCTTTTCTGTCCATCTCTCTTTCCACTTAATGACGGTCCAAACTGACAACTGGAAAAGGAACAGCACAAATGATTCATTATTTTGAAAACTCAATCGCAGCACATGTACAATTGGGTAATTACTGAAATCAGTGTTAATCAAGCTTTTTTTTTTTTACAGATGATTATCAGAAATGAAAGACTGAAAGGGTCACTGTAAAAGGTTCGATTGTTGGTATTCTACCCACAGCTGCATGACTGATACTCTCCTCTTCCACTAGGAGTATGAAATCACAGAACAAACCGCGATATGTGACGCCTCTCTCAAGCTGCCAGTTTAACATCCTCATTAAACAGTTGGCTATGATTATTTACCACTGTAACTTCGTGCATTGAGCTAAACTTTACAGGTTCTACTCAACAGACTCTTCTATTCAAAGGAAGCTAATGCACTGCTGAATGCAGATGTCTCTGCCTGACAGTGAGCAGACTACGTAGTCAAAAGCACATGTCCCTCTCTTCCCATCTTAGCCGCTGAAACTAGTTCCTATTTTCCAATATTAACAAAACAACATTGTTCTCCTTTTATTTTATATCAAACACAGAACACCATGGTCTAATGCCTCAGCAGCAGACAGAACCAAGAAGACTCTTCCAATTACTGCAGGCTTTCATTACTTATTAATGAGTGTTGAGATTCGCATCCAGCCTGTTCTGCTGGTCACTGTTATGAAGGTCACAGCCTTGCAGTAATGACAGTCTGAGATGCCTTTAACGACCCGCGGCAGCTCAACGGTTCTGATGAACAAGCAAACAGTCCATCAAAGCTGATACCGGCCTGCTGCAGCTCTCCTGAGGTCAGCCATCTTGGACTTTTCCTGGTGACCCCCCAGGAGTTGGTCACGACTCCTCTAGCTGTCTTGGGTTCATCAGACTGAGGTCCTGCTTCATTTCAGACTCTTTCCAGTCGCCCCCCCCCCCTCCCCCCCTCCATCTTTGGCCGTCTGCTGGCTCAGCTTACATGCCCAAGTCTTTAACGCCCGCGTCGAACGCATTAAACATAAGCCGAAATTACATTCAAACAACGTAGCACACTCATCCCGCTTTGTGGAGTTTAATTTGATCGCAACTCTAATTAAATGCGCATTAGCCTGCCAGAAGGAGTAAACCCTAACCCCCTGAATCTCATTAATCTCTCTGTTTTTGTTACTCTTTCTGAACCCAGGAATCAGATATAATGACATTTTTTTATGGAGTTAAATCGAAATTTTGTTGCTCAGAGTATCAGCGCCGACCACGAACGCTGCATTTCCTTTCAGAAGATTTCTGTATGAGCTAATGAAATATTTATATAGAAAAACCTTTTGTTTGTTGACCTTTTCTAAATTTTAATTTTTCCCCTCTGTTATAGCACTTCATGCTAATAATAGATAGATAATAATCTGAACTAGTCAACTTGAATTGAAATATACTATTATTATTAAACAAGGAACAACTCCTGAGCTCAGATGTCTTAATTAAATTTTCTCACCAATGAAGTATAATAATTAATCCAAAATGCTTGCTTAAATAACAATGTACTACACAAAAATAGAATTTTGACAAAAAACAGGGACACATACATTTTTTTTAAACTTTATTGTGTCCGTTTATTTGCCTTTCAGTGATTTAAGAGAAGGTCTGGTACGTAACAATAATAAACCATTCCTTATCAGCAACCAGCATAATAAGGAACGGTGAGACTGAAAGCTCTGACAGCCCAAATTGGTAAAAGTGATTTCCAGAAGATTCATTCAAGACTTCAAGGACAGGACATGCTGTTCCCCTATGCTGTCAGCAATGGAGATGGGTGCAGGCCTCAGGTGTCTGACATTATGAGCTCTGTGTCTCTGCCCCCTAATTTCTCAGAGTATCTGCAGATCGGGGAGGTTCCCCGTTCCTTGTCTGGACCTCCGGAGCTTCAGTTCGAGGCTCACGAGGCTCCTGGATACTCCGGCTGACTGGCAAGCTGACAAATCTCAATCACGGATGACAAGCGTATCTGCAGACTTGGTTTGGGAAGACGTGACAAGGGGAAGAATTGGCCTTGAGGTAGAGAGAGATATAAAGTAAGTGGCGGACAGAGAAATCAATCCAATCAGCTTTTAACCTCACCTATCGACAGACTGTTGCTGTCATCTGCCTGTGGCTGTGGCAAGGGAAAAATGATGTAAAGGGAATCAGCTTTGCTCCAAAAGACGGTGTTTGTAACCTGTCTGCACTGTGAAGGAGACGCGTTGTAGTTGAGCCACAATCAAAGGGTGAAAGAACATAACAGTGAAAAACTGACCAAGTGCACCACTTACAGCAGGGGGCATCAGTGAGCAGACTCTTAGGTAGACGCCCATGTCTGAAGCGAAGGGGGTCAGACGCAATTAGAGACACTACTGTCTTTGTCATCTGGTCATTGTGATGCATATCGTGTTTCCATCGCTATCAGGTATTCAGATAAACTGCTTTGTTATACACGTTATTTGATGGTTTTGCGGTGTTAATGGGACCCTCTTATCAGCTGACCCAGATTTCCCCTCAGCAGCGCCGCTGTCAACACAACAGTATCGCAGAGCAAGTTAGGCCAACTTCAGTTGTAATTTCCGGAACTCTCCAGGGGACCAGTGGTGGAGGAAAACACAGAGCAGTAGGGCAGTAAAGCAAGGCGTCCACACCTCAAAGGAGCCATGCTTATTTTCGCTTATTCCTCCACCTGCTGTCCACCTCCTGGCGTGATGTGTCACCAGATCACTTCTCCGGCGATATTCAGCCACTCTTAAATAATTTAAAAGTGGTTGAGTGACGCGCAAGAGCCTGTCACTCTGATTATCATTCTGAAAGCAGGAAGCCAACTTAGACGCCCATGAAACTTCAGTGCATTTTTTTCCCCCTGCTTCTCCTCAAATAAGCATCTGCTAATCATTAAATACTTCACGTTTCGCTCACAACGTTTCCTGCTGGGCTGTCGCTCAGCAGGGCTCAAATTATGATGACAGCAAATTCAACTTGAATTAAAATAGACCTACATCCTGTCATGTTTCGTGGCTTTTCACATCCACCAAACATCCTTATCATATTAAATTAGCAAAGTGATTCCTGAACAAAGTAGAACTTTTAATTTCCTTGGATAGATGAGTAATTAGTAGTGTTTTGTGCCAAAGTATAGGTGCATAGCTTCCTGTCAGAGTTCAGGATTGTTGTGGATTCCTGTACGCTAGGAGTCACTGGTGTATGAAATATCTAAAGGGGAGGGGCATGGCCACCCCAAGTATAAGATATCAAACAAAAAACAAAATATGGATTATTAGATATTCTATATGGAACTACAGAAGAAATCAGTTGTGGCATCCCCATACATGTAACTGCCCCCCGTTGGCCCCCCCATGCATATAACTGCCCCCCGATGGCCTCCCCATACATGTAACTGCCCCCCGTTGGCCCCCCCATACATGTAACTGCCCCCCGATGGCCTCCCCATACATGTAACTGCCCCCCGATGGCCTCCCCATACATGTAACTGCCCCCCGTTGGCCCCCCCATGCATATAACTGCCCCCCGATGGCCTCCCCATACATGTAACTGCCCCCCGAAGTTTGGAATTTCATTATATCAGTTTTAATCGGAGTCATGATGTGTACATTTTAATCAGAGTTTTGACTGGAAAACATACATTACTGTGTCTCCTTATCAATCACAATGGCCCTGTTAATACCTTAGTTTTAATGTGAGTCTTGACCAATCAGATCACAACTGTATCGTCGCGATACACCGTCGACATTTAACATATGTGTTGAAAATTGAAGTAAAACATTAGCTAATGTGATTTTGAAAAGTAATCGGCTTAATTTTGGGTCTGTTTCTCAGAACCCCTTAAAATATGGTGTAACGCATATTTTCTATAAGTCTATAATCACTTGCAGCTCTCCACCTGGGCTTGCAAATCAATTATTCCGCAGCTATCTAACATGTTTATAGCCTGCTGGGCCTTTGGTACCTTGAAGGCTTAGAACTGGCTTCATGAAGTTTAAACCACCAGTAAAGATCTGGCTCAGATTTTAACACACTGTGCTGAAATCTGCCTTTGGGGCAGTAAGGAAGCGCATAGTTACACTTTCGATCTGAGATTTGAGGAACCCAAAAAGAAGAAAATCCACATGAAAATCCCCCAACACCTCTCACAGGTGTATTGGGAGGGAACCTGGCAGTTTATGGAGGATTAATTTTATTTTGGCCTCTAACCATGTGATAGGATCACCAAAGGGCTTTGCACTGTGGCACAGCAAATAAAACATTTTTGCAAGTCAACAGATTAGAGACACCTAAAACCTAACATGCAAGCGCAGTAGAGATTTATACGGCCCCAATTACAAGCACATTATAGATAATTACATGCTCCAATACAAATGTATTAGAGGGACATACATTCTCAAATATAAGTGGCCACCATGCCACCATGTATGAGCATAAACACATTACCGACACCTAAATCCGAAACGCGAACACATTAATGATACCGATGTCCCCACATGAAAACAGCACTGATGCATGCACCCACATTCATTAGAGAGACCAGCATTGTGATACCAAACACCAAAAATACAAAGACAGTGGAAAAACCTACATTGACAGTAATAAATAAACTTCTTCACTGGCAGCATTAGAACTTTATTCTGTGCTGCAGAGAAAGCTCACTTTGAAGCTGAATCGGAATTCAACCTGCATATTGGAAATTGCGAGCGAAAGACATGCTTCCTGCCCGCCAGAAATGCAGTGCACCGGCAGTGCATTAATAATCACTGCAGAGGACTGCGCAGGTCTCACTCTCATTACGGACTGGCACATCTAGTACGGGGACGAGGCTCAACGGCCCTTTAGGAAACAAATCTTCACTGCCCGTCTATACTAAACAATAGCATCAGCCTTTCGCAAAACATGTAATATTTCAAATTTCAAATAGGTTGGATGTCAGCTGATTCTAAGCACAGAAACGCTTAGATAATAATGAACCTAGAAAAAATATAACTTTTTTTTAATTGATCAAATAAAATAAAAAAGTGTTTTAGCTATAGAATGTGAGAATATTTGAGACCTTAAATTGTCACACTGTGACTTAATGAAGCACTTAAACATTTTTAGCGCCTTCGGCCTTTTGAGGATTGAGCTGCAAGTTCAGAGTAAGGGATAAGCTGAGCATGTTGGCATCTGTTTGGCAATATGGCCTGACTTTAATGAGTCCACTTCCACAGGCTGCAGATAAACAAACAAACGCAGATTAAAATCGACACATTATGGCTCCTATTAAAACTGACATAATGAAATTCCAATAAATAAATAAAACGGGTATATTGACACATGCAGTAAACTGCAGAACGTAACTATGTAGCCATGTATTGGTCAAGTAGTCAGTCTGAATTTCAGGGATTTCTGTCACAGAAACTGAAAACTACTTGTTAAGGGAAACACTCTCGAAAATCATGGTGATATTTGCTGGACAAACTGAGTGCTCTCAGGTCGAGGCTCATCTACAGGGAGAGATAATAATTAATAGGATATTTGCTAAACAGCACAAAGCTAGAACCTCACAAATTTACCACAGAACTGACCTGACAATGGAAATAAGAAATATGGTCCGAGGAGCCATTTTGTATTTAGTATTTCATGTGTCAGGATGGGTTTACTGTTACCTTACCACTATCCCACATTTTTAGATGATAATGCCCCTATAGACACTGCTAAGTAAATTCAAGAGTAGTTTCATGAAAAGGATGAAGTCAAATGCCCCCAATGACCTCCCCAATCAATAGATCTAAGCATCACTGAACTTTTAGGGGATGTTCTGGATCACAGAGTGTGAGATAGATTTCCACCTTCTTCATCCTTCAAAGAACTGGAGGCTTTTTCTTGAAGAATTCTCCAGTATCCCACCAAACAGGGTTTGTGCATCAGCATTTCAGGAATTCAAGCTGTAAAGTGTGGCTGGGTGTGCTTCTTGGTATGACTGTATAGTAAATGAAAGTAGATTAGATAATCTAGTCTAATTAGATTAGATAGTCCTTTATAAGTCCCGTAAGCATATGGGCAGCGTGTGGCTCAGTGGGCTAAGCTTGTGTCCTGGTAATCAGAAGGTCGTAGGTTCAAACCCAGCCTCAGCACGTCTGCGGGTGCCTGGGCGCTGCTACAGGTGGCAGGCCTTCGCGGTCAACTTACTCCACAAAGAGCAAGTTGAGGGAGGTGTAAAGATTTTTGATCCCCTGTAGGGAAATTAAGTATCAATTAATTATAAGTGGGTATTTGCATTGTCATGGCAGAAAGTGGACAAGGTAAGAGCAGCAAAATAAAAAAAACAATAGAATAAGACATTACCTACAGTATAAGAAGTACTTACAATCAATCAATGTATTGAGGAATATATATGTATATGTAAACTTAGATAAATATGTGTATAAATAGTGTATGTATATTATTATATATGAATTCAAGTGGCTTTTAATTGTCATTGACTATATAAAGTGTAAGCGTGCAAAAAGTGCACATACTGCAAAAACAGTGTGACAGTGTGACAGTGTGACACAAGACACAGAAATAGAAGAGATGACAGTAAGACGTCTGAAGAGTGAAACAGGCTGAGTGTAAAGTGCAACAGTGTAATAGGTTGTGCAAAACGTTACTGAGGCAGTGGAGTGTGTAAAGGTGTGTGTGTGTGTGTGTGTGTGTGTGTGTGTGTGTGTGTGTGTGTGTGTGTGTGTGTGTGTGTGTGTGTGTGTGTGTGTGTGTGTGTATCAGTCCGGTCTCGGCTTGGGGGAAGAAGCTGTTGCACAGTCTGGCAGTGAGAGCCCAAATGCTCTGGTACCTCTTGCCAGAAGGCAGGAGGATGTGTGGTATATATGTATATATATATATATATAGCTGCTTGGAATGGCCCCATATTAAACAGGAGGTCCTGTGTAAAGATCCTAGCAGTGATTGCGCTCAACCTCCCCCCCCCCCCCCCCCGTCTGGGTATGCGGTTCTTGTTCCTTGCGCAGTGCCCTTGTTTATCTTGCATCGCAGCATTGTTAGTCCCGCCCTCCCTTCCCTCGCAGCCGCTGCAGATGCATTTCACTCTGCTCCTCCAAACACGTGACAGTAAAACTCTGAGACCTGAAAACAAAAAAGAAATTTTGAAGTGTAAGAATAAATGGAAAAATTCACAAGTTGGCCAAGGATTAACACTCAGCTGCTGCCAAGTTTCGTTAGCATCTCAGAGCTGGCGCTGCCAGTGGCGGAGGGCTAATTACAATAGGCCATAAAAAAAGAAGCAGAACCAAGCACAGTCAAAAGAAAGTTAACAGACAACAAAGTAAATTGCTCTGGGCGTTCCGGAAGGTGAAGGTTCTGGAGTTTTCCGCTACTTGCATAAATGATTTTTTTCTAAACCAGCTGGAATGCTTTCATCGTGTGATATTCCGAAGCCGTGCTAACTGGAGCAGTGACGAGACAGCACAGAGATGTATTGATTGACTCTCTTCCCCCAGGATGACCATTGGGGTTAATGGACTGAGCGTACCGAAACGTATCAATAGGTTCTTTCTTTCACAGTATGTGTTACATCTGTAGCTATCGATCACATGCTGTAATTCTATTAGCCTATTGGTTGCTTTACAAAGGGGCCTCCTTCATGTGCTTCGCACTCTCCCGGTGATGGAGGTGGCCTAATTCATACCATCCTGGGGTGTGATTACTTTTCAAAAGGGTGCGTCTGATCGATGCTGAATGGTGCCCCGGTAAATGAGACATGAAAGCTCTCGTGCATTTGGTATTTGGCCCAAGGCGAAAAAAAAAAAAGTCGCAGATCTTCATTAGCGGTTTTATATTCTGAGGTTAACGGCAACAGTTCACTTACGCGTCTGAGGGTTTATAACGGGCCAAAAAAAAAAAAAGAAAAGAAAAAATATTTGTTTGAAAAGAAAAAAAGTTTGTAATGTTTGAAGGTTACGTATCATTTAAAACTGTGGTTGATTTGAACTTTCTGTGAATGTAATTTACTTGTACAGAGTTTATTATGCGAGTGTAAGATGAGGGAGGGGGTTTAGGAGTCCTGGGGAGGCGTGATTTCTGGTGGTAAGTCCATTAATTTGCATCATCTGTGCTTTTTTATCAATCATTTATGACTGTGTTTTGTTTCTTTCTCTCTGTTCCTAGATCACATGACCAGACCCCCCTGTTCAACCTCACACCCTGTTGTAGCTCTTCCCCAGGACCTGGAAGCCGGATAGCTGTCAGGTTGTTTTCCATCCTCCACGCTGTTTTGTTGAACCCTTCCCTTCCTCCCTTCCATCCTCCTGTCACCTGGTTCTCACAGTCTCCCCACCTGCCGGACTCACAGTCGGTTAAAATGAAATTGTAAATGGCGGGTCGGGCCGCTGGTGCTGTGCTTAAAGGGCCACGCTTCCACCCACAAGTCTGCGTGTTCGGATCCGCTGTCAGAGGGTTTTTAGTGCCTCACTGAGTCACTGCAGGACAGTGTGGAGCACGGCAGAGCTCACACTGGCGCCAGTGGCCCAGTTATGCAGTATAAAGCTTACATTTTGTCAGCAACCTGATGCCAATAAATAATATCAAATTTGCGTTAAAGTGTAGCAGGTAAGTATGGATGTTTTTGCGGGAAAAATCATCATGCCACAGGCGTTTATTTGTCAGAACTATAAAACATTCTCAAGATCTAGGAAAACTGTATCGAAACGTCAAATTCTATAATCATCATTGCCATGAAACTGAAATACAACACTCTCTCAAGAATAAATGCGTTCTCATTTTTGCTGTCGCCTTTTATGATTCTTTTACAATTTTTGACCACATTACTCCCAGACAGTTTAAGTATAAGACGCACACCAATCACAGGCAACGATTGCTGACGTCCCACGTCTGAATGTCCCATTAGAAATTTGTGTATTACTAACAGCCACCATATTGTTTTAACCATCAATCCTGTTGCCCTTATTTCAAACATCATGTAAATCATTTGCAGTTCATTTACAGCGCCGCATCAAACTCAGTACATTAAACATTCAGGAATATTTATTTTGTTATATTTTTTAAAAGTTCATGTTATTGTTCTTGATGTCAAGGTTCTATCAAAAGCATTTTGAAGTCTTTACCGCAATGACATTCTATGGCATGTGCCTACAATTTGCAAGATGTACAGAGAATATTTCTTTTTTAAAATACTGACCCTGCGCTCTGGCCCCCATCTGAACTCATGTGTATATGGAGAGCAAACTCTATTCTAAATAGACATCATTTAAATATATTTTTATATTTTTCTCAAACCTTTACTTGCTGCCTTTGAAACTTTACAGCCCGGAAAACTATAATTTGTCTTGTGAACATTTACATCTTTTCTACTCCCCCCCCCCACATAATGATATAATCTAGTGCTGCAGTGTTACATAATCCCCTTCCCACGACATGCCAGTCAGTCCTTAGAAGTTCTCAATGATGCGTCTGTCAGTGACTCCTTCTCAGGTCTAGACTCATCGTAGCTATTCTTAAATGAAACCCCGAGTTACATGATTTTTTTTCTCCCATCAGCCCTCACAGTGTTTACTTTGCTGCCTAATTTTACTTTATCATTCTTTACCTGAAGGGGAAAAAAATGAAAAGGCGAGTAATTGTCTTTCCAGATGGGCTGTGACAGCTGAAACAATTTATTACTAATTAATACTAAACCTTGTTTTTCAGTTCAAGAGTCAAGTTCAACATCCTTCATGGTTTACAAAGAATCCCGTCTTACATTATTATTACTACTCTTGTTGCTTACAATATATTGATAACTGCATGTAGACCTTCCTAGGACGCCTGACCATGACAACAAAGCCTTTTCAATGAGGTTCACAGCAGCTATTAAAATAGTCTACATTTCCATTTCACTGGCTTGCTAGTTCATAATGAGGTAACATTTTAAGTTAACCTTCATGCGACTGTAAGGATTACACCTTCCACAAAAGAAAAGCAAATTGGCTCTTTATGTAAATCAGCTTAGTTTTTAAGAGTCACACCTTCTGGGGGCAGCCAGCAGGTGAAATTTGTCTTCATAGACGTGTGAGTATGGGGTCTCACACTGAGAGATTTGACTGCTATATAAAATCATAGCTTGACATACATAGTAATTATACTGGGGAGACATGGAGCCAGGGATGGTGTGTGTGAGAGCCTATGAGAAAATCTCAAAAGTACGTCCAAGATCACTTCATTCCATTGGCTGGGATTCCACCCCCATGCCAGTTATTTACTCATACCGTTCATGGTGATGAGTCTGCATGCACTGATCAGATTTCTGATCTGTTTTTGTCCTTGGGGAAGATAATATGCACCATAAGAAAATAAAAAATTAAGAAAGGCTCATCTAGCGCCCTTGAGGAACATTAAGTCCTTCAGTTGGACGCTTAAACAATCCATTATTTTTTTATTAGGAATAAATTTTTGCACGGATTGTATTTTATAACGCTCATACATGAGTATGGTGTGATCTCTGAAGACGATAATATTATACATAGTGGGTGGCTAGACTCTTAATAAGATGTCTTTGTTTGTGGTACCCAATCATATTTAAAGACGGTGCTTATTATATAGAGATAGACCTGAACACGAGGACACATTGACCTTTTGTTTTTCTGCTTATTCTTACTAGCTCAGGACAAATATTGATGTAAAACTGTGATATTTTAGTAATCCGTAATTAGACTGTAATTCCAGTGAGCTTGATCGCAGGCTGTTGAACTGAAACAGCACCATTAATGACCAGGGAAGGCAAGATAATGTTATTTAAATTTTTGATCCCATTTAATTCAGGCAGAAGATGAAAAAGAAAAAATAAACCCACTTTTCCCTCAGTTTAATCGAAAATGCATCCTAAGCATTAAGACGCAGAACAGATTTTGATAACCATATTAATTACTCTGCTGGTGTATATCTCACTTTTCGCAAAACAGATTTCACTCGGATGAACTCATGCAACTGGATAAGTCCAAATGGAAAACAGAGTCATCGTATCATCCATCACCGCGTTACTGTGGCCGAGAGAGACCTTTATTTCCCTCTCCCACACATACGAAGCATTCACCCAAGCGGGAAACAGCATCCTACATATAACCAATCTTCCACATAAAGTGGATCACTCTGCATTTTACCGAATTAAACACAATAGTATGTTAGCTAATCGGGAATCATTCCTCACCTGATTTGAACTGGTTATAAATTCCCTGAAAGCAAGGCAGTGCAGATTCGTGATTAGCTCATCGCTTAGAAAATACGCATCAGACTCCGAATGGAAGCAGTGGCTTCATGAATGTGGGGGGGGGGGGGGGGGGGGGGGGAGGGAGCAGTTAGGAAGATTCCAAGGGCCCTAAAAATTGGTCTTGTTGGGGGCTAAATTTGATATGCCTTTATGGGGCCCAAAGTCTCTAGCAGTACACCTGCATGTCAGGGACGTCCAGATTGAACATGGAGAGGAGAACGACAAGCCTGGGGATCTGTAACGACCCACGGCGACTCGAGAGTCCCACGCTGCATCAGAACGGACAGACGGGGGGCAGCACGCTGCCGCGCCACATAGACCATTTGTCAGCAATGTGTCCAGAGAAGCGGAGGAAAGGCCGGATGCTGGGACAGGTTCTCTGGTGGTGGAAGCTGCCGCTGCCCGTGCAGAATTCTCACTCCTCATGCTGACTCAAGATGACGGAGCAAAACTGCATCATTTATGGAGATGCTTTTATATTAACAGGGGCACTATACAGTAAAACATCCGGAGTGAACTAAATATATTTAATATTTATGGCTATGAGAACTGTGGAGAAATGTTACCAATCATGAGCAGGCAATAAAAAGCATTAATATTCTTCCATAATCAATCATATTCTTCCATTATCTGGGTTGTGGTGAGACTCTTAGGAAGCACAGGGCACTTTGGAAAGGAAGTCAGTCCATCACAGATCACATGCACACACACGTACTATGGGCAACTTAGAGAGACCTGTTCAGCTGATCATACTGCTTTGGCCTGCTGGAGGAGATGGGAGTGAGCAGACGAAAGCCGTGCAGCATGGAAAGGACAAGTGAAAGCAAACCTCTTAGAGCCTGATGTGGGAATTGGCTGCAGGTCCTGCCATGTTGCCCTCATTCCTAAGAGCAGTCATGTTAAATCAGCAAGGGAAACAATAACCTTACACGTAGTAATAGAAGTTTTTTAAATAATTTTTTCGTGTAGGAATATCACCATACCCTCTGTTCCTTTTTTTCTAAAACCATTACAATTTGTCCTGATTTTTTGTAAACATTTCATCATTTCATTGCTCTTCCACCCTCGTCACCTCTCCATTCCGTAAGCTTTGTGGTGGGGACCCACTTAGCAAATTAAATGTTGGGGGACCCGGGTGGGTAGGGGGTCATCCTGTAGAACCCCTCCCCCGCCCCCTCCGGTCATCGCCATATGCACGAGAGCAATATACACTAGAAATTATAACAGATTCTTTGGTGGTTCAGCCATCTAAAATGTCAAAGCAACTACACAACTGAAACTTAAAAATCAATTTTCACAGTCATAAAATAAAGGGAAGAAGAAATTATACAGTGGGGGAAAAAACTATATATATATTTTTTTGCTTTGTGCTAAATTTACATCACTGAAGATTTGTTTGGGGTAATCTGGAGGTGGAAACATGTTCAAAATGTCACACCTTCAAGAGACATGTGTCCCCAGAAGGTCTTAATTGGCCAGGAGCCTCCATGGAATAGGTCATTTATGTTCTTTGTAATTTTTTTCTAGAAACTTCTAGCTGACAATAAACTTTGCATTCTAATTTGACAAGGATAGCAACAACTAAAGGACTCATCAATGTGACTTCTGTCAATGGAACTTCTGTCAATGGGACTGGCTAATGTACGGTACGTCAGCAGTTTCTCCTTGACTGAGGTGAGAGTACAAAGATGTTCTCATCTTGTCACAAACCCTTAATGAAGCATTAATGGAATTACATGTTATCGTTACATTTTGTTACCATTGTTACTGGATGCCTTTGTGACCCTGACCAGCAGAATGTGCCAGAGGAGGCATGTTACTCCCCAGTATATGTTCAGTTTAAAACGTTGCAGTGTTCAGATTTTTTTTTTTGCAGCTTTCAGGAGCCGTAGCCTATGTTTGAAATGGCGATACCACAGCTAAGGGTTAAGAAGATAATTCTTCTTTTTCATCTCGTGGAGTTTACTGAGTTTACATATAGAATTTCAGCAGACTGTTAGGAAATCCAGCCAAAGCACACAGTAAATCCAAGGTTGGAGGGGGGGCAGAGGTGGGTACTTCTGCTGCCTGCCAGTGGAGCTCCTTAAGCGCTGCCCTGCATGTGACCCTGGCAAACTATTGCATCTCTTCATTTGGGAATTGTCCCCATGGAATTCTGGAGGAAGAAACCAGCATTTTTCGGATCTGTATCCACCATATGTTAATTCCTAATTACTTCATTTATTAAATGTAGTACGTAATCATTGCATTTTACTTGCAAATTAGGATGATTGTTATACTTCACGCTCCAGTTTTGAAAAGGAAATGAGAAAACAGAGAAATCATTAAACCGTATCTAATTTTGTTATTAAAGAGACTAAATTCCTTAAGGTTATACGGACGCAAATTGGACAACTTTTTTTGTCCCGACAGATCACTGGCTGCATTCTGGATGCGGGAGCTCACATGAAATCCTGCAAGACCTTTGATCAGATGCCTTCATGAATCTAACGTAGCCGAGCTGAATGCTGTGGTCACACATCCGACTCCAGGCAGACAAAAGTAACCCTGATATCTATTGATTCAAAGCTCATCAAAGTCTACATCTAAAACCTGAAACCCCAGATTTACATTATTATGTCATATCCCAAACTGAGGTTACATGAGATATTTCACAATTATCAAGTCATATATAACTTTTGAAGTTAAAATATTTTATTTTAGAGACATTTTAAATGTCGTTATCCATCTAATAACAATAGATAACTTTTTTTTACCCAACTCTTTTGTATTGTTTCGTATTAGTTTTCTGTTTTTAACTATTATCCTTTGGGACTTTGTATGAATTTGTATGCTATTCATAACTTACATCTTCGCAAGTTGCATCTTCGTAATCTTTATACATATTGTAATAAATACGTTTGTTTTTACAGATGGATATTACACACTACTTTTAAAAAGTTTTAAATAACTTTTTTAAATAGGTGTCTATTTTTTCTTTTCTTCAGCAATAAAAACAAATAAGATGTCTACACCTATATATTAATGTTATCAACAGAGAAACAAACACAGTCTGCTTTATATCGATTCGTAGCGAACACCATTTGTAAACCATGCCTAGCTTACTTCATGCAGTGCTGTGCCACTGAATTTACAGTTTAGGTATAATTTATACAGTGCCAGATTTGTTTTATTTCCCACTGTGTTTGAGAAACGTTACAAGTCATGATGAAATAAAAACAGGGTGGCAGGCAATGCCATTAATAAAGTGTTGGATTGAAATGGTGGTGATTTTCTTTTCGGACAAAGAAAATTAGCTGAGTTCAGATGAGGTCAGATAAGACATCTGTGCTGATTTGGGGTTTAGCTTTACTTTATAGCTGCAAAATCTGGTGGCATATAAAAAGGTGGAAAAAACAAGCCCCCTAGTTCCCTTCTCAGTTCCCTTAAATTTAGTTAACTCCTAAATTTAGGTTATTTAAAAATAAATATGACTTGTGAGACTTTAGCTAAAGGTATCAGATAAATTATCAAAATATTTAAGTATGTGAAACATCCATCCATCCATTTTCCAAACCGCTTATCCTTCTGGGTCACAGGGTATGTGAAACATGCATGTAGAATTTTATTAGTTTTAGCAGGGGTTCTCAACCTAGTCCTCAGATATCCCCAGACTGTTCACATTTTTGCTGCCTCCCAGCACACATGTAAGAGGTATTTGACATTCTTGATTGATTGAGTGTTTGGTTCAGGTGTGGTGGGAGCTGGGAGGGAGCAAAAATGTGCACTGCATGGGGGTCCCCATGCACAGGGTTGAGAAACACTGTTTTTTTAACACCAGTGTACGACTCGGGTGGGGATTCATTTATAAAACATCTTGGCACATTTTGATGGTCGATTTAGTTCTTGTTAAAATGAATCTTTCTTGAAAGCTGATCTAGTCCCGGGGCCTTTTCTGCACTTTCTACAGTTTTTTTTTTAGAGCCATGTGACCAAGGAAAGATTGAGCACATCTGGTTTTGGGAACTTAATTTTACTAACAGAAAACACCCGGGAGTCCACTGAAGTAAATCACAGAAAGAAATAATATGGTCCAGCACTTGAATTAGGGTATTAAAACAACGAAACTGTAAAGAATCTCTTATGAGTGATTTGAAAGCAGGAATTCAGTCTTGGTTGACTGAAAAAAAAGTTCCTCTGACTTAAATGCACAACATTAAGCTTCTACTGCAGGTTTGGGAATTTGGAATTTTGGAATTAGGGCTGCTTCTGCTCCTCTTGTCCAATGGCGTATGAGGGGCTGATTTTCCTTACTTCACTGTCTCGGCCTCAACCACTGGCAATTTACCAGGTGCTTCTCCCTCTCCCCCGTTAACGAGGTATCCGCCGGCAGGCGTGTGTAATTGGGACGGATCGCTGACCTGTCTGCTGCCGTCCGACATGCTGATCACCCACATGCCAGCCTGCCGCTTCCTGACACAGACCTCCTCCATGTCACATTAGATCTACTTCCTGGAGTTTCGCTATTGCCTCTCTTGATGACATTTTTTCTTTTCCCCCTGGTACTCCAGCATAGTTCATTTAGTACATCGATTTTCTCACAAGCACCATTGCTGTGCTGTGCGTGCAGTAGAAGCTGTGGAAAGGTGTTGCTTCTTTACAGAAGGCTTCATAGAAATGGGGGCTATAATTTGAGATGACATTGTACAGACCATTCTAGGTAGTGGTTGCAAGAACCTACCAACGACAGGGTTGTTATGATAAGTATAGGGCACAAGACAGGGGATATTAATGATTCAAATGCAGATTTAATGAGTACATAACAAAAATGTCCAGTGACCCTGACTAGAAGATGTGGTTGGAAGGTGAATAATGAAAATGACAGGATGCTAAAAGTATACTTAAAAGTAGTTATTAAAATGTAAAATACATGAGCATGCTTTGGTGGGGATTCAATGAAAATGATGGCGTTTATTCTGTGATAACATCATAAGCATGCTTCAATGGGAATTCAATGAAAATGATGGCGTTTATTCAGTGATGACATCATAAGCATGCTTCAGTGGGAATTCAATGAAAATGATGGCGTTTATTCAGTGATGACATCATAAGCATGCTTCAGTGGGAATTCAATGAAAATGATGGCGTTTATTTAGTGATGACATCATAAGCATGCTTTGGTGGAGAATCAATGAAACTCATGTCGTTTATTCAGTAATGACGTCATATGCATAATTTGGTAGGGATTCACTGAGTTTTTATCCCTAGAACATACTTGACAGGAGTGTTTTTGCTAACTTCCCTTCCATTTAGGATGTAATGAATCGGGGGATTGTTCTCCATGGAGTGGATGTTGACTAACACATCCTTAATATTTATAATGGGGCAAAAACAACATCCAGGGAATTTTACCATCCTCCATATTTCTGTTCTTGAGTATTGCAACTGTACTTCGGCAATGGAAGATGACATCAAATGGGTACATGAGAACACATGAATGGTCAACTATGCATATTGATAAACACCCAATGAAAACAATGGAGTGTACTAAGTGATGACATCATAAATATGCTTCGGTGGGGACTTAATGAAAACCACTAATCATGAGGTTTTAAACTTTATATTAATATCTACTCAAAACATCTCCCAACACAGCATCATTCAAAAGGTGACCCACAGCCATAACTGCAAGCATCAGAACAATGAATCTGATAAACAATACTACTGTTGTCTTCCAAATGCCTGGTATCACCTTTGCCAATGTTATTGCGAGCTGTCTTGGTGTTTATCTGAAATTGTTCTTGCATTTTTAAATGTTATCATTCATTTTTTAACTCTGGTGCGCATTCATGATATGTTTACAAATTGTTGCCGTCTTTGTCCCCTCCTTGTTCCTGTGTAAAGTCATAATAATCAGTGATCTCAAAAAAATTATATGTTTACCTGGCTTAAATAAGACCTGAGGTATGCACACAGCTTATTGAAGGCACGCCGTAGAAGTTTTCAAAGGTTTTCTCCACTGTTACAGGCTTCTCTAATTCTGACCTATTTATAAATAGCAACAATCAGCGGATGGACTTTATAAATAGCGACAACAAGGGGGTGAGCTTCATTACTTCCAATGAGTTGCAGCACATCAGAAGTCTCTCATTTATATTTTGGTTCATTATTTATTTTGCTGACTGGGAATTAAGTTGAATGACCTCACTAATCAGTTGTTGGGGGAGGTGTATAAGAGCTGTAGTAAATCTGACAGGTTTTAGCTTAAATTTGAGGAAAATGTTCCTGAAATTTTCACTTGCGCAGTTTTAAAAATGCCACCTCATGAATACTGTATGACTGAGCTCATTGTGGTCGTTCCTGCCTTTTTCATCTACAATGGCTGATGAAATACTCTGTAAGCAGTATTTCAAACAAAGCTGTTTTTTTTATTTTAGTGGATATTTTACATTTCTCTTCATATCACCCATATTTATGCTTTTGAATGTTGGAACTAATAAGCTCAGCCAACAGAGGCCCAGCTGAAAGCAAATGTACTGATAAATTATTATAAACTGATACATTCAAAGTAATAACAGTATTATTCCATAAATGATCCAAGCTCTTTGCACCCAAGTTCACCTAGAACTTTCTAGAAGGACTCATTGGCCCAAATTATTGCTTAGTATCTCTGCCTATATGTTACACATGGATCATTTACAGAACTAAAGAGTTATTCATATGAACAGTACCTAATGCAATTAAAGAAACATATTTCCTGTGTTAAAAAGGAAATCAGTTGATTAGAAAGCTCTGCATATTAGCGTAACTATCTGATCACTAGACAGGATAGATGCAGTTATTAGAAATCTGGGTAACTATCGGAGTTGTACATCGATCCACTCTTCTATCTTCCATAGCTGTTTATGCAGTACAGTGTTGTAGTGAGTCTGTTGTACACTGGACACGCAGGACGGGATACCAGTCCATCACCGCGCACGCTATCACACACTACAGGCAACTTAGAGACAACAGTTTACCTAGCATGTCTTTGAAGTGCAGGAGGGAAATGGAGGATTCAGAGGTACGCTACACAAACGTGGAGAGAACATACAGACTCCCCACACACAGAACTGGGGCTTGATTAAAATTATTCATTCAGAAATTATGGTTATATATGACTGTGGTTTTTTTAACTCTGTGGCCAAAATCACCATGAACTTCCTGTAACTTAAATGACTAAGTCCAACACATTTGATGCTTCTCAATATGCATACTTGACTTGCATCCTCATGTACCCATTTTACGTCGTCTTCCATTACCACAGACCAATTTCAATACTCAAGAACAGAATTACAACGGATGGTAAAAATCCCCAGATGTCGTTCTTGCCAAATATCCCCAAATATCAAGGATGCGTCGGTTGCATCCTTGCCAAACAAGACCAATCCCATGATGCATTGCGTCCCAAGTTCGTTCTTGGCAGGCAAGTTAACAAGACCGCTATGCCAAGACCATCAAATGCGATCTTTGTGTTCTTGGTTTGACAAACACCCCTTGTTGCAATTGCTTTGCAAACATTTTCATGTCTTTCCTGTTCAGCTCCTCACTCGATTTATGGTTAGGGTTGCGTAATGAATTTCTAATATCCCTAAGAGTGACTTCCAGGCAGCTGCTAACAGTGTTTCCATGCAGAAACGCGACAGCTCTGTCATATAATCAAACGTGCTTGGGAACCACATGTCAAGGCCGTCAGCCTCGATGTCACACAACAGGCAGAACTAACCTCTCTCCTTCTCAAAGTAACTGATTGCTTCCCATCTGGTACCAGACCCTCCCACTGTGACTCGGTGTGGCTTATTTAATGGTTTTTCTATAAACCGCCATCTGGTAAAAGCTTCAAAACGAGACAAAGAGTGGTTGGAATTACAGAAATCAGATTGAATTATTAATTTAAGTCATGGATGGAAAGCAGGCCAACCAAACCTATCTTAAACAAGGGGAGAATTTTAGCTAAAACACATAGATTAAATATTTCCCCAGAATTTCATATCTTCGCTGAGTAAATCAGCCAGGACACATTTATTAATGCAGGATTATATTAAATGGATTATAAATCTGAAAATGCAAAGAGAGCCAGGTCCTCCCCCTACTGCCACTGTCCTTCTCATGACGATATACACCAAAGCAAGACAAAGGTGGAGCAGTGACATTCTGTCAGTGGGAAGTACAATAGCCCGTCTTTTTTGAATAACAAAACCTTTTCTTCTTTTTTTATTATTATTAATTTTTTTTTAGCATTTGCCTGGTGTCCTCAGGGCTTTGACATAGAAATGTATACGTGCTCGATGGAAACCCAGGGGAATGGGTGTTTGCGGGCTTAAATCCCACCTGAAATGTCTTCGAAACCACAAGGGCTGCAGGGAATGAAATATCCCACACAGGATTAATCTATAAAGTTCACCCACTGCCGTCGTTATTAATTATTAAACTGTCTAATTTAATACACCGGTGGACCATTATGTGGGACACTGTGAGGATTACCCACTGTAAGGGTTGTTGGTAAGTTCCAGAAATGTGTGGATTTTACCATATCGTTGTGCTAAATCAGTGTTGGTCAACTCATGCGGTGACATAAGCAGGTGCCTAGAGCGACGTCTTCTGAGGGGATGCCGAAATAGCCAGTCGGTTCCACTCGGACTGTCCACGCTGGGGGGCACGGTGAAGCTTGCCCAGCTCAGAACTCACGGGCCTCAGCCAGCATCATTAATCTGAAAAATTTTATTGAGATACATAAAAAAATAAATAATACGATATAAAAAGCTATAATTATACACCTGGTTGAACACCCTCCATGTAACAAGGGTTTAAGAAACCATGAAAGCCAGTTAAGATATTTTCTAAAATCTTTAAATAACCCGGAGAAAAAATAAAAATTAAAAAGAGAATGTGGGAGGGGAAGAGGCTTGTAGCTGTTAATCCTGCGCAGATTACAGTCATTTCCCTAATTCTCGATATGAAGATGTAAAAAGCGCTAAAAAAATGGAAATTGTAACCATTTTTCCAGTCCCATTCTTCGAAGTGGCCAAACGAAAACGCTCCCCTTAGCTACGATTGTTTAAGCTTAAAGTTGCAGATCCGCATCGTCATTCTGCTACTGCGCCGAAAGGCTTTTAGAAGCGTCTACCCTGCACAATCCATACCTGACATCGGAGCATGTCACACTCCAACTCCCAGGATGCATTGCGGCCAAGGGGCAGGGGGGACATCCAAACCGTACTGGGGTCTTCCAGTCACTGAGTGTGAGACCTGAAGCTTTGTGCTAATTTGGAGTCCGATTCATTTGCTGTGTATTTCGATCAGTATAAACATACCAGACCTGAAGCTTTATTTAACTTTTTACGTTTTTTTTTTTTTTTTTAGGAAGAAGGTAGCCATGTTACCTTCCAAGATCTACTCATGAGAGCCAATCAGGTGCACACTCATGCAAGCATTCATACCGTCAAACCACAGAGTGAGGATATGGGGGGGGGCAGGTGGATGTTTACTCATCATGCGGACGGTGAGATGCACAGTGATATTTTTGTGAGTATGAATGCACGCATCGCAGGGTGGCTTCGAGGTGTGGGCTGCTGCCATGCTATCGCTATTTTGTCCAAGACCTGTTGCCAAAATTCTGAAAGCACAGCACAGGCGACCCGGACTGCTATCCGTCTGAACCCTGGTTCACAGGAATAACGTCCTGCTGATTGTGGAGATGGCGTTCCTGTAAAATGTCCTCTCTTCAGCCTTTAGGCTTTCCAGTAACATGCTTATTGTTGGAGTCAGTGAATATATCTAGTTTGTATGTATTAATAGGAAAGAAGTACGCAATCCCTTAAAGTGTTCCGACTCCAGCAAGAAGAGGAAATGAACAGACAGACAGACGTGGCCTCGTCTCCTGACTAACACTTATGTGTATTACTGCACAGTATGATGCAGGGAATGTGGAGGCCAAGTCAACACCTTAAACTCTTTTTCATGTTCCTGCAAACCATTGCTGAGCATGCTCATCATTATTATGCAGCATCATTATCCTGCCCAATGAGATCACTGTCATCAGGGAATACCGTTGCCATGAAGGGGTGTACTTGGTCTGCAACAGTCTTTAGGTAGGTGGTACGTGTCAAAGTAACATCCACATGAAGGCCAGGATCCACAGTGTCCCAGTAGAACATTGCCCAGAGCATCACAGTGCCTCTGCTGGCTCGCCTCCTTCCCATAGTGCATCCTGGTGCCATCTCCTCCCCAGGTTACTCACATGGACGCACTCTGCCATCCACATGACGTAACAGAAAATGTGAATCATCGGACCAGGCCAGCTTCTTCCATTGGCCCATGGTGCAGTTCTGAGGCTGGCAGTGAACAGGGGTCAGCATGGGGTCTCTGACCGGCCTGCGGCTACGCAGTGCCGTGTGCAGCAAGCTGAAATGCGAGTGTGTTCTGGCACCTGTCTGTCATAGCCAGCATTAACGTTTTCACAGTAGCTTTTGGGATCTGATCAGACGGGCTAGCCTTCCCTCCCCACGAGCATCGATGAGCTCTGGGCGTCTGTGTTCCCATCGCCGGGTCACCAGTTTGCCTTCCTTCCAGGTAACCACTGCATACTGGAAACTGCACAAGCCCTGGCCCAGTCGTTCACCCATCACAATCTGGCTAATATATAATGGCATCCTTGACAGGTGGATTGTAACGAGATAATTAATGTTATTCACTTCACCTGTCACTGGTTTTAATAATATCAAAAGAAAAAAAAATTACTCTATTGGCTCCAGGTCATGTTAATACCAGGACTAAGACCCGGTGCTGGGTGAGCTTTGTTCACTGATGAGATGAAATATATAGTTTTTTCCCCTCCTCTGCTAATTATTGCGCCCACAGGTCTGCTGTGAGGATAATGAGTTTCTGAGAGTTTGAATCTTTCTATAAACATTACATTAATTTTACTGGAACTTCTGGCTCCCGGGGTTAAGGTTCTAAAGGACGTTCACCGTAAATATCTTATTTCATTCTACATTTGGAATTAATAAGAATAACACATTTGTGTTTTTAATTAAAGCCTCAAACAATCATACAACTGCAGATTCAATCATGCAACTTTACACTATAGTGGCTTTACAGTGTTTCCTCACTGTATGGTTTGAATGTTGTCTCTGCTTTGTC
Organism: Brienomyrus brachyistius; assembly: GCF_023856365.1. Classification (NCBI taxonomy): domain Eukaryota; kingdom Metazoa; phylum Chordata; class Actinopteri; order Osteoglossiformes; family Mormyridae; genus Brienomyrus; species Brienomyrus brachyistius. The sequence goes on from NC_064540.1 coordinate 677,401, forward strand.
TTGTTTTCCTGCTAATCTACAAAGACATGCATCGAGGTAAAATGGAGCCCCTGAATTACACTGTGATGGAATGGCATCCGTCCCTGAGCCATTCCCTGCCATGTGCTTCAGGTCCCCCTGTACTGGCTGAACGCTTAGAGGAAAGAAGGGTAATAATGTGGCCTGTGAAACTGCTAAATGAATTAGCATCTCGATGTTTTTGTCACTTTCCTCTAATGGAAAAAGCTGCAAACAGTGTGAAACATTTGGAAAGGAGGACAAACACTCCTTTAACGAATGTTTAACATGGTGTGCTTTGTGTGAGGTTTGACAGGAGGGTCGCGGAACTGTGACGACGCCGCAGCAAAGAGCTGAGGCCTTGCGTGACAATGAGCAGAAATGTGAGGCGGAGGCGCAGAGGCACAGAGGCAGAGGCGCAGAGGCACAGAGGCAGAGGCGGAGGCGCAGAAGCGGAGGCGGAGGCGCAGAGTATGTGGGCTCACCCCGACTCCACGCGCGTGCGATTAGCCGATACGTGACCCAGCATTTGCAGCAAAGGGGAAGTGAAGGGCCTCACTGGGCCGGTGGGTATGTGCCAGTGAGCGAAGGGCCTCACTGGGCCGGTGGGTACGTGCCAGTGAGTGAAGGGCTGGGAACACAAAGACGGGAAAGGGGTCGTTTCTGTGTAAGCAAATGAGTTTTTGTTGGAAGTCTTTGTTTGGTTATCAGGAAAGGATGATGCTGTGTAAGGTGGGAAAGATGTGGAAGGCGATGGCCAAAGGTGGCGCTAGAGATTTTTCACCCCATGAAAGCACATCATTTTAGTCTCCCAGCCCAGACCAATCCAATTAAGTTCTAAATTTTTAGGGCCCCTGTCACTTAGGACCCTTAGAATCATCCTGTCTCCCCTCCCCCTAACCCACCCCTCTTTACAGTGGCACTATTGCCAGCCACAGTGAGAATGACCCAGCTTGGTGCGGGGGGGGGGGGGTGTTGGGGGGTTAGTGACAACCTGACTTGTCACTGCTTACTCTCCGCCTCATTTAATGTTCGCCCATCCAGAAACCAGTCATTTAAGCCACATTATGAATCAGATTAGATTTTATTACCGCATTAAAACTGATACTGCACCTCATGCAGGCGCTCGCCAGCCAGTCTGCGTATCACTTTTTCTTTCTTCGTCCATCCATCTTCACAGCCAGCCATCCAGGACAGCCCCCCCCCAGGCTACAGTGACCCTGTTCAGAAGGTACATTCCAGGAGATCACAGAGGGTCACTGTGAGGCTTTCAGACGCCCTGCGAAGCCCATCAGATTCACCCCGACGGTATATCATGGGACTGTGGTGGAGGACTTGGACAAAGCAGAGGAAACCCACGTGTACATGGAAGGAACATGGTTACCGCCACAGAGCTGGGGCTGCTTCAGATGTGGAGGTCTGGGTGAGAAGCACTGCCTTTAGGCCAAATGCGAATCTCCCTATGCAGCCAGACATGTTGCCCAGTAGGTCAGTCACCCCACTGCTGAATACGGTACCGCGCAAAGTCTTAGGCTGTCAAAGAAAATGTTTAAAGTTGTTTTTCTGGATAGTAAGTATATATTTACTCCAAAACAAAACCCACTTATATATTACAATATATCCAAATTAACAGTAACACGCCCAAAACTAACATAATTCTTTTGTTCTCCAAAAACTTACTGATATATTGTTGGATGGCTAGAAGAACACCATTGAAGTTCTCAAACCTCTCCTCAGGGACACCTCAGTAATTACATGTATTCGCTTAATTTCATCGCCAGCTCAATTAATGAATTACTTAAATAATTCAGTGAGGTACTGATTAGCCAAACATGGCGTGCTAATGGTCCAGTCAAAAAACACATGGATGTACTGGATGGTCGCTGCAAATACTGGGGTGACTTCAGGGGAGGTTTTTAAATGGCTATGCTGATACACTTTGATAGGCATAAAATCATGGTTTTGCACCAACACGAAGATAATTTACACATAATTTTCTCTGGCAGCGTAAGACTTTTGCATAGTACTGCATATGTGGGATGTCAAACAGTCATCTGGAGAGCAGGCTGCAGAGCAGAAAAGTCTTTCGTGTTGTAACAACACTGATCACTTTACTCCCAATATATTACTTTTTCAGTTACCACACATCATCATTTAGTTACACTTAAATGTATCCATAATGTTTTTTTTCCACAGTTTGAATGCAAGTGATGAGCAGTTATATTGCATGAAAAACACAGGTACATTTATCACGCCCATTTGTACAGCTCAAATGAAAAACACTTCCAGTTCATGTATATTGTCCTTAAATACATGTATATGCTGTACTAATGTAATAATGTACTGTTGCTTTTGTCAGTCACAATGCTTAATTGTAGAGCTGTATATTCCTGGAATACATTTCACATTAACCATTCACAGGCTTATCTTCAAGCTCAGGAGGTGCTTAGGATTTTATTTTATCATGCCATAACATATCAGATACCATTTACTGCCATTTTGACATTTACTTACTTTGTAAAGATGGTATATCCGGAGTACATTTTCACAGCTGTTAACACATCAGGGAGTATTTGAGGGATGTTGTACCTTCAACGAACCTTCATTAATGCTGTTTATATGAGAAACATGCTAGATGCAAAGCCAGTGGTATTTTTTCTTCAAAGAAACAATATTCTGATTCGATAAAGGAATCGAAGTGAAGATAATATTTTATGCTTTCAAGAGTATTAGTTTTATGAATTCTTTATTCAGATCTGGTTTGGTTGCTGTATTTATGGGTGACAGTTATTCATGATATCCAAAAATTGCATAGCAACCTGGCTGCTCTCACTGTGGAAAGCAGTACATCGCTTTTGAAAGTATACATGGTACATTCACCTGTGGGCCCCTATTAATTTGGATTACCCAAAAGATTTTACATTGATTTCAGTGAAAAGAAAGTGTTAAGTTACCCATGCAGGTAACTTACAGTACAGATAAAAAGCAAGAAATATCTTGCTAAATGTAAATGTTTGCCCTGACAACCAACATTGTCAGAATACTGCAACGTCTACAGTCGAATCCCAAGGGGTAGTTGAACTAACAGCCTTCTGTTTTTTAATCTACAGTGATGTTCTGCGCTTCATGCAAAAGTCAGACACCTCCAGTGAATAGTCCCTGCATCGCACATTGTTACTGTTTCTGTTTTAACACAACAAATGCTTGTTTGCTTAACTTAAAATGACGCACATTCATTAAGTATCTTCCTGTTTACTCTGTGGTTTGACAGTGACTTGTACCACAGATTGCGTTTTAGTGTCATATTCTACTGACATCTGAACACGCAAACAGCAATTTGAGTGTGACTAGATCAAGACTAAATGCCTCATTTATGATGTGATGTACGTACCAATCCACTGCCTAAATAACTTCTCTGACGAAGGAATGGTGTTAACAGCCCTGTGAAAATGCGATATGAAATACCACCTGCAGAAAGGATAATCTTCAGCTGCATTAAATTTCATAATCCTTATCCACAATGTAAACCCTGCCAGATACACGAATCAACAGAAACAGGAGATAAACCAGTTTTACAATCGATGGTGGGATAATCAACATGGTTACCACCAGTTTTCTTCCTGGCCCAGGAAGTGAATTTATATACAAATCACTCATTTGCGGTAGGATTTGAGACTTTATGAAAGACTGTTATAATTGTATGTGCAGTGTGAGGTTCATTTGGATAGGCACTGCATCAGACTGATTCACTGATTTTACCTCATACATTTTAAACACATATACATACATGTGATTCTGATATATAATCTAGGGAAATAAGTATTTGATCCCTTGGAACACATGTTTCAGTACTTGGTGAAGTCACAGTTGATGGCCACCATCTGTCAGACGCTTCTTATAGTTGGTCACTGGGTTTGCACGCAGCTCAGCAGGAATTTTCATCACTTCTCTTTGCAGATCTTTTCCAAATCTTTAAAGTTTTTAGGCTGTCATTTGGATACATGAAGCTTGAGTTCCCTCCATAGGTTTTCTATGGGATTAAGATCTGGAGACTGGCTAGGGCCCCCCATGACCTTAATGTGCTTCTTCTTGAACCCCTCCTTTGTTGCCTTGGTCATATGCTTAGTGTTGTCTTGCTGGAAGACCCCGCCCACAATGCATTTTCAGTGCCCTATCGAATTTTCATCCAAGATTTTACGCTACATGGCCCCATCCATCTTTCCTTCGATGTGGTGCAGCCACCCTGTACCCTTGGCAGAAAAACACCCCAAAGCAAAATGCTTCCACCTCTGTGTCTGACGGTAGGGATGGAGTTGCTGGGGTTACAGTCAGCATTCTTTTCCCTCCAAACACGGCGAGTAGAGTTTATGCCAAACAGCTCGACTTTGGTCCCTTCTGACCACATGACATTCCTCCAGTCCTCATTGGCATTATTCAGGTGTCCACTGGCATACTTCAGACAGGCCTGAACATGGGGTCTCTTGAGTAGGGGTTCTTTGCGAGCACTGCAGGATTTCAAACCATAACCGCATGATGTGTTACCAGTGGTTTTCTTGTTGACTGTGGTCCCTGCTGCTTTGAGAAGCATTAACGAGCTCCTCCCATGTATATCTGGGGTTAGTCCTCACCACTCTTATGATCACTGATGCTGCATAAGATGAGATCTTCCTTGGGGCCCCAGACAGAGGGTGAATGACAGTTATTTTGTCTTTCTTCCATTTGGGAATAACTGCACCAACTATCGTCACTTTCTCACCAATCTGCTTGCTGATGATCTTGTAGCCCATTCCACCTTAATGAGGGTCAACAATCCTGTCTCTGATGTCTTTAAACAACTCTTTGGTATGCCCCATGGTGATAGCAATGAAGATGTAAACAGTTAAATAGTATTCTTGGGTCACTAACCTAAGTAAAGTCATTAAATGCGAATGCTGGCTTGGTATCTGTTAGTACTTAAGTTAGTACTACCTGTGTTGTGTTAGTGCACATGTACTTGACCTAATTTCTTGCTGGCTTGTAGGGGGATCAAATAATTATCTCCTTACATAAATGGCAAATTGATTTGTACCTTACATAATGATTTTTTCTTGCTTGTTTTGTTGAAAATCTGTCTTCTGATGTTATAATAAACCTACCAGTGAAATTATAGGTTTCTATTTTTTATAAATGTGTCTAGTTAGGAATTCAACAGGGGGTCAAATAATTATTTCCCTCACTGTGCGTGTATATATATATATATATATATATTATACATATATATATATACACACACATATATACACACTGTGTGTATGTATGTGTGTGTGTGTGTGTGTGTGTGTGTGTGCGTGTGTGTGTGCGCATGTATTTACCAGGGCTGGAGACATTCCAGTCCAAATCAGGAATTTTTAAAAAGAGCCCCTTTATCAGAATCTCTATCAGTATCGGCAGTTGTGTATCAGAATCGGATTATATCAGATCACATCAGATCACACGGATCTAAATTCTGCCTAACGGAGAAAGGAGGAAATTCACTGAAAATCTGATTGGAGGTTCATTACAGTTGTTCTGAAAACATATTTTGACAGAACTGAACACAAAACTAATAATTGAAAGACTGCATTGATAGACAGGAAAGTTTATTTTAAAATAATGACGTGCTTTTTAAAACATAACCACAAAAACAGAAGCAACAATGCTTTTTATGAAGCTAGCTCTCAGCTTCCTCCTTATTTACACATCTTGATACCAACTACAGGGGCGGCATGGTGGTGCAGTGGTTAGCACTGTATGGGGCAGCATGGTGGTGCAGTGGTTAGCACTGTTGCCTCACACCTCTGGGACCCGGGTTCGAGTCTCCGCCTGGGTCACAGGTGTGTGGAGTTTTAAAGTTTAACAGTTAAATATGATCATGGAATACAAATATAACGATCATACACGTTTACCCTGTGAACCTGTGTTTGATACATTTTATACAAATCTTAAAATGTTTCTTCCAAAGTGTTATGGCCAATCTGTTTCAACCTGGCATTTCTTGTGAGTCTTCCAGTAACTGGTATTAAATGAGAAGCTGTTGAAGCAGCATTCTAAAACAGCAACAATATACCTTTCAATTTCCTATCCATCCATCCACCAATCTGTCCATCCACAGACACTTATCCACTGGAGGGTCACGGTGAGCTCGGAGCCGATATCATAAAGCACAGTGCACAATGCAGGGTACGGCACTAAACTGTGTGTGCATCCATGGCTTTTGTTGGTCTGTTTGTTTGCTCCTGCCCCTTCACTGGTATGGATGTACATCCCTGGTTATTGATAGGCAGAGTCCAGCAGGTTTTCAGAAAGTACTTCTGAATCAGCACCTGACAGATTTAATCTAAGTACTTTGATGGAACAAAAAAGACGTGCAAAGCAGTGCGGCCACTGGCTCTTGAGGAGCAGGATTTCTCACTGCTGAGTTAAGGGATGCTTTGTGATTTTCAGACAGACGGGCAGGAATGCAGACTGACATCCAGACAGACATTTAGGCAGATAGACAGGATAGCAAACAGACGTATAGACAGACAGACATACAGGCGGACAGGATGACAGACAGGCATTCAAGCAGACAGACACATAGGCAGGCAGACAGATAGGCATTCAGTCAGACAGACACATAGGCAGGCAGACAGATAGGCATTCAGTCAGACAGATATAGGCAAGCAGACAGACAGGATGACAGACAGACAGACAGGCATTCAGATAGACAGGCTTTCAGACAGAGAAACATTTAGACAGCCAAGCAGACAGACGTAGGCAGGATGCCAGGTTGGCAGCTATACAGACAGGCAAACCAGCATAAAGGAGGCCACACTCTTGCATGAGAAGAACACCGATGGCCTGCATTTCAGAGGAGTGACGTGCCCCCTGCACCTTTTCGTCACGCATTTCTCACAGCATCTCTTACAGCTCAGTGGAGCAGCTCAGGTAATTGTGCTTTCAGGAAAGGCATTTAATTTTTATTACAAGCTGAATGGAGCCAGTCAACTGCATGAGTAGTGCAAGATGATGTGATTATTTTTCTAAACAGGAAGTAGACAAATCAGTGCACAGAGGATTGCAGTAGGACTAAAACACAGCAGCTACTTCACTGCATCCAGGCAACATTATTTAGTCTAAACTATTTTCTATTCATGTCCATCTGCACAGCTGGATATCTTACTGGAGGATGCCACAGATCCTCTGGTGATTCCAGAAGTTTGTGTCCTAATCTGCCACAACATTTCTAAAAATAACTGCAACTGCAATTACTTCAATACAATCAATGGTTAACTATGTACGGAGTTTTTAAGGGTTTTCACTAAGTGCTCCAATTTCCTCGCATAACCAAAAACATGCAGTTAGATATTGGCCAACGTGCGTGAATGTGCGTGTGAATGTGTGTCCTGCGATGACCTGGCATTCCGTTCAAGGAGTCCTCTGCCTGTGCCCAGGCTTACTGCGACCTTGTGCAGGATGATTGGATGCTTATTGACTTACCTTGGGTCTGCTTAATGCAGCAAAGATTCTGCCTCCATGCTGAAGCGTGATTAGCATGGTAGCTACGAAGGACAGACATTCAAAGAAAGTGTGAAGGGGAATATGGGTACATTTGTTGTCACTCAGTAAGGTGATTTATCTTCGCAGTGTCTCTCTACTATTAGAAACTCCAGTCAGTCAGACTTTTGGCTTTCTGCCTTCAATACACCATTAGAAATGACAATTAGCAACAATGTGCGTTACCATTGTGGCAGTAGCTACTGAAGATGAGAAAATCTGTAACAATAATTGCAAATTTTGCCACGTTTTAATCCATTCTTCAAATGTGCTACCAGTGTTGCCTGTCTACCTATTAATTTACGAAGTTAGACTTCTGTGTGAGGACAATAGACAGTGAAGAATGTTGATAAGTAGCAGGTTGGCTGAAATTGCATCATTTTTTTCATGGAAATCGTCCCATTTATGCCTAAATATGGTCATTTATCACATAGATAGTTCTGGCTAAAATGCAAGGAATACGTCATGTACCTTTTCCTTATTATTTTCTGCCCATTTTCTCTAACTGTTATGACTAGTTTGCTTCTTTTGGTAATATTTTCTTGCCTTTTCTTTAGTGGTGATGTCTCATAAGATGGGAACATTTTAACCTTTCACAGTATGCTGCTTTGGGTTGGGAAATGTTCCACCATCCCCGGCTTGTTTTTTTGGGAGATAGCGAGGGGTGGGGTGTCCTGGGGGCTGGCTCCAAACAGGCCTGGCAGCGTCACCTCCATTCCCGTTAGACAGTCCCACAGTCCAGTAGTGACAAGCCTGGCACCGGGAGCCCTGTCCGTCTGCAGACCAAGGTGACACCCAGACATCCACTGTCTGCTGGACCTTCAAAATAAAACTCCAGTAAGCTCATACAGGCATCCTCCATGAGGTGTTTGCTGCTGAAATTCCGTACTTTCACATATCTTCCTTTCTTTGTGTCTCCTGACACAGACTAATAGGGCCATTCTCACAGTTAACATGCATTTACTTTTGTATGTATGTTATTTAATCACTGTGAAAGCCTTTTTAAATCACTCTCAGCTGGGGACTGTTCAGACTTGTGTGCCTTTGTGTATTTCCATAGAAGATTTTTTACACAAAAGGAACACAAATAAACACCAGTCAAACACCCTCTCTGTCAACTGGTCAAGAAGATTTTTGCCCTTAACAAAAAATCCTGTTTTTTATTTCCCCCCGCCAAAACAGGGTATTTTCATTTAATTATTATCGTTATTATTAATATGCTTTCTTTACTTGTATGTGTCTTGGTGTAATGAGCTCATACTGTGTTGCCTCAGTTTCGTGCGTGCTTTCCTTCCCCAGAACAATGAATTTAATGTGGTGGCCCCTCCCTGGGGAGAGAATGTACCACAAATCTAATCGCAGCTTTGAAAACAAGTTCAGACGGGGGGACTCTTTCCCAGTTTAAGCAGAACGCTATCAGACAGGGCTACCTAGAACATTCTCTGGTGCTGACATTTCACGCTACAGGTATTCAAAGCCGTTAACAAAGACTGGTATGTACAGTTGTAAATGTGCATGGGCTCAGAAGGACTTTAGCAGTATATTTGGAATTTCTCGAAAGAAGTGATCTAATGTAGTGTCCCTGTATATGTGTATGTGCAATAAAACACATCAATGTGCATATCTTTTTTTTTTTAATGCATTTAATAAATTGAAAGTTAAGCGTGATGTGACAGGGAATTCATGGAAATTTTCCTGTCTTGATTTAAATCTACGGCTGTATATCAAGGGCAGTGCTGATCTCATTCTCAGTGACAGAGCAGCCAGTTCCGGTTCAGCCACTGGGTGGCCAACGCACTTGACTGATACATATGAGATGACATTCAAGGCCGCAAATTATAACTGAGAACTGATTGTTTTGGCATTTTGAGAGATATGAATCAATGAAAGAATTATGAAAGGCAGCAGGTGACAAACTACCCACAGAGTTTATAGAGCTGAAATATTGGAATGTTTCTGCATAAAGCTCATGGGAGCTTTACTTACACAACAATGCTCTGAGGCCAGAACGAAAACTGATTGGTTCAGAGGGGTAACCAATCAGAATATAGAGGAGATGGGCCCAAGCAGCTAGAAGAGGTGGGATCGACCAATCAGATGTCTTGGTAAAACTCCCATGAGTCTATTTTGAATTTTCAGGGTTCTTCTAGTAGGGTCCCAATTGCAGATGTACGTCCAGAGTGCTAATGATAATTTGCTCTGTCATTAGACTCACTTTTGGTCAGAGTCCTTTTACTCTTGCCATGCTGCAGTGCGCACCTCCCACTGGCATGCTCCCTACCACCAGGGGGAGCCGCAGACAAACCCGCAACACGAGAGAGGATGAAGTTCTTGGAAGTCTTAGGAATTATAAAGGAAAAATGGGTCTCAATCCGCACCAGCCTGTGAAACTTAATAATATGCAAATGAATTCCTAACATTTCCATAATTTAAAGGAAAACAAGAGGACTGTTTTTGAAATGGGGTCATTTTCTTTTGGAACTTGTTTGTTTAAAAAAGTGCTGATTTTATACCCCCAAAGCCAGGCACTAGGCCTGAGTTCCTGTTCAAACTATACAGAACACTAGAGTATGTGCAGCTACAGTATGGTTAGGAACCATCTTGAACTAAGAATCATAAGTAGCAGGGGAAGGAAGAGGTACCAAGCAAATAAATTATGAGCATAGCAGCAGGGAATTAAAGGCTGGTGAAAGACAAAACGCAGTGGCTGGGATGTGTGGAATGTCTATACCTCTTCACATGATCTATGATTATGTCATGGAAAAAAACAGCCGTCCTCCCTCAGTAGTGGCAAAAAAAGTGTGCGGAAGTGCAAAGCCTCTGTCAAGGAAGATGAATTGCAGGGGGGTGGCAATGGATTCGGGAAGACGATGATCCATTAGCTTCATAAACTGGTTCCTGTACATGCCTTCTGAATTATTTAGATTTGATCCACCTAATGCAATTTTATAGCCTTAAAATGATTGTTGGTTTAGGGAGACGAAAAAAATGGTCTATTTATTTTTAGGGGATGGTTTTAGACTTTTTTTATTTGGAAGGGGGGGTGGTGTTTCGGCTTGTATTTCCAGGTATCGATTTAAATTTTGATCTTTGGAGGATCACACTGTGTAACTCCAGGCCACCTAGCCAGTGAAATGGAAATGTCCTTAGAAGCTGAAATAAATATGGCCACCTTGGAGACGAATCATATATCACTTCAGAGCGGAATTCTCATAATACGATGATCACAAACCGTAGCAAATATAAAGTGTGATTCCCATTTATGACTAAACAGAAACCTTAGCTTAACAGTGGAACCTCAGCCCTACAGGGCTGGGGGTTAGATCCCACTTGCTGGCAGGGGAGGTTTCATGTTCTTTACATTTTCTGGTTCTCCACCAAGCGGAATATGCATGCTCACAGATTCCGGTATGGAGCAAAAATGCGGACTGTCTTGCAGGGAGTTGGGAGGGAACATAGACTTTCTGGGGGTCACCATGGACTGAGTGGGAAAACGTTGCTTTATCAGATAGGATCCAGGCTCATTGTAACCCTGGCCTGGATGGAGTGCTTATGGAGAATGAATGGATAGATGGATGAAAGCCTGCATGAGCGGTACAAGTTATCGCATCGGGATGGCAGGGTGTACTCAGGAAAGATAAACCGCTATCGCTATGCTAATGTTATTTTAACTGATTCATATAGGATGACATCTTGCACAGGAGCTGGAAACAGACATGCAATATTCAGTGTAATTTTCAATGTATTGCTGCAATTATACTAATACATGGAGGGAAAATATCCATCCACAAACCCTGAACAGAGTCATGGGGTTCTAGAACATATCTGAGGCAGCAGAGGGCCCCCACTAGGCGTAATTTAGTCATAAGTGAGTTAGTCTAACTGCATATCTTTGGACTGTGGGAGGCTCTGAATATTTTTCCAGTACCTTGGAATAATCAGTCAAGAATTCCACTTAAAAGGATTTTCTTATAGGTGACAAACTGTGCTATTATTTTCATATATAATGTAAACCTGTAAGAGGAATCATACTTAATCACTGATACAGGACTACTTATGATTTGACTTTTTAGTTCATGATGGTTATTACTGCGGTCATGACCCCTGTTCTGCTGTGATGTGTTCAGAAATGCATAACTAAACATTCTGATTCAAAAGTTCCAGCTGGCTTCTTGAGATCTGGGATATGTATTGGACACGGCTGATCATAGATCCGAACGATCTCACTGATCGGAATAGACTAATCTGAACTTTACCAGAGAAAGTTATATAAGCAATATGCAAAGGGTCATTTTTGCAGGAAGGAAGTCAATACGTGTTTCTAGACAGGCAGAGATAACCGCGACCTGCGACAGACATAAATATCCACACCTCATGTTAGGCAGTGATAACTGCAGGTCATTATATGCAGTGATATCCATAACTCCTGAATAAACAGATATGTCCGTAAGTCACGTTAGACAGAGATAATGGTAAGTCATGTTGGGCAAACATAACCATAACTCATGTTATGCAGCAATATTCCTAAGTCCATAAAATGCACAGATAACCATAATTTATGACAGAGCATGACTTTTCAAATACCTACCAAATTAGATCATTTTAAACCAGCAGTGTTGCAGCGGAAACCTCAGTACCTCTGTGCGTCTTGTTTCTCTAGAAACTTCCCTGCCCTCATTGTGACACCATCTGGTTTGAAGGACTAATGAATACCGGAAAATCTAAGAGATAATGTATGAAAACCATGCTTTTATTCAAAGTGACATCCACTTTTCCTGAGTTGTCAAAACCTGGGGCTCAGTTGTTGGCGGTAAAGAGGCGATATAAATGTAATTCAGGGGTGGAAAGAGTGATTCTTTATTTAATTATTAGTTAAAGCCCTGGAAGTTTCTGGAGGGTATCAGAATTCTACATGGAGTCTGGGGGCTATTGCCCTCTGCTTCTTAAGATGGGAGTTTGAGGGGGCAAGCGTTCTCTTAGCTGGGCCAGATATAAAATTCAGAAAGCAACCTTCGATCCATGAACCTTTTCACCTGAGCTCCACTGCCAAGCCGGATTCATTAATCATCTTTTCCACGGTAAATCATATAAGTGTCACCACGAGCAGAAACGATTCAAAGTGCATATGCTTTCCTCACCTCCAAAATCTTCTAAACCAAATGGTAATTTTGAAAATGAACATCCTGAAGATTTGATCTTCAAGAAAACAATTCCACACTATTCCAGTCAAGTTATGCTGAATGAAATTACAACGTGGCAACTTGAATGCTTTAGATTTTCCTCAGACTTAACGGCACACGTCAGGGGTCTCATCGCGCCATTAGAGGCCAAACCTTCACAATGAACTGTTTTTTGAGTGACAGCCTGGTGTTTCATAACCGTTTCATACGTGTCACGGAATCTCTTGAAGTCACTGTGAAATGGAATTCCATAATGGTAGAGATGGTGGGGTGTCTGTCTATTACTGAATGGTGGCTGTAAGTGAAAAAAATAAACAATAAACAAGGAAACATCCCTCAATCCACCTGTGAATTCAATTATTTGCACACAGTTTATGCCCAGGAATTCTAGATCCTCACACATGTTTTTAAAAAATATATGCTAATAATCAATTAATCTGTTCTACTTGAGATTTATAAACTGTTGTGTAATCATATATATACTAGCCAAACATTTTTCATGAATTTGCTATATTTAAATACTGCAGGGTCAGTGTGTGATTTTTTTTCCCCAAATGGCAGTAAATGGTGTGGAGTTACAACTTTAGTCAGTGTCATACCTGTCAGAAAGTGAAAATAAGGGCCTTTTAAGGCTTAAAATGTCAAGATCGGTAACTCTGGCATTGTGTCACTGCAAGAAGAAAAAAAAATGGACGCATCCATCGGTCATGGTCACAGTCCACCAAATAAAATCATTTCTAACGTAGCCATGGGTCAGTGGGCGTTGCTCCACGTCGATATTGTCACGCTCTTCAATAACTGACATCTGAGTGTGACGTGACAAAGCAATACATGAGAGCTTCTGTATAGAACACATGTAAGTGTTGCAATTAAACATGTCAGAAATTATCAACTGACTTATCTTTAAACTTATGCTGAAGTTATATTTTTTTTACTTGCTATACCTAAGTCCTCTCCCTAGTATAAAAGAATATGACAATTACACAACTCTGGAAAAAAATTAAGAGACCACAGCAAGATTTTCAGTTTCACGCACTTCTCAGTTTAGGGGTGAGTGTCTGTGACTAATTCCAGCCTGGCTCTTCCCAGCTTCTCATTAATGAAGGGCTGCTTCCTTCCTTTATGGGACTTCAGTCCTGCTTTTTGGAGCCGTTTATGAACTTGTCCTAGCAGTGCACTACAAACCACCTAATGTTCCCCATTTTTTTTGAAGGCCACTTGATGTCATCCTCCAATTCACGAAGCACTGTTGCATAAGGTAACGATCATCTCTGGCATTAGACAGTCAGGTCTGCCATTTACCTGGATAGTTTCTGGTTGTTCCCAGTGACTCCTGCTTCACCTTATTCTGGAAGCCTGAAAGCAGCCTGCCTCACAGTGTAGCCTTCTGCCAGCAGAACCAGGATTAAACCAGGATTTAAAAATGCAGATTTTTTTTAAATATAGAGTGGTCTCTTAATTTTTCTACAGATGTGTTTAATCATTTGCTCACACACCCCACACCCATTTGTCCCTGTGCTTCCCAGCCCCAGGCTCAGTATTCAAAAAGTGGTTAGAGAAGATGGATAGACGGATATTCTTTTAGTATCTATTAAATTCTCTTGGTTTACAATGTTCCAGAAACACTTCAAAGGACAAACCAAAAATACTCCTCTTTTTTTAGTTACTTGCCCATTGCATGTTGGGCCCACAAACTTCCAAAAAAAAAAGCTTGAAATCTGATAATCAAAGATTTTATTTTTGTCATTTTTTTCTCATTTCCATAGGTTGTCTTGGGTCACCATCCTTTATTTTCATTCTAGAAATCCCCCCCCCCAACCCCAACCCTAACCCTAACCCTAACCCTAACCCCCCCCCCCAACCCATTTTTGCACCACTCTTGCCGAATGATATCACCCTAAAACTGCTATCGAATCGTCGTGAGCAAAGGCACCTTTGAAGCGTAGCGTGTACGTGAACGGACTCCGTCCCAATACGATTGTTTAGCATCGGCCATTCCGCGCTCGTCCCCTTTGCCTGGACCCCTGTTCCTTCAGCCGTTCTTCCCATCGTCTCTGTGTTCAGCTCAGTGTTGGAAAACAGGCCGCCAATCACCCGCAGCAAGATGCGTGCTTCCTGGTTAGTTGTGTTTACTCACTTCACGTCCGGCACATCGACTCGGGGGATCGGGTGGGGCTAGAGTTTCTAGAAAATAAATGACTGCTGAACCCATGGAATTAATTAGGGCCACTGAGTCACAGTGTGTGGGGGAGGGGACAATCATTTAATGGGACCTCACCATATCAGCCACAGATGGCTTCGATGTGGGCAGCGCATGGACACGGAGTCCTGGGGCCGCTGATGCAATGTGGCCCTTGTCTCCCGTCAGAGGTGGGGACATCAGTGCTCAACTGGGGGCGAATCATTAGGTCTGCGCTCATTTCACTAATGAGCTTGTGTCCGAAAGAGGTCAACGGCAGCTGTCACGCGTTCACATGGACATCGACCATGTCGGGATGCAGGGGTGTGGCTGGAGATTCTGGGCTGCCTGACAGGATGTCACCTTGGGCCGCAGCTGGGGGGATGGGGGGGGGGGGGGGTACATTTTGGGGCCCCTATTAAGAGCTGGGCCCCCAGAATCTGCCAGGGTCTCTGTGCCCCTCTGACACCCCTGTCCGGACGTGACACCGCACGCTACGATCCAGATTCTGACAAGACTTGGAAGGCAGCAAAACAAAAACTTTTGTTCCGACTCCCCGGAAAAGGTTGTTTAGTTTTGCCCTTGAGCGACGCAGTTAAAATTAATTATTCGGCCGTATAACCAAATGAAATATACTATTAGTACATTTATTAGTCCCAAACACCGTGCCAACGGAGCATCAGCCCGGAAACTGCTATGATAGTCTTGCCCCACCCCCATCTGGCGTGTTTTTATTTTGACCTCCAATGTTTCGTGCCCTGCCCCATTGGCGGGGAATGCCAGGTTACCAGGGTGATGCAGAACCACCAAGCTGAACGATAAAAATGTGCAAAATTAAAACTCCGCCCCTCCACCCTTGTTTTAGGACATGCCAAGAAACCTACTATAGGACACCAGGAGAAATATGGTCACGGAGAACACATTCTCTGCGCAACCCCCCCAAAAAAAAAGGGATGAGTTACAGTAAATAGAAAAATAAGACAATATCAGAAACATTTCATATTTAATATATGAGAACTATTCCCTAAGTTTGTCTTCAAGTCAAATTTGTCAGTCGGAAAAATAACACAGTATATCGTAATAATCATTATATAGTAATAATAAAACTACCCACTTATAGTACCGATGAACGAGCCGATGAACCACTGAAGCCTCACAGTGTTTTTATGAGCGCCACAAAGTAGTGCGTGCGTTCATTATTACGAACCCTTGTATTTATAATATAATAGGCTTTATGGCTGTCCTTTCGTAAGTACGAGTTGTTCGTAAGTTGGACCTTCTTATCCCAAGGATTGCCTGTATATGCATGATAATAACTTAAAATAGTTTGTAAAGCATTACATTCCCTGAACTGCTGATTGACCGCAGGGTCCCAAGGCAACTGGAGCCAGTCCCAGGAAGCACAGGAAATCCGGCGGGGGGGCAAAATCAGCCTTTTTAAAAGTGGAAGGGGGTGTCTAAGGGAGGGAGGGTGTAATGGTGGCTGTAAGTGAGGGAAAAAAAAAAAAACTTCTTGAGGTGAATAATTTCCTCTTCTAATAATGAGCGAATCATAATTAACTTCCTGCTTTCCTACATTTCCTTTCCATCTATAGTATGTAAATAACACCATCTTTTAATGTACAGTGTGGTGTTACACCATACTGAATTTAAGACCATGTCCTACCATTAAATATTGTGAGAATCTCACTAATGTATGTATGTAATGTTGGTTACCATTCGTCAACGGACTTTGAAATCTATTCTCTCTTCTCTGAATCCAAGTCTGATGGATTGTCTGTGATTGGCCTGATGGCTGGCTGATCAATCTTTCTTGACCTTTGTGTGTGTGCTTTCCGACATAGAACAGAACCGATACAGAACTCTTATGTAGTAGCAGGTTGTTACAGCAGTCCCCCCCCCCCACACACCCCCCACGTGTGACACCCATGAGTAAATGAGTCACCCAGGACAGGATACCAGTCCATCATAAGACATTCAGGGAGTTACACACAATTTAAAGTTTAGACACATCATTTAATCTAAATTGTTTTTTTTTTCTGGGCTTTGGGAGGAAACCCCTGTAAACCTGGAGGGAACCGCAGCGATTATAAAAGCGCACATTGCTTCGGATTCTTTTCCTTGCAGGCTCAGGCCATCTCAGAAGACCTTTAAATGCAACATTTAAAAATAAGTTATCCACCTTGTGATATCCTCAAATTAAATATGTTCAGATATAATAAATATTTAATTTTAAAGGTCAATGTTCTTGTGGAAATATCAAACAATATTATTATTCCATGTTAATCCTGTTTATTCCATAATGAGACGTTTGATTTTAAAATTTGTTGAAGCCAAAATATGTCAAGTTAAATTACCACAAATTCGAAGAGGCTTCACTAGAATAATCCATAATAGCAGTAAGATTAAAACCGACTGCCACAACGAAAGATTAACACGCCATCATCCACCCATCCACCCATCCATCCATCCAAACACCCATCTAAACACCCATCCTGATCAGGGTAAGATAGGAGGAGTCTAGAGCAGGAAACATAGTACACAAGGTTGGGGCACACCCTGGATAGGTTGTAGGGTGCACACCTACATTTATACTCTATAGGTAATGTAGAACGCCAGCCAGTCTATCTACATGTTGCTGGACTGCAGGAGGAAATGAAAGTACCTGGAGTACTGGTGACATAGGGAGAACATGCAAACTCCATGCACAAAGCAGACGCTGGGCTTGTGTAATTACACATATGAAAGGGCTGCTCAGGAAATGCTCAGAAAAGAAAACCATCGATTTGTACCATTAATCATTTTATTCCAATGTAATCCATGTTATTAAACAGCACAAGTATATCAGAACGATGTTCCTGGATGAAATTTTATGCTAGGAAGGAAATATAGCGATTTGTAGTGCGTAAAGTACATAGTGAACTGATTTGCTTATTTTTGAAAGTAAAAATAATAATCTAAGGTGTTCTAGTCCTGAAATGTAACAAAAATACTGATCCATAATCTTCCAAGCTCAGATGCTTCATTAAATATATTGAGGTTGTAGACTTCAAATCGATTGGCCCATTTGCAGTAATGATACACGCTTATATAATCCTAGTACGCATGCTGATATCCAGCTAATTACGGGCTGCATGACAGATGCACAGAGAACAGGCCCCCCCGAGGTAGTAAGCATGGGTTAAATCTCTTGTAAGTTCTCATGGGTTGCACAAGCCCCATAAGTTAAATAACTAAATCCTTATATGACTGAGTGCTGCAGTTGTAACGCTGTGGACAGTGCAACGTCGGACGAGGGAAACATACCGAGATGCACATAACTGGTACGCAAGTACGTATTCATCTTTAAAAGTGAGATGTGCGGCAATCGATTGTTGTAACAGCTGAAATGCAATAAAATACATAAGCATTTGCGCCGTTGCGACAATCGATTGCTGCGTGATAAGAAATGAGAAGAAATTACCATGCACTTTAATCTTCATACTGCAAATGAAATACAAATTAGTGTATAAAGGTTAAAATACATTATTTTCTACACTACTGCTTTCCAAACATGTATAGATTGGGAGGGGGGGGCGGGGTTATGGGTCCTGGATTCATGGCGGCAAAGGATCACGTGATGTGCATTTCCTCAATGCGTGAGAGCTTCCTTGGCGTCCTGGTGTACTTAAGTCACAAGTCTATAAATGCTTCATTTCGCCAAAATAAAACCAAGAGACTTATTCTTCTGGCTAATAAGTAGAACGTTTGGCGCTACCATGTGGTTCAATCAGTGGAATTATGCTGATACATTTTTTTCCCTCGTTATCTAACAGATCGTCTACTCTGTCGTGCTAAACTTCGTCCGATACAGTTTAATTCAATTGTACAGCATCAAGGGTACAGATTTGGGTATGGATGGTGAGGACCAATATTGTGGGAGTACTGTGTGTGTAGGGGGCTTGGAGGGTTCAGGGCTGATTTAATCCCTACTAATGTTGAAACGAAACCAACAGCCTTATATAGCATATACTTGTCCTGAAGTCATTTAGAGCAATCATTAAAGCATGACTATAAGCAAATTAGGAACAGCATCGGAGATGAATTCTCACACAACATGTAATGGCAGCAGGCAAGTGTCATGTCCAGCCCGCTCTGCCTGTCTGATCCCCGTGTTTCCCCTTGGGGGGGTGCCCCAAACCAGCTAAGCCTTTAGCCTGTCAGTCTTACCTCTTGTTCCTGCCCTCTTGTTAATCATTCGCAGCTGCCTTGTGTTTTCTCCCTCATTAGCCTAGTATATTAGCGTTTCTCTGAGTCCAGTGTTCCTTGACCAGTCATTGTTGCCTGTTTATGTCTGCTGTCAGCCCCGTGAGCCCTAATAAATCTTCCCCATGAGTGGTTTCCCTGCGCAGCCCGTATTCTATGTTGTTTGTCCCATTGGTGAATGTGACAGCAAAGAACCACAAGAGGAAGTAAACAGTCCCCCAGTAGAATCAGGGGTTGAAAAAAATAATGGGGTCCAAGGCCTATTAGCCGGCCAAAATCCTCATATTCCCCACCAATGCATACAAACTGTATTCTGTCCCCAAATGGGTGTGCGAGAGAACGAAATGCAGCAGTGATCCACTCTTCAGTTATATCACAGAGCACGGAGTTCAAAATCACCCATCAACACTGATCTTGTGCTGCGGCAGTCTGTCACAGAGGGGCTGCAAATTGTGCGAGCAAAACAGTAATGGAAAGCAAGGCAAAAACTGCATCCAACTGGTTGCTAGCAGAACATTTGAAATAGGAATATGGTTGGGTGTGTGTTAGCAATGCAAGGAGAAGTACTATAAAAGCAATATGCAAAAAGATGTGACTGTAGGGTTATGTCTCTACTAATATTGTGTTTTTGGAGTGTTTTGGGGGCAAATTTGGTCCCTACAAATGCTGACACCAAACCTTTGCCCATGGATGGATGGACAGATGGACGGACTTATTGTCTTGCGAAATTAAGAATGTATACAACTTTAAATTGTAAAAATTATTCTTATTATCACATTTATTATGTGCTGTTTTTTGATAGACACACTTGATGGCATCATACTGGGAGAATCTGGGCAGGAACGTTTTTTTTTTTTAATTTTGTTTAACAAAATGTGGTCAATATGTGGGAAAAGCTGAGTATGATGAACAGAGACATTGGACAGACTCACCTAGAGGGCTAAATATTAGGAAATAAAGAGGCTCAGTGATTGAATGAAGAAAGCACACCTGAGCCGGACTCAGTCGCATTCAGGAGGTTTGAATTTTCTCTCTTTCGAAGTCGCTTGTTGGTTATTGGCTGCTGAGGTGTGCGCCTTACGGCTTTGTGTCTCCACGCCACGGGAGACGTCCCGCGGTATTGATTCTATCTGCGCGCCCATCTGTGCGGGGTGGAGGTCACTGGGGGCTCATACCCACGGCTTTTTCCATAAAGCCGCACCTGGAAGGAAGGAGCTCGACAGGACGATGGGGAACGACAGGGGAAGAGAAAAAAACACCGACCAGAGAAATATAACATTGCAAGATGGAGGACGGGGGGGGATGGGGGGATGGGGGGGGGCATTGAAACCGTGGATGGAACATGAGCAAACTGGCACAACAATAATAAGATGTGCATGCGAGGTTTTGGATACTTGGACATTGTGGACATGGCAGGAATGTCTTTATCTATTAATAATCACATATTATATTACTGGCTTTTATATCTATCTGTACCATCTTATGTATCCAGCACCCTGACTATTTAAACAAGAGACTGAGAGCAATGCTGAGTACACATTTCATTTTGGAATTCAAGCTCCTTTTGGAGTGGCTAACATGAGGAAGTCAAAGGAGAACGATGGAGGAAGGTTGGTATTTTAAATGCAGAGTGTATAAGTTAAAACTTGAAAGATGCAGGCTTCTGCGAGACCCGGGTTTCCGAGGGCCAGCGAAGTGTTATAACTGGATATGAAGCTCCCATGAGTCACACTGGATGTTCCATAAACCGACAGTCAGGTGGAGGTGGGCGGGTGGAGATTGAAGAGGCGAGGTTAGAAGGTTTACAGGTTTCCGCAATTCTGAAATACTGATATTGACCAAAGTCAGCACCCGTATCTTTGTCTTTGATATATTTATTTGTTTGCCATTATTCAAACAGGAATTGAATAAACGATATATGAAATAAAAATCATGCTCTGCACTTGAAAAGAAGTTTTTTTTATATATATATATATTATTTCCAAAGATCATACATCAGAACATCTCAAAATATTTTAATAAGATACTTTTATTTGCTTTTTGTATAAGTACTTTAAAAGGAGACATTTAAAAAAAAAAGTATTTCTAAAGATCATTGATTAGCATATCTCGAAATATTTTAATAAGATTTTGTTTAACTTTCATTTGCCATTTGTACAGGTGCGTGGGAATTCCTTGCTTTTCACATATCCCATCATGCTCTTCTATGAGACTGTATTACAGTATACAGGTGAGAGTTGAGCTCTGGGTCAGAGTGCAGGGTCCACCATTCATCCGGCATCCCTGCAGCAAGGGTCCTGCTCAAGGACCCGGCAGTGGTATGATACTCAGTCAGCCAAGGAATTCAAAGCGCGAAGCACAGGGTGCAGATGGCTAACGGGGAGAAGCAAACAGCCAAGCAGGGGTCTGCGGCTGGCCCTCCGACGCCTTGCTCTCCTCTGAAGGAGACTCTATTCACATCTCTCTTATCTCCTCTGAGTTCCTCTCTCAGCAGTCCACAGCGAAGCATGTGGTAAAAATCCACTCCGTACTGCTTTTGTCCAGGCTAACACTTTTTACAGTGTCACACTTTATTCACTTCAAATAGACGCATACTTTACGCCAGCTTACCTCAGATTAATAGCACCTTTGATCTAATTTATAATATGGAATAAAGTGATAATGATAATATATAATATTCTAACGACGTTTATCCTTAGACCACTGTCAAGGTCAATGAGAGGCATGCAAGTGTGGCGAAATCGTGTCTCCTGGCCAAACCATAAGAATACTTTGTGGTATCTATTTGACGATGACCCCAGAGTCATCGTACAACCAATCTCAGAGATGGAATGTAATAAGAAATAAAGACATATGGGCAGAAATCGCCTATGCCTTATTTGAACGCCCAGGGCATGAGGCAGCTGGTATGGTGAAGCGTGAGAACTATGCTTCCAGAAGGAGCTCCACGATGACCCTGGATGTGTGGGCTTGCTGGTTAGTGTGTCTGGCGGTGGTCTGGACAAACTGGGTTCAACTCCTTGCTGCCCCTGAATTTGCTACAATATGTTCTGAAAGGCATTTCATTTTCCAGATCATTAATGCATGAGACACATGTTCATTGAAGTCCATGAAAAATCTGTAATTAAGATGTATTTCTTAGGATAATTGTTTTTACATTTAATAATGCTTTTAAAAGTTTTGAAATCGGGCAGAAAATATTTTGGCCTTTTAAATACGGGTGGTCAACTCTTATTCATATCAACTCTGTTACCATCAACATCAGCTCTGTTTAAGGTTTTGCTGAAAATGATCAACTAACCTTTTACTACATGAGATTCTGACACCATCCTGACAACTTTTTCAGCTGAATGTGTTGATATTTTTACTCCAAGATTAAAAAGGCTGGAAGATGAATTGAGGCAAAAGTTCTCGTTATTACATTTGTCGACTATTTATTTGACCCAATTTGTCTATAAGAGTTGACTGATTTTTCTTAGTGTATTGTTTTTCAGAATAAATTCTTCAAATCTTACCATTTTAAAATAAAAAAAAAATGAAAATATTACATTTGGAGTGTGTTCTATGAAAATGTTTAATGGAATAAGGTGAAAAGTTTAATGTTAAAAAATATCATTCCTGTTTTCCTTCTATACCGGAAACATACTGTTAATTCAGGAGTGAGCCATATACAGAGGTGTGAACGTGAGAGCGAATGGCGTGCGAGTGTGCTCTACGATGGGTTGGTGCCCGTATGTGAAAATGGCGTGTGAGTGTGCTCAGCGATGGGTTAGTGCCCGTATGTGTAAATGGCGTGTGAGTGTGCCCTGCGATGGGTTGGTGCCCGTATGTGTAAATGGCGTGCGAGTGTGCCCTGCGATGGGTTGGTGCCCGTATGTGTAACTGGCGTGCGAGTGTGCCCAGCGATGGGTTAGTGCCCATATGTGAAAATGGCGTGTGAGTGTGCCCTGCGATGGGTTGGTGCCCATATGTGTAACTGGCGGGCGAGTGTGCCCAGCGATGGGTTAGTGCCCGTATGTGTAAATGGCGTGCGAGTGTGCCCTGTGATGGGTTGGTGCCCGTATGTGTAAATGGCGTGCGAGTGTGCCCTGCGATGGGTTAGTGCCCGTATGTGAAAATGGCGTGTGAGTGTGCCCAGCGATGGGTTAGTGCCCGTATGTGTAAATGGCGTGCGAGTGTGCCCTGCGATGGGTTGGTGCCCGTATGTGTAAATGGCGTGCGAGTGTGCCCTGCGATGGGTTAGTGCCCATATGTGAAAATGGCGTGTCAGTGTGCCCAGCGATGGGTTAGTGCCCGTATGTGTAAATGGCGTGCGAGTGTGCCCTGTGATGACCCAGCAGCCCTGCATCGGACAAGCAGGTATAGAAGATGCATGTGATGCTGCTGATGACCCATCCACCCATTCACATACTGAAATCCATTTTCCATCCATCCATCCATTTTACAAACCACTTATCCTACTGGGTCGCGGGGGGTCCGGAGCCTATCCCGAAAGCAATGGGCACGAGGCAGGGAACAACCCAGGATGGGGGGCCAGCCCATCGCAGGGCACACTCACACACCAGTCACTCACACCTGCACTCCTACGGGCAATTTAATAACTCCAATTGGAGTCTTTGGACTATGGGGGGAAACTGGAGTACCCGGAGGAAACCCCACAACGACATGGGGAGAACATGCAAACTCCACACACATGTAACCCAGGCAGAGATTCGAACCCAAGTGAAATCCATTTTCATTTTTTATATTTGCATATACCGTAAAATGTATATATCACCAAAAAAATTACTTTTTCAAACAATTAATACTTTTTTTTAATCACTCCCAACTGTGATTTTATACAAAATAACATGAGTAAGTGAAGATAAAACAAGAGTAAGCTGGGCTTCTCTGGAAAAAAAAATGTAAAAATCTAACTTTGAGAAATATTTTCTTCCTCTAGTAAGACAGAGCCTCTTTAAGATCCAAACCCTTTTCTTTTGCCATATTGGAAGCAAACATTTCTTTGAGATGAAACATGTGGTTAAAAAATTTGAGGTCTGTCTCATTTCACCTTCAAAAAGAGATGAAAGGCTGGATTATTGCCTAGGTATGTTTATGTTACACATTGCCTTTGCTTTGCCGCATTCCTTGTTGGCAGACATAGAAAAACAGCGCATCTTTTGGTTTTATCATTAAAGAACCATACACATTCAAAAACCAGGAAGTTTTGTAAAGTCCAGCACAGTGACCTTGGTCAAACGAAATTACATATAAATAATTCATTCACTGACTAAAAGAACCTTCCTTTATTTCAGAAGTTAATACAGAAAAAGAAAACAACTCAAATGGAATATTCTTTCAGCGATTGGTTCTTTGAGTCATGCACAGCTGAAGCATGATCTGCTTCTACTTCCTTGCAACTTTTGGGTCTTTTCATATGTGGGTGAGTGTGCTTGTGGTCAGGCAGAGAGAGAGAGAGAGAGAGAGAGAGAGAGAGAGGGGAAAGGGAGAGAAATGAATTAGGGTGTTTGCTGTCATCTTTTCATTTGCAGTAATGCTGAATGCGCGAATACAGAATGGTGGTCAGCACTGTAAATCCAATCCCTGGCAGAGCCACACTGGTCTCGGTCACGGCTGACTTTTTCACTTGAGCAGTGACCCCTGGCTAATTCACATTCAAGTGCAAACAATTAGTTTACTTGACATTGTGCGATTTGCATGAGGTGAACTTCGTATGTCCAGTCGGAACTGGATTCCACAGTAATACATAAGAGGGGCAGTGATATTCATGAAGGGAACGGGCTTTTTATATTTTTAGCACCATCACAAATCCTTAAAGTCTGTACATAAAGTGTAGGAACTACCACGGCTTCTGCTTGTTCTGCAGATGATGTACAGTAGAAGATTTCTTGTTTGAATTTCTCTTTCTTTGACTTCTTGGACACAGAAACAACTCTTCTAGGAGTGAGCGAAGCTGCTCGTAGCGGCCAGTAACGGCAAGTGAAGACCCAGGGCTGTTTGCAGCTGCACCTAGAGGTGCTGTGGTCTGCAGTCTGAATGCCCCAATATCTATCCATGAACACAGAAAACATCTAACAATGGCTTAAGTAATAGAATGGCCCTTATTAAATGCACAGAACCCTCCAGAACACACACTTCGGTATTATACACCCCATAAGTAGTTGGGGTTAAGGGCCTTGCTCATGTACCCAATGGTAGTATGGGTACTCTGACAGCTATGGGATTTAAACCCATGAACTGCTGGAGTTGATCAAAGATCTGAAACCCACAGAAGTATATTCCACCCCGGGTTTTGAATAAATGTCTTAATATGTGATATGATTCAAGACAGCAAAGCCAGGCCCCTCAGAGAGAGCAGCTGGCCATGATATAGGAGTCACAGAAAGCATGTGTATGAGGTGACCATTGGGATTCATTAGTCATGTTACAAGATGGCCCTGAACACCATCGCTTTCAGCTGCCGATGTGTCAAAAAATTATTTCAGTTCATCATATAAACAAGGAGTGATGATTGTCCTGCTGAAAAGAATACAGATAAAATCACTATACGGAGTAGTAGGAGGTATATTGCAGGAAATTGCGTAACGTCGTTTTAACTGTGTATCATCATTCTTCAGCCTCACCAGCCCGGTGGAGCAATTTGAAACACGCAAAATGAAAAATGGGCCTTTTCAAAATTACCTCAAAAGCTATTCTGCTCGATGCGATAACAGTTTTGTTAAACCAAAGTTCACCCAAGCAGGAAACGACTCAATTCATATTATTGTTAATTAACCACTTTCCCTATCAATCTTCAGCAGTCTGTACGTGTCAGGAAGTAACAGACTTTTATGTGAAGTACTAAATATCATATTATAATCTGTACTTTGTAATTAAATTGGGGTGGGCTGGCAGAGCATGATTTCACATTACAAGATACCATTTATTGAGAAGTTGACGCAAATGATGAAACAATGAAGAGATTAGATGAGTGTGTGAGACTCTCGCACTGGCTTTCAACCAGGCACTGCTGTAACCAACAGAAACAAAGCCTAATTATTGCCATCCCTCCACAACAACAATTAAACAATTAATACCCAAATTACTGGGTGCTGTCAGTCACGGCCAGGCTTAAAATGCCAGGACCCGGGAAATCAGGTGACTCCGTCTGACTGACAACTCACAGTAAATCCCGCTCACTGTGATGGGATTCTAGGTAACCTTCTCCCCCCATGACTGCTGAATACTCTGTTGCTGATAATATAATACAACTATCAAATTATGATTCAATGACTCCCCCACTCCCACCCCCACTGCCACCACCCCGAAACAACCCATCATGCATAAATGATTCAGTCAATACGAACGTGAAAATGACTGGATGGAGCATTCCAGTTTCTCTTTAATAAATGTGATTGGTGTAAAAATTCTGAAAAAGTTGTTATGAGGGTTATTACTAGGTTAAACGTTGCTTTGAAACAACCTTGGTGGTACAAAGTCACAGGAACAAACTAGCTATGTCTGGTGACAAGGTGACCCTATCACAGTGTGACCCTTGGCTCCTTGTAGGCTTTGACCTGCCAGGATCTGCAGACCCCTTTGGGACGCCTCTATCTCTCCATGGTGAGACTGCGCCTCCCCCCTCGCTACCCACTGCTGTAGCAAATGGCTTTTGCTGCTTTGTGTTGGGACTGCAGCAGGGAATGCGTGACCTAGTCGTGTTGAACAGCAATCATATAGGGCGAACAGGAAGTACCATAAGCAAGAAAATGCATCTCATATTCGAAGAGCGATACAGGACAGCGGCACAATGGCTCAGCAGGCAGCGTTGTGGCCTCACTCTGTGAAGGTTGCCGGTTTTATTTCCATTCCTCTCTGTGTGTCGACCTTACATTTTCTCCCTGTATGGGTATCCTCCAGGTGCCCCTATTTCCAGATGTAGCCTAAAAATAAAACCTTAATCCATCCTTCTCCTAACCATACATCCCGATCAGGGTCACATGGGGTCTGGAGCCTATTTCAGGCAGCATAGCGCCAAAGCCTGGGATCCACCCTGGACAGGACACCAGGCCATCTCAGGGCGCATACACATGCATAATCATAATCAGCTGCAATTAAGAGACATGAGTTAGCCTAACTGTACCTACATGAAAAGGGGAGAGCATTAAAATGTCACACACAGGTCAAAATTCCAAAAAAATGTTAGTGAGAACATTTTCCATTCAACAATCTAGTCTACAGTCATGGATGACTGGGACCAATGCCGGAGAACAGCGACTGATTACGGAATGTCAGTGTGTACCTTTGCTCTTTCCTCCAGCCAACCTTTACCTTTTGATCTCTAACTGCATGTTTTTGGTGCACATCAGCATTCAATGCATTAACAAAAAACTCATCATCAGAGATAATCAGAGGCTCAGTGTAGTAACAGGCATCCTATTCAGGGTGGAAAACTCCTGCCATTCACAATACCGCAGAAACCGAACGACTATCTAGACCAGTGATTCCCAATCCGGTCCTCAGGGACCCACAGCCGATCCATGTTTTTGTTCCCTCCGAGCTCCCTACCAGACTGGACCGGATTGGGAAACAGTTGTTCTGGACAATAATTCATTACGATTACAGACGGTAAAAAAAAATAAAAAAATCCTTTCCACTTGAAAGGTAAATAAGCTTTTGGGAGAAATGGTGGAAATCATGTTTCAGAGCATCCTTGGATGATGTGCTTGTGATGTGTGGGGGAGGGGATGTTGCAGGTCCTCCCTCCCTTTGCAAGATTACATTTCTATGGAGCTGAAAGTAGGGCTGAACAAAAGACAGAGATGGTGTTTTTTTTCTCCAGTTCCCAGACTGGGCCTGAGCACCAGACTCTCTCCTGCCAGTACCCGCCCCCCCCCCCCCCATATTCCTCCTCTTCTGTTCTCCCGGCAACGGCGGCACATGCAGCCTTGCGATAGCGCCCTTGTCGGTAAGTCTCAATAAAAACCATACAAATACGCACATCGTTTCCACGCACACCTCCCGGACGGAGGATCGTTCTGCACCTGAATTGAAGACTTTGCAAATGGGAATGAGAAGATGACGCCAGAATTACCCCCCCCCACACACACACACACACATACACACATATGCACACACCCCCCACAGGGCGCACACTGGCACGCAGCTAACCCAGCCCACGTCAGATGGGCGCCGGAGCTGAAGCCAATCAATTTTTCAAAGACACACCTGTGCTGATACTCTTACCACTTATTAAAGCCTGAGCCCATGTGTTGGGGAGGGAGTCTTAGCCTTTCATGTCGGCCCTAAATATTTGATGACCCGCACCTCTGCCTGTCTGTATGCTTGAGAAGCGTTCTGCAAAGTATTAATTTTAATGCGCGCACGCTTTCCCCCCCCCCACTCATTTTAATCAATATTCCCAGACGTATAAATTAGCCGAGCCTCGGGGGAGGTGTCGTCCGTGAGAGCACAGCAGACGTGCCAGGTGTGGGACCCAGATTTACGTGACAGCCGTCAACAGGGTGTGTTGATCACGGGTGTAAATACCCGCGTCCTGGATTAAAGAGTTTCCAAGTGGACCTCTTAATGAAAGACCGCATTCCTAATGGGGTTTGGAATTGAGCGTTCGGACGATTAAAATTTCTGTTCGATTGAAATTAAGAGCAAATTCTCAGCATGCATCTGCTCTCAGATGAAGCTGCATGCTTAGGATTTTTTTTTTTGAAGAATTGAAGCCAAATATGCTGGGGGTAGAATGTCCATCCGTAAGCTCTGCTTTGGTTAAGAGTGTACAGAGTGGCTTTACTGCACTGCATGTTCGGTCCTACTTGCCACAAGCAATTTCCTATAATTTAATTGCAGTAATTTCCCGCTCTAAGTGGACAACTCCGAATTTAGTCACAAATAGCACCAGCTGTTTTATACATCTGGTGTCAGATCACATTAAGAATAATTTGGTCAGATGGAGACGTGCAGAGGCACGTCTAGGCCTTCAGTTCCCACCTGTCTCCAACAGGGGGAGACAGCGCTGTAACGAAGCTGCATTGTGAGGTCCGAGGTTTCAGGATATTTTGTCAGGCTTGGAACAATGTGTGAGGCAATTCAACAGAGTGGAAGGCAAGACAGGTTCACTGAAATGGTGCCTGGAGAAAGAATTAAAAAATATATACATATGTAAGACCGAATGTCTAGTGTTGGTGTCATAATTCATTGGTTTGGCATATATTTCCTTATACTTCACAGGCCATGTAATTTGAACATCATAAATGTATTATTTATAAGTTGAGGACATAATTGAGTCATTTTTTTTGTTTAATACAGATATCAATGCATATCTGTCAAAACTATGAATCCTGCAGTTGGTGGATGCATGTTGCTGCTGCCATCGCCCTCCAGGGGGCAACATTCAAGGAAAGAATTCCCTAAGACACAGGCAATTCTTTGATATGCCAGCCAGTGAGTTTCATGCTGTCCTGGGAAGGGTGTAAGCCTGACCTGATCATGAGATTGGTCATATGTTGATGCTGCTGGATTCAGATGAATCTATAGTTACTACATATACAAATAAACAAATGCATGGCTGAATAAATAAAATTTTAAATAAGAAAAACATAATCCATCCCATGCTTGGCAGCTCCAAGCTCTCTTTCCGGGAAGAGGCCCAGGATTCAACTAGCCTAAATATACAGCCAAGGACTGATCCTTAATGTCTCAATACAACACGTTTGAAGACAGAGGGGAGATTATGGGACCGTTAATGTTCTTTCACAGATTAGCACCTATTATTTGCACCAACACCAAATAAGCCCCCTAAAAGGACATTAACCCCACGTGTTCGGTTAGGCTTAGCTTTGGCTTAGCGATAACAGGGGTTTAGCCTAAGCTCGATTCCCCATGAGCTGCCTTGCACGTTTTCTGTGGCCTAAGCAAATCAGACATCGTACCACATCATTCAAGGTCATATATAGGCATTCGCGCATGTTTTAAAGAACAGAAAACCGTACACCAATATTATAATACTGCACATTTCTTAAGTGCGCAGGGACTGACTTTTCACAGAATGTTGTGCCATTTTTAAACATTTTCCCTTGTAGGATTAACAAAGCACCCGTGACTGGATTGTAATTCTCTGTCTCACTTTCTCTCTCCCCGCTTCGTCTCTCTCTCTGCTTTTAAGTCAGTGATTCGTAAACTACGTAAACTGTCAGGACAGACCTGTAGGCACGGATGTGTCCCTACGGTATACTAAAATCCTTTGCCACATTTTATTAGACACGTAATTAGAAATAACAATAAAGAGGACCCAGATTTCCAGCATTTTCTTCACCACCTGGCAGCCCGTTATGGTGTAACGGAAGTTAGACAGAAGGTAGCTTAATGTGTGCTGAGCGATGAGCTTAAATTGATTAAATTATTCACATAGTTTTTTAGATGATTAGGGCAATTACTCCAGCCCAACTGTATGCTTTTTTTAGCGAGAGATTTAGAAGGAACAGGAAATATTACGTGGCTTAGATCACTTACAGTTTAGTAGTCTTGGGCATGCCCGCTTGTTTGCACGCGCCAATGAGGGTTAAATGGGCGCTTTCCGTCATTTCGAGTTGAGTGCCGGTATGTTAGCTCACGAGCCCCCCCCCCCCCGTGTACGGTATACCGCCAGGATGGCGCGGTGACACTCCTGCGGTAAATGCGACATGAGGTGTGGAAGTATTATTACAGGCAGCACCCGCGGGCCCCCGGCTGCGAGCGGACCCCATCAGGCGGGGTTGGGCGATCGGCGACGATTTGTCTCACCCTGGGGACATCCGCTCAACCGACCGTTTCGGACGTGAGTAGTTCGAAGGAGGCTGAATGCGTCCCGTAAGATATATTCTGACGAATGTATTTTTCATAGATATGATGCACTGCATATGCACGGTGTTCTGAGGGTGCTCTAGGACGCCTGCCGTTTTAAAAAGTGTCTGTTAACGTGGTGATTGGTGTCTTCCACCTTTCCGGTTTTGCTGTTTGGTGGCAGAGAAATCCGTCGCCCCTTATCGGGAGAGCAGCTTAGCCACTTGCTCGCTGCACTCCCCCCCCCCCCGCGCCTCCCCCGGGTCTCGTTTTAAGGCTGGATGTTTTACGTGACTCCAGGCTGAGGTTCGGGTTTCTCTACACCAGGGAGATGCTGAAGGCGAACCTAATTTGGTTTATATTCCTGAGTGAGATTTTCCGATCGAGTTTATTAAGTAAGGCCTTGAAAACAAATTATTTTCATAAATAGTCAACTTGTAATTCAAACCCCGAGCGTGGACCTATGCCATGCAGTTTTCTGAACGAACAAACTAATAATTTGTACGTACTACCCATTAAGGCAGAAAAAGAGAACAGGTTTAATTCCCAAGACTAGCTGCTTTTAAGAAAATTAGCTAGAATTGGTAAGCTAAAATTCAGATGGCTTAATGTGCAGTATAATTTGAACCAGAAAGGTAAGTTGTAAATGATAAAATGGCACGTGCTGCCAGTGATCCAGTGCGGGCCTGCCAGTCCTTCTCACCCACACTTGTGATTATTGTACCTCGCTGTGTATCAAAGGTACCATTGCCAGTGTCACACTCCAGATTGCATGTGTGAACACTGCAGTCATGTTTCCAGCCTTCACTGCTACAAGGCCACTGTATATACAGCACTGTGCAGTAGGCTAAGGCTGTCAAAGAAAATGCTGTTTAAATGATCATCATGTTGTCGTAAGACTATGATATTACAGAAATGCCATGTCTCAGGGAAGTTCCAGGGGTCTCCCACAAAATGACAGCGTATCCCAGACACCCACAAATGATGCACTTTGTACCAGAAATCTGTTGTCCAGCTGTACTGGTATTTTCTGGTAAAATTCGCGGAGGGGTTTCGAATTAACAGTACCACAGAAATACCGTAATGCCATAATACCCCAGCTTAGCCCCCTCCTGTTTGCCCCTCATCTGCCTCCCTGAAATCAATATGCAAGGGTGGGCATGTCTGATATTATGTCTTAGTGTTTTAGATTTACCATTTTCTTTACGATCTTTGCACAGTACAGTGTGTATATGCCAGTGTAATTACAGTGATCTGTCTCTATGCATAAATTTCACCCAAAAAAATGAGCAGAGTCGGCATCAGTAATCTAATTTTTATGCTATACTCTTGCCTGATGTTAAACCTGTAATTACGTTGAGCAAAAAGATTAGTAGAAAATGCATCGTAAAATAGTAATAGTAATTCCCAATATGTGGTACATTATGCTCTTTGTTTCAAGTGGTTATTGGGGACATTTTGAATATCTCACTCCTTGCCTGGTCACACCATATTGCCACCTGGTCCAGCATACATCTCGTGATGAGGCAATTAAGGAAGAACGAAGCAGCCAGTTTAATAGTGAGTTCATGAGGCAGCAAGTGTCCTGGCACCGGCGGCTGTACTTGCATGTGTTATACATTGAAACTGAAGAGCTGCAGCCCATAGGTGAAGGGCATGGCTGGTTTTATTTTTTATTGAAGATTGCACCCACTGCTGCATTTTATAACACGCTGGGAATTGTTCTGGAAGCTATAGAATCGAAGCAACTCTTACCCAAGACCCGTTTGTAATTTGAAATATTTCCAAGCTTTGTTCAGAGGTCTTCAGACTATGTTCTGCACGCTGGAGATTGATATTAAATATATATCCCATGATGCTCGTTTGTGAGTTTAACCGAGCATCTGATATAAGCGTTTAAAACTTCTGTGCTCTTGGCCTTGGTCCCAGTAAGCAAATATCTGCCTTTTTTCATCCAAGCCCAAAACAATAACAGCTGTTTACATTTCATCTCTGCCTCAACTTCAGGTCACTTGTTCGGCATGTTTATAAGGCGCCTCCAGACAGGTGGAAGCCGGCTGCCCCCAGGGGGCGTAATAGAGCATGTAAGATAAATATCAGGCGGAGGTAGCAATTTCAGGTCCAGAAAGTAAAAATCCAGACCATGATTTACTTTCAATCAACCAGTTGAGTACTATGTGACTGTGACTCTTTATGCTCAACTGATTGGTTGAAAGTAAATTATGGTCTGGATTTTTTACTTTCTGGACCTGAAATACCACCTCTGATATCAAGGTAAATATTAACTTCAGCTTAAGTCTTAGCATTGCTTCTATTTTCCACCTTCGACGTGCATCATGTGCAGATGGGTTAGCACAATTCCATGCTTCTGGCTTGTATAATAAAATATTGTACATGTTCATTTTATTTAATTTTTTTTTAATTTTCCTTTTATAATATATAACTGGTGGGAAAGCACACACTCTCATTGTACATGTATAACAATAAAGATATTCTGTTCTTGTGCCTGTGAGTCTGTTCAGTTCCTTTAATTCTATGGCTTGCTTTTACTTTTAAATAGCCTGTACATTTCATACGCTCCAGAAGCACTTTAATGTCGTTGCGGGTCAGTTTCAAGGGCAACACTTAGCGGGTTTAAAGCAGCATATTTGACATTCACGTTTGATAGTCTGCTTACCTTATGGCATTAATTGTTAATGTCGTTTTTTTTTTGTTCTCAGATTTCCAGGAAATTACTTGCAAATGAATTTATAATTACTTTTCAACCTACAGTAGTGACTTTGTAATTAACTTGAGATAAAATATAAATTATAGTCACATTTACATGAAAAATGGGGAGAAATAAATGTAACAAAAGTTATTGGAGTTATGCAACAGGACACACATTAAGTGTAATTTTTTTGAATAAAGGCAGTGCAATCTAAGCAGTTACCAACAAAGTTTACTATCAACAATGAATGTCCCGTGTTCTTCACTGGATCCTGGGTTAACTGCACAGTTGATTTCACTGATAAGGGCCCAGTGTAAATGACTTATACCTTCATTTGTTATACCTGACGTCTTCCTAAGCACTACACTAACATCTATAAATGCTTGTATCAACAACTGCCATGAGCTCTACTACATAAGACCTTTGAAACTCATACCTTTTAAATTTGACACACCTTAATGTGTGTGTCTGTGTCAGCGTGTGCCTTGTGATCTACCAGCATCCCATCTAGGGCTCACTGCAACCTTGTGCCGCATAACAAATATGGAAGATGGATGTTATGCTCATGTTATGTAGGGCGCTTTAGCTTAAGTTCTCCCTTATGGACTAACTAACACTCTCCGGATAGCATCACCGATCCGTGTTACTAGGAGTGAGGCTGGTTGCCCGGTTGGTCCTTATACGTCCCTTTACAAGGCAATCCCTATACGCCAAGGGCTAAACCTCAGTTCTCAGCATAATTTTTATCCCGCATTCTTTACCTTATTTAGAATTTTTTGCGATATCAGCTTCTTTCAGCCAAGCAGGAGTTCACACGACGGCAGGCTTGGGGCACTGCAGAGCACGGCGTTCTTAAGGAGTCGCACAGCGGTTTTTGTGCAAATGCGAATTAGGGGTAAGAAGGCGTTTTGCTGTCCACTTCTGTGCTTTCCCAGCATTGTGTTCAAGATCTGAGATGAGGAGGGGGCATAAAGGGAGGATGTGCTCCCTCCCCGGCCCCCATATATGATAGAATTTACACTTCCTTTCAGCTGAGGGCGCTGTGTCACTGTGTTGGGATGCACTAACCCCCCCCCCCTCCCCCACAGGGCGGATGTATGCCGATTCCCTCGCTGAGTAAGGGGTTCAAGTTCTTAAAACACAGGTCACGCATATCGTCTGGCTGCTTAATTAATTTGGCCCCGTATCCTGCAATTTTTATTTTCTATTTTTTGTCAGCTTCTCCACAAACCCCTTTTCGGAGAGAGATCCGCTCGGCAAAGCCGTGCAAATCGCTATCATTCGGTTCCCATGACCTTTCATGGGTAAACGGAGAAAACAAACTAGCAACAGCCTCAAAACATACGCCGGATCATTCTGGAAAGGCGTGGATGTGTTTCAGCGGTCAGCGTATGGGATGTCCAGGCCCATTACCATAACAATTAAAGCCAGCTTAGTAATTAAAGCCGGCTCAGGCGTTTACGTGTGCGTGTTTTCCTTTTAACGAGTCTGCAGCTTCCTGACAATGCGTCCCCACTGCCGACTCCGGCCTTGATAAATCTCCTGGCGTTAGCAGTAAATAGAAATCACTAATTTGTATGTAAATCATTTCATAAGATAAGACCTTTTTCCATTAATAATACATGGTTTCACGCTTCCTGGTTTTTACGGTTTATTGAGCCGTCACTCGTAAACTGACCGGGTCCAATTGGGGCCTAAAGCAATGCATGAATATTTAAGCATTTAATATATTTTGTAGCCCCACCCACAAAAAGTAAACAAAGACTGAAGTAAGCGATGACTCTGCCTATCTGTATGCAACAAGGCTTCGTAAAGAATCATCCCACACGCGACTCTCTATGTGTCACCAGCCTTAATATTTCATGTGCAAGAAATACAAGGAGGAGGACGGTAGAGTGTGTGTGTGTGTGTGGGGGGGGGGGGGGGGGGGGTACATTGTGAGAATCTGCCCTCTGGAAGCATAAAAGGCCTTTTTGATTTCACTTAATCAAAAATCCTCCACTCCGTGAGCGCTCATTAAAAACGATGATAAATGGCCACCCCTTCTCTGAGCAATGACTCTGTCACTGCTAAATGGTAGGACATACTTGAATACAGCATCCCCTACCCTCTACCCCCCCAATTTCTCAGTCACTTGTCACAAAACACCAAGGCACCCCCCCTCCCCTCCCCTCAATGAAACACCTGCACCCATCCTGTGTCCTTGCCATGATGATCTGCCCTCCTTTCAGTTTGCGTCTCGATTTGAATTATTACCATCTTATTAAAAAATTTATATGCTACTGTTTCACCGGCCCGAGCCCATTTTATTTAACAAGTTCCACTGTTAGCCTATTAATGTGCACAAAAGCTCCTGGTTGACAAGAAAGGAACTGTGTAAAACAGTGCTGTGTAAGAGATTACGGAGATCTGTTATGTGCATCAGTCGCTCCTGCCACGTTCTCTTTCTTCATTAATAGTTCAGTGCACCCTTCACAGTAGCACATTTCATGACACAACAAGCGACAGCATTCTGTTCCCGATACATTTGGAACAACTGCGTCTGCATGTGAGCTGTTCAGTTATGTAGCAATCAGACCAACAGAGGTTCCCTAATAGGAGATGCATGCTGTAATTCAATAAAATGTTTTGTAAGGTAGTACTAGAACTCTTGCACATCACAATGGTGACCACTGTACTCTGCAGTTCACAAGCCTAGTGTGTGGGGGGACTTTCCCCATTTCCAGGTGTCGGAGACTTAACTGCTGCTTTCCACAGGCTTCCAGTTCAGCTGACCTGCTCACCATCACCCCATACTGGATAAGAGGTTATGGAAGGTGGATGCTTTTTTAAAAATTTATCTGCGGTATAAATCACAATAACTCAGGTGAAAATATTGTAGTCATTTATATTACATATGTATATTAGGTACCAGATCACTTAAGTCAACAAAATTCCTATAATTCTTTCTGACGACTGTTGTATTTGACTGTCATGTGTTATAATGGCCTTTTAGCATTATTATGCATTATGTATGCTCTGTAGTGATTTATAACTACGTTTACAATGCGTTATAAATAATTCATTATTTAGAGGGCTTTCATACTATATTTATTGTACAGTATAGCTATAATTTTCCTAGACATTATTATTTCTTCCAGATAAATGTGATATTCTGGAACAAAACAGTAATCTTTTTTTTTGTTTAAGGTGCTGCAATATGAATATTTAGTGGTTCCCGGTAAAATAAATTTAAAATCTCTTTGAAAAGTGTCGACACTGCGAATTCTGTTGGTTGTCTTGATTTTTATTCTAATGCCTTTTTTATCTTCTTTTTGAGTATAATGATATCCCTCAGCAGTAAATAAATTAAAGTTTATGGAATTCAAAAATAAAAAATGGATGGATGGATGGATGGATAATGCCAAATAACTATATCTTTGTAAAAATATACGGATTACATTACATATTATGTATCTTCAGAATATCAGAATTACATCAGATTCGACACAGACTAACATTGCCCAGTAAAACACTGCTTATTAAGTGCAGTATACAGCTGACTCCCCAGTGTAGTGCAGTAGGGTTTTCCAGTGAGGTGTGGGTCACAAAGTAGCCTCCCATCACTAAATTAAATTCACATCCATTCTTGCATGTTCTCCCTCTGTTTGATTGGGCTTCCAAAATCAAAATGGCCGTGTGTAGGTGTGGCCTCTTAACACCCATCCTGTGTGCTCTGCAATGGTCTGGCGTCTCATCCATGTTGCCCTGTGCCTTTTACCCAGAACGTCCTGTAGGAGGCGCCAAGCTCACTGTGACCCGGTACTGGTATGAGGTTTTGGAAGATGGATGGGTAACAACTCATATCATTAAACTTTGTTCATGACACGTATGATATGCAAATTGTGATACATCAGTGCCAGTACTTTTCATCTTAATGCGTTTGTTTTCTTTTGGTTATTTGTTCAGCAAATTACTGCTGCCTGTGGTCAGGTCAAAAGCATGTTAATAAATTTCTCTCTGTTCTATTTTATGTCTTCATTCTTATGTAACTTATGTTCAATCACATCCAATTGCGTTATACCCACAATCCCACGTTGCTGCGTATTGCTTGGTTCTAATATTGTTTTTGCAATTTTTAAAATATTGTGTGATTATGTACTTTCACTTTTCTGTATAGGCAATCTGGCAAACATTACATTTCTAAAATATTCCTTTATAATGCAATTTTCCAGGTCACCTACATCCCAGAACAGTGAAATGAGAGAGGAAAATGTAAATTCATAACCTCTGTCCTCTGATTTATGGGATTTTCATCCACCTGCTATTTTAAGTACTTTATACACTTTTCATACTGCTGTTTACTGGCTACCATGAGTATTTTAGACTCTTTTCCTGGGCCTGGTTAACCTGTTACTTTGAGTACTTTGTACTTTTTATACTGCTGTTCACCGGTTGCTATGAGTACTTTGGACTGTTTTCTAAGCCTTGTCCACCTGTTACTTTGAGTACTTGAGATGTTTTTTATGCTGCTGTTCACTGGCTCCCATGAGTACTTTGGATTGGTCTCTGAGTCCCGCGTTTCTTTGAGTACTCTGGACAACAACTTTTATTCCTGTCACTTCTTTCACTGCCACAGCTTTACTGAAGCTTGTAATTATCCGTCCTCCCATAAATTAAACTCCTTTTTTTATTTCGACTTTGCCTGACCGTGCTTTTCTTTCTGAGTAAACTCATAGGACAGCAGGACACCATTTTCAGGATGGAATACGAAAAAAAAAAAAAAAAAACTCTTTATTCAGGTCAAAAAGTGATGCAAAATGAATACAAACATGGCAATCACTTGATTTACAATGCTAATTTCACAATTATCATTTCATAAACTGAATATAATAATTCTTGAAGATATTTTGTGATATTTTTGTCAGTTTGTATGTTTGTAGTGTTCTATTGGCCTCACCTGTACGTGGCTTTGGACAAAAGTGTATGCTAAATAAATGAAATGTTACAGTAACAGCATATTAAAATAATTATCTTGTAAAGCTGGGAAATCATGGATGTCCTGGTGTGAGGTGAAGTCAGGTGACTTTTTAATGCTAACACTGAAACTGCTGTCTTTCCTTCCCCAGTTTTGTTGAATCCATCTCCCACAAGCAAAGTTCTTCCATTTGTCAATTTTCCATACACACTTTTCCTATGCTGGGGCGTGGGGGGGGATCCGGAGTCAATCCCAGAAGCTATGGGCATAAGGCAGGCGATGACCCAGGATAGACTGCCAACCCACTGAAAGCACAAGCACTCATTAGCATGTTTTTAGAGTGTGGGGGGCGGGGCGTAAGGCAGGAGGGGAACCAGAGGAAATCCCACGATGGCATGGGGAGAACATGCAAACTCCACACACACAGAACCCGGTCAGAGGCTGGAACGTTAGTTTCCAGAGATGCGAAGCATCCATTCTTGTCAGTGCACCACTGTGCTACCCATCAATTCTATTGTCCATCTATGAATTACTCCTACAAATATCATGTATCATATAAATCATGATTTAAAGGCATGCGATCTATGGGGATGTGGATGCTTTAATTGGTGTGATGATGTCAGGGGAGAAACCCCACCACTCTCCTCTGATAGTGATTGATAATGAAAAAAAAAAAGGGGGGGGGGGGGAGCGGCTGTGGATAGTGCTGTCGCTTTGTAGTTCCAGGGTTGGGGGTTTGAATCCTGCTTCCATTTTAGGCATATTAAGTTTGCTTTGCTCAGTCCATAGACATGCAGTCAGGCAAATATGCAACTCTAAATTGCCCATAGCATGCATGTGTGTGTGTGTGAGTGTGTGTGTGAGTGTGTGTGTGTGAGTGTGTGAGTGTGTGTGTGTGTGAGTGTGCCCTGTGATGGACTGGCAGCCAGCCCAGGGTATCCTCTGCCTTGTGCCTAGTGCTGAATGGGATAAGTTCCAGGTCCCCCATGACTCTGGACTGGATAAGCAACTGGAAGATGGATGATGGATGGGCAAAGTAGGGCTTAATTAAGGGAGCTGGATGACATAAAAGAGGTGGCCAAGAGGCCGAGGAAGGGTAGCATGTAGCCCAAGTTCGTGAGAGAGACCGCATTCAGCCCTTACGCTTCATCACTAGCATTTTCTATGTCCGTTGGATTTTTTGTTACAGCCAAAATGGATGCTTTAGGTTTGCTCTAATGGATGCTTTAATGACTTAGAACTCTTACAATAAAGCGCTCCCTTTTCATCTGCCAAATCTCTGACACAATGCTTTATCTACTATGCCCTCTTCTGGCCAACAATATAGTCTTCCTCTGCATTGTCTTATTATAAGGTGGATAGGAGTATCTCAGTATTTTTTGTACAACGTTCGAGTGTTTCTCACATGCTGTTAGTATTGTTTATTTTTGTTCTAATGTTTTATTATTTGTGATGATCTTATTGCTGTCGCAGTTTCCTAGTTGACAAACTGACAACATTATATGATCAGCAGACTGTAGATTATCTCAAATGATTACACAACTCTTGAATAGCGGATGATATGAAATAAGTGCTGTTGTGTTGTGTAAGACAGGATTGTATTATAGGTTTCCTGCAACTGGATCCAAAATGGAACAAGGTCAGTCATCTATTTCAGATCCACAGTTGAATTATTAAAGCGTAACGAGAAAAATACAACAGGATTGTTATTAAATATGAACACTATTAAAATGTGAAATTCTGGAAGGTGGAACACATTGATTATAACACAATTCTTCAGTACGTATATTAGAGAATGTTGTGATTACAGAACTACAAAAGAGTAGAAGATTAAAGAAAGACTGATAGAAATGACTATGTAAGGCAATTAAAGTAAGTGTAGGACATCCGTAATTTAAATTGGGCTTATGTTTCAAATCTTCATTAAATGTATATATCTGGACAGAGAGTGATCGAGTCTTGACTGACAGTTCCTGAGTGACACTTGGGAACTGCATCTAAACACAAAGCAATTAAGCAGAGGGACCATTCAGAGACCTCAGAGGGGGTTCTGGTGACAGATACAAGCAGCATCCAGATACTGTGCACTGAAAGTCCCTTTAATCTCCGTTACTGATATGAAACCTTTAATGCAAAAAGCACTGAACACCCCACCCACCCACCAATGTGAAAGGGAAAGATCTCCTATTGTTAAGAATCGGGAATGTCATTAACCTTTAAAAAGCCTTTGTAGCTAAAGATAGCATGCTTGTATCCATGCTACTGCCCGCACCTGTTTCAGACATAAACGTTTGTTTGCCAGGAGTTATTTCAAATGTTATATTGCCAACGAATTGGTCAATGTGGGTGTTTTAGCGATAAGGGCAGTCAATCATCTTCATTTCATAACCGTTCAAAATGCACGGGGTAAAAAACAAGACGGAATGAAGGTGGCCTAACATTTTGATGAATAATGGAGAAGGGTATCGCCGGAGGCTTATAAAATATGAAGAGAGGTACAAGCGTCAGGTAAGTAAAAAAGTCAAGAATCAGCAAGAATCTGCAGCTGGCCTCCTGCGCGTTCAAATTCACGGCGAGGTGGTCATTTTTATGAAACTGTGGAAGTCAGAGCAATCCCCGAAGCGTGTATAACAAGACGAGCCTGTAAGAGAAGGCCTAGAACCGTAGTAATAACAGCAGACACTAGTTTTACGAGGCAGGTTTTCATGTGGCCTCATACGCTAATAGTTCATTCTACCGTCACTTTGCTCTTGTGTGGAAGGGACACTCCGCTGAGCTGTGTCACACCTATGGTGGCCTGTGAAGGAGGGACTTGCACTTAATTTGCTGAACAGCTGCTAAGCATGTGTTAATGGCAGCAGCTGATTGGCACTGCCTGTAATCTGCTGCTACTTTTGGATCCATCCCTCCATTTTATTTTTTTTTATTCTCGCTCTTATCCAATGAGATGTGATGGCTAAAAATCCATCGATCTACTTGACAGCTTATGTAAGACAGGGTCATGGTGTTCCTGGAGTCTATCCCAAAGAACATGGGGTGCATGGGAGGAAACCCCCAGAATGCAATGCCAGATGGCTAAAGATAAATTACTAAATTTGTTAGTTTTGACTTAATATTTTAAATATATGCTGAAAAAGACAAGGATTCCTGCAAATGTCATGAGTCCTTTAATTGACTGATGGACTCACTTTGGTGTATAAGTCTGCATGTGCTGTACTAGGGCAATGCTGCAATGTGGAATGTGGGGAAGACCTTACTGTGAGTATGTACAGGACCCGCTGTCTCACTCACTCGCTGCCACATGGAAGCCAGTTTTGACAATTCTTCACTTGTAGCTCCTAAATGCTGTAGGTGAAATAAGTGTTAAAGTAAATAATAAATGAATAAGCTAATAAAGCTGCAACAGGAGTGTACAAAAATCTCGATTGTTTGCTATCCATTTTCGTATATGTTAGGAATCAGTCGAGATCATAAGCTGATATAGCCTGCCTGAACTTCATTAGGAGTAATTGCTTTACTTGGTTGATATGCGAGTGACAATGCTTTTGATTTTATGCATCTATTATTATTGCCATAAGCATCACAGTAAGATCCTAATTTATTATTATGCATCATTTAAAAAAATAACTGCATTACATTTACATAATACCCGATCACACATAAGTCTTCATATTATATCTCCAATTGTGATGTAACTTTGCTGTAATGAATATACACAGTCTATACCCAGAGCCTTCTTTTTAAATACGCACAGCCTAAATTAATTTACCCAACTGAGTTTTCATAGCTATAGTTAATCATGAGTATACCTACTGTACCATTAAACAGAAATCTGTATAGTGACAGTCTTTGTAGCTTTTAATTCATTCATTCATTCATTTAAATTGAGATGAAACCTCTTGCTGTTGTCAGAATAATACCAGATCTTCAGGCAGACTTTTTACAGAAGCTGAGATCATTAATTTACATCTTTCCCATGAGAAGCGCCCATTAGTCACGCCTGTGGTTTTACCTCGGCGTATTTGGAGGGAGGGACGCCGAGGAGTGTATCTGCTTGTTTTCCTTTTCTCTCCCTCGGCGGAGCCTTTGGCTCCTCTCGTCATTAATAATTTGCTCGCTCGCAGATAGTTCTCTTTTTTTACTGCTTTATTCATTAGTACAGATGAGGTCTTAAGCTCTTAAAAACTCTCTTCCCTAGTGCACGACGTGTT
This sequence comes from Brienomyrus brachyistius, assembly GCF_023856365.1. Classification (NCBI taxonomy): domain Eukaryota; kingdom Metazoa; phylum Chordata; class Actinopteri; order Osteoglossiformes; family Mormyridae; genus Brienomyrus; species Brienomyrus brachyistius. Next base: position 720,251 of record NC_064540.1, read on the forward strand.
GTCCTTGGCTAAGTGAAGACAAGTTGTAAAACGCCACAAGTTTTGACCATAAAACTACTCACGACTGCTAGGACTGTTCGATATTTCTATGTGTGTAATTTGTTTAATGTCTGACATCAGCATGTCTTGTGGTAATAAAAATTAAAAAAATGCCTTTATTGCCTTTTTACAGCCATGGCAGCTCCTGTGGCATTCTGGGATTTCAATGTTTTCAATCTTGTCCTGCCTGTTTTGTTATTCCTCAGTCTTAATGCTTTAAAGACTGATGCACCTTTCAAATGCCTGAAGTAATGGACTGAAAGTAAACAATTTCTCAAAGATGGAAGGAATTCCAAAGGATCAGAATGTGATTCAGGGAGATATATTATGCAGCAGGAGTAAGAACAGGAAGTGTGGTTTTAGGTACAGATGCACAGATGTGTTCTCAACAAATAAATATGGACTGCAGAAGGGGAGGGGAGGGGAGGAGAGGAGCACCAGAGCCCCCAGGCCCAGGTAAGTTTTGAAGCATCAATACCAATGGAGTTATGAACATTCAGAAGGAATTGTCTGCTAAAATGTAATGCAAACCAACAAAACCTGATTAATTAAAGCCAGAATTATATCCATGTTTTTTTAAAAGGTTATGTCTGAGACAAGTGGAAAATAACTAGAGTCCAACACTATGGACTATCTGGACTTCCTCTTGTAAAACCTTCACACAAGATTCTTCTACCAAAACCCACCATGTGGATGGTGTAAGGGGGAGAGGGGCCTGAAAGAATCTGGAACATAATTGGATTGGTCTGGGTTGGGTGGCCAATATAATATGCTTTCATGGGGTCTAGTGGCAGCCCAGTAAGTACATGAAAAATTTCTGATTCAAGTCCAAGGATGAGAACTGCTTGAATTGCTCCAGTGACACAACCAGCTTTAAAATGCGTGAAATTGACATGTAAATGTAAATGTTTGTAAGTGAGCAACTGAGAACCCTCATAAAAGCAATGTGTTTAAAAGTATGAGACCAAAAGGCTGCAAACACCTCTTGGTTATATGCAGTAGTTTGGGGTTAGCTGAATGTCTAATGTGGTCCTACTGAGGACCTAGAATGTTTTGTACTGTGATGCTCACACTAGATACCATCTAAAAAAGCAGGAAAGGTTCCTTTAATTCATCTTAAGAGGTACTCCTAATGGTGTGAGGTTAACATTTTCACAAAGCCTTTTCGTTATTGTTGTAATGTCTTATCTCAACCTTAGATGAAGTGAAATGTGAGTCTGTAAAAATGATCGGTAAAGGAAAACCAGTTGTTTTTGGAAGAGATTTTCTTTCTTTGAAACAAAAGAGCACAAAGCAGAAGATAAACTACTGAAGTAGATTTTGATGGTCTCACTTATTAAAGTAAAACAAATAAATAAATTGTCCAGAAGTGAGCATCTTAATCAAGCGTGCCAAGAACTCACAGCCTAACCCTGTCTTTTTATTAGCAGGTATCTGCAAATGCTATTAAATTATATCATTAAACCAGCTGTGAGCATTTGTATCCCAAGCTGTGATTCATTAGTAGGAAAGATTGCGAGACAAAGAGCTCAAATGGGAAAAATATGCCGTATTTTTCATTTAAAAAGGCTTGTAAATCTATTGTAATTTCACACAAAATCAAGGGTCTGTCAGACAATTTCATGTACTGTCTGATTACAAAGTAAAGAAATAACGGAGTTGTCTGATAATTCGCAGTTTGAGCCATACTGATGATTATGTCAGGTGAAAAGTATATACTGATGTGTATAGCACACGTATTTAAGTAATCAGCTCTCCTAAAGTACACGCAGGTTAAAAAGTCCTGCAAGATTTCTGTGATGACACAAACCATTTTTTGTTAGTTATAGAAGCAGCTGCAGTGTTTCTCTGCCTTGTGCCCTGTTCCGCCTGGACAAAGGGTTAAGGATGGATGGATTGCTGGTATTTCCATAATGACAAATATATGTATAAAACTATAACAGTGTTGAAAATCTTTGTTTACTTTAAACCAAGTCGCTCATCTTTGATGCACATTAAAACGTCCATCCATACACATACTACAATTATTCAAACCAAAAAAGATTTATAAAAGTCTGTCAAAGTACAAACACATATTCAACACCCCCCTGCAATGAAAGTCTCACTACAGATTCATTTAATTGATGTGACTCCATCCGATAATGAAGGGTATGTCCCAAATAGCTTTGTGAATCAATTAACACCAAATTAACAATTTAACACAGTAATTATCTTTCGTATTAAAGATATCTCCAGGAAACAAATTAAATTTTTTCAAGTCTCTTTCATTCTGGATTTGTCATATAAAGTAGATTGAATATAATTCATAAAATAATTAGATAGAGTCATTTAATGGCTCAATTATTGAAATGAAAACTCCAGGGTGTGTACCTTATTAATTTAATTGATTTTTTTTTTTATATCCAACATGAGACAAAATAAAATCTCTCTCAACCCTCCCTAAGTCATTCCCTGCTGTTTTGCTTAATGCCATTTAACGTTTCTTAAATTGTATGTTGATTTACTACGCCAGTGGCTTAAAACTGCAGAAACTTCAATTTTCAGGCACATTACTTGGGAATCTATTTTAAAAAGATAATGTTATGAAAGTTAAAAAGTATTCAAATTACTAGACTATAGGAGAAGCTTAATTTGATCAATTTTTCCATTTCCAAGCAATTGAATTTTATAGCTGTTAAGACATCAGTAGTGACGCGCTGCAGAAATAAGCCAAATTTAGTTAATAATACTGGACTCTTAAAATGAAATATAACTAAACGCAACTATTAGATTGCTAAAGTGTTATAGTCTATCCATCTTCTGTACTGTTTCTCCAGATCTGGTTTGCAGTGTACCTGGACCCTAACCCAGTAAGTACAGGGCAGGGGTCACCCTGCATATAATATCAGCCAATCACAGCGTTCACACTCGTGCACAGTGGGCACGGTAGCGGCAGCTTGTACCTAACTGCCTGTTTCTGGAGCGTGCTGAAAATCAAAGTGCCTGGAGGAAATCCATGAGAGCCTAGAGAGGACACTGGGAGGATGGGAACAGTGTACACCCATGCACACACTGAGCAGGGGGGCGGAGTCTAACCCCCGTGCTAAGAGGCTGCAGTGGTAGCCACTCAACCACAGACCTGTTATATTCTGCAATCTATAGTGGTGCCTTTCCACTGTTACCAAGAACGGAGCCGTACCCAAGTGGAAAACCGAAGCAAGCTGGAACCGCGCTGGAACCGCGCTGGAACCACGTTGTAACTTGTGTGTCTCTTTGCGGTGTGGCTTGGGCCCGGGTCGGTTCCTGTATTCCAGTGAAAATGCACCGTAGGTATATTCCACCACTGGTCTGTGGATCACAGGCACAGATCTACATTAGATGCATGACATTTGCGCAGTGGAAGGGACCTGATCGCTGGCCAAGGGCACCAACAGCATCAAAGAAATTTAAGGGGACATCCCCACTGGTGTGAAAAAAAATTACCAGTCCATGGTGGGCTGCCAGGCCTTGTGGTGGGAAGAGTTGAGAATCCCTGCACTAGATGATATCCATCTCTATAGTACGACAGATCACCTGACACACATCTGCTTTGCAATAATCGCTTAAATGAAACTCTGCACGCAGAGAAGTAAACATAGATGAAAAGGAGAAGCAGAAGTCCAAGGCTGGAGGTTCAGCCAGAAACATCACCCACTACGCTGTCACGCTGGTCGTCTTGTTAAGACGTGTGATGTTTCTGAGACGCGGGAGTGTCGTGGAGTCTGATAGTGGTGCAAATAACAGCGAGGCTTTTTTTCTTTAAAATATCACAGACATTTCGCGAGACGCACGGAATCAATGCCCTTGCATGTGATCTATTTTTACACACTCTGTTGTACCTTCCCACGTTGGCCTTGATAAGAATGATTCCTGTATGAATAAATAATGAGAATCAGAAGAATAACCTGCGGAGATTTGAGCTTACTGATGTAAGGCATCTCACAGCAACTGTCAAGATATATGCAGACTGCGGAGCTGGGGGCAAGTGTGCGGCAAGAAGGCAGGAAAAGATCGCAGGAAATACCTCAAAAGTGGAGGAGAATTTTTCCATTACCTCTTTGCGCTTGTCTGTGGAACGGGAGATAATGCAAAATTTTAAAAGCAGCCTGTCATCTCACCCCTGTAGCAAAATAAATGTGTTTTTAAAGGTCAAAAGATCTCACATTTATGATTACAATACCCCAAACGACTTTAATATGCAAATACCCCGAGGACAGCAGAATTCACATTCAGCAGACGTTAACTTCAGTACTATCCGGCCTCATATTCCAGCTGAAAGACATCTTTATCCGTGTAGGCTGATGTCTAAACAGGTAGGAAATAAGACATTATATTTCAGCATCTTGAGCTGAAGCTTAAAGTAGCTTTTACTGTGTATGCAGTAAGAAAAAAAGTTGTTCACCTGCTAGCTTGAGAAACTGAGACGAGAAAAGATAAGGATACAGAAGATAAATAACTTCCTTGGTTTTAGAAGGGATTCAGAAAGATTTCTTAATGTAGTTGCAGATGTGGCAGACTGCTGGATAGATGGAAAAGGGACATGAGTGGGGAAGGGTGAAGTATTCTGTATGCGGGTCATCACCTAGCGGTCTTAAAGCTAATGTACATTAGATGAACTTTTCGAAAACACACTTACAAGTGCTGAGCATATATACCGAGCAGTACGTGCGAGTGTTTAATTTAGGAGGCGGATTGTTATCTGATCCACCATCGATCCCAGGATCTGCCGAGGTCCTGGAGCCTGTGTCTTTTTCCCGGTACTCTTACCCTGCGCTTAATTAGCCTGGCCAGCTCATTTGTGCCACTGCGACGGATCAATTTTCTCCGGCTTGCAGGGGGGAAAAAAAACTGTCCGCACCTGGGCGCCAGTGTGAAGTGTATTTCTTCACAGTCAAAGGATGGTAAGAATGGAGCACCTCCAGGAATTGGCCATGTTTGATTATCTGGGGGGAGGGGGACCAGACCTTGAAAGCGTGGCCGGATCAGTGGCGGGGGGGCCGCGCCACTCGTCTTCGGGTGGGTGGGAGAATTCCAGTCAGCTTGATTAATAATGGAAGCTTGCTTCAACAGACACCAACAGATTTCACCTAGATGTTTCCTCCTCCATACTGGCTTTTATAAATATGGCGGAACAAATTTTATGTAATATCTGCAGAGTGAGTATTAGAGGCCATCTCCGTAAATTGAAGAACACCTGAAATGGAAGTTATGGAAGTTATGTTCAGTATTTATTGTTAAGGGAAAAGGCTTTGCTGGGTTTTATTCTAGCTGCTTATTTATTTTTTTTTAATCTCATTTTTGTTTTGCTTTTTGTGAGAAGGTGGAGTGGGTACCGGGGTTGGGGCTATTCCGCAATGCATTAATCAATTCCAGTTGAAATTGTGATTGGAAAAAAAAAAAACTAACTTGAACAGAATTGGAATTGAATTAGAATTTCAGGGAGATCTGAATCCCAACTCCAGTCCCATTTCCTGATTTGGATTGGAATTGATGAATGTATTCCGGAATGGCCCCCAACCCTGCTAGATACCACAAAGACTCTTCCTAATCGCTACCCAGGAATAATAATGTGTGATGTGACTGGTAACATGAGGTCAAGACAGAGATCAGATCCATGCGACCTTAGGATGAAAGGGTGAAATTGGGACTTTACTGGGGACTTTTACAACATAGTCGGTGAAGCAAGAACTATGGACGGCTGCTTCAGGCGCAACAAAGAAGAACAGAGGGGCAGAAAGTGAAGAGAGACTCACATATATTCTCACCTATAGCTGAACCTCCGCAAATATCTCCTACCCCACACCTGTACTCCCTCAGTCTCTCCATTGGATCGCATACACAGGAACAGGCTACTCCTAAAAAGCTATGCTCTTAAACTGTGTATCCCAGTTTTACCCGGCTTAGAGTGCCTGTTTTAACTGAATTATTTCTTGTGAAGGAGCTATGGAGAAATAGACAGAAAGGCATGACAGAATTAAAGACCTTCAGATATAGGATGAACAAAGGTCATGAACAAATGAGATTATAGTACTATAATCTCATTTCAGGATGTCTTGAGGTACTTGCACTGCAATAACCTACTTTTTAGATCCAACTGGGTCTTTGGTGATTTTTTTCGAGGGTGGTTATTTCTCTTGAGCAAATGCTGCGAGCAAGCAAGTCTCACCTCTGTAAAACTGTGAGTCAAAGCAAGATATGTTTTTTTCTTTTGGTTCATTATTTACTAACTAGAAGAAATTAGAACTGAAAGACCATAAATTTCACAACATGTTCTTTTTCTTTGCACATGTTTGGCTGTGATGACCAGTATTATTTTTCGTAAATCAATGCAATGTACCCTCGGTGTATGAGGTATTGTGACTCAGTAGTATGCATGTATAAAATAAATCAGAAAACACCTCCCACTGCCTAGACCGTCTCATGCTAGTCAACCTTTAAAGTCAGCAGTCCTACAGTTCACACAAAGACCCATTCTTTTATGGGGAGAAGGCTTTAAAGGGGTGTTTTCCTTGATGCCGGAGGTGTTAACAATGTGGAGCACAAAAGTATAACAGAAGAAAGTCTTCCTTCCCTGGCAAGACAAAGCCTAATAGGGAGTTAATCAGACTCCATTGGCAGTGCACAACACATAAACAGACTTAACTCACACGCCTTTACTTTTTCTGACCAGCAGATGGGTTTCTGAGTTTCTCTATAGTGTCCCACTGGCTGAGGTTTGGTGCATCACCACTAGCTGCTCACACTCCTACTGAGGCAAATGACTCTGAGGGGTGCAGTCAAATGCTCCGTCTTGTCTGCCAAAACACCGAAGCTGATACAGCTGTCCCAAGAATGTCGTTCTCGCTGCAATTTCTTCGCTATGACTGCTTTACATTCACATCTTCGACCAACAGAGGTTTCTTCTGATCGGGAAGGGAATTTGGCTGGAAAAATCCATTTCCATGCAACAGATCTGCAAAGGTCCACCCCTGCACCCTCATCTGTGACTGCAAAAACTTCAGAAAGCAAACAGATATACAAGTACTCTTTGTAGTGACCTCAGGAGCCTCCCTGGCCAATCTTGGGCCACGTTTGGGGTTTGCTGCCTTCAGCAAGGCTGACCATTCGAGAATCTCCGCAGTGTAGCCTTCCATCTTAGCAAAAACTTTGACCTTTTTATATTTAGATTATTCTCATTTTTTAATATGTTGATTTAATCCTTTTATACCAACAATCAAGCAATTATTCATATTTCATTATTCACAACTATGAATGACCACATTATCTGATAATTGTTGTTTGTATATTGCTACTCCAGGTTTAATTAGCACTTGCGAATGATGATGAGTAGCATTCTGGAATCATGCAAGTGGTTTGCAATCATAGCAATTCTTTTTCTTTCTTTCTTTCTTTCTTTCTTTCTTTCTTTCAAGAAATGATCTGAAGTTGTGCTAAATTCTGCTGAGCATATTTGCTCTTATTTCCTGGCTCAGTAGACAGCTAATTTCATGAAATTATGCGATTGCATCTTTTGTGAATTTACATTTGCATTCCTTTTTTCTCGTGAGACAGTAAACCATTTGACTCTCCCGTGCTCCTGTGACTGGAACAGGTTCCAGGCTCTTTGTGACCCTGTACCAAGTGCCTGGAAGATGGACACCATAATCCATTTCTCATTGCATGGCATAATGACTATTTGGCACATGGCACAGTCAATTGCCATAGTCATTTATGATGTCTAAACAAAGGTGAAGCATGTGATTCTGTTACCAAGCGTAGTGCAAGTTTTCATTAATTAGAATTAGATGGCTTATAATCTATATGCATTATATTTCATACTGGAAATATAATGAGGAAAGATGTTTAAGACAAGAAACATTTTTTTCCCCATAAGAATCAATGTCATGGAGATTATTTGTCATACAACTAGAAACTGTATAAATTCCCTTGCTGTTTCATCTACTGTTCGGTATTATCTCAAACTAATTCATTACATGATACACTCTGGCACCTTATTATGCTTCTGTCTTGCCGTCGTTTTAATGTCAAACCTCAGGCACACGTGTCAAAGGGAAACAACAGAACTGTCGAACTTTGCTTCCTGCCATATTACTCACTGACAAGTCATGCCTCGCAGCTAACATGACGGCGGAAAGTGTCGCGGGGCCGCGCTTGGCACACGGAGACGTAATTATCTTAAAAGATTCTCTAATTCAATACCACAGAGGAAAATGCCGAGGCATAAAATAAGATTTCATTACATTTCAGCTCGGCTGAGTGTAGCTTAATATCAGTCGCAATCTGCTGCAATTCGTTTCAGACGGATCGTCCTGGAAAAGCCCTTAGAACAGCGTCTCGTGTTTTCGCAGTCTTCGGCTCGCTATGTTCCCTTTGCATTTCATATATAGCCATTATCCAGCATTAGAATGTGAACAAACTGTGATGGTTGGAAGCTGATAATAATCTCTGCTGGCACTCGACTATTGACAAACGAGTACGGCCACCCACAAAGGGCTCTACTGCGTTTGTCCCTCTGTTAAGGCAAACAATGGAAACGTCAACACAGATAATTGAAAAGGATCTCAGATAAAGGATCTCTGCTGGCTTGCTCACGCAGTGCTTGTTTCCTTGGGTTTTAAATGTCAAAAATATTTAAGCTGAAATTCTGGCGTATCCATCGTGCCAACTTACGGTTTATCTGGGATAACTTTCTGTGTAGTGAGAGGTGCAAAGAAGGCAAGAAGTAGTATAATAGAGTCCAAAGTTCTTGATGCAGGTTCCTGGATTAAATTCTCACTTGCAGCTGGTTAATATTTAAACATCAGGGTCTGTTCGGAGAATGCTTAGGTTTGTTTGGTTACTTTTGCTGGATTTGCATGGTTATTATCACTTTAATTGCACCCAGGACAACGTCAATGTCAAAGACCTGTAACCTTGAGGGGGGACAAATCCTATGTCGGCATTTCAATAAAGTATAATGTAACCATAGCTAAAAGTAATCAAATCAGAGTTTATTTGTCAAATGCAGAACAATGCAGCAGTAGATGCCGGCAATGAAACAAATCAGAATATAACACAATTCCAACTTTCTTGTAACATTTATACTTTGTGTTATTTAAAATCCCTTGTAACAAAATCGGCCTATTGTTATTGGCATTGCTGTTTATTTGTATGGTGCTGTAATGCATTGTTTAGTGCCAACTAAGGTCGTTTCAAAATCAATGTTTCCTTTAAAGTACATCTACAGTTTCTCTGGTAAGAGAGGTAAGCGTACAAGTAATATAATAACATAATATCATAACTAATGCAGTAATGGAAGTATTGCTTCTGGCCGGTGGCTTTTTATTCTTTCATACTTAATACTTCTCAAGGTCCTTTTCATTTTCCACGCACAGTGAATTGTATTGTCACATTCTCTGTTGGCTGCGGCTGTAATGAATGGACAGAGAGAGGATCCAAGTGCAACAAGTTCATTTCCACGGTAGTGGTCCACAAACCGGCAAAGGGATGAAAACCTGCTGAAGGCAATATAGGCAAACAAATCCAATCCTTGATCCAAATCTGCAGTCCAAACACAGGCATAAGGTCATAGAGTCGATATGGGGAGCAAAGGGCAAATAATCAAATCCAGATCGCAAGATGAAAAGTAAGACGGCTGGTAAAGCAGATAGGTGTCATAGATGGAAACCAGACTATGAACTAAAGGCTCAGAATGGTCTGTCATTCAAAACTTCACCAAGAGGTGCTTTTATACCAAGCCGATGGGCTACAGGTGTGCTTTAGTGTTCAGGTGAGCTGGAGTGGGATCTGACCCGGCATGCTTGGATGGATAGACGCTCGGCTAGACGTGCCTGTGACAGCAGCCCTGACCTGAGTTGAACCTGTTACTGATAAACAGCAGAGCAGACCGACAGGTTGCAGATGACGGAGGACGCAAATGGTGTAGAAGAGATGCGCTTAACTGAGACAGGAGCTGCTGCGAAATGTTAATAATCTGCCTGCGGAAGATTATCTATGATCTCGGTTTAAACTGCAAAATGGCATCTTACACACTTCATTAAACAAAAGATGACTTATGATGAATATCACCAGCAGCGATGTCTAGATGCAGAGCTTCAGAGCAGACCTTCTGCGGAGCGGCAGTCTTACTGCTCTGTTGTTACTCGGTTTATATGCCGTAGCTTGGAAACTCTTGGGATGCTATCGCTTGATGTTTATGGATTATCTAAGACAGTGTGTATGGGGTATGTACCTCAGTCAGATCTCAATGTGGAAATTCGACATTTATTAATTAAAAGTAATGCACAAATACTCAGTTTATGTACCAACCATCCATCAGTTTTGCATAACAGCTTATATTGTACAGGGTTGTAACAAGCCTTCAGCTTAACTTATGGCACGAAGTAGGGGATGCATGACACCAAAACTGGATAGCCTGGATATAGTAGAATTTGGGGAAAAGCCGGCATGATCATGGGAAAAAGATGCAGACACAGGTCATGGGTGATACATATATGGGATAGGAAATGCAAATGGGCAGGATTTCTGTGTGTCTCCTTGAACATCTTCACTTTTATACGTCGACCAGAGCATTGCACCGCATCGGGATGTCATGGCACAGGCATTGCCTAGGAAAGTAAGAAAAAGGCGGGAACTCTGATTGAAAGGTGCTGATCACACCTGGCACAACAGCATGGTATTCAGACTGATACCGTGGCATGGGGTTTGGCATGCATCCTACATGACACTCGCTGAACATCAGAGCAAAGTCCAGAACTTATGGGTGGTTAGGAGAAGAAGGTCAGTACTCCTGTGTCTTTCTGTGTGGGCAGAGGCCTGGTCATGGTTTTTTTTGACCCTACTCTTGTCTTTCTGTTGGAGTTCACTAAGTCCAACTATCAGTCTTCTGGCACCTTCCACTGGCAGGCGAGCCAGGCTGTTGAGAAAACTTCCAAACCTTAAAGCCCATTCCTCTGACTTGAGTGGAGTACATTTATTGCTCTGCCCCCTAGAAGTTGTGGTCCTCGCTGCAGGTAAGTACCATCACCCCCCCAGCTCTGATCAGGGCAGGGTGGCTCCATTACCTTCACCCCTCGTTCTTACAACTTCTAACCTTTACACGGAATGGGCTTTGAGACCCTGCTCCGTCAAACAGACCTGCAGAACTTTTGATCATGAAATGGTTTTTAATCAAGGCTTCATGGATGAACTGTAGTTGACATTTCTATAACCAATCCATGGAATGTTCTAGGAAAACCCATGAATTACTTTCCAGTCCACCAGACCCTTTCAAGTCATACTGCTCCATTCACAACACTTCCAATTTGGACCTTACTTTGGCAGATATAGAATTTGTCCTATTTTATACCAAAATCCCAAATCCTGAACTCAAAATGCCATAAAGAAATCTGACCCGAATGACAATGACTCATTTTGTTGAAGACTATAAATCCTCAGTGATGATTGGCTTACAATCTCCTGCGCAGCCATTCATCGCTCATCACCAGCCATCGCTGAAAAACCTCACCAATGGAGATAAGCACAGACACCCCGAAAATAAGAACAATAGAGGTTACACAGTATTGGTGGTGACTCACACTGTTGCCTTTTCACATCTCAGTGCTTATAAAGACTTTTTCACTGACTATTTCCTCTATGGTTTCCTGTTGCCCAGAAATCTTAGCCAAAGTCCCTTAATCAAAACAGCATGATTTTCTTTACATGCGAAAAATGAGATTCACTGAACTTTAGTTGTGAGCCAAAAATCGTTTTCAATGCTGGAAATCACCAGCTTATCATGAAGATAATTGATTTTATCTTTTACTAGCTGACTTGGTAATTCTTACTAGGGTATCTAAAAAATGAATTCCTTACGTATCTGCTTGGAGCCTATCTCATGGACTACAGGAAAGGGGGTACCCTGGATGGGATTCCAGCCCATCTCAGTGCTTACACTCATTATACAAGCTACTTAGAGAAAGCACTCCTCCTAAACTTCATGCCTTTGAACTACGGGATGAAATCCAAGCACCCAGAGAAAAGCCACACTCACGTGAGGTGAAGAGGCCAACTCCACACACACAAAGGGGGAATGAAACCCACAAACCCTGGAGGTGTGAGACTACAGTGCTACCATCCAAGCCTCTATATTTTACTGGGATTTGACAGCGAGCAATACAACGAAGTGAGGCAGGAACCTCCACTGTCCATTCAGGACCATCATAAGGACAAGGACGGAACCGTGGACAGAACCTTGGACAGCGCCGTGGACGGATCCGTGGACAGAATCATGGACAGAACCATGGACAGCGGCATGGATAGTGCCATGGACAGAACCGTGGACAGAACCATGGACAGCGGCATGGACAGCGGCGTGGACAGAACCATGGACAGCGGCATGGACAGCGGCATGGACAGAACCATGGACAGCGGCATGGACAGAACCATGGACAGCACCCTGCCCATGGAACCAGGACCTCAGGGTACCTCATTAGCTCAAACGACAAGCGCTTTAGAATCTTACACATCTGTTTAAGTTATTCCAAAAAACTGTCGAATAAAAATATGAAGCATCCCAAGTACATTCACCAACACCGTATTTCTGGTCAGCCAGCCATTTCCAGATTTCTCTGAATGAGTCATTGACCTTTTTTTGCAATTGTTTTTCCTTATAACAGATTCTCTTTTCAATTTCTACCAACTCCTCAGTAATATAGTTTCTGGCATGAGCAGTAAATAAATGGCGTGTTGAAGCCCTCAGTTAAAAATCAAAACGAAGTTTAGTATCAGGAACACAATCTTTCAGGCCGTCCTGTCGCCTCATTTAGTCATTAATTAAACACGTTAGTGTTACAGCAGTCACATTTGTTCTTAGACTGATTGCAGTGCGATCTCCGATTAATGGAAATGAAAACAGGAGGGAACTTAGTTTGGTTTTCTACATCAGTGCCTTCTCATTAGAACAATTTCCTCTAACAGCCATCTCCAGGCTGGTGGAAGATGCACGGGCCTCGTGTTTGTCCCTGACTTCCGTTATTTATATATTTATGAATAATGATCTATTCCCCCGTAGTCCCGGCAGCCGTGAGTGGGAACTCATTAACTGCTCCTTCATGGAGAGCAGAATTTGCAACTGGCAAGATTAAAAAAAAAAATCCTAAAACAATTTAAATTGTTAATGCTGAACAATGAGCTTGAGGGAGGGGGCTGTGGTAGTTCATGGTGGAGGGGGGGGGGGGGTTATTGGGGAGCGTTGATGTGCTGACTGCAGTGGAGGGAGCAACGCTTAATGAGAGAGTATGTGTAGGGCTCAGGTGTGCAGCGCCATCGAGGCAGACGGAGCTAACGAACGCGTTAGCCGACTTATTTAGCGATGCTAATGAGCTGGAGTATCTTAAGGCCTTTCTGTTTTCCTACGCCGCGAGGCTGGGGGTGTTCTGTACGGGATATCCCCAGGCTGATGTCTGTAATGTCTAAAGTAATTTAAGGACCTTTTGGGATTCATTCTTAATGCTGGATGACCTCCAGCTGTATATTACTTGAATTCAACACCACTATCACTGCAGATAAGAACAGTATGAAAATAATTAAAATTATAGGAATAAATAAGATATGATGTTAGCTCTAAGCATGTGGAATTTACATATTTTTCTCTCATGGCTGTTCTACAGGTTCCCTGCTATCTAAAAGAAACATTTCCTGAAGATGTTGTTCTTATTAATTCCTTGCACCAGATTCTCCTTACTTTGTCTGTTTCTTTATGTGTGTACACCCTATAAGAGACCAGTGGCCTGTCTACTGTTGGCAGTGCCCTGTCCTGTGCACAATGCCTACTGGGATTGGTCCATAGGTCACTATGGAGTGGTTACCGACATTGAACAGATAAGTAGACCATTGACTAAACTATTAGTATGACACAAATTCATACTTTATTTTTCTTTTATGAACAGAACAATAAGCAGAATAAAGAAAAGTATCCGTGTCGATTGGAGTAACCTCTATTTTCTGATTTTCCCAAATGCCTGTTTATGGATTGTGTGGATGTTCCAGGAACGATCCATGAAGCCTGGCTGGATTTTCCAGATGCCGCACTCCATCCCCCTCCCATATAGTGTGTCTTTGGTGGTGAAGGGCTTCACTATATATGCCCTGTCATCCCCGTTTAATGTTACATAAGAGGCAGATTAACGTCATCGAGCAAGACGGGTGTCGCGGCATCGGCCGTAGATAAAACTCTTACCAAAAATCTGCCGATAATTAGAGCAGATAGGCAGATAACACTTCTGCTAACATCTGGATTTTTTATGGCTTCGAGTAACAGATAATGAATAGATTGTCTGCTTGGTAGATACCTTGATATCCCGCTTTCATATTTTAACACTCATTACACGCATAACAGGGGTTGCCAGTGTAACCCTGTTAGAGTGGCGGCATGTCAGCTCTCAAAATGAGGCTGCTTTGCTCGATATTACATGCCGCTGACATGGAATTCAATTCACATCTGTCTTTCCCTCCACCCCCACATAAATGGCAAAAGAAGCCTTATTTATAACATGAGGAAGCAGAAGTAATTCTTGGAGAAGAAATACTATGTGTGTGTGTTTGTGGTATATATACAAACACACACACACTAAGTAATTGTGAACGAATCTGTGGAAGTGTTAGGGACTGGGTGGCTGCTGCCTTCGTTCCTGGCAGGGAGTGGTTGCCTGTGCGCTGACCTCAGTGATCCTTTCTGCTGTGGCTTTGTAGCGAGCACATACCTCTTAATTGAATCGGGAGACGGATTTGGGAGCCTTGCCGGCCGTGCTTCCTGCACCAGCTTCCCTCAGAACCGGTCCCAAGGGTCGGACCACCCCGGCATAACTGGGTTGGGTTAAACTAGAACTGTGGGAGACTATTTCTCCTGCAAATGGGGAGTGGGGGGAATAATGATCATACTGGTTTGCAGTGGGTGTGGTGGCACAGCGATTAAAGATGTGGGCTTAGAGAATTATGGGTGCTGTTAGATTGACCTGCTGTTGGTTTATGTCCATGAAAAAAAAAATATATGGGACAATTAAACAAGGTACTTGAGTTACTCCAGTGAAATTTGTAATGGTTAAAAAGCAACTTTATGGAAGTGTCAGTAAGGAAAATAAGTAACGAAAATGCGTATGCCTTTATTTAAACACCTAGATGTAAATCTTTTGGATGGATAATCAATTCCTCTAATTCCCCACAACAAACGTATAGTATATGCCAATGAGAGTATATGCCAGTGAGAGTTTACTGCAATTTTTGTTTTTTAAATTGAGATCCTTACTTTATACTAGATTATGGCCTTTTCCCTTTTGCTGGTGAGAGAATTGGGAGTTTAATCATTCAGGTTTATTCTGGAGGTAAACAAATTAAATGCTAAGTATGACAAAGAGGAGTGTTAGGAAAAACATTAGGGGGTGTCCATGTATTGAAATTGCTGAAACTATTGAATGTGACAGTTTTATTTCAGAATCATGTTCGCAGCATGGAAAGAGTGATTCTGTAATGCCTTTGCAATTTTTATTCTCACTGGGGCATGGACTATTGTAGGCTTAGGGTTGGGTTAGTGCTGCAATTTTTTGTTTTGTCTTTCTTTTTATTGTTGGGGGGGGGCGTGGTGTTGAAATAAAATTTGGGATTTTTCTTTTTTGCCCTGTATAGGGTGTTTGTATATATCTGTCATTTAATTTGCTAGCGATTTAAATATGGTTTTCATTTAAAAACTGTAGTGAGGGTCCGTGAAAAATATGTGTGAGCACCCTTACTGGGGCTGTACTCCTTTCCCAGTTACTCCGACCTGTTTAGCTAAAAATGCCTTTGGCACAGACATTTTGAGTGTGGTGACAGTGAGCAGTGCTGTGTGTCATATTACTGCACGTTTTACAAGTATAGAAATTATTGTAATATTTCTGGCCATCTCATCATACTGAAGACCAGACTGAGGCCTTTTGTAAGGCCCACTGGGGAATCAACTCATTACTCTAGGCAGTACATCATATAGTGTGAATTATTGTAAGCTAGTCAATAAGACTCGCAATCTTTTAATAAATCTATACTTTGTCTTGAAGTGCATCATTAATAATAGAACTCGGTGAGCCTGACTGGTACGGGTGATGATAACATTTTATCTGCTCATATTAATCTGAAATGCTGCCTTATATATCAGAGATCTTTGTACTTGCCGTGGTGCACAGGAGGGAAGCTCATTTATCTTGTAAATTCTCAACATGTCAAACACCTTAAATGATCAGTTATTCCTTCAAAAGTATAAAATTCACCGTTTTTTACAATCAGGGCCATCGCTGAGAGCTCTTCATTCCACTGAACTGTCTCGCAAGTGTTCAAAAAACTGCATCAGCATAAAAAGAACATTATCTTCTTTTTTTTCCCCCGTTGTCACAAGTCAAGCATTAAAAGGAATATTTCAGTGAAGAATGAGGATACATATTGTACGTAACTCCAGTGGTGTTTGCAGGCTCCTGATCTGATACTTTTAAATGCATCTTATCAATGAGGGATTTCACCAAATCCCATTCAAACATTTACATTCAGGTGTAAATTTGACGATTTTATAACCATGAAGTTATATTGAAGTTAAGTACCTGTATCAAAGGTACAACAGCAGGTGCCTCTCCTGGGCTTGAATCAGCGATTGTCCTTGTACTTGAGCACCACACTGCCTGCTGTCTCCATTCATGTATCAGATGAAGGTTAAAATCCTGATCCTCCATTGTATGAGTTGTGATGGACCAGAAGTGAGGCCTTCGTGAATTGATACCCAGGAAAGCTCCCACTTCTTCAGGATCAGTTAAACACATGAGAATACCCTGTGAGGCCAGGCTGGAGGCTTGCCTGTCCCCCCCCCCCATACTCAGCAGGACAGAGAAGCTACATTCAAATGTTGGGAATGAGGGGAAGGCTTAGCCCCAAGCGCTATCGCACATGTAACCCTACCAGCTTCATCCTGAATTCCCACGCCCCAGTAACCTGTAACCCACACACAAACAGACCTGTAATCATGTCTTTGTGGGGACTGATCATTCATTTCTATGGGAAAAATGCTACCGCTAAGGACAACCTTAACCCTACCCCAGCCCGATGTTAATCATAAACCAAACAAAATACAGTTTTTGCATTTTTAGTTTTTCGGTGGCAGTCACAGATTTTTCGTGAATTTTGAAACTGGTTCCCATATGGTAAAAAAAAGGGTATTCATGTCATTGTGGGGACATGTTACCCCCACAAGGTCCAGTATATGTGGACCACACATATAGACAAGCGTACACACATCCTGCCCTAGTAGTTCTACATGCATTGTAATTTAAGAGCACGATGAACATGCCCTGAGGGAGGCGCCCACAGTCCCTGTTCCGCACCACAGAGCCCTAAAGACTCTAGTCACCAAATAGTGGAAACGGGTCCCTCTGGGAAGATGCCACTCTGCATTGTCAGGGACGCGTCTGTGCCCCCGCACTTAAGAAGAGATACACTTCCTGTTCTTACTCCTGCCGTATAATTTATCTGTCTGACTCATGCGCCTAAATCACAATGCCTTCCATCTTTGGAAAATCACTATTAATTTCGGTCCAGTTTTCATGTACGCATCTGAAACATGCATTTTTAAATATATTTTAATGATGGTTTTTAAAACACATTTACCGCTACGCTACGTACTGCCCACAGACAAGGCGACTCTTGTGTTTTTATTGCTCGCTGGTTTTTTTTTTTAACATTTGCATATTACTAATTAAATGGGAATAACCTGTAAATTGTCTTACTGTGAAAGTCATTATTGCCTGAAAAGCTGAAGATGGGGGTTCTCAATGGGCACCGTGAAAATAAACTCTAAAGTACAAAGTAATAATAATTAAAATCAATCTCCAAATGACGGCTATAGTCAGCCTGTTGAAAGTCAGTCAGTGGTTTCTCACTGCTTCCCTTCGTATCAGAGCCAATTAAAGGAAAAGTGATGGTATTATTCACCAGGAGGTCATTTCAGAAAAGCCTATTTTGGTTTAACTGCAGCAATACGTTTCAAGTCACCTTAAAAAAAAAATCAAAAGATCTGAAAAATGAGATTGCTGATGTTTGTTACTAAAAGTCTGAGTCGCAACATATTTTGTGTAATAATTCATTAAATAATGTATCTATGGTACAATAGTAAAACACAATTTAAATAAATTTTTAAATACACAGTCCAGTTATAAGTTTTTGTATAAAATTCCATATTTATTACATTTATTCAATAGTTCTTACATCAATATTAATTTCTATACAGATTTTTAATATCTGTATTATCTTATTGTACAGTGCAGTTCCCCTGCTGATGATACAAAATTAAACATTTATTGCGGCTAATGTGAGTAGTACTGACTTGGATCACTGAAAGATTCATTCTCACTTCCTGTGTTTTGATGTTGTTCAGCAAATCTACTGCCCATGCTCTGCTACACCAGTAAGTTGTTTCTGTTTGTGCTTTCTGTGTTTTGTATAAAGTGAATACAAGATGGATTAACAGAACTGGGTGGAGCTATTATCTCGCCTTACATGGCAGTGGGTGAGTGAGTGGGTAGGGTTAGTGCCTGCTGCCAATCACTGACACATTCACCTCAATGGGAATCGACAGAAGTATTTATTCCCTATTTGAAGGTCAAGATGGGGTTCATTGCTGGAATAGGGCAGGTTTGTAACGCTGAGAACTTGTGGGAGGTCAGATGTGCAGCTCAAACCGAAAGTCAAATTGCTCCAGAAACGCTTCATCCGTGACACTGAAAAATGAACTTCACTTACGGAGCCCTGCCTTCGCAAGGAGGAAAGAAAAAATGGGGGAACGAAATGCGATGAGATAAATGCAAGATTTGGGATAATAAGCAGGGAGCTGGGCTTTCAGAAAAACCACGAATTAAGCAAATCACGTAGAAATTAGCAGATAAAAACCGATTCCATCTTTTAAAGGGGTTCGTCTTGCCGGTGCTCACTTTAAGGTGCATGTATGGTTAATTTCCCCATGTTTGGCTTTTGTTTCTATTCTGCTTTTGGTGTGGGGCTCTGCAGGCTGGACCTCCACTCATTAATGTTCTCAGTAGCAAAAATGAGCATCTCACTTTAGCCTTATTTAATGACCCACCTTCTTCGCTCAGTTGCGCCCCAAACCACTTTGCCTCTGTGCTCTCCTTTGCTATTTATTGTGCGAGTCTTGATTCCTGATGTGAGGAAAAGACTATCATCAGGGGCTAAATTTGCAATATTAAAATAAAAATAAAAACACACAGAACATTCCCTTGGCTATCACCAGCAGGAGTGAAGCAGGCTAAGATTCCCGTCACTAAATAATAAACTATTGTTTTCATCCGGATGATTGACTGATACATCTATACATGCACCCAGGGAATCATCAAAGATGTCGGGATTCGTAAGAGTGGTGTCTTGAGTGACAGCCGACTATAGGTGACAGCAACAACAATGCAGCAATTGTAGGAATTGTTGTTGCGACGCCAATCACGCTGCGGATTCAAAACAGGCTTTATTAGTTCTGGGAAAAAAAGGCGCACAACAAAGGTCTTTTCTGTCATACGACATCAGACAGGCTAGATGGGGTGTGGAGGTGACCGATATACTTCTGGCATTTGCTTGATCTTCTTTTTGAGGAAGGGTTGATGACACCAAATTATGTATGCACAAGAAGACACGGTTTTGTATATGTATGTATGGCGTATTGTTAATTAATCTCAGTTGACGGCGGTAGGCATGTGGCAACAGAGTGGATAATTGGTCCTGAAAGATCGTTCGCACCATTGTCGTCTAGTTGCTAGCTGGTTTCGTGATTTTATCATTTTAATAGAAAAATAGCCTAGATAAGAAACAGAAATGGGCTAAAGCTAATGGAATAACAAAAAAGGTGGGGAACTCTATGTGTAATTAATAGTTCTCCGTCCACCATGGTTCCTTAAATTTAGGACCTTCGGCAGTGTCTCCCAATCCGTTCCTCAGGGACCCACAGACAGCTCATGTTCTGGGGAGCTGGGATGGAGTGGAAATGTGGACCAGCTGGAGCTTCCTGATGACCGGATTGGGGAACACTGCCGAAGGTCCTTTAAGGAACTATGGAGGACTGGGAACTACCAGAGGACTGGGAAACACTAACAGGGCCGAGACATAAACTCCCTGGCTCAACTCTCATCATTCATTTGGACTTACTGTGTAAGGCAGCCCGCTTCATTTTCCGTGAATGCTCGGCATCGAGGGATGTTTTGCATCAAGGGGATCAGAAAATGTCAGGATATAGAAGGAAGTAAAATGCAAATTGGCTCCCACACATATTGCTTCCTATAACTTCCCATGTGACATTTCTGCGAGGACTGGATGCGGATTTGCCCAAAAAATGGAGCAAAGGGACCAACAAACCCCTCCCCCCCCCCCCCTCCCCGAATGGCTCAGGTGTGTGTGTTCTTAAACACATTCAACATGAAACTCAATTTTTCTTGCCTGTATAAGAAGAGATGAGGTCCAGCTCAAATGTGCAGGGTTTTGAATTTCATTATACAATATTAACAATTCCTTTGTTTTCGGGTTCATGAATGGTTGATTCATTTTGACTCTGGGCAGCAGCCGCATTATGAAATAACTCCTGCTCAAGACTTTCTAAGTGCTTTTGTTCATTTCAACAAAGCAAATTCTGGTGAAAGACCCAGCAAACACATTGCACGTCATTTGGGAATGGGGGCTTTATTGATTTACATTAATTTTTTCAAGACTGTTGTCATTATTTCGTCTGTCTCTGATATCTTCCCGTTGCTTTTTTCCCTGTTAATTTTTTTAGGTTTTTCGGAGGGGATGGGTGGGGTCCATTGTCTCCTTTTAAAAAGAATGATTTCATAATGATTTCATTTTCTTAAACAGGGCTCCTAAGAGGCTCTTTCTAATTAAAATGTTGATTGTATGCGACATCCTACAAATGTAATATGCCGTGTGCCCTTCTGAGAGTTTGATATCTGAAAAGCTAGAGACAATATTCTGAAACGTTCTTTTTAATTTGGCAACTTTTTTAACCTATAACAGTATATTAATTTCCATAAAAGCTAGCAATGAAATTAAATGAAAGTATTGCATGTCTTTTTTATTAAAATTAAAACTTTTTGTTTTGGTATTATTTCCAGCTTTTTGAGTCCAGATTTAAAACGAGGCAAGAATAGATATTAATACAGGATATAAAAGATAATGATGTTATAAGTTAGAGAAATGGTTCAGGATTTATTACTATGTATTATTGTTTCTCACACTATTACAAATAATCAAAGACCAGTTTAATAAAACAAGTCATATATTATCTTAGGTCCTGAATTTAAATATGTTCTTCAACATGGGGGTTGCCAACCTTGAACTAGATTGTGCAACTTGAGTTGGGGGTCGAAGATCTGACACACAAATGATTTGAACTTGATTTGAATCGTTTCAGTCAAGGCTGCGATACAAAAAGACACTAGCATGCATCGTTGCCACTCGCATACAGCAGGTCCCAGCAATTTCCACTCTCTAGCCTCCAGGTTGATGGGCTAATCGAATTGTTAACCAGGATGTAACAGACTGAGGTTATTGATGCTGGTTTGGTCCCCAGCTGGGCCAAACTTATTATGCCTAATTACAGATATAATTACAAATTATTGTCAGAATCATTTGGCCTTTAATTTTTTATATATTAAAGTTAATACTTTCAAAAGAAGTGTTATTAAGGTATTAATATTGAACACACCTTTTTGTCTTTGGGGTAAGACTGGAAGGTGAGCATAAGTGAGAGGAACATCACGCCCCCCCCCACCAATCCCCTAGCAAGGCTACTCCAGGCATTCTTGCAGTGGCAAGGTAATATTCTTCAGTGAATGATCAGGGTCTGCCTCGCAACATAGAGGATGGTCAGGACCACAGAGGTGAAGAAATTAATAGAGTGTTAATCACCCAAGGCCTCAGCTGTAAGTCTGTTGGCCCTTTAACATCATTGAAGGCACATCCATTATGTAAGTAGGAGTTTAGCATGTAGCACTGTTAGATGAGTAGAAGTGGTACGGATTCACAGTGCCATTGATCTTTCATGTTTCGGGTTGTCTTCGCGTTTTCTCCCTGTAAAACCTGAAACCATAACACAGACTATTAGCTATGGAAAAAAATGAAAAATGAATGCAAAATCTAAAAGGTTATATGGCTGTGAGGCAGTAGTGCTAGTATTTACGGTGAAGAGCGACAGGGTGCTTAGTATGATCTTTAAACTGTTACCTTGATTAAACAAGAACTGACCAGTTACTTTATCCACAAACACTTATACGGTTGACATAGCTGCTTAGCTACCATTTTATCCAAAATAGATGTGCAAGTATATTGATGTTATTGGGTATGGTAATTGGGAATCGAGATTTAGGGAGGGACGCATGAAGCAGTAGAACAGTGAGTTTTGGTTCTCTAACTAAGGATTAGTTTGCAGCAGATACCTCCAGGTCACCTCCACCTCCAGGTCACCTCCAGCACGCAGAGCTGATGTGAATGAGTAAGGGCCGGCTACGTGCGGATGGTAGCCCTGCAGATGGAGGGATGGGCAGAGATGGATGTTAAGTGAAGCATGAGGGTAAAGGTCCTATTTTAGGGTCGTCAGTGGGACTGGCTGGCATGATCACAGGGCAGGCGTCCCTCGGATGACGCGCGTCAGACCCCCCCCCCTCCTCCTTGGATGGGACCTGATTTAGAAGCAGTTATCAGTGGCATCCAGTTACGTAATTACTGCCGGTGGGTCCTTCCTTCTCTGTAAAATGTCAAACTATTCGAGATGTGAGTTGCATAACAGCTGCCATGAAGACTTTGCAGAAAAAAAAATATATATATATATTTATTTAGTGGATAGTAAAGCACTTCAGAGCATAAAAACCCAGACAGAAGACAGATCATCAGTCTGTAGAAATATCAATCAACATTGACTAGATGGGATACAACAACAGTAACAATAATAATAATAACAATAATAATAATAATAATAATAATAATAATAATAATAATAATAATAATACTAATAATAATGATGATATTAGTTACAATCGAAGAAGAATCATAATGTCTAATTTTTTTTCAGGTTTCTGACTCCACTGTGATAAAATATATCGGTGGCATTTCCAGAATGTTAAAACTGGTTTTCCTTTGGTCATAATATCCCAGTCATATTTTAGTTCATTCTGCTCCTGTCCCACTGCATGTAAAGTTGCAGTCTTTTGAAATGAAGTATAACTTTGACAATGAGAAATAATAATAATGTTGATAAAGCAGGTATAGGAGAAGGGATAGAAGAGCCAGCAATTCCAGGAGCCAGACTAATAATTTGATTCCTCTCAGAGCCCTGTGCAGTGGGGCTCGCAGTGCTGAGGGCTCACTGCGGAGGCTAAAGGGAATCCTTCTCAACCCTTATTAGCCTGAAGATCACGATCAGCTTTCCCAACTGTAAGATACATTTCTACCTCCCAATTGCAAGTGTTTACTATAGGTAAGTCTAAGGTAGGGTACAAGTCAGATTATTCTAGAACAGTACAGAATCACCCTGTCTTCATTTTCCAAAGGTATGGTACCTGACAAATGACATCCCTGACTTTTAAAAAACAGTTTCAATTGTCACTTTAAAAATAACCTTTATGTCTGCAGCCCCACATACACACACTAGTAAAACGTTTCTTTTTTCCCAGCATCTCTGCATATAACCATGTCATTAGCCTGCTAATTATTTTTTATACCTCACTGCCATCTTGCTCCCTTCTTAACCCACAGTAATTAATTTGTAGTAAAGATTTCAGCAATTGTGTTCTTACAAAAAAAAACAAAAAAGGGAAATGTAAAATACCGGCAGCAGGCAGACATGAAAGATGGGCTTCTCAGGGAGGACGACAGTCCATGTTAATTGAGTCGCCATGTAACGGTAAGTAGCTGCAGTCAGATTTTGATTGGCAGTGTGTTACAGTACCTATCACTCATTCCATTAGGCCCCTCCCCCTTTGTTTGCCATCAAAAACACAATCCAGTTTGCTGAGCGTTAAGTGGCATGTGCTGCTTATAATCAATGTGGAACCGAAACAGATGTTACATTTAATGCCGCAAACAAATGCAAACATCTAACTAGATAACTAGCATATATCGCTGAAGTGGTAGACAAAGCACAGGCACATATTCTGATGAAATATCAGTACCCATATTTCGTAATATCTGGAAAATTATTTAAAAGTACTTTTCAGGAAGAGATGTTAACAATGGCCTTTAAAAATTCCCCAGCCCATTGTTTGATGTAATAATAGTGTTTTTCAAATGCCCGTCTGGCATGATGGTTTTCAGATGGGCTAAAAGGTATAACTGCCGCACGTTCTGCCTGTCACACAGTTAATACCGGCAGAAAGATGCAGTGCCTTGTGTGATTTTGTAATATCGGGCTCCCCACCACTGCCGGATGGCTGCCTTTCATTCCTGGTCTCTGGGTGTAAGTACAACACGCTGCCGGAAGATAAAGGCTCCATCGCCACGTCTCCCAAGTACGACTTTTCCCGAACTCAGACTAAGTGGCAGCTATTTCATATGGAAATCCTCCGCGCTCGCTGCATGCCAGGCGTGCGATTCAGGCTTGCTCTCCCTCTTCCTGCAGGCTGGGGTGGGGTCGGGGTTCTGCTACGTCTCGCTTGTTCACATCTGTCTCTCACCAAGGCAGAGTGCTTGCATTTAATAGCTCAGAAGTTTTCATGTAGGCGCGTGCAGAAATCTGTGCTGGCTGCATGCTTTCCGGCATCAGAACAATGTGGGAGAGATACCAGAAAGGAGTACAGCCCTTAATTGCTTGGCTTAACTATTCAGATTTGTTAAATAGTGCCTTGAAGCACTTTGATTTTACTGCCACTTTAGACTTAATATTCACATTTGTATGGTTTTGGTCTTGACTTCAGTTTTAATGGTTTTTATAACCACTATCTAACCACTCTCCAGTAGCGGTCTGCGGCAAGTCTGGGGTCTGTCCCAGGAGGTACCGGCATCAGGCACTGGGCATGTGGACAGGAGGCCAGGCTGTCAGCACAGTAACATATGCATGTTCTTGGACAGCAGGAGAAAACTATGGGGAACCCACAAAGCGTGAGGAGAAAATGCTAATTCCGCTCAGGCAAAAAGTCACGCAAACCAGAGACTGTTCATACAAATGTAATGTAACAGTGGAAAGGAAGCAGGACTGCCGCTAAAGATTTTGGGTCCTATTAAAGCATTCTACTGGGACCCCAACTCACTTGGGAGTCCTTGGAATTGGTCTAACTTTCCCCCCGCTTCACGGGGAAACTGCAGGGTTGTACGTTCTGAGCTTGCAGTTCCAGCAAGTTGGCATTTAGGTGTTTCTCTGTCACTTTTGTTTCCAAAAATGTGCTGTTTTTATTAATTAATTCATTATTTTATTATGTTATTTGTTTATAAAGCTAACTTTGTGTGTATTTTAAATAGGATTACTGCAGGCACTGGAGCTTATCAGTATCACATCCGCAGTCTGTATCCTTACCCAAACCAAACTGCAGGCACTGGAACTCAGCAGTATCACATCCGCAGTCTGTATCCTTACCCAAACCAAACTGCAGGCACTGGAACTCAGCAGTATCACATCCGCAGTCTGTATCCTTACCCAAACCAAACTGCAGGCACTGGAACTCAGCAGTATCACATCCGCAGTCTGTATCCTTACCCAAACCAAACTGCAGGCACTGGAACTTAGCAGTATCACATCCGCAGTCTGTATCCTTACCCAAACCAAACTGCAGGCACTGGAACTTAGTATCACATCCGCAGTCTGCATCCTTACCCAAACCAAACTGCAGGCACTGGAGCTTATCAGTATCACATCTGCAGTCTGTATCCTTACCCAAACCAAACTGCATGCACTGGAACTCAGCAGTATCACATCCGCAGTCTGTATCCTTACCCAAACCAAACTGCAGGCACTGGAACTTAGCAGTATCACATCCGCAGTCTGTATCCTTACCCAAACCAAACTGCAGGCACTGGAACTTAGTATCACATCCGCAGTCTGCATCCTTACCCAAACCAAACTGCAGGCACTGGAACTTAGTATCACATCCGCAGTCTGTATCCTTACCCAAACCAAACTGCAGCTTCAGTTGCAAACAGTTTTCACAAATAAACACAGCTAATTTTGTGTTTAGGTGGCAAATTTCCTTCCTCCTTCGTGAACAGAGGCTTTTTTTTTGCAAAGTTTGCTCTTACACAGAATTAAACTAAACACTGAGGAAGGGCAACAGTTTAGTCGGTATTTGCATGTGAATGGATTTTCCCCTCAAAGCCAATCAATATTTTAGTATTATAGCAGGGAGGAAAACAGCTTTGGAAGATGGACTGTAACAATTCATGTGAACTGTCGAATGGACAGTGAGAAACAAGTTAAGTATGAATATTTTATCAAGAGCCAATAAGAAAAAAAGTGAAATATTCAGAAAGGGAAAGTCAGCCTGACCATAGCTGGTTGAAGTTCACCAAACAAGCAAATAGTGTGCAGTTTAAGTCATCATTTTCCAGCTTTGAATTACAGCTACTTACTGTCACACTGATTACTTTTCCCATTGTAAACTGGTGATGGTAAATGGCATTTCTTTCACCCATTTTCAGGTCAATCTTATCTTTTAGTCTAACCTCAAGGGAGCGAATTTTCCTGACAAAAAAGGCAACTGAAGTTAGAAAATCAAATCTGTCATTGTTTGCTGCATCAGCACTGCATAAGTAAATATAATTTATTTTTTGCATTTAAAAGAAAATATCAAGGAGTATTTTAGCTGGATTAAGTCTTATGGAAATTATCCTTATGGTGACTTTTTTGTATATAACTAAATTCACCAGTAATACTTTGATTAAATTTTAGCTTTTAATACCCTGAATTGGTCTGTTTTGGGATTAATGCCTCCAATGTTTGGAGTGGGGGCTGTAAATTACCAATCGCAGATGATC
Organism: Brienomyrus brachyistius; assembly: GCF_023856365.1. Lineage (NCBI taxonomy): Eukaryota > Metazoa > Chordata > Actinopteri > Osteoglossiformes > Mormyridae > Brienomyrus > Brienomyrus brachyistius. Next base: position 747,308 of record NC_064540.1, read on the forward strand.
CTGCAGAGATAAAAATAGGGAAAAGGCAACAGGAAAGCCCCCTCCCCATGTGCTGTTATAGAGCTACTATAATAGCGATAGGAGTTGATATGAAAAAAGCACTTGATTATAAGTCTGCTGCTCTCATTTTTATTCTAATTGCAGCATTTAATCATTTAATGGGCGACAACAAATTCTCTTACGCTTGTGATGTATTAGAGTGTTATCAGATTGGCCAGCAACAGCCCAGTCTAACCTGACAAAAAGCAAGACGAGCGGCTTGACGGGTGGCATCACAGAGATGTTTTGATAGAGGTCCCATCATGTCGGATGATTTGAACTTAAGGCCAACATTTGTTTAGAAGAAATAAACATTTCAATGTATGAAACTCAGCAAGATTTATGAGTTTGTCCAACTTTTCGGTCACGATGCAACATAAGGGCATCTTCATGAAAAACAAAGGAAGGAGAAAAAATAAATTACATTTTATTTCCAAGATTAAATCGCAGCTGACACTTTCATATATACCATAAATGAAGTCATTTTTACTGTGGCTTTGCAATTAAAACAGCACATTTCTTCAGGTGAAATGTCATGACTGATCCACCTCCAAACCTCTACTTCCATTACATCAGATTTTCAACGTGTTATAGCAACTCGAGATTGTAGAGAGATTGACTTGGCCTAGTTCAATATGTGCGATACAACCAAGAACAATATTACAGGGTGTCTTTTGGTGAGGGGAGAGTGACGAGTGACACCTCATTATGCTTCCTGGGGCACGTCTCTGGGGTCAGGAGATGATTGAGTTGATCCTAACACTCTATCAGATGGGAATATGACTGACAGAAAGAAAGTCATAAAATATAACTGAGGAAAAAATATATATATGAAAGACCGGTTCACCTGTAAGACTATCATCTGTCCTCCAAAGCCTTAATCAACCTATTTATGCCTTAATGTCATTCATCCCATTTATACGACCTAAACCTATGCACCACTGACATCCGCTCACAGCGAAGGATTCCCAGCGAAAGGACTGGAGTCCTTGATAAGTTTAGTCGTGGGCCAAACGCCAATGACTTGTAGGCTTTCTGATGCTAAAGCAAATGGGATGTTCATTCATTTCCATGCATGGCCAAGGTCGATGCCTGTGGATTTTTCACTTGCTCATTGTGGCACCGCGGACGCCGGTGCTAACAAACTCAAACTCAAACCGTGGCGCAATTCTACTGCCTTTCGCAGGGCCAAACCCGCCAAGCCATCTCTGCAAAGCATTAACAATTCCAGACAATCTAATAGAAATGGAAAAAGGGCCCGTAAAGATGCTAATATTTTGATTGTGTTTCCTGAATGTGTGCCCAAGGTGATGGTGAAAGGACAAAAATAAGAACCACTGATGGCCACTGAGGCAGCAATAGGCCTTTGGATCCACTTCAATACTAAAAAGACACGTTAATAATGGCCATCAGCTGCACCAGTGCACCTTCAGGTATGTACAGTGCAGCCCATTCTATTGTGAAGCCATTAATATTATTGACTCCCTCGTGACAGCTTCCTAGATGGAGTGGCCTCCTTTAGCAGTGCCTGTTAATGAGCAGCAAGTAATTATCAGCAGGAACTATTAGTTGGCAGCTCTGAAACCCATATATTTAGACCATGACTGATATACAGACACCAGACCAGGCACCCTGATCCTACCTGTTATATGAAGTTTAATTCTGCTGTCAGTGGAGTTTTAGCAGAGAGGGAAGTGGCCGTCATGTGACTGTATCTGGCTGTTGATGGGAAAGAAAGTAATGTACGGTATGTCACTACCTTTCAGCAACAGGGATCAGATACTGTATGGGAGCCTCAACTTCCAGGGCTGCGCATTTCCATTCCAAACCTACACCTGCAGAGTTTGCGTGTTGCATCCACATGTTGCTTTGTGTTTCCTCTAGGTGCACAGTTTCCTCCCACGGTCAATGGTCATATTTTCGAAGACAAATGATTGTCAGCAGTGTGATTCTACGTGAGCGTGTGTCCTGTGGGCAACTGGTGTTCCATTTTAGGTGTCCACAGTCTCCTGCACTGCTACAAAATACCATTTTATACATTTTCAGAGATTTAATGAAATTGTTTCAACTTAATTGACATCATTCTTCTTTTCACCACAGTTTTTCAGACGACCACAAAAGTATGAGTCGAATGTGCTTTCCCTTCTGCGCGTGTGTCTCACATGTCTAAGGAAAAGTTTGACATGAACAGAGAAGATCATTTTTTAATGCAAATTGTATTATAAACTTGGTATACTGAGCATCAAGAAGTGATATCTTTAGTGGAAGCTTCACATGCTTGATCTTTAGCACAAGGGAGCTTAGAATTTTCTAGAAAGGCATGGATATAATACTCACAGTGGGGGGGGCTGATGAGCTGACCTTCCTGCTCCGCAAGAGAGACCCTGGTGTGAGTTCTCAGATTGCACATTCATTGGTTGTTGTTGTCATCTAACTCCCCTCTTTTTTGGTGGGGAGGGGGGTGTGCATCTGCAGTTAGGACATTGTTCCTGTGCTCAGAAGGACACTGGCTCAAATCCCAGAGTCAGCCAAGGCATTTCGCAGTTGAGAGCAGCCCGTAAGCCCCATTTGCTCCTTGACTGACTGATCCTATGTTCTCCAACAAAGTTCATAATGCTGGATAAAATTGTTTGCTAAATATAATAATGTCTAGTTAATTAAATGGTACTGGTAACAGTAGCAGTAGTTTTTAGAAATGTGCGTAATATTTCTGCCTATTTTTTAAATGATTAATACAAATGGAATATCTGTGGAAGAAAACAATCATTAACATTCTAATGTTACCAGTCACTAACATTGCAAGATCATTTTAACATTTTAACTTGGTACCCTTGGTAACTCAGGAAGACATATTATTATTACAGGCTACAGATAAAACCGTAGGTCAGAGATCATCCACACTGAAAGGCCTTCTTCATTATCTGAGGGAGAGCACGCACATACTGTATGGTGGAGATGTGTGTGGGAACTGATAAATTTTTTCTCTTCTTCTGAAAGGGTCCCTTAAGTTGTTTTTGAGCATTTTGAACATAAAAAAAATCGGTAACACTTTACTTAAGAGGGTACAAATATTTAGTAGTAATTCAGTTACTACTGAAGTACAAATCATGAAAAAATATAGCAGTTACTTGAGATAAAAGATGCATCATGATTCATTAATGATGAACAAACATGAGATCAGTATTTCGCTTCTGTTATTCATTACTTGTTCCTTCAGTGGTTCCTTCAGTAGTTTACAAAGGTTTACAGAATTAATAGATATAGTAACAATTGTAACAATTAGTAACTACTTGAGATAAAAGATGTGCCACAATTTGTTAATGATGAACGAACATGAGTAAGAATTCGTTTGTGGTTCATTAATACACAAGTAATAGCATAGTACTAAATTATTTGTGTCCCATCAACTAAACTGTTATCTTTATTACCAAAGAATCATTCACTTAACCTTTCAAGTAAAATTCCTTTACTTAATGTTATTCAGATCATGTTTCAAAGGAGGATTTGAGCTTCAGAGACTTTCTTCACGATACACCCCACCTTATTCATGGATATCTACCTGCCTGATGGCTTCAGCTTCCCTTCAAACCCGGAACAGCAGATCCGGCTAATCAAGCAGACTGATTATCCAGATCAAACGTAAGATAAGACAACACGTTATTGATCCCAAGGGGAAATTCCTTGTTTTCTGTTTGAACTCTGCAGGAAGGCACACCTTCAGGAGCATGGTTTGATGGACATTGGTGTAATACCCCCATGCTTCACGGCGCCTTTAAAACGATATAGTTGATGTAGTGAACCCTTGAAACATTTTTCCTCGTTATGCAATATTGTCAGTATCCAAAATTTCACAGTATTTTAACAAAATGGACAGTCTATTGTTACTTATCCAAATCAACATACAGTAGAGCAGCGTTTCCTAACCCAGTCCTCGGGGAACCCCGGACAGTCCACCTTTTTGCTCTGTCCGAGCTCCTAGCCAATAAGGAACACAGAATACCTGGTACAGGTGCACTGGGAGCTGAGAGGAAGCAAAAACGTGGACTGTCCGGGGTTCCCCGAGGACTGGGTTGGGAAACACTGCAGTAGAGGATTACAATTTATGTGTAATTCCTGGAAAAATGCTCTTTGCGTTGTTTGTACAAGGCTCAACTTGTTGAGCTACTGGAGCCCTTTATTTTGGAGTTAATTTGGCTGATAGCATGGAGCTAAATCACCCACTTCAGCAAATTATATTTATCTAATATTACATGAATATATTTTACATTAATAAGTGAGGTGACTTGGTTTCTTGTGCCACCACCATTACATGCATAACCACTTGTGTTCTTTGTGCCTGACGAATGCCATATCCACTGTAGTTTGGCCACTATGATTTTGAGTTTTATTTTTTAAAGGAATTGACATATTGGAACGTCACACCAAGGAGTCAAAAATGCTCGTTCTTGGGATGGTCAGAGATGACTCATCTACATTGCAGAGGGTGGCAGTTCTGCTTAAGGGTACATCGTTTATTGATTGAGTTTCCTGACGTTAACACTGCATTGGTGTATTCTTTGGGCTGTTGCACACCATGAATATTGAATATCCCAAAGAATGGAGGTATCTGAAACTACTGAAAAGCTCTTCCAAATTCTTGGAGAACAACACTCTTTAAAGACTTAGGCCAGTAAGCTCTCGTAAAACTTGGACAACATTATATATTTTGTAGTTTTCATTATTTAATTAAATTCTAATTTAATTGTGTTCTATTGTTTGATATATTCTTTTAATTTTCCTATTGCAGAGGATGTACATTCTAGGATTTTTGTCTGAGGCAATTGGTCTGAGTAGTTGTTTTAATGGGGGCTACTCTTTGCAGGTATTGTTTGCGGAATAGTTTTATATTTGAACATTTAAAAATGTTTAGATGATGTTGATGCTTTCAGGTCTTAGTTTGAGTGTTCTGTCATACCTAGGATTTGAAAGATCTGAAAATGCGGACAGTAATTTAAAAAGAATGTTTTTTTTTGTATATCAAGGCTGAAATGACTGCACATATCAGGAATGTCTCATTATTAAGATTAAACAGGGAATATCTTGTATTCTTTGCTGTATGGTAAGACTCAGTAAAACATAACTAAATAATTTAATCCTGAAAGTGCTGTACTTTCATTTCCTTCACCCAAAAGGTGTTTTAAAAATGTAGGTGATAATGTACCCATTAATTTACTGCATTTTTGTTGTTGTTGAAATTGAACTTTTTCAGTTAGCTACCTAAAAAACAATCAGCACAATTCTGCATTACTTTTACTGAATAGTACTTACAATGTAACGTTTCGAGATTTCAAAGTAAATCAGTTGAGTTGAGCCAACATAACCTTTATTTCAATATTTATTTAAGAAAAAGGTGATAGAATCAGTTGATTGGTTTATTAATTTGGGGGTGTGAATTTATTCTCTACATTGTGGCTCCAGGCTCACCGCAAACCTATGAATGTACCATGATATTTCTTAATGATCCTTCGTTAATTAAGAAAACATACTATCATCCTGAAACCTTAACATTTACAATGATTTATTTAGCTGCTGTGATATAAAACTGCGGCAGATGATCCTTTTCTCAAGCATACATCTGTCTGTATGTACAACTGCTGCAGAGAGTGATGAGTAACAAGTGGAAGATCTAAACAAAAAGGTATATTAAACACTGCTGGGAGGGTCATAGGAGAAAAGCTATTTAAAAACCACAAGAGAACTGAGTGGTTCAAATTCCAGGGATGGGAGAGTGATTTCACCCCTGGGCCCTTGAGCAAGACCCTTAACCTCGATTTCTGACCCTGTTTTTTCAAATGTACGTTGCTTTCGATCAAAAGTGTCTGTTAAATATGTAACATTGCTGTGGAGCAGCCAACAGAGAATGAATGTCCCATGTGCTGTTGCATTTTGAATCATATGCAGCAGTTTCACAGTATATTCTGGCAACCTTATCAGTAAAGAGGTACAATCATTTAGTCATGAGAGCACCAATGCCTGGACAAGGAGTTAACTGTGCATTCTGATATTGTCAGTGTTATAGGGGGTAAATTTCCAAACTGCAATGTGGTCTGTGAAGGATTGCTGGCCATTGATCATGACCCTGACATTCCTAGCAGACCTTGACAACGTTGATGATCCAAGCTGTACAGTAATGAATGGTAGGGTTAGCAGGGAAGACAAGATGTCTTTGAGGGGTCACTTGGAGGTAGCAATCCCCCATCCAGGATGTGATGTCAGTGTGTGGCACATGGGACTGAGACTGACACTGCGATGTCCACTGGAAGGAAAGGACATAAAGTTGAATGTTTAAAAAAAAAAAAAAAACAACGATGACCAGAACAAGAAAGTTGGTGTTCAGTGAAAAGAGAATGGGGTCAAGATCTGAACCTTCAAGCACACCAGTGACCTGACACTCTTACATACCTCTTATTCCCAAGACATTTGGAAGGATGCTCCTGGTGATTAAACAGAGCTGTCCCTGTGATGCCAAGGGGCGAGAGGGTGGACAGAAGTATGCGCTGGTTCACCATGTGGAAGAGTGCAGTTAAGTCCACCAGGAAGATAACAGGTCATTTAAATGCAGCTCTTACCAGATTGCAGGGCATCCACAACAATCAGCAGGGTAATCTCAGTGGAGTGCTCAGCTTTGAAGCTGCACTGATGAGGATTCACAAGGTTATTCTGTGTGAAAAAGTCAGGAAGAGCATCCTCAAGAGTTTTAGAAATGAGAGGAAAAAATACTACGTTTTTATTATATGATCCATCAGTGCATGTCTAATTTTCTTGGAGGCCATAATTTTCCTCACAAATTAATATGATGCAATAAGACACGCTTTACAAAACCACAATCTAGCCTTACTTACAGACCCAGAGAATTCGGTTGCAGTATTTAAAGGAATAGATTTATAGATCTTATTGTTATATTCAAATTTAAATATCTCTTAGTTGTGTGAATCACAATGTCTTTTTCTTGACAGTGAGGGGCAGCTTTTTTCCAACCTGGGGATTTCTGTTCTGTATTATAATGAGCATAACTAAAAAGGTTTAACTTAACCAGCGGGGTTTTATGTGGCATAGGCAGTGTTACATTTCTGTGTGTGTATTTTGTGGTAAATGTCAGATATAATAGGATGCTCTTGGGTCGATCTGACATTCTTTGTATAAAGCCCTGGAATAGGATCTTTGTTAAATGTTTATCTGGGAAAAGAAGATCATGCATGAAAAAAAAAATAAAACTGATTAGAGCATTTAAAAAGGGTGAGTTGTGGATTGTTCCGATGGGGTCAGAAGTCGTTCATTTGTTATTTACAGTTATGGGGTATTATTGGTCCTAATCTGTCCCTACTGGGCAGCTGTTTAATGCCATGCAGTTGTCTAAAAACGTCTTTTTAGACCACAGAGTGATTTATTTAAGTAGTTAAAAAGGCACATAATCTTTTAAGTGTTCTGCCATGTCCCATCTCCCATCCCTGCAGCCGTAGTTATGTTTCATCCATGAATGAAAGCCCTTTGTTCTGTGTGCCAGTCAGGCCGAATGACCCAGATGCAGAGCCATTGTGCTGAGCTTGAAGTTACTCTATGAAAGGACAGGAGGGACGACAGGCTTGTCTGTGCTCCTGCACACACAATGGGGATGATGTCGATAGCTCATCTGCCTCAAGTACCTAAAAAAAGTCGGAATAATGGACTTCGAATCACTGGGGGAAATAAATATAGTAATAAAGTAAAAAAAAAAAAAATAATAAAATTGCAGACAGTATCTCACCAGGATATTCAAAGTTCACAAGCAACTGATTTTCTTGGGGAAAAAACTGCCTTTTGTTTTCTATTGTTGTCTATTCAGTCGTCTTCAATCACTGATGAGGTGCAATTTTTAAAGGATTAAGCATAATAACATATATATTTTCAGCATATATCAATCCAAACTAGAAAGGGAAGTTTGTGAACAAACTTCATGTTGACTTGACAAAGCCAGCTATATAAACTCAGAAGTGTGAGAATGGTTAGTAGTATAAATATTCCCACTGAAGTCAATGAGTGAAATCTGATTGGATCTCCGCCCACTTTTCGGAAGCTTTAGGCCCAGACACCCTTTGACCAACTATTTGGGAATCCTGCCATCAAACGTGTGATGATGGTTGCAATTTAAATTTTACCATTAAAGTTAATGCATGAATTCTGATTGACTGTTGCAGGCTCTGCCCACTATTTGAAACTTAAATCACAGCCACCCACTGACCAACAGTGCAATGTTTGGGGACCATGCCATCAAAAGTGCAACAATGGCAGCAGTTTAAGTTTGTCTAGAATGGCAGATGACATCTTTGTCCCGTAAATCATGACATTGATAGATTTTCTATATACCTCTTTTCTGACTGGATGAAATTTGATTGGGTGCAGGATATGACCCTGGATCGTAGATGTCCACCAAATTCCATCACTTGCTTTAGTGTGAAACCATGACTGTGTGACTCAGGTTTTGTGGGTTTAGCTTAAAAGCTGTGAGAAGGGCAGCAATTAAAAAATTCTTCCATTGTAAACCAATGGGGGAAATGGGGTGTTCAGCAGGACCTCCTACTGTACAATGATGGAGGGTGTGAGAGCCTATAAAAGGACCCCCCCAACACACAGCTACGAAAAGTTTGATGGTTGCAGTCCTAAACCTGTAGGAGAATAATAATAATAATAATAATAAGCTGAAAAAGAGCTTTTTCTAGCCAACATATTAACCTTCGGGTGGTACAGATGCCAAGATTCTGTAAACAAAAAAGTTGGCGTTCAGAGCCCTGGAAGAGGTTTAGCCGTTGTACCTTTGTGATTGGCAGCTAACCTGAATTCCCGGCATAAAAACATCCATCTGTACAAATGGGTGTAGCGTACAAATGTAAACAAAGATTCTCCAGCAAAAGAGAACATTGTCAAAAAATCAATGCAATCATTGCATCATCCCGGGCAGCAGCAGGAAAACACATCTTGGGCATCAGTCAAAATTGTAAGCGCTGCCTTTGCAATCAGTGGTCGTCTTTTACTGCTTGCTGTTTTGTACAGATCTCATTTAGAGGTATTAGCTCCAGCAATAAACACACCACAAGTCTAAATGAAACAGAGTCAATAAAACTGCCATTACCGCCTATTAATCTTGCGGAAATGTGGGAAAGCTGATAATTGTCTCTAATGGCTAACTATGTCGTTGCTACTTTTTGGAATAATGGCAGTTATAAACCTGTCAACATGATAAAGTGATTTTACCATACACATTTCCAACAATGCCATTTATAACATTTATCATAAATAAAATCATACTTTTAGTACCTTGACCACATAAACACTGGTTATACACAGAGAACAGTGAAATCCTCTACATATGTTTGGTTTACCCCTGTGCTGTATTGTTTTATTCCTGAGATGACAGAGGGTTGTTGCAATAAGTATTAAAAAAAAACAACAGATTTATTGAATCTCCTCCAATATTTGTGTTCCTCTCAGAGGAAGTGAAAGAGGGGCCTTGTCAGGAAGGTCTGGCAATTACAAGTATCTCACATGACCTGAACATACATCACAAGGTGTAGAAAACTCCTTTCCTACCCTGGGTCTCCATCACATTGTCTCCACAGCTTGTGTTTTACATTTGAGGGTGTGGACCAGGTCCTGGTCCTGTGTGTGTGTGTGTGTGTGCGTGTGTGTGAGCAGGTATACCTATCCTTATGGGGACACAATGTCCCCATAACGTGATAAATATCAGTTATTTTCCCTTATGGGGACCGATTTCCTGGTCCCCATAAGGGAAAACTCTATTTTATAAAAATCAGTGACTGCTATGAAAAAACTAAAAATGCAAAATCTCTTGTATTTTGCTTGGTTACTTATGGTTATGGTTAGGTCAGGGTGGGGGTTAAGGTTGTCATAGTTAGCGTTAGCATTTTCCCTATAGAAGTGAATGAGCGGGCCCCATAAGGATATGTATACCCTACATGTGCGTGTGTGTGTGTGTGTTGTACATATGTCTTACATTTCCTTCCCGTTGGTGTAGGTATCCCCTGAGTTCTCTGTTTACGTTTACCAAACGGAAACGTGCCATTTAGCTGAATTTCTGCATTTGAACGTAGGTGTGAAACTGGGAAAGAACCCAGATTATCATTGTCCTAAAACGGAGAAGCAAGTTAACGGAAAGGAAAAAATATACCCACTTTAAGTTTTACCATCTTTATTAACAAGTCCCCTTGTTGTCCGCCACTGTTTACTAGCTGTATACAATGTACAATTAAAATAATTTTAAAAATTAATTTGATTTCTTTTGTTATGCATACAGCTTTACCATCTTAACCTTAGCAGGCCTGTAACCTGAAATAAATTCTGGGGTGGAAGCAAAATTCAAGGGGGGGGGGGGGGGTTCAACCATATAATTTCTGTAACTGGCAGCATATTTTATCAGTAGCAAATATACTGGCAGGGTTCTAACATGAAATTTTACTATGTGGCTACACGCCTGAACTGTAACTATCTGAAGAGTAGCTGCGTGTGTGTGTGTGTGTGTGGGGTGGGGGGGGGGGGGGGGAGAATAACAGAAACAAAACCTATTATCTATAGAGCTGCAAAGCATTCAAATTCAGCAATTTTAAAACTAGCCATGCATGTACATCAGCTGTTACTAAGCTACGTGTTGTGCATATTTATTTGCATAACCGGTAATGTACAAATCTGTAGACTTGGAAAAATCAACTTTTAACAAAGTAATGTACCATTCTCTATATTTAAATTTCTATTTAAATATTTATTTACTGCTGTGGCAAGCGGACATCAGCAGAGTCAGGTCCGGAGTTGTCTGCCTGTCTTATTGTACACAGCCCAGTTCTATACATGCTCACTCTGCACTTTTACTCCGCACTGACCTGACCAATCACAAATTTGTATGATTAAAAATAGGCAGGCGACTGTCAGACTGTGAGGATGCTGCATGTTTACTTTGCATAACAAATTTAACAATATTGAACATTAAATTATTAAGGCCTAATTTCACTGTAAAGATGCCATCTCTATTTTCAAATTAGGAATAGCATAATTTAGAGGACTTACTGTACCTAAGATAAATATTATTACCCTGAGATGGCACCAGGGTGTACTATGGGAAGAAGGCAAGCCAGTAGAGGCAGTGTGATGGTCTGGGCAATGTTCTACTGGGAAACCTTGGGTCTGGATGTTACTTTGATACATACCACATAGGCCTATCTAAACATTGCTGCAGACTAAGTATACCCCTTCATGGCAATGGTGTTCTCCAAAAGCAGTGGCCTCTTTCAGCAGGTTAATGTGCCCTGCCACACTGCAAAAACTCAGGAATGGTTTGAGGGTAAGGAATTCAATGTGTTGATTTGGCCTCCAAATTCCCCAGATCTCAATCTGACAGAGCATCTGTGAGATGTGCTGAACAAACAGGTCCAATCTATGGATGGCCCACCTTGCAATTTACAATGATCTGCTACTGACATCTAGGTGCCAGATACCATAGGTCACCTTCAGGGGTCTTGTGGAGTCCTGCACAATATTAGGCTGGTGGTTTTAATGCTGAGCAGGATCCAAGCAACTCTGTGATTGCTTGAACTGAACTTGACTTTATTTCATGCTTATAGCAGAATATTGTACCATAATACCAAAAACCTAATTCACAAATAAACATTCAACATTAGCAGCATAATAGCTAAATCTTTACAGGCCATATCTTTTAAATATTTTTTTAATGGCCTTTTAATTCTCCGCTACTTGCTCTCGTCTCAGTTACATTACGCCGCCTGATTTGACGATTCAGGCGTGAACTACTTGTGACTTTGCAGCAGTCGCTAATGCGTTTTATTTATTTCGTGAGCTCAGCGAAAACCAGGAGCCTCAAAGACATTAATTGCCGAGAAAAATCCCGTATTGAAGATAATACCTCTGGCTGTACCTCCACACATGAACAAAGGATCGTAAGCAAAGACCACGCATGCTGATATTACAATAGGAAATCAGTGCTGCTGAAAAGGACCTTTCCATAAATCACAGCCAGGCTTGCAAAAAAAAAAAAAAAAAGCAATGCAAGAACATTAGATTTATGGGTAGGATCATGATACGTGGAATATTATGTTACACACCTCGAGCAGGTGTGTGACATAGCAACAGCAGCCAGGATATACCCCCCCCCCCAGTCGCTGTTTGTCCTTGTCAGTCTCAGTCAGGCCTGTCGTCTGTCATCTTGTGGCCTAGACCGCAGGCAGGCCGTTAGTGGCTGCCGACGCAAGCGGCTGTAATTAAAACTCCTGCCCCCGAAAGATGCTGAAGCGCAAATCCGCTCGTTTGTCTTCTTGAGGCTGGGCCAATGGCCCTACTGCCTATGCATTCCAAGTGCCGCACTAATTCCCAGTCAAACGGTGTACTTAGCTGCGGGGAGGATGTTAATGTTACCAACAAAAAAAAGAAGTGACCTCGGTGATTAAGTGGGCGAAGCGTGTCGCACGCCGACTCCCAATGAAGTGTCGGGAGACGGTCTATAATGAATGATATTTATTCATTTAACTAATCATTAACTTGCTTGTTAGTTTAGCTCATAAGTCCTTTACATGAAACCAGAAACACAAATCTCATAAGTACAAACTCACACTGGAAAAAACTGACCAATAGTATGAATGGATGCTATATACATACTCTCCTAGAAATCCACGGTATTTTTTTCTGCAAAAATCATGTGATAAACCATTGAGTACTGGGCTTAATGTAGTGGAATATATCATTCAGGTCCTCTGAGAGTGTTTCTCAACCCAGTCCTCTGGGACCCCCAGACAAACCACATTTTTGCTCCCTCCCAGTTCTCAACGCACCTGTTGCAGGTTTTTGGTGCTCGTGATTGTTTGGCTGAGGTGTGCTGAGGCTGGGAGGGAGCGAAAACATAATCTGCTGGGGACCCAAGTACTGCTCTAAACTGTCATCCCATCTTGGAAGTAGCCATCTTCGTACCTCATGTTTTGTTTGATGGGCCCAGGATAATCTTAACCCAGTACTGGATAGGTAGTTATGGAGGATGGATATCCTTCGCATGAAAAAAAAAAATTATAAAATATTTTTTTTAAAAAATTGCTAAAATTACAAACACGTTGTAAAGAATCACGTGTAGGATATAAAGAATAGTATCATCTTTTTCTAGCAGAATGGATTGTATGTATGAAGAAGTGAGTAATGGACCTTCTCAAGCATAAATAATAACACATTTCTGTAATTCCTCTCCAACTTCCATGGCCTTTTACCACGAAACATATTCCTTGGCCAAACTGATTGTGGGTAACAGGATTTTAGGCACATCCCAGTTTAATTTGAATAGCAGCATTCATCTACTCGGCGATTAATAGAGAGCTCATGACACTGGATTAATAATAATAATAATAATAATAATAAAACTAGAATTGCTGGTCTTTGTCTGCTTTTCAAACACTGGGGCCTCAAAAGCAGAAATCAGTGCTTAACCCATAGAGCATTTTACAGTGGTGAAAATGCTTATACTTAGTCAGAGAGAATAAACTGGACAGTCCCCAGTACTCTGTGGCATTTACAAAGTCAACGCAGCTGCAAGTGTAGTATTGTTTAACACAACAAGAGAACGTAGTAAAACACACTCCATCACCTTGGCTTATTGATAACCCACGAGTTCTACTCCTCTGCCAACGCATTACCCAACAGTATATTTAAACTTTACCCCCCAAAAAATTGCTACTTACATGTGCTGCTCCAGCGCCGAGAGAAAACAGACATTAAAGCAAGAAAATGTCTAACACATGTAATTATGCTAAATAACATTATCTGTTCTACTCCCAGCGTGCTTTTCTTTAAGCAGGATTTTACAGCCATATAGCGACAAGAACACTACAATCCTCTCATAATTTTCTGCTTCTACACAGATCAATTTTGCTGCCGATTCCATCTGCATTAACTGATACTCCAGTGCATTCCTGCAACTCCACAATGCAGCCTAAAAATGTATATTGTAAATTTCACACATTTAATTCAGCATCTCCTTTTTAAAATTCATGTTGGACATTGAGTGTAGCAAATATCTTTGTAAATTACTCCCCAACATAAGAGTAAACTCAATGGAATATCTGTTGGCTCTTCATTTATAATCAAATTCAGCAACTCTTTATTCCTTAATTAAATATTGAGCCATTTAAGTAGAATCGAAAGGTACTGAAATTAATTAATCAGCCGCTGTACACATTCACATTCCATTATTTCTTTCTTTGATTAACAGGGCCAGAGTATTATCGGCATTAAAGAACAAAGAATGCATCCCATTCAACGACCAATAAGTTAGACTGTTAGTGAATATTGACATGACCGTACTGGAGATTCTTTTGCCCATTCTTATATGTTGTAAATTAAATGGACATCATAGTTTTATTGCTGTTATTGCCATTTTATAATCATTGTCACAATACAGTACTCCTGTATCTACTGTTAAAGCACATGACCAACACCACAAATAAAATCGTGTGGCAGTTGACCTGTGTAAAAAGATTCCTTTGAACTGAGGCTTGTTACATCTTCACTTCATTCCACTTTATTTACTGGATTACCATCAGGGACGGATTATGGGTTGTGTGAGCCCCTGGGCAGCCCAAGGGCCCCTGGGCAGCGGCCCCGCTGGCCCGGTCCGTAATCCGTCCCTGATTACCATACACTACCCTTGTATGTGCGGCATAAATGGAGTAGCCCAGCTTTGTTGAAACATTTTTTTCAAAACAAGTGTGTTTTTAAATGTATTTTTAATTCAAAATGCACAGATGATGTTTTTTTTTTTTTTCTTTTTTATCCAGCAAAGAGCACGTATGATACTGAATAACTGCTAAGTCTTACTGAAGTAAGTTTTGATGGAGATATGTGACCCGTCACCACGAAATGAGTCTTAAGTCGCACTGGCAGAAATACACCCATAAGACTCATTTTGTGGTGATGGGTCACATATATGGCCTGAGCAGGTTCCTGGGTAGACATGTTGTCTCCTGGACTGAGGGCTCGAATATGACCTCTGCTGTGTGTATATGCAGAGTTTGCATCTTCTGCGTGTGGGCCTTTCTCCTGCAGTCCATAGACGGGCAATCAGCACCTCAAAATTGTCCATGGTGTGTGTATGTACCCTATGATGGACTGGCATCCAGTTCTGGGTGTAGCCCTGCCTTGCCTCCCACGTTGTCTGATATAGGGTGCAGGGCCCCTGGACAGATGGACGGACGTGTATCGTTATTTATCTCATTTTTTGTGGGTATAATAACGTTAAAAAGCAGTGGGAGGTGCAGACGCAGGGCTAGGCTGTGCTTTGGTGAGGTCCTTCATTACCACTACAATTGATCACCAATCCCTTGCATCAAGTAATGAAGGGTATTTGTCCCTGATAGGATTGATTACCTTGGCAGGGTTGAAAGAAGGTCAGCTCAGTAGAGTCCAGGGGCAGGAAGAATGTACCTGTAAAGATCCAGCATCATGAGGTTTCAGATTAGTGATTTAAGCTCGCTGTGTTCTTTGTGCTTTCTGGGTGATTTAAATATTCATTGAGTTCACTTTTAAACACTGTTTTGTTTGGGTCATTAGGTGAGCCTTGTTCCATTCTGTCTGATTTCTTTAATAGACTTGTGTTTAGGTACGGCTCACTGTCCTGCGCCTCTACTGAAAACACTAGCGTGACCTTTACTTAACGGCCTGCCGTAATGTTTTATGAGTGAACTTATAACTCCTCAGAGAGTGAGAAAGTGTCCCTTTCTCTATCCATCTTCCATAACTGCTTATCCAACGCAGGGCTGTTGGATAAGTCTGGAGCCCATCCTAGGAAGCGCCAGGCAGGAGACGTTCTTGACAGAATGCCTGTCCATCACACATCGCTGCAAATCATAGACAGTTTAGAGACAGTTCGCCTAAGTAGCAAGTGTTTGGACTTCAGGATATAAAAGCTTAATAATAATGACAAACCATAGGGGACGAGAATCAAGCCTACAGCCCTATATGGGGGAGATCGCAGAGTTGTCTGCTGAGCTACCTCCCAGCCTGGTTCTCATGCACTGTTTACCTAAATGTGTTATGCAATGTAAGTGTCTCATAATTCTATTTTCATAAGAAGATAAAGTCCAAAAAAAGAGGACAGAACACTTTTCATTTCATACACAGCTCAAGTACCATTTGTAACCTTTGCAGTTATAGGGTTTCAGAAGAGAGTGGCAACTATTTCAGCTATTTTTTTTTTTGTTTTGTTAAATTAAACCTTTTGAATTTGTAAAATATTTGCCATTCTTTTTTTTAAAAAAAAAATATATATATTGTAGTAAAATCCAATTGACTCACAATGGAACATAAAATTTTTTTTTATATTTTCCAAAACTGGCAGAGTGGCACTTGAATCACAGACACAAACATGGACTTCAGTCATTCTCGCATGGGAATAAAGTAACGCATTTTTACCAAAACACAGTGTTCCTGGAAGAAAATCTCTCTACACGAAATCTCTACAAATTTCAACTGCCGTTTGTTCACACCCGAGGTTGACGCGGATCACTTTGAATGGTTGCGGGAATAAATTTAACGTATACAGCCTAATTAGGCCCACTCCTGGCTGACTAATTAGAGGCTTTCTATATCAATTATCTTGGCGTGGTGGCTAAAAGTGCAATATTTATGGTCAGCAAAGTGTAATACTGGATCCTGTTACAGTGAAATAGGGTGAAATCCATAAAGTGCCTGAAAAATTGGGTGGTAAGTCATTTCTGTGCTATCGTCCGGGGGGGACAAAAACCGGTTTCCAAAACCGATGCACGTTTCACTGTGCTGGAGACGAGATGCCTCCTGGCGACTGGACCCTACCACTGCACACGGCAACGCTCAGACGATACAGTGTGGGATGATTACATATTGTAGTGTAAGGGTGACTGCTCTGTCTGATAAGGCAGCGAAAAAGGAGAACAGGCGATGAGAACGGGGTTTGCATTAAAGTTTAGCTTTTAAAAGCCGGGTTTACTGTAACTACTGCACTGTGATCTAATTATCTCTGACAATTAGAAAGTAAAAGTCTCCCGACCCATGACTGTATATGACTAATGTAGGCAAGAAAGGTAAAATCCCATAAAAGGTACAGTATGTAAAAGGTTTGTAAAATTAGCCATCTAATAATCTTTAACCATATACATAATATATACTTTTATATTGTTTTGCACAGTCAACTTGGCTTGTTTATTCTTTATGTGATTTATTCACTTATTTATGGTTAATCTCATAATTTAAAGGAAATGGGTGTGATATGAACATGTAATGCAATACTGGCTGTGTGATAATCAGGTGTAATCAGGTGTTTGTTGTGATGTGCGAGTGATCCCAAATGAATGATACACCACCGCCTTGCATTTCAGTCTGCACCAAAGGAGATCTCACTGCCTCACAAAGTGCATCACGCTGGCCGGCCTTGACTCTCCCAGACGGTTGTCCTCCACGACGGAGGCAGTGATGAATGCAGACTGATTGGACATTACGCATTTCCATAAAAATCAGTCAAATCATTTTTTGAAACAGGGACCTGCCCACTCCTGAACAATGGCAGACACTGGGGGAAATGAAGAATATAGGAATATCCCTGCATCCCTCATCAACTAGGTGATGGAAGGAATACTCACCCTGTTATTTTTTTGTTGTCGTTGTCGTTCCACATTTAATTTCCGGGTCACGTAGAGCCACCATATCATCACAATCCCCTCCTGTCTCCTACGATGATGGACGTGAGCGATCATCACCAGAGGTTCATCTGGCGTGAAATCAAAGTCTACCTTGCACTGGCCAGAGAATTGTCTTCAACGCAGGTCTCATTCCACGGGAAAGTATTGTGTTGCATGTCTCATTGTGCAGCTTACGTTGTACTTTTCTTAGTTCTTCCTTCGGTTGTCTCCGGATGGGTCCGAGTTTTTTGACAGTGAATAAGGAAAAATCAGTTTTTTAAGTTGCTGCAGCGGTTCAGCACAGTGGCAACTTGCCTCCAAGGTTCTGTGTGCAAGAAACGAAGTCGAGGTCTATGTGCAGGAAGATCCATTTCTGTTTATAAACATAATACAAAACCTGAAAATTATAATGACCGGCAGAGGTCTGTATTCTAACCGGTACCAAAGCAGACCACAAGCCATAAAACAAAGACAGGAAACGTGAGAAAGGGGTCAGTATATACAAAAGATGTCTGAAGTAGATATTGGGACAACGCTTGGTAATGGATAGGTTAGGGTTAGGTCTAGGAAATGTACTTACCAAGATTTTGCTTCGACCAACCAGTTGTGCATAAAGAGTCACAGTCACAGAGTCCTCAAGTGGCTGGTTTAAACAAATTTTTGGTCTGGATTCTTGCTTTCTGGATCTGAACAATCTACCTCTGCCAATAAGGAAAGACTTGCGATGCCTCAGCATGAGACACTGAACAGAAATGCTAGTTAAGATATATAAAATGGTTCGTATGTGTGATTAAATCTCTAGAAGATATGACCTGCATTCTAGATCATGACCTGCATTCGGATGGTAATAAACAATAATGGATGCCATTAAACTTCTGTCAGTTTCGAATTATTTCCGACATAGTTGTGGAAGGGTACCAACAAATTTGTCCAAGTCTGTATATGTCGGTGTAGCCTTAATAAGCAAACAATATTTGTATAGACGATCTGTATATTAACAGTGTATGTATTACATATATGTAATTATGTATAAATGATAAGATAGAAATAGTAGAAAGAGGCATATCATTATATATATTTAATCACCAGTAAGACAAACATGAGGACAGAGAAGTACTGGGACTATCACTGGCTGTTATGTGGCGGCCATTGCTGTTGAGAATTTGAGTTGAGTTAAATCTGCCTCTAATCTCCAGGCCCACTGGGTGTCCCTAGGATGAGCTCCACTTTAAATTCATGCTGATATATGTGCGCGCGCCACTTCCCAGTTACACTAATACCAGAGCGAAGCCCCCCTTCCGATAACGCCCAGCTCCAAAGCAAATTTGAGATCTCTTAGCCCTCGGAGGTTGTCGACGGCCAGCAGTCAGCAGTATGCGGAAGGATTCGCTTGGGCGGGAAGCATGATAAGTATCTGTGCTGCTCCCCAGGCCTGCGTGTAAACGTATCTCCCCCGGTTAGACCGGCCGTGGCGGGACTGAGAGCAGGAGCCCGGGTGCAGCTGCTCACACACCCTGTGCCTGACTTAAATCACCGAAAACGGCCAAAACCCATCTGATGCTCTGAAGATCCCAATGCTGTTGTGTGGGCTGGGGCGGGGGGCGGGGGGCTGGGCCTGAGGTTTGAAGCTCCTATCTAGCCTCGGCAGCTGTGAGACAGGTCGCTGGGACTCATCACGGACTATAAATACAGCGTGTGCAGGGAAGGCTCACTCTGCCCTGCCAAACCAGATTACAGACAAAATAAATCATCTTCTTACAGCAGGACAAAGGCAAGCAGAAATACCCAAACTAAACTGCAACTGCTCTTTCTTTTATTTCGCATTTATGTTTTCATTTATATGCTACACGTGATTTAACATCCCCAGATTGACTAATTGCTGCATAATAAGGGACGGACACGGCATGATCTTCCTGGGACTTGCTTTACCGAGTACATTTGCCTCATCTCCTCTTCCTGATTTGTTTCTTTAAGGTTCCATGCAGTTTTGTAATTCTGTCTTAGTCATACTCGGAAGATCAAATGATCTTTTCTGATTTTAAGCCATCCGCCTGTCTTCCATATCCAGTACAGGGTCACAGTGAGCTTGACGCTGATCAAAGAATGCAAAGAGCATGAGACCCAGAATATCGTGGATGGGGTGTATTGATGTATATGTGTGTGCTTCTCTGTAAATCAGCTGAGGAATATGTCTGGCAATACTAAAGAAGTAATTACTACAGTTATAGATTATGTTTTCACTCAGGGACGGTTCAAAGCCAAGTAGAGCCTTGAAATCAGCAATGTGTAGTGAGCGCAGAACCACAGAGCAAAGCACTGTTACTCATCTCTAGTACATGCTGGGAACGGTCTGGTAACCCGTGGTTCATACTCAGGGAACACATATTCCGACTGAACTAAGAATGCGTTTTATGCTTTTTGTTGCGAATTATCATGCAAGACTGAGATAAGCAATGCTGGGTTGAATATTAAACATCTATTGAAGAAGTAATTGCTGTTTTGCCTCCCTGGGAGAAATATCCTTAGAATTCGGCATGTCATGCATCATTGTTAGGAGTTAAGCTTGTTTCCATGGAAAAAAAACGACTCAAGAATATTTAGACAAATAACAACAATAAAAGCCTGAAATTCTCTCTTTTTAGTAATGTGTGTAAAACTATTATTCCTGACTAACTTCCCTTATGTAATGCAGCCTGTGAAAATGTAGATAAAATGTCAGATTTTTTTTTTTTTTTACCAAATAGCCACTCATTACCAAACTAATTTGATCCCACAGTAATTGGTCACAGTAATTATATTAAATCACTTCACGTATTTCCCGTACCCCTGCAAAAAAAGTATTTTTTAGTTTCAGACCATTTTAATTATGTGACTAGTTATGACCTATTTTTTTTGTGGACAATAAGGGGCCTGTTAGTTTCATGCTGCAGTGCCCTTGTAAAATCAGGTAGCTTCCTCTGATCGTGTGAGAGCTTCACGGACACTGGGTGGCCCACTTATCTTATTGAGGGCTTCCTCTCGAACACTTAGGAGAGCCTAATCTGATGGGGAATTCAGCACCTGGGCTGCCTTGAGTGCTTGGGGAAACGCAGGGCCCCAAAACAGTTACTTCTGTGATTGGCTTAAGCCTGAGGATCCGCTCTCATTCTGCGCATTCATGCTGGGGTTTTCTCAGTGCGTGACCGATGGTGTTCTGGGGGGTTTATTGAAAGGTGTGGGTGTTTGTGTGGGCATGTATGTAGTTCATTATGGGGACCAAATATCCCCACAATGTGGTAAAAGTCTTATCTTCGTGGTCCCCACAAGAGGACGCTCAGTTTTAAAAAAATCAGTGCCTGCAATAGGAAGACTAAAAATGCCAAAAGATTTGTATTTTGTGTGGTTAATTATAGCTGTGATTAGGGGTTTCCCTTAGAAATAGACTCCCCACAAGCATATAGATACCTAATATGTGGTATCTGTGTGTGTCTGTGTGTGTGTGTGTGTCTGTGTGTGTGTCTGTGTGCGGTATACGCAGCTTGCAGTTGTGTTTTTTGGAATCTGCCCGTTGCCGATGGCACTGATGGCTTCTGGAACAGTCCATGAGAAATGTGTCCGAGAGCAGGGCTATGGGAAGTCGTCCACGCGGGAGCCCAGGCACTCACACCGGTCAAATCGCCTCCCTCCTGTCCTGGCTCCCTCATGCTTGGCCACAGTGTTCTCCACCTGCTCAGACCCTGCTCTTTACCCAAGCCTGGCAAAGCCCCCACAGTGCGAAAAAACATCACAATGTTCGCTGTATTACATGACTACTGTATGACAAAGGACAAGACAAAGTCAAAGAGAAAAATGTCACCTTGTTAGTACAACATTAATGTATCTTTTGCATGACATGTATTAAAAAGTACAAGAAATGAGTATTAGTACATATTGTGAGACTGATGTTATTGACATTGTAGTATCTAATTTAAACTAATGTTGATGTAGACGGCTTAAGCATTTGTTTGGTTTTTCTTAATCATTTTTAGCAATAAAAATGAACGTTCCAAATAATGCATAAAAACAAAAAACTTAAAAACCCAGGAGCGAAATTGTATACTTCTTTTTCGTAGGTTCAGTTTTATGAACTTGGGAACACCACAGGGCCACAGCTTGATTTCTGAGAAACAGTTTCTCTCGAGGAAGATCTGAAAAGCAGAGTGACCCTGGGGTCACTTAAACGGGAAGCCTGGAGGTACCCAGAGGAGTGAACCACAAACTCGAACCAAGTGAAACCAGCATTATTAAAAAATAAACTTGAGGACAAGAACTGACAGTCCCCTGCGCACCCATCCCCCCCCCCCCCCCCCCCCCCGCTAGTCCTACTTACCTTCAGTCATCACTCGTGGCGTTTGTTGGCATGGGATTGGTGACTGACTACCATGGCGATTCCCTTCTGCTGAATCGCTTAATTTATTTTTAAATGCTACCTTTCCCAAAGAGGTGTCCCTAAAGCGCTGTAGGAAGTATTTACAAAATCACACAAAAGTTTATAATGCGTAGCAACTAAAGTACATAAACTAGCACACCGATCCTGTTGCTTCTGTAGTTCAATAGGTACAGAATTGCATTAGTGACACAAGGAGTGTGGGCTGCAGTCTCATAACTTATAACTTTCCCTCTACTGAAAGTCACTTTTAATAAAAGTGTCAGATAAATGAGTACATGGAAGTTAATAAAGCACTGCAGATAAAAATTATTGTTTATCACTCAAAAGAATTAAATTTCTGGGAACCTTAACCATAAGCTACTGTGATATGCTAACGTTACATTACTTAACGTTATTGTTGTTCGGAAACGACATCACAGCGATGGCATATGGGGTGCATGCAGAAATGGGCACAAATAAGTATCTTGTTACAAATTGCAAATACTTGTTCATCAAATGTAACAAAATAAAAAATACTGGTGTGAGGAAATGTATTTAATTAAAAGAGAACTGATAATTTGAAAATACTGAAATACATGTCAAATAGTAAAGGTACGTGACAAATATGTGTACCATAACAGTCATATTTGCACGCTCTCATGTGTGTAATATTAACAAAATATACATAGTGTTAACTGTGAAATGAAAAATGAATTTTGCAACAAGTAACAATGTGAGTTGCACCCGCAGCAGCAGGTTGGGGTTGGGGGGATCCGGGAGACGGAACCACGATACGCAATCATGAACGTTTGTATTGCGATTGCGTTAATTTATATCCAATGTTTCCCACAGAGTCAATGGCAGTGGCTGACAGTGATGCTGGTGTGTGTGTGTGTGTGCACATGGAAAGAGGCATTCCAACGCTTTCTTAAATTATCATAATGGGTGAATTTCCAGATTTTTTACAGTAGGGTGCTAAACATGCGCAAAATCAAAGAAACTTTAAAAAAAAATAAAAAATACAGACACTCCGCTACTTACGAACTTTCAACTTACGAACTTTCAACTTACGAACTTTCAGACATACTGTATGAACAAAGAGGACTATAAGTCCAAATTGTGCTCATTGGGCTCCAATACTCACCAGCGTAGCGTGTGTAGTCCCAGCATCTTAATTCTTTGTACTTGCGTAAACCCTTCAAATTATGTTGAATAACGACTTACGATCATTTCAAGTTACGAATGGCCGTTCGGAACGTATCTCGTTTGTAAGTAGAGGAGCGTCTGTATACGCGCCAATAAAAGGATCCACGCAGATAATATGGAACGTCACATTTATCAGTCAGTTCTCCCTATTACACAGACCCACTGCCTATAATAATGCCTACGTTTAACTGGGGGAAATTAATTTTATACTTAGGAACAAAAATAGCTAGCCTGATTTATCTCTAATGAAGGCTTCCATACATGACATACCACAAGACGCCATTGCCTGGGCATACCTGTTGAAATGAAATAGTACCCCTCTAGTAGGCTAGCAAGTGCTAGAGCTCAGCACTGGTATTTTTGGTATAATGATATTTATAATGATATTCAGTGAGCAGTATCTGATAGTACATTTTACTACATACTTTACCTTAAGGCAGTTTGCAACGAGCACCAAAGCAGCTTCACGGGAAAACAAAGCTCACTACGAGGAAGCCAGGCGCAACAGAATGTGTCACGTGATTTACTTGCATCTAGCAAAAGACAGTGATTGGCTATATTTAAAAGTCTGTAACCCTGGAGATGAAGGTTCTTAAAATGACAGAAAATAAATAAATAAAATGATATATTTTATTAAGTATTTTTGATAGCTTAAGTACATAAAACACAGTGTATCGAAGGACTGATGCAAATAACATCTGATTTTTTTTCCCTCTGTAAAGGCAAAATACAAATTACAAAATACAGTGTTTAAAGAAAATTAAATGCATATTTTAAATATACAGTACGTAATTAAAATACACCCCATCTCTGTATGCAGAGGTCTCTGAAGTACTGCTGGAGCTCCACCAATGGAATGAATGCATACACATTATTGATATCGTTATCAAAGGCATGTAAACTCCAGCTAGGGCAGCAGCCTCAGTGACTCAACCTGAAGAAAAGAAGAAATGGTTGATCTTTCATGTGGAACTGTATGCAGAGACTGTGGGGCTTTCATAGCATTTGCCAGTGGACTGTTCTGTAAATTAGGGGGCCGGTTCTGGCTGTTTTGTTTATCGTAGGATTGCAAGGAGAATTTCATTGCGTGATCAGAGAGTTTTTTCCCTCTTGTACACAGTAATGGGTTCAGCATAAGTCAGGAGCAGATCTTTCAGTACAATTTTGAAGTCTGTCCTGAAAGTCAGTGAAGATCTGCAGTATGAACACTACTGGCATGGCAATAATATTTCATGTTAATTTTTTTATTATTATTATTTTATTTTTGCAATTCTTGCTGCAGAATCTTGAAAGCACCTCAGGAAATGCACTATTTGTTTTCGTTGAAAATCCCACATTACAAATGCCAAGCTTTAGGAGTTGTAACGGATAGATATACAGCCACAGGAAAAATGAAGACAGCACTCTACAGTATATTTTTAAACAAATCTGCATTTTAAAATCCTGGTTTAATCGTGAGGCTGCTGACAGAAGGCTACACTGAGCGGCAGGTCGCTTCCAGCTTCAACATTTCTAAGACAGCAGTACACAGGAATAAGGTGAAGCAGGAAACACTGGGAACGGCCAGAAACCAGCCAGGTAAAGGGCAGAAGTGACTTTCTAATGTCAGAGATGACCGTTAACTTATCTGACAGTTTCTCATGAATTGCATGATGACCTCAAGTGACCTTCCAAAGGAATGGGAAATGTTAAGTGCAGGTGTGAAGTGCACTGCTAGGACAGTTCATATCAGGCTCATAGAAGCAGGACTTAAGTCCCATAAAGCAAGGAAGAAGCCCTTCATTAATGAGAAACAGAGAAGAACCAGGCTGCAGTTTGCAAAAAAAAAATGTATATTTCATTCACAGACGCACACCATAAATTGAGAAATGAATGAACCAAAAAATTGGGCTGTGGTCTCAATTTTTTCCACGGCTGTATGTAAAAAGGGTCACCTAATTTATTGGCTAATTTTGCAAAGCTGAATTAAATCCTTTAAAAGTGTTCAGGCCCGAGAACAGAACACGTATATCAACGGAATTTCCTTTAATAGAAAGCTTTCTGAGTTTGCAGTTCAGTTTCGACTGTCTCCAAACTAATTGCTTAGATATTTATGGACATTCTGTCTTCCAGTGCGTATGATTAGTAAAGCTGAATCTTTGCCACAGGAATGTCATTTATATATTTTTATAATTTTCCATGTAAGTTCAAGACAGCACTGCTCTTAATGACCCAGCACTGAGACATGTGGCACCCCTGTGTGAATCAAAATGTAAAACAGTTATTAGATTCCAATACCTACTGGAAAAGAATTAGCAAAAGTATAAGCTAGCGACATAAAGGTGCTTCAGAGACACAGTTATAGGCAGCTGCAAAGATATTTGCAGACATTTGAGCATTTAAAATTCTTTCCGCCAGAGCTGTTAGCACAGCAAATTAAAAAAAAAGGCTATAAGGTGCAGTTTAAGTAAAAATTATGCTATACAATTACAGACGATACAGTCTGGTGAGCAAATGGAGCATTAGTTTAATCTCTTTTTTAAGTTGAATTGAAAATACCCACCCTAGTGCTTGCAGCGTTAAAGGCAGAACGAATGCACAATTAACAATCATTCGGAATATTTCCCCATGGGGGGGAATGGGGGGGGGGGGTTCTGGGAAAACATTTGGAAAGTGAGATGTACTGTGCTATGACCCACTGTTAATTCGACAGATGTTTTGAAAGATCCATCGATATTGGGATGGAGATGTTTCGCAGGTTCTTGTCACTGGAAGGATGTTCTGACAACTCGAGTCTTTCATTGCTTTCACTGTAAGCTCTAGCTAAGTGTAAACTTTTTAGATGATAGGTGAGTGGAATTAATCTACAGAGAACCATGACAGACAAATCAGTGACACGTGAACTTGTCTGTGAGGCAGCCAATAAATAATAAAACAGAATATATATGAATAAACTCAAAAGAAGAATCTATAAATGAAAGTAAATTTTTCTATCTAAACAATTTCTATTTCTATCTATCCCACAACATGCACATAGTATTATTTAAACAATGACTGTGACTAGGATTAAGACCGCAGTAGTTATATCTCTAACCTAGCTATACAGTATATTTAACTACATTTAAATGAACACTAGAAAACAGGCTAAATTAGTTAGTTAATGATGCAGCTAATTTATTTTTTTTCTGGCTATAACATGTGAAATCCCTTTATTATAAATGCAAGCTGGTGTATTGTACTCAAACATCAAGCACCCCCCAGGTGACAACAAACATAATATTTATTATGCAACCTTGGGCCTTACAACTGCATTTTTAGTTTCTTTTGTATATCACCCCTTGGGCGAAATTCTGCCTTTGTTGTCATCAAGCAGATGGGCGTCTCCCGTGTGCTCAAATCACTCTCTAGCTGAGAAGTCACTGGGAAAAAAGAAGAATCCAGCGTGTTCACTTTGGTTGGAGATACAGCTGAGGGCTGGACAACCTCTAGCCTCTCAGGGTCATCAGAGGAGTCGCCTGATCGGAAATAAGTGCAATAAAAGAAGCCGGAGAGGATGCGGGTCTCCCAAGGTGGGAAGAGCTGCAGACATTACGAATAGCTTGTTTGTGTTGGTAGCCACCAACAGAATAAAAATCACAGAATTATAAAGAAACTTTTCATTCAAGTTTGGGTTTTTTTGACAAAATGGATTAAATGAAATTTTCCCCCTTTCTCTTGCTGCATTAAAGTGATCTTCTTCCCTCCTTGAAGGGGTTATTCTGAGGTGTGAGGTAGCATCAGAGGCACTCAGGAAACACACACACACACACACACACACACACACAGAGAGGCATGAATATGGCCTTTGGACTCTGTCGCTGCAGATACGGACACAATTTACAGAACTGCAGCAAAAGGAGAACTCAACATGGCAGCCCATCTTCTGCTCAGTGGGGCCCTGGAATGGGAAAGCAGAGGATCTGTCAGTATTTGGTGATAGGTGCCGTGCCACCGTACACGCTGAAATTGAGGGAGAAAATGGTCACAATAAACGAAAATGAGGCCCGATTGCCAATTCACAGCCACGAAGTTAATAAGAAAAGTGTACCTATGGCGTTTTATGTTCCATGATAGCTTCGCTTCAGTTTTACCACCATATTTTGTTACTGTATGTGCACCATGACATCTTTTACTGTAATTTGCTTCACATGGCCTCAGATTCTTTATTTTATTTGTGCAGTCAGTTACTTCATACATTTTCTTTTTCCGGTCACTACATGAAACACAAGTGTGTGGTGACCTCCTCTCCTCACCACGGGATCTGGAGCTCCAGTGAAGGTACGTGACTTTCCATGAGGGTCTGCCATTAACAACGACTTTAAAAAGAGTCGGACTGTTATAAGAATTTTTATAGGCATTTTTTTCGGTTTTATTCAGTTATGGTTTTATCACAAAATATTACTTCAATTATATTGCGTAATATCTGCCTTTCTATGCAAATCATATAGTAAAGCACTTACAGCTGTGGATATATACCCATACGGTAGCTCCATTTTCCCTAAGCACTTATCCGGATCGGGCCGCAGTTACTCGACACCCATCATAAACCAGAACAGATCAGACCAAAGCACTTGCATGCTTTAAGAGCAATTTAGAATTTCCAGCACACCTACTGTAGTCTGTGTATCAGTGGAGTGTGTCGTACTGAGCAGAAATCTCATGCAGAGCACGGAAGAAGCATTCGGTGCGTCAAAAGTAGTCCATGATCCAAGCTCAGAGATGGCGTGTTTAATGAATCGTAATCTGAGCTAACAAACACGAAGTAAAATGCGAGATGCATAAATAAAAAGGCAGGCGAAGGTCAGAAATACTTCAGAGTAAGATGCACGCCAATCCCAAATCGCATTCCACATTTTCTAGGGTAGAAAAACCTGAGATAGTCACAAAGTTTACCAATGCCTTACTAAAGGCCCTTTTCCACTGACACCACGAACGAGGCCGTGCCTGAGCCGCACTGTGAAGACGCGGTTTTCCATTGGTAAGTATGCGAGCTGTACTCTCGTTGGCATGGCCCTGCTTAGTAGTGTGTGAGTAAACCGAGCTGGATGCCTCAGCACCATCTGATTGTTCAAAATGGACTGAGATACCAGTGATTTGCATTGACATGCATGAATTATCTGCAGGATAAAAGGGCAAATTCTATTGGTGTGTTCAGATGCAGCGCGGTCTGCTTGGATAAAGTCACAGGTTGACTTGAGGTCGCTGTTACATTTCGGATCCGCCCACACTGAGCTGGAGGTTTAAACCCATTACCTCATGGTACAAAAGGTTAGTAAACCCCATGTACATTTAAACAGATAAGTGAGAAATCTTAAGATTAAAAGGCAAAGGTATCACTGTTCATTATTATGTATCACACTTTAAGTCCTGTCTGCTGGTTTCCAGTATCACTCTTCGATGTTCTGTGTGGGTTTTGTTCCAGGTCTCTGTCACCCCATTCTCCCTTTTTCTCCCTTCGCCCAGCCTCCACGAGACCTGCTCACATCCTCCATCATCCGTTTCATCATCCCTGAAGTCATTATCAACCACGTTTGCTCTTCATTGTATGTCTTTTGTTATAAAAAAATATATTAAACCCTAAACAGAAACACTCCACATTCAGTAGTGTCCCCTTATCCATATTTCCCTTACATTCAGTTACGCCACATCCTTAGACTGGGAACAGTAACAGCAGAATACAAGAAATTCAAGAAAAAAACCATAAAGGGATATATATATATATATATATATATATATATATATATAAAATTTAATAACATTTCAATTTGGATGCCAGCTGAAACATGCCCTTCCTGTTTGTTTACATGAACAGCAGAACACTCACCGCTCAAATTATCTCGGCATTCGTATCTCTGTATGGGTCCAGTGATTGATAGCTATCATAGTGCTTTAGTTGAAAAACAAGTTTAAATGGCCGAACACAGCAAAAAGTAGCTCATTTACATGGCGCCCGTAAGATCGTCCGTATTTACCGATGGATTTCAGCACATGCACATGATTTGCAGCGCTCACTGTGGCTCCATCCGAAATCTCACACTTCCACAATAAATACTGAGCCTAAATCGTACACGAAACGTAAAAGTGTGTCCCAAATCAAAATATGCATCTTATTATGCAAAAATTTCCCGGACGACATCCGGTAAAAATCGTTAGTGCGCAAACACTGTACGCTCTTCGATCCCACAATCCTAGCCATGACTTCTGAGGATTATTGGATACTTATTGTTCTGCAGGGTATCTGTCAGTAAAGTCAAAAGTTTTGTACTCACACACTAAGGAATCACACTAAGTGACCATACAGTAGCTGTAGTATGTACTTTTCCCTCCTTTAGGCACATAGTGCTTAGTCTATGAATTAGGATGCAGTCTGTGTTGCTCTTGGCCTGCTGAACAAAATGAACCCACGTACAGGTCAATCCATTTTGTTTCCGCTGAATAGCAAAGGTGTTCAACCACCTACCGTGTACCTTGTCCTCAAAACAGGAAGAATGAATAATCAGTAAACAGTTCAACACCCTCTATCTTTCTTTAAAGCTATGCTGGCCAGCTACTTCATGGCGTAGGTCAAATCGGGATACAAAGCCAGGAATGGAATTAAGCAGAAAAAAACTACAATTAAACACAGGAAAAGGCACTTTTTTTAAACTTTTATTTGCAGTGTTCAAAACTGGGTAAAATAGACGCGGCTTGGAAACGCTGACCAAAAGCTACAACTGCTGAACCAGATTTATATATTTAGATTTATATTGATTGTGGGTAAGAATCAGAACTTTCAAAATAATGTTTTTGCATAGTAGCAAGAATGTTTATAATGCTTATAATGCGAGAGAAATGCACAATGCTGTCAGCACAGTTTTGCTTACAATTCGAGTTTATATAAGTACATGCTGTATGCTGCAAGTAAAACTTTTAGAAAACGGGTTTGTGTTTAGTTAGCATCTCATGACTGTGAGAATGTTAACCAGCCAATGTTTGTGCATGTGCAAATTTGTTAGATGTTTTAAGTATTTTATTATGGGAAGATCCTATTTTTGTAATAAATGTCTGTCCAGGGTGAACTCCAGCCTTGTCCCCTATTCTGGCTAGAGTAGGCTTCCAGACCCTAATGACCCTGACCATTATAAGTGATGATAAGATGGATGGATGGATGGATGGATGGATATCGAAAAGACAGTACTTGTCACTTTCTAAAATCCTGTAATGATGCATCAGTGTTTCTTATTGGCTGCCTATGTTAGGTATGTTGTCACATACTACACAGGACAGTATAACAGAGTATTATGCAGAATATTTGTAATGCATTATGAATGAGTCCATGAGGAAAAATCGACAGACCATGATCATTTATAACACTGACTACGCTGCATACTGTATGATTGCACTTCATTATTAATGTATTCATTATGTACATGGACTTCAAAGAAAGCCATACAGTTTCCTTGGATTTACTCTGCAGAATTATGTGATAAAAGA
Organism: Brienomyrus brachyistius; assembly: GCF_023856365.1. Lineage (NCBI taxonomy): Eukaryota > Metazoa > Chordata > Actinopteri > Osteoglossiformes > Mormyridae > Brienomyrus > Brienomyrus brachyistius. Next base: position 778,157 of record NC_064540.1, read on the forward strand.
CCAAAATTCCAAAGGCTCAGTTCTAAGCCAGTGTGAACTTTGGTTTTACTATGTGTGTGAGATTCATAGAAGAATTAAGTTCTAAAATGGATCTGAACTCCTTGGCAAGGCAGGAAAGTTTTTAACATGCACCCAATTTGTTGTGGTCTGAGGCCCCGAATATTCTTTAGTGATTTGCACTTTAATTTGTTAGCCTATTATACTTCTTTATATCAATATCAGTAAAATAATAAAACATCATATTAGTTAACATATACCGGTACATACATTTTAATCTAGCCCCCTTTTTAAGGAGGCACAGGTGTAAAATAAAGGAATTAATGCATAAATATAGACTTATTAGTGTATATTCACGTAAGTTCAATAGATATTAGTTTCTGTCTTCATGAAAGCCAGTTGTACGAATCCTGTGAAGTTGAGTTTATATTTCATCTGATAAAATTTACTGCGGAGGAAATGGATATGGTGGAGGCCATCTGTGTGGCAGAATTTAATTACATTCTTTGTTGGCAGATTTAATTATATCTCCAGGACAAGAACACAACCCTATAGGCGAATAATGAGCCTCTGAATATTTACTCATATGAAATTATTTTTTTTTAGCCATGAAGTTATTGTGTGGTGGCCCAGTTGATAGCTCTGGTGTTTCTTCACATCTTGAGTTGTGGGTTTGTCTCCCCACCCCACCACCCTGGGTGGGTGGAGTTTTAATGTTTTTTGCTCTAGGGGGGGGTTCCTCAAAGTGTTCCACGTTTCTCTGATAGTCCATAGACGTGCCAGTAAATTAGCATCTGTAAATAGCCCATAGTGTTTGTGAATATAGATTGGCACCTTCTTTGGTCTTTAACCTTAACCTTGTGCCCCCCCGCCCCCCCTGTGACTGTGGCTTAGATAAGTCAATGGATGGACAGAAACTAGTACCAGTCTTACAATAGAAGCAGACTTGGCTGCAAAACTTTTTTATTTTGTTACCTCAAAGGGGAAGAGGCTCACCTTAGGGGGTCAATACCCACACTTCATCAGTTACTTATTTTCAAAACAGTTGGACACTCATCTGCCCCCTTCACATCTCCCCATTAGGTAATTATCCCCATGTGTCCCTTCTAAAACATCTGCCCAATGACTGCCTGCCACCCCCGGTCCCATTGGAAGATTGCCTGCCTTTAGGATCCACTTGCCATGAGCCATTAATGGTCTTGCTGACCGTCGCTGGGTGACATTTAGTTGCTCGGCCGATGTTGTTATCCTGAATGTTTTTTTTTTACCCATTTAAACAGCTGGATGTTTTTACTGCCACAGTTCAGTTTAGGTACTTTGCTTAATGGTTTTGCAGGCGGGTATGTGCAAGTTACGAGCCCTCAGCTTCAACTCTGCCCGATGATGTGAGCGATAAGGAGATACTGTACGTGGTCCTGGATGAGCAGAATTACCCTCCCACCACAGATGAATGTTCTCCATCGCCATGGTGCTTCTTGGTTCATCAAAATATTCCAGGTGACTAAGGGAGGATGTGCGTTTCTTCTGTCCTCTACTGGTAGAATGTGACCTTTTCTTGCATTTAAATTTCATAAACAACTGATGAACCATCTATCTTAAAATCAGCTCCACCCTCATGTCTGCATCACATGGAGTCACCTCCCCCACCCTACCTCCAGTTTGATTACAGGCTTCCTTTCATTCTCGTTAAAACGTTGACTGCTGACATTCAGGAGTGCGTAATAGACTGTTCGCTAAAGTAGGGGCAGCATTTCAAACATTTTCTCACGCAGACAATTCCAGTAAAAGGTTTCCCACTGAATTGTAGTATGACAAACTGCAATGCAAAGAGACTACTTTAAATGGAAAAATATTCAAATGTTACATAACAGCAAACATGTGATAACATGCGGTTAGACAATTACAGTCTGAAAAGCCTACAATCTACGCATCAACTTTTAACCTGAAAAGAAAATTGTAGTCATATATCAAATAGTCAAATAGCGCCTGGAAACTAGTTTATGAAAAAAAACAAAGCAATTAAATATGCTTTTATATTTCCATCACTGCTTATACCGTACAGAGTCAGAGAGAGAACCTGAAGCTCATCCCCGGAAACACTGGGGGCAAGGAGAGGAAAAGCCTGTGTTAGGGTCAATCACAGGGCACGCACACATGCAATCCCATTGTAGAGTCTTTTTAAAGACACCAGTTCACCTAATTGGTATGTTTTTACACTATAGGAGAAAACTGGAATATCCATAGTGTGTGGCTGTAACAAACTGGTGCAGAGACCAAGAAAACTGTAAAACCCTTTGCTTTTTTAACAATAAATTGGCAGACGCCCAATGTGCCAATCCGGACACAGCTCGAGGAGTATCAGAAAAGATCTAACCAAGCATGTAATGCAGGAAATCCGCTAAAGAATAGATGGGATGAAGAATAATGAGAGAAGCCATCGGAGCAGCTCTTCTTGGAGGAGCTCCTTAGCAAAGTCTTAGAAAGACCCAAACCTGGGCCGGGATTTATTCCACCAGAGGAACCTAAATGGGCTGTATGAGATTTCCCCTATAATCTGGTCAAAGCAGGACTGAGGAGACATCTGCAGATAACACCGTATCATTGGGGGCTTAATAACTGCCCCCTCCCCCCGGCTGAGACCCAGAACACGCCAGAGGACTTCTTAGGGTATTACGATCGAGTGTTCGCAGCCAGACAGGTGTTTTCCATAGACAAAAATATGCAGAAGTGCCCCTTTCAACACAATTAGCTGAAGTCTCAGAGTCTAAATCACACTAATGGACAATAGATGTTCTTTTGTTAGCGGTTAGAAGGGGACGGTGATTATTATTTTTTTTTGTAGCATCGGTATTTTTTTCTCGAGCTTCTTGAAATGTATGCTGCAAATTGTGTCACTGAAATTCTTGTCATAAATGTGGGCATGAGGGTTTCACAGTAACTGGGTTTGTTCCGGTGGACCATGCGCACGCAGTTAAGACAGACAGTTTGGTTATGATGGTGGAAGGCGAGTAGTGTGGTGAATCTGTGTGAGACAATGTAAGAGATAACGGCTTCATCCAGTGATGTCAGCAGCCTGCCCAGCCTCCTCCATACATCTCATACTCCAGTATTCAACATTTTCTTTTGTTGGTCTCTATTACATTCCTAAACTGCACCTTTGGGGCTCTTTCTCCACTTATGGTGTGATGTGCACTTGCTAGTGCCACAGGATATCTGAGAGCTCCAGAGGGCGTGTCTCCTGAGGGAGATTATTGAGAAAGCGAACCAAAGCCTTGGGACCTTATTTTTCTTTCTTTGAAGTATAATAGTAATACAAAACTATTAATTAATCATCTTGTTAGAAACACAGAGGAGGAGGAAATTAAGCCTGGGGTGGAAAAAAGAACAATACACCAGTACATATAATCGCACGCAAATGCAGAGAATTTAAAGAGAATTTAGGCCAAACAGTTTTAAATGTTGTGGATACTATATCTAGGATTTCTGGCCTTTTTAAAGTAAGTGGGCCATAGAAATTAGAGGAAAAAAACAAGGAAACATTTTTTTTTACATTGGCTCCGAGCTGATCGAGGCCCAACAGTCCTACGCTTAGACACGCTGTCGTGAGCCTGTCGTCCGCCGGCGGTGTGTTGGTGCAGTCGCCTTTCGCCTGTATGTTGGTGCTGTCGCCTTTCGCCTGTATGTTGGTGTTGTCGCCTTTCGCCCGTATGTTCGTGCTGTCGCCTTTCGCCTGTGTGCTGGTGCTGTCGCCTTTCGCCTGTATGTTGGTGCAGTCGCCTTTCGCCTGTATGTTGGTGCTGTCGCCTTTCGCCTGTATGTTGGTGTTGTCGCCTTTCGCCCGTATGTTCGTGCTGTCGCCTTTCGCCCGTATGTTGGTGCTGTCGCCTTTCGCCCGTGTGTTGGTGCTGTCGCCTTTCGCCCGTGTGTTGGTGCTGTCGCCTTTCGCCCGTGTGTTGGTGCTGTCGCCTTTCGCCTGTATGTTGGTGCTGTCGCCTTTCGCCCGTGTGTTGGTGCTGTCGCCTTTCGCCCGTGTGTTGGTGCTGTCGCCTTTCGCCTGTATGTTGGTGTTGTCGCCTTTCGCCTGTATGTTGGTGCTGTCGCCTTTCGCCCGTATGTTCGTGCTGTCGCCTTTCGCCTGTATGTTGGTGCTGTCGCCTTTCGCCCGTGTATTGGTGCTGTCGCCTTTCGCCCGTATGTTGGTGCTGTCGCCTTTCGCCCGTGTGTTGGTGTTGTCGCCTTTCGCCCGTGTGTTGGTGCTGTCGCCTTTCGCCCGTGTGTTGGTGCTGTCGCCTTTCGCCTCTATGTTGGTGCTGTCGCCTTTCGCCCATATGTTGGTGTTGTCGTCTTTCGCCCGTATGTTGGTGCTGTTGCCTTTCGCCCGTATGTTGGTGTTGTCGCCTTTCGCCCGTGTGTTGGTGCTGTCGTCTTTCGCCCGTGTGTTGGTGCTGTCGCCTTTCGCCTGTATGTTGGTGCTCTCGCCTTTCGCCCGTATGTTGGTGCTGTCGCCTTTCGCCCGTGTGTTGGTGCTGTCGCCTTTCGCCCATATGTCGGTGCTGTCGCCTTTCGCCTGTATGTTGGTGCTCTCGCCTTTCGCCCGTATGTTGGTGCTCTCGCCTTTCGCCCGTGTGTTGGTGCTGTCGCCTTTCGCCCATATGTCGGTGCTGTCGCCTTTCGCCCGTGTGTTGCTGCTGTCGCCTTTCGCCCGTATGTTGCTGCTGTCGCCTTTCGCCCGTGTGTTGCTGCTGTCGCCTTTCGCCTGTATGTTGGTGCTGTCGCCTTTCGCCCGTGTGTTGGTGCTGTCGCCTTTCGCCTGTATGTTGGTGTTGTCGCCTTTCGCCCGTGTGTTGGTGTTGTCGCCTTTCACCTGTATGTTGGTGCTGTCGCCTTTCGCCCGTGTGTTGGTGCTGTCGCCTTTCGCCTGTATGTTGGTGTTGTCGCCTTTCGCCCGTGTGTTGGTGTTGTCGCCTTTCGCCCGTATGTTGGTGCTGTCGCCTTTCGCCTGTATGTTGGTGATGTCGCCTTTCGCCCGTGTGTTGGTGCTGTCGCCTTTCGCCTGTATGTTGGTGCTGTCGCCTTTCGCCCGTGTGTTGGTGCTGTCGCCTTTCGCCCGTGTGTTGGTGCTGTCGCCTTTCGCCTGTATGTTGGTGCTCTCGCCTTTCGCCCGTGTGTTGGTGCTGTCGCCTTTCGCCCATATGTCGGTGCTGTCGCCTTTCGCCCGTGTGTCGGTGCTGTCGCCTTTCGCCTGTATGTTGGTGCTGTCGCCTTTCGCCCATATGTTGGTGTTGTCGCCTTTCGCCCGTGTGTTGGTGTTGTCGCCTTTCGCCCGTGTGTTGGTGCTGTCGCCTTTCGCCCGTGTGTTGGTGCTGTCGCCTTTCGCCCGTGTTTCGGTGCTGTCGCCTTTCGCCCGTGTGTCGGTGCTCTCGCCTTTCGCCCATATGTCGGTGCTGTCGCCTTTCGCCCGTGTGTCGGTGCTGTCGCCTTTCGCCTGTATGTTGGTGCTGTCGCCTTTCGCCCGTATGTTGGTGTTGTCGCCTTTCGCCCGTGTGTTGGTGCTGTCGTCTTTCGCCCGCGTGTTGGTGCTGTCGCCTTTCGCCCGTGTGTTGGTGCTGTCGCCTTTCGCCTGTATGTCGGTGCTGTTGCCTTTCGCCCGTGTGTTGGTGTTGTCGCCTTTCGTCCGTGTGTTGGTGCTGTCGCCTTTCGCCCGTGTGTTGGTGCTGTCGCCTTTCGCCCGTGTGTTGGTGCTCTCGCCTTTCGCCCGTGTGTTGGTGCTGTCGCCTTTCGCCCGTGTGTTGGTGCTGTCGCCTTTCGCCTGTATGTTGGTGCTGTCGCCTTTCGCCCGTATGTTGGTGTTGTCGCCTTTCGCCCGTGTGTTGGTGCTGTCGTCTTTCGCCCGTGTCTTGGTGCTGTCGCCTTTCGCCCGTATGTTGGTGTTGTCGCCTTTCGCCCGTGTGTTGGTGCTGTCGTCTTTCGCCCGTGTGTTGGTGCTGCCGCCTTTCGCCTGTATGTTGGTGCTCTCGCCTTTCGCCTGTATGTTGGTGCTGTCGCCTTTCGCCCGTGTGTTGGTGCTGTCGCCTTTCGCCTGTATGTTGGTGTTGTCGCCTTTCACCCGTATGTTGGTGTTGTCGCCTTTCACCCGTGTGTTGGTGCTGTCGCCTTTCGCCTGTATGTTGGTGCTGTCGCCTTTCGCCTGTGTGTTAGTGCTGTCGCCTTTCGCCCGTATGTTGGTGCTGTCGTCTTTCGCCCGTGTGTTGGTGCTCTCGCCTTTCGCCCGTGTGTTGGTGCTGTCGCCTTTCGCCCGTGTGCTGGTGCTGTCGCCTTTCGCCCGTGTATTGGTGCTGTCGCCTTTCGCCCATATGTTGGTGTTGTCGCCTTTCGCCCGTGTGTTGGTGCTGTCGTCTTTCGCCCGTTTGTTGGTGCTGTCGCCTTTCGCCTGTATGTTGGTGCTGTCGCCTTTCGCCCGTGTGTTGGTGCTCTCGCCTTTCGCCCGCGTGTTGTTGATGTCGGCTTTCGCCTGTATGTTGTTGATGTCGGCTTTCGCCCGTATGTTGGTGCTGTCGTCTTTCGCCCGTGTGTTGGTGCTGTCGCCTTTCGCCTGTATGTTGGTGCTCTCGCCTTTCGCCCGTGTGTTGGTGCTGTTGCCTTTCGCCCGCGTGTTGTTGATGTCGGCTTTCGCCTGTATGTTGGTGCTGTCGCATTTCGCCCGTGTGTTGGTGCTGTCGCCTTTCGCCCGTGTGTTGGTGCTGTCGCCTTTCGCCCGTGTGCTGGTGCTGTCGCCTTTCGCCCGTGTATTGGTGCTGTCGCCTTTCGCCCGTGTATTGGTGCTGTCGCCTTTCGCCCGTGTGTTGGTGCTGTCGCCTTTCGCCTGTATGTTGGTGATGTCGCCTTTCGCCTGTATGTTGGTGCTGTCACTTTTCGCCTGTGTGTTGGTGCTGTCGCCTTTCGCCTGTGTGCTGGTGCTGTCGCCTTTCGCCCATATGTTAGTGTTGTCGCCTTTCGCCCGTGTGTTGGTGCTGTCGTCTTTCGCCCGCGTGTTGGTGCTGTCGCCTTTCGCCTGTATGTCGGTGCTGTCGCCTTTCGCCCATGTGTTGGTCCTGTCGCCTTTCGCCTGTATGTCGGTGCTGTTGCCTTTCGCCCGTGTGTTGGTGCTGTCGCCTTTCGCCTGCATGTCGGTGCTGTCGCCTTTCGCCCGTGTGTTCGTGCTGTCGTCTTTCGCCTGTATGTTGGTGTTGTCGCCTTTCGCCCGTGTGTTGGTGCTGTCGCCTTTCGCCCGTGTGTTGGTGCTGTCGCCTTTCGCCTGTATGTTGGTGCTCTCGCCTTTCGCCCGTGTGTTGGTGCTGTCGCCTTTCGCCCGCGTGTTGTTGATGTCGGCTTTCGCCTGTATGTTGGTGCTGTCGTCTTTCACCCGTTTGTTGGTGCTGTCGCCTTTCGCCTGTATGTTGGTGCTCTCGCCTTTCGCCTGTATGTTGGTGCTGTCGCCTTTCGCCTGTATGTCGGTGCTGTTGCCTTTCGCCCGCGTGTTGTTGATGTCGGCTTTCGCCTGTATGTTGGTGCTGTCGTCTTTCGCCCGTGTGTTGGTGCTGTCGCCTTTCGCCTGTATGTTGGTGCTCTCGCCTTTCGCCCGTGTGTTGGTGCTGTTGCCTTTCGCCCGCGTGTTGTTGATGTCGGCTTTCGCCTGTATGTTGGTGCTGTCGCATTTCGCCCGTGTGTTGGTGCTGTCGCCTTTCGCCCGTGTGTTGGTGCTGTCGCCTTTCGCCTGTATGTTGGTGCTGTTGCCTTTCGCCTGTGTGTTGGTGCTGTCGCCTTTCGCCTGTGTGTTGGTGCTGTCGCCTTTCACCCGTGTGTTGGTGCTGTCGCCTTTCGCCTGTGTGTTGGTGCTGTCGCCTTTCGCCCGTGTGTTGGTGCTGTCGCCTTTCGCCTGTATGTTGGTGCTGTTGCCTTTCGCCTGTGTGTTGGTGCTGTCGCCTTTCGCCTGTGTTTTGGTGCTGTCGCCTTTCACCCGTGTGTTGGTGCTGTTGCCTTTCGCCTGTGTGTTGGTGCTGTCGCCTTTCGCCTGTGTGTTGGTGCTGTCGCCTTTCACCCGTGTGTTGGTGCTGTCGCCTTTCGCCTGTATGTTGGTGCTGTCGCCTTTCACCCGTGTGTTCTCCACGCTCCTCATAGCATGTGCACATGTGTACTTTGTTAGCTGCGAGGAAAAGAATGCCATCTAATTAAAGTGAATGCAAATTCAATCACTGTAATAAATAGATTGTTCTTTTTAATAAATCCTGAACTGGAAGATAAATGAACATGTACACTGGAACTTAACATGGAGGGTGACAGCATTCATCCATCCATCCATCTTCTAACTACCTATCCTGATCAGGGCCATGCAGGGCCTGGAGCCTAATTCTCGCAGCATGTGGTCATGTATCTTGTATCGAATGAAAACAGACATTTTTTATTCATAATTATATTAATTGATGCTTTTATCCAAAGCCACATACAGTAAAACTGAATTATAAAGGACTTCAAGGGACCAGGCTAAACAGTCCATTATATCCGAAGTCCATTATATCCAGAGTTGCTGTATGCCCAGAACAGAAGTGTAGGGCACCATTTACTCATGCCACACCCCAGCAGACACACTTGTGGTATAGATTATTATATTGTACATGTAGTAATCCAACTTTACCTAACCACGTAGTAACATCAAACCCACAATAGCTAGAATTAAATAATTAAACTATAACTTTTAAAATCTCCCTGTACCCATGCTAAATATACGTCTTCTCCTCTTGCTAAACTCTTGTAAACCCACGGTTTCTGTTATACATTGGTTCAGGAATCCAGTAAACGACTATTAATGATGTAACCATGTCTTACTTTTCAGTCTGCCCAGTCAATTCTTTAACTGAAAGTAAGGTCAGTCTCTCGCAGTGAGATATATCTCTTGAACAAATTAAGTGATATTCTTTTCAAAACTACAGACACACTTGAGAATAGAACTGGAAAATTTCATAATGCACATTCATGTTCTTACCTACAATGCTTTCTATTGGTTTGTTTGGAGCGGCGATGTGTGGCATAGCAGGTTAGGCCACTGTGTCTGTGATCAGAAGGCTGCTAGTTCACGCCCCAAGGTTTGCCGAGTTCTTTCACCGTTGGGGCCCTCAGCAAGGTCTTTAATCCCACATTTGTTCCAGGGACTGGCTGACCGTCTTTTCTCAAAGATGTTTAGATCTATTTGGAGAAAAGAGTCTGCTAACGAAATAAATGCTAATTTCTGTATGTGTGCTCCTACTATTGCCTTTGTGGTGTATGCATCTATGGGATGGCAGGATGATCAGATGAGGATGGAAGAGGTTAGAAAAAACCCACTTCTGGATTTTTAAGGCACAAGGTTAACAAGATTTTGCACCAAAAACAAAATGGGAATTGTTCATGTTTTGCCGACTGAGTGAACATTGACTGTTCTGAACATCTCCACAGTTCAGAGAAAAAAGTAATCCGCAGACATTTGTTTGTTGGCTGTTCGTGAGAGACGAATTTCGTTCTCATCAACGAACTCGCACAAGAAGAAGCCACAATCCATAATCAGGCATGATGAACAACACAATTCAAGCAGGCAGAAGATGGATCATGTTGTTCTTATGAGAATATCAACAGATACATCTGGCCGTCTGACAGGTAGTGCCTAAAAAAATGTCTTTATAATCTCATAAAACCATCAAGCCCATTTTCGTAAGATGAAGGGGATGGATATTGTAGGAGGCAGTAATGAATATCAGTCAAACGTTTATTTTGTTTTTATAGATTTTCAATATAACAATTCATCCAGCTTTGCATTCTCCATAACTGCTTAGGCTCACTGCAAGGCTGGAGCTCTTTCTGGGAATCCCAGGGCACAGTTGTGGGAAGACCATGAACTGCAGGCAAATTATGGAAACCGTTTTCCTCTATCAGTAGACGACGGGTGGAAGCCGAGTCTGACCACTGAACCACTGCAGTGCCAATTAAAGTGGTATCACTCAGTTTAAGTACATAGTTTTGCATAATTTTCAGTTAATGCGCTGTATGCTTATTGGACATATATTTTCATAAGTATAGTTATACTTTTATTGAGCTTGTTAGCATTTCAAAACGTGAAATTAATTATAATGCAATGTTCCACTCATTCTGTGAGGTACACAAGACGTTTAAGCTCGCAGAACAAGCAAGGAAAAAGAAACAGTACTTGCTTAATGTCAAAACATGGTTTTCTTTCCTCCTATCAGCTGCGACAGTATCTTAAAGTGTCATAATTTCTCTAAAATTACCCCAGCATGAGAAGCCTGAATTTGAATGTTACGATTTAAAGGGTTATTAAATACGAGTACTGGGTTAGCATACAAAATTATTCATTAACTCACCCAATAAGACCGAAATGTATTAGTATGAAGAAGCAGAAGCATTTTGACAGTTTTCGTCAAGATTAATTAGCACATTAGAAACGGTCTTTGCCACAAAAACACTATACATAATTCTAAAAATAAGTAGCAAAAAGTACTACTTTGATAAGTAATAAAATGAATGCTGAAAGCACAGCCTTATTCAGATTGCTGCAGTATACGTCACAGTACATTTACTAGCTGTAATGGAATGACTGTTTTTGTTGTAGTTTATTGATTGGTTGCAGCTAAACAGGATATATGTAAAAGGTGCTTGGTACCTGACAAGAACAGCAGCCGCCATTCGCGAGAGTATCTCTCATTTATCACAGTGAGAACAGGGAAGAAGCTTTCAAACAAGTGTTACCTTTAAGTGTCATCCATACGTCCCCGTTTCTGTTTAATTCAGCTGAACTGCAGTAACCCCCCTGCAGCCCAAACACATGCTCTAAGGCGAATTAGCATCTCTAAATTGCCCAAAGAGTAAGTGTGTGCATGAGTGTTCCCTGTGAAGGAACAGCACATTGTTCAGTATGTCCCCTGCCTTGTGCCTTTTAGATTTACAATTTACATTCACATTAGTGAATCACATTAATGCTTCTGTCCAAGGCAACATGCACCAAAGCATGTTATTGCTGTTATTTATATATGAGCGATGTATGGCGGATAATTCATTTTACTTTTGTTGGTGGGCCTGGAGCACCCCCATGACCTTGTACTGGACACGTGGTTGAAGATGAATGAATTCGATTCAATTTAGTTTGATTTTGTATAGCTCAGCTCTTAACTCAGCCACAAATTGCATAAACTGAAATACGTTCATTAGACACAAATCAAAAATGCCATCATGCTCAGACAAAATAGGAAAAAAACACAGAACATGGAGGAGGCAGAGAATAAAGGAAACATGTAAATCACCATCAAAGCGCTAAGTCACCCTTCCAGTCAGCCAGTGAGGGCTCGGCTGATCCAGACCTGCATTTCGACTCTTGGCTGTGCAGTTCATCCACAAACACTTGCTGTGTCCCAGCAAAGAACAAATCATTTTGCAAATACTGAAGGAACTATAAAGTGAATCTAAATTGTATGAAGGTACTTGCACATAATTTATATACTGTTTATATACCGGTTATTATTGTCTGACTGACTCCTGAATACAAATTAACCTTTAATTTATGGGCTGTACTACTTTAGTGTTGGATTTTATCTCTGATTTTGAATCTCCTTTTATCACTCTGACCATAAAACAAGATCCTGAATTTCTTTGTCTCTCTGGCCCTTAACAGCAAATGAGAACATTTTACCTCTACAGCATGACAGGAAATTTAAAGCAGAAGTTGTACAAACTAGTGGGTAGGTGAGACTTCATGACCTTGAACGTGACATCAGTCCAAATGGATCTGCCCCGGTGTTTTGTCCATGGCCTGGCGGGGCTGTCTGGCCAGGCGCCAGCAGCGAGCACAAGGCATCGTGGGCACTGCCTGAGTAGAGTTCTGGGACTAGGCTTCAGGCCATGCAGATGGTGCTGGAGATTGATACGCGCAGAGGTCAGCCAGCGGATTCAGAAATGGCTCCGGCGCTAATCTAAGAAACGCCCCTGACAGCCACATGCCACTCCAGAGGGGAACCTGTTGGCCCTCTTATGGCGGACGGCTTGATAAGTGAGCCTGGCGGCCGGTGACACTGCTGTGCTCGGCCACACAAGCTGGATGAGTGGGCAGGATGTACCACGTAGGAGTGATTCCAGGAACAGGAAGTAGAACAACGTGAAAAGACCACTCTGTGCTAACATCATTTATATGGTGAAATGATGATCATCATGAACAATAACAACAACGGCAAGAACAACAGTAATACTACAATAATAATAATGATAATTATATGTTGCTAAGTGGACATTTAGACTTGATTCTAAGGAAAGCAGCTCTTTTTGTTCAGTGATACCAGGACATGGACCATTGTGTGCTATATGCAATGCAGTGGCTCTCCCTTTGCCTGAAACTCTGAAATAGAGGCTGGGATATATTGTATGCATGAATGACTACCATCATTTTAGAGGAGACAGCTGCTAATAAGACTATACAAGGGAAAATGATTCCTCACCATCAGTTTTCTTTCAATGACTGTAATCGTGGAGCCAAAATTGCCTTATCAGTGTAAAACTTGATTCTGTGGTTTGTCGAGTCATTGTGAACTTTGGGATATCAAGCTGGTTTTCCTAAATCTCTTTAAACCCCTTGGCAAAGGCGTAACAAGACCAAAATTGCCTGTGGGAGTCGCAAGGTGGGGGGGTGGCCTGCCCATTCCATCTCAGGAAGAAAACTCTGGTGACTGGAGTTGTTCCATTCGATTTGCTCTATGCGTCCCTCTTTCACAGTAAAAACTGACCTGTTTTTGCTTTCCTGTTCCCAGTAAACCAGTCCTGATCCCATCCAGTTTGATGTCTGTCCTCTGTAGAATTTCCCAGTCACACCCAAATTATTTTTGTTCCAATATGACTCCCTTCGGATTTTACATCTACCGACATTCTCCTTTGACTTTTGCCCCGTCCACCCCCTATGTCTCCAGGAAAAACAAGATCCATCCCATAATATCCACTACCCATCCATGTGCCACATGGTCATTTTCTGTCCTGACCTGAGCAATTCTCACAATGTTAGATACTTCCAATGTGCTCTAAAATGGTATTCAGCTGCAGCATGTATGTTGTGAGCTCTTATAAAGCAGGGCCAAGCTGCCATTACATGTATGTGTTTGTAATATGTTCTGTAATCATGTACTGTCGCAAACCACACCAGAGAATACAAGGTTAGAGAATCACTGACTTGTGTGTCGTGGAAACCTGCCTCACCTTAAGTTAAGCTTAAGTTAAGCTTCTGAGCCGAACAGCAAAGAGGGAAGACTCTCCATCAATCTTCCTTAACTGCTTATCCACTACAGAGTCACCAGGAGTCGGGAGCCTTTCCCGGGAAGCATGGCGCAAGGGGTATGTAGACAAGATGCCAATGTCTCAGAGGCTACGCACAATCACTAAATAAGGAAGACGGATATTCACGCACGGTTTTGGACCACAGGAGAAATGGGAACTACCTCGAGGGCAGGAACTAAATTCACAACGAAAGTATGACCCAGAAAGCCACCATTAAAACAAAGAAGAAGCGGATACCGCAGTAGTGTTCCGTTGCTGAGGGTGTTTTGTTCCTGTCCAACAGAGCAAACGAGCCAAGCATTAAGACACATATTACAATTTTGACTTATTTTTACATCGGGTAGCCCAGAAACAATCAGCTAAACTCTGCACACAGCTAAAACACCTTCGGCACACAACAAAACCTATACTGTATTTCATGCATGTATAACTCCGGAGGAATTAATTTTTTTTTCAGTAGGGCATGAATGATAATGTTCATTTCCAGTCCACATTTACAGGGAATTACTGAAAAGGGGGGAGCCTCGAGTCAACGTGACAAAGAATTTTCAGTCTGGGTCCCTCCAGTTTTTGGATCTGCGGTTCATTTTCATGTGTCAGTGAGCAAGGGGCCGTAGGCTTGGTGCCCCAAAGCACTCATGCCTCGAAATTCAAGTCTATATGTTGGTGGGAGATGCAAAGTAAAATGATAATCAGAAGATGCCACAAAGGTGTTTATCAAGGTAAAGTTGTGCCCAGATAACAGACCGTGGTTTAATGACCAATGGGAACAAGTCACATGGTCAGATGAGTCACCCTTAACCGTGATTCAAAAGTGAATGAGTCCATGTGTGGCAATTGCCAAATGGTGGCTACAGGCTCGAGTGCTTGTTTCCCACAAAGACCAGTTCTGGCAGCTCTGTTATGGTGTGGGGAGCATTTTCCTGGCATGGTTTATGTCCACTCAACCCCTTAGAGAGAGCAAGCTAAATGCCAACAAGCATGAGTCCATTCTGAGTGACGGTGAAGCGTTTCTATCCTGATGGGAGTAGAATCATCCAGAATGACAATGTCTCCATCCAAATTAATCTTGGAAGAGAAGAATCGCCTCCCTCCAGTACAGCTCCAAGCGCTTGTAAAACTGCTGCCAAAGTACAGAGAAGCTGTAGTGGCAGTTCATGGTGGCCCAAGATCTAATCAAGACACTTTATGTTGGTGTTTTTTACTTCAGTGGTTAGCTCTGTATTCAGTGGGTAAAAGGGCGAAAGGTCATGCTTGTGATTAGCTGTTTATTTTAACTTGTAATGGTTCGTAAACTCAGTCGAGAAAAGAGAAGCCACATAAACGCTAAGATGGACCAGAGTTACATTGGCAACAGGGATATAGACCATCGGAAAAAAGGAAACACGTCTTAAACAGTAAGGCTAAAAGGTCATTTCAGGGGTAGTGGAGCCGTCCATCTGGGTGAGGTTCCTAATGCTTTATTAGGACATAAAACGTTAACTGGTGGTCAAAGCAGCTTCGGAAAGTGTCGACCTGAGCCGTGCAATAGCTGTAAGACTCGCCTCTGTTATGATCTGCAAATTATACACGCATTTATTCACGTTACTTAGCGTTGCACGTTTCCCCTCATACAGGAACAGACATTAGGGATGCTGTGTTCCACATTAGTGGTTTCCAAATCCCCTGTTGAATGACCTCAACCATGCATTTATTATACTCTACCTCCAGCACACCTAATTCAACTAATTATGGGCTTGAATGTCACTTGATTAGTTTAATTAGATTGTCTGCTGGTGAAATAGAACAAATGCGTGGAGAGGCTGAACGAGCTCAAGGAGAGGTCTGGGACATCACCCTGGTGGAGATGGAGATTGAATTGTTTTATGGCTGTATTTTATTAGTGGTCTAGGAGAGGACTCTCCTCCCAAAGCTAAAAAGTCATTAAGAGCATATTGCTCCTATCTTACTTAACTACATCAGATCTGGGTGTTGGTAATCCATGGAAGGATTCAAAAATTAATTCATAATTGTGAAATGTTACAGCTTTTCACATTGTAGGCTAATGTGATATTTATTGCACAGTAGGACAGGACTTCATCGTGTCAAGCGTTATATTGGGCAGTCAGAGCTGGGGAAAAATATATCTTTGAGCTGCCCCAGATTAACGTGGACGCTTTTCACGGCACTTATCCATTCCAAAGGAAACCTGCGATTTTTACCATCCGGTTTTGTTTCATATAAAATGAATGTGCATGAATAGTCATATCTCTCTTCTGCACGATGCATCAGCTTTCAGCATTAGTCACAATGCCGGTAATGGCAGTGCCCAGAAGACGCTATTGTACCTTTCAAAGAGTCAGTAATGTGAAGATGAATAAAGAATAAATGCATGGCTGAATCAAACAATCATTGCTTTTAAGGGCATTATGGGTAATCATATATCGGTATACAAACTTTGAAAGAACCTGGATTGATTCACTCTTCAGACACGAGTCCCATTGCATTGCATGGTATTTGAATGACACCCCCCCCCACATCTGAACATCCTCCATAAACCTGCTTATCTAGGAAGGAACAAGCACAAGGCAGAGACAATCCTAACTGGGGGGCCAGTACACTGAACACACACACACAGAACATGTAAACTCCACACACAGGTCTGGAGGTGGGAGGTAACAGTGCTACCTGCTGAGTCACTACACCATTCAGCAAACGTTGGTGATTAACTCGAATTCGAAAGCATGTGTGTATTGCAGGAAATAGGGCTTGAGATTGACAGCACACTAGTGGTTGAAAGCTAATGTCAGTTCATACCAACTGAGGCAAAATGCAAAAATGGTATTTTTCGCAGAAACATTTTAAACTGATTGTGCATGCTGACTTAAACTGTGCACCATAACAGGATATAAAATTGAAACCCAGAAAATGGTATTCATGACTTTGGATATTATCTTGATGTAAGGCAGTAGAGGGTAGGATAATGGCCAAGGGTGGGGTTTTGGAGGTTCATTGTGTTGCCATGACAGCATCAGCCCTACAGGTAACTCCGTTTACAAAAGCCAGCTGATCCTGGTTACCTTAAATATGTCAGATTATTTTTTTTAAGAGGATGAGCTTGGAGGGTTAAGGAAAATCATTAGCAGGAAAATGAAAAAGGCCAGGGGGGTATTTCACAAAGCAGGATTTCTTCATTAGGCAGATAACCTAAGCCAAGTGTATGGATTGTCCAATACGAATGTCACTTATCTCTCTTCCTATTGGCCAGTTTCACATTTGGCTTAAGTTATATGGCTAACTGGGACATTCTGCTTTGTGGAATACCCCCCCTGGAGGAAAGCTTCACCAACTGTTTGTCATCTGTGGGACTTGATTGTGTTTTAAGGTGTTATTTGCTTCGTCACTGTGTTTCATTTTACTGTTCCTAAAGCCGTTAACTTAACATCTTTAGTCAGTGTCAGCTCTGTGGCATAGCATTGTGTGTCTGGTATTGGAAGGTTGCTGGTTCAAATCCCATGGGTGGATAATGGTACCATCGGACCCTTGGACAAGGCCATTAACCCCTGTTGATTTTTGAACTGACTGACCCTACTTTCCTATTTTCATGCTACTTGTGTGTATTGTGGCAAATAAATAAACATAGTGGAAATGTATTAGAATCTATTTCTTTAAGTACTACTGTCCAACACCTGTGTCCCACCGTCTTTATATAATAATGCTGCATTATGTAATAACTTGACAGGATGTAACAAACAGGACAATAATAATAATAGGGTAATGTTGAAATAGAAAATTACAATGTAGTCTATATATTTGTAACATTTTGTCATGTTATTACATAATGCAGTGTTATTACATAATACAGTGTTATTACATAATGCATTGTAACACACCCCTAGGCTTTTTACCCCCCTTCTATACTCACCAACAATAGCAGCATCAGAAAGGGTGTTAGAATTTTCCCCTTGATACCACTAACAGTCTCCGGAAGAAAAAAGAAATGTCCATCATTCAGTTTGGTGTCAGGCAACCAGCCATTGTGCTGACTGGCAAATGAAGATGCAGCCTTCAAAGAGGCCTGCTCTTGCAAACACCGATTCCATGACACGTACCTCAGGACAGTGTGGTCTTGTTAGAGTGTTACAGCTTCACGCTGGGGCCTATGATGCCAGCACTGAGGCTGTCAGTTCACAGGTAGTGAGAGGAGCAGCCACCCAGCTTCACTGCGGGGGGGAGGGGAGTCGGCACTGAAAGCTGGAAAAGCTTACCGGCAACTTTTTCTTCTAGACGTCATCTTTCCGGTGGGATGGCAGATCACAGGTCAAGCAGCCCGTCGACGGCGGTGGAGGCAGCGTGCCGGAGTGACGTGCGCTCAGAGGCTCCTGTGCTTCAGAGGAGAGCGAGTTGCAGACAGTGTGGGTGGCTGCAAGTGAAGCCGCTTCGCTTCACACGTCGATGCTCTTTGCTACACGGCACTAACGCATAGGCTGCTCTTCCTGAGAGAAGCGTAGGGAAGCTCGAGTACAGGTTCTGAGAGGGAGGAATTCCTTCATGGAATCCCTTTGTTTTTAAAAACATAACATCCACGCTATCAGTTACACTGACAGCAACTATGACATCAGGCCCTTTAAAACACACATCAGAATTACTTCACATATATATGGCAAGCGATGGAATATTTTTTTGTCGATGCTTCGTACCATAAACACACATATAGCATTGTCACGTCAACCTTGATCCTGTTTTCAAAGGTGCAGCCTTGAATCTTTGGACCTAAAGGCAAATGCAAAAAAAGCCATGACAGGTCTCACCTCACCATCAAGAAAATGCTTTGGCACAATAAGAATCAAACCCGTGACTGACCTCCCCTTTGGGCCTATAACCATAGCGACATTCAAGGTTACCCACCCCATACCCCAAGTGGTCCCCCTGCCTTATCACAGCTATCTACCTGTCTAGAATAAGTATATACTGTCTAGAATAAGTATGCACTGTAGTATATACTGCTGCCACTATGTATTACATAGTTTTAGTTTTAGTACACCTAAGATTTAAATACTGTGTCACTGTATATATGGATATACAGCGTATCACTAGCTCTCATTAATACAGTCATCTATCCACCGTCCATACAAGCTAAGCAGCACGAAGTGTGGTGATGCTGGAGCCCATCGCACGAAGCATCCTTGGGCATGAAGCAGGGGAACGTCCTGTACGGGACGCAGGTCCAGGGCAGGATAATAAATATATGCATTTGTTCTTTTTTGTTACGTAAGATAACTAATATACCCATAAGGAGGGACGGGAAGCACAGCCACTGCACGGACATCCAGCCTCTCCTTGAATGACCTCAATCACGGGGTAGATTATTAGAAGTCTGGAGGAGCCATAGGACCGTTACATGGAGTGGGTGGGGTTTGCTCAAGGACAGGACTGAGAAGCAAGGTAGTAGATCTGGGTATGAATGGTAGGAACATGTCACTACTTGGGAATACCACTGTGAACAGAAATGATATCTGGCCGAACAATGGCAGTGATCACTGGGACTGACAAACTCTTTATTTACCCAGCCCATTAAATTTCAAAGTCCCTCAACAAGTGCGATTTCAAGGGGAATGTGTTTGCCACCCCCAAACCCCCCCACCCCACACCACCTCTTTTGTGTTAAAACCTAACAGGGGATCGGTAATGTGGGGCGGACAATGATATATACGCCAAAGCACTCCAGGATTCATCAGACCAAAACCAAATAATGCAGAGCAGACAATGATATATAGTTCAAGGTGCACCAAGGATCATCAGACTAACAACAATAAATGCAATATTTAATCTGTTCCAGCTTTGCTCCACTGGCTTTGAATAAAATCATATATACAGTGCCTATATAACGGCCTTGGTCACCCGAACCAAAAGGGGAAGGTAGTTTTCATTCCAGCTAATTCATCAGCTTTGATTGTTCTGTAGATCGAACGAATCATACAAAACCACGTTCTGCTGACCGTGCTCGCTGAAGCTGCACTTTTTTATAAATAATAATAACAGGGTGGTGTGGTGGACCTGTGGGTATTGGTGCCCCCTGACACCACTGTCGTTGGGGGGTCTTTGGCTCTGTTTGGGGAACCTGCTCATTCTCCCTTGTAAACGTGTGTCCACTCGAATTTCCAGGGACCGGTTTTCCGCATAATGTGGTAAACATCTGTAACTTTTTACCTTGTACATATTCACGGTTCCCACAAGAATAACCTCAATTTTATACAAATCTATCAATTCAGTCAAAAAAGTAAAAATAATAATAATCCTGTATTTTGTTTGGTTACTTACGGTTAAGTTTAAGGCAGAGTCGGGGTTGTCATTGCTAGGATTAGGGTCATGATCATAGAAACGAATGGAGAGTCCCCACAAACATACAGATACCTAATTTGTGTGTGTGTGTGTCTGTGTGTGAGTGTGTGTGTGCGTGTGTGTGTGTGTGTGCATGCGTGCGTGTGCGTGTGCCCAGTGCTTTCTGGGATTGGATCCAGGCTCACTGCAGGCACAACCCAGAGCTGAAGCTGATAAGAACCTGTGACCTTGAAGATTGCTATAGACCAAGGACCCCTGTTCAACTTCATAGAGCATCAGAGGCAGCTGATAACCACCATTTCCAACAGAAACTTCCTTCTGGAAGGGGGAGGGGGAGTTGCTGTACTTTTCATTACGGTTCAGATTTGTTTCTTACATATTATTGGTCATCCCAACACAATACATTTGGCCTTGTTAATACAACAGTAAAGGGAATCCAAGAATCTATCTATCTATCTATCTATCTATCTATCTATCTATCTATCTATCTATCTATCTATCTATCTATCTATCTATCTATCTATCTTAGGATAGAACAAATGAAGTTGAGGGGCTGTCAGGTGAAACATCTGAATGTCATTAATGAAAGAAACGACATCAGATCTTAATGGCAGTGCAGGCCATTCTGTTCGTAGTTTTTAACAGGAAAACCGTGTACCGACAGCTTTCCATGCTTATGTGCGTTTCTTCGTTTTATGGTGGAATTTATGAAAATTTCCCCAAAATGTATTTTATGTTCACTTGACTTAGAAAAAAATACCACTGGATCATTTCTTCCAATACTGAAAGACGGAATAATTTCCTTGAGTTTTGTTTACCTGGAAACTGGATTACGGCCTGTGGTTGTCACTTTCCTGCAGTTCCTTCTGGGTCTTTTTGGCATCTACCACTGTTCCCTTTCCTCCCTCCATGTGATGTAAAATGTTCACAGCAGATGTTTCCTATTCACCTGCTACCCAGTGCCAGTCAACACATCAGCCGCCCGCCTAGGGCGCCGTCTTCTGTGGGCCGTGGACTTAGCATGCCACCGGGTTTTACGTCCAATGGCTACCTTATCATAGCTCCTGCATACGACATGCTTTTGCTGTTTACAGCACCAGATGGAAATCTCATTAAAATGTTACGGTTGTTTTAATTCATAGAGATAATGTACCATATTTGTTCCAAATTTACCATGGAAGTGGGACTTGGCCCTATAGGACTATACAACACGTTCAGGGAGCCTCAGTACAGTGTATAATTTTAGCAATGACTGAGTTTGACCGTAGATATTTCGGTCAAGGTTATATTTAGCAGGTCACGCCTTTCACGTACATTGACTGCAAATTCCCAGCCCTTTAAAAAGAGCAGGTCAGGAGTCAGAATCATGTGATTCTGATCAGCTTTTTCCACTAACCCTTCGGTCACTTTGAATCCATAAAGCTACTGTAGTATGCAAGATGCACAGAGTGATAGGCAGCACGGACGGTTATAACAGTGTAAAAAATAACCACTAATGACTGTTTGAGCTGGCTGGTACGTTACAAAGTGTGTTATCGGTAAATCAAAATTTGAATATGCATTTTTCACATGGGCTCCATTGTTTTTTTTCCTTGTTGGATGCCAACACTTTTTTCTGTCTGTGTCTCTCCTGTACGCAGACGCTGTTCTGTCGTTTGACTTTCAGCTGAGGCGTAACTTTATTATGACGTTATTACCATGCTGGCGCCGCAGTCTGTGGGATGGGTTTTACGGCGCGGCCATGGGGTGGGCTGATCCTTTCCTGGGTCGGAGGGCGCGTGCTCCCCGGTGACCTGAGTAATGGGACATTAATGAGGAGCACAGGCTGGGTGGGGCTATCTGCCATGCTGCTTCTTTCCAAGCAAAGCAAGCAGAACCTTATAAATATGGAGCATAGAGCTACACTAAGGTGGAAAAGGTGAGGGACATCTACCAGAATAAGGCTACCAGAACCTGTCACTGATTCGCATGGAGCCATTCAGAGCTACTATACAGACTCTGTTACTGTATGTAGCTGTCTTAGTTAGTAAAATTATTCCATGTTCATGAAGGCACATATGACTCTCCAAAGTAGGGTTTGGGACACCCAAAGTTTTAAAATAAAATCGTTAATTAAACTGTTTACACTATAGCCTGCAGTAAACCACAGGTATAGATAAACCTGTTTCCGTAAGAGACTCTTTTTAATGCATTTAAGAATCACTAGTGAAATCTAAAGTGGGATTTGTAAAGCATGTAGACTGTCCTGGGGTAATGCCTCATTTACAGCCCCCCCACCCCCCCGTCTGGGTCTAAAGGTTGGACTGGCCACTAGGCCACGGGAGGTACATTCACTCGCAACGGGGTGACCTCTTTCCCAGCAGTCAGTGCCTTCAAGCAAATGCAGGACTCTCTCATTACAGGGAAATGCTCCAGCTGATGTGACCCCGAAGAGGGGCTCTCGTGATGCCATGCCGCATGGCAGGAAGGCAGTACAGATCTGTGCCGGCATATTTACACGCCCACGCTCACGTGGAGTGCCGAGCCATATCCGACTGAGGGCCATGCGCTACAAGCAGTGGCGGAGTATGTCCATTGTTTTAAACAGTCTTTCTCCAGATCAATCTCCTGACCATGCCGGCTGGGAGCCCCGCTGTACGGCTTGTGTTTGCAAGTGCGATGGAAAGGACGTGTCCAGCCAGGTCATTAATGTACCCCTCAGGGCTTCAAGTGCTACGAGGAGGTGCGGGACGCCAGGAACAGCTGACAAATCAGACACTTATGCTGCCTCTGTAGGATCCCTGTTTGGTAGGCATAGCCTGAACACTGCCCTCTCTGGTCAAAAATGGGTACTTCAGTGACACCATCATCCATCCATAGTTAAACCCACAATGTTTCCTTTGCCCCGAGCATGTGGCATTGTGTAAATACTGCTTACTCCCATAATTTGTGTTTCAATAAGCCCTGATACTATACAGTATATACTACATGCAAGGTATTATACCAAAATCTTGGTTTGGGAATCTCATTAGGAGATCTCCTGGTGGTTTGGGAATGGCTGAAGATTCCCTGGAAGATCCTAGAGTGTGAGGTCTGTCCTGGCCTGCTTGGTGTGGTGCTACGTACCACAACTGTCAGCAGAAGAAGGTACCTGAAGATAGAAGCTTGGGTGTATAATTATCTGTACTTTATAGATGTAAGTCCACCAGGGCCTTACTGGGTGTTATTGAGGCGTTTTCACATTAGAGTACCAGAACCTGGTCCCTGGTTACAAGTTCCTGGGCTGTCTTGACTGGGGACTTTTTTAAGTTCCTGGCCACTTTCGTGTGTCTCTTTCACTCTGTACTGCAGAACTGGGACCTTTATGCCAAATCAGCATGGGAAACACAAAAAGATTGTAGGTTAAACTTCACATATAAATCGAAACAACACCATCACAACAAAACAATGGAGAATGAACAAGTTTGTTATTTGTTAGGGAGCAATTGCAATCTACATGGAACACAGCCTTTTTTATATATTTTCTTCACACAATCCTGTAACATTTTTATATTTCGTTATTAAATCTAGCCAGTAGATTGATCTTTTGGTTTCACAGAATAAAAAAATGGTGTAACGCTTTCTGCTAGCATGCACTTATGCACTGGCGAGCTTCACCAGCGTGTTTCACCACTGGCACTATTAGACTAAAGTATATTCAGTCATCAATCACATTTTCTGATGCAGAAATATGGAGACGCAAGCAAAAAAAAATGCGTTCATTGAATGTAACTGAAGTACAAAAAATCATCCTATATGCTGAACTTTTGCTCAGCTGCATATCTTTTTCTAAATTTCTGTGTGACTTCCAAGATAACGGCAGTGCTTGTGGATGGCCAATTAGCAACTTATTGCTGTAAAAACATCCTCAGTTGCTCACGTTCGAAGGAAAGGTTTATAGTCTGGAGTAGATACTAAAACAGGCATCTGGAACTCCCTCTGAGGAACTACAATCTGGCTAAGTAGTTAAGACAAAAGTTCCTGAAGTGTGATAGTGCCTATGGATGTAAGCGTATATGGGCTTCATTGGTCTGTAACACTACAGGACCCTTGGTCAAAGCACTTCACAGTAGTGATATGTAGAGCCGTGCAAATTTGAATCACATTGGGAAAAAGATCACAAGATGCCATAATTTGGGTTTGTTTTTTCGGTGTAACTTTGGTTAAAGTTCTGACTGTTCTATTATGGTTGAGATTCGTGGGCATCTTCTGAAGCTGTGAGAGCAATATGTCTCTATGTGCCTGATGGTCCCCAAGATACCAGGGTCCGTCGCAATTTCACCAGCTGTGACCCTGACAGTATCATGCCGTCGACTGTTAGTTCAGCATCCAAAGTGACCTGGATCCTGTTGCACACTTGGGTCCTGCCCGTGACAGACAAAGTCTGCAGGCCGGCACTGGGACCATGCACCCTGAAACCAAAAGTAAAGTAAGATGGCAGCCAAAGACCCCATTCCGCTCACACCTGAGAGAACTTTCCGGTTCAATAGGTACTCACATACCCTTGACTTCTGCAGTGCCGGTCTACTTTGTTCGGCTTGAAAGTAAGAGACAGCGATTGGATGCGTCTCTTTCGTCGGACTTATGACTTTGCACCATGCCTTTGATCATCCTGTTTTGACCACGAAAATCATAGCCCACACTCATATAGGAGGACGTGACGACCGAGTGTGTGCGTGTGGGGGTGGGGGAGGGGGACAATTCGGTTTGAAGTTTCCAGAAGAATTTAATACGTTTTGATATAAGTGCAATAAATTGGAAGCACTGAAACACGAGTCCCTTTTATTTATTCATTTTAACAGGAACACTGGAGTGATGTCAGACATGCTTTCATTTGTCAATCCTTTGCTTCTGCCGCAACACACAGGGGCCCCGAACTTAAACAAGAGTCTATGGATGCGCTAGCGAGTGGCCATTTTCATTTTAGTGTTTACAGTCCATCTAGGTTTAGCCAGGCAAATCATAACTGACAAATCAGGCTTTTTTTAGGGTCTGGTGTCTGATTGATGGAACCTGGAGGGATGAAGGAACAATAATTTTCTAAACATACATTGTGTGTCTGTCTGAGTGGGCTGCTTACTCTCAAAGAATGAGAGAGGTGGTATATATAAGACAGAAGATATTTTCATACACATTTCCCAAAGTGGTTGTCTGCTATAATAAATGTAAATGATGAATGGTATCTAAAAATAGCAGTTGTACTACTCCATCCATCTTCCATAACTGCTTATCCAGTACAAGGTCGCAATGAGTCTGGAGTCTATCCCAGAAAGCACAGGCCATAAGGCAGGGGACACCCTTGATGTGATGCCAGTCCAGGGCAGGGCACACATTCACATGCTATGAGGTAGAAATTGACCTGAACCACATGCTTTTGGACTTCAGGAGAGAGCAGAGTATCCGGAGGGTACATACATGGATACAGGGAGGAGAATTCTGGGGAGTAGGAATGGTTTTAGAGATCTGAGGCTACATCGGTCAACCAATGAACCAGGAAACTGCCCATTATAGTCGTCGTTGTTGGGAAAAACAGACACAGAGACAGGGTGCCATAAATGTTTTAATTGTTGTCTGGTGTCTACACAGAAGGTATGTGAACTTGATTTGTTTGAAAAATGTCCAGAAGTGGTTTTACATTTAAAACCCTATAATTTGGCCCTAGAATGAAATGGGCTGTTTTCTGTTATTTGGTAACCTCATTAGTATGTTCATGAGCTCTGTTCTGATTGGCTGGTTTACAGTGAGGCACTGCGATGGGTCACACAGAACCAACATAGATCACTACAGATGAGGTGAAACAGATGGAGCGTTTAGGCATGCAACCGTATATGTTTCAGAGGAGGAGCTGCATGTTCAGGAGCGGCCAGTTGCTCAGGATTGCAAAAAAATGTTCCTGAGTGGTATGTTCTGTCATTTAATGTTTTCCTGGAATGATTTGCTGCACGTAACTGTAACAGTCCCACTTCAACCTAGACACAATGTTCGCATAATCATAACTTGTATAAACATAAAAACCATTCTTCATGTCACACAACAAATGATTCAACGCTAGTTTGGTAATGCAAGTTCTATCAAGAACTCCAGACAGCAAACAGAGCAGCAAAATGCAGTTCAGCTTTTATTTTGTTTTCTTTTTTATGCTACAATATCGATTATGTATTTGTTTAGCTAAGCAGAAGTATGCTACGGGAAATATAGCAGCTTCTTGTCAATGTCAGTATCACAGCTGTTTACTATTCCCATACTTTTTCCAAAAGCATAGCTGCTAGCAACGTTAGCAACTTTCAAAGTTGGAACCATGCAGCTGAACGGTTCCAGATATGCTGGAAGTAGCTAACGGGAGCATTTGGATAACTTATCCCTGACCAACCTGTTAAACATCATTTTCTGCATTTGGCAGACGCCCTTGGCCAGAGCATCATGGCATTCTGATACTCGGTAGAACCCGGCTAAGAATATTGTCACTTTAGAAAACTCTGTAGGCAAGTAACCCATTTTTTTAATAATAATGAGTATAATCTTGAAAGTACGAATCCCACTACTTCCAAAAGGAGGTAGATTTTTAACCGTCACTTGCAGGTACCCAGTGACCATCTAGGGGACGTTCATTCCACCCCATAGGTGCCAAAACCGAGAAGAGTCCAGATGCATGTCTTCTGTGCGTCTTGAGAGATGGTGGGACCAGCCGGACATGGAGCATGCCTGTTGACAGTTCGGTTCCATGGGAAGGGTAAAGTGCCGACATCGCCGTCACAGCCTCAAATGACAAACTTACGCATACAGCCGGCCATTTTCACTGCTGTCCTCTGCTTCATAATAGCCGCGCAACTGTTGAAGTCCAAATGCACGTGTCCACTGAGCCTGAAAGTGTGCTGGCATACGTTATGTTTGGTGAAGACTGCTGCGTGACATTCTAGGCATTTCGAAACTGTTTCGCCGCCACCTTTTACATATTCAGGAATTATATGTGTAAGAGGGAATAACGGTCTTTGAGATTCACAGTGTGTCATTTCCATGTACCGAACTCTCCTTCTTCGACTATGCCGTGGTAAAGTTAGATATCCGTTTTATGGCACCTCTGAGGCCTCATAAACGTGTGTTTATCAGTCAGGGTCAGCTGTGCTTCTCTGCTTCCTTTGCTGGAGTGTTGACTACCCTCTGTTATTTATTTATTGATTTATCTACTTTATGGAGGAATCCAGGCCTGATCTCACTGTCCTACCCACATTGACATACAGATCAAACAAGTCAGGTCTTCCATTTTACTTTGATGGCTGTGCAGCCCCCTGTTCCAAACCGGACGCCCGGATTAGACAGCTCAGGCATCAGCAGGGCCTCTTTGAAAGCAGATAAAACATTGACAAAGCCAGTTCCCACCCACAACATCTCCCCACACCTTTCCTCTTTATCCTGGTGTGCAATTCTACCATTTCAACATCCGGTAAATGCAGCCAGCAACACGTTAACTTTAGTCGCCGTTTACAGCAATTCCACACATTCTGTCACTCGCATTCAGTTTTATTGTGAGTTGTCAAGCATACGTGAATAAGGGCATTCCCGCAAAAGCAGGACGATCACTGGTGTTAAGGTTATGCACCGGTGTTAAGGTTATGTACAGGTGTTAAGGTTATGCACCGGTGTTAAGGTTATGTACAGGTGTTAAGGTTATGCACCGGTGTTAAGGTTATGCACAGTACGCTAATATGGAAATCCATACTACCATCGCTGGCTTTTGAACATTTGTGGTGGGGCTTGCTAGCTAGTTCCACAAAGCCTGAGGGGGAAAACAAAACATCATAAATTATAAAAAAAATTTTAGATGTAATATAAAATATCGTGTTGGGTGGGGGAGGGGTGTAGTGTTAGTCTTGTCCATGATATCTGTATTTATGATACTTGTCTCATTGCGGGGGTTAGTATAAATCAGTCTGTTTAAGATGCCCTGTAAGTCACATGCCTGGTTTTGGGTCTCCTTGCTGAAACGAAATATTGTTTTTCCCTTGCCCCAATAGTACCCTTCCTCCTGGGCCAAAAAAGGTGAATTTCTGTGACTCAAAACTGACTGTCAAATCACTGTCTACTCACCAACTCCTTCTCGGTCTTTCTTAAAACATTATTTCAGCAGCCTCAGAAACACTGAAAAACCATGACGTCTCATACCTTGCCTCGTGATGACTGTTCATTCATTTTAGTTCCAATTACTGGAAATACTTCGCCATAGCGTGTAGTACACAATGTCAATATCTCAGATTTATATGTCTTACGTAATAAAATTATATTCCCCAAAAATCTCTGTAGACAACGCTTGCTTTTAATCCTGATCATTTAAAGGTATTTCCACAAAAGTATCCCCATTCATTGTGCCAGCCATAAGTTTTAAGAACTCCAGAAATATGAGGATGTTCCCACTGATCCTGCTGAATCACCAGAAATGTAATGCAGCCAAATAAGTACGGAATACAGAGATATTTCCCAGCAAATGGACTGAGACACATTCAGCAACCCCAAGAAAAGCAATCTGCAGCCTAACCAGTCCATATATATCATTCTTATGAGGTAGGAATAACCTGTTCTCAAATCATCTGACATTTATCCAACAGGCTAATTTATATACAATTGTACTACACAGATACCCAATTTTTACGCTATATAGGACCATAGTTTGAACAGCTTTTCTATGTAGAGCCACTGCATATATTCACAGCACTACAAATTGTCAGATTATCGTACTGCTTGTGTAATATTGTATGCTATATAAATATTGTAATTTACAGTGTTTTTATAGTGTTTATTGTGCTGTCCGTTTATGGCATTGATCACTGGCTGTATATTTGTCTGTTCACTGTATTCTTTACTGCCTCTATTCTGTCTTCACTTCACTTCCTGTGTATTTTATTGTTCTGTCTGAACCCTGCAGTTTGCCTCCTGTATATTTACTGTCTGTATATACTCTATATATTTATTTACAATGTACTCTGTGTATACTGTCAAATGCTTTTTTTATTTATTGCACTGACTATAAGCTGTTGTCCTGGTTCGTTCGGGCGCAGAGTGGGGATGCAGCAGCCAGGGCCGAGGAATGGGGTAGACGAGGGTTTATTAAATGGGAGAAAAACAGGAACATGGAATAGTTGCAAAATGGACGTCAGACTTTAATGACCGGACTCGGGAAAACATGACAGCAACGAGAAACAGCTGGTAAACACGGGGATTCCACACGAGGTTCATGAGGGGGCGGGGCACTCGGGGGGAGCGGACAGCTGCATTGTAAACCATCTGCACTGCTTACTGTGTTCTTGAATGACAGACTATCTGTAAGAATTGCACTGAGCCATCAGCTGTCCTCTGTGTACAGAGCAATAAACCTACAACCACATTACAGTAAGGCACCATCCATAATGTTCCATACTGGGAGATACACACATAATATCATATGGGACACAACATGAGGAGTGATACATCATCAGAGGATCTGTGTAGGGGTGTGAGTTTTATTCAAGTGACCTTTGACCCTGACCCAGGCTTATTCCAGACAGAGCAAACAACACCTTTGTCGTCGGACTCCCTTGATGAGCTACAATAGGCTTTCTCTGATGCCTGCAGTTTCTGAAGAACTCCTCTGAATCCATGTTGCCGTGGTGATAAAGTTTGACCTTGCAACCCCGTTCGGCTGCCTGTACGTTATGAAGGATGCTGAGTTTCTTGTCTGCTGCTTGCCGCCCAGTTGGCTCTGTGTCTCTCTGGTCTATACTGTAATAAAACTTGTTTGTTCAAACTCCAGGTCTCCCGATTCGTCTGCTACTGGACCCCCTGAAAATCTCAGCCGTCTGTGTTTACTCAGATAGCCAGAAAGAGTTTATTTTTTTTGTGTTCCCAACCTTGTAGTAAGGGAAGTAACATGTTTTAATTTAATTGTAATTTTTATTTTGCGAGTATGAACAATAACTTAAGTTTATCATATACTTCTCACCCAGTACAGGGTCATGGTGAAACTGTTTGTTTACTTATTTATTTTTATTTACCGGTGTATATTTTTAAGGAGTTTAGTTTTATATCTTGTATTACGTATGTACGGTAATTTATCAATCATATGAATATATATCACAAACTTCACAAAGCAAGCATTAAATTCATCCACTGACAATTAGCTCAGCTTGGCGTATGAGAGGAATGTAGCCCCTTTGTCTGAATAGGGCCTGTCTATACCGAAAGCATTTATCCTGCATCTTGGATTGATGAAGACGAGTAACACATGCTCCAGTTTGCATCATGTTACACCCAGGCGTAATTAGGTGTTTCGGGTCATTAAGTGTCATAAATTCTCTCCCATGCAATTCAAATAAAGCTCGGTAATCATACTCCTGAGCTGAGGTTCTCTCTCGTTTCTTCATCATCCTCTTCCTCAGCCATCGTGTCACCTTTACGCCTCATTAGACACATCACTGATGTAACTTTTCACCTGATCCTGATTACGCTGAAAAGGTGAAAAGTCACCGAGGCCCCTGCGCCTTGAACAAAACCCCCCTGCAGAAAAATAATAAAGACTCCTAACTGTCCTGCTTTCCTGATTAGCGTTTTCCCGCGCGGTCACTGCCATGATCCGCCTGCAGCAGAACCCTGACCTTTCCCATCTCTGCAGAATGGTGGTACGGCTGTAGGCACCAACTGTAATGGGGGCCGTGCTTCTTCCAAGTCTACCGTCTCCGGAAATCCGGCGCGTGCGACTGGAAAGCAACAAGATGTTACCGTCCCGGCCAGTCAGACTGTGCCAGCATTCGCTATGGAAGCAGGCAGCAGGTTTGCGTGGGTGCCTGCTCTTCCCATTTGCTTAAGCGGACAACATGGTCTGCTTTCTCCAAAAGTTTTTCGGCAGCAGCTGATTGTAAGCTTTGCTGTGCTTATCTTGGACTACAGTGATGGTACACGATCGCACAGAGGGACCTGCCATAAGTTATATATTATATAATAGGTGTGATCTGGGGAGTTTCTTTGTGTGAAGCTTTTTTGTATCTTAAAAATTTCCGTTCCTCTGTTTATGCTGGTATTTATACTGATCTCCTGTGATGTCATTCATATTAACTTCACGAGTGCCAAATGTGAGCTCCCCGCTTTAGCATTGTTTAAAAACGAACAAAACTTTTCGACAGAAAAAAAACAAGCAAAAAAGTTTAGGGCTTCAGGAAGCCAGAAATTACAGCATGCAGTCATGCAGTCTCTCCTCTTTCTGGAGCCAGTGTATTAAACAGAATAATTCTGTAGATTTCATACCATTAATTGTGTCACTTTGACGCATACCACCTACCTAAAAATTGTCACAGGCCAAGTACACCCCATCATGGCAACGAAATTCCCCAATGGCAGTGACCTCATTCAGCAGGATAATGCACCCTGCCACAATGAAAAACTTGTTCATGAATGGTTTGAGGAACATGAAAAAGAGTTCAAGGTGTTGACTTGACCTGCAAATTCCATAGCTCAGTCCCACCTGTGGGAAGTGCTTGACAGACAAATCCGATCCAGGCCCCACATCGCAACTTACAGCACTTAAAGAATCTCCTGCTAACGTCCTGGTGCCAGATTCCACAGGTCACCTTCAGAGGTCTTGTGGAGTCCATGCGTCGATAGGTCAGAGCTGTTTTGGTGGCACGAGGGAGACCTACACAATGTTAGTCATGTGGTTTCGATGTTACGCTGATTGGTGTATAGCTGTATTTATCGATGCATGTTCCATAATCACTCAGGTAGAACAGGGACATTGTGAACTTGGAGCCTCCACTGAGGAAGCAAAGGGCAGAAGGTAGGGGACGCCCTGGACAGGATGTCAGTCCATCATAGGGTATAAAGGAGGGGACACCCTGGATGGTGTGCCAGACCATCATAGGGCAGAAGGTAGGGGACACCCAGGACAGGATGCCACTCCTCCATCCGGCACTTGGCAGAGGACGTCATGAATGGGATGCCAGTCCATCATAGGGCACAACTCCCAACTCAAGACATGCGAGATGAATTTTTCATATGTTACAAACGAGTATCCCATTTACAACACTCACATGCAGCTTTCAATCTAGTTACTGGACAGCAGTAATTAGTTGAGTCTTTCTAAATTTCTAAATTTCCACTGAACGCAACATCATTTCAGATACTATCTTGGAGGAACCAGCCATGTTTATTTGAGTATTATTTTGGGGCAACGCACACATATCTATAATTAAAGCTGAAGTCACTAATCCATAATATTCTCATTTAAAAATGCCTCCCAGTATGGAACTGGATAAATAAAAACAATTAAAACTGAAACTGTGTACAGTGCTGTTTGGAGCCCTAGGAGCCATAAGAATAAGGCATCTCGCAGTTTAATAAAGCTCTCATTGACAGCCTGCTCCACAATGCACATTCAGTTCCCCAGAATGCTCTTTTCCTGACCTGATTAGCTGAAAACTGTCAACCAATTCCATCTCAGGGCCAGGGTGCCTTTGTGCACCACGATGACTGACACACGGGTAATTAAAAGCAAGATACAGGGAAAACTGCAACACAGGCAAGGAAAAGAGGCGACTCCATGCATGTTTTTATTGCGATTTTCTTCAAGGTCGCATATGCATTTTATATGGATTCTTTGGCCCCATATGATCTCGAGGAAATGGCTGGGGGGGGGGGGGGGGGGACTAGGGGGACTGGGGGGACTGGTTGCATCAGCAGAATGTTAACTTGAGTCTGTGCAGTACCTTCAAAAATGGGCTTATTCCCTAAGGGCTGGTGTGTTGTTTTCCCTGCTAGATGTAAAGAGAAAAGTCATGTGATAGAGCTTATATATGCTACCATGGCGATGGAGATATATAGCGAGTAAGGGGCTACCATGTCCATATCCATTTTTAAAAATTCTTTTTATTTGACAGATGGAATTAAACTGTCAGTGGGGGCAAGGTGATGTGTCTTCAATGCAATTAATACAAAAAGCTTCTACTAACTTGAATAAAGATCGAGCCTTAAGAGCTTATATCTGTAATGGAATTTAAAGTAAGAAAATGTATGGTGATGCAAATCAGCCCAAGACATTCTTTTATGCTAATTTGAAAGTTGGCATTCTGTTGTTACTGCTTTAGTGAAATGGAACATTTCAAGTTTTTAGCATAAACTGGGGGATCATTATTCTGCAAAGCAGAGACGTTCTCTCAGTGGCCAGTTTATTAGGCACAGCTATTGTTCGCCTCAACAGCCGGCAGCTACAAACAGAGAATCACGTAGCTGCGACTCAATAAATGAAGCATGCAGACGGGGTCAAGAGGTTCAGCTGCACTGGTTACTGAAGGGGATATTCCCCCCCACCCCCCATCCTCGTTCATGAAACAATACACAGGAGCCCCACCTCATTGGGCCTTGGTAGCTTCTCAAAAAATTTCAGCTCGCTGGGGACCAGTGCACTGCAATGTCTAGAGCAGCGTTTCGGAGTCCATCCTCGGGGACCCATAGCTGGTCCATGTTTTTGCTCCCTCCGAGCTCCCTGCCAGACAGTCCACATTTTTGCTTCCTCCCAGCTGTGGACTGTCTGTGGCTCCCTGAGGACCGGATTGGGAATCGCTGGTTTACAGTTTGCAGAGGGTGGTGTAATAACAAAAGCAGGTCCAGTGCTTGGCGGTTCTGAAGGTAGAAGCACCTTGTAAATGAGATTAGCGGTGGGAGGGGTGGATGAGAGAGAGCACCAGAGTACCAAGACGTATCCGGAAAGTACAAAAATAACAACTCATTACACCCTTGTGAAAATTCACTATGGCTTCCCATGGTTTTCATGCAGTAATCAAAGTTTTACTATGGTACCTCATGGTACTTTGGTACTAACCATAGTACTACTATGGTTTATCCATAGCACTTCATGGTAGCTGTGGTACTACTATGGTTTTAAAAAGGACCCAGAAAATGTGTCCTTGCGGGGCCCATCCAGGCTTTTGTCTGGAAGTGTGGACTAGGGCCAGCCCACACCAATCCTAAATGGGCCCATTGAGGGCTGTGATGAAGGTAATGATATTGCAAGACACTGTATTACAAGCACTTTTTTTATTGTAGAATTTTTCGATAGGCTGTACATTGGCTGTAGAATTTATAACTTTAAAATGATTTCATTCAACATTTCTTTCAACACTGAACACACACAAAACACACTTTCACTTACCATGCAACATCATGTTATTTATTTTAGCAAGCAGTCTTTAATCTTGAATATCTGTCTCTCCTTCTGTTCTCTTATACTTCTCTCTCTTATACACACAGAGTCGGACCCAGTGACCATCCCAGAACTGAATGCCTTGCATGTGATTTAATAAAAATATATACAGACTTTTGGTAGCTAAATGGAAGCATGAAGTAGGATTTTTAATTACATTTGCTGTTACATCACAAGTAGCCTATTAATTGTTTGAATCATGCATTATTGTACTACAGTTTAGTGAAGCCAGATTAATGGGGCTAGAGATTTAAATAAGAAAATCATGGTTTGTAAAAAGCATGGTTTGGAAAGATCATGGTAAACAAAAACCATGGTTTATGACAAAGATTATACTAGGGTTTAACAGTAGCATGATAAAACCATAGTCATGGTTTCCATAGTTACCCAAAAAACCATGAAAAATGGCAAACCATTGTAAAGCATGGTTAATTTTCGTGAGGGCAACTAGTACGGGTGTAACGAGTACAGAATGGCTTCCCTGAAGACCCAACTCATGTAGCCTTACAGCAGTTCGGGAGGTAAAAGGGGGCCTTACCCAGTACTAGCCAGAGGTATCAGAGAAGTGCCGGCTGAGCATGTATAGTAATACCTGTCTGTTAACATGACAACAAAAATTGATTCTATTTAAGTAGTGAAAAGTCCTTTTCATTTCCTTTGCTGACTGAAATAAATGAATAATGGGCTTCATAAGACATATTTCCGGGTGACAGGCCCTGTGAAATGAGTTTCAGTTGCTGCAGTTCTGTTGTGTGTATCATACGCGTGCAGCAATGCTAGGTACTGGCACAGGAAGGTGGTTCTGGAAAAAAGTGTTTCAAATAATTTGTCTCTTTCTGATTTTCCCCAGTTTTCATAACTAAAGTAACTCGGTTTTCTTTTCTTTTCAAATAAATGGATGTATGTTTTTTTTTTTTTATATATTAACACTTCAAATGGGGGGAGAAAAATACAGTTATTGGAGACAGACTTTTTGCACCATACTGAGAAACACATCTAGATCCCTGTGAGACTCCTGCTGACCCTGGATGACAGATCGACCAGAGCCGTGGGCACGGGCGGGGGGGTTGGGGGGAGGGGGGAGCAGCACATGAGTTCATGAGCTGAAGATGACTACCTGGAGTTTGCCGGTTCATATCCAATGTAGAACCTTGTTGCAGATCCTCTGAGAACAACCTGAATTTGTCTCGTAACGTACACAGCTGTACAAGCAGCAAAGGCACAGTAGGGGGCGTCTGTGAGCACCAAGGTTAATGGTTAATGGCTTGATGTTAGGGTGGAGCTGGGAAACTCCTGTGAGGATCTGATTGGCTCCTGATTGGCTGTAAACACCAGCTTGGTGTCTGAGGGCTGTGCAGCCATATTTGGTCACTCCCTCATAACAGAGTCTAAAAAGTACATGAGCAATGCTGGTGAGCTCATCCCATGAAGCCACTTGTCACCCCAAACAGGTCCTAGGATGTCCTTCACAGGCTGCAGTTTCTCAGTTCAGGTGCTGGAACCCTTTGGGTGCTGGTTTTGGTTCAGCTAACCAGAAACTGTGCAGGGTTTTTCTTAAAGGCTGCCTATGGTTTTTTTGAGAGAGATCTGTGTTTGTTTTTAGGAGTGCTTTGCAACCATCAATACAACGGCAAAGATGTCTCAGTAATATTTTGATTTTATGCTCCCTAAAATTAAAAGTTGCTCATGAATAAGTTCTCTGAACTTAATGACGGCTCAATCAATTCTAATTCATTAGGAAACTGTTTGGCACCAAAAAAAAACCAACATACACAAGAAGATGAACGGTTGGCTCTCTGGTAGTTAAATAGCATCTTGCCATAATAATAGTCACACTATAATGATGTAAATTATTATTCTTGTCATTATTGACATCTCCAGCATTAAAATACATAAAACACTGTTGTGCACGACATTGTGACAATGTAATTTAAGGAATTCTGAACCTCTAGAAGGTAGTCCTACGCAAGAGTTTGTATCTTGTTTCCGGAACCCCATTCTAACAATTTTAAAGCCACCCCCCCCCCATCCCCAATTATTCAAAAAATAAAAAATAGCTAAATAAAGTCAGAATTTCATAGCTAGATCTGGTTAGCAGCATCTCCTAAATAAGCATCACATTTATATTATATATAATATATTATATATATATTATAGGGTGTGGTTCTGCTCCTATGACTCATTTATAGGTAAAATGAAGGAGGAATTATTAACATAAATGAAAATCCAACACCTGGCATGAGTATAATAAAACCTATACAATGCTATGAAATGTTTTTTTTTTACAAATGTTTTTTTAGTTACAAATATTATAAAAGTTATTATTTATCGCATTAGTATGATGCGAGTTATTGTGTTCGTTGTCGTGAGATATAAAGTCACTGAGACCACAACTGAACGCAATTTTTTTACATCAAAGACAAAGAACCGAAACGGAAACTTTGTTGGCAATATAATTAATATTCCGGCTACTGCTAAAACGGAAAGCAACAAGCAAATGATAATTAAGCACTCCAGCACAACTGGAAATTATGGTACAAGTACCTTTAGGGTACAAGTACTATAAATTATGCTCTTTACAGCACTGATGCATCCGGTAGATTTACGGTGAGAGACTGCATCTGAGATGGAGCACAGAGGTGTAAGCAGCAGAAGTGTGAGTGCTGTTTGTTTTTGTGAGAAACCTGATGAAATGATGAACACCATGTGGTTTGCGGCTCAGCGTGCTAAGCTTTTGAACACATGGTTGTGGTTTCCGGTCCCAAGACCAGCACCAGGTGCCACTGTCGGACCCTTGAGCAAGGCTTAACCCCTCAATTGCTTTAGGGCTGCTGGTCACTGGCTGACTCTCTTTTTTCTTAAAAAAAATATTCATGGGGATGAATGAAATATCGGTATTCTCTCTCAGCGCAATGTGTAGGGATGGCCAAGTTGGTTTACGCTGACAATTAAATCTAATGAGATTCACGGAGAGGTTTATAGTTTGGGAGCTACAGTATATGTATGCATGGGACGGCCTAGCACACAAGACAGGGTGGCCAGGCGGAGTCCGACGTATGTTGAGAGTTATTAGCTGAAGCATTACCAAAGAGCGCATGAGCGGCTGTTCACACGCAGTCAGGCGGGTTCACAAGAACCTTCATCTCCCTCCAGAAGGCCCAGGAAAAGCCTCTGAAGATGGAGTTGCGCGCTGGTGACGTCCCCATTTCTGCAGACGCATTAGCATTACTTACTGACGGCTCAAACGGCCCCTTCCTGACAGCTTCCGAGGACGGCCGACAGGAAAACAACTCTGGCATTATCATTATTCTTAAACGCGTGATGGGAATAGCGATATGTCTTCTGCGGAGACCAGGGAAGAGCTAATTTATAACTCTGGCCTCGTAAAATATTGGGAACTTTGAGTGACTGCAGAAGGTAAGTGCACCTTTTCACAGGCTTCTAGCTTAAAATAACTTTTTGGAAGACAAGCCTGCATCACACAAGGCTCTCATGAATATATATATATATTTTTTACCACATTCTTTTTCTAAGTAATATTTTTATTTTTAATCCTATAAATATTGCTGAAATGGACTGACATCCTCTCCTGGGTGATCCCTGTGTTTCCTGTTCCATTCATATTTCTTTAAGATTCCTTTACATTTTGAATACAGTTCTATAATTTACCATGTGTTTATTACACGATGTGCATATTCAGATCAGAAGTTATGAATGTGAAATGAACTGCTCCTTAAAGTGCTACGTAATCTGCACATTGGCATTTTACATACCACGTTCTAAAACCTGCCCACTGCACATCAAGCATGGTACCTCATCACACACTGAAATATTCTCAAGGCAGGGTTCGGGAATAAAAAAGAGGATGGAATTTGCATCAGTGATAACAAATTCAGCAGTATAGGCAGGTCAGTATT
Source organism: Brienomyrus brachyistius (assembly GCF_023856365.1). Lineage (NCBI taxonomy): Eukaryota > Metazoa > Chordata > Actinopteri > Osteoglossiformes > Mormyridae > Brienomyrus > Brienomyrus brachyistius. The sequence goes on from NC_064540.1 coordinate 815,963, forward strand.
GTAGAGCTGTAATGTATGTCATTTAAGATAATTTTGCCTGCTAAACACACCATTTTATAGAGAATATATTATGTTATACACAAGGACAGGCTATCATCCCATCCAGAGTATCGCCTTCCTGGGGGCCCGTATTTTTGGGACGACAACAGTAAGCAGTTTCAGAAGATAGATGAATGGATGGATGATTCTGTGTAAGGTGTATATAGTAATATTTATATTTATACCAGATGCTGGCTGATGGGGCAATATGCTATGCAGGTCAAATCAGTCTCTGCAAAGCCACATATTGCAGCTTATTCTGGGCTATCCCCAGGGATTCCCTACCAAGGTGGCAGATATAGTCCATCCAACATATCTTAGTTCTACCCCAGCGATGGAACTTGAGCAGCTCCTGGGTATCTGACCAAGTGGCATCCTGATGAGATGGTGAGAACGGGGATGTTGTCTGACTCATCCAGTGACTTTGGACCTGCTCAGTGTCCAAAGACCTGCACAACTGTTACCATCAAACCAATCTGTTTGTCCTTCACTGTTCTATCTTGCCACCACTTGGGAACAAGATCCCAAGGTACTTGAACTTCTTCACTGCAGGCAGCCTCTTCCCCTCACCTGAAAGCAGCAGTCCAGCCTTTTATAGAACAGTACCAAAGCCTCATCCTTCCTACTGAGCACTGAACTGCTGAGTTGCTTGCTGGAGATCCTGGTTGGATGGGGCCACAGGTACCAAATCATTTGCAAATGACATCACCTCCAGCCTGCAGACCCCATATCCATCCCCCAGAGCTGCACCTTGATATCCTAATTGTGGAAATCATGCACAAGAATGAAGATACAATAAGACACATCCTCCGTATGGTTTAGTGGGCTAAGCCCTTTTACCTATGATCAGACAGTTGCTAGTTGGAGCCTGACCTTGGCACATCTGTGGGTCCTTGAGCAAAGCCCTTAACCCCCAGCTGCCTGGGTGCTGGTATGTGTGGCCAGCCTTTGTGGTCAGTTTGCTGTCACCTACAAAGAGCAAGTTGGGGGAGGCATAAAGAGAATTTCCTCACAGGGATCAATAAAGTATCTATAAAAAAAAATGCTGGAGCCCAAAACTCACTAAATGACTTCAACCCTCTACTAGATATGTGGGCGCACAGGAAGTGAATGGGACAGCAGCAGGTCCTCCTCTTTCCAAGAGGTCCAGTTGGTGAGAAGGTACATCAGGTAGGTTAAGGAGTTCCTCAAAGTGTTCCTTCCACAGCTCAACAATACCCCCAGCATTAGTCAGTACTTCAAAAGCTCTTTCTGAGCACAGCCATGCAAGATCCACCCCCTACTCCCCATTTCCCATGGCTTGCACAGAACAGTTCACTGTTCCAGTCTAAATACAAGAGGCCATTCTCCCCAGTCACACCCTTCCAGGTACCATCATCATACATCATCAATCAAAGTTATCCAGTAGAACCTCAGAGTGCATAGGAGGCTCCCTCTTAAGCTCTGCATTCTCTTTCTGATGTTTGGTCCATGCACACAGAATGAGGGTTTTCTTTTCTGAAACTTGAAGCTGCACACCCACTGGGGATATCTCCAACTGCACAGCCCTCAGCCTGGAACTTGTGAGAATCACTACACTTCCCAGAGGTCTTTCATCATGGGCAACGGCAGAGCAGAACACAGACTCCACCCTGAGAAGTACTTCTCATCAGAGAAGTAAGACTGACTAAAGCTTGCCGATGGCTCTCTGTCGTCCAACTCTGGCTCCTGTCCCACCAAAGATAATGTCCATCACCTGGTCTGATCTATCTGGGTCCTTCCTGCTTATGCTTGCAACCTATGTAACAGTTTATCAGACCACATTTTTTTTTCATGTGGGTGGTTCGTCCTCAAGGTGGCTCCACATAGCGGCGCAGGTTTCATGGACAGGCTGATCCTGAGCTTATTGCTGGTGGACGCTACCCAGAGACCCAGACGCTGCCCATGGCGCCCAGGCATGGCAAGGTAATCTGTTATTGGTAGCATTCAAGGAATTCTTTGTCACTCTGTTATACATGTATCTCTCTTTAAGTCCTGCTAGTATTTTCTTTTGAAGTTTATAAACTTCATTGATATTGTTGCGCAAAAATCCAATCTGATACTCGCACATCGATTTTGTGACCTAAGATTTAATTCTGAACCGTGTTCCTTTTCCTCCTATTAAAGGCACCTTTGTGAGAGCTTTGTAACTGTGTACCTGTGAAGGGCGCTTTACAAAACAGTGTTCGATTGCCTGATATGAGATCTCAGTCAAGAAATATTTCATTGTAACTAACAGGGCTGTGGTGGGCTCTATTCCCCCCCCCCCCCCCCCCCCCCACCCAATTCATCATATTTCAAAAGAATTATTTAGGAAATTGAGAAAATGGAGACATGGAATTTAAGACCTGGGTGGCGAGAACAGTCAGATTTAATGGGAAAATGTTCTGTGATTCCGGAGTGACACCTTAACACAAAGAGAGTCACCGAGTGGATATCAGTCTCACGGCTTAACAAGAGCAGAGATTATTTCTCACAGGTTCAAAAGCCAGAGTTCAATTGGTACGTGAAAATGGGGCTGTCAGGATGCCTTTAATCACCTATTTGCAGACAGAGTAAATGTCAGATGTTCAAATTAATAAAGGGATTAAAAGGGGCTGGTAATTGCGCAGCGCCAAAAATTATTCCTGTTCACAATCTTCTTCCTTTATTTATTTTTACCCACAAAAATGGGAAACAATTCAAATACTTCTGCAAGAGAGACTCGAGCCCTGGGGTGCAGGATTTAGGTATAAACAAATCGTAAATAGGCAAAGAATTTGAAACCGTGACACGTCTTGTGTCAAGTCACGCTTGATCAAGACACGTCCGATTGAAGTTATGTCCGAGGTCCATAGTAAATAATACACTGATCGAAAGATGTCTGACAGCGGACGTATTAGGACATTAGTGGGTGTATTTCTTAGTGTAACAGGTACAGGAGAATGGACAGTGCTGTCAGCTGTGTAATGGCCCTCCGTCCATATCTAACATGTGATGCGGTATGCATACAGTACAGTAATACACATGTGATGTATCTACAATATCGAGATACACCCAGACTGGCTTGTGTCAGGTGGTACCGGTCTCAAATGCAAACGCAAATCGACGTAATGCTATACACTTTTGTTTATTTTTGTTTCTTTATGAAATATCACTGCAGTGTTACATTGAGCCAAGAGAAAAAAAATCATTTTTCGTTCTAGATTAACACAACATTGGATATTAATGCTTAATCTAAGCGTCACTGCTTCAAATCCTTTCTTTGGCAAAATAGTCACACGTCCTTTGGGCCCTTGAGTGAGGCCCCCAACCCCCCCTGAAAGGCTCCTGGGGTGCCAGATAAACGACTAACCCTGTCCTCAGACCCCAGGCATCGCTCGCAACCGTGCATGTGTGCGCATCTCAAAGGAGCACAAGATGGGATATGTGAAAAGAAGCATCCCAATGTAGTTGTGCACATGGTAAGTAAAGAACAATATCATTTTACCTCCCTCTGTGACACCTTATGAGGTAGTGAGGGAATGGCAGGCGGAAAACAGCCAATGTGGGCAGCACGATGCACCGAGTGTGTAAGAGCACCAGATATGAGCCATCAACCTGGGCAGAACAGAAGTGGGTTGTATATTGCAGGATTCAGACACTCTCAGCGGGGTAGACTGAACAACCCAGAATAGTGGTAGGGTTATGAAATCCCCACGCAAGAATGTAAACAGTGACCCGATCTGCTTGCTGCTGTTTTCTTGAATGCAGGAACAAGATGGGAGAACAAACAAAATGTCTCACTCATGTGTAGACAGTCATCCCACCAGGTAGTCCTACCCTAAATCAATATTGTGTTCATGTCAAGTCACAAGGATCAAGATCACTTTGACATGGCTTATCGACTGCATCCTCAAAACGGTGTTGCAATACATTCACCTGTGCCTCAAAAATCACGTCAGATGCAAAGTTTAATAAAGGAAACCTGAGCACAAAAATTATTTAATTTATGTGAATTAGTTGTACTGTATGAAGATTAACTACTGTACATTCGTGGTCCAGGATTCAATACGTAAAATGACTGTTGACCGGAGAGGATTGACCCTTAGCTTAAGCTTGATTCTGTTCCCTCCAGGAACTCAGGTAAATTGGTGTAATAGTTTCTCGGCATGGGTGGGCCGTGCGACGGACCAGCATCCTTTACTGGGAGCCCCATGGATCCTGCGATAAGATCCCTCATCATGGGGATCTTGTACTAGACAAGTGGCTCTGGAAGATGCATGGATTATTATTAAGGTCTGAATTAACCATTAACAGTAAAATACGATTAATCCTAAATGAAATGTGAAGGAGAAATTGCATCGGTCTTCACAGGCTTATCGCGAGATTTTTTTTTGCCTATTTTCTCTTGTATTTTATACTTGGCCTTTGGCCCCTCCTGCTTTGCCATTTCCATCGCTCTCGTGAGCCCAGATATTTATTTATTTATTCCTTAATTTGTGGAAATAACAGAGATAATGGACAAACTGGACAAAAAAAAAGAAAAACCCTCAGTTGTTTCTCCACAATGCAAAATGGTCAAACTAAATTGCAAACAGGGACACAAAGTGAATTAATATGAGTGGCAAAATGAAGCAAAATATAAAAATGACACTGTTGTTTGGTCCAAGGGGAAAAAAAAAGAATGTTCCCCACTGAAATCATTTAAAGTGCTTTCTGGCGAAAGAGAAACTCTAATGAATGCTTCTAGAGTGCTGAACATAAATACAATCACAGTGATGGAGGGGGCCTCCACAGAGCTGAGGGGAGAAAGTCCACGGTAACATGAAGCTGACTGCTTCATTTCTGAATGATTTCATTTCAGGTGGCAGAGGAACAGCCAGGGTCCTGCGCCGTCTCCCGCATCCCTGCTGGTTAAGTTTGGGCACCACGTCCAGCTGTGTCCCCGGTCAATGCCGTCTCTGCTGTGCGGATGGATGGACCTCCAGAATCACTTCGGCTATGGTATCTTCGCTGCCGCCCGCCGGAGATGCACGGCTCGTAAATGAACGTACATTTAGAAGGAGACCTCGTGAGACAGAGGCACCCATTCGCCTGAGTGGCGTTCCAAGGTTTCCTTAGGCGACGTCTTTCATGTCCTGCGTCTTCAGGTAATTTATGGTTTTGAGGCCTGTAGCTCTTCAAAGTCCCATCAATTGCAGCTTTTATTTGGTAGTTTTATTTGATATTTTTTTACTAACTAAAAGTTCCCAGCTCAAAAGACTTGACTTGAGTCAACAAAGAAAGAATTACGTTTATTTTTCTTATCTCTTTTGGTTTTTGGATCCAGAAAGTCACTTATTATTAGTGGCATAATTTTTTTTTTTTTCCTGTCGAGTTTTATGCATTTTTGTTTTTCATTTACAAAGAATAAATGAACGGTGTCCTAGCTGTGACAGTAGGTTTAAAAAAGACTCTCTCCGTCATCCAAACATGTACACTGCCTGCTGTCTCTGATAACCCTTCACGGTGTGAGACCACTGAACATGGCCCCAAAACTCAAACGAAAACAAATCAAATACAAACGAAAGAGCTGAATGTGCCAAGAGTTGGGTGCAAGACGGCTGAACGGGATGAGCTGGGAATCAAACCCAGTAATGGATGCAGCAAAACAATTCAATTAATTGATGCTTATAAGCAGGCGAGGGGCAGCATGGTGGTGCAGTAGTTAGCACGGTTTCCTCACACCTCTTAGACCCGGGTTCGAGTCTCCGCCTGGGTCACATGTGTGTGGAGTTTGCATGTCCTCCCCATGTCAGCGTGGGGTTTCCTCCAGTTTCCCCCCACAGCCCAAAAACATGCTGAGGCTAATTGGACTTGCTAAATTGCCCGTAGGTGTGCATGTGTGAGTGAATGGTGTGTAAGTGTGCCCTACGATGGGCTGGCCCCCCATCCTGGGTTGTTCCCTGCCTCGTGCCCATTGCTTCCAGGATAGGCTCCGGACCCCCCGCGACCCAGTAGGATAAGCGGTTTGGAAAATGGATGGATGGATATAAGCAGGGGTGCACATAACTGGCACGCAGTACGCATTCACCTTTAAGAATGATACGTGCGACAATCGATTGTTCGTAAAAGCGCAAATGCCTACTTATATTATGTGCATTTTGGACTCCATGACAGCATGTCCAATTGGGCACCCACTCCAGACCAGACCAATTACATTTCAAATTTTTAGGGCCCCTGACTCTCAGGGGTCTTTGGAATTAACCTTACACCTCCCCCCCCCCCCAACTCCCCAAGTGTCCCTGGGGAGGGGAATGGTGTTAGCGACGCTGTAAGGTAACCATGGTGAAACTGAAGTGACCACAAAAGAGCAGCGTTTCGAAATGAGCAAAGATTGTTAGATCGAATAGTCAAACGTTTCATGTTTTGATCACAAACAAATTACACAGACAACACAGACAAAACATGCTGCCGCACCATTAAAAAGTCTTTATTATCGTCTGTATATTAAGTAGGCCTATAGAAATTAAAATCTATTAACAATCTTTGCTCATGCTATTCTCCCACTAGGGTATGAAAACTAAGCACAGCTAACTGTTAACGGGATCAAAGACACTGTAGTACGTTATGACTTCAAAGCAAAGCAAAGATATATTATTATTAGTAACTTTTTAATTATTTCATTATGTGAAATACTATGCATTGTATTATTTATAGTGATAAAATAGTATTAACTAAATAGATGGAAAGATATATGGATGGATGGATGGATGGTTGGACTATCAATAGATGAAAGTCCTACAAATTATATATGTGAGATATGGGACAAATCTGCTTCTTGCCAGATGCAGCAGAGTCCTTTGATGGATGTCAGACTCAGGCTGTGGTGCAATTGTCCGTAAGTTAAATTAGATTATTAAATGGAAAGAGTGATAGTGTCTGTCGTTCATCAGAGCTGTTCCTTCAATGGGCTTTGATCTCATCTCTCATGGAATGGCTTCTTGTCCTTGGCATCCAGACGTCACAGAGACGCTGAAGCTCATCAGCTATCCGAAACCTCTGCCGGTGGATCAATTGTAGGCCTTTGTCATTACTGAAACGTAGAAATTAAACTAGTCTGGCAGCCTATGACCTTTTTAACTGCAGATTGTAAATCGATGCATTACCTTTGCTGATAATCTTGCTAATGTATTTCTAATGTGTTTCTGCAATAAGAAGTGAACAATATTGAATAATTAATATTAGTCACATTTCATTAAAATTTTATATATGAAGTTCGTGTTTTTCTGAGTGTACTTATGCTGAAATGCAGGCACTTACGTTTATTCCAAATTTTTAATCATTCAGCAGACGGGGGTGCTTGAAATGTGAATTTAAAATTTTATTTTTAGTTGTTTTTTTTTCCACTCTGTCGAAACTCAAGAAAAGCAGGTGCATTAAATTAACAAAAGAATCTGTACGTTTAATGTAGATTAAAGTCAATAAATTTAACCCCATTGGCGGGAAAAGAGAAATTATTTAATTTCGCAGCGAATTCAAAGGCAGTGTGGCTTGATGAGGAAGCTGCAGGGTGAAGAAAATTAGCCGTAAAAATCGTAAATTACGACTTGTCTAATCTTTGGTACCGCTTCGGTTTAGGGGTGTAACGTCGGGATGCTGCATTGTGTAATTAATCAATAAGTCGTGAAAGAAAATGGGAAGTGAGACTAACCTCCTGCACCTGCGGAAATATACCCCTGCCGCTCCAACATAAACATAACTTCTGCCGAGGCTGTGGATTATTAATGTGAACCCATCCATTTTTGCTGCCCCTTCCAGGTAATTTATGCAGCTGTCTTCCATTCCTTGCCCCTTCTTATATATTTTCCGCGCCCCTTTCGTGATCGTTAAGACTCTAATCACTTCAGTCATGACACCACGTCCAAATCGCCTTGGATTATGCATGCAGACACAAAGGTCAGTGCGCCTCTTATTAGCTTTTGCAAAGCTTACATAAATTAGGTCGATGTTCCCTTTGTCTGTCTTTGCTGCTTAATGGTCCGTTCTCCTGTAATTGCGTCACTTGTTTGCTGTATACATGTACTTATAGTTTGCGGCGTGAAAGATTAAGTTGTTATCAATAGCTAGTTGGACACAATAATCTGCTGTATTCTATATTTGTCTCTCAATCTGAAGAAACAACGGACCTTGGGAGGGATTGCTCATCTCAGTTTTCAGAGCGCTAAATTACATGCTTTTGGCCAGTCCTGGGGGGAGGGACGCTGTCCCCCGCCCCATCAACAGCTATACACGTGAAACACTTTGTGACTGATGACTATTAACTGGCCAGGCATAAGACATAAATTAGGTGATAATGAGACGCTAATTAGCAATTAATTAATTGTTAGACAACCTTCCTACACATCCCCTTTATGCATAAAACGACTCATGAATACCCACTGGAAAGATTTAATAGCAGCAAATTTGTTGCCTATTTCCATTGCTTATTGCTAATCACTATAATTAAGAGTGTGTTAAGGGTCAGCAATTTAACAGATTTTTTAATTGTGTTCTTTAGAATTTTTTAAAATACCATTTATTGCTTGGTGTGCCCTGCGTTAGATTGACATCCTCTCCAGGGTGCGCCCGGCCTCGTGTCCCATAATGCACCGGCATCCTCTCCAGGGTGCGCCCCTGCCTCGTGCCCCATAATGCACCGGCATCCTCTCCAGGGTGCGCCCCTGCCTCGTGTCCCATAATGCACCGGCATCCTCTCCAGGGTGCGCCCCTGCCTCGTGCCCCATAATGCACCGGCATCCTCTCCAGGGCGCGCCCCTGCCTCGTGCCCCATAATGCACCGGCATCCTCTCCAGGGCGCGCCCCTCCCTCGTGCCCCATAATGCACCGGCATCCTCTCCAGGGTGTGCCCCTCCCTCGTGCCCCATAATGCACCGGCATCCTCTCCAGGGTGTGCCCCTGCCTTGTGCCCTATGCTGCCTGAGTTGGCCTGCAGGCCTCATAACCCTGATCCAGATAAATCTTTACTGGATGGAAGACAAATGCATGGACGGACCTATTTCTTTATATATATATATATATATATATATATTTTTTTTTTTTTTTTTTAAATAGCAAATTATGAACAAAGAGTTATTTTGTTGAAAATATACACATTTATACACATTTACTGTATGTGAAGTTGTATGGTAAATGAATACAAATATAGTCAATATAGTCATTTTTATTTATGTATATATACAATGAGAAAATAAAGAGGGCTTCTATTTTGAATGATGGGAATTCACACACACACTCGCACACACACACACATATATATCAGTTATTTAGCGCCCATGCAGCTCTGCATCAGAATCTCTGAATTGACCTGTGACAATGCTTTTCATTTGACGAGGGTACTGAGAAAAGCCAATGTCCAGCATTTTAAATGAGCCTAAAGTGGCCATTAAAGACAAAATCCCCCTTCGCTCACAAATGGGTGCCGTAGCACGAGGGAGAAAGGTCTCCGAATGAGAATTCAGTGCAGTCATTAAAGCTTGCGGGTGTCCGCTCCGTGACTTAAGAACGTTCAACATGGGGCCACCGTCTTCTGAGGTGTGCAGCTGCAAGTTATGGAAATGAATGTGAATAAATTTTAAAGTGTTTAAGCCCAGTATGGTGAACCACACAGTCCTGTTAGGCGATTAAACGTGATTCTGTGCTTTAGCATTATGTTCAACCCTGGCAGGTGAAACAAAAATGAGGCCAAACTGATGAATGAATGAAGAATTACACTGTTTCTAAGTTCAGCTTCTGGTTTTTCATACAGGGACTGAATATCGTATATCAGCTAATTATTGTATTTTTCTCAGCAGAGGGCACTGCTGGAAACTTGTCTCCCATAGGGCAGGGGGTGAGCTGAGGGTGAACGTAAAATCTGGAGGCATCTTCTACGCTGAAATCAGCTCCACAATTTAAACAATTTTGTCTCATATGTGGAGATGCTTGATTGGAGGTGAAGGATGAGATGGTTGTCTTGCTAAACATTAGGAATTAATCCTTAATCATTAGCACTACCTTGCCACACTAGCTGAACCCCCCAAAATGATCCTTCCGGGGAGCATATGTTGTCCTGTCCTTTTTGCTCTCTCTTCTTTTCCAGGTGAAACCCCAGTGCTCTGGGTGCAGATCTGGATTCTCTGCTGTAGGACCAAGTCCTCTTGACAGAACAGGGAGATTTCATAATGATACTGTATGTGGAATTACAGCATGCAACTGCTATAACACCGGTGCCTCACACTTACAAAACTGCCGGTTAAAAATCACTCCAACCTGTACGTATGGAGCTTGCATGTTCTGTGCATGTGTCATGCAGGTTTCCACCAGGTAACACTTAATAGATGGAGTGATGAAATATCAATGGCGCAATTTGATTTGCTGTTTGGTAATTGTGGATGAATGAGAGATACTTCTGACAAGAATTAATTTCATATTAATTCTAAAAGGCCAGAGGTGTGAGATGTGAAATCTAAAAGAAGCCCTGAAGCAAAAGGGAGAATAGCTTTAATTAATGTACTTAATTAAAAGTTACTCTTTTACGATTGCATTGGCTTGCAGTGTTGCCTCACACGTCTACGGTTTAGGGTTCAAATCCCCTACTCTGTGTGAGGAGTTTTCCTGTTTTTTCCAAGTACTCCAGTGTCCTACGTCACTCCAAAGACATTTGCTTAGATGAAGTGGTGTCTCTAAATGGCCTGTAGTGTGTGCTGACCTGATCCCAGGGGTCGTCCTGCCTTGCTGACTGACATATGTTTGAAAGTTAGAACAACTGATAGACTTTCCTGAAATTCTCTCGCATCGTCAGTAACTATCAACAACTAAAAACAAGTTAGCAAGCATGATAACATAGGCTGGCTGTTTTTATGGTCTCGAACTCTAGGCATGGAGATGCTTCCCTGGAAGACTCTGACTCCGCATTACCACCAACGACCAGAGGGGGCACTCTCAGCACCCCTACGTCAAGCACCATTGGGCTGCAGGGCTGTGATCCTGTAAGGTATAAGCCATCTGGCTCTATATCACTCTGAGAAATCTTTTGTGAAATAATCATACAGATATACAGTACACATCACAAGTATAAAGGAGAATCTTTATTGTGTTTTGTCTCTCTGTTATTATACCTTTGTCTTGACACAAGTACATATTGCGTTTGTTTTACAGCTGCAGGTAACGTTAGTAGCTATGAGAAAGAACAGGAAGTTAGGACAGTCCATTAAAAGTTGAGAAATCCATTTCCCTACCTTTTTACGATAACAGGTATCTAGTCGGTCCAGGTATCTTAAAACCTTGGTATCAGCAGTGCAGCAGCAATGAATTCTGGGTGCTCTATAATAGTGGTAAAACTCTCCCCCATCCCAGATCCGATGGCAGTAGAAGGAGGATTGCATGGCTTTGCAGAGATCCTATCCAGTCCTAGTTTAAATGTGGTACAATGTCTGAGTCACCCCCCCCCCCCCCAGCCCCCCAGTATGAGCTCTGGTGTCACACTAGACTCATTATCAGTAGACAATAGCATGTACCTGATCTATGTCTTCTCTTTTGCTGTGTTCATCTGATATATTTTCAGACATTTTTTCTGTGATTTACAATTTTTTCCCCCATGCTTGTGAGTTCCCACCTACAGTCCAAAAGCACATCAACACAGGTGAATCAGTGTCTGTAAATCACACAAGCTAACTGTCCCCTGCCTCCTCCAGGGTGTCCCCTGCCTTGTACAACATTTTTCCTGGATCACAGTGACCTTGGACTGGAGCAAAAGAGATGAAAAATGGGTGGATGCACTTAAGTTGAAGTGTATTTGTAAACTGTAATAAATGTGTAATAATTATTCTTTTAAAATAGTAGCCCCATAAAAATGCTTCCTGAGTACAGCCGCTTAAGTGCAATTCTTCATTTTCCTCACTGATGGCCCTTTGGTTTTAAGCATTACAGAAATCAAATCCCATGGTTGGATGGTATTTACCGTAACTCATTGCCTGTTCAACGCAATGGGAACCAGTGGGGATTCAGTTAAACCAGTCGAGTATCAGGAGCACGCGACAAGCATGTTTGCGTACGAGACCCAAAACAGGCCACCTGGCTCTTCCATCTAGCCATGCGATTGGCTCAGCTGCGCAGCCCATCTCGGCGACCACAGGCCCAGTAATTAAATCGTCACCTTTCAACACCACTGAATGCCATAACGTGCCCACCCACTGCAAAACATAAGATGTGGCTTCATGGGAATCTAAGGCAGAAATATTAACTTACTTCGATGAGTAGGCTCGCTTGAAGATTGTGTAGTGTTCAGGCTGTCCGCTGAGGTCCCCATCAAGCACAGTGACACGTGTATATTTACCCTGTAGCCGCTACATGCCACTGGGGTCCAAATTAAAGACCAGAGAGACCGTAAGTGCCACTTAATTACTCTGGTAGTTTCATCATGAGTATTCATTACTGGACCATTACTTGGTGTATTTAATAACGGCACATAAAACCTCATGCATTCCGTACTGGAAGTTCTCAACCTGTTGAGTGGGTTTCCTTTGGTTTTCTTCTGCTTTCTTTCCCAGACCAATGATGTGAATTCTCTGAATTCCCATAATGTGTGACTGTGTGTACGCATGTGTCGCGCGACTTGTATTCAGCGCTTCCTCAGATACATTCCAGCCTCATTGCGATCCTATACTGGTTAAGTGGTAGGATAATGTGTTGATTATTAGCCCATAGCAGTTTGTAAGGCTACGGCATTAGTTTATAAGCAGGAATTGACAGCTCGTGGAGTTTTAATTGCACAAAAATGTTATGAGGGCATAAGGGAAAATGATTGGGTCAGAGAGATTCAGTAACCAATCAAATTGTAGAGGAGGTAGGTCCAAGCAACTAGAAGAGGTGGGACCAAGACATATGATTGGTTGGCCCCACCTCCTTTAGTTGCTTGTACCCTCCTACTCTACAATCTGAAATCAGTAAACTTTGATTATGTCAAAATTTATCAAAATATTTGCAGGATAATGGGGTTATGCTGTGGCCTGATATTTCCTCTCCTCAGCATATAATTCACTGTCGTTCCCACTTAGTGCCGAACCAGCATAAAAATAACTCACAAACTCTTGGACTGGTTCCACCAATCATATTACGCGTGAGCTGGCCTGCCAGTTTCTTTGGCCGTTATCGAAACAGAAGGCTTTAACTTTGCCCGCCCCCTCAAAAACATGTCAGTCCCAAGCCACCAGTTAGATTGTGTAGAAACCATAGAAATTGAGGCTATTACACTACTTTGGTAATGTGGTTAATGAACATTTCCATCAAAAGATTACTCATCAGCGTCAGGCACAGAACAAAGCTTCCGTTATGCAATTTATTTCATTGTGTAAGTTCTGTTCATTCTGGCAAAGCAAACAGCAAATGTTTAGTTGCCAAACGACTGCTGCAAGTGATTGTGTGCAGTAATCACATGAAGGCACAACTCGTAAACAACAGTAATATTACACTCTAATGCAGCATCATAAGTAATCTTATTTGGCAGTGGTAACAAGGCCATCAGAGCCGTCAGTCTCAGCCAGATTCAGAATCCTGTTCCTCAACTCGATCTCCCTGTCATGTCCGCCTCACCAGCTCTGTGGACCAAGACATAACCTTGATACACTCATTAACTCGCGTCAGCGCTTCTTGGACGGAGGATTCTCTCGTCTCCTGATGTTGCAGCTGGAGTGGCAATCAGCTGTGATACCGGTTGATTTGATTAGATAAACAAATGGTGCGGCACCGGTGTGAGCAGGGAAGCAGGAGAAACTGGAGAACTAGGCCAGGATTATTCTCTCTTCACTTGTTTTCTGATTCCAAGAGAGGTGGCACATTAATTATCTTTTCTTCTAAAATTCTCATCAGTCGGAAACTCGATCTTCTCCGCTGGGCCTCTGTGAAAGACCGCCGCCCACTCCAGTTGCTGCCCCCGCGGGATCTGTGAATCAGAGTGAAAGAGGTTGAAGATGTAATTACAGGCCCGTCCCTGTCGGGGATTTTATGGACAACAGTCTAGGTTTCGGATTAAATTGGACCGCAAAATATGTGCTTGGCAATCAGATCTCTTGGCCATAAACCGGGTGGTAAGTGGGATAAAGTGGGCTGTATACTTTTATTGTTGTTAATGTGGGATTTGAAAGAAACTGTAAGCCTCATAAAACAGCGAGGTCATCGCGGCCAGCTGCCATATCTCACCCAATGTAAATGCCTTTGCCGTCACATTTCTTGAAGTCCATTATGTTTAAACCCAGGGGTCATAAAATTTGTGTTAACTTATTCATATTCTGTCCCGGTGACAGTTGTTTTTTTTTTTCTTTTTTCAGAATTATGGCTCTACAGCCTTGCGTTACTGATACTTTGCACAGCATAAAATTTTTATGTCTCATGTATTAAAAAAAAGAATTACATATCGCATTAAACGTGGATGGGTTTTAGAAGATACAATGTGAGTTTTGAGAAAATCAAGGAAAAATAAATCAGGTTAAGTACTAGTATCCCAGTTTTACCTGAGGTTTAATGAAACCCAGACATCTCAGAGTTAATATGTACTGAGAAACCAACTTCGACTTATTGGTCCCAGAGCATTTACCTTGTCTGATTCATGCCATTATTTATCGTTTTGCCTCGTTTTGTTTGGTCTTTGTCTTTCAGTGTTTATGTCCAGATTTTGGCGTCCTCTAGGCTAAATTGCATCTCATTACTTTCTCCAGCAAGCCTTGTTCTGGAACCTTGTTCTGGAGTCAATGGTTACCTGTTTCTGTGGCATCCTGCCCGGCATACTGAACATTAGACAGACAGTGCATCAGAAAGGGTGTCTTGTCTGATTTTATGGCAGTAAAACCAGTGTTTGCGTACTCAGAGTCTATTTTCTGACAAGTGTTGGTGAAGAGAGAGCTGAGGATTCCAAGTCCACCTTCTTATCAATACTACAAGTGATGGAAGTCAGAGGTCAGAATGATTTTTGTTCTTTGGCTTATGCCAGTGATGAGAGGAACGAGGCTGAGAAATCCACAGGGGGTCAGATTACCGAGATCCGTCAGTCACAAGCCAATGAGAAGCAATAAAGCCAACAGCACCAATGAGGTTAAAAGGTGGGTAACTGACAGTGGATAACAGCTTTAACCACCATGGATTTCCAAGCCACATGTCTCTCATCAGTGGTGCAGAATCTTTCTGGGGCGCCCCTAGCATCTTTTTCTTCATGTTAGGTACACACAGGGTAACTTACATGGGGGAAAAAATCCTCAGACCTTGTACTTCCCACCACATTCAGTATGAAATCAGGGAGTTGAGAGACTTGAAAGAACCTCAGAAGAGCAGGAGACTGTGTGGGAGCCCATTTACCAATTAAACTCATTAATATTCCGCACTGCCTTCTTCTTACCAATCGTCATCAACCCTGCGGCACAATCACTTCGCAGCATCGGAGCATCTCAGTGCTCTTTTTACATTTCCTGGGAGTAAATAAGTCATCTTCTTTTTGTCTGAGGACAATAATGACGTCTTTGTGAAGCCCGTAATCATCACCGCATGATGGGCATACTGTAACTTTCAGAGCAGGCGATAAAACACCGGGCGTGTTATGTGGAGTTGTTTTCACTTTAATAAGATAATAATGTACTGAAGGAATTCAAATGGATACAGGCCTTTTTATGCCCCCACCATACAGTACACACCTGCCTGCATACTTCAAACAACTTGTGATCAATATACAGCAGGTAAACAAGTTAGATACCCATCCATCCATCCATTTTCCAAACTGCTTATCTTACTGGGTCGCGGGGGGTCCGGAGCCTATCCCGGAGCAATGGGCACGAGGCAGGGAACAACCCAGGACAGGGGGCCAGCCCATCGCAGGGCACACTCACACACCATTCACTCTCACATGCACACCTACGGGCAATTGAGCAACTCCAATTAGCCTCAGCATGTTTTTGGACTGTGGAGGGAAACTGGAGTACCTGGAGGAAACCCCACGACGACATGGGGAGAACATGCAAACTCCACACACATGCGACACAGGCGGAGACTCGAACCCGGGTCCCAGAGGTGTGAGGTAACAGTGCTAACCACTGCACCACCATGCCGCCCCACAAGTTAGATATATGTTATGTTATTTATTTATTTATTTTTACATTACTCTAGGGTATGGAATTTGGAATCGTGACTTAAGATTATATATATTGTTTATATATATTTTTGACTATTTATCATGCAGTATATTTTACTGAAGTCTGAAGTGATTTGACTTGTAAAAGTTTCTGAAAGTCCTCTAGAGCAGGACCTCTCCTGGCTCTTGGCCTGCAACCTTCAGGTGATCAGACCCTGTTGTTTACCACTACATGTCTTGCTGGCTTAATTGTTGCTAAGCCCATTGAAAACTGAGGGATCAGAATGGAAGGTAGTGAGTAAAGCAGCCGGTTATTCAGACTTAAGTAAGACTATTTGCCTTTGTTGCGGTTTCGTGAACAAAAGCATCAATGTGCTCACCCCAGGGGTCTCAGACCCCCAAAAAGCGTGATGTGAAGTTTGAAAGATACCTGAGTCTGAGTCGACATACCACAGAAAGATCAACCCCTGGGCTAGTGGAGATCAGACGTCGTGTGCAAACCCTGCTTTGTTCTGTTTTCGTGATGTTTGTTTATGGGACGGAACTAGAATTTCCACCAATGAAGGTGTAATTTGTTTTTGTGACTTTCATTCAGCAGCTTTGATTGGAACAAATTTGGTGCCAGAACACTAAACATCTGGTTGAGCTCTGTGTACATTGAACTGGAGGAGGAGGACAGTCACATAATGAAGTGTCCGGGCACTGTAGAACCACAACCATGTGCATAACATAATGAAGTGTCCGGGCACTGTAGAACCACAACCATGTGATTAACATAATGAAGTGTCCGGGCACTGTAGAACCACAACCATGTGATTAACATAATGAAGTGTCCGGGCACTGTAGAACCACAACCATGTGATTAACATAATGAAGTGTCCAGGCACTGTAGAACCACACCCATGTGATTAACATAATGAAGTGTCTAGGCACTGTAGAGCCACAACCATATGATTAACATAATGAAGTGTCCAGGCACTGTAGAACCACAGCCATGTGATTAACATAATGAAGTGTCCGGGCACTGTAGGACGACAGCCATATGATTAACATAATGAAGTGTCCAGGCACTGTAGAACCACAGCCATGTGATTAACATAATGAAGTGTCCAGGCACTGTAGAACCACAACCATGTGATTAACATAATGAAGTGTCCAGGCACTGTAGAACCACAACCATGTGATTAACATAATGAAGTGTCCGGGCACTGTAGAACCACAGCCATGTGATTAACATAATGAAGTGTCCGGGCACTGTAGGACCACAGCCATGTGATTAACATAATGGAATGTCCGGACTCTGTAGAACCACAGTCATGTGATTAACTTGAATGAACTACATTCAGACTTTTACTGGAGAAGCCACCAATTGAGAGGGAACGTCAGTCAGCATTGTGAAGAACATGGGAATTTAAATTTGGATTCATTTAAATTTTCCAGGCAAAGCTGCTATCAGAGAGATACTACAGTATTTATGGATACTAAATGTTCATCTTCCAACCACTTATCTTAGGCAGGGTCATGGGGACCGGGAGCTATTCCTGGAAGCACAAACCACAAACCCCCTCGATGGAATGAGGGACCAGATCGGATTCAAACCTTCTACGATGGCATAGTTAGCACTGCTAACCACTGAGCCACCTAGCTACCTTTAAAACCTAAAAGTTAGTTTTTGAAACAATGACTTTGCTTTCAAAGCATAGCGCTGTAAATAAGAGCATCCATCCATCCACCCATCCATCCATCCATTTTCCAAACCGCTTATCCTTCTGGGTCGCGAGCCTATTAATTAAGAGCAGTATTTTCCCAAATAAACTACTAGTCAGTCTTATCATTCAACATCGAGATTAATGCTCCATTGAGTTGAGCCCACCCAGATGCCAGGAACATCTGGAAGGATGACCTTTGGTTTAAACAAACCCGCTGGTGGACTGTGAGATCAGAAGAAAAACGGGCAATTAAAGTAAAGACGTGTATCAGCCTCATATTCGCAATCAAGTCACATCCCCGGTTTACAAATCAATCAAGTTAGATAATGACACTTGTCTATTCCTCCCCTTCAACCACTGCTACAGTACGGAGCCCACGGAAGATTACAGCTGTCAGTCCAACCATGCATGACTACGGCAACAGATTACATTTATTGTATTTAAAATAGCCCATTTAAAACAACACTCTCAGAATACATGTCACACTGTGGTTGTGAGAGTAAAACCATTGGACAGCTCTCATAATGTTAAATATTTTGGTCCCTTTATTAGTGTTACGACATTTCAAACAACAAAGCAACCATGGCATTTCAATCACCAAATCTAAATATCACATTGCTAGTATAAGACAAATAAAAATGTACAAATATGGGGATGAAAAATTTGCGGAAAAAAAAGCAAATGTAAACAAATCCTATTTTCCTTGCCAAGAATTTCTTCTTTCATGGAATAGCAGAGGCTGAGATTCGATTTTATTTCAGTGTAGGTGATTAAAAAGCTTCTTAGACAAACCCAACGTCACCTCTGCGTCTGAGGAAGTCTGTGTGCGTTTAGGCTTTGGACACAGATCCTATTGGCTTCTCCGAATGCCTTGGAAGTGTCATCCAGTGAGATGTAGCAATTCGCTCGGGCCCAGTAATGTCAGTGCGGCACTATCAAGTAACGTGAACGGAAAGGAGGACATCACAAACGTGCACCGATACTGAGGTAAAGAAGAGGCTTCTGGAAAATAAAGTGCAAATTACAAAACACGGGAACCACAAAGAAAACACTGGAACAGTGTGGGAGAAAAGGGGCAATGCGGGGGGGGGGGGGGGGGGGGGGTCGCACCTCATCAGTGAGACACACACCGTGCCGTCGCTCCTCGCACCGGGAAAAAAAAACCACACCCGCACTGGGTACCTACAGGTCTGATTGTCTGTCTAGTGCAGGAAGCTGTGGGGGCAGCAGGCGTCAGAAAAATAAAATGAACAAATAAACCAGCCAATAGCCAACGCCGAACACTCAAACGTTTATAAACTTCTTCTTCCTGTACAGTGTGCGTACATGTGTGTGTGTTCCAACCCCTGGCGTCTGAACCATTGAGACCGAAGATGTACTAAAGTGATATCTGTGGCCATGGGGTGCTGACTCAGCTGGGATTACCTGCCGTCAGGCTCCAGGAGATGCAGAAACACACGGAAGGTGTGCTTTTATCGTTGTTGTTTTTTTAGCTGATGTTGCCACTGAATCAGCATGTTGTGACGTTGTGTTTCTTTTCTTTTCTTTTTACACTGGTGGGGGGGGGGGGGGGGAGGGGACATAACATTCAAGGCAAATATCGAAAAAGAAAGTTACTGTACAATATCACATTACAGCCCAGGATGCACGAGTCGACTCTGGACACTGAAAGCAACGTATTAACACAATGTCTTTCTTTGTGTTTACAGTGACCGAGGGGCGGGGGGAGGGATGGGGGACCGGCGCACAAAAATAGCCCCAGTCAGCAGAACGGTTCCTCGCGTGTGGATGTCCTCGGCTCTCTGCCGCAAACACGATGGCCGTGTCTCTGCCATAGTCTGCAAGGGGCTGGGAGTGGGGTGATGGCACATCTGTTCCCTCCACTGGACCCCTCAGAAGGAGCTCAGGCTCTCCAGGGCAACTTCATAGCAGAACTTGTACTGCTCCTGAAAATGAACCAACATCCCATTTGTACACCACTTCTGGCTTACGTTTTTCACGGCTAATATTGTTTTTTCCTCCTGAGGAGTGGAAACTGACTCAGGTACACAGCTTGCACTGATATACTCTGCAATATTGCACGGTAACACATTTCATCCACATGGTGTCAAGGAGAAAACACGACCTGAACTGAACATCTGCAGATGGTGCTAATGAAGCCTTATGACCTAAAGACCGCGGATGCGTCATCTTCTGTGCTGCATGAGCTATTCCTTGGCAGCATCGTTCAGTAACACCACTAGATGGCGGGGCTAGCCAGAATGGATTGACAGTACACTTCATTCATGCGGGCAGTTTGTTGCTGGCAGGTTTGACCAATCATTTTATTACGCGCAGCTAAAATCATTCACGAGCAAGAATGAAGCAACTTAATCGACACGCAAAAGAACTGAGGCCTGAACTGTGGTTTTATTACACTACGGCCCGGCAGAGTCATGAACACGGATTGTAAAATCTCAGTGACATCCACTCACTCCCTGCGTCTTCTCTATATATTCTTTGTGCATTCAGCAAGTTATTCAATTTTGACAATAAAAGCAAACAACACATGCAACAACATTAATCATTTCAACTATGCATGCACCCAATTTGTAGTTGTAAACTATTCGGGCAGCTAGGGGCTCTAGGCTGGGGATATCCTGAACAGGATGCATGACACATGTATGCAAACCAGCACACA
Source organism: Brienomyrus brachyistius (assembly GCF_023856365.1). Taxonomy (NCBI): domain Eukaryota; kingdom Metazoa; phylum Chordata; class Actinopteri; order Osteoglossiformes; family Mormyridae; genus Brienomyrus; species Brienomyrus brachyistius. Next base: position 836,502 of record NC_064540.1, read on the forward strand.
ATCACATACTACAGGCAAGTTAGAGAAGTTAATTCTTTAACATATTGTTTCCTAAGTCACAATGCATATTAATTAACCTAAATAGCTAATGCCTAAATACTAACGCTGACTAGTAAGTACTAAAAATATAATAAATACTTAATAGCACAACGCAAACAATTACGTTAATTAATAACAACATTGCCTACTGTATCACTAGCCTGGGTGGCCATGACATTTTTATGCCCCATGCCAACCACCATAGAAATTATCTGCACAATGGTTGTTCTCTTGTATGGCTTTCAGGGCCATTAGATAAATATCCATTGAAGGCAAAGCTGGGAAAATGTGCTATTTCATCTTGTTATATGAAAGTCTGCTTTTTGCTTATCCTGTTTACCCGGGTTTTTGGGGGGTCCTCAAGAAGAAGGAGATCTCCACCTACCATGGTCTCCACCATGTTGGACTTGTTGTTCCTCAGCGTCTTGACCGTGTGGAACACATCCACGATGTTCTGCTGCTGGATCATCTCGCTGATGCTGCAGATGGCGCAGAAGGTGCCGCTGCGGCCGCCACCGGTGCTGCGACGACACGAGCAAAGTGTGACCCGATGCAACACTGCAGCATCGCTGCATCGAGTCATGTGGTGACTGTGTTATGTGTCGCTCAGACTTAGCTTAGATATCATAGACATTATCATACATTTAAATACACATAAACGTAATCAAAACTTTCTTCTTTGTCAAGAATTTCTTCTTGACCAGCCGGGGAAACATTATCAGATCTAGAGATTTGTCATGTCATAGCAAAAATTACTGTAAAATTGCTGAATGATGTTAGGTTGTATTAGTTTGAGCCTCAAAAGCTGAAGCTACTGTTTTAAGTGCAATGAATGCAGGTAACGGTACAGGGGAGTTATTCTGGAATCGGGTCCAACTAAAGTATTAAACCAGCCAGGAGAACAGGACTGAAAATCGATGTAATTCAGCCTGACACTGCAGACAGCTGACAACGAGCCCGTAATGATCCCGTGTGCCACCGAGCAGAAACCTGGCACTGAGAAGAAGGTATGTGGGTCTCACATGTTTTCATCCAGAAAGTTACAGAACTCCCAAAGGAACATTTATTAGAATAATTTTTATCTGAGTCGCAAGATGTGCTCCAGTCAGTGAACTGAACCTCACAAGGATATGATCAGGCTGGGTATGGAGCAGTTTACAGTCCTTCTTTTGTTTTAGGGGTAAAGGCATCTAGATGGGATCAAGATAACCAAACTCAAAGACTGAAAACAGGCAATTTTGACAGAAGTACAATAAAACAAACCAAACGAAATGTTACTTGTGTTTCACAACTTGTAACTAGGTCAGAGTCTGGTTATTGGGGATAAGCGACAGCAACACGACAATTTATACCACAGAGGACAACAAAGGACAGGTGAAGGTGAAGCTAATTTAATTACACAGACCCCTTACACAGACCCATCCTGCAGAGACCTTCCGCCAAGCTGTTTTCACCCAATCATGATTCACTGGAGCAATAAATGGCAGCAATAAACCAAGAGATCAGTGATTCACACGAGAAATAGTAAAGATGCAGGACTGAATTCTAATAAACAGCAAATTGAAACCGTATGAAACAGCAAAAAAACCCTGAGATCTTCTAATTGCCTCATGATGTCCTGAGATGTTTGAAGTCGATCGGAGACTCCCATGATCCCGCAAAGATCTATTGTTCTCTTTTCAAGATGATTGCGAGATCAAAATCTGAAAGACCAAGCAGTGGCTGACGTAATTGCTGTACTACAGACATCTTGTTTTCCATTTGGGAGAAACAGAAGGGGGAAACATTTCAATTGTTTCATAGTTCCTGTCGTGTAGCAAGTAACAGCGATTGACTGAGGAATGTGAAGTTATTTTCAGAGTTTTACGCATAAATTTTCCTGCACGGAAAAATTTTAACTGTTGACTTACGGGGGCTTCGGAGACTGAAACAACAGTGATATGAGATGAATAGAAAGGAAGTGGGTTCCCTTTGATGTGCGGTGGCCTGTACCGCAGCGGCTGGATATGACAAGCTCCCGTGCTTTCATTAAATCCTCATCAATACCCTGCTAAGACTTCATTTTTAATCCCTGGGCTCTGTCTGCTATGGAAATATGTTCACGGTAGTAACATATAAGCCTAAAAGGCTGCAATTAAACATCAAGGCAGTCATTCCAGCTGTTCTATTTCAGATGAGAGGGCAGGTCAAACGTTCTGATTCAGTGCTTGATGCGCGTGGACCTATCGAGAAACTTCACTCAGGGAACTGGCTTCTGGTTCAGCCCCCAACTCCAGTCCAAAGACACCATAAAGGAAGAAGGGGGGCAGTGCCAGTCAACCCATTCAGCGATACAGGCATTCCCTGAGGCATTATCTGCTGATGGGTGGCACGACGTGACTATCTGGCAGAAAATAAACACAACAGCGGAATTTGGAACCAACTGCGTCCTAATTGGAACTGCACCACCAGACCACTGCTGATGGGGGGGTGAGGGGCACTCCTGTTTACTTATTTACTCTTTACTTACTTAGTCTGCTCCCGGGTCGCACTGTTTCTCGAAATCAGATTAGGTGGCCATTTCTGCTTTGTTTATTCCGACTAGATGTGCCCCAGGGAGCCTGTGCCACGGTCAAAGGCGTCCCAACAGCACACACACCAGGGCATATGGCAAGTGCTTTTAAGATGGTTTTTACCCCAGGATAGTAGTACTTACATGGAGGCTTGTTTGACATATTTTGATAAACCTCGTTTTTAATTCTTGCTCAGTGCCGTAATTTAGCTTATGGCCTTGTTGTGGGGGGGTCTCCAAATCCACAGTGACATGTTTGGCTAATACAGAGTGATGCAGAGTGCTACCCCATCCATGTAATAGTTTAAATGAAACTATTTAAGTCTGGGCTGAAATGAAATATTAATCAAGGGTACGCTGAGAGAATGGCAGCTGTCTCTGTGTGTGAAAGCAGGCGAAGGGATCGTTAAATTGACATTTCGTGCACTGCTCCGGCGGGCTGAGGCGACAGCGAGGGGACTTAACCCTTCATTGGCAGCCCGAAGGGAAAGACTGTAAAAATCACTTTAATCCATTGGTGGAAGTCTTTTCTCACTGGAAATTACATATACGAAGGAATATATAAATGTATACCTTAATTTAGATACATATCCATCCATCCAAGATGTATTTCATGGTCAGCCTGGAGCCCCTCTCCCAAAGCACAGGTGATGAGGCAGGGGAATCCATGGGTGGGATTTCGGTCATTTTAGAGGACACTCACATGCCCATGCAAACCCCACACACACACACACGAAGCTGGTTGTGGAAATCAAACCCTTAACCTTGTGTGTGTGTGACCCCACAGTGCTACCCATTAATTATCACTACATATATTTTAATATTGACGACTATCTTCAGTAATTCTCAAATAACAGCACTGCCTCTGAACGTGTATTTCAAAGTGCAGTCCACACATTTAAAAGTCAACAAACTAGAAAGCATTGAAAGTCATTTACTACAATGACCTTTTACCTTCTATACTTTCCCCTCAAATGAAATATTATTAATGTGCCACATTACCATTGACTGCTGTTACTAAATTAACAATAACCCAAAACAAATGTTTTAACCCTATGCTGATGATTGGGATCAATAAAGTTCATTTAATGTAATCTAATTATGAGTGCCACAGCACATGAATACGATGGATCATGGATATTGTGATTATTGTAATTAGTGTATATAGGCCCATATTTGGGTGTATGTGTGTCACCCATCCATTTTCCATAACCATTTATCCAGTAATGTGCCACCGTGGGGCTGCTGTCCCAGACAGCACTGAGAAGGGATAAAAAAACGTCCTGTAAGCGTGCGATGTAGCAGCAGGTGACTAGAGAGCGCCACAGCGTGGGACTCACAGGCAGTGCACCACGGTGCGCCCGTCGCCCCCGTCGTACTGCTCCTGCCACTTGGCGAGGCGCCGCACCAGCTGCAGGATGGAGCGCTTGGACAGCGGGGTGTCGCGGTACGCCGGCCAGCCGATGAACTGGAAGTGCTGCACCAGGCGGTAGCCGTCCTGGGGCTGCGGGGAGAGCGTCACCACCGACGGCGTCAGCACTGGTTATATCGCCCACCTCTCACCCCTAAACATCACTTTATGTCCAGACATGTTCTCATAAAAATCCATCTATCAATTCATACATTTTCTGTAACTGCTTATCCTATTGGGTCGCGGGGGGTCCGGAGCCTATCCCGGAAGCAATGGGCACGAGGCAGGGAACAACACAGGATGGGGGGCCAGCCCATCGCAGGGCACACTCACACACCATTCACTCACACATGCACACCTACGGGCGATTTGGTAACTCCAATTAACCTCAGCATGTCTTTGGACTGTGGGGGGAAGCTGGAGAACCTGAAGAAAACCCCATGATGACAAAGGGAGGAACTCCGCACACGTGGAACCCGGGACCCAGAGGTGCGAGGCAACAGGAACTAAACCACCGTACCACCAGGCCACCCCGGTTCCCATAAAAACTTTAAATAAAATGAAGGAACCGGAAGGTCAGATGGGAGCTATGTTTCTTGGCTCTGGTTCTCGGTGGTGTGGGCACACGCCGGCCCGCTCCGTGCCAATTCGAGGCACTTCACAGCAGATTGGCGACGCTGCTGCGCTTCTTCACACTGCCGCCGGCTTGGTGGCCGGTAAATCCGGCCTGTCACCGCGGGTTAGGGAGACAGGCCGGGTGATGGGGGGGTGCGTATGACCAGCTTACGGGCGCGGGGGTGCGAAGCCGTGACGCAGCGCCAGCGACTTCACACTCTGTCAGACGCGGTGACGCCCAGGTCAACGCCGACACATCGCAGATGATAATGGGGCCCATCTGAGCCATTTAAACCATTTAAAGTCCTGGAGATGAGCAGGATGTCTAGCTGATGACCGCGTGGACTTAACCTTTTATTCCTGGACTTCACTGCCTATGTTCTACGGCATTGGCTTTTCAACGTGGAGGAGAGGGGGTTGCCAGAGGCAACATCCCTGGACGTGTGACGGGGGGGGGGGGGAGTGATTGATCATACCCGGGCCATGTTGCAGATCCTGAAGATTCTGTTGATGATGTCCTCGTCGATGTCTGCGGAGATGAACTCCACCTGGATGGGACCATAGCAGCAGGAGCTCTTCTCGGGCCAGTACTGCATGCAGAGCTAAGGGAAGAAGGGCAGCTCATGACACGGATACCCCCTCTGGCTCCATCATCCCTCCATCATCCCTCCATCCGCCATCCGTAAACAGCTCAACCTACTACCATAGCTGGGCATCCCAGGGAACACGTGACATAAAGTCCACCTTGTGGAATGACCCCCAAAGCCAACATAATGACAAAACAGCACCTTCCATCCATACATTCCATCCATCCATCCATCCATCCAACTTTCCATAGATCTATCTGCTTGTCCTCGGTCTCGGGGGTGGGGGTGGGGGGTTGGGTGGGGGTGGTGATGGGATCTATACCAAACAACGTAGGGCACAAGACTAGGGTACACCCTGCACTGGATGCCAGTCCATCGTAGGGCACATACTACCAATTAGTCTAAATGGAGGAAACCCATGTACCTGTAATACAGGGGAAATATGCCAACTACAAGGCAAGATTCGAACCCGCAACACTGAAAATTATACTTAGAGCTTTGATGGAGGGTCATATGGATGATTTCCCTTCTCCCTTAAAATCAGAAAAAATAGGCCTTTGTAAATGAGCTGAATGTGGCACGTACTCAAGGACGATGCAGTAAGTGATCATGCAGAGTTGAAAAACAGCGGGAGAGTGAATATTTTGGGGAAAGCCCAAATTCTTGGGGAAAGCATTCACTAGCACCCCTTCAGTTTTTAGACTCTGTCAGCATAAACTTACCACATCTAAACTTACCTGCTTTTAATATTTTAGAACAAAATATTTATTCTTGTTGATGTTTCAGAACATTCTTTGATACACACACACACACACACACACACACACCGGTGGAGACTATGGGCGTCTGGTAACAGAATATTTCAAGGCTTCGATGGAAGAGACCAGAATGATAAATCAGGTTGGGAATGTACATGGGCTTGGAGGCCAAGACCAAGGTTCCGCTATTACCTGCGCTGCGTCCATCTCGTTCAGCATCACTATGGATGAGCAGTTGTAGTCGAACACCAGCCTCCAGAAGTCGGCCACCGTGTTGGGCAGAGGATGCTGGGTGACTATGAAGGCCGCTGGCTGTTTATGGCTCTGGAAATCGATGGGGCCAAATTTACATCAACTAAGCAAGTTACCCAACTGTACCTCTGCAAGACAAGTACATATTGTACCAGGGCCGTAGCTAGGAATTCAGGGCTCCCTGACAAAATGTCACATTGGGTCGCCCCAACTGCTGTATACATTATTGTTTTTCATATGGAGGGGCCCCTGAATCTGCCAGAATATCCATGACCCTCTGATGCCCCTGGTTTACATGATCAATGCAAAGGCTAAAGGGATTTACAAAGAAAGAAGCTTTCATGCCAGAATAAGCGAAGTATTGCATTCCAGGATGACACACTTGCTTGGACTACAACTCACAAACTACACAGGAAACACCAGGGCAGAGATTTCCTGCTAAATGTTCAGAAGTCACCCAAGGGTAAGGGCCTCCATTGACTTTGAGAATTTGTAGCATTTCGTTAGTTTGGTGTAACCCATGTGTGAGCTGCCGGAAGGTTCTGCCAAACACGCAAAGACATACAGATGTGGTCTTTTGTCAGAGGCGCAATATCCTGTGTCACACTGCAAGGGAGAGAACGTTCAGCCATGTGTTCCGCAGTACCCCCTTCTTTCACTTTCCGTGTTTCGCAGCTAAGTGTTCAGCTGCCATTGTTTCAACCCAAATATTCAGTCTGATTTGCATATACAACTATTTCAAGGAATTTCAATATATTCCATAAACATTCCTTATGTCTGGAACTTGCATTCAAAAATACAGCATTTATTGAAAAGAATATGTACCAGTTTACTGATATTTAAGTCAGGGGAGTCATAGGCATCTCTGTGTAGACACTCACATCCATAAGAGCAGCATTAATGTAGTTGCTGGTCTCTCCATCGACGGAGATGAGGAAGGGCAAGCAGCGGTCTACTGACAGCACGTCCATGCTGCGATTCTTGTCGTGGTTCCTGGGCAGCAGTCCCACACTGCAGTCCTCTGGCCTCACCCGCGGGGTCACGATGTTCAGCGTCTGGACAGACACATCAACAAGACAAGGATGCAGGGGAGAAGCGAACATGTGAAACACTGTGTGAAGCTGTGCTGGATTCTCACTCAGGTTAAGGGCAAGGAGGGCGGCTCCTACCTGGAATTCATCTTTGATCTGACTGGAGTTAGTCTGAGGGTCCAGCCTGCTGATGTTATAGTATATTTCTCTGAATTCACAGACTGGGATGGCCGTGTTGCCACACAGACAAGCTTCCAGGATGGCGTCGTGGACAAAGACATACTGCTCCTGCAATGGAACCAACCAGCTATCACCACTCTGCATGGCCTGCACCACGTCACCCAGACAGCACCCTCTGATACCTATTGCGGTGAAGCACAGAATGTTCACCATCCACTAAATATTCTGATTCATAATTACCTCTTACAGATCAGGCTTCTACATGCACCCAGAATAACCATGCGGATTTCATACACACAGATCTGCGGTTGGATTCCAGCCCCTAAGGTGTGAGGCGACAGCGTTACCCACTAAGCCTGGCCTACGATGATGAATATGGAGATTCGTTTTTTTACTGCAGTGTCCCACATTTGATAATACGTATTTTTTTAATGGTCTGAATATCTGGTTACAGACTTTTTATGGGAGGTAACCAACCGGTTAAAGGGACCTAAATTGTGGCTTGAAACAGTCATGCTGCCTTTACAAAGCACAGCTTAATCCCCAGAGCAGGCTCTTATTGCCTAACAGATCTCTAAACATTCCAGGCCAAAAAAGAGAAAAGCCTACTCTTAATTGTAGTTCTTTATCCCAGAGTGCAGCATAGCTACCCTCCCCCAGCCATTATCCACCTTGATCTTTCCAGCAGAGGAAGCAATCTAAAGGATTAATTGCCTTTTGTTGTTTCGTGCAGGATTATTGTTGTAACTGTACGTCACACTGAACAAATTGCTGTGTGCCCATTACTGCCAGGGGCACCATTAACGTGTCTCTGGGTTTCTCGAGTACAATCGTAATATTTTTTAATGGACAGAAACATCTGTGTTGGGAACTAAAAGGAAAAATAATCTCTAAGTGTGCAGTTCTGGTCTGGGAGCTCATTTTTATTAAATAAAACCAACAATTGCGTCTTTAACTCACAACTGTATTTGCAGATAAAAGTATAAATAAGTTGTGCTTAAGTTTCATTACACATGAAAGAAAACATGAAAATGATTTGCTTCTTGAAGTGTGCAATTACATATTCAATCATCTGATTTAACAAAATTTCAAAAAACTACAAAAAGAAAACTTATTTTTTGTTGGTCACCAAAGAAAAATTTAAAAAGTAAATTTTCATATAAGGCAAATTTCTCTGGTTTTCCAGCCACCCATAGTTGCTAATCACATCTTCTGACCCCTGTGTATGGTACTGCACCTTTTTACTTAAAAAAAAAGAAATAAAGCTAATTAGGGATACAAACTGCAGGTGCAATTAGTTTTACTGAAGAGCGTTAGAATACCGTCAAGAGGTTATAACATCTGTATATTCTCAGTTTTCCCAAAGAGTGGGCCGTTATGAATACATGTCAGGCAGGAGTGAGGCTCTATGCCGTGAATGCAGATATCTTGAGGCGATTCTCAGATGCTGGAAAGACAGCAGCCAAGCAATCACGCTTCCAGCTATTCTTCTGCATTCGGCTCCTCTCTGTGTCACACCCATCTGCTCTCTGTGCCCCCCTACCCCTGACAGACAGCGTACGGAATCTTTTCACAAACCCGTCTTATTTGTAGCGCATTTTCTTTGGCTATTCTCACATCCAACGGCCCGACAGTCCAATTTCATTCACTTTTCAATTTCAAACCTCGTTCCCTCCCCTTGTAACCTCGTCTGTTATGCTTAGTGAAAAAAACACTCAATTTTCATGCCTAAGAAAAAAAAAACTTTACCGTGTTACACAAGCTGAAGTTATCCAGTAAAATACTACTCAAGTAAAAATATCTGGTTTTAAAAGTAGTTAAGCAGAAACTACTACATATTAAAATCTATTAATCTTACAAAAAGCAACCTAACCCCTCTAAATGCACTCGACAGGTTTTAATGTAGCATTTTAAGTTAGTTGCTCAGCCTAAGAAAAACCATCCATCCATCTTCAAATCGCTTATCCTACTGGGTCGCGGGGGGTCCGGAGCCTATCCCGGAAGCAATGGGCACGAGGCAGGGAACAACCCAGGATGGGGGGCCAGCCCATCGCAGGGCACACTCACACACCAGTCACTCACACATGCACTCCTTAGCAAGTTCAATTAGCTTCAGCATGTCTTTGGACTGTGCGGGGGGGGGGGGGGGGGGTACCGGAGAACCTGGAGGAAACCCCACGAGGACATGGGGAGAACATGCAAACTCCACACACATGTGACCCAGGCGGAGACTCGAACCCGGGCAACAGTGCTAACCACTGTACCACCATGCGGCCCCAAGAATAAAAATCATTTCATTTTATTCAGAAAAAAAAAATTCCGTACAAAGCAAAAAATCAGCCTATGGGCTAGATAGAAAAATAAATGATAAATATTATAGTACTTTTATAAGTGGTGACCCACTAAAAGCCTTGTCCTCCACAACCAAAGATGGCTGATCGTCTAATGCAATCATTACCATTTTCTCAGCAGTAGCTCTAGTCTTTCTAACTTTGAATTGTATTAACCAATATATTGTTTATCTCTGCATATTGCTTGTTCCATTTCCATGAAGGCGATATCTAATGCAAAATAATAATAATACAGAAAGAAATATACTGCAATCTGGACTCTGAGTGAAAAGAAAAACCTTGTGATACATATTTTACCCAGAATCGTGCTGCTCTACTCAAGTGCGCTGCATGCAATAGGATCTTTTTCTGTTTCAGTGACTGACGATGGTCATGCAGAATCCATCGGAGTAAAAAGTCGTTATTTGGATAAGAAATGAAGCGAAGTTAAAGTTGCAACAACTTAAAATACTCAAATAAAGTACAAATCCCAAAAAGAACCGACTTAAGTACATCAACAAAGTATTTGTACTTTGTTGTTTTACACCTTTGGCCACTTACCCCCCTGACACCGGAGCACGCAGGGCAGACAAGGCAGATAAAGAGGTGACTCTAGACCAGCCACTGCCCCTTGGAAAGGCGGCGAGCTTCAGCCAGTTGGGTAAATTCTGTCACTGCCTCTGCTGCTGACATGCAGCTCAGGAACTACTTGGGCAGTAATTGAGTGGATTGGCTAATTGGGCTGTCAAAGCTCTCAGCCCTCAGTCGAGCTTGGCCTGCTGCACGCCAGAGCCACAGAACAGGGGATAATGGGGATAATTAGGGCTAACCTACAGTCACAAACCTTTAGCATTTTATTCTAATTGACTGACTGGACAGAGGGAAGAAAAAGTTTCCATGCTACGTGAAGAACTTTTTAAAGGCATTTAAGTGCAGATGTATAAAATCCTCCTCACTTGATCTCTGACCCAAAGGAGAAATAGTGGTTTAAGTGTTGATGTTTAAAATGGTCCCCACTCGATCTCTGACCCAAAAGAGAGACAGTAGCTTAAATGTTGATGTGTAAAATGGAGCCAACTTGATCTCTTGCCCAAAGGAGAAAGGCTGGTTAAAAATGTTGATGCATAAATGATCTGGACTCAATCTCTGACCCAAAGGAGAAATGGCAGTTTAAATTCTGACATTTAAAAACAAACCCTATCAATCTCTGACCCCATCAACAAGGGAGGAGGAAAGATGGATAACCAGTTACGCATGGGAGTTTTGCAGAAACGTTCTGAGGGCAGAATGAAAAATGGTTCAGAGAGATAACCAATCAGATTGTAGAGGAGTTGTTGTCCAAGCAATTTGAGGAGGTGGGATCAAGACATCTGATTGGTTGGTCTGAGATCGGTCCAAGATTTGATTAGTTATCTTTCTGAACTGGTTCTCTGAAATTTTGTGCAAGTAAAACTCCCATGAGCTAGTCAATCTGGCAGTGGTGTCTGTAGCGCTGAAGACCTGCTACACGAAGGTCGACCTACAGCCCCACCCACCTCGGTCTGCACCATGTTGACTCTCTGTGAGCGAAGCTCCCGAATGCAGTTGAAGATGTCTACCACACCCTCATTCTCAGCCATGTCCAGCATGATGTCCACAGCAATGAAGCAGCCTGTCCGGCCAGCACCCGCACTGGTGAGACAGACACACAGACACATGCATATTTATGTGCTGCAGGGGAAGGCATCAGTGGGTAGGAGCAAGAGGGCACAGCGGGGATCGGCTGGTGAGAAAGCAGGACGGCCCCAGTTTTTCGTGTGTCTTGTGTGTGGTTGCCATGGTGACCATTAGTGCTGGGTTGGGGGTTTCGCTGGTTGCCCTGACCCCAGTGTTGGGCGTCAATGAAACACAAATATCATACAGGTGTTGCTAGCGGCATTGGGAGGGGGGGCTTTCATCCATCATTCGCTCTGTGGTACCCCGACAACTCTGGCTAGCACGCCTGGCCCTCTCTGGAGCTTACAGCTCGACAGATTGCTTGTCAGCCGCCGTGATTAATGGTGTGACTGGCAAACATCTCGGACTCGGTGGGTGGGGCGGGGGGGGGGGGTATGGGAGCTTGTGGCGGAAAAAAAGAGCTCCGAAGAAAATTAGAAACTGCAGTCTGTCAGGAGCCTCGCGCTGCAGCTGAAAACCTCTTCCGATGACTTGAGCAGCACCGTCCCTTATCCCAGATGAAGCCGAGGCTCCGTGCCCAGGAGAAACCTCCCAAAAACAGGAGCCGCCCCCCCCCCCCAACCTCGCCACTCGTTCTCCTCCAGCCCGCACATCGACAAGACACTAAATAAATGGTTGTAGCATCATGAGCAGCGGTGGAATAATTGGGAGGCGGAACTAGCGATTTGTACGCATCGCTGGTACAAACCGCGCTCCTCCGAAAAACGACGCCTACCCATGCAGGTGGCTTGCCGCAGGTGAGAAACCGCACTGACTCACCCTCCCCACCTTGAAGGAAAAAAACATTCAAGAAGATTAGCAGCACTGGTGCGATTCATCGAGGGCGAGGTAAGAGGGAGCGCAGGTAAGAGGGAGCGCAGGTAAGAGGGAGCGCAGGTAAGAGGGAGCGCAGGTAAGAGGGAGCGCAGGTAAGAGGGAGCGCAGGTAAGAGGGAGCGCAGGTAAGTCTGCGGTAATGACCTTTACTCCTGGCATTTCACACCCCACCCCCATGGGATACTATGGGAAAAACACGCGCGACATTCCTGCTAATTCACCCCATGAGGAGGTCTCCCATTGTACGCTGGCCTTTCTTGGGGAGTCGCCATCAAACACAGATTACTTTTTACCGTCTGCCATTTACCTCGGCCCTGACCCCCCCCTCCCGCCACCCACTCCACTCCAGCACCACGTGGATCTTTCACAACGATACGGCTGCTGGTCTATGTCAGTTGTATGGGCCCTGAAAGAGGCACGTGCACTACCTCTATCGGTACAAAACTCGCCAAAAAAACTACCCAGTCCTGCCCCTGCAAAGGTCTGGATTTCATTAGTTACACTGCCTCAGTAAGCATTATTTTGATGGGTGCAAGTCACTGACATTCTGGAAGCAAAACAATATGTTCGGGAACATTCTACACACTTGATATTCCTCTCAGCTGAAACACCAACAGAACATTATTGCACCCATTTGAAGGTGCAATAAAAATTTGTGTTTGCTAGCAATACAAATTCATGCAATTCAGACTATAAAATTTTGACAGTAAATTCAGTATCTTGTTGCAATTAGACATGGGATTATACATATGGCTCGCCTGAAGACATAATTTTGGCTACGGAAAGTGTGTCGACACATGGTGGAAACGGACGAGAGGTGTCCTGATAAAGAGGCTCACAGACAGCCGCTGTTTTGGAGAGTCACTGCTTCAAAGTCAGCGAACGATCATAAAACAAGCTCACAATGCGTCTCTGCTGGATGTATGATCGGTCTGTAGCCAGTGCTTGCTGTCCCCCAGGAACCTAACAGTACCTGCAGTGGACCACGATGGGCCCAGCATCTGGAGGGTTCAGGAACTTGACCTGCCGGACGAAGCCCAGGAGGCCCGTGGCATAGCAGGGAACACCGTGGTCCGGCCAACTGGTGAAGTGGAACTGTCGTATCTCTCGGATCTCGTGGTGACCCTTCTGAGGGGAAGGGTGGGGGGTAATGGGGTGGGGTGGGGGGTGTCACAAACAAGAAATGATCATGCTGCACATCTTAGACTCTTAGAACGAAAGAACAACAGTAGGACCCCAGCAAGGAACTAAATTAATCTTTGAGTAACAGCTCCATATTCTCTATCATAAAGCTGAGCCTAGCCTTTAAACAGTCAAGTGTTCCAGTGTTACTCCTCTTCACTGTGCTAAGTCTGTTCACTTTTTATTTACTGTATGCCGTTGTTCTTAGTACTAGCTGTGGCTATATGAGTAACCATTCCAATGTTCCTGTTGCACATGACCACTAGAACCCTGAATGTAGGAGGTCTGATCCAGTTACCTCTTACTTATGCATTCTTATAGTTCTTTACGAGTAGGTCGTTTCTAAAAGGTGCATCTTAAATTACGTTTAATGACGCACCGATGACTTTAGATGCGGTTTTTGTTGGTCAAAATGACTTGGTGCTGCCTTAAAACAGCAAAAACACCACTCCTATGAGCAGAAAGCAGGCGCAAAATCACTTACTATTTTGCGACATGCGCGCATGGCGTGAACTGGTATGAAACTAGCAAAACCAATTTTCCGAGCTTTAGGCAGATGGAAAATAGAGCCCCTACAGTATAATGAAGTGATTACACCTAGCTGACACTCTTGAGCTTAAGGTTGTTGACCTTGCTGCCCGACCACCTCCAGCCAATTAGGACATCATCAGCCGGGGACAGAGGTTGGAGGCAGAACCAAGAAAATTGCTTATTATTAATAGGTGTGCAAATGTTCATTAAAGGATTTATATCAGGACCCTGGAGGATGAAACATTACGCATTAAACAATCGCACAATGCATGTTACAATATGGCTTTGCACATACACTTGCAATAAATAAACATACATACAGTATTATGAGTAAGCCTGTGGAGTTATTTATATTCATATATTGTTTTCTCATATAATCTACATCTAAGTCATAATATAAAATTTGTTAGAAATATAAAGTTCGTCTAGGTCCTCATAATAAAAAACCTTGATTACATAAATAACCCACATGAAAATGTACCTTGTCATGGATTTATTGAAAGCCACGTTGATCCAACATACACTGTCTTTGTCATGAAAAATTATGTGAGCCACGTCTATAATCAGATGTATAAAAGTGGTAATTTGATCATATCTTCCAGTCCAATGATGGGGATGCATAAATTCCAATAATACCATATAGTTCCCAAAACATTCCTCTCAGCACCGAACATGTATACTGAGATTATGTCTGTCAGCGGTTATAAAATCCACAAAGTCCGTAAACATGGCAAAAAAAATGGCCAGAGCTCAAGTCAGCGTGCAGCCCGGGAACTGCTGACACACCGAAGAGAGTGGAAACCTCACAAACAGGAAAACGGCTAAGCCTCTCTGGCCGCGAGCTTTGGTTTAATTCTCCCAAAACAAGCCGGTTCAGACCGGTTATCCATTCTGATGAAACTTCCATTCTGAAAAAAAATGGCTTTACCAAGAAGTACTTGACATACAAATTTGGCTTAAACGCATTTATATGCAAATGAATGTGGTGGACAAGCTGGGATGATGCTAGATTATCATCCTTTAAAAAAAAAAAAAAACGCTTTCTTTATTATATGGATGAATCACAGGCCCCAGGAAAGCTGAACCTGGACGTCACACAGGTCAAACCATCATCTTTCACACTGTTAAAGCTTGTATACTTTAAAGTTCTTAAGTAGCAAAAGCAAAGAGACTGGAAACATTTCAAAGAGGTTTGCGCCACAGACACAAATACATGCTGCATTGATGGGACTGTTAATACTGCAAACCTGATGTGCTTCAAGGTTTTAAGCCAAACCAAAATGTTTAAGTCATCTAAGTGGAACTCCTGCGACAGCTAAGCCCAATTTAAGCTTCTAAAAACCATCCTCTGACTCCCGTTCTCTGCTTGCCGTTCTCTGGATGAATTTCTCTGGTTGCCGTTCTCTGCTTGCAGTTCTCTGGTTGCCGTTCTCTGCTTGCAGTTCTCTGGTTGCAGTTCTCTGGTTGCCGTTCTCTGCTTGCCGTTCTCTGCTTGCCGTTCTCTGGTTGCCGTTCTCTGCTTGCAGTTCTCTGGTTGCCGTTCTCTGCTTGCAGTTCTCTGGTTGCCGTTCTCTGGTTGCCGTTCTCTGCTTGCCGTTCTCTGCTTGCAGTTCTCTGCTTGCCGTTCTCTGCTTGCCGTTCTCTGGTTGCCGTTCTCTGCTTGCAGTTCTCTGGTTGCCGTTCTCTGCTTGCAGTTCTCTGCTTGCAGTTCTCTGGTTGCCGTTCTCTGCTTGCAGTTCTCTGGTTGCAGTTCTCTGCTTGCCGTTCTCTGGTTGCAGTTCTCTGGTTGCCGTTCTCTGGTTGCCGTTCTCTGCTTGTCGATCTCTGGTTGCTTATATTAATTCTACCAAGGTGAAGAACACAGGCTGGTAGCTTACCTTCTGGACGGTGAAGGTGCGAATGACGTACTCCGCCAGGGGCTCTGTCTCGATCAGAGTGACCTTGATGTCCCCATACACTTCAGTTTCGTCAGGCCAGTACCGGACACACTTCACCTGGGAAGGGGTAAATAGCCAATGGTAAGATTGCACAACCGATATTGACTGTATACTCCACCATTCTAATATTCAGCTAAATCAACATATTGGGAAAATAAACATTTGGGCTGTTGCAATATTTGAATAGTAACATGGTGAGTAGTGAGTCCTGTCCCTGTCTCTGTGCATGTGTCTAAATTTACTTGGGGTTTTTGCGTTTCTCCAGAAACATGTGAGTATGTTTGTGAACTATTGTCCCCAAATTGCCCCTTATCGTGTTTGTGTGCCTCGACTCGATACCAATATGTACAGTGTGGATGGACATCCATCCATCCATTTTCCAAACCGCTTATCCTAATGGGTCGTGGGGGGTCCGGAGCCTATCCCGGAATCAATGGGCACGAGGCAGGGAACAACCCAGGATGGGGGGCCAGCCCATCGCAGGGCACACTCACACACCATTCACTCACACATGCACACCTACGGGCAATTCAGCAACTCCAATTAGCCTCAGCATGTTTTTGGACTGTGGGGGGAAACCGGAGTACCCGGAGGAAACCCCACGACGACACGGGGAGAACATGCAAACTCCGCACACATGTGACCCAGGCGGAGACTCGAACCCGGGTCCCAGAGGTGTGAGGCGACAGTGCTAACCACTGCACCACCATGCCGCCCCTGTGGATGGACATTTTTTGGTAATTTTATGACTTTCATTTATAGTTACATTTTATCACAACAGCTTAATATTTAGGTAAAAGTTCATTTCTTTACTATCGTGAAGCAAAATGTCACATTTTTAGATTTGTGTGACATGCACTTCAGGCAACAAATACATCAACTCAGGAAATCTTATTGGGCAGTACAAAGTGATATTTCCATAACTATTCCAAAAATCACAGATTTCTTAAGAATCCGTACCAACAAAACTGCCTTACAACGCAGCTGCGAATGTTTATTTTACATCCACACAGTGAAAAACTAACAAGAACATTTGTCTTTATAAACAGTAGACATCATAATGGAAAAATAATGAAATGATGGGTAATTAGTCAAACTTAACAAAAAATACCCCAATCTACACAGAAAAAACTAAGCCTCATCCATGCAGATTTGGCTAGATACACTGGTATTCTGTACTAATACGCTACAAAACACTAAACAAATAATCGAAATAGCACTTCAGACTCGAGTAAATATGACATTTAAGTCTGGTGAAGAGTCAAAGTTTGAAGAATAAAAAAAGAAAAGGAAGCTCAGTGCCTGGGAGATGACATAATCACTGCCAAGTCTCAGATCTCATAAAGCAAACGTACCCGGCCCACTTCCACCAGGTTCGTAACCATGACGATGCTGACGGAATTCTCCTGCCAGATCATCCTCCAGAAGTCTCTCACAGTCTCCTGCATTGGACCTGCAAGGCCAGCCATGCGTGTAGCGTGAGTCCTGCTCAGCGGTGCAGACCTGGGTTGCATGTTTGCATTACCAGGAAGCTTAAATACATTTAAATTGCTAAAAAAAGACACAGTGTCTGCTCAACTGGATAAAAGCAAATTCAGTCTAATGAACGGGGTAGGTGCGTCATCTCAGTTTGAGAGTGGGATCAAAAGTCCGGTTTCTGGTTAATTACCTTGTGTTGCAATGTAATGTCTTGGTCTATGATAACCCTGTGAAGGCAAAAAGACACACATATACCATGCTGTGTAAATTATTTTACTTAGCACAAACCTTTATGACTATACTGAAATTTCTTTATGCAAATGACACCGATTTCTTAGGAAGTGGCAAGTATGCGATCATATCCATATACAAAACCAAAATAGTGCATATGTATACAGGCACATATCATAGTATATAAACACATATTACACTTTTCAGTGGAAATGGTATAAATGCAGTTTACCATCTATTTTTCAGCAAGACCCTCTCTGGCACAGTCACTGGGATAATTGTTTTATTAGTGAAAATTGCCTCAATGACCCTATTGTGCATGTACATCTGTCCCCCTGTCTGTCACGGGGCCAGCCAGCTGCAGTCCCCACCAATGCAAGCCGTGGAGGATGGCACATGATGGCTCTGAGGCACCTTTGCTTAGACGTGGCTAAAGCACCCCCAGTGCAGTTCAGTGCTTACTTTACTCTGGTTGGGATTGAGCAAGCCCAACTCAGCCCCAACCCCTGCCCATCCATACTCACATCGATGTAGTTGGCGTTAATGTAGTCTGAGTGAGGGTCTCCCTCCAGCAGTTGTAGTCGGACCCGAGTGTGGTCATCTGTGGGGTCAAATATTCACAAAGAGCCAGTCTAAAGTTACATTTACCCATCGCGGGGAAGGCAGCGGACGACTGCATTCCGAGCTTTCATGCATTCTGGGATCAACTCTGACTGCAGAAGCATCCCAATACTGGCAGCATTTCTAAGTGTCCTGGTTTTACCTGGTGGTCTCCTTTCTGGACAGCTGCACATAATGCACGATTATTTCACGAGAGATGTCTAATATCAGATATGACCCTGACCGACACCATGGAATCACACATACCTCGCATTCTTACACAAATGTCGTCATGCAATCCTTAAACCAACAAAGCCAGTGGAAAAACTAATATTGAAGGTAACAACGACAACAGATCTCTGTCAATTGTGACTTGTTTCACTGGTCATGACTTCCTGTTTATTAAAGGGTCCACAATGACATCAATTACCATGTGACACATGTAGCAGTTCCTATAGCAAACAGTCACATTCTGCATGTGTAACCATATCAGGCCAACCGTGTGATGGGTTAAAAACTAATTTGCAACTCAGTGCACCCACAATTCGGCCAGCAAGATCTATGCTAAAGTTGGAAGCACTGCATATACGCACGTAAGTGAAGATCACACCTAGACTGCATGCAGGATTATAAATTAACGACACCCGGAGATAGCTACTTTCTCCAAAACCGCGACCCGTTAACAATGTGCTCTGCTACTTCTTGATAATTAAGTTGTTTGGGCCGCAGAAGAAGAAGAGGTCGGGTAATGAGAGGATTTTTAGAAGGATCAATATTACATGCGGCCCACACTCCAGATGCGTTCCTACTTTGATCTCGACAGAACACAGATTTGATACGGTGTGTCTTGCTCGTGCCGGGGACACCGTGGGGCAGCGGGAGGGGCCACCGGGAGGCTACCAGGCTCCAGGGTGGCAGGTCCAAGAGATGCACATCCAAGATGTAACAGATATCCATGCGACCTGAACCCTTCTGAAGCCCCCCCCTGCCCCCACCCCCAACCACTTAGCCGATTCCGGCTCCATATAAAAACTCGCAACCCAGTTTACTGTCTGGATTTATCCACACTGCTTTAAGGTGAATGGGATGGAAAGAGAGAGAGAGAGAGAGAGAGAGAGAGAGAGAAGGGGAGGGAGAGAGACACAGAGATGGAAAGAGAAGGAGAGGGCGCTGTGTAATTAAACAGCACTGACAAGCGGCACATTGAGGGAACTCAGCAGGCCTGGTGCCCTTAATCAGTGTCCGCAGTTAACGTTTAATCGAACGGGGACCGGAGGCAGCGTGGAACGTGCCCGAGGTAAATGTGCCTCATCCTTTACATCACTATCCCTGACAGCTCTCTCCCATCACCTCCAGCTGAACCGCCCACACCTCCTGCAGAGGCCTGCAGTTACACCAGGGGTCCCCAGTCATTTTTCCCCGAGGGTCAAATTCCATCAGCAACACAAAGCAAAGGTCCACTGTGTTCCAAAAAAAAAAATTCCGATGGGGGGGGGGGTCAACAATAAAATGTGCCGACCGGGAATGACGAGAAATCATGGGTGTTACAAACGTGAATTATTCATTGATATAGAGAATATTCTCAACTTAAAACTGACTTAAGTATGCAAAAAATATCCCAGATATATTGATTTAACAGAAGCACTAAAACTACAAAGGCAACATACCTCTGTAATAAATTCACACTTTATCTTTTCATTTATTTATATGTGTTCTTTAGTAAGAATTACTAGTCTCTTTTTGTCATATGTGTTTTTTCTATAAAGTATCTTGAATGGTAAATCCGACTCGCGTACTGTAAGGGTTTGTGGAACAGTTACGTCAATCAAGAACTGCCTGTACTCCACATGTATATATTTTGGGAAACAATATGAACAACTGCAAGACTGGTGCGGCATGTCGTGACTCCGTAGCTGTGTATTTCTGAGCAGGCCGCTGCCCTAGCGATTACCACAGCAACGGAAAAGAAACATTCCATCCAGCGTCCCTGTGAAAAGTACGAGCCGGAGGCCCACCCAGATTCAGACGGAGCGGCTGAGAGCCGACGACAGACTCCCCGCTCGCCCAAGTGTGCTACATGCATTTAATACGATATTAAACTCTGCACTCAACTTTAATAGCTTATTAAACCCTGGAATGCTGCCATTGGGGGAAAAAATTAAATGTGGGAATGGCGCTTGGAGCTGTTTGTGCAGTGCATGCTGGTAGTTCATCCCCGGTTTAATCCTGTTCCACAGCTTTGAGATTAAGCGGTACCCTCAGGTGCGCCTGAGAGATACAGCCGTCTCCGTCGGTGCCGGGGCCGTTTGCTCTGGCCAGATTTACCGACACTGAGCCTTTGTGTGGACAAGCGCCGTTCTGATCCCCGCTGAATTATGGCTGGAGCGTATATTTGCAGGAGCTGAAGCCCCAGCGAGGCATTTCGGTAACATTACACTTCACTAATTTAGATTAGGTTTTGTTGACTCTCTTTTTTTTGTGCGTTATTCTGTGCCTGCTATATATCTCAGCTCAGCGTTCAGCATCAGCGTTTATATGCTTTCATTATACGGCTAGTACATAAATTCAGAGTTCAACTTGGCATTTGACCTCTGACCCTTAACCTTTGTCTGTCCAACCATCTATCAAAAAAAGAAATAGACGGTTAGAAAGTGATACAGTATAACATAACTTACAACCGCATAGCATCTTCATATTTTTCTTTTCACACATGCATACACTCACATACACGCACACACCCAGTCAAATGAAAGGTAAAAAAAGCAGCTAGTATATATTGAGAAGTGAGAGAGTTTGGGGAATATTAATATCCAGGCCTTGGTCAATACAACAGAAGGTCTTTACAGAGAGACTTCAATAGAACCTCAGAAGATCTCTCAGTTACTATACGTGCTAAGAATTGATTCAGTAAAAAAAAAAAAGAAATATATATATATATATATATACATGCTTGCGTGTATATTTATTGCACAGAGCTCCAATATGGGCAAAAATAAGCCTTTACAAGCTCATGCCAAATGGGAAAGGCATCTATAGAGCTATTTTAATGTTAAAGATAACAGAAAACAGACATTAAAAGATAACACAATAAAACACCCTGTACGTTAGCCATTTCCCAAACATGAGGCCCTACTAGGAGCGATTTCCCATTCCTCCTCTAAGCACTCTCACCCTCCCTACGACACCCTGACCGGGACTGGGGACGGCTTCAGGAACGAGGGCCAGCACAGAAGCATCTCTAACATTTGGCACTTTTAGCATCAGCTGCCAAACAGTCAAACGTGGTTGATGACAGAGAAAATGCACATTTACGAATCATTAACACCCCGCCACGGCCTCACCGGCTGGCAGGATGATTGGCTACATGGCAGGCCAGCCTATTTGGATCGTCAGCGGTCAGTCATTGTCCATAAACTGTGTGTAGACGTCTATTCAGTGTTGGAGTCGACATGTGCATTCGTAAACACACCATGAGCAACATCCTGAAGTGGGGTCTATTTCCATCCAGGCTTAATTCCCATGCCAATGTAAAAAACGTAAGCTGAATCAGTAACAGCCCACCAGCTAACAGGGAACGTTCCCAGAACTTTAGCCGGTGTTGTGTGAAGCTCCTCTCAAAGCTGGCAGAGAATGTACTTACTGTAACGTTAACTTTCATCTTTTCCATTTTAACAAAGGTTCTGTCAGTGTCAGCATGAAAATATTATCACTTGAACATTCTTTAACACAATTAATGCTTAAAATATTGTTTCATAGTAAAATATAATTTTACGAATGTTCATACCCAAAACACACCATGCAGCCTTGAACCCATGTTCTTTGAAGTGTAAAGCAAAAATTTTACCTGCTGCTCTATCATGGCTTTCTTTTTTAATATTATTTGTCTTACTTGTAGTAGTGGGGTAACGTTCTGGGAATATCAGAAAAACTGGAAACATTTCCACACCTTAATCATAACATGAAATGTTAAAAAACAGTAAACATTCCTAGAACGAATTGGTCCAATGGTACTTTTGAACAAATTCAGTCCAAATTGAATAAAGCAACAGCTATAAACATTTTTAAATAACATCAATCCACGTAATGGCTGCAAAAACTGTAACGATATGGTGGGTCTTCTAGAATAAAATAATCCACTCATGACAGCGATCACGCAGATGCATGTTCGCTCTGTCACGGAAACCACCTGTACAGCTCGTTTCCATCCCAGGCTTTCCCTCTGGAATTAAATATAAACGATTCCTGTGGTGGGATTCTGGCATATTCCCCAAGTGCTTTATCATGTGCATCATTTGCAACATATGTAGGACTTCTTTAACTCTTGCAAACATTTCTGAAGTATACAACACTATACGCATTAAAAGTATACCACCTACACAAGAAGGTAGGACCTTTACAACAGGATGTGCAACCTTTGAATCGGAAGACACTGTTTCTTTTTCCTCTGATATGTAAATGTTTCCCAGTGCTATCTAGTGTTTATTTTGGTAGCAGAGTCTGATGAATTATAAATGACCATATGGGAGACTTTATGTTTACACAGACTGCAAAAACACTGAAGGAATGTAATGGGACAGATGTCGTTAATCCTAAAGCATTTTTCCTTTTTTTTGTGTTTTTGATTCTATGAATTGCCAGAGGTAATTAAACTGGATCTGTGGCTAGGGTGCAAGTCACTATTAATCACATTTAGCTAGTCACCTAGACGACGGATATAATTAAATCCGTCCATAAGCAGCGACTTCCAGGCATGTGCCACCGAACCCACCTGGATGTCTAGCTTAACAATTTGGTTTCCAGAAATTACACAGCCCAGGGATGCATTGAGGGACTGTCACATCACAGGCTATGGAATTTTTTAAGAAGAAAATCTGACGAACAAATCAAAGCGATGAGGCAGGACAGGAGCTTTTTCCAGCATCCGTCAGACAATCGCGAGCCCCATATTCTACACCTACGGCTACTTTGTGCGGAAACGCGCAACAAATTTCTGTTAATTACTCCGAACAAGCTGTCTGATACAGATCTGAGCGTTACATTTTTATCACTGTCATGAAATGACTCTGGGTATAGATGCGAAGCATTCTGGTCCCTTTGTGTTACAATGAAAAATCATTTTAGAAGGCAAAGAAGTTGCAAATCACCATAGCTGAAACTGAAACTCCTCAGCACAAGTAACTATTCAAAAACCTTTTTCCGCAACCATTCCGTTAGATGCTATATTGGGAGAGTACACAATATAAAGTAATTACAATAATAATATTACAATATAATAATGAGGCACAATTGTGCCACAGATGTCAGGGGGCGGAGTAAAGTCAGGTGACCAGCCCTTCACTGCTGTAATAGAAGCATTCTGTTTCCATTAGAGCAGGGGTGTCGAACTCCAGTCCTGGAAGATTAGAGCCCTGTGTAGCTTAGTTCTTTTCCTGTTTCATCACAAAGGATTCAGCTCAAGAGCTGTGTGGTAATTAGCACAAGGAGTTGAGTCAGGTGTGTCAAATGAGGGGAAAGCCAAAAATGTGCAGGACTCCGGCCCCCCAGGACTGGAGTTTGATAACCGTGCACTGAGAGACCACACAGACCAATACCATGTTGCCGCATCTGAAGTCCCAATATCTGTTTCCTCATTCTGAACCTGAAGCAACTGCATTTTATGTTTACCCCTTGCCTGTTAAATTTCAAAAGTAAACGAAGGTCCCATTCAGTCACCCTGACCCAGTGTCTCAAGCTTTCCGAACCAATCAGAGCAGCTCTTTACAAACGATAAAGCAGAGGTTTATATTGCTGTTTTTTTTTTTTTGTAAGTGAGTCAAATAAAACAGCAATAGATTTAAAGGACAAACAATGGATACATCAACTTCAAAGCAAAAACAGAAAGATGGTAACAAATGTGAATTAGCCCTGTGTCAGTAAGGCCCGAAAAAGGGGTTATGGGTTTTTGCACCTTCAGATCAAAGCAAGGGATTCACCCCCCAATGCAAGACATGAGATTTAAAAGCAGCATTAAAAAAGACACCTCAGTCATTTTACCATTTCTGTAGCTCTCATATGAACACCTTAAAGGGACTGGGAAATGACCCTGTTCAGCATCGGTATTTGGAAGATTGATGGATGGGTGGATGAATGGACACGAAATGATTCCTACCACGAAAAAAACTGAACTCCACGTCTCACCTGAAAGCAAATTTAGTAACAGGAGCTTTCAAGTAGTACAAGGCTGTCAAAACTCCTTTTACAGTTTCCTTTTTTGGACGGCGGGAAACTATAAAAATAATGGCAGTCAAAAGCTCGCTTATAAATAAACATCATTTCTATTCTATTATTGAGGGCTTACGTCTACATTTTTATATTAATTTTAAACATTTCGCTAGCAAACAAAGATGAGAATGATGTGTGTCCTATTTATGACATGAAAAAGACACTAATTTCATTTGGAAACTAGAGAAATGAAGGGATGTGGAATTCAAAAATGCAAACTCCCTCCCCCATGTACAATCTTTTGGACATGTCTGAACTAGTTATTTATTCATGTCTGCTCAGCTGCTCAGCAGAGGAAGTGACTATATTTAATTCAACAAAATTGTTTATTTTATGTACAGTGCACTGACTGTAACCTTCTGATCTCACCTTTTTTCGCCCCTGATAAATGAACTTTTGAGCTGTACTTATATTTGGATTCATATTTGGATGTATGCATCCTCAAACAGCAGCTGGAACAGTAGCAGGTTTCTCGGAATTCAATAAAAGTACCGTTGGACCAAGCTTGTTTTTTGAACAGACAAAAATCTGTCAATCCAGATAAAAAGCTTGTACTGGTCCGTTCTGAAGCGGTTTGGAAAATGGATGGATGGATGGTCCGTTCTGTTTCAAAGACCATAAATATACTTGCCATTAAAAACCTGATTATGACCAGGGAATATGACAATGTATCACGAACAGAACACATCTGAAACTATAGCCTGTGCTTGTGTCAGACCAGGATACAGTACAATAAGAACCCAGCCATGGCAATACTGCAGAATAATAACTAATGCAACAACAGCTCTGAAATTATTTGATGCGTCAAACAGTTGAAAAGCTGGGTCTGATACACAAAGAAGAAACGTCAGCTCTCTGTGAGAGAGACCTATTGAGATCATCTGCTGGCACTGAGCTACTTAACCAGCAAGTGACACGATGCTACAAGTGTGTGCAAACAGAAGAGGAAAGTGCTCGTGGCTGAACGCATCTTCTGCCCAAAAGCCAACGCTAACGCGAGAAAACTTCAGTCCCAAGGGGAGGAGAGACAAGGCCTTTGTGTGGGCTGTCGGTAACTCCACCGAAATATACCCTGAAATATATCTTGTAATTCACAGTATCTATCTATCTATCTATCTATCTATCTATCTATCTATCTATCTATCTATCTATCTATCTATCTATCTATCTATCTATCTATCCATCCATCCATCATCTAACCACTTAGGCTGCTCAGTGCTGTGGAGGGGACTAGAGCCGATTCCAGCCAACGCGGCCACGGGACACCCTGTACAGGATGCCAGTCCATCCTGGAACTCACACACGCACCAATTCACACACTACTGGAAATGCTGTATCATTACTCTCCCCAGACCCCCGGATATATCATTTGGTGTGGGATTCCCCTTTAAGGCCCAAAGCAGGAGTAGAACAAAGGGCTTTCCTTCAGACTCCAATAAGTAGTGTGAAGCTAAACTATGTAACATGTCCAAGGACGGAGAGGCTAGCCGAATAAATAGCGGAAAAAAACATCCCTGCAATAAAAAAACTTAAATTATCAGCAGATCACCGCCAGGCCGAGAGGCTAGATACTGCACTTAGTACTAATAATGGATGCAGGGTGTCTTCACGGGTATATAAGGATTTTTTCCAGTACTTAGAATATGTTTGATGTCCCCATCATGACAAACTACTTGATGTCATGATTCATATGTAATATGTGCATTATTTATGTTCTGCATGGTCAACTTTCAGTTAAATTGTAAATCATTTGGATCTAGAGCAACTCATCAGTTCTGATGAATTGCACCTCAGTAGATGCTGAGAAATCATGTTGGGTGTTTGGGGGAGGCGGGCAGGGGGAATCCGTTCCTCTGGAGCGATGTGATGCAGACTTTATAAACAAGCATATGTTTATGCCCACTATTGTACATAAAGAAACCTTCAGATTTGGTCATGAGAGCAGGCTGGAAGACACGGCATACTTTGTGTCAAACTTCGGTCATTCACAGAGACACAAAGAGGAACATTGTCTAACGCAGGTTGTTCACAGTGGAACCGAGAACAAAACTAACCTTTGCAGGTCATTCACAGAGTAAAAACGAGAAACATCATCTAACTCTGGTCATTCACAGAGACACAAAGAGGAACATTGTCTAACGCAGGTTGTTCACAGTGGAACAGAGAAGAACACTACACTTTGCAGGTCATTCACAGAGGAATAAAGAGAAACATCGTCTAACTCTGGTCATTCACAGAGACACAAAGAGGAACACTGTCTAACGCAGGTTGTTCACAGTGGAACAAAGAACACTAACCTTTGCAGGTCATTCACAGAGGAATAAAGAGAAACATCGTCTAATTCAGGTCATTCACAGAGACACAAAGAGGAACACTGTCTAACACAGGTTGTTCACAGTGGAACAGAGAAGAACACTAACCTTTGCAGGTCATTCACAGAGGAATAAAGAGAAACATCGTCTAACTCTGGTCATTCGCAGAGACACAAAGAGGAACACTGTCTAACGCAGGTTGTTCACAGTGGAACAGTGAAGAACACTAACCTTTGCAGGAACATTCACAGAGGAATAAAAAGCAACATCGTCTAACTCTGGTCAGTCATACATAACACCACAACCTTGTGTGAAGTCTGGAGGGGAACAGCATAGCTGGTGAGCCCTTGATGGACATGCTGTCCGCACTGCACTCTCTGATGCACAGCCAGTCTTGAAAAGGCCATGTCTTTGTGTGTGCATTCTTAGCTACTTACAAGCAATGATGTTCCCGTATCTGTTCTTGTTGCGATTCTCGTCCTTCTTCGCTGTATCCCAGGGGGCGTTCTGTCCTTCGGCGAGGCCCTGCAATAAAAGTGCACTCCGTCACTTATGCATTGGCGAGCCCACTGAGGACACAACGGCGCATACTGGAGTGCATGAACTGTGCAATGCAGGCAGCTGAAAAGCAGCAAGACACATGAAAGGAGACAAAGGCATACATGAGCGGCTTTTGGTCTGTCAAGATTACTGCCTCATGCATCATTGCATCAACTTATCCAGCAAACGCTTCTCTACAATGTAACATACACTAAAAGGAAGATCGAAGAGCAGAATCACCCAGCATCACTGGAGCAATTGGAGTTATGGATCCAAAGTAGGTATAGTTGCTCTGGGATTTCAACCCCACAACCTTCCATGGGCATGTATCCCCAACCAACCGAGCTGCATCACTCTGCATTCCTCTACATGTGAGGACATTGCATGTTCTCCTTACTATGGTTTGGATCCTGGTACATTCATCCACAGAAGAACCTGATTTTCACCCCAGTTGCTGCAAGTATGGTATAGTTGGTACGGAGGTGAAAAAAATGGTCTACATTAAAGGTTGGAGGTTCAAATCTCTCCCCCATGCTCTGTGATTAATCTATGTACCCCCCTGACTAGAGTTAATCTGGTTTCCCCTTGTTGTCCAAAAATACACTGAGGTGAATTAGCATCTTTAAATTGCCCATAGTGTGTGGAACTTGCGATGCACTGTTGATGCTCTGCATTGTGTCCCATGCTTCCTCGGATAAGCCAGAGGATCTCGCTATAACCCTGCAGCCATGGAAGGTGGATGTTATCAATGTAGCCACACAGACACTCAGCATCATTTATAAAAAGCTGAGTCAAGCTCTAATGTAAGTTATTTATACAGTCGAAGCTAACATTTAATTCATAGTTTACCCTCAGTGTCCTCTGAATGAAGCTACCACTCACATGGATGGGAGAAAAATGCTGCAATTTGGCACAGAGTGGTGCCCCCTGTCAGATGAGGACAGGGTGCAGAGAGGTGAATGCTCAGTCAGTGGGATCACAACAGCCTCCTTCCTTCAGCTGCTCTCACACGGCAATGATGTGACGGGACTCAGTTGTTGAAGTGGGGCTCTGTGTTCACGCTGCTTGCTGGTGGACCTACATTCTTTCAATGCGTAAAAGTGCACATCGTCCGCAGTTTGTCCAGGATAGGGTCTGCAAGGCAGGTTGAAGATGGAAAGGAGCCAAGACAATGCCCAGACCTCCAGAAGGGTCGCTACTAACCCACTCCAGCCACCCGTCAGCCAAGTAGACTTGCCATCTGAGATCATTTCTGTAGGTCCTCAATCAAGGATTCCCAGTGGGGCAGTCCATCTGCACCCACAGCAAGTTGAAGAAGTTACAGTCAATATAGGGAACCACTTCAGATATTCCGTCTGAGAAGGCAAAAGCCAAATTTGTCCAAAAACAGCATTTAAAGTGAAATTTAATGTAAAATTATTCAAATGCTGAAAAAAATAACAGGACATTTTGATACATTCTTGCTTCTATATAGTGATGACTGAGACACAGTTGGCCAACATTTCTCTTTAACATCATCAGCATCATACTGTAAGTCAGTGTGTTGAATGTATTGCTTTTCTTATTCATAATTGTATTTATCAGGACTACAGTAGTTGGGACCCTGGAGAGTCAGAGTTTCACGGCACTATGAACACATGACTTTGAATCTAGATTCCTGAAGACTGTGCTAGCATACTTGTACTAGCATACTTGTGCTAGCATACTCGCCGGGTCTTAGGCTGAAACTTGTGCAGCAACAGTCGCTTGCAGGCACCCAGCAAGACCAATCTACGAGAACTAAGTACACATTCACTTGCATCAGACAGCCATCTTCAACTTCCTGTCAAATGCCCTGGAAGGGAGAAAAACATGCAGCAATTGTCTGTGTGTCTCATGTGTGTGTGTGTGTGTGTGTGTGTACGTCTTTGCTGTTGCCATCTTTTCATTTCAGAGCCGAGTGCAAAGTGCCACCGTTTGATGGCGGGGTTCAGACAGAATGGCAGTGAGGCACTTTGTGGGCTCAGCAGAGAGGCTGGCGAACTTGGCACGGGGTACTAGTGACGGGCGAGAGCTGGGACCCATATGGAGTCAGTGCTATTTTAGGTCCTTCCAAAAAAAAAAAGCAGGTCAAATCTGTCAGTGGTACGTAATGTATGCCGAATTGTCCTTTGGCGTCGATTAGAGGAGATCCGACTCAGCCGACAATATCAAAACCACAGATCTTACTGTCAGGCAGGAGGCCACCTGACCTACTTTTTTAAAGGGGCATATCTCTCATTAGTCAGTCAGTCTACAAGTGCATTTTAACCTGTTATAGAAAATAAGGGATTTGAAAGGGGATCGATTTATGTAAAAGGTCCTTATCTCTTTTATCATTACTCCTTCCTGCTAGATGTTTTTCTGCCTTCCCACCTCCTCCAAAAAGTATGCATCCTGCTACTCAGTAATCACTCTGCTGAGTTAAAATAACAATGACTGGCTTGCATGCTGCCATGATGGATAGATGCATGGACAAACTGATAGATGTACTCCACATTGTTTTTAATCAGGCAAATTAATTTACATATGTTTATATTACATTAATGAACACATTAAAATCTGTGTGTCACTATCTTCAACACAAATGCATCTACTGGTGCAACGCAAAGTTCCATTTGGGTCAAACAGCAGCTTTTTAATGATAGTTGGGGCATCATTGCCTCATAGAGGGAAATATCGATTTTTTTTTTTTGTTGTCGGTATGACCTGTTGTTGACTTACTGTACTGTTCTTTAACAAAGACATATGCTTGGTGCTGTAAATGTCATAATTTATTATGCAACGACTACCTGTGAAGAATCAAAAAACCAAAGCAATCACCAGTTTTCACTCCCAGGCTACAACGCCATGTAGGAGGGGACATTTGGCCTAATTGGTATGATCAGTAAAACCTCTGGCTCCATCTCTATGAGGCCCTGCACTCTGGTGCTCAATAGCTATCGATTTAGCCATCAGAGATGACACCGTCAGCCTTGTTCTGCCGGAAAGCAAAGCAGAGGACTGCTTGTCCTGTGACACTTTGGCGAGAAGGTCACCCCCTGCGAAACAGTCGAATCATTCTTCAGTTCACAAATCCCACCTATGCATCTTAATCGTCAATTTCACTTTCGGTCATCTACAGAAAAGGCCCACTGTGTTTTAAAAAATATAACCCAACACAGTGAGAACACGTAAAGGAGCAGGTGAAGTCATGGGCCTACATGCAGCATTTCATATCCACGGATAATTCATGAGCTTGGTGCTATAATGGAATAACTACAATGAAGTACCAAGCTTAGCAAAAGGGCAAATGAGTGTTGGCTAACTGTGTCATTTGGACGACCATTTGAAAAAATGAGTGAACCACAGCCTTAAGATCACCAGAATTCAAGCTGTTCTATTAAGCTGTAACACTGGCATACTGTGTATATGCTAATGTAGTAATCACACAAAGAGAACCACACGTCATTGGTTTCTCTGTTACAGGTACGCACTGCGGATGTAGTGTACAAGGACCAAATGAACTCACAACACCAAGTCGTGGGGTTTCCTCCGGGTACTCCGGTTTCCCCCCATAGTCCAAAAACATGCTGAGGCTAATTGGAGTTGCTAAATTGCCCGTAGGAGTGCATATGTGAGTGAATGGTGTGTGAGTGTGCCCTGCGATGGGCTGGCCCCCCATCCTGGGTTGTTCCCTGCCTCGTGCCCATTGCTTCCGGGATAGGCTCCGGACCCCCCGCGACCCAGTAGGATAAGCGGTTTGGAAAATGGATGGATGGAACGTGGGGTCCCGGTTTCAGCATTCAGGCTGCCTCCAGCGAATCACACAGAGACAAAAGGCATCCCAGACCCTGCCTTCAATTTCACCCCATTTTAATCTAGAAAAAAAGGTTAATTTGCTCATAGCTTATCAAGCAGCCATAGTCACAAACTTTTGTGAGGGGGCTGTCGGTTATTCATGAAAGAGAGACCGGGGCAAACAAGACTAGGGCAAGTTTCATCAGGGGTGCATCTGATAACCACGAACAAACAAGGGAAGAGTGGGAGGTGGGGGAAACATTCGCAAACGATGATCAAAGGCAACAGGCATGTAGAAGTTAGAGACACAGATGTGTGATCTTGTACCTCCCTGCAAAAGGAAAAAAAAACTTTTAAAAATAATTTACTAAACTTATGTAAAGTAACTGCCTGAGATCAGGGGTGTGCTTTGTCAAATTGCTTGTCACTTTCTCCAGTGAACAGAGCGAAATCTAACCGGACGTCCGCGATCCCTCTCCCCATACACAGATGCAGCAACGATCAGGCGGCCATCTATGAAGCGATACTTTCTGGATCCGACCCATGGATGACAGAGGGTTCTTTGAATACACTACAGAATATTTTCTTTTTAAGCTGGAAACAACTCATAACTTAAATTTTACCCACCCATCTTCTAACTGCCATCCAATGAATGGTAATGGGGGGGGGTTAAGGTTAGGACACAAGGCAGGGGAGCATCACAGGGACAATGGGTGAATCAAACTGCATGACTTTAGATGGTGGGAGGAAACCCAGAGGTAAGCAGTGAGACCTGGGGAGAATATGCAAAGTCCGCACACACAGAGTGAGCAGAATTCAAACTGCCAGCCCTCAACTTATCGTAGGGATGCCCATAACCTGTTTTTAAAAGGAATTCTTAATTGGAGATAATATTCTTGGAACACATCCTTATGTAGGGTCATTTCAATCAGTGAGTCAATCAACCAATCAATCAATCTTTATTTAAATTGCACTGTTACCACAGGGTTTACAGATATTTAAAAGAAAGGAATTAAAATAAGCACAACAATGTTTTACACAAAGGACGGGTAAAATGAACGCGGCAGAAGAATAACAGCAGAGAAATGAGCCAGCTGTAGGGTAAGTGCAGTACTGCACAGTCTGCGAGGAAGCAGGGCTCCCACGAGCAGACGCTACCCCCATCCCCCCGGTCATTATTCCGCGTCGCTCACAGATGGGAGGGCAAGGCTTCAGCAAACAGCCACTTGGAGCTGGACCAGAAAGGACCGACCAGGACCCGACCACAAAGCTTTTGTTTTTCAACTCCCAGAGTGACAGATGTGCACACACACATACAGAAGCACATATGTACTGTATACATGCAGAGGCATGTGCATTATCCTTCTCTCTCCTTCTCACACACACATACACACACTCATATTCTCTCTCTCCTTCTTACACACACATACACACACTCATATTCTCTCTCTCTCTCTCCTTCTTACACACACATACACACACTCATATTCTCTCTCTCCTTCTTACACACACATACACACACTCATATTCTCTCTCTCCTTCTTACACACACATACACCACTCATATTCTCTCTCTCCTTCTTACACACACATACACACACCCATATTCTCTCACTCTCCTTCTTACACACACATACACACACCCATATTCTCTCACTCTCCTTCTTACAGACACATACACACGCTCATATTCTCTCTCTTGCATTATTATATCTTTGTGGGGACTCTCTGGGGAAAACGCTAATCACAGCATGACAACCTTAACCCCTACCCAGCCCTAATCTTAACCATAAGTAACCAAACAAAATACGAGACTTCTGGCATTTTTAGTTCTTTGATTGCATTCACAAATTTTTGTGGGGGCCTGAAAAATGGTCCCTAAGTCATCACACACGCATAACTCATCCAGGTTGTGCTTGGTTTCAATAGAAGCTAATAAAATACAAGCTAAAAAAAATAAAATCAGCAAATTTTCAGCCCCAAGAACCAATTTTATTAGTGTTTAGGATGGGTTTAATGGCTTGGATCCATGGTCCACTACATAGCTTACTGCAGCCATTTAATCAGCTGCATATATATTGCTGCATACCCCAATTTTCCATAAAAATTCCATAAATAATACTATGTACCAAAGACTTTACCAGTCTGGAAGCAACAGTCGCACATCAAAAAGGCTCGTCGCTAGCAGGCCGCCAAAAATTAGGCTTTTGTTGGAAACAGGAGCGGCAAATCAGCGGGAGGGTTGAGCTCACCGCATGCCACTCTCCGTTTAGGCGACTAGCTTGTGCACACGCTCGAGCAAAAGCACACGGTTTGTTTGTTTCTCTGCATGCCTGTCATTTAGCGTCTGCCAGACGATATGGTTTCCGTCTTGCATCTGTCTTCCTCTAATCTGCGGCTCTTTTCATCTGTTCAGCTTCTCCGAGTCTGTCCAGCTCCTTCACTGTCCATCTGTCCACAGCCAGCCTGCCTGTCGACCCCTGCTTCTCCGACTGTGTCGTCTGTCAGTCTAACTTTCTATAAGTGTTCTCTTATCACTCACAATCCAGGTTCCATTTTCTGTGATTTGACTATCCAAATTCCTACCCTAACCCTCCTTAAAAGTCAATTTTCTATTTGCATTTCTCCTGTACCCTGTCATGGCAGAGAGTCCGTCCGTCTCTCTGTCTCTCTCTCTATCTGTCAGTTAGCCACTTTCTCTTTTCTCCATGTCTATTTGCCTTGTTATCTGCTGGGCCTGCCTGCCAATCTCTCTCTTTGTCTGTTTAATCAGTCTGTCCTGTCTCTATCTGTCCATGTGTTAGTCTCATTCTCTTTCCATCTTCCCTGTCTAGCCATCTCTTTATCTGCTCTACCACACTGTCTGTTGGTTTTGTCAGACTGTCCAGTCTCTCTCTCGCTCCACCTCATCTACCCACCACCTTGTCATCTCCTTTCCTGTCTCCGCACCTGTCAGTGTATAAATTATGGCCGGATTAGGGTGAAAGACAAGCGCCAGTGGACTGAGAGATGGCAGGTCTTAATCGGAAGTGTGATATCTGTATCTCAGTCACTCACAAACACTTTGCGAACATAAACAGACAGATGGGTGACTGATATCTGTTTAGACAGAAAACAGTGCTCAAACGGCCATGTGGCCACCTAACAGCCTGAAATGCAGAGGTATCACGGACAGTTCTTGGGAGATGTCACATACTATTTTCACTGTATATCCCAGGCATGCATCACCTAATTAAAGGAGGCAAACCGGCGAAACCAGACACTGCTTATTTTAGAGGATCAGTAAACCAGAGACTGCAGATGATTACATACAACGGAAGGCACTGAACACCATTCTAATCACAAGTGTGGTAAAAAATCAATCTGTGAGATCATCTACAGCGATAATCCACATGGTAAATAGGTGCAATCCATGACCCACCCCTATAAAATACAGCAGCTCCACTGGAGCTGGTCAGCTGGGTGAGGTACAAAAGAAGAGGAACTTCAGGTGCACCCAATACCGCTGCTATTCTCCAATACCAAGAACCGATACCACTTATTTGCAACATTACGTTAAAACTCAAAGCCAAGGCGTTTTCTTTTTTTGTTGCCCAATCAGATTTTTGCATCTCCTGAGAGATCTGTAACCATATTGTTCTGGTTATGCCTGGTTAGGTCACTGTTATTTTCAGTGGCATAAATACTGCCTTAAGTACTCATATTGGTACTTGGTATCGGCAAGTACAGAAATGTAAGTACTCATACTTGGTCTGAAAAAAATGGCATTGGTGCAACCCCACTGGATGTCATGAGGTGCCTTAGGACCATAGGAACCAGATGGAGGGAGGTTGTCATGTTATGAGTGACATTTTTAACAAAGGCATGGCCACAGGCATACAAAGTGTGGGTGTGGCTCTACGGGGGAGATGATTGAGCAGCTTGTGTTTATGCACAGGAGAAGGACAGGGGAGAGCAATATGGGCCACAGCATTGCGTGGGCAAAGCCCCTGCTGAAGTAGAGCTACAGCCAAACTCATAACAAGAATATAGATCAGCATTCCATACACAGGATTTTGTGATGGAACTGGTAGAGGTTACTTGGCTCAATATGAGACACAAACAAGTACTATTTCCCCAACTTATATTCACAGTGTGCTTGCAGAAGCATTCTAATCAATGAAGCCTCATTTTAACACTTAGCTAAGTTCTCGTTTTAGCAAATTGGAGAGCGAAAACTGCAGGTAATGTCTTAATTAGCCTTGATTGAGCTGTTGACTGGAGAATTTGACTATTCAGGTTGTTATGCCAAATGTTTCAGCAGAAGAAATGTGAATGCTAATGTTTTTTTTTGTTTTTCGTTTTGGCTGAGGAAAAGGTAAAAAAAAAAACATATATCTGGAAATCCTATAGCCCTTAAAACAAAGACAGTGATTGTTTTTTTTTTCCATTTAATCGATGACTATTTACTCCACAAAACATTTCCTTAATTTGAGAATTGGGGAAAGAAAAAAGTACCAAATTCAGATCAATCAAGTCCTTACTTACTTAATTGCTCAAGCGCATAGAATGAATGAAACATAACTGGAATGTACAATTGCATCCTCAACTAAGACATTCTGTTTAACATGATTTGTATCCTACAAGTGATTCAATTAACAGCTCAATCAAGGCTAATTATTAAGAGCTCGGCTGCAACAAAAACACCAAACAAAGTGAGTTGCCAGGGATCAGAGTAAGAAATTTACAAACGACAGGAGGCCATTCGGCCCATCAAGCTTGTTTAGGGAGAACTTAACTAATAGCTCAGTTGTTAAAATCTTACCTTGCTCTGATTTAAAGGAACCCAGGGTTTTAGCTTGCGCTACACTAGCAGGAAGATTATTCCATACTCTAACTACACACTGTGTAAAGAAGTGCTTCCCCAAATTCGTTTTAAAATGTTCTCCCGCTAATTTCCAGTTATGGCCACGAGTTCAAGTACTGTAATTAAACTAATATTGAAATAGCCATTTGGCTGACCAGCAACATAACCAAATTAGCTGAGTTATAACCACTTGTTGTATAGCCAATGTTGTAGGAGCATGACCAAAAGTAAAAGTCTGCCATTTTCAAAATATGAAACATGTTACACCTGCCAGGCATTTCCAGTTTGCCTGAAGCCAAGAGATCCTCCAATCAGAATGTCATGTGATCTCCAGATTGTGACGAACACCATTGAACCAGTGGAGTCTGTCAAAAGATTTCCCAAGGTTTCCAGCCAGTGTGGGCGGTGAAGAAGGAACAGAGTACAGAGTACATGCAACTGAACTGGGATGAACTACAAATGCCATTATATAAAAAATATGCAGGTACAGCAAATATGAATCAAAGAATAAACTACTGAGAAAAAATAAGATCCCAAAAAAGCAAACCGTTACAACAAAAATGTAATGAAATTTTCTGCAACTCTGAGCTGGGGAATTTTATTTGAGTTGGAATTATGTTCAGAAACTATCAATATTAATGCTGTTTTCAAATTCAGTTTGCAATAAATATTTGATAAGTATGAAAGAACTACACTTTCTTGTAATAGAAAAACATGAGAGCAAAGGAAATTAAATTTAATTATTTGATGAACACCACAAAACAAATACTGCTACTTGATTTTGGTCACACATCTCAAAATGAGGATCGACAGCAACAATGCACGAATAATTATACTGTGGATACTGAAATGGTTCAAGATTGTGTAAACAAGAGGCATGATAGCCTCACACCTCCGGGGTGGTGTGTTTGGTTCCAGGCTGTCTTGAGATATGGAATTTTCTTTCTGTGTTCATTTATATTTATATTTTACATATATAGCAGATGCTTTTGTCCAAAACGACATACAAGTCAGGCAAATGGCACGTTGAAAACATACGAGAGATCGACGAGGCATAAGTCCAGCAGGGGGGAGTTTCCAGTGAATGCGCAGGTACAAGTGTAAGCAGTATTGGATCAGGAGCAACACAGCATTTTAAAAAACAAATAAAGAAATAAGATTATTCAATGACCGGAAGTGCGACATTAAGAAGATTCAGGGAGCGATCAGGCTAGCAGAGAAATTCATGGAACAGATGGGTCTTGAGGCATTTCCTGAAGGTGGAGAGGAAGTCTGATGACCAGACGAGGTTCGGCAGCTCATTCCACCATCGTGGAACCACATGTTCATATGAGTTTCTTCCCATAATCCAAAGAGAAGTGGGTTAGATGAACAGGTGTCCCTAAAATTGCCCGTAGCGTGTGCCGGTGTGCCCTGTGATGGGCTGGCAACCCTTCCTGAGCGTCTTCTGCAATGTACCTCGTGCTTTCTAGGATGGGCTCCAGGCTGACTGCAACCCCATTTTGGACAAGCAGTTATGGGTGATGGATGGATGAATATTTCACAAAATAAAAATAGTTTCGATGATACATGCAGTGCTTTAATTTTTTTTTAATCATTTGTGCTTTGAGCAGATGGATAAAGAGGGCATGCTTACCTCATATTCCTCCTTAAACCCATATCCCTGGCCGCACTTCATCTGCGTGATGTGCTGCAGGAGGTCTGCCACCCGTATGGCCGGCTGGAATTGGCCGGCCTGGTAGGACATCTCCACGGACTCGCAACCGCCGTACGGGTACGTCTGAATGGTGAGCGTGGACTGGGCCATATCCTTGTGGCTGCCATCTGGAACAGGAGGGGAGCATGTGAAGGAAGCGGCAAACGGCAGCCAAAAGAGAAGCGGTCGCATTAAAGTGGTCTGAACACAGAAGGTACATGGGGGGGTGAGCCAATCCACTCAAACTAAAATGACTCTTTTTAAATGGCCCACTTTTCCGTGAGCAAACAAACCATACTGTATTGCAACAGCGTTTCATAATTGCATACTGTAGTTCCACTGCAGCATTCATGCGACGGGGCAGAAATCCCACAGAAGCATCACATAACGAAAACCCGAGGTGCTCTCACATCACCCCAAGCATCTCGACTTCACGGTATTAATGGTGGCAGCATCAGATTAGATTCAGAAACTTGGACGCCCCAAGCTGGTTTCCGCGGTATCTGCCGTGCGACGAGCACCCCTTTGCACGCACCCTGTAGCCTCTCCACTGACGTCGAATGCCATGGAGCATTGAAAAGGGCTTCAGACAGACACTTTGTGTCACAATCCGATTAAGTCTAAAGGACATTTTTTGTAATTGACTCTCACAGCGATTAACACGTGAAGAACTGAAGTAGTTTATGCCCGTAAAAGAGAGCATTAGAAAGAGCGATGGAGAAATAAATGTCAGAGGAATTTCGTATTACACATATTAAATACTTAGAGCGCCACTGCAAATGTGGTTGGATGATCCTGCACCCCCCCCTCACCCCCCCCAAAACGCTCTATGTTTTATTAATGTGGCTATTTGCAATAATTATCTGAGACACTTAAAGCGATTCGCCATTATAAAGTCTAATCCACTCCAAACGTGGCTTTCTGCAACATTTATTGTGAAATAATGCATGGCTTTGTGTGAAGACTTTCGTGCCACTCGTACGGTGGCCAGCATGGACTGCGGCTCGCAATTAGAACAGCCCGACAAGAGCCCACGTGGCAGCAGGGGTGGCCTGGATGCGGGGGCTGGAGTTTGTGCCCATGACAGCTGTGAATCCTTCGGCCTGTTTGAAAGGCGCCTCCCTAATGATTCCCAGCTGGCCCTTGTTGAATGAAGCAGACTGTAAGACATATAAGGAGCCAGCTGGGCTCAGAATAGTAGGAAAAACCAAAGAAAGAAGTTGGATTCTTGAACTGGGTATAATTTTTTATCATTATAATCTTTTGCTCTCCTGTACCTAATTGCATTATAAAGTGTGTTTGGGGTATGTGTGTTAAAGGGAGAGACTGGAAGCAAGAGTCCAGTTCTTGTGGCTTTACGAGTTTAGCCGCTACAGGTTAGGAAGCCAAGTAGTACCTCATTACGTTCACCGTCTCGGATCATCTTGAGGGTACTAATACAATCACCCCATTCCATTTTCCAGTCCGAGTCTGCTGTCCTCCCATTTGCCATCTAGTAGAACCAGGTCTTTCACAATTACTATTAAGTATTAGGTCTCCACCAGTTAATGCATCTTTTGTTTGTTTTGTGTGTGTTACATGTGCCTTGCCATTGTGTGACCTGACCCAGGGCATTGTAGAGTAAACTGTTATTTGGTAATACAGCAAGACTGTAATCAGCAGCGGTGTTTGCCAGCACTCAAACCACACATTTGTGTGGGGGGCCCCTGATGGCCACAGGCAGTCATTACACAAAATAAATGGACACCCAATTTAAGAAATACTGGAGCAGCATGTTCTGCTAACCAGCTACCGACGATCTTCTGACTCTAAAGCTATTTATTTAGTTTCTGGAACATCTCTAGTGGGATGTAACAAGACACCCATGATATGACGAGAAAGGTACAATACACCCATAATGCCAAAGCTACAGACAGACACATTTGAATCCTCAGCTCAAAACACTCTATCTAGGTACCCAGTGTTGTAGGATGCTTCATCCAGCATGGAGAAAGCATGCTGCGTAGGGTCGGAGAAACAGAGAGAAAGATGCTTGTAAACAGACACAAGT
The DNA here is from genome assembly GCF_023856365.1 of Brienomyrus brachyistius. Classification (NCBI taxonomy): domain Eukaryota; kingdom Metazoa; phylum Chordata; class Actinopteri; order Osteoglossiformes; family Mormyridae; genus Brienomyrus; species Brienomyrus brachyistius. Next base: position 876,250 of record NC_064540.1, read on the forward strand.
AGGCGCCGTGTTAAATGCTGTTGTGCTAGCGTGCTGCTTCACGCTCAAAAAGATTGACAATCTAGTGTTGAGGTATTCATTTGCTGTGGCATTCTCTGAAATCCATTGCTACCCCCCCCCAGCTGGTCCCTCCCAGCGTGGCCTTAATTCATTATTCATGTGTTTTCATCTCAGTTGCCAGAGAAGCTCTTGGTACACTGGTCCAAAGGGTATATTACACTGTAAATATTGCCAGAAAAACAGAAAGCCGCTCCCATAATCTACTGAAATATCGAGCCACCGATGCTTACAGCTATGCTGAAGGTCAAATATCCATTTAGAAATTCGCAAAAATATATATCCACACTTTGCTGCCGGGTTCTAACTTCATAGACCAAGATGACCCCGTGTTAATGATTTGATTTCTGAACCTGCAAAGTAACTAATGTTGGCACATGGCAAGTTCCATACCGCAAACCGGAATTGTCTTTACAGGGACTGGAACCCAGGATTATTTCTGAATGAGCTCAAAGGGGTGAAGAGGTTGCATTCTCCCTCTGAAATTTTGGTACGAGAAAAGCAGGGCTAGTAGTGCCCTGGATAAAAAGCGAGGTCCTGGCTGTCAATTCCCCCGATCCATAACTGTAATTGGAGAAACACAGCCTGCATGCAAAGGCGGAACTTTTCCTGTCATTAACAAGCCTTCCTGCTTGTCAGACACAGCTAGGGTCTGGTACCTTGGTGACCTTTAAGGACTTAAACACCTTTTAAGATCATTTAAGCATTTATTCAATTAAGGCACCTTTTGCCTCCATTTTGGGAGGTCCTCGGTTTACTGTACTTCACCTGGTCTCAAACTCACACAACAAAGCAAAAGCGCCAAGACAAAAAAACTAAATAAAATGACACAAATAAGAGATTCTAACCCAACAGGCGAGGAACACAATCTCGATTCAGGGACTGCTGAGGCCTGGAAGCAAAGCAGCTCTTGTGTCCGTGCTGTTAAGAGGAGTCCCCCTTATTAAGCCAAAACTCTCGGCCCACAATTCCCTGGGGCGCAGGGCAGCGATTAGTGCCAAAACATCACCGAGGTTAATTATTAGCAGCGCTACGCTATCGCTAAACAGAACGCCGCACTTCCTGCCATTAACAATAATTATTCCTCCTGCCAAAATATGTTTGACAGCTCGCCGGTACTGCAAACAGTAATGACATTTTAAATTGCCCTAATTACACAGGGTAAATATAACATTGAGTAAATATGTCATATTTCCCTTTTAGGAATACTAAGATCTAGAGAACAGTGAGAGAAAGCCTTGCACTTCAGTAGCAGGGAAGTAGAGGTGCTTGAGAAGTTCTCCCATATGCAGGAAGAATTAATTAAAACCTAAACATTCAGAGTATGAGCAGTTCATAATGTTCCAGCTCTACTGGCACAACAGTGGCATTGCCAGTGGCACTGGCATTATATATTAATTAAGTGAACAGTCAGTTTTTGAAGGTGATGTGTTGGAGGCAGGAAAAATGGACAAGCGTGTGGATCTGAGCGACTTTGACAAGGGCCAAATTGCGATGGCTAGACGACTGGGTCTGAGCATCTTCAAAACGGCAGGTCCTGTGGGGTCTTCCCGGTACACAGTAGTCAGTACCTACTAAAAAAGGTCCAAAGAAGGCCAAATGGTAAACCAGCGATGGGGTCCTGGATACCGAAGGCTAGCCTGTCTGGCCCAATCCCACACGACAGCTACTGTAGCACAAATTGTGGAAAAAGTTACTGCTGACTATAATAGAAAGGTGTCAGAAAGCAGTGCATCACAGCTTTCTGCATGTAGTACTATGTAGCCGCAGACCAGCCTGAGTGCACATGCTGATCCCTGTTCACCATTAAAAGTCCACATGATCGTCGGAACTGGACTATGGAGCAATGGCAGAAGGTGGTCTGATCTGATGAGTCACATTTTCTGTTACTTACTGTGGACAGCCGAGTGCCTGTGCGCTGTTTACCTGGGGGTGAGATGGCACCAGGATGCACTACGGGACCAAGGCAAGCCAGTGGAGGCGGTGTGATGCTCTGGCCAATGTTTTGCTGGAAACCCTTGGGTCCTGGCCTTCATGTGGATGTTACTATGACACGTACCACCTACCTAAACATTTCTGCCGACCAAGTAACTGTCATGGCAACGTGGCGACATTTATCAGGATAATGTGTCCTGCCACACTGCAAAAAGTGCTCAGGAATGGAATGAAAAACATGAAAAAGAGTTCAGGGTGTTGACTTGGCCTCCATATTCCCCAAATCCCAATCCAATCAAGCATCTATGAGATGTGCTGGACAAACAGACCCAATGCATTAGGGCCCCATCTTGCATCATGCAGGTCTCAAAGTATCTTAAAAGATTTGCTGCTAATTTCTTGGTGCCAGATACCACAGGACACCTTCAGAGGTCTTGTAGAGTCCATGCCAGGATTGGTCAGAGCTGTTTTGGTGGCACGAGGGATTATTAGGCAGTATTAGGCAGCTGGTTTTAATGTTATGGCTAATAGGTATATAAGCAGTGGTCAAAACAAAGAATAAAAAATTATAATTTAGCCTTGCTGATTAGCCTTTAGATCGTTAGTTTTTTTCCATGTTATCATATAATGCCTGAAACTGCTTGTTAATCATCATTACATTCACCCCCCACCCCCCAGCTGTCCCCTTAAAAGTGTGACTTTTAAATAGGTATCTGGTGTGTTTGTATTTTCACTTCTTGCTTACATTTCCTCTTGCAATCCAAAAATATGCATCAGGGGGCAGGTGTCCCAATGTCTGTTGCATGTGTACAGGCAGGGGATGGACTGGCATCCCGTCCAAGGGCCCCTGTCTTCGAATCTAAGCTTTCTGGGATAGGTTTCAATTCCCCTCATACACACACACCAGTGGCCCTGTATTGGATAAGCAACCGGATGAAAAAGGACTGTGTGGTCACAGAAAAAGCGGCTGAATTTTCTTCAATGACTTTTAGACCCTGACAACATACGGAGAGAAGTCTGTGAAGAATTATACAGAGTTCTTCCTTGGGTTTGAATTTTCTGATTGCACAGCTCTGATACTAATTTCACATACCGTGACATAATCAGCACTGAGGAGAAAGAGCCTTTTGTGAGGAACCCTGGCTGGACTCTGCCATCATTGTTCTTGTGCCTGCAGCAGTGACCTGCCTATTCCTTTCACTGGTGTTGCCTGGCCGTGCTGCTTTCATCCAGGATGTCAGGTACCGGCGGTAAGGAGGAGCGAATAAGCAAATCTACGTAAATGGCCTTAAAACTGCACCATTACGACCCATGTCGCGGGTGAATCACCGGCGTTTGGGCCAGATTTACCGGGGAGGTCAATAAAAGCCCCCTGTTGTGGGGTTTGCCGGCGCTCAGGTGTTTGTGGTAGGGATGGCGTGAGCTAAACGACAGCTGATTCCCACCGTGCAATACACAGGGAATCAAAACGTTAGTGTGAACCATTGTGTCAACAGCAAGGCTTTCTGGGACATATAACTCCAGTCCACTAAGGAAGGAGGGGGGGGTGAAGAAGGTAGGTAACCCCCCCCCCCCCCCCCCCCACAGAGACTGAAGATTAAGAGCTGGCCACATCAAAGTAGTAAACAGCCATTCTCAGACTCCCAATGTTCAAGTCAAATTAGAGAACAGACTGGAACGGGCTGCCTGCCACATGCGTACAGACTTAAGGACTATGCAACGCTCCCCTTTATTCTGGGCATGGGAGAATAGGAGGATGAGAGTGCAGACTGAGAAAAAGAGAAAGGCAAAATAAACAGGCGGAGAGATCAAACAGAGCCGTGTCGAGGGTTTTATGCGATACAGCGGGCGCGCAGAAATCTGTCGGCTCAGTGTGCTGATGGTTTGTTTCAAAACATTTCAATTGAGCAACATGTGAGCAGACGGAATAAGTAAATAAATGTAAGAAATAAGTAACATGAGCACCGAAGCCAGAACATTAGCATTTCGACGGGTCGAGATGCCAGGCCTAAATCTCCTGCCCGCGTTTATGAGTCAGACAGCAAGTTTATGCTGTGCCCTAGCCGAAATGGCACCGGCCCAGTCGTCAGCCCGCGGGGAGATGCTGTACAGCCATATGGCGAGCGGCGTCCGCTAACGGGGCAGGTGGGCCGAGCCAGCACAGGCGGTTCCGCTCCTTTAAATTCATGCCCTACGTCTCCCGCGAATTGGGAAGGGTTTGTAAACGTCAGGCTGCATCTTGCAGACGCAAATCTGGCCTGACAGGTCATTGTTCCGGCAACTTCTCGCACCCATTTTCCTGATTTCGGCGAGTAAACCGGGTTCGACATTAAAAAAAAGGCCATGAAATGAGACACATAGCGTCTATTAGCAGCTTTGTTCAGTATGACATTGTCTAGTGGATGACCATGAGTTCAGACTATGAGGAGGTGACGGGGGATACTTACCCAGAGACGAACTTGCGGGGACTGGCTCTTTGGATACTAGAGCAGGTGGAAACAGAAAACAAACACTGAACCATGTAAACACTTCAGCATATCCAGAGTTTAGAACCACCCAAAAAGGAACATGGTGTATAGTACTAAATATAGTGTTGAACTGTACACACACATACACACTCTAAGTATTCATATCTTTATGAGGGCTCTCCATTTCTATGGGTCTAACCCTAATCCCAAATAAGACTAACCAAACCCCTACCCATAAATAATTTGGTCCCCACGATGTAACGTATACCTGGATCAGACGCACACACACGTACACACACACACACACACACACACACACACAAACACAGTCATTTGATATTCTTTGCTTATTTGGCAGCCACTTTCGTCATCCCAAAAAATATATCTAATGAGACAAGACATTCCACACAAATTAAAAACAGCAATCATGCATCTTAATTTTTTCAGTCTGCATTTAGATCTTCTTTTTCTTTTTTCCACCGCCAGCAAAACTCTGCTTGAAAGTTCCCCAGTGAAACAACAGGCAACAGAATTAGTCGCGTGTCATCCTGTCAGCTTGAGCTTCCTGGGAGCAGGTGGTGCTGTACCTGAGTAGTAGGAATTCAGGAGGGATTTGGTCTGGAGTGTTTTTCCCTGCACGGAGAAGGAGCACGGGGAGGGCGATGCTGCGAAGAGGAGACACGTAGACAGTTTAGAGATTCCCCCCATGACCCATCTGCATTAACGGCATGCACGGAGGAACCCATCAGCATGGTGTGGCACCACGCCAGTCCTATTCTGAAATCTTGTCCTGCCTGTTAGCATGACGGATACGATTCACCTTGCATTCCACAGTTAAGAAAAACATGGAGTGTTTCCTTGAACACTTCCATGTTGCATTCAATCCTGTTCGATTAAAGCTGAGATTTGGAGATCCCTGCCTATCGCTCTTCATCAAACCCCTTGTCATGCTTAGATTTTGCATCTTGATTTGCGTCTGATTTAGAGACACTGTCTTGTGCCCTTACACAAAGGACTAAAAAAAAAAGGCCACCGTTAATTTACTCATTTACAGGAGGAGAATGGATCTAAACGCCCGCAGACATGCCTCTACGGTGTGCAGGTATTTCTTTTTCATTTTCTGTAAACCAACAAACTAGGTAAACTCCATTCTAGTGGTCATAAACCATCTTTGGTGGAGACGTGATTGTTGTCCTTTGAGGGGTCTGAACTTAAGAAGCGGGAGACACGAAATGGAATAAGAAACAGGACACTATCTAGGGAAAAGGCCATCATACATTATGTGAGAGCTGATTGTGCAGGAGCCCTGAACTTTCAAATTAATCCACCCAGAAAGGCCACTGTGACATTTTACCAAGGAGAAGAAGAAGAAGAGGAAAGGTCCATCCTAATTACTCATCCCCCACAGGAGGACAGATTCTGCCTTAAAGAAATAAAATAATGATCAAAATGCCATTTTCTTTTTTTCTTCTCTTGGAAATAAAAGCTAAGTGAAATGCTAACAGATATGGAAAAGGCGTCTCTGTAGTGAAGCACAATGACATTGCCAATTAATGCTTACTTTGGTCAATGACTTAGCGTGAGAAGGCTGCAGCCTCATCAGATCGCCTCTGAGGAGTGAGTACTGATGCTGTAGGTCAAGTCTAGAATCAATTTGTATGGGACAGAAGCTGAGTGCTATAATAAAAGGCCGTGCCAGCGGGGGACCTGGTGTCCAAGGCTCCTGCTTCCATGTCATTTCATCCCACCGTTTCTTACTCTGCCTTGTCCCTCAACTTTTCAAACAATAATCTAACACCACGCCTATTTTTTCCAATGCTTCTTGACTTGAAAAACATGGGCCTGTGAGTACTGGAACTGTACAACCCCATACAAACAGACCCAATCAAGTTAAATGCATGAATAAGAGACCATAGGGCCCTATTATACAAATCACGCTCCTCGAGGTCCGAGTACTGCTGGTTTTCCAGCCTTCCTTTACCTGTGAGCCAGGTGTGAAGCCGCTGACCAATCAGAATCAGTCATTATTAAACTAACTGCCTGGGAGAACTGAAAATGAGGCCTGGATTTGGAATCGAGGTCCAGACTTGAAGAGCCCTGCCATATGCCCTCGTCTCTGGGTTTGAAACAATCGCACGCTGCATTTGTCAGGAGTAAAACCCCTGCAGAGATGTAGCAATTTCCATTTCCTAGCATCCTCTCTTTTAACACTGAGAGGGCTCTGGGAGGCAGCAGTGAGAATTTTCAGTACAAAATACATTTAAACATATCAACAAATGACTCGAAACTCACATCCCCGTTACATCTCGCAACACTGATCTCCCTTCATTCTTATTTTATTCCGAAAGATCAGAGATTCAGAAAGGGGGAGGGTGAGAGTGAAAGTCACATAATTGTAAGATGTCTTGTGATTTGACATGGAAGGAAATAAAAATGAGCTGATTAATCTAATCAAATGTGTTTTTAGTCAGTCTTCGGCAGGCTGCCATACAAATGCTGTAGCATGTTCCAATATTATGTCGGTTGGCAGGGGCGAAGGGGCATGGGTACTCTGGCACATTCCAGGGCCCCGGCACCTCACAGGGGCCCTTGAACACGAAAAATTATACATAAAATTGGGCAGGCAGCCCAAGGTGAGATTTTGCCAGAGGGGCCTGAATTTCTATGGCCCTGGCTGTTTATAGAATATTAATGATTTGACTAGAGTAGACTAACCCTGGAATGTCTGAGCTCGTTTGATCATCAGGTGTATCATGAAGTACATCAATGCCAACATATCTACATGCGGGCCTCTTCATGCATGGGGGGGGAAGCCAAACAAGGTGGGACCGACTCACGGAAGCCGTTGAGGTCCGGTGTGCTGGTTGCGAAGGGGTCATCCTTGTGCAGGGTGCTGACTTTGCCCGTGCTCTTGTCGGCTCCCCCCACGGCGGCCATCTCCCTCTGTGTGCTGCTGGCCGTCTCCTTCTGCTTCTTCGCCAGCTTCCTTTGGGTGCCCCCCCCAAAAACAAGCGAAAGGAGTTCACTCCCGGGCCGGAGGGACAGGAAGACAGCACCCACGGCTGGTGAGCAGACATCGACGGGCAGGGGGAGGGGATGACACACGTTGAGGTGACATGGGCCAGTTGTGTGGAGTAGTGGTTTGACATCCAGACTCAATAGATTCTGGCCAGAGGATTACAGTTTCAAACACTCCATTAGACACTGCAGTTGTACCCTTGAGGAAGGTGCTTGAATTAAATTGATTTGGTAATTATCCAGCTACATAAAGCGTAATATGCTAATTTTGCCAATGGAGGAGAGTCTCTGCGAGGTAATTATTAAAATATATCCACTCTAAAGACTACCTGAATATGACCATTTGGCAGCAGTCTAATAAAATATATGCAATTTATGCTAATGACGACAAACTCGAAAATTGAATTCTGTGAGAAACTGCCACTGGATTCTAACCTGTTTGACTCTCAGCTCAGTCCACTCGAGTCACGGTGCTGAATTTCTTCGCTAAGTGCTCTGGGCTAACTATGCTGCGAAGGGCACTATATAAAAATAATCTGAATGTGCAAAGTACTTGAAATCTCAGCTTTCCAGAGAAATAAAAATGCTCGCCATGGGGAACAAAGCAGATCAGTATCTTGGATATTATGAGAAAGACCCTAATTTACCACACACACTACACCATAGACAGGTAAACCAAAGAGAATCAAAATTCGCCTCAAACTGAAGGTCAAAGCTCGCTTTCCAGTCACAATGTGAAGACTTTACATTGTCCCCAGCCTATCTGTGACCCTTCCCTCCCATTCCAGGTCCTATCAGTACACACATTTGACACATATTTTGCATGTTCTATCCAGGAGCTTTGGATCTGAGACATTTGGTACTGGTAGGCTGGTGACTGTAAATGCACACACCAGTAAGTGCTGGGAGTACAGGAATCCTTGTTTTGCAGCCTAAGAATGTCAGCCACTCTCAATGGGTAAAAAACAGAGGATGGGTATATTCTGAGGGAGTCAGGCCCCCGGGGCACAAATGGCAGCTCCTTCAGCGACAAAACTGCGGCTTTAGTTCAGGCACAAAAGCACCTGTCAAGTGTTTCCTCACGCTCCATCGAGAGAGAGTCTGAACACTTGAAAACGCATGTGAATATACTGTGCATCTTTAGCAGTGTTTCAGTTAAAGGCCAGCCTGTGTCCACCCCCAGATAAGAGCCAGGAAAGGATAACTGATGCCAAGAAGGTGGGGCATTGATCCCAGGTGATCTTGGGAGTGGTCCATGTCTTGTCCACCCCCCCGTGTGAGCAAGGGAGTAGGCTGTCAGAGTGCTTGGTGCCAGAGTTTCAGCTCTTCAGTCTGGCTTCTTTCAGCAGCACCTTTGTTTATTGATCGACTTCTTGTAGAAAAATCCCTTTTATTTTCTAAGGGGCTCAAGGTAACACAAAAAAAAGAAGAAGAAAAATATAATCTACAAGGGAAGCTTTGAATACAAACATAGTGAGATACAAGGCAAAAAAGCCCTAAAGTGAGACTACAATCCTGAACCTTCTTTTGGACAAACTATTCTTATTTGTCCTAAAGTAGGCATTGAAACCATGAGTACGCCTCCGTATCTTTAATGGATGGATGAATACAAGCATAAATCCTTCTGTATACAACAATATCTCAGCTGTGCAGTCCATATTTTTCTGCCTTTTTAATCTAAGCCTTTTAAAAGCACAAAAGCCTTAACTTGTGAAATCCCCACAACAGGACCTGGGAACATCAGACATCAGCACCATCACTTCCCTGCCATTCAAATTCATTCACCTAGTTCTGGCGTTTTTTTTCATTCTGTTGCTGGGAAGCAGCCATCTGTGGGTCTTCAACCAAAACAGAAGAAAATGGCCGTTTTTCTTCCCTCAGAAAAGTTAAAGTCCCTGCTGGTGCCGTCTCGCTAATTCGATATTTACGACATCCAGAGCTGGATCCCTGTTTAACATCTGGCCCATAGTTAAATACTCATCACCGTCACTCACTTCACTGCCTAGGAAGCCACTGTGAAACCACACGTCGCTATATGAGATCCCAGCGAATCCGCCAGCTTGACTCCTCAGCACGGACAGAGCGGAAACTCAGCATTTGTTTCCAGCAGCTCTTGGTAGGAGAGCAGTTACCGGGGGTCAGATGCTTTGTAATGTCTCATTTCTCATTGAAGTCATTCTATACCAGCTCAGTAAAAACATAAAGCCTGGTCCTAACCACTAGCGAGTGTGTGTGTGTGTGTGTGTGTGTGTGTGAGTACACCATTCGGTGAGGACATTTGCTGTATACAAAATGAGCTCTGTACCAAAATGGAAGGCAGCTTGTCATGTTTGCGGACGTTTTTGTCCCCCATCACAAAGTGTTTCCAGCTGCTCTGCAAATAACCCTTCCATGACTCGCTGTTCCAATCAGAAACACTGACAAGCAGGTAGACAGAGAGCAGAGATGGAAACTACGAAAAACAGAATAAGAGGAAAATCCTATTTCAGGCATTTTATTTTCAATTTTTAATTATACCTGGGCAGCAACAGTGCTCTTTTATATGTATGTACATACATATATATGTAGACATACACACAGGTGTGCAGAAATATCTTTGTGGGGACTCTATTCATTTCCATGGGGAAAACTCTAATAACAACAACCTTAACCCCTGACCAGCCCTCACTTTATCCTTAAGTAACCAAACAAAATACGAGATTTTCAGCATTTTTATTTCTTTGATGGTATTCACAGATCTTTGTGGGGACCTGAAAAATAATGAAAAATGGACCTGGAAAAAAACAGGTTTAAATTACATTGTGGGGGGAATTTTGGTCCTCACAATATAACATAAACATAATCCACCCACCCACACACACACATCCATAGGAACTGCCCTGACAGAACTAATGGGTAGAGGTGATCTTGGTAAAGAACCGCTGATACATCAAACCTGAAATTATTATTGACCAATTAAAATTAAACCTGATGACGACATCGGGAGAGGGACCAGGTTTTATTATTTTCTAAAACTGATAAGAAAAAGACAAGAAAGTCAGAAGGGTTCAGCTGAAGGTCATTACGGAAACACGGTGTTCTGTACATTCTGCTGCCTCCAAGAAGTTAAAAGGGCAATCACTGCCAATCATGGTTCTGTCACCGGGGAGATCTCATTGGTCCATGGGGAGCTTTGGGCCAATGATATTCAAGAATATCATCATTTTTCGTAACCACCTCTGAGATGTGCAAATTATTGTGACTAAGTTTCGCCTTTCATACTTAAGTGTGTAACACCCCCAAGTATAGCGCTAAATCAGTTTTCATATTCCTCTTCCTAGATAGTGACTGGAACGTCATTATAATTATCATACATATAATTTTTAAGTTAGAGAAAGGAACAGAACCCCAATCGTAACTCCTAGCCTTTTTACAAAAGCAAAGAACGGTATTTCATGCCTGTGATTTCTGGTGAGTTATCCTAAATGGTAAAGAAAACTGCAAGAACACATTTCCATTATAGGTCAGAAGTGTAATATAAGACCTAGCTTATGGAGGGAGGGGGAAAGGTGAAGAGGAGTATGAGAGGCAGGGTCTGCTCTCTGGTCCTGGTGGTGCTCATGCAAGCAGCCCGCGATAAAGTTGGGCCCCGCAGGGGAGCGCTGTATGGGCGTCAGAGGAAGGCCCTTCTGCTCACATGTCCACAGCCCTAAAGGTTGCAGGGCCTCTAATTACAAGGATCCTCTGATTCGTGCGGCCTACTGAACAGTCTCATCATGGACTCATTTAAATGACAAATCCCGTGCATATTTTAAGTGGCAATGAACTCGAGATAATCCGAATTTAATGAATGTCAAACCGCTGTCTAATTAAAATAGAGGTTACTGCGCTAAGGATCGTCCTCAGCGTCCTGTGTTTTATGGCAGCGCTGATGACATGTTATTTGATGTGTGGACAGAAACACGGCCGTTTGTTCCCCAGTTAAGTTAATCTGGGTGCTAATGCCACAAGCATACAATCTTCAGTACAGCCGGAGTCACTTCATCCAGCTTAATTGCGCTATACGTCCACTAATAAAATAGATTAGAAGGGTACGTAAAATCTGGGTTTCTGGGATTGATAGCATGACTACAGGTGACACTCGCAGCCAGCAAATGGACGGCGCCGGCATGCAAAAGAGCGCTGATGGGCTCGGTGCATGCTGGGAGGCTCACTTGGACGCCCAGACGCTTCCTCCTCTCCATGTTTGCTTACGCATCCATGACTGGGCAGAAAGGAGAGGGAGAGGGAGAGGAAGCCTCCCTGTTGGTCATGAGTCAGAAAGCAGTGACGAATCCTGGACGTTAACTCCTATCGGAGTACATAAACTAATGCAGCATCAAGGACGTGGCACTCAAGAAAGCCAGACAAAACTTAGGGACAGTGACAGGACATAGCTGAAAGGCCCATCGTCCCGGCCATCACTGCAGGGCCAACAATCAGACACTAGTCCTGCTTGAGCTCCATAAATGAGTGTAATAGAGCTGAATGGGCTCAGTGGAAAAGCAGCATATAAACTGGTCTACGACAGATAAGATGTTAATTTACTATTTGTCAGCTATACTGGTTCTGCTACTTACTGTAAAACAGGGACTACAGAGATCACCTCGCTCTTTGAATCACTAGATGATGACGACTACAAAGGTGTTTACTGTACATACAAACTGAGATGAGGATGTGCAAAGCAGTAACAGCCAATAAAATCTTACTCTCCATACTATCTGAAGCTCGAGCCCAACAGAAATGAGCACAAAGATATTTTAAAGCCTAACTCTTAGTGAACAAAGATGATTCCCAGATAGTCCCAGAAAGCAAGAACCAGGCTGTTTGTGCACTGAGAAATATAGTTATTTTAGGCATAGCTGATAATCAATTGTAGAGATTGCGGACTGTGAAAAGTCATTTCTCAAGTTCAAAGAGTGGCAGAGGTTTAAAGCCATTTTATGATACCAGCAGTACTGCAGTACAATTTTGATCCCTGGGGCAGAAATGACTGTTTGTGGACAACCCTGATAAGCTGGATCTGAAAGGAAGGCTGCCTTTTGCTGCCTGCTGTATTTAAAGGCGATAGCACAGAGCAAGAACGATACAATTTATTTAAGCCATGCAGGTCAAAAGTAGTCATCAAACTGGAAAAACAACATTTGGAAGGATATAAATTTAATCTAAAACTCACCTATCAATGAGAAGAGTAAACTTGATAGATCTAGTAGAAGTCTCTTGGCAAATTGTTTAGGTACTCAACCTTTCTCAATGAACAAAAATGACAGCAAGATTTTTATTTTATTTTTTTTTTTAAAAAAAGCTACTGGTGTTAGCTGACCAATTTCAGGCGACTAACCTCTGCATGCAGTCATTTCTGTACAAAACATATCAATTTGTGGCATCATCAAATTCAGCAGGACCGCTGAACATACATGCTGTGATATAGTTCTTTCATACATACTGGAGAAAAATGCATATTAAAAGGATTATCGAACAAAAACCATTACACTCAAAGGGGGATTCGACCATAGAATTAGTGGGTTGGTTTTATTGCCAACAGAAAGGACCCATGTGTTTCCACCTTCCCGCTTTTTCGCTTCATCTGATCTTCCTGCCCAGTGAGCTGTATTTGCTTTTGTGATCCCCTTGAAAGTCCTCTCTACAATAATTACTTTGTGCCAACAGCAAGGTCCGTTGATAATGTGCTTTTTTTTTAACAAGACTGTTGAAACACATGCAATGACATTTCAGGAATCGAGATGGGGTTCGTAGAATACCGGGAAAAAAAAATTAAATGATTCAGAGCACCGCAGCTGCTTAAGAACTGGTGGGACACATTAGATCTCAAGTGAAAAGCTCCCCTAAAATACAGTTAGATTGGCCTTCAGCAATATAAATACATATATAAACAGTCCCCGGATCATGATCGAGATCTGCTCCCAAGCTTTGTACTGTAGGTAAGTTGGAGCAGTGCTAACGCAGAGGCAGACTAGGAGCCCCATGAAGGCAGAATTTCCAGAAGTGACATTTAAGGATAGAATAATGTGATCATTTAAATTAAACATGTCTCTTATTTGCATTTTTAGCAACGGATTTCAGGATGGACAAAGTTGCTCCCCATCCCGGCTATAATCGATTGGTCCTACTTTAAGACTTCTTGCTACCCAACTTTTTTAACACTGGAGTTTACTAGTTGTCTCACTGCCAAGTGAGCTGGCACAAAGTAGCCTAACAGAAGAAGAGAACAGTGCAAAGATACAAGACTAACATTACATTTCCTGTGTCTTTGATAGAGTGTTAGAGAAATTGGGAATGGATGTGGAGAGAACAATGAAATGAGCTTGTGCAAAAATTCAAGACTATCTTTAGCAAAAGAGGAAACAGCTAAGTTTTTAAATTTGACCGATCGATCCATTGGCGCAATCTCTCTACCCCCACAAATTTTTGGCTCCAAAAAATAGCCCAAATGAACCACCTAGGGGGCTGCCTACCCATGTCAGCCTCGGGGCCCCAGACAATTTAGCCTGCACCTGTGTTAAAGACAATGTAATCCAACTTAAAATGGCAGACAGAGTTCTTCCCCAATCCGATGAACCTCTTAAGCCCCACAATGCCCTCATGAGCATCACAAAGTAGTGCCAAGTAGTAGTATTTTAGTATAATAGGCTTTATGGCAGTCCATTCCTAAGGTTGAGCTGTCCATATGTCAGACGTTCTTAACTTGGGGACCTACTGTAAATAAACTTTGAATGGGTGGAACTGTGGCTCAGTGAGTAGCAGCTGCCTGTCACTGCCAATGTTAGCAGTGTGAAACTTGCCACAGAGTACATGTGTGTGGAGTTTACATATTCTCTCTGCATTCCCAAAAGTTTCTTTCTGCAGACCAAAAAGTCAGGTGTAACCCTTGGTTATGGACTCTTGGTACCACTACATGCTCTTGTATTTTGAACTTGTCTAGTAGGAACCAGGCTTACACTGTGTTTTGACTTAAACAGCTCTGCTCTTACATTCACGCAATATCACTGCCCTATGCATCATGGGATAGGCTCCAGGGTCATTGCCCTATGCATCATGGGATAGGCTCCAGGCTCACTGCCCTATGCATCATGGGATAGGCTGCAGGCTCACTGCCCTATGCATCATGGGATAGGCTGCAGGCTCTCTGCCCTATGCAACATGGAATCAGCTGCAGGCTCACTGCAACTTCCTGAACTTTTAGTCTATTTATTCCTTTGAAAAATATTGCCAATATAATACAATGTTTCATTACTTTTGTAAAAATAAAGCACAACTCACTTCCCTATACAACTATGGCAACAACTCCAGCAATTACCTGCACAGGCTGGGTGAAGCAGCGCCACAACATTAAGCCACATGACGTGCGGCAGCCGGGCTTACATGCCTACAGCGCTTAACCCCGGTACTGGGCTCCGATTCCCATCGGGACCACACAATATTCAGCCAAGGTCCTGAACTGCTTTGTCCACCATAGCGTTTCTGCCTGAGGAGTCTGCTCAGAAATCAAGCTCAAAAGAGAGAAGAATCTCAATAGCCTTCCAAGGGATGTTATTTTTTTTTTTGCTTTTTGTGTCAGACGCATTGGGCCGGGAGAAACGCAGCCTGTTTAATCTTTTCCTCCGAGGCACAGAACAACAGTGGGGGAAGTTTTCCTTTTAAAGGCTTTTTAGGAGAAAATTATCAACAGGGGGGAAAAAACGTAGTCAGAAGAGACAAAAACTAGAATGTGGTGGAGGGACATTAATATATGGGTTCATTAAAGATGGACGCTTTCCCAAGCTCTACTTACAGGTAATATGAGTAGGAATACGCATTTCTTCTGAAGCACGAAGTTGAGCCAGAGGGACATAATTGAACACCAAAAAAAAAGGACAGACAATCCATTAGTTCTTTTAGGAAATGAGCTGGTGAAGAGAACGTTAGAGCTGGTTAACAACATAAGCCATTGTGTGGCAGGCTCTGCCCGAGCGTAGGCCGGCCATAACACAGCCACCGGTAAGCTGGGCCGTGCGTGTCTGCGGGCCAGCTCCGCCTGAGTGACTCCTAAGGCCCCAGAAGTGGGGGGAGGGGCGGGGGGGGGACTCGGCCTTCATAATAACCTAGCGAGACAAATGGTCATGGTAAACACAGCACACCTGGCTTCCCCAAAGAATAAAAAGATAAATAAAATAAAAAGTCATTGGGGGGGTGGAGAATGCCTGACTGGGTAAACAGTGAGATACAGGAAGAAATGAAGGTGGTGGCGGGGGGGGGGGGGGGGGGTTATGTGCATGCGTGTGGCAGGGTAGGGGTGTGGAGGGTGTACTGTTAATCACATACTGTTCTGCCATTGTGGTGCCTAGAAACAGGAAGGAGACCTCTGGGAATGAGACAGCAGGCCGGCTAGGCGGAATGCTCCCCCATCCTCTTCCTGGCTGAGGAAGGACGAGACTTCCACGGCCGGTGTGGGCCTGGAACATTCCAGATCGAGACTGGACTCGGTCTGACAGCAAGGCTTCTAGCCATGCGAGTGGCGGCTATGCAGAATCCATTAGGCCGCGGGTACAGACGTTCGATCGTTAGCTAATCGCTGGGCCGGGCTGCTAATAAGCTCCGCTCCTGTCTGGAGGATGCCCAGTGAGATTCCCTCTGCATCCGGCGCCAAACTCGTTCCTGTCGAGTGCGGTCGAAATGCGCTGCTGAGCTGGTGGCACGCCGCAGCGGCAATAATAAAGCCCAAAACGCACATTCAGACGTGCTATCGGCTCTGTCCACTCCACGGAACAGCCAGACCCATGAAACAGGCCCTGTGTCAGTGAGCAGATATGCTGCATTTCACCCACATCTGAATTCTTAAGCAATGCGCCACCTGCGCCTTTCAGCCTGTGTTCACTGGATTATTTACACACTCACACAAAACTCCTATTGGTATTTGTTGACACTCACATCTCAGCGCCTTTGCAGTGTCTCGTACTGTACACACACGTGAGAAACCGCCTGCCGTCAACAGCACAGGCAGGTACCTGGATTTACGTGACCTGGCATGACATTGGTGGCACAGCCGCACTTGTTCGAGTGTGAACAGGCAGCGCAGCGTGAGTAGGCTTGCACCAGAAAAACTGATCATTTAAATTCCAAATAACTTTAGGTAGCACTTCCAAACATGCAATATACCACAGTGTCTAAGTTACTATACAACAAATATTTAATAATAACCATGCTGAGACAGGATTATCACCAAATCCAAATCCCTTCAAATGTTTTGAATGCCTGTTATAAACAAGTCCAGCACATATCCATCATTTAATTGACTCATTATTTTGTAGCTTCATGACTTAGCTAGTACCAACAAAGCAACCTTCCATTTTGACCTATTTAAAAAGGTCTATGGGAGAGCTTCCAGTTAAGTACCTTCTCAAGGGTACAGCTGCAGGGTCCCTCCTGGGACGTGAACCAATAACCTGCATGTCTCCACCTTTAATTACTATGCAAAACTGTAACCCTTAACTCTAACGCTCCTTAGTACTGAATACTAATTGTTATCATTAACAAAAAATGTTTCATAAACACTTTTTGTAGAGTTCTTTTTTTTTTAACTGAAAGCATTCATGGATGTATTCTGTTTATTTTATGCTGCACAAAATAAAGGTAGAAGCTCATAAAGGCAACAAGCTGTGGTGCCAGTGAGACTGTCATAGAAAAATACATAGAACAATTAAAAAAAAAAAGATGGGAGCCAAGTTAATTACAGAGAAATTGGGGATTTGGGGAAAGCGGAAGCATTTAGCAGGCCTGTGATCAGCATGAATTTACCAAAACAAAATAGCGACAGCACAGGATTGGCAGGACCAGCAGCAATCCCTATGCAACTCCCTATGCGATAAACTTTCGCAAATGTATGTCCTTATGATTTATACCAATTATAGGCTATTTTATACATAAAGGTTGAACTGCATGTCCCATGTTTGGGAATTTTTCTCAAGCAACGCCCTGCAGTGAAGGAGGTGCCACAGCATTTCTATAAATGACCCCCCCTTCCGCAGTGCACGCACGCCACCGTCAGAAATGCGAGTGGCGGGTGGATCGTCTGGGAGGCCTCCGTTCACCCCAAGGCTGGAGCGGACGGAGGCCTAGCATGCGGCCTCCCATTACAGACAGGTGGCACGCGACTTGTGCCAGTTTCTATATTTCCGCGCCTGTGATTTCTTGCGCCCTGTTTCTTTGTCCTTTTATCAGGAATGCTGCTTATAAACATCAATGACTTTCAACGACTTGTTTGTCAATGACAATGTATTGTTCTGTTACGTGATTATGCTTTCTGGGTGGCTAACATGGGAAGATCTATGCTCTGTGCATTTTCTGCTAACCAGAGTTAATCCCTACTGGGTTTTACTCCAACGTGGCACCGTACACAGTTAGACAGAAGAGTCTTTGACAGAATTATGTAAATTAATATTCAGCAGAACTTTTTGAGCTTTCGAGAACTTCGTGTGACCTTTGACTTGACTTGTATAACTGTAACACATAGCACATCCATCTTCAACATTGACTGTGATGATGGAGCTAAATTTGGCTCGATCAGACCAGCTAATGCTGTCTATGCTGTTATATTACCTTTTAATTTGCCATTGATATACGTATTTTTTGCTCTTACCTTCACAATAGAGCTGCTGACACAGCTCTCATGATATTAATAAAAATGACTGAAGTTTGAAATTACAGCCATAAATTTTAATGTACTCAAACCGCAATACAACCCTCACTCTTTGGGCCGAGAATATGGCTTTATTTTCTGTCTATCTACACTTGATCATAATTTTGTCACAAGACGAATCCCCAATACACAGAGAATCCAATATCCGAGATGATTTTACAATAACCCCCCTCTCTGCAGAGAGAAATGAAATGCATTTTCGGCAAAAGATTGAGGGGTGTTCCTGAAAAATTTAACAGGCAGAAATAATTCAGGATTTATCACCCCAGCCTTGCGCGCGGAGCAATAACTGTCGCCAAACTGCAGATTTACTTAAACTTAAGTTGATTTAAAGATTATGTAGGTGTGAGAATGAGGCCGCACACGTATGCGCGCACACACACACATGCCCACACAGAAACACACTTGCCCATGCATGCTATGCTATCCCGTGTTCATACTGTGCATCCATGTACGGCTCACGCACATACACATACCGCTGGTTCACGTGCAAATGCATGCGCTTTGTGATCATGAGGATTCACTTGCATATAGATGCAGCAAGTGACTGTAGCTTATGACCCTGCTGACAAGAGGCCAAACTTCCGTTCCTACTCCTTGCAAGACATGCGACTTTAAGGATGCTAAAATGTCATCCACAAAACAAATAAAATACCCCCTTCCCATGACCTAGAAAATACAACAAATAACTGGCTGTCAAATGATGGGGCTTGACATAGAGCTTCAGATGCTGTCAGAAAATTAAGGAAAACAGAAAAATTAATATATGAGGAATATACTACACATTGTAATATCCTTTATTGCATCTTATGTACTGGGATTCCTATATTCTAGGAAGCTAGGTCTTACTATACTTGTCGTACTGGGTTGGCAGACGGAATTCGTTCAGTCTGTGTGTCTGTGTATACGTGCAAAAGGCAGCAATTAATTGGATTCCATTTTCCTCTTTCACCACAAGGGTGTGGGCTCTGTGTGCACAAAGCAGACCCTTGACCCTGTGGCGTACCAGGTCCCCAGTGCCTCAGAGCCTTGTTTGCATCCCCACCTCTGCAAGGTTTAACTATGCAAACACGGCAGCCATCCTGCACGTGCTTGTGAATCTCACCTGCTGATCTCCGGTCAGACTTGAGCCCCTCAAGGACAGGGGAGCTCCTGTGGTTTTAGTTGCCCGAGATGTGGGCTGCATCAAAGCAGGGCAAGCCTTAAATTACGTCCGTCTGATTCTAGAATCTGGAGAGGTCAGGGCCTGTCAATCCACCCATGCTCAGGGTCTTATACAGCTACTGATGAATGCTGAAAGTAAAATTCAGGCAGTTGATAGATCTGTACAACTACTTAACATGTAGAACAATTTAATACAGTCCAATTGCTCAGAATCACCCCTTGGCCCCCAACATGTAACTGAAATGAACTCTCTGTTAGCCTTATATGGAGTATGGCCAGGGTGTGTAATCTAAGGGGACACAAACTGTAGTGGGTAAGTCATTTACTAAATTTCCAGCAAGAGAAACTGAAAATTGTTGCCATTGGAATCAAAAATGGGCCACTGGACACTGTCCAAACCCCCCCCCCCACACCAAAACCATTGCCTATTTGTACAATGAAGGCTACATGACCAAGGTTAATACAGTACACATCAGCACAAAAAAAGAAATGGTGGCCTGCAGGGATCAGGGCAACTTGTACAACGCCAATGTCCACTGCATCTAGCAACCTGAATTCCCCACTTTCTCCGGTCTGACCTGCTGACGGGTCACGCAAACTGATACGCGTAACGGGGAGCCCATCCATTCTCCGTGTGGCTGTCTCTTCCCACGTCTTTAAGCAGGGGCTCAGAGCCCGTGGGCTGGACAGGAAGTGTGGTGCTCAAGGCCTGGTAGCGACAGGAAGTACGGCTCCTGCGTAACAAACAAGCCAGGTAACGAGAAAAACTGGCGCAGCATTGAATGCTTAATGAACCAGCGTGCTACTCAAATAGGGTTGTGACATTTTTACTGGGAAATAATTACTAATTTGACACTGTATGTAAAGCAGCATTTTAAGTCCCTCTCAGTGGATGAGTGCAATTAAAGTGCGTAAAGAATGGCTTCAAGAGCATTTATTTGCAGCCAGATTATGCAAATAAACCTTAGTGAGCAGTTTACTAACCCTGCAGTGCATTGGATGTACTTTTAGAATTTCATATGTTAATATAAAGTCCTTATGTGAAGTAGCCCTGAAATGTCCCATATACCATATGTCCAGAAACCACTATACCATTCAACTGGGGTTGAAAAAAGGGGCAATGGATATGATGGTTTCGCTTCTGACATTTCATACAACTGCGATGCACTTGAGACAAGCAATGGAAATTCAAGTCGGCAATGCTGCCGGCTTGGGAGATGGGGAGGTGGAGGTGTGGGGATCTGAGTCGCCTGTCTCCAGCACACAGATCAAACACAAATGGCATATAGGAGCACAGATGAACAGGGCACCGGTCAGATCAGAGTCGAAATGTGGAATTAAACATGCAATACCCCACGCTCAGAGTTCTCCACGTGTGAATTTCCCTAGCAGATGCGGTTCGAGAAAAGAAAGAAGATAGAAGACAAGGTATAAGACTGAAATTTGGTATCTCCACAGCAGTGACAGCACAAATGTCAACTGTTACTGACAATGTAAGACAGATGTGCAATATACACAGATCCATATTCTGATACATTCATTATGACATCATCACTCAGAAAAGTCAAACTTTCATACAAAAATAAAAAGAAAGGAAGGCATAAGCTGACCCCTTGTCTAATGCAACGAATTAGCCTGAGCAGTTAGGTAATTTTGCGTGTGGCATCAGGGCTGCATACGGTAACATCACATTTCAAATCGCAATTTGAGAAGTGCAAGCCCTTCCAAGAGTCTTAAACAATTAACCTCTGAGAGAAATAAAATGTTATTTAAATTTCTTACCTGTTTTAACGCTTTTTTGCAAAAAACTGACCATGTCGTAATTGCTATTATACGGTTAGTGAGAGAGAGCTCCTGTTTCGGTGAGTCTGCTGTGTTTTAAGGCTTTTGTTCCTGCAAATGCTCTCGTGACACAGAAGTCAGGAAATTTTGAAAAATAAAGTTTCCTTCGCCAGTCATATTGTCTCTGTTGTTTTGTATACCTCAAGGAGCTGATTAAATTTGATTGCAGTTCTTTCACATTTGGAGCAAAATTCTTGTTTATTTTCTATAATTCTCTCTACATTCCACTGTGGCATCTAGAGTCATATTATTTCATCACAGATGTAAAATTATTGTGAAATAATATTTCACACAGACATAAAACTACAGATGTTATTTTTATTATTTTATCATAAGCTTTGGTAGCTTTGGTTAGCTAACCCTAACCCTAACCCTAACCCTAACCTATCTCAGCCGATGGGTTTAGCTTTTTTGGCAGTACAACTCTAAGACTGCACCACAGTGCACTAAAAGATGATGAAACTCACACACACTGAGATGGAGCCACAGACCGAAACAGGTCTGAGGGTCAGTATCTGTCCCTTTTCCACGTCTGAGACCAGCGCTAACTAATAAAACACAGTATTGAGCGATCATCTCAAGGCTGCCTTATAATTACAATGTGAAAGGTTGCCAAACAATCCTGACAAACTATGAAAAGAAAGGTAATATCCTACCACTTCCACAACCTCTTTGACAAAACCGGCCTGTGGGAGAGATTTGCTCACTTTAGGATAAGAGCAAATAAAACCAGACCTGCAGGAAATGTTTACGGTCCTCCTAAAGTCAAGACACTTACTGGCCTTGTTTGGGGGTGACATCAACCCAGGGAGACATTTTTGTAGCACAATCAAAACATTTCTAACAATGTTTCATATAAGCCTCCCTGAATTGTAACTTAGTTTTTGACACTTTCAATAACATCCAAGGACATGAACGTTTTTCCTCAGTTTCTGGTTATAGCCATTTTCTACCAGTT
The DNA here is from genome assembly GCF_023856365.1 of Brienomyrus brachyistius. Classification (NCBI taxonomy): domain Eukaryota; kingdom Metazoa; phylum Chordata; class Actinopteri; order Osteoglossiformes; family Mormyridae; genus Brienomyrus; species Brienomyrus brachyistius. The sequence goes on from NC_064540.1 coordinate 898,406, forward strand.
TTCTTCTGACTATGCACATCTCTTCACACCACAAATGCTGCAGGTTAAATGAAGGTCACCAGGGATTGTACAGTCACACTGATTAAAATGACTGACTTTACTCTTCCGTTAATAACTGACCATGCAAAGATGTTCTGAGAAGGTCAGACACTCTAGTTACCAAGACGGTCTGTGCATTCACAGGACTCCGCATTTAACAAAATATGGAAAAAAAGATTGCGCTTAATTTAAGACCAACATCCAGTGATGTACTGCCTCTGTTTCTCAAAAATGATCATTATTAAAAAGAAGACGTTTAATAGAAGTGGCAAAAAGAACACAAGAACTATACTATAAGAATTAAAGCACAAAAAAAGCATAAATTTCACATTTAATCCTTAGACAATGTAGCCAATCTCTGCAGCTCATAAATGTATTCAACCAATTATACATGAAATATTTAGAGATTACTTGCTTCCACAAAGCACGTTCCTACAGATAACTGAATTGTAAACTGTTAAAATCTGTAATTTATGAATGACTGTTTTGCTTGTGTGCCTTGCTGGAGTGAAATGTCATTGATCCAGGGAATGGAGATGCTCAGGCATACTGCTGACTTCGTGTTTCCCCTTCACCTTCCCATCTGCACCCTACCTGGCGCGCTCTTGCGGTCGATAGCCATCGCTATTTACTATTTAGGAGCCCATAGCCTGGCAGCCATCTCCAGCAAACGCCCACAGACCAACAACCACACCGGGCACCAGTTCCTAAGGGATCCCACGTAATGAATACCGACAATATGCTCCTGAGGAGCGAGTCCGCTGCTGGTGTCAAAATAAGTCTGACCCTCACGCCTGAGAAAGCGTCACAAGAACTATATGGATTGAGCAGTCATGTAGTTTCTTTGCATATCACAATCATAATAAACTAGTACAAAGAATATCATTAGAATATATGTTAAAAAAAGAAAAAAGCTGATAACTGTGCAGTTCTCAATAATAAAATGAAGAAATTTCATCTAAGACAACTTTCACTGTGCAAATTCTCATGAATTTTTAACTTTTACTTAAATTTGGCAGTCCATTACTTATATCAACTAATTTGTCAAGACAGAGAAGTTAATAATTTATGGTATCTATCTATATATATATATACATATATATAAATTGAAATAAGTCGTTCAATTAAGTAGGTTAGTATTAATCCTACTGCCTTCTTAGAGTTTAAATTTGTTTCTATCTGTGGGGTGATAATGGAATACGGAGAAAAAGTTTAAATAAAAAAAGGGCTTGTAATCCTTTTTTTGCTGCAGAAAATGGCATGGGCAGTATGTAATTAGGGTATTTGTAGAGAGAAAGAGGCAGAGAAAGTGGAGGGAGAGAGAGATGTAATGAGAGTCAGCCAGTGTGCATGTTTACACAACATACAGGAAGTTGTGCAATGCCAAGTGCACCCCTCGAAGCCCTTTTCTTCCTCTAATTTTGTTAAAATGCCAAAAGATATCTTAGGTGGCCTTCCAAAGACGTCCCACAGGAAACAGGAGCTAGCATCCGTAGTGCCCCAGGCGGGAGGCTAGTATCTCGCCGTCCGCTCCTTTACCTTCTTTTAAACGTCAGCACCAAGCCCAGCAGGATGATTACAAACATGAGTATCCCGGCAACGACGCCCGCCATCTTGACTGTGCCGTCCACCTGCTTCTCAGGCTCGACCGCATTCGAGTTCTGGGTGGATGCTCCTGCAGGTGGGAGGGGGCGGGGCATAGTGGGGAGCACAGACACATCACAGAGAGGAGGAGGGGCTTTACTGCGGGCAGCCACTGCCCACTGACCAATCTCTCAACACGGCAACAACTCTCAAAGCAGACGGTGCTACAACGCATATCACAAAAATGATACACGGAAAAAAATAAATCACAGTGTTCACACAGGCATGCACTCAAACACCGGGGCCTTCCCAATTGCTGTCTGGTATAAAATCTCAGTCATAACTTAGGCATAGGAGAGGGACATAACGTCCCTGCTAAAAATCAAATCTACTCTAAAAGGTGTAAGGAGGCTAGCAAATTCTATTTTAGCAACATTTGCAATAATAACAATAAGGTTCTTCCATCAGGGAGTTTGCGGACGCAGGTGCTTATTCTTCGGTCACCCACACAGCTACTATGGTTTAACAAAGCATGACACACAGCAATGTGCCACAGTAGCCAAAGCTCAGCACGAAGGCATGGTCGTCATTTCGCATTCGTCTTCCTGACAAAAGCCAAGGTGATACTACTGTGCAAAAATCTGACAAAATTTAAATCCACACAAATGGAAATGACGAATGGCGATGCACAAGGTAATAACGGATAGCACATACATAACAAGAAAATGACAATAAGGCTAAGTTATTAAGGGGCTTTTAGAAATTACACAGATGAAGAGGCAGATCTTAGCAAGCTATCGTCAATAATTGTACTAAGAAAGTATTTGTGCAACATTTAAAATTGTTGAGAGAACAGGAAGAAAACAGATTTTTACTTAATTACATTTTGGCACTCTCACTACATTTTTTTCTTCAAATTTATTTGGTGTCACTGCAAGCCTGTTCATTACAACTGTTCCTTTAAACATGTCCACTACTTTTACAGTAGATCAATAAGAACATATGTAACATGTCTTGTAAACAGAGCGACATGGACACCTAACTTCAGTGATGCATAGTGTTTGGAATTTGGAGTAATCTGGGGATAGCTAGACGGAGCATGCAAAGCCTCGTGTTTAAGTTTTCTAAGTCCTGCATTTTTCATCACTGTCTATTGCAGTTACACTTTATTGGACTAAACATGAGTTCACATTTCATAATAATCAGTTTAACAAAATATGAAGTTCTGATATATTTGCACCATAATGCTATCATTTAGTAGTTCTGTGTCATTCAATGGTTCGGAATAAAACTTCACATTTGAGTAGCATTTTCACGTTACGTTCACATTTTACTTTTTCGACTATGCCCCTCTTCCAAAACCGTGAATTTCAGATATAAAGCACTGGTTAGATCATAACCATAAATCATAAAACAAAGCAATGGGTTAAAATAAAAAAGATCAGGGCCAGTGGGTAGAGAAGGGGCATGCAAGGAAAGCTCCAGGGAGAGAGCTTGCGCATAATATTTTTCTAAGTGATGAAATGCCGTCATGCACACCGAATGTTTACCATGGTGAATAATGAAATGGTCCAGCGAGCACGATGGGGGAAACGGAAGCGAGACACAGAAAAAGAAATGGCAAGTTCCATCATACCACCCACTTTATACCCCTTACCGATCCTCGGCCAATCAAAACGGATGCTCGTTTGTCGGCACCGAATAGTCTAAGATGATAATTCTGTCACTTTCAGCTAATTAGGATGATGACTCAAGGTTTGTTAGAAAGCATTATGACTCACAGCTCATGCTGCTGCTTTATTTGCCATGACTTGCTCCTGCACCTTTGGGATAGCTCCCTCACCACATATGTTGTTAATCACATCCTATTAATATCTTTAAACATACAGTAAAGGTCACTATCACTGAAACGACTTAACTCGCCCCAATCGATCAGCCTGAAGGAGGCAGTATGTGTGCTAATCTCCCAAAGTTCGTTCCTGGTTTTCTTTCCTGCGGTACTTCCATCAACTGTATTGCCCAGAGTGCCAGAGCATCTTCTTAAAGACACACAGCCTACATTAGCTACAGGACCACTGCAGCCACGGTGTCTTAAAAGACACAGTTAAACCCCCAAAATTTTGAAAGAAAAAGCTTAAAACAAATAAAAATCAGGGTGGCCATAAAAAAGAAAAAGCTAACATTTTTACAAGACCCAGGTCACCCAACGTGGCTCCAACTCCTAATGAAAATGTAATTTAAATGGCAGCATGGCCTTGCTTCCAAATTAGGAAGCTTCTACATTAGATCTGACTTGAAAACTAAAGAAGCACTGATGATAATTTCAGGCATCCCTCTGACATCTCAAACTCATGTAGACATACTGCAGTACGACGCCAAGTATATTTAAAGATTGTTTCCCAATACACCCCTGAGAGTTTGGTTCTTTTTCAAAAAGGGGTCAATTCTTTTCTGTTTCGATTTGGGATTAACCTTGATTTTATTGACGCTAAGTGGAACACAGAGCCAATTCTAATAACGCTGTAGTCTTAGCTACTGTAGCTTAAAAATATCACGATTGAAGCAGCAGCCAATCACATGACATTTAGTAACTATTAAGTTTGTTTTGCACATGCCCACAAACATGGCTGCTCAGAAGCAATCTAGCTGTCTAAATTAAATACTTGGACCCGAGGCACAAAATTCACATTCCTGTCTTTACAGTTAACCTATTTTTGTTCAACAGCTAGAATTTGCTAGGTTCAGTCAAAAACAAAAGAGGAAAAAGGCATATAACAATTCACAAACTAATGAAGTGCACCAAAAAAGGCGTATTTTTCACTGCGTTCTTTTTCTCTTAGTCTTATTAAGAAACAACCTACACAACGGAAAGCAGTTGTAATTTATTTAACAATATTGCATTATAACCTGTTAGCACTGTTGCCTCACACCTCTGGGTCCCAGGTTCGAGTCTCAGCCTGGGTCACATGTGTGTGGTGTTTGCATGTTCTCCCCATGTCGTCGTGGGGTTTCCTCCAGTTTCCATGCTGAGGCTAATTGGAGTTGCTAAATTGCCCATAGGAGTGCATGTGTGAGTGACGGGTGTGTGAATGTGCCCTACGATGGGCTGGCCCCCCATCCTGGGTTGTTCCCTGCCTTGTGCCTCAGCTCCGGACCCCACGCGACCCAGTAGGATAAGCGGTTTGGAAAATGGATGGATGGATGGCTTTATAACCTGTAGAATGTCTGTGCAGTGTAAACAGTAGTGTCATCTAAGCCAGTTTTCACTCAGCAGTGACTATGTGTCAGTGGTAGTTCACGTGTCTCACAGGTGAGTCAAGGTCAGCCATGCATATCCCACTGCTATTCCAGACTAAATCCGCGTCCTTTGATTGGGTTCAGCAGTTCACGATGTAACAATAAAAGCCCATCTGGCTATCTACCCCTCCACCCCATTTGGTACCATGGAAACCACACCACAGATTGACTAAACGGAGATATGACCATGAACTCCCCCCAGTTTATCTTCTTCAGCAGGCTGCAGACCAGAGGTAAAGTCTGGAGAGATAGCACTTTGTCCATGAGATTTTCACCGAAGATCCATGTGGCAAGGACAGAGTTTGCCCTCTTCCTAATTTACTGCCGCATTAAATATAACTAAAGGCATGTTCTGCAAAAGACGCAGGGAGGAGAATCCTATTTTTGCTCAATTTTTTAACAGAACAGGTTGGTTTTGGGTTTATCACTTGCTTGGGGAGAAAATATTCCCATTCTCTGCCCTCTCCATAGTCAGTACATATTTAAAATCAGTGTAGTGGAGTCCCTTACATTTATGGATATGCTGCAGGTTCTCTGGTTATACTGGTGACTTGCACTTTGTTACAGAGTGACTTAGACCTTCTTATACGCAGTACAGTTGTTTACTCTGCATAGGGAAAAATATAGACAATTAAATTCAACCAATTAATGGCAGGAATTAACGGTTCTTCAGCTGAATCTATATTTCGCAGGAAATGACGGGACAAAATTTTCATCTGTTCCCTCTGTCCTGCACTATTTATCACTATTTGCTAGGCAAATAATAAAAAAGGACTTTTGGGAACTGTTTCAAATTTGGTTAACAGTGATTTCAGATATGTCCGTAAGGAGTATAAACTGTGCAGCAAAGGTTTGCAATTTCTGCATGTGATGATATGACATAATTAAAAATCCTGCATTATCAATAATTTGCAGAATCAGCAAATAGTGGATTTTATAATTCATAAACTTGATAAAGCTCACAGCTAACTTGTAGATTAATGTGCACGTATGCACTTAAATTGCACATTTTTCTGTTTTGAAAAATGGTACATGTTTTATCACACAGTACTTGAAAGATATAAAGTAGGTCTCTTCCAAAGCTAAAGTCTGTTTACATTATTTTTAATAAGGTTTGCAACTTCTACATGTAATAATGGAACATTATTAAAAATCTTGCACGAACAATTAAATTGCAATTCAGCCTATAGGGGATTTTCTCCTAATTCCCTGCTACAGCAGATCAGGGCAGATCCAGAAAGAAGCATCACACCTATGAAAACCATTACATTTAATTGGAGATGTGTAACATGTACACATCACAATAATAAGTAATCATTCCAAAAACATATACTTCATCAGTTTATGCCTATAAGCGGTCACTAAAACTGTGTGTCAATCCATTCAGGATTTATCATCATTGCGGCTGTTAGAAACCAGCCATATCCTTCAGAGGCCCTTCGGAGAAAAACCCTTAACAGAACTCAAGTTTTATTCATGGACCTGATGAGATACCAGTGTTAGGAGAAGCAGGAAGTACCCTGATGCTCTGAAATAAAAGGTGCAGTGATGAGTCATTGGCATCGCGTCACAGAATCACCCATCCCACAGGCCCCTCCCTCATTCCTGTAACATCAGAAGTGACTGTGTTCTCATCTGCTGAACTCCAAACATAAAGGTCATGCATTTGTAAAACTACTAAACCTGTAATACATTCTTGGGTCGGGGGGTAGCAGATTTTTTTTTTATCTAATGGACCTTAAAATTCTGACATGATTTCTGAGTCCGTGTCCTCAGCCCCTCATCAGCTGGAGCCCCCACCTGTGATTCCTCTCTGCTCTTTGCCTCAGCTGTCACAGCAATATTGATTAAGATTACCACAGTTCTTTCCCATTAAAACAATAGGGGTCCCCAGCCGACAAGCAGTCTGGCACCCCCCCCCCCTCCCATGAATAACCAGGTCTTTTAATTATGAACCAGCACTCTGTCTCTCATAGATGCTCTTTTGAGCCTTTTCAGAAAATTTTTTGTGAGCCCAGCAGAAATCAAAGCTCGAAATAATTGAAGGAATTCCACACCACCCCACAATATATTACGAAAAACACAATCTTGCGACAATTAAACACCATTTCCTCGAAACAAGAGAACTGGGTACCTGCCAGGACAAAGTAGTCTTTTTTCTTTGATTTCTGAGTAAAATTAAGTAGTTAAAGGGATTACCATCTGCATGGTAGCAGGGCTAGAACGGATGTTACATATCTGAACTGTAAACAAAGCACTACACTAAGACTACAATATGATCCAGACTCAGGAATTCCACAAAGACCCCGGCACTCTGCGGGAAATTTATGTATATATAAATCTGCATAAATAAATCTGCAAATAACATACGGATGGACGTATGTGATTTTAATATTTTAACTTAATTTATTTCATATAGTAATTATTAGTGCAATACTGCACAATCTACTCAGGTAAATAAAAAGCAGTTGCACAATTTTATATTAATGGGCCATAAGCAAGAAAATAAAATAGATTTGTTTGTATAATGAAAAAAGAAAGTCACTTCTTATTTATGGCACTCGATTGACACGCCGTGATTCTCACCCACATCGGCTGCACGACAAACACACTACAATTATAGTACGGCAGCTCTGGTGCCTACTTCAGTTTTCAGGCTCTAGGGGCTCGAAAAAAGCCTTGGGGGCGAAGGTACGGGGCAGAAGTTCTAAGGCCACACAGCAGACGGAGGGCCCCCGTCATATCAGCTGTCATTCTCAGACTGAGAGAGCAGGCATGCATACATGATAATGGTGTTAGGGAGCAGAAATGGGCTGCGAGACATCACCTGAACACATATCTAGCCACACGCAGACCACACGGCTTGAATGACATCTATTCCACAAGAGGTCATCGCTTGAATTTGCACATGAACACAAAACAAGTCACCACTCAAACACCAACACAGAAATACACATACATTCAAGGAAAAAAAAATTGGACTTTTGATTCCCTGAGGGCTTTTGCTGAATACACAGCATAGTAGAGCTTAAATTGTTCTCAGAAATTACCACAACAAAAGCCCTTATCTAATTCACCAGGGAAATAGGCATTTCCCAGTGAGACACACTGTTACTTTGAGAGATGGACACTTTGAGGGCTGTGTCATCAGCAACAAATAAAGAAGATGAAATACTTTCAAGGTGCACAATGCATTATGGGTGATATCCCTTTAAAAGGGAAGGGTTTCTGGTGTAGATACAAGTTAGTCTATGTCATTATTTTTTAAGTTTTGCTCAGAAACTTGTTAAAGCTCATATCTAATTTGTACATTAATGTGTACATTTGAACTTAAATTGCATTTAAATTGCTACACATTTTACAGTACTTGAAAGTTATAAATGGTCTTCCGAACCGTACATCTGTTTACATAGTTTTTTTGTTTTTTTTTATAAAACCCCACATTCAATAAGGTTTTCTATTATTATTGGCATAACATTTTCAAACCAAATATGATGGTTAAGATCTGACCAGACACAACAAAACCAAATACCCTAAGTTACAAAAAAAATAAAACTTTTACTTGGAACTTTCTACACATGTAGATATAATCGGCGCAGTGACAGAGCCAGGGTTTGAATTTTCACTGAATCAGAGGTGTCAAATGTCATCCTGTATGTGTGACCTTAGTGAATGGGGGGTGCAATTTTGTCGAGACCGATCAAAATTTTAATCAGGCTAGACTGGATCCTTGCAACTCGCTTTGCCAAGTTCCCGCGTTGAGTCTGTTCTACACTCGTCCACGACAACTATCTTCTGTCATTCAGAAGCAAGACTCTGAGCAAAACTGTCCATAAATTAAAATACAAGGATTTTAAATAATAGTAATAATAATAATAATAATAATACTAACAAACAATATGGAGATAAACAACAATAGGGCACCAAGATCTTAGTAGCATTAATGACATAAAAAAACTACACTTTGGTTTAGGATCAGACATGCAGCCAAATGCATTAAAAGTGTAGTAAAGAAACAAATGAAACAGAATACAAACAAATGGGAAATTAAGTAATTAAGAGAGAACAGAATGCAGAAATCTGTCTATGGAGCAATAATCACCTTCACTGGGGATGACAAGAATGTATGGCGTTGTTATTTGCCCCCTACCTATTACCACTAAGAACAAGGTTTATCGTTCCAGGTCGGCATGCATGAGAGAAAGGAAACAAAGAAAAAAAGTCTAAAAACAAAATACTGCTCCATCATCGAGACTTCCGGGTCTTCGCTTGAATTGCAACAAATTAAAAGTACAGCTGTGAGCAGAAACGTATTCAGGGAGATAGTAGGGCTGACACCATTTCTCAGTACTGCGGGGTCCACAGATATTGACAACTGGGTGCGGTGAAACCAAAAAAAAAAAGGTTTGGAAGCTCCATAGAAAAGGAGCTCCTTCATGGAGGGATCACTAAAGAATTTATGTGGCTGTTATCTAAGGAGAGAGAAATACTAGGGGCATTTAACATGGCTGATGTTCACAGATTCATTTTTAAATGAATCCACTTGAATCTTAAATGCACTGATGTCAATCTATGATTCTGACTCAGAAAAAGATACATATATATGATATATGTATACACAGGAACAATGTTATAACTTTGTGGCACAGTTTGTTTATATTTTATTTTTTTTAATTTAAATCTGGGTAACAACAGCACAATAACAGCAAGCTATTATGATGAAAATTGCACTTTCAATTGCAATCCTGCTCTACTGTGACTGTGTATTAATTGCTCGGCAAAAACAAATACAAAATGCCACAAAGTTGAAAGCATGGCTTTTCTGAAGCAGACATACAAATGGTCCCTCCCACTCAAAGAAAAGACGGAATTCATGAAAAATGGCTCACAGACACAAAAGACATAAGTATAATTGGTTCATGTTTACACAGATATTAAAACTGATGTTTAACAAAATGATGACATGATTCTGAGGCCTAACAGTCCTTTGTGTCATAAAACAAATATCTAATATTAAGATTTCCATAAATGATATTTAGAAATCATATCTGAGAATATTAAAAAATCTAAACAAAAAGTGATATGAGAAAAAAATGTAAGAAAAAAAAAAACATGCATATTTGAGTTTGATGTGTTTGCGAATGGTTAAAATTATATTTTTAAAGTTTAAATCTGATTAAATGTCTATCCTGGCTTTTATAACACAGGACTTATATATATATATATAATGCCAAGCTTTTTGCATTGTGATCAGCAATGAACAGTATTTAATACCCCCAGGGACAATCTGAGCAAAATTACCCCGAAAGAGGCTGTAGGTACAATGGGACAGCAAACGAGCCCCCTAACATACATGTTCACATCATTAGTCATGTAAATAATGCTACCAAATTATCATATTTACTTAGGAGAGTTTGTATCAAGCATCAAAAGGGAATAAGGGGATATACTGAGCAAATAGAGTCACCCATTGTACCTACATCTTTAATAACAACAACTTCCAGATAACATATTACAGGAATTTTCAGCTTTCCTTTGGTTAATTAAAGTAGCATGCAGAAACATCACTGAAAATAGCATACCTTTATTAGCCAGTCGCACACAGTTGATTTTTGTTTCCTGTAAAGAGAAATAAATGAAATAAGTTACAAAAATGTTAATTAAACCACTTTGATGTGCATAGTAAACTGCATGAGCTACATGACACACTATTGCATCAAGTCACGAGGGAGCACACTAGATATATAGGAGCCCAAGCAGGAGGAGTCAGGCCACTAGATGAGACGACAATCAAGTCAACACGAGTCCATAGCTGACCTCCAGCAGCTGTTACGTCACCATGCCTGTAGAGAGCGCTGATCTGCATGAGTTAATTGCTGCAATACACCGTAATCAGGCCATGTTCCCTCGCTCCTGCCTCCTAGCTGCTGGCCTAGACCCTGCTACCCTCTCAGCTGGAAAGCCCCCATGCCTTCCAGGATACCCTCCTCTCCAGCCCTATTCACATCGCCGCGTGGCCTCCTGCCCTCCCGAAACCCCAGAGACACCATGTTTGTGGTCAACATCCTGACCAGTGTTGACCCCGGCCGCCCTCCATGTGCCCACAGAATGCAGGCAGGTCCTGTCAGATGCACACGGGCTCTGCTCGCATGCACTCCCTTAAGTCAAATGAAATCTTACACCTTTGGCTGTCTAACTCCTTTTTACCTCTCTGCACCCTGGTGGTAAACAATATTAGGAAAATATATCACTATAGCCCAATATAAAGTATTAATGCTGTTTTAATTAAGACTATTAGATTATTACTCTTAATACATATCTGGCTAGTGGGTGCAGGATTTGAATACTGAATTCTGAAGGTGGGAGCCACTATACCACACAAATAATAACTATTATTATTGCTGTTGTTATTGATTAGTAGCATTAGTGTAATACTTCATACCAGCCTCCACCAGAGGTCCAGAACTTAAAAATTGTGTGTCTCCCTAACCTCATGCAGTGTTCTAAAGCAAACTGAAGGCATTCACTCAAACTACTTAATGCTGCCAAAGACATTATAACGCAGGAAAATCCTCAGGGAGAATAATGTGGGAGTCCCATCAGTCGGCATCCCTGGCAACGGGCAGCACAATGCTCACACACAGAGAACACAGTTCTCCCCAAACACATCCGTGTACAGTCAAGGGGTACATGTTCACCTAAACGCATCCATGTGCAGTCAGGAGGTACATGTTCACCCAAATGCATCCATGTGTGGCCAGGGGGTACATGTTCACCGAAATGCATTCATGTGCAGTCAGGGGGTACATGTTCACCCAAACACATCCGTGTACAGTCAGGAGGTACATGTTCACCTAAACACATCTGTGTGTGGCCAGGGGGTACATGTTCACCGAAATGCATTCATGTGCAGTCAGGGGGTACATGTTCACCCAAACACATCCGTGTACAGTCAGGGGGTACATGTTCACCTAAACACATCTGTGTGTAGCCAGGGGGTACATGTTCACCGAAATGCATCCATGTGCAGTCAGGGGGGTACATGTTCACCCAAATACATCTGTGTGCAGCCAGGACATATATGTTGACCAAACCACATCTGTGCAAAGGAAGCACATTTGTGACACACAGTTTTCAGCTACAAGTCCTGCTGTTAAAAGTATTTCATCTTCTTTATTTGTTAAGCAGCATCAAAATAATAATAATAATAATAATCTTACAACCATAAGATCTGATCTGGGCACTTGGCAAACAATTAGCATTACCAATGTATAATCATTATGGGGGAGAGCAGACTGATCGATTCATTTAATTTCAGCAGCAGTTCATATGAGGTTTCAGGATGCTACATAATTCATTTAAATTAACCTACAATATTGATTTTCCCATCACCACTGTTGAAATTCTGCACTGTAAGGACAGATCTCATCCAGCCTAGGGAGAACACTTGTTTCACTGGTGATGGTTTTCCCAAACGTCACTCACATCACCCAGGCACACCACGTCAAGAAAGAGCGGTTCCACGGGATTTTGGGAGGAAAGTTCGGACATAACTATAATAAGGATGAAGTGCAAAAAAAGCAGAAATCCTGACACAAGTGACAGAGCTTGATGCAGTAAACAGGGGCAGTCGAGAGCCCTGGTTTCCACCGAAAGACTTCCAGCAATGAAAAATTAAATGTAGTGATGGGGATAAAGAGACAGTGGATTTGTACTTGGCCAGTCATATTCATCCCCCCCCATCCCCCCCCCCCCCTTCATTTCTGATAGGACAGGGCAGATTAAACTGTCAGAGTTCATTCAGCATCACAAACAGCCAGCCCCTCCTCAGGACGACCCCAGCAGCAGTCGACTCTTCTCCAGGCTGGTCAGTAAAGCGCAAAGCCAGAGACTTCCTGCATTTTCCACCTGACACCGCAGTGACACGTCAGTCTGGCAGCTCGGACCGGCACGAGGCCAAGCTTGCCTCTGGGAGGATGCAGCAGCATACAGCGCCAGCAGTAAGCAAGTCAGGCACAAGCAGAATCTGTTTCTCTGACAGCTTCTTTCTATCTGCCTTTTTTAAATGCATATAATACTTAGGACATGCTGGTCTTGCCGAGTATAAACTGAAAATCAGTGCAAGTTCAGGCCTTTGAAACTACAGCATTTTCAAAGACTAGACCACCTAATTTGTAAAGTGATTAAGTCATTAAATGTAATATATTTATAACAGCATTGGCTTCTCAAACTCGAACGTATTCAGTCATTACAAAGTATAAATAATTTTTTCCCCAATATGTTAATGTCTGATTGCAAATTTTGAGTCAAAACCAGTAGACAGGATGGGGAACTAAAATGCCCAGATGTTATACATGACCCCACCTCCAAACACAAACAAACAAACAAACAAATACTCAATTCACGAAGGGAAGGGCTGAAGCAATCCATCATTTATTTTCTCATACAACCTTCGGCCACCCAGTTGCACAAACACTGAAAAGGACAATGAGGGATCTCTCACCCTCTACATCCTGCTCTGAATCGCTCCATCATGTTCAAAAGCCCCCATCTTCTCAAAACCATTATTGTCCTGCCGCAGAAAACCAAATCTGGTTTTGGTTTGCGTACTTATAAGAGGGAAGGAGGGGCTTAATTAAAACCACATCACGTTGTTAGGTTCACCAAAAGGCAAAAAGGTGACAATGCCCCCCAAAAAGTCAAGAATAAAAGAAGAAAAATCATTTAAAGCAACCAGCAAACAACAGGAAGCCAAGAGCTGAGAAGTGACATGGAAAGGGGGATGGGAAGAGCTCTAAGAAATCAGCTGTGACTTAAATCTTCTGTGCAGCATCTGACTTCAGGAAATGTCAGCACCACCATTTCAAAACGCATTCAGAGTAATTTTCCCCCCACCTTCTGACGATTCACGTTGCTCTTAGCCGAGTGACATTTACTGCACAAGAATGTACATTGGTAATGCCTGTAGCAATTCGGCGGCTCTGAAATTTTTTAAATTTAAATATCTGGGGAAAAGCATGCTAAGACAGCTACAGTGCTGATAGCGAGTGAACTCCGTTTACGGTCGTATGCGTGCGACTCCAGCCTGGTTTTCAGAAGCTGCCACCACAACGAAGTGGGGAACTTTTGCACACCTATCCACAGTTACTGTAGCAAAAAGCAACTCCTGCAATCTGTGAAAACTGCTGCACTTTTTGAATCGCTTAGGGAGGAGGACAGGGACAGGCCATCTAGCTCAACTGCTAAGGGTTTCTAGGTATGACATCTATATTAATCTGTGGGGGAAAAAACAATAAACCACCACCTATTTTGCCAGTAATATATGTTTTCTAATGTATCTTATTTCTGTCTGATGTTAAAACTTTTGAATTTACTGTCCTTGAATGGAGGTGTCCCTGAGCATAGTAATATACAATGGGATGCTAATTAACTGTTGTCAGAAACAAGTAGCGGCAATGCTAATGAACATAAATTCTAATTTATTGCAACACAGCACTAGAAACTCTGCAAATGAGCGAAGGCAGGCTGGCAGAGCTGCGAAAGCAGATCTGCCCAAGAGCTGTTGCTCAAATTGTTGTCAGTGACAAGAGCCAGAGGTGAATACCAATATCTTCCATACTTGAGGTCCCCGGTCTTCTAGTGCGGCCTGTAGACCCCAGATTTCACAAAGAAGCAGCCTCATAACAACACAATCCTCAAAAGAAAAAGTGGCATTCAAATAGAGAATGCACCCCCCCCCAAAGCTTCTGTTTTTATTAGGGAAAATGGGACAGTTTCAAATGTTGGCTGCTCGCTATTTGAAGGAGTCAAATAAGCAACAAAGACAAACAACAGGGAAGTAGCAATAAAAATATACCTGTGGCCAGTGCCTCTGAGACAGATAATCAAAACACAGCTATCATTAGATGTTAAGGGCTAGGTCAGTCCTGGCTTTGAAGTCCATGTGGGACCTGAAGATAAACCACTTGACTTTTATAGGTTGTAATTGGCCACAAAGAACTTTGCACACTGATAAGACACAATTTAAGGTAGCTGAAAAACGTGAGCAATGAACAATAAGCAGCAGGTGCAGGTATAGGTTGCCTGTGTACGGCAGTTTCTGCTCAATTAAGCTACTTTGATGTACTATCTATTGTAGCTATTGTACTGAAATACCCTATCAACACTACTGATTGCTTGCTGTTACCAGAGGTTTTTACCCACCAAGAACCACACTAAACAGTGTCATATTTCATATCATTCACATCTTGCACAGTTATTAGGTATTCAGGGGGAGCTGTGCATTGTCTGGTGTCACCCATGAGCCCAAAAGAAGTACTTAAAATCCATCACAGCTTTTTGTCGGAAAGATTCCTAATGTTTCTGAGCACCCGGGATCCTGACTAGGATGCTGGAACAATAAGAAGAATTGGAGACGGGTCCTTGTGGGCAGTACGGTAGCACAGTGGTTAGCACTGGCTCCGTGTATGTGGAGCTTGCTATTCTCCCTGCATCGTTATAGGGTTATAGAGTTTCCCACCATAATGCAAAAACATGCTAAGGGGAATTGGTGTTACCAAATTGTACGTATTTGCAAAATGTGTTTGCCCAGTGATTGGTTGGCGCCTCCCACCCCGAGTTATTTCCTGACTTGTGCCCATAGCTTCCCAGATAGACTCTGGATCTCAGTGACCCTGAATAGGACAAGCAGGTACAGAAGATGGATGGATGGAGATCGGTTCCTGTGTGATGGGAAATGCCCCATTCATCCGGGGCCAGACCACCTGACCTACTCATGGGAGACACCCACTCAATTTCTGGTAACTCAGCATAGCCAGCCATTCAAAGCCTAATAAACGTGTACCCCACTTGCCAAAATACAAAATATAAAAGATATCAAAACCAAGGGGTGCCTGAGAGGGCTGAGAATGCAGCATGAAACCACAATCAGTAACAGATGTGCAACAACAACGCAGCATTTAAAAAATCCTCAAAGGCAGAAAGTGTTGCACATTCTTCCTTTTTAAATCTGCACCTTTAACCTCTTCTTGGGAAATCAATTCTTTAAAAAAAAAGTATTTATTACAGCCTGTAAGACATTTACCACATCACATGTACCATTCATGAGTTTGGATGTGTTCATTGTTTATACACATTATGTATCATGAGAAATAAGAATAAAATATTACGAAGTGAAACGGCTTGTAAGTAACCAGTGAACGTAAAAATGATTACACTGCTAGTGTCATAATGCATTACTTCTCTGGAAAAAATTAAGAGAGCATGGCAAAATTTTTAGTTTCATTCATTTCTCAATTTATGGGTACATGCCTGTGTAAAATATACATAATTTTTGCTCAATTATATCCAGCCTGACTCTTCCTGCTTCTCATTGATGAAGAGCTTCTTCCTTACTTTATGGCACCCCAGTCCTGCTTCTAGGAGCTTGTTATGAACTTGTCCTAGCAGTGCACTTCACAACACTTAATGTTTCCCATTCTTTTTGAAGGTCACTTAAGGTCATCCTCCAATTTATGAGGCACTGCTGGGTAAGTTGATAATCATCTCTGGCATTAGAAAGTTGCTTCTGCCCTCTGCCTGGCAGGTTTTTGGTTATTGCCAGTGTCTCCTTCTTCGCCTTGTTCTTGTGTACTTTGTGTCCTGCTGTCTTAGTAACTTTAAGCATGGAAGCAGCCTGCCTCACAGTGTCACCTTCTGCCAGCAGAACTATAGGATTAAACTAGGAATGCAGTTTTTAAAAATATAGAGTTGTCTCTTAATTTTTTTCCAGAGCTGTATAAAGTCAAACAGTATTCCAGACATGTTACTTGAAGGTATACCAGAGAATAAAATATAATTTCAGCTATTTATGTAAGTCAGGGGTGGCCAATCTTTCCCAGAAAGGGCCGCTGTGTATGCAGGTTTTCACTGCGACTCCCTAATTAGATTACTAATTAGAGGACTGATTGGCTGAGGAGTCCGCACACCTGGGTGCGAACAGCTGACCTACAGGTTATCCCAACAACCTGCATACACACCGGCCCTTTGCGGATAAGACTGGCCACCCCTGATGTAAGTAGTCACCTCATTATTTAAAGAAAAGCTATCATTTTCGCAACATACACAAAGTTTAAAACAGGTTCTGTAAGAGTATAAATTATTAAAAATGTTTAGAAATGGTAAAAATGCCTATTAAATAGTTAATGTCACAGCTTAGCCTAAAATATGGTTCTTGCCGGATCTGAATTTTAAAAAAGCTTTAAGAACATCTGCATGAAACACACTGAGATGATACGGAAATCTCACTTGAGGCAACAGGTGCGACGACGATTTTAGTCACAGAGTCAGAAATCACACAGGAAAAGAGACCCGGGAGAAAAATTTTGCCAAGAAGCAACATTCAAAGGCCAGCAGAAAAAGAACAGGTTTGAAAGTAAACTCAGCATCATCAAAGACGACCATGGAAAAAGACAGTATACAGTATACATAAAAAGCATTAGACAATCCCAAAAGTCATGAGATGCTAATATTGGAGTAAAAGAGACAGTTTGACCTCTTTCCTATAAACATTAAAATCTAACAATCACATCTTTTACACTAAATCCAGATACAAAACATTCAAAAAACAGAGGTTACAGTATCTTATGAATTTCTAATTCTAGCTTATAAATTTCTATTTTACCCTTTCATCATCATCGGCGAGGTTTTCATAATTTGTGCAGTGGATGTAACGAAAGATTAACGCCCCTAGATTTCTCAATTTCCCAGGTTCTGAGGTATACCTGCTCCCCAAGCAGATGTTCGGAATGCTCAATCGCCCAGCCAATGAGAGCGGCATGGCTGGAGAGACTGTGCTCTGCACACCTGAAGTGGCAGATCAAAGTTATCGATATTACCGAGCAAAGCCCTGAAGATGACACTGACTGACTTTTGCACAGAGGTACTCGGGAGACGACTTACACCCATGTGTCTAAAACGATCATTCAAGTTTTTTACAGGGAGCATCTAAAGTGGCAGATTGCATCATCCGGCCAGCCAAAGACACTCGGCCTCCTCGTTATTCCTCTCTTCGGTGACACTGCTCATTGACATTACCACTGTCCCTCTCTCCTTCCTCCTGTCCGGGTTTCCTGCTCCAGCTCCCCTTTCTCAGCCACCCTCCACTTCTTTTGTCCCCTCTCCTCCCTCATCTCTTCTCCTATGTCCATGCTGGTGATTATGTATCCATAGGTTAATATTAGGGGTGGGAATCTTTAGGTACTTCGCGATCCGATCCAATTACGATTCTGGGATCCACGATCCGATTCCAAAACGATTCTTCATATACATTTTTTTGCAAATATGCTTAATTTAAAATTTAAATTATATGTTTTTTGTTCATAGTTAGAATCTCTGTTTGACAGTATTTCAATTTTTAAAATGACAAAGTGAAATAAAGACTTTTATTGATTTTATTTTAACAAAATTATATCAGGATGAACAATTACTAAGAACAATTGTAACAACAAATCAACAAATGTGTTGTTTTCAGTTTGTTTAGAACCTTTTAACAAAGGAAGGAATGTCTTTTATTTATTTTTGTTTAGAACCTTTAGAATTATCTTCAGCCGCGAGCTTAAACTCATCCGTGATGTAGTGAGCCATAATGGTGACATACGAGTCTGTTGAAATTCATGTCCATGCATCGCATGTTATTGCAATCCTGTCCATATTACGTATTGATTCTAAAATTTGAGCTTTAGTCTCCCTGTAGAGTGCGGGTATTGCAGTGTCACTGAAATAACGTCGTGACGGTACACTATTTCTTGGCTCAAGCACCTGTAACATTGAGCGAAATCCTTCGTTCTCCATTACAGAGTAAGGCCAAATCTTTGGCAATGAAACCCGCCACTGACCGTGTAATTCGTTTTGCTTTTTCAGAATTGGATGGAAGCTTTGCTACTTGCTCAAGGGTCCTTTGAGTGAAACCGGCGCTGGGCGCGATCGGGACCGAAGTCCGTTCCTGCAGCTCTGAGTGGAACCGTGTTATATGCTTCTTCATATTAGTAGTGTTCCCGAAATACTTAAATTTGGCGCAACAGACTTTGCACACAGTATGGCTTTTATCAACGACTCCTTTCTCTTTGTCTTCACAAAATCCAAAATGTTGCCACACAGTCGATTTTAAATTTGATGGTGCAGGATGTAGTTTGTCCATTGTTCAAATGATGAGCAGCATATGTAAGAGGCGAGCGTTGTAATGTTTATTTTTCCGGCGCGCAGTCGCAATTTGGTAGAACACAGAATCGATTCTGAATCTTTGAGAATCGATTTTGAATCGTTAGAGAAAGAAAAAAGATGCATCGATGCATCGATTTTTTCTCTCACCCCTAGTTAATATACAGTCTCCTGGAACAGACCCTTTGGAAATCCAATGGGGTATTTAAAACAACTTAGAGAACCAAAAGATGACTCCAGTGAGCAAGTCATCCACAAAAAAGCCGGAACGGGGGGGGGAAGGTACTACTCTGGTTAAGAAAGTGCTTTTCCTGTACATGCAGAGAGGTCCTTTTGCCTCCGCGGGGAGCAGACATACTCTCAGCCTGCCTCTCTTCCCAGATCTGTGGGGTATTTATTTACCACGTAAGTGAAAACAAGCTAGTTAAACCGAAAATTGCCAACTGCAGTAGAGACCTTCACCATGTCACTTATTTTGGATTTGTTTTTCCTTATTTGAAATACATTAAGGCCATTTGTGCACTTAGAAGTGACCGACAACCAACCAACCAACCCACCAACCAAAATAAATAAATAAATGCCTGCCAAAGAAATGCAAATGTTAATTTCAAAATACTGCTTTATCGTTTAAAATAATTAGACTTGCTGATTGGTAGACAAGTGCCTAGTGCAATCAGAGCAGAAACAAATCCATCTTCTGTAGAAGAGTGGATTACATAAAAAAAAGCTGCCAATGATATTTCCTTTCAGCCCTTTTCATCATCTGCTACTGAACAAAATTAACTCAGTATCATTTTGGATCTTTGTTTCTGGAAATTTCCGTGAGTCGTTCGTCAGTATATGCTAAACTCATAATAAATTGAATTATTAACAGAAATGTGCATCGAAACCCGTTGGGAGCTCCAAACGAAAAAATGACGCGAATTCCACTGGTCATCTTGACACATTAAGGACTACAAAGGCAGAGCCTCCAGTCTACCAATGACACCCTATGCATTCACAACATATCTCAAGGAAATAATAAAATCGGGATTTCATTTAGGCACTGCAGAGCAACATTAATAAAGAAAAGCACAAAATCAGTCAAATGATTTATGAAACGAAGATGATGTTCCATCCATATAACAATGGCTGGTTCCTTCCCACTGAAATTATACATTTATACAAACGGCGAAGCTCTAAAAGGAATATATCCAATGAAAAGGGACAGAATTACTGTTCAAACATCAATGTACTGTTCCCCTCTTTAGGGCATGCAAAACAGTTATATCATGCAGGAATGTGTAAATTTAGGTGAAAAATGTAAATGTAAACCTGCCATTAGGAGCTGTTTGCTCACTGTGAAGCCTATGGGTTAAATGAATGAATGAATGAATGAACAAAGGAACAAATATATAAACAAATATTTGTTTATTTATTTGAAAGAATGAATGAATGAATGAATGAATGAATGAATGAATGAATGAATGAATGAATGTTTTCTTCACAAGACAGAAATAGAGTACCCCGCAACTCGTTTTTGAATTTTTCCCTTCCTGGATAATTCACTATAATACTGGTTCATGATGTCACAGTAATCAAGGTCAAAGCTTATGTAAGACAATACAGCAAACTCACCCCATTGGCTTTGCTCAGAGCCTGAAAGTAAATGCTGTAGCTCTTGGTGGGCGACAGCGGGGCATTCCAGTACCCGTTGTATGTCTTGTTATCGCCCACCGTGAAGGGCTGCACGAAAGACAGGTTGACGGGCAGCAACTCGGCGGCAAAGTAGTGCGGCGAGTCCAGCACAGAGGCATTCCTGAAGCTGACGGGGACAGAGAAGCACTCGAGCACCTCAGCTGCGCGCCGGGACTTCTGCTTCCGCTCTTCTTTCACCACTAGCTGATAGGCACTGCAAACAGGAATGGGGGGCACAGATCAGTGGAGACCCCACAACTGCAAGGGAATGAGGCGGCAGCTCTCTGCAGAATATGGAATATGGAGACAATGTGAACTTTGACCTCATGTTTTTTGGGTTTGTAAAGCCCTGTATAAGTCAAATGTATTATTATTACTAAAACAGGGGGCGGCATGGTGGTACAGTGGTTAGCACTGGTGCCTCACACCTCTTGGACCCGGGTTCGAGTCTCCACCTGGGTCACATGTGTGTGGAGTTTGCATGTTCTCCCCATGTCGTTCTGGGGTTTCCTCCGGGTACTCCGGTTTCCCCCCACAGTCCAAAAACATGCTGAGTTCATGATTTTGAACTCTTTTTATTTCTTGTCAGATCTTCTTCTGGTTCTTCCGATCAGATAGCAATTAATGTTTGGATACCTTCCTTTGCTCACACATACATTATTATTATTTTATATTAATATTACTTTTTCTTTTACTTTATTATTGTTTTCTGAGTTTGTAACTTTTCTTAAGACAGCAGTTGTATTGTGTTTCAGAGACAGGCTATTTGAATAAACTAATCAACGATGAACACATTTGCAAGTCCAGCTCCAAAGTACTGGAAGTTTTGGCACAGGTACTCAACCAGAAGTCAAGGTACCGAAACTACTGTACCAAAAGTATGGCACCTCGTTCAGTGGAAAAGTATCCTTTAACTCCTTTTGTTAACCAGGATTTTAATGCACTAATCCTTCAACATGCCTCCTGTATGGAAGTTGCAGGTACTGAGATATGATCTTTGAACTATGGAGGCTGATTCTCCGAGCCTGTTCCTGAAGGGATGAAACTCTGGTGAGACTGTGAGTAGACCTTGATATTAACAGTTAATGGGACATTTCAGTCCTGTGCCAGCAGAGGGAAATCCAGTCCTGATTAGCAGCAGTGGGATTATCTCTCATTCTGTCTTTGATACCTTTAAGAGTAGAGAGTGGATGGTTCTCCATGAAATGAGATGACTGCATCTTTGTGGGTAGAGCTTCATGAATGAATAAGGACACTTTTTGAACTTACATATTAGAGCAGTAGTAATTATTGTAAATCTATGTCAAGAATACACTTGGCTATTATATATAATTAGGAAAATTCACGTTTCTCTGAAGGACTATGGCAAATTACCCATTCCTCTAATTTCGCATCTTTTATGAGATGTAATTAAAATAACCAAAAGGCCATGCTTCCTCAGAGAGGACACGACGTCACAAACTAATGTCTTTCAAGGTACACCATACATGTGAGCAGAAACGTGTATGCACCTGAGGCGAGTAATCATGGCTGCAAAACATGAAGAGAATATTTTGATAATTATGAATAATTTTTTCAAAACCCTCAGTAGTCAAGAAACAAGGATGCTAAAGCTTTTAGCAGAATTACCATATTGCCAAATTCAGAAATGTCTTTAAGTTGACATAATTTTTCAAGGATTTATACTAAATGCTGGGGGCAAGATTAAAGGTAAAAGATTCATAAGAGATTCTTCTTCTCCATTATGTCATGTTCAACACAGAATAATTACATCTATCTTGTAAAATTACACAGGACGGTGCAAAGCCACGATCGCTTGGTTCCGAAAATGTGTGTGTGCTGAATATGTGAATTCATACATATTACACGAGTGCAGACACACACGCAGCATATACTTCAACACAAAACCGATTGGGTGTCATTATGTTGTACTTGGCATTTACAAAAACTTCTGAAACCTGCAAAGCGTGATACTCTGAAGAGACTAATGTGATAGTCTCTTCAGAGTAGGGATATACGGTGATGGGGGAGGGAGTCTAACTTTCAAAAACACTGCAATTCATATAGAACATGTGTTATTTCTAGAGAAGCTCATCAGCTGTGAATGGCTACCACACCAGGTAGTAATTTAGGAGCAGCTGAAACTAAAAATGGTTACACACCTGCTATGTAATTTAAGTTTCTATTGCCAGCAAAAAGAGATGAACTGTTATCAATATTTAATCTGACTCTCCAATTATTTTTATTGGGGCAGTAATTCCAATTCCCATATTTCTAATAGAAATTATAGTACAACAAATTTTCATAGAAAATGTTATTATCCCATGACTGGGTAATTCATGAACAAAAACTTAATTCACTAATGCAAAATAAAAGAAAACACACTTTACACAAGTCACCCACGCAACATAACAACATTATGTTAAGTTTGCTGCTTTACACCGCCATGCAGTATTGATGGGAAAACACATAAAACGATTAGAATAATTATAACCATGTATATACTGGAAATGGGGTGGTTTTGAAAGACAAACACCAGTTAACTTTTTTGACACGATAGTTAAAACAATCAGTTAAAAACTCTATTATGCTGTATACGGTGAATGCAACAAATCCAACTTAATCCTCCGGACAAAATCGCCTGATTTAGCAAATACACACTAAACAAACGCTTCTGTGCAGTTGTTCTTTGAACATAAAGGTTGGTCCTTTCCATCACAAATCAATAGTTTCAAACCGACAAAACATTTGCATATCATGTCTCTTTTCCCCCTTCTTTTTCAAGGCTTTTCTTTCAAAAGGAGAACTAAATGCAGGGATAATTCAAAAGAGACCGTGTTACTCCAGCAGCTACAATCTAAATGGAGTTTGATCCCCTTAATGTCTTTGCATACAAATTGCTCTTATCTGAATGACTGCATTTAATGCTTCAAAATATCCACTGGACTGACAGTAATTCTCTTTTTTCATTTAGCAGAGGCAGTGGACCTTGCGGAAGCGTTTTTTTTAACTCGCAACTCTACTGCCTGGAGGAAGGGCTATAATATTTTATTTAAGTGAAGAGGCTCTCCCTTTGTCCTTCTGATTGGTGTCGGAGGGGAAGCAGACCCGCACTGGGTTGACGCACGGAATACATTTAATAAATCTATCAAGCGTCAGGGATCTGAATTACAGGTTACATACAGTAGTCGAAAGTGACAAATCCATAAAAAACTTATTCTGAGCTTGTTGACCAGGTGGCTTTACACACAAGGAGGGTATGTGAGAAGCGGGAGGCGCGGTACCTGACTGGGGCTCCTCGGGACTGCGCCGGTTTCAGCAGCACCGTGATGGTGGTGTCGGTCTCGTTCAGGGGCGTGTCGGTCTCGTACTCCGGCATCGAGGGCGCTGTCGCAACGACAGGTAACAGCCGTTACAGTGGCTATAGATTGTCGACAACTTTTACCGTTGCCCCCTACGTCTAAAAGTACTGTATTACCATCGCTCTCCATCTTGGATGGACTGCGTCCCAGGGGCCCCCAACACCTCTCCCACAATTGAAACACTGGTTTATTATGCTATGTCACTGAATTCAAGCCACAAGAACTAAAAATGTCCACTTTTATTGCCCAGCTCCGACAATGGGTAGTGTGAAGAAAAAAATGAATTTCGAATGGAAAAAACGTACACAAAAAGTCCACTTTATGGACAGTTATGAAAACGACCGTCCGGCACGTTACCACGTCCGCCGCTGAGGCAAGCGCGTGGCGCGGTCGTGCACGTGCCGCTGCAGCCGTATTATCTTTGCAGAAAATGCAGATGATCCTTATCCATTAATGTGTTATGAACAATGCTGATAAAATAAAATCGCACAAGAGAAGACTTGTAAATCGCGTATCATTCCAGGATTAAAAGGAACCTCTGTTGACGCTCTAGGCAGCGATTTCATTTTAACACTTGAAAAAGATGTTTACTACCTCATATTAAAGAAATCTTTCATGCTGTTTAAAAAACCATATAGTGACTGAAAATTTTTAATGTAACTTTTTTAACTTGTGTGAAATTAATTATTATTGTAAAATAGATATGTCATGCAAAGCAGCATGCTTAAACCATGGACTGCAACAAGCACACAAAGCTCTCCCTAAACTGATAAAAGCATCAGATCTGTTTAGTTTTGTTGAGCAACACAGAAGAGAGATGAGAAGGTGAGGTTAATTGTTCCACTTCTCCTGCAGTGGATTCCCCCACAGTTGAAAGAAAAACAAAATCACAGCAATATTTTACACGAAGTGGGAAAATTACGCCTTTTTAAAAATACGGCTTCAGCAGCAGCATCAATGGAGCTTGGCAGATGATTAGAGCTGCATTGCGAATGGCACGACCTGAAATTTACTTTGTTGTTTACCCACATATCTATGTATATGCCACCATTTTCTCAGCATTGCAAAGTAAAATACAGCAGCCTATCATCTCAAGTATAATAAACAGACACGGTATGCACAAATCTCGTGGTTAAAACGCGAGTAAATGTACAAAAGGTACTGTCAGGTATTGTTTATTCAAAACAGGGAAACGTCAGTGCTCAGAGTTCTTGACATAATAAAGTGAGTGTCTTCCGCATGGCTGCAGGCACCCACATGGTAGTGAATCAGGACTGGGTAAACAATATACCCCAATATTTAGGAAACAAACGCTTCTCTCTCTGCGAAACTGATATGGAGATGCTGTACTGAGGCGATGGACTGTAGTGCACAGCGTTAGCAGCCACTGGAGCCACACTTAAGTTAAATAAAGGTCAAAGAATAACGTGCATGCGTAGGTTAATGCCACAAAAACAAAATATGTCATGAATGTGCTGTAAGCTGCTGGAGCGTGCATGGCATATGGGACACCTAGAGCACAGGTGACCACAGACCGGGCACTGACAGCGGTGTCAATAAACAAAGGCTGATCTTTTTAACTATTCAATAAGGAGTTTTCTTGTTTCCTCATGATATACATGATTTATTTTTTTGACAGTATGGCAACTCTAGTTGTGGTTAGATGTCTTCAAATTGCAGGCTCAATCCCCATGCTGTTTGAAAATAAAAGCAAGGTACTTGGTCTAAATATCCTCACTACAAACTGCACAGACAGAGCTAAGTAAACTCTTCCCAACTTAAGATAAGCTAATTTAGATTAAAAATATAACACGCTATCCACATGTTTATCAATCCAGTTCTCAGGAACCCCCAGAGGGTCCCAGGCCCGAACTCAGCTGGACCAGGTATTTGGTGTTTTTGATTGTTTGGTACTGGGAGCTGGGAGGGTCCATGAGGACTGGGTTGAGAACCACTGCGCCACGCAGATGATGAATAACTGGTGAGGTGGGTTAGGGTTTGTGTCTTCAGACATTGTCATTGTCGCAGTATTAGGGAGATATCTCCTAGTATATTACAGTAAGCATGTGAAATGTGCGTCTTCTCTGTTTCAATAGGCATTTTTACGACCTAAGAGATTCAAAGGACATATTAACAAGTGGAAAAGATGAGGTTTATGAATTTCCCCTCATAATAAAAATGACTATTGCGATGTATCCTTATTTATTTACTGCAGGTGAACAAGACATAGTCCCTCATTCATTCCCCAGGGCCAAGCAGATTGTCATAAACAGTGAGCTGGAACTCTGAAAACAAGTAAGGTCCGGCTGACCTGTGCCTGAACCGAATGACAAAAGTGGAAAAGGGACGAGCCGGGCTGGTGACAGAGGTGTGGCGCCTGCGGAATGGAGGTTAAAAACGCGGATAACCGGAAAGCTTCCCAAACAGAGGCAGCCTTGCTGACCACAGGAAACCACTGCATGTTTACATTTCAGTTCTGTCAAAGCTCTCCTTTCTTTACACCAGGGACTTTTCGTGGGGCAGGGGTGGGGGGTGCTGGAGAGCCCCCCCTTGGCAAGTAATGTCGGTGGGCGGGATTGGAGGACTAAAGCAAAACAGAATTCAATGATCGTCGGGATTGAAAAGAGGGAGTCAGAACTTCAAAAGGGAGACATTTTCAGTTGTTTGGTCAAAAGGGGCCAAGTGTTCAGGCCTGTTGTTCCCCCCCCCCCATTACCCCCGCTGTGCATGACCCTGCTCCTCATCTCCAATTCTGACCGATCCAATTCGTCAGATAACAGCTAAAAGCATTGTGTTATTGTTATGCACATGTGAGAACATGCAAAATCCATATGACCCCCCCGCCCCCCCCAGCGTGACTTAGCATTTAACAAAGAACTGGAAAGGAAAAAAATTAGCCATTTATGAAAAAAGAGTTGCAGAGACAATTTTCCAGCTTTTATGTGTTTATATGTTATCTACATATCCATTACGTTGCTAAGATACTGCACATTTGCACTTTGATTCTTCAATATATACATTTTTTTTGTTTTATGTAAAAAGCTATTATATTTAGACCTATTATCTTATTATTTATGATTCTGTCATTGTACTACTCTGTACTATTCTGTTATTCTACTTTAAATTTGATGCATCAGCTCTATGAGTCACAAGACACATCTTGTTATATGCATCCTTCCGTGTACAATAATGTCAAGTTGAACTGAATTGAATTTTTTTAAATCTGTAAAGTGCATGGCTGGAAAGTGGGTGGGGGGTCCCAACCTGCAATCTTGGTGGCGATGCGACTGGTCACCGGTGGCCCGAACCCTTTGTTGGTGCTGGCCTTAATGGTGAAGAAGTAGGTGGTGCCGGGGTAGAGTCCCACAAAGAGGTGGTGCGTCTCGTTACGGAGCTTGAAGACGCGGCCACGCTGCGTGGACAGTTCTGCGTTGGGGTCCAGGGAGCTGAGGGCCTTGTAGGTGATCTGCGTGGGAGTGGATTTTGTGCAGAGAATAAGCAACACCACACTGTAAATACCACTGGTGAGAATAACTTCACTTCCAGGGAAACCCGGCTGACCCATTTACCCAGGAACGATCCTTGACTGTCTCCATTAAAAAAGAAACACACACATTCCATCTTAACCTCAACAACACAGCACTTTGGGGATTATAAATGCACAAGACTAATTATAAAGTATAAGAACAAATTCTTAAATAACAGCCAGATCTCTTTATTGCACTTAACAACATCTGTTCAAGGTCATAAATGGACTTTAGAAGGTAAACAGTTTCACTGTTGGTTCAACTGAAAATGACCTTTTAACTCGTGACTTGATATGAGAGTAGGAAGTTAATTGTACAGGGGCTACTTAATAATCATAATACTTTATTGATCCCTGTGACTGATAGTTTATAGATGAGAGCAAGCTTAGTAGCAAAGTGCAGCCACGGATCTGACATTCAAGGGCCTCGCTCAAGGGCCCGCAGACATGTGACTATTCTGCTGAAGCCAGGCCCAAGCTGGCGACCTTCCAAGCGCAGGAACAGAGGCTTAGCCCGCTGAGGCGTACGGCGCCTCGCAAAGTTTACTGCCAGGTTATATTAAGAAATGAATCAGATTAAAAAAGAGCTGTTAGGAGCACAAATAGGCAGGTAAACAAAAGAGAGAAAGATGCTTCGTTCCTGTGCAATTTCAAAGTGACCTGGCAACTGACAGAGTTCAGTTCGGATAAAAGTTTAAAACATAGCATGTGCTTTGTTTAAATGAACAGCGTAGGTGGTAATTACATTCTAATTACTCACGGTAACAGTATTAAAATCAGTTTTGTTTTTCCTGATGGCTTTTATGGACATATGAAATAGGAATCGTTTGATATAAGTATTACATCTTATATAATGAGTATGATTTTGGTGACGGATTGTGGCTTCAGGTTTGTGGCTGTGATTCCTGTTTCCAGCTCTGTATGTCTGCTGTTTTCTTATTTTTCCTGTGATGTGCAGCTTGAGTCTTACACCTCAGAGACATGCAGCTGAAGTGAGTTTGTGTCATTAACTGTGTGTGGACACTGTGATTGCATGGCATTCAAACACGGATGGCACAAGCCTCGTGCACTGGAATGGGCTCCATGTCCCTGAGTTTGATAAGCAAGGTAATAATCCATAATAGATTATGTACGTGTGTGGATTAGGTCTATATTACATTATGGGGACCAAATGTCCCCCAGAATGTAATATAACCTGTTTTTTATACATTGTGGGGACCCCACAAAGATCTGTGAATGCAATCAAAATTGCCAGAAGTCTCGCATTTTGTTTGGTTACTTATGGTTAAGGTTAGGGTTGGGCAGGGCTTAAGGTTGTCATGTTGCGATTAGAGTTTTCTCTATAGAAATGAATACAGAGTCCCCACAAAGATATTACTGCAATCCTGTGTGTGTGTGTCTATATATACGTATATTCTACTAAATGTGCATTTCTAGATGTATGTTTGACATAGAAATGCACATCTAGTAGAATTGCACTAGGGGTGGGCGTTTGGGTAAATAAATCACTCATGAGTTGGAGGGAATCACAACATTTTAGTGCTGATGTTACACAGTGCAGTGCTATTACAGAATTCAAATAAAGCAAATTGACAGCTCAGCGCCCGACAGGCCTGGAGCACAGGATGTTTTCACGGCGATTGAAGCCATTCAGCTCCCCC
The DNA here is from genome assembly GCF_023856365.1 of Brienomyrus brachyistius. Taxonomy (NCBI): domain Eukaryota; kingdom Metazoa; phylum Chordata; class Actinopteri; order Osteoglossiformes; family Mormyridae; genus Brienomyrus; species Brienomyrus brachyistius. Next base: position 927,748 of record NC_064540.1, read on the forward strand.
GTTAGATCCTGTGCTGACCGTAGATAACCAACCAGGCGGAGGAAGTCACTGCTTAAAATACAATTAAATCTAAAAGCAACTTGAATAAAGTGGGGGGAGGGGGGCGTTGGCAGTCTCATGCCACATCGCCTGATTTTTGAAGGTTATGTCAAATTTGGGCGACCTGCTTAAATTGCGTTAAGCTCGGGAGGAAGGGGACCGAACCCGGGGCCCGACCTATTTTAATGGCTCCGCAGCCCTTGGTACGCAAATGGCTTGGAAGTGAACAGACGTGCGACAGGGTGACTGAGGATTTCAACCTGATTTAACACCGACCAAGAAAGAGCTGCTAACACTTGTCAAATGAATTTGAATAATCTTTGGGGGGGGGGGGGGGGAGGGGTGTAAAACTCGTATTTAAAAAAAAAAGAGAAAGAGCTCAGGAAGCAGAAGAGGAAGCGAGGCCTGGTCTTACGGAGAAGGACGCTGGAAAGCTGGTCCTTTCGGTCTGTGCCCGAGTGTGTGTGCTGGTCCGTGCTGCGAATCGTTTATGGCCCCTTTTCCCCATAATGGGTTTTTATGTTTCTTTTTTACGAAGTACGGGAATCGCTTTGATGCTCTATCAGTGCGTAAGACTCCGCGCAGAGATGTTCGATCCCCCCCTGAAAGGGTGTGCGTGTCACGATGAAGGAGGATGTCAGATGGGTGGCGCACAAACACGAAAACAAAAGAGAAGCAAAGAAATAAATCAGAAGAAAATACAAAATAGATTTCCTGCGTGGCGATCGATCATTTTTGGTCTTGGGAGTTTTTGATCAATATGGCTTTCAGCCAGCACTTTCAAAATATAAGATTAACAGTGACAAACATAATTTTTAGCCAGGGAACAGAATCAAGCCAATGTTTATGTGCTTTTTTCTTTCCGGGGCTTGTTTTCTTTTTTATTATCATTTCTTTTACTTTGTAGTTTCCATGGAAAATAGTCCAGATACTCAAAACAAACCAGGACACTTACTAGTTGTCTAACCCAATTTTCAGAGTAAACCGGAGTCAGGGAATCTTTCAGGATCCCTAACTAGGTTTCCAAAGGCCCCTTTTACTGTTTGTGTACTAGCAGACCCTTCTGAGATTTCTTGATTTTGCCAAGGAGATGTTTAACATTCTACAGCTCCTCTCCATCCCGAGACCAAGGCTTCGGTAAAACGCTGAAATATTATAGTAAAGAAAAACTGCAAATATGCCTTCGGAATAAATGAGGCCTTTCCAACCAGGGAAAAGAAACTTGCCCTGATGCACTCAGCAGATCATCTGCCGCGATTGCTGGGGTCACACAGAACGGTAACCCCAAGGGAGATTACAGGAACAAACGGGGGCCCTTAGCAGAGAAGAGAAGGAGCCACAGAGGGAGCCGGATGTCCTTGTACGGCCGTCGATTGCCCCGCCGCCGCACCGAGAGAAAGAAAGCAAAGTGCATTTCAAGATGGAAGGGTTCCGCTTCCAATCCACACGTCACCGGATCATTCAGCGGACAGAGGCGGGAGGAGAGTATGAATTAAAGGAAAGCATATTAAAGAACACAGGCAATGAGGTGGAAAAGGGGAACATATGCACCCAATTATATATCCGTCCATTTGACATAACCACTTATCCAGTGCAGGGTCTGAATGAGCCTCTTCCAGGAAGTACAGACGCTCCTTGCTTTACGATGAATCAACGATGTTGTGACTTTGCGATGCTCATTAGCGATTCACATTAAGTAGTCAGCTACGATATTACCAGCACGTGCGACGTGCCGTTTCTACTAACGCCAGGCAATGGCAACATCCACGCAGCCACGGTTCCTGTCTGGATGGCAAGCATAGACATCTCATACAGTGCTGGAAAAGGTGTTGGTATTGCCCACTGGTTAGCCCATCCAGTGGTCAGTGTGGATCCCAATGCCCCAGTGCAGTGATGGGAACACTGTGCTGTAAAAATCCACTTCAACCGGTTCATTGGCGAATTCTCTCATGCACCTTCACCACCTTAGCTACTGTTTGGTGAGCGTGCTGGCTCAGAACTGCTGCCGTGGTCTCATCCAGGTGGGGGGCTACACAGTGGTGGTGGTTGAAGTGGCTCCCCGTTGGTTTTATATAGATATATAGATATATATAGAGTGTCTTGTAAAGTGTTTTATTAATGTAGCCATTCATTCATTCATACAACACCATACCATACAGTGATTTTTCCCCTGTGTTTAACGAACTTGAATTAATTTATTTACTTTTCAGTTATTGAGTTAGCTACAGTAATTATTTACTGTACTGTCGGTGACAGTAGTTATATATTTATTCAAATTTGATTTACGATATTTTCCACTTATGGGTTCATCGGAACGTAACCCCACCGTGCGGAACCTGCACAGGACAGCAGGCAGTGGAAATCCTGGACGGGACACTAGCCCGTTCAAGAGCAGAAATCACATACAGACAATCATTATCAGCAATTCCGGGACACATCTGTTCCGGACTTGGACTGTAGCAGGAGGCTGGAGGAACACGGGAGAACACGAGAGAACACAGGAGAACACGAGAGAACACAGGAGAACACGGGAGAACACAGGAGAACATGGGAGAACACGCACACAGAGCTCAGGCTGAAATCAAACCACAAAAATGGGATGTGAGGTAACGGTGCTTCCTACAGAGTAACTGCACCTCTCTTTTCATATATATGTGTAGAGATATGAAATGTATATACACAGCTGAGTACTAAGCACATTACGGTGTCGGCAGGCGATGTGACTGGAGGGGGTTCTAGGGCAGAGTGACAAGGCTCTGGTAAATGCTAGATGCTTTATTATTTTTGTTTTCCACATCATTGTCAAAAACACCTGATGGTTGAGCATTACTGGGACCGCTGAGTGGCACCTGGCCGAGGCTGTTTGGACGAGGCTGAACCCCGGCGGCGGGTGGCGGAGGGGAAAGCAGTGAAGTGACAAAAGCGAGACGCGTGAGGGGGAAATGAAGGCATGCAGAAATGGGGGCCATTCACCCGCGGAGCATTTGGGTGACAGTGGGCCCCCGGGCTGTGGACCAAACAGCTGGCCTGTGTCCCATCCTGCCGCATTTAGGCCGTCACAGACCAGTTAAAAGCAGGACTGGGCTTGATTGAATTGGCACTTTGTGGAATAGGAGTTTCTTTCCGCTAGGCTAACTGCTGTCGGAAAGGCAGCAGGGTGTGGACTGAGAGAGATGTGAAGCAGCACTGGCTTCAGTAAAGCACATTTAGGCTTAGTGATGTCATTTAGTGGAGAAAACCATTGCTAACTGTAACAATAGGCAGACATGGAACATCTCGATGGAAGGACATTAGTAAACTTGCTAGTCCCTTTAAGTATTGAACGACACTTATCTAAGCATTAAACAACGGCAGCTTAGCATGTAACATTAAGGGTGTATCAATGAAATGGTGAAAAGCTATTTGTTTGTTTATATTTGTTTGCTTGCCCTTTAAAATGAGTTACATGATGTACCAGAAAAAAAAAAAAAAAAAAATATATATATATATATATATATATATATATATATATATATAAAATCTTCAACCAGAGAATAAGGAATAACATAAAAAAAATCTGTACAGCTTCATTTGCGCATTTTTTTTAGTTACAGAAACCATCAGATAAGTTGTTATTCCACCCATCTTCTGAAACCGTTTGTCCTATTCAGGGTTGGGGGGGGGAGCCGATCCTGCAGGCTACAAGCACAAGATAGGGAGCAATCCAGGGTGGGGTGCCAACCCATCGCAGGACACACTCGCTAGCTCACTCACACACACACACCTATGGGTAATTTGGAGACTCCAATTAGCCTCAGCATGACTTCGGACGGGGGGGGGGGGGGACTGACGGAAACCCCATGCTGACATGGGGAAAAACATGCAAACTCAGCACGCAGGGGACACTGGCAGAGACTTGAACCCAGGTCCCAGAATTGCGAGGTGACAGTACTACACACGGTACCACCGTGCTACCCCCCAAATGACAACAATAAAAATTATGTTATTATTATTATTATTATTATTTACTACTCCAATTACTGAAACAGGCCTCAGGCTGACACTTGCTTTATGTCCTGATCTTCCTGGAATAAGTTCAGACTCACCATGACCCATAACTGCATACGTAATTACATGGATGGATAGATGGATGAAACACACCTGTAACCACTTTTTGATCTTTTTAATCCCTTTACTGGAGCTGAAAACTTGCCTCCTGGTAATATTTTCGTCATGACTTGAATCGGACCCTACCAATGCTGAAGTGCTGTCTCTGCGATGCAAAGACTGGAAACCCTGCTGGATTATTTAAAGCCCCCCATTTACCATTAACATTTAAATTGGACACTTCAGCAGTTTTGTGGTATCACGTAAATCCAATAATTGCCTAGCCTATCAGTAGCATGTGCAATTCTTACCCAAGATAATGCAATAAGTCCATATATCTGTATAAGCCGTAAGCGTTTTGCATTTCGACCAGAAACCCAAACATTCTGGCGGCTCGGTTCATTTATTAATTGCCAACAGCCTCAAAGTAATAAACGGATAAATAAATAAACATACAAACCAAAATCTATTCAGGCAACAGTGGCTGCTACTGGAGTATTAAACCGGGATTTTATGGCAATTTACGTATATTTATTTAACGCACATCACGCCATTGCAAAGGCACAACATTTCTAAGAAATTCTGTCGCTGCAACTACCTGGAGGCAATGCTGACTGTAGGGCACCCAATAATAATTACAGTTGAATGCAATTTCTGTTTATAGGTGTTTTAACGCTGACTTTTCTATGCAAAAAGCATATTTATGTGGCAGGAGGAACGGAGATCGTTATCTGGTGAGCCGCTGCGCCGGGTAATTCAAGCTGCCCGGGCGCTGTCAGCCATGGTCACCATGAAATAAAATAATAATGATAAAAAATTAATCAGAAAATTAGGGAAAGTCAAAAGGCATCTTCAGGTACTGCCCAGGCGGGTGTCCTCGCAAACCCGTGGCAGCCGGATGCCTGCCAACATGTCCGAGACGGAGGGGGGCAGGATCGCCAGCGTTCCCGGCTCTCCGGGGCTTTTTCACGCCGCCGAAGTGTGCGGGGAATCGCCGCTTCATTTAGCGCGTTTTCGGCGGAAATGAAAATCGGTACGAAGATGCAGACCAGCCGCCCGCGGGGGTCGCGCCGTCTCTTTGTCTTCGTTAGGCAGGTGGCACGTCTATAAAACGGCGCCTTAACAAAGCCTTTTATGGGGGTGTGTTTAAACCGCTTTTATGCAGATCTGATTTTCTTCATAGACTTGTTGTTGCCGTCCTGTCTCAAGGTCTATTTCCCAGTTTAATGTTCTGGCGTGGGGAGGGTCTATTTAATGTCTGCCAATTCACAACGTTCTCATGCCATAAAAAAAAATCACTACAGCCCTCAGAAGCACAGGACCCTAAACCTTTGTGTTTAGCTCACAAGACCAAAAACAAAATGGTGTGGCTGACTTCATGCACCTTCTTACAGAACCCAAGGTCCAACTGGAGTGGGTATAATCCATTTCAGCCCCAGCTCTTAACGCAACAGCTGTTAAACTATCACAATAAATAAGCAGCTGCCATTGTCCACCATTAAAGTGTATATTTAGGTAACACATTAGAATGAGGAATTAAGGCGGTTCATTACTTATAAGTATATTAATAAGGATAAAGCACAACAAATATACCCAGAACCCCGTGCAATACACATTTAAAGAATAAATGTATTTATTATCCAAATTTGACTATTTTAATTTTGTATTACATGTATATGGAAATACTATAGCCATATGTCTATGGAGGTTTTGTATGTATGCTATTGATTAAATAGTCATAACCAATGACAATAAACTGTTAAACCACATGATAAAGAAGACACTGGTATTTGCTTCCTGTTTGATACTTCCTGTCACCTCAAAAGCATTATTCAGTTTAAAGCTGATTGGCTAAAACTGTTTTACATGGGGCTACTCCTACTGCTGTAAGAACTGTCAGTCGAGGCATCGGCGTTTAACACAACGCGGATCGACGACCCGCCGCCCTGCTTGAGCATGTACAGGACACGGGTGAGTACTGTTCTTTCCTCACTGATGTTTATTAACTTGTATGATGTCAGGAATTAATATGGGAATTGAGTTGTGCCTTTAATTATCTTTTTGTCAGGCAGGCAATTAACTTCCGGAACATCTTGATAACCGGGCAAGTTATTTTGTGAGGAAAAGCTCCGTTGTGAAAAGTATATACCTTCAAAAGCATAACCTGATAATTCCTATACCACAGCTCGACACATTCCTCGTTTTCAGTTCCCCTGCTCGGATGTTTATGATTTTTTTAAAAAGCCTTATTTCCATATTTTCAGGTTATGATTTGGGTCTCGCCGTCATTTGGTCCCCATGGGATGCTTATGTTTGGTGACCAACTGGCCACACCGATGCTGAAATACCTCTGCTTGCTTTGCAGTTCGGTCGCCATTAGTACCTGGAACCAAGCCCTTAGGCTCTATCAGTCCCCCTTAGCCTCAGGACAAGACGAGATTGTTCTAAGCCTAATTTGCCTGCAGCTTTAACATAAGAAAAGAGGCTTATAGTTTCTCAGATCACGCAGATTATGCCACTGGAGGATGAAAGGGTGGGAGGGTTAATTAAATCAATGGAAGCTATTACGGCAATTACTGGTGAAAATGAGAACACATTGTATGGGGCTCAATACATTTAGCAGATGCTGTCAATCCCACGATCAGGGAGGGAGAAGAGAGTAATTTGCCTCTAAATTACAGTCACAGGTAGGGGTAAGGAACAGCAGGGCACTTCAGAGAGCGTGCTGGGTTTCTGTGTATTCTCTGTGTATTCTCCCCAACGGACTGCAATCCTCCTCCCCTTACACCACGCTGCCTACACCTGAAGACCCAGCTCAGCCCCCATGTCAGCGACATCAAAAGAAGTGTAATTATTCATTTGCTGAGAAAAGGAACACACACACACGCACAGACACACATGCACAGACACACACACACACGCACAGCACTTGTGTCTCACAAGGAGACGCTAGCAGGACTTTTTCCAAAAAATGGAGGGAAAAGTGTGTAATTCGTTCTCAGGACGTGTAGCAGTCAGACAGTGCTCCAAAGCAGCGAAAGAACAGCGGCTCCTGTATAGGTTTATGTTTTGTTTATTTACCACATACCTACAGAAAGAGTTGGGTGCGCAAAGGATTCTTCAAGCATCTGATGGGAACATACAGCACCTCAAAACCAATATGTAGAACCCTACTTAGTCTTGCACATTTTTTTTATGTGCCTGCTTGTAATTCATATGTCATTAATAAGATCTGACTGGTTTATAATTAACTTTTAAATCAGTGTAAGGTTTGACAGTCTTGCCCCTAAAAAGTGAATAACAGTGAACCTTCAGACACTGAATTAAAAAGAGTAAGTCAGTTTTCTTGCTTTCTTTCTTGGGAAGGAAGACAGAGAATTGGTGCATTATGGCGTACCTTCCTACCACTATCACCATAACTGAAATGGGGGGGGGGGGGGGTGACCAGAGATGGAAATTTCAGGTCCAGAAAGTAAAAATCCAGACCAGGATTTTGTTTCAACCAACCAATTGAGTATGAAGAGTTACTGCCACAGTTGTACTCATCTGGTTATTTGAAACAAACTCATGGTCTGGATTTATACTTTCTGAACCTGAAACTTCCACCTCTGTGGGTGACCATCCGTCACCTGGGTATGTAAATGCCCTTAGGTCACCGACTCACTGACTTATCTATCACCACCAGGAACATTTCATCTGATAATTCAAAATCAAATGACTCACATACAGTAGGTCGACGCCCACCTCTAGTTTCTGCTTTGGCAACATCCTTAAACTGTAGCTAAACAGTTGGCCTGCAATTGGGCCTGTACGTCCAAGTGTGTTTAACACTTCAGCAGATATTTCACGTCAGGAGTAATTCCCAGAGGGATACCCTCTTCGTCAGCTTGGACGTCCTATCGATTCCTCTATGGAACAACGTGGGCTGGTTTCAGACGTCACTTAGTAGAGTATTTTTACCACTATTCTGACGTTAGCGCCTATTAACAAATCCTTTGGATTGGCTGGCTCAGGTACGCACTTAATATGGACAGCGAGTCTAGATCGGCCAGGATCTTAAACATCTTCTCACTCTGATGCTAAAGCAACTGCTTTATAGATGCTGAGTCAATAAAAGTAATAATAATCGGGTCATAAATGGTAGCTATGTAGTCAGTTCACTGGTATTTATATAACTGCTTATCTAATGTTCTTACTAGCTTTCGAAATATACAGTTATTTTAGCTAGATCAGTTGGTTTAGCCTTGGGTTGAATCACGACCCAAATTAAATAAAATTTAAACCAAATTTTAAGGGAATGGTAAATATTATATAAATATTGCAGTGACAGTAGCACAATGTGTTCATGCACTGTTAAACAAAAAAAAAAATCTTTTTTTTTTGTTTTAATCACACACTCTGCGACCCACTTTTGGGTTGCGACCCACCAGCTGAGAAACAGCAAGCTTGATAAGTCACTGGAGTAACTTACACTGGAAACACTACCACAGTATAGAATTTCTGGGACTTCAGGTCTTGAGCCAATACTCTACTGCTGGCTATAACCAAAGGCATTCAAGTGTAGCGAGCGGCTGGGATTTTGTACTTGCTATAAGAGTTGTGGATTTGAACTGGATTGTTTGTTTGCCATTGTGAAAGACCCTTGTCTGGAAAAAGCAGGAGTAACTCGTAAGGTGCTGTGAGACGGCAGACATTATTTACCTCATAAAGTGTGATGACCCCATTGGTCTCATTGGGTGCCTTCCACTGCATGAAGATCTTCTCTTCGTATGGACTGCTCTGAATGGATTCCATGGGAACAGAGCCGGGCACTGAAAGGAGGGAAATGAGCACACTAGAGTCAGTGCACAACCCACAACCAGGACAGTCTGGCTGAGCATCCAACAGCTATCTCACAGACATTGTGGGACATCAGCTTGTCGTAGGAACACGGGGGAGGGTGGCTGTCTCAGCAGACTTTTTTATGCAGGCGAGCAGAGATGAGGCCATTGAAAAACAAACCACTGGGACTCAAACATTATGCAGCCTGAGTCTTCGAATCCCTCTGGGTCCTGCTAACCGTTACAAGCCGGTTGACACAAGGGGAAAAGAATCCAGCCGCCGTGAGAAGCCGAGAGAATTAAGCTGTCTTCATTCGCCTAAAGGCTGACAAGAAGCAACCTGTGGGCATACCTCTGAACCAGCTCCCGTCGTTGGGGAGAAGCTGGTTCCTTGGGGTCTTCCTGCGGGGGCCATACTCATTTACAACCGTTTAATGAATTTAATTCCTCACAATCGGGGAACGTGTGATAACCGCTTTAAGAGCCAATTTACTCAAACTTAACAGGCATCTGTGGCCTTGTTCGCTTCACGTGGCTCTTAAATTAATCGCGACGGTTGATGATGCTGTAGAAGTGTGAGCAAATTAAATATGATAGAGTTAGGACTGCAGATTTTGCTTCAAGTTTTTGTGAACATTCTTCAAGCTCCCACAGTTAGCTTTCTCTATGGTCTATAGTGTTTGTTTATCAACTGGTGTATCTCCAGTGTTTAATCGTGTGTATCTGATATGACGATAAGCGTTTAGGTCACATTTGGATACAGAAATGTGACTCAACATTGGAATTCACTGGTCTGGGAAATCATATTCAATTCTCGAAACTATGGGAATGAATTAGATGTCACGGTCTCCTGCATCTTATCTGCGTGCATGCGTGAGGGCATGCGTGAGGGCATGCGTGTGAGGGGCGGGGAGACGGGTTTACCGCAAAAGATAAATGGCCATATATCATTCTAATGAAAACTTGATTAACTTCTCGCAAAAGACTGTCTGAATGACATGTTTCATTAAGCAGCAGACTCATAGAGCATTTCCTCATCTCACCCCTCCCAACGATAATAATTCCCAACTCTTGGGGCCAACCCCCACCCCCAGTGAGAAGTCCACAGACCTCACAGGATGGGAGAAGCTGGTGGTGCTAATCAGTAATTGATAATAACAAAGTTAGTTGTAGTTCTTACAGCTTCCACCGCACCAGCCACACACAGGCCCACTATCCGGCGTTAATTGGTCTGTGTGTTTGATTAAAAGGCATAAACTACTCCCCAAATTGTTTATGGGGGTTGGATAAGCATAACATAGTGAAACACCAGGAAGAAGTACTCGTTATGTTCTCCCACTTAACATCATCTTCCGCTGTCGAAGACCAGTTACAATACTAATAGCAGAAGTACAGAGGACGGTAAAAAAAATTATGTCATTCTTGCCCCGCCCCCAATATCAAGCATCCTTGCCCAATGAGAAACACCCTCTGTGTCGTCTAATAGGCTGATCGGCACTGCCTGGACTGCTTCCTTTTGTGATTCCTGTATAAAATGTCTGTACCAAAGTTCTTTATCATCTGTTATAGCAAAAACTGGTGGAAAATTGTATGAAACTTAATATTTTTCGGAGACCCATAGACTGTTGACCGTGGCACAAATTAAACTGCTCATATAAACATATTATGTTCTGAGAAGCAATTCTGCTCTACAGCAGAACCGCAATAATACCTTTTAGTTTTGAGTAGACCACACTAGCTGAAGGTCTCTGAATTAAATGCAGATGTATGTCTGCTAGCGCAGTTTATGTTATATAACGAAATGGGGGATTGTTGACATTCTATTTATTTGTGTGTTTCCACTTGAAATTTTTTTTTAGCGAGACATTTACTCTAAAATAGGAGTTATTCAAAAAAGCAACACAGAAACCCACATGTGATACTGAAAGCGCAAAAAGGAAAGAAAATTTAAGAAGCATTATTTGTGTTGTGTAAACCGGTGTTCCTCAACCCAGGCCTTGGGGACCATCAAGACACATTTTTGCTCCCTTCCAGCCCCCAACATACCTGTAACAAGTATCCTGTGTTCTTTCATGTTTATTTTGTTCTTGATTGTTTGTATTGGGAGGTGGAAGGGTGCAGAAACACAGACTGTCTGGGGTCCCAAAAGCCTGGTCGAGAAACATCGGTGTACGACATTTAAATGGGGCAAATAAATGTGGAATTCATGGCCCACGGTCGCAGACCGAACTCATAAATGCTGCCTCTTCCGAAACAAACGGGGTTTAGCATTTTCCAAGCAGTGCTTAACGAGAAGCTGCGACAATTAAAATGCTCCAAGAATGCTGAGCACAGCAGAACTCACAAGCTGCCATCAAAAGGACAAGTCCATTAATAATCTAAAGTTATGCTATTTATTCTAAAATTGCAGCCACTGTGGACTACGAAGTTTGGATTTTTAGGCAAAAAAAATTAAATTTAATTGGAATCATAAGTACAGAATGTAGTATTAAAAAAATTAAATAAACTACTCATAATTATACACCAATTAGAGGCAGAAAAAAACAATATACACACTGTGTACTAATTACGAAATGACTATCCTAAGATTAAAGTCTGCTTAATCAAAGACAATTAAAATTTTCTAGACTAGGTAGTCTCTCATTCACCAGAGACTTCATTTGAAGTGTATCTGTTTCTTCATCTCACTGAACTGCAGTGCATCTGTTATGATACATAAATCAAGCCAAGTTTTTTGACTAACGATTTTGACGGTATAGAAATGCTTTTTTTAAAAAAAAAAAGAAGAAAAGAAATCTATGCACCCCAAAGGATGTAAATTTGTCTTTTTCCCTTATGTGCATTAAAAGTAAAATATCTTTCCTTGATTGAGTGCCAGTGTAGGAGGCTGCTATTAACTTCAGACCCTGTTAACAAAAAATATGTTTTCATCAAGCCTTCGCCCAGTATGTGTTTTTCTGTGTTCAGCCTAAGAGGTTGTTCTAGATCCGTATTTCAGCAGAGTTTCTCATTTACTGTTTTTTTTTCCCATCAGGTTTGAAGGACATGAAAAGATTAACCCCCTGAACTGATTTGTTGGTGAATATAAAGGTTCTATTGGTAGCTAATGACCTGAGGAGAATGTGTTAGCTAAATTAAGTGATATTAAGGCAAAAAAAATGGGGGAGGGAAATGCCAGATGTGCTATAATTCTCCTTCCACTGAACTACCTCCTGATCGATGTTTATGCTTGTGGCCGTTTTTTTAGGGCGGAGCTTAACGTGACGGGTATGAATAAAACACCTAAGAGCATCAAGCACTGGAATAGACACCTGGTATACAGGCTTTCCCCAGGTTACGATGGGCTTGCATTCCCATAAATCTATCGTAAGACGAAAAATATCGTAAGTCAAAAATGAATTGTAATACAGTACACCTAACCTAAAAGACATAGCCCAGCCTTCCTTAAACATGCTTAGAACACTTACATTAGCCAACCGTTGGGTAAAATCATTAAAGCCCAATTTTATAATTATTTAATGAATAACGTACTGAAAGTGAAAAACATTTACCTATCGTAAAGTCGAAATATCGAATAACGATAACCATCACTACCCAGGGAGGGGCCTGTATTTGTGCATCTCCTGGATATCTCTTGATGTTCAGGTTTTGGTTGCCATGGACATGCGGTCATTTCTATTCTTGCCGGAAGCAGCGCACGTCACGCTCTTCACTCACTGTCCCCCAGGGCAGTGTTTCACAACCCGGTCCAGTCTGTGAGGGTCCCGTATTTCTGCCAAGTGAAAGTGGCCTCCCTACCGTCCTCCTCGGTCTGCTTGACGATTTCCTCGCTCTCCTTGCGGCCTTCTGGATTGGCCAGCACCAGGCGGAGGCGCACGGTGACGAAGGGCCGCAGGCCACGAAGCGTGTAGTGCGATGATGTCTGGATGAGCTCCTCAGCGGCGAAGTCCTGCTGGTTGAAGGCGTACTGGTACTGCACTGTCAGGTTGTAGCTGTGGCAGCGCGTGACGGCGTAGCCGAAGGTCTCCCACTGCAGGGTCAGCTGCCGTGCACGGATATCCACCACGTTCACGTTCTGGGGGCCGTGGACCGGATCTGGAGCGTACGGGGAGGGAGAAGCCAGTTGAGCGACTGGGACAGTTTGTTCATTCATATCAGGCTTCCTGGGAGTGCAACACACCCTCTGAAGCCTCATCGGTATGCCACGTGTCTACGAGAGCCTCTGCAAGGCAAAGAATTCCTGTGACAGTGCTGGCAGGAGGCACAGTTGCCGGGGAGGGTTTGACGGACAGCCAGGAGCAGTTAATACCATAGAGGGATGAGGGGGCCCTTAAGGTCTCATCTGTCGTAATCCGTGACACAATAAGAACCTCATAAAAGATTGAGAAATACTGGATGGAGTCGCCATTTATTGACATATTGACAGCATGGTAACATATATAGACATTTCCAACATTTCCTTGACATTTTAAACTATACCAATATGGATAGGAAAACCCTTCAGTAAGACCTCAAGGAAATTTATGTCAAAAGTAATAAAATTATGGGTAAAAGAGGAGGCAGGACCATGGCTGAGTGGGTGGTCCTGTTGCCTCAGGCCTCTTGGCTTTGGAGTTCAACCACTGGCTCTGTGTGTGTTTATATGTTGTACCTGAAAGAATGTCTTTTTCTTGCTTATTGTGCTGAGAATCTCATCTGTGGTGGACTGGCAAGACTGCACCCCTACCTTATACTCTGTGCTGTATCTGCCTTAGCCCCCCTCCACCCACACACACACAGCCCAGTTCATCTTAAGCAAGTGGGAATCCCATGGTAAAAGGCAAACAGGGTCCCTTGTGCCTGAGAAGGCTTTACTTTCTTGATAGTCGAGTAAGAGTCTTAGAGCACCTTGCAGAAGCTGGATATAAAGCATGTACTTCCAGGAAAAGCATGTCAGGGGTAACCAGCAAGGCCCCCAGCAAACCAGTAATCAGGCCCACAAGTTATCGTCATCTACTGCTGAACAGGGAGCGGCTAAGAAAATAACTGATTGTCAGCTGTGGTACCAGACCTTGGACCTCAAATCCAACCTGGGAAGATAACATGAGGAAAGTCGAGTCAGAGGCAGGCAAGCGAAACAAATAAAATAACAGCGAGGTATGTGGTCGAGACCTAGTCATACTTTCATAGACATACGTGAAGTGAAAGCTTTGTATATGAAATGGAGTCATGGCATCCAAAGCAATTTATAGGAATGCGGTAGAACATTTTGATGATCAAGAGGCTGTGTAGTTTCACTAAGCGCAACCAACATTAATCTTGAATAATCTGGGCTCATGTTTTTGGGAGCGAGTCTAAGTTGTTCGCTTATCTAGGTCTTTTGAATCCAAGTCGAGAAGCCGACTAACACAATTTGCCAATTTTTGCCAAAAGCAACATGTATGTTTCGTGGGCTTGCTGCATGCTGGTGCCAAAACTGAAATGTATGTATGTCATCGGCCACCCGGGCTAGTTCTGTGACCATTTGTACACTGTCATTGTCTCCCATTCCCCAGGAGAACTAGGAGGGTTGCGGAGGCCATTGAGAGGCTGGGGTGCGTAGGGGGGGGGGGGGGAGACGTGTCAAGGGCGGGACCAGTCGGCACCCCCTGTGAGGAGATGGTAGGGATCAGGACTCTGTGCAGTGCCTCCTGATCGATGTGCACAGCGCCAGATCATTAATCCAGGACTTCAGGGAACTCCGCGGAGGAGAAAGCAGGATGGAAATCAATCATCCCGTCCCTGCCCCCCTCCCCCTGCCTCAGCACCCCCCACCCTTGATGCTGCCCCCCACCACATTCATCACGCCACACTCCGCAAGCAGGCAGGAATCCACGAGCAATAAACATATCAATGGCCACCAAGACAATTGTCACCCGCTTGGATTCCCCGAACAAAGCGAATGAAAGAAACAAAAAAAGCAGTAATACTGGATAAGTCAATGTCACTCTCCAGCAGCCGATTCCCCTCCCTAGACTCCAAGCACCAGAGATTATTTATCCAGTTCCTCATATTCTACCAGAACTTAACACTTAAGGAAAGATTCCCTGGCACAGGTGTGATTCAGGTGGTTCTTTAACCTAAAAATTGGTCGCAACCAAGCTAAGCATTCTGGGTGAGTTATAAAAAAACAAATTTGTGCAGTTTGAATATGCAAGAAATTTATTTAGAGTTTTTTTTTTTCCCCAGACAGACTAACGTGACAGATGTTAACTGCATTCATTTTCAAAATGCACAAACCACCAACATTGTCTTAAGAAATCATTATACTTCATTATACTCACTGGATTGTTCATGCTGTAACTGATCCACGTCTTTGCAGGACAGCGTTTCCAGTACCATATATTCTAAAGTTAAACTCCGAAGTGTTGCCTGAATTTTGTTTAGCACACATGCCATACGTTGTGGGGACACGGTGGGTAACACGCGGCGAAACACCACAGAACTGGGGGGCCTGCTTTCTGCCCCCACTGTGCCCATCTTGCCCTTGCCAGGGTCTGCAAATATGTCAGTAGTCGAAGCCTAGATTTCAGAAACCAGGATGACCAGCCACCGTGACGTGACGCTTCAGATGACCGAAACTGAAGCACAAGCGCGGCTGTACAACCCCGAGGTGTCAGATGTGGCCTTTATCAGGAAATTGTTAAAATGCCAAGATGGTCACTTGTGGCAGCAACACAGTGGGCTGTCAGTATCATTCTAACGCCACCCACCCTGGCATGAGCTTCCCTAAGAAAGCCCACGTTTACCGCAAGAAGAGCAACCCTCCAGTGGGAAAGCACGTGTGGGCAAGTGTAGCAGGCCACGGCGCAGGAACCGCAGAGCTGCTGCCACTTGGCATCGGGCGGGCATTAATGGGACGTTTTCATTCCGCACTGGCGTGTTTTGCAGTGTTTTCCTCTCCTCGCGACAGCACGTCTTTCAGGGAGGCTTTGGGCCCTCAGCCAAATTGCACAAGGCCAAAATCGACAGTGGGGATGACGAGAAGCTTCACCCCCGATCGGGCTCTTCCTGATTGGTCTTTCTTCTCTGGCCCAGCTAGGTGGGTGATTGCAAATGAATTCCAGAAGTGATGATGGAGTGTGGCTATCACTTAGAGGCAGCGATGGCGTGAATGGTGCCACAGTAAATATCTCCTCTGGTGCAAAGATGCCTGATTGCATCCCTCATGCACACATTTGCCGCAGGTGCAATCTTCCACATTTTCTATGAAATATTACATCGTGACCATTTGTTTTCAAGTGAAGCTCAAGAAAGAGAGGATAAGAGGAAATGACTCACATCACGTAAGAGATATTATCATAAGATTATTCTGGCTAACTTTATACCTTACATGAGGAGCTTTGCAGAAATTACTGGAGAACTGACTTTAATCACAAACCCTAAGTTTGATTTTTTATTTCACCCCCCCTCCTCAGTGCTGTCTTCGCTCCCCCAACTGCGCCTGGGGGATATTAGTGGATTAAGGTTTCAGAATAAAGACAGAAGACAGGCAGCATGGAGCAAGTCATCACCCCGCATTAGGAAATCGGCAGAACCGAATTCAGTGGATCTCAGACTTTGCACCAGAATTTCCCCAAAGATCTGTAGTTCAGTGTTTCTGGTCCTCGGGGACCCACTGATGGTCCATGTTTTTGCTCCTTCCTGGCTCCCTGCCAGTCGGTCCACATTTTAACTCCCTCCCAGCTCTGGGTAAAACCTGGACTGCTGTGCTTCCCCAAGGACCGGATTGGGAAACCCTGATCTGTAGAAAGCATTTAGAAAAACAACCCAGAACAATTGCGGAAATGACTCCCTGAACACTTTCAAGCTGCCCACTCACAAGAGCTCCATTGTACGTGGCCATCCTCAAAGGGCAGGTCCCCACAGAGCAGTGACAAACAGCCCTGCAAGGATGACATTGAACAGGCGCTCCCCTGTCGTCCTTTGCTCTCCTATTATCAGGGCGACCAGCTGAAGGCCCCCTTTTCACTCCACATAAGCATCATCGACCCCAGGACCAGCTGCAGGGAGGACAAACGGCATCGGTGTGACACAGGCCTTACAGTGACTTCTCCTGGGGAGACGCCCTGAGCCATGGGGGGACAGGAGTACAAAACCAAGGTGGGGGGGGGGACTGATACAAAAGAATGAAAGAGAACAGCTTTGAGTGCAGTAACCTGCTCATATCATGGATTCTACACATTCGGCCCACACTTTTGTACCTTACGACATTACAATCATGTTTGAGAGCTGAAAACGCATTAATTAGCAGAACTACTTCTGCCAATAATTGAACTTTGCCGATTAGTTTCCATTGTTTTTAGATTGTTCTCCTGGTCTGCAATTTTAAGTAATTTTAGTTACATTTAAAGATTATAATACTGCATTGATCTACTTTGAATTGAATTGATTCACTTGCACACATGTGTTTATAGAAAATGGATCAACACCCCTCTGACCAATCAGATCTGAGAGTTCAACAGTGCATTGATATAAGGCACAATAATCTGTTGGAGTACAACTGCCTGGATCACGGCGCAGAAACAGCCCCACCGTCCCGCTGGCCACAGTGTATGACCTCATAAACACGAAGACGGCAGCAGCGTACGACTTCTGGAATCGCGCTTCCTTAGCGAATACATCGTTAAAACATGCCAGAGGGGATTCACCCCATTAAATCACCCAGAGGAAGGGTATTACTGTCAACCAAAGGCTGTTTCCCCTCTTATGCTTCTTTATTACTCAATATCCAATCTCATGTGATGCTGAGCGATTCACGGCGCTTCATAAAAGGCCTTCGGAAAATGCCACATGGCATGAGCTCATAAACATGCATATGTATTACAGCGCATGCCCATTTAAAGGAACAGTGTCCATAAAAAATATACATTTATGTGTAGGTTTGCATTTATGTTTACGGCTTTTATTACAAGAAGAGGTACAAATAAAACAAAAGGCTTTAGTCAGGAAAAATCTGTTTCCTCGACCGACAGACTGGGTCAATTAAAATGACCTTTTAAAACATCCCTCTTCTGCAGTTTCCTGGCTAACGAACCACGTGTGAGATAAAGAATCACTGCTAACAGCGTCGCTACAGGCCCCCCACGCACGTAAGCCATCCTCACCCACCTGCCTGCAACGACGCCAGGCATTTCTCACTGCTACCTGCACCCAGGGGCACAGGTCTGACCCCTAAAAACACAGCGCAATTAGGCAGGCTGCTCACCGAAGAGGAACGGACAACAAACGGAGAGCTAATTACCAGACAGGACCATTTCCCCGCGGCTCCCATTCGCCCAGCTGGGGGCCCTCACTTTAAAACCAAGCCAGATCGATAGCCAGATCGATAGCCAAATCGACGTGCTCACCTGTGTTTACGATATATTTCTGTTTCAGAATAATAACCATCTCACTTTGTTATTAATCTGAACAAAGAACAACTGCTGAGAACCATCTCCTTTAGCAAATAAGAAATTCCTTTTTTTTCCTTCTTACAGCTGGGGAGGAGGGACGGAGGACGGGGGCGAAGCTCAGCAAATATCAATGTTTTGTGTCTGACAGACTGTTGCTCAGTTCACTTCAATCACCGTTCTTTGGGGGGGTCACAGGCTTCGGCCTTGTGTTGGGACATTGATTAACCCACCCACGACAAAAAAAAAAATAAACTGGTTCACGATCAGTCAGAGAGCTGCTACAAAACCATTCCAAAGGCGGTGTTTCCGGAACACTGTTCCATGGGGCTTTCAAAGATCGTAACGCTGCATCTGGGTCCTGAGGCAAGTGCTTAAAGACGGCGTAAAGAGGAGGAGAGCTAATCCGCCACAGAGCAACATTAATAAAAACAAGAGAATCAGACGCAGAGGTGGTCCTCGCTAGACCTCCCCGAAACAGGCGGTGCCGAGAGATTCTTCTCTCTCTTATGTTCCCCTCACCAGAGGCTCGGGCTGAGAATGCAATCACCCTTCTGCTCAGAATCAATCAGACCTGCACTCCTTCCGATAATTTAGCCCCACTGGTGGAAAACAACGTACTCACCCCCCGCCTGGGTAATGAGTTCTCACAATAAGGATCATGATACATCAAACGGCCGCAGTGAGATTTTCAGGTACCTTCTTAAATTCCACAAAATAAGCTGCTATATTCATGAACCTAGTCTTGGTTGGGGGGGGGGTGCGTGGGGATCTTAAAGGAACATGATGGCCAGGTAGAAAACCTGGATCAGCAATTAGCAACAGATTTATCTGTCATCCACATATACACCAGGAAAAAGTTCCCTGAAAGCTAAACAGTTAAAAGACTAACTGGATATGTTATTTGCTCCTGATCAACCACTCGTGCGGAAGAAGGCATATTGTCAAAAAGCTTTATTGTAAATATATATATATATTGTAAACGCTTTTTGGTACACACTGATGTGCGCTAAAGTTTGTAAGCACTGGGTCAATAAATACCCACTTGATACCATTAGCACAGAGCAACACAGAGCTAAACGTAACCTTACGCGATGAAAATACGTTAGCTTCCACTAAAATCCAGGCTGCTGCTTTTCATTATATCTATATATCTAAATTGCAAAAAAAAAAAACATATAGTTCTTAATCGTGTTGTGACAAGCAAAAAAAAAAAAACTCGATGTTCTTTAAACTGTGTTGTTCATCCAGTTAACACAATCAATTTTCAATTTATGTGAGGATAATGTCACTTTAGGGCTATGTCTTTGTGAAGTTAATTTTAGAGATATGATGTAATGAGATAAATAGCTATGAAATTACAGAGGCGAGGCATTAAATTATTCTGTGGAACGTGGTACTTGGAAATGTGAAACTCGTCTAACATTTTCAAAGTAAATCGCAAGTGACATTTTAATTAAAAGTTACTTGGGTTACAGAATTATTATTCCGTCACCACCCAGCATTTTATTTATTTGTTTATTCATTTATTTTATTTGGTTTAGCCACTTGGGCCCAAACAGCATGTTTCCCCCAAATTTGTCTCCAAGGCAACAGATATGTCATTGGAAGGCTTTGGATTAATTGCAAAGCTGTTAGCTTAGGTATAGTGAAACAATGCGAATGCAGCAAAGCATTCTTATCAAAGGTGACCTATACAGAGCTCAGCAGCACTGACCCCTGACGCCCGTAGCCTTCTGCCTGCTGCCGAGAGGAGCTCAGAGTTACACTGGCTCAGATCTTTCACTACATGCAGCACTAGCTTGTCCAACACAGGTTGAGGCCATGAGAATGCAAGAGAGCAGCTTCACGAGAGGAAGACCAGGATTGTTTCTGAGAATTTAATATTTGGGCAGCACTGAGTGCAAACAGGCAGAATTACCTGGGGAAAAATTTACATCTGCTGTTGCACAATTTAGACGCATAACATGTTTATCTGTCTGTTTATCATCTGACTGAATATGCTGAGCTACCTGTACATCACATGGGAGTCGGGAGCCTATCCCAAGTAGCACAGGATAGGACTGGAGGGGATCCCAGTCCAGCACAGGGCACATGCAGGGGATCCCAGTCCAGCACAGGGCACATGGAGGGGATCCCAGTCCAGCACAGGGCACATGCAGGGGATCCCAGTACAGCACATTGCCATTAGCCTAACTGCAAAGCAGAAGTCCCCGTGCGACATGGGAGAGCATGTGAACTGCAGACACGCAGAGCGGGGGCGGGAAGCAAGCCCCCAGTGCCAGAAGCCTGAGGCGTTACAGTTCCCGTGTGGAGCCACTGTCATACTCACAATATGTTCGAATTAAAGGAAACATTTCAGTGAGAAGTGTTAATGTTCATTTTTCCAGCATCAGCAGAACTTCGATAACATCAGCAAATGGAAGACGCCATGACGCTCCACCCAGATGCTGCCCCCCCCACTCCCACAGACAGGACAGACCAACCACAGGTGAGAAAATCCGTATGCCGCTCCATCCTCTTTTCTCCGGGAGTTCCGAAAGTGCCTTCCGCGGAGTCCCCTTTGATCACCCCGCATAGAAGACATTTAGCCGTCAGCTACGAGACGGCCTTTTATCCTCGGTGACATAAATCGACGGCCCGCGGGAGTCGCCATCCCACCATCACCCTAAGCGTGGTTCGCGAGAGGAGCACTTAACACCCGATGCGGAGGCTAGAGGGCGCTGACACGCCCAGGCTGTGCATTAAATGCTAAATAGGCTCCCATACGTAAGTGGACAAAAACTGCATGCAAGACTTCCATTAGTCTTTCAAAAATAAATGTATTCACTGATTTGCCAAAAAATAATAACAATAAAATAGACTCAGAGAAACGGGGCCAAAATACCATTTTGTTCAAGGCAATTATCTAATCCGTTGATTCATGGCAATGTGCTGTATGTTGTCCTTTGCAGTTTTAGAGGCTAATGGACACCTTCCAAAGAAATCGCCTCCGTTTTGTTTATCTAGCTTCCTGTCCCCCAAGGGTCATGCCCTTTTAAACAGAACAGGTTCAAATTCACAGCATGAGAAGAGCATCGCGTGTTTGCATCAGCATTCGCTGCAAACACAATGAACCCAATACGCGGCCCTAAAAAACATTAGGTGGGGAAAAACATTTTTTACGTTTTAATTTACCTTTAACACAAATGATATTCTGTTTTTTTTTTTTTTTTTTTTTTTAATAATGAATCCTCAGTTTGGTTTATCTATTTGGTATCAGTATATTACATTAAACCGAGGCCCTTTTCTTCCAACACTGACAGAAACAGCGTTACAGCCTGTTATTGATGTACCCGATTTCTCAGAAAATTAGGCCATTAAGCATTGCAATTTGCAAGGCCTCATTCTAAATGAGACACACTCCGGTCGCCGGACTTTTCACGGCTCTAATGAACCAGAAATTGGGTTCTGAGAGTTTCAGGACAAAGGACCAGAGTAAGGCGACGTATTTGAGACCAAATTAGAAAACATTTCCTCTAATAAAGACCCATTATTCATCAGGGGCGAGGTGCACCGCGAGGCTATCAGAATGACTCTTTGTGCCTGTGAGATAAAAGACTTCCTATCACGTCTGCAGAATCTAACACCGCCTGGATTGCTGTACCTGAATTCACCTCCAGAACGGCCAGGGCCTGCGATACAGGCTCGTTCGCGGAGGCAGGCCAGCCTCAATTAGGCAGGAAAGTGCGTCGTCTGGCGGCAATGGTGTCATGGAGGTCCCTACTCAAAGGTAGCACAGTTGACATGGTGTTTTCGGACGGCACCACATAAGAGGCAAAGTTTTCAGATGGGGAGAACAAATGCAGAGCTAAGAGGCAGTTCGTGATGAGGGACACACTACAATAGACAACCATAAAACTGGAGATACCATAGTTTCAACTTGACAATGACAACTTGATAACACAGGTGCCTACAGTCATTCAGTGTTCATTTGTAATGAAACTGTGTACTTTTCACACTGAAATATTCATCCATCCATCCAGTTTCCAAACCGCTTATCCTTCTGGGTCGTGGGGGATCCGGAGCCTATCCTGGAAGCAATGGGTACGAGGCAGGGAACAACCCAGGATGGGGGGCCAGCCCATCGCAGGGCACACTCACACACCATTCACGCACACATGCACTGCTATGGGTAATTTAGTAACTCCAATTAGCCTCAGCATGTTTTTGGACTGTGGGGGGGAAACCGGAGTACCCGGAGGCAACCCTACGAGGACATGGGGAGAACATGCAAACTCCGCACACATGTGACCCAGGCGGAGACTCGAACCCGGGTGTGAGGCAACAGTGCTAACCTCTGCACCACCATGCAGCCCCTTGAAATATTAATTTCTCAGTTATCCTTTAGTAATATATTATTATATATGAGGTATAGCAGAATTCACCTTCTTCATGACACCACTAATCCCTATAAGAATGACATCCACTTCCATGATTCCGTAACAATCATGCTCATATGACGTTGCTCCATTTTCCCTCTGGTTTCACATGAATCACTCATGCAGAAAAAAGCATGACTTGATGCAGAATGTTTGTTTTTGAATATACACAAAACAAATAGTCTGGGTTGTTATGGCAAATCCACGATACCTTCAATATGAAATATTGTTTTAAACAATTTCATTTCTCATGAAATTATGCATGCCTGGCAGTTTCTTTTAAACTACAAGTGTGTCGTGGACCTCAGAGCTAAATATGCTCATGGAGCTTAAAAATGTGCAGTTTACGGGAGAGAAGGTTAACATTCACGTATTTGGAACTAACAGTGAACCCTAACCTCCCCATGCTAGTTACTGTTGATGTATTTCTCCTCTGAGTGAAATCACAGGAAGCCCAGTAAGCAATAACCTATGTACCACGCAGCCCCAAGGGCTGGTTTAACAAGGTTACAATCTTCTTAAAACTTTTTTAAATAAATATCACCTCACAAAGTACTTACTAATAAAACCTACAAGCCACAGGGGATTCCTGCATTGACCTTCCAAGCCAGATTGTTCATTCCTTTATAACAACAACAACAACAAAAAAAGATTATAATATTTTATTGGCTCCGTAGTTACATCTTAAAGTCAAATATTGTTTACATGGTCCTACTCTTTCATGCCTTCAAGATTTGATTATCTAAATATGTTTATGTGCCTTTGAATTCTTTGTTTAAATGTACACAGTGGCAGCATTTAAATCCTCTACAAAAATGCACAGCTACTATTATATGGATTATATAAATGTGAATGTCCTTAATCTTGTCTCAATCAGTGGAATTCATCAAATTCAATCAGTCTGTGTTAAATCCTTATTTAGACTGTCATGCATTGTTAGACATTTCACAGAAAGGAATTGCCAATGGAAGCAAAAAATATTTCTCAAAATTGGATGATATGAATTACACAAGGGATCCTCAGAATTCCCCTAAACAGGCAGAAAAACATTCTCACAAACGCAGCACTGCCTTTCTGAACAGGCATAGAGCTGCATGTTCTTGTTTGAGCACTAGAAAAGGAGGAGATATCATAAAAGCAAGGCTGAAGCAGAGCACGGCAGACTGAGGTTGACTTCGAACGGAGCCGTGAGAGATTAACACAAACGAACTATCAGCCATGACCACAGAAGACCTCAAGAAGGTAATTTCGCGTGGCGAGGTTCGATTAGTAGGAAACACCCTGCAGTAGATGTGCGGAGGCTGCGTCAACCCCAAGAAAGGTCTTGGATCAAAAATGCATGTTCTTTCCTCTGAAAAGCATGAAGTACACACACCAGCACCAGGGGGGATATCAAGCCCCCCCCCAGTGCGGGAACATACACGCCGCTCAGATGGCCTGAATTTCTGACCTTGAAGCCAAAGAGGCAGAACCTATGAGGACCCAAAGCCAGGAAAACATACTCCAAACCCGGGGGACCATTTGGGGTTGGCTGATCTCACCCACGTCTATTTTTCAATTTAATGGTACTGAAATTAAAACACAAAAAACCCCAGTAATTTCCAATTTAATTGGCTTAATAGAAAAACGGGGTAATTAGCAACCACAAATGGGACCTTTATTTCCATTCCTTTTGACCGGGGAGGATGTCAGCAGGACATGGATGGTCTGGTAGGCAAGCAGACGTCTCACAGGGTGTTTGGAAATGAAAAGTCGGCCTAAGGAAGGATCCTCTGATTTCTGGCCAGCAGGGAATCATTTGTACAAATAATTGCCATTTCCACATGGGATGTTTCTCTGAGAGCAAGGGCAGAGGGGCGTAAAAAAAGAGGAAAAAAACACTGGTGTTCGGTGGCTTTTTTACCTACGATCATTTAATTCAGCATTCATTCCTGTTTCTGGTGGGTGACATTTATTTGAACTGGAATATCTTTAGTGCCACATTCAAGTGCAATAATTCCAAAAGTATCATTCCGGATGCGTACATAAGGACAGGACCTGGTATATCTCTCCACATGCTTAGCTGTATAACTAAGAAGAAGTATTTTATAAAGCAATACAGTACATCTAAAGGCGGCTTTATCTCGGCGAGCGCGAGAGAACTACCTCTAAATTACATATTATCACTTCTCCATTAGTCTCTGTCTATCTTACAGGGAAGATGAACAATCCATGGGGTATCAAGATATCCAGCGATGGGGAAGTAACTTAAAAACAGATAATCATCCGTTGAAAATTTCACGCCTTTTGAACACTGAAGCATATTTATTTATTTATTTATTTATTTATTTTTTCCGCCATGCACCTGAGACCGTCAATTAGAAGTTACTACTGAAGTCTTCATTCCGAGCCAGAATCTGAATAGTAGAGCGCAGTAAATCACGGACGTGAAGTACAAGGCGAAACAGAAAACACGTGAGGCAAAGCCGCCTATTTCTTCATTTTTTATCTAAATTTTACACTGGCGAAAACAAGAAGACCAACAATATGTTGCTCTTGGATAAACCCTTGCAAGGATATGAAATAATATATATTCAAATGCATGAAATACTATTAAAAATGTCCCCAGGGGAAAAATAGAATTATATATAAATAAACACACTTGCATACATATGTGTGTGTGTGTGTGTGTGTGTGCAAGCAGGTATACCTAGCCTTGTAAACTGATAAATATCAGTTTTTTTCCCCTTATGGGGACTGGTTTCCTGGTCCCCATAAAGGAAAACTCTATTTTATAAAAATGCAAAAACTCTTGTATTTTGCTTGGTTACTTATGGTTATGGTTAGGGCAGGGTGGGGGTTAAGGTTGTCATAGTTAGCGTTAGCATTTTTCCCATGGAAGTGAATGAGCGGTCCCCATAAGGATAGGTATACCCTACATGTGTGTGTGCGTGTGTGTGTGTGTATGTACGTGTGTGTGTGTATATCCCAGATATCTTCATCTGATGCAAAGTTAAATCTAGGTCTCAGCAACAAACACGACACATTAATTCCAGAGAGGTGGCTATGACTCTTTAGGGCAATAAGTCGATCAGAGGTATCACCGACTTATTACAAGGCGACCAGAACTCGGGGGGGGGGGGGGCCCAGAAGCACAGAACTCATAACATATTATTTCCTTCATCTTCAGGCTCACACAAGTGAAAGAGATTTATTACAAACTGTGGGGTAGGACAATAATAATAAATCCTGTTTAGTTTGAGAACCAAGTGAGAGTCTGAGGTCTATAGATCATTTATGCTCAAGAAAAAAAAAATCATTCCCCCTTCTAACAAATCCTGGGTGCTGTGGGTATGAGCTGAGAAACTGTGTCAGCCAAAGAATGACGGGGGACATTATGGGATGCCGAGACAGGGAACGCTGCGTCCTCAGCCTCTCCTGTTTAGTGACGGATAGCTGTCACATTAGCCGGCCGTCATCCAGCCAAGTTTGAAAGAAATACACTGTTCAGTGGTTTCCAACAGTCAGACGCTCAAGCAGGTTTAACAATTAAATGTGACCTGTTAGCCTGTATAAGCCTGCAAGGGCAGCTATTCCAAACAAGCTCAAGGAGCAGACCATCCATCGCCTAGCTGTCTATCCAGTAAAGGGTCATGGGTAGCAAATGAACCCTGCGTAATTAAGTCAGACTCTAGCATTTTTTAAACAATGTTTTTAAGAGATATGTTTAAGGTAGAGTGCGAGGCAGTGGGGTTCCAAATATACAGAATCTGTTCCGCCAAAAAACATCTCGCTATATGACACGCCATGTGGGATTTCTGAATCTTGTGCAAAAGGGTTTTTAATGCAGCACCATGTGCCCTTCAAGGACCTCCGCTTCTTACTCCTTTTAAAGAACAGATTACACTGCAAACTTGGAATCGCTGGTGTCCCTTCACAGCAAATGGTGCCCGGACAATGTTCTCGTCGCCATCCAGATCACAATGACCCACAGCAGCCGGGGAGTCATTGAAAATAGATGGATCCTCTTCAAAGGATAGAAAATAAGAAAGGAGACGAATGATGCAGCCAGCCAGGTTGCAGCCCGACCTACGCATTGCGGGATAAGGAGCAGACGACCCCTGGGTAAACAGCCTCCGCGAATGGATGGAAGAGCAGCGCACATGCTCAGTGACGCGCACCCAGACTGCTTGGGATGGAGAGCAGGGCCTTCGCCCGTCTCCTTCATGGGCGACGGCAGACAGTTGGACTGAGTCCAAGGGCAGAGTGACCCCCACTGCTGTTCAGGTGGCGCTACAACTGCCAAACAGGCTGATGAACAGCGACTGACACCCTCCCCCCTTCCAGCCAGAAGCGGGACGCGCCTGCCGACTCTAATCCGCTCGCACCCCCTTAGCGCGGCTGACAGCCACACACCTCCGCTGCTTGGGGAAGAACACATGTTCTTCCTGCGCAGCTTCACACTGGCACATGTCTCTCCTCCGCTTCACCTCCATCCCCATACCCCGTACCCCCCCCCCCCCCCCCCCCCGGCCACGCCGCCCGCCGATGTCTGACATGATGAAAACAGGCAAGTGCTTCCCAGCGAGCCTCTGCAGTCCATCAGCAGACGGTGCAGCGGGGCTCCTACATATATGTCGTCTTCCATCTTCAGTTTAACCCGAGGCGTATTAAGCCCGGTCTGACTCGCATTATGGCAGCCATATTTCACTGCGGGTGACACTGTTATTATACTGACTTTTATCACAAAGGTGTGATCGTTATACTACGGCTATGTGTTCTTCAAATTCCACACTGCGGGGGACAGTGCGTGGCTCTGTGGGCTGAGACACTGTGCCTGTGACCGGAAGGTTGCCAGTTCAAATCCCAAGATTGGCAAGAGCACTTTCACCATTAGATCCAGGAGCAAGACCCTTAACCCCCAATTGCCCCAGGGACTGGTTGACCATGATTTCTCAAGTGTATGTCACTTTGGATAAAAGGGTCAGCTAAATGAGTGAGCTGTATTACCGGGAGAGGTTGTTTTGCCATGGCAGGGATATGTACATACTGAATAACAAGGAGAACAACAGCAGCTGTTTAGGTTAGTTTGCAGTTTCTGTTGTGATTGGAGAAATATGGCCTTGAAAGGCAGGTCATGCAACCAATCAAAAACCTTGCAGTGTAGATTATGGGCTCCACAAATGGATGTTGCAACATCATTCAAAAGCAGGCCTAAAGAAGGATTTTACAGTGGACATCTACATCTGGTATCTATGAACAAATGAGACACCTTTGTGAGCGATGTCTGTGCGACCCACAGGTGACGCTCTCCATCATGCCGCTCCCACTCAACAGGGTGTGCTAACACGACACGGGGCTAATGGCCATACCTGCTTCCCCAGCAGACACACCTGCATAGCGCTGGGGGAGGGGGCTCAGAAGTTGAGCAGAGGGGCCACATTGCCTGGCCAGCCGATTCCCACTCCGAAAGGTCACAACAGGCTCCAGCATTCCGTCTCCAAACGCACGCACCCTTCGTCCATCTCTGTCCTCGCACTGCTTTCTATAGCGACTTCGGCTTCCCAAATTACTCTCAAAGTCCCCAAACCCCTTACAACGTCATTTTTAAAATCCTTTTTTTTTTTCCTCATGTTCATCAGCACAACATGCAAGGCAGGATGGGATAGTTACACTTGGGGGGGGGGGGTGTTTCCATGGAGCTAACCGCCTGCACTCACACAGAAAAAGCCCATAGACTCCGACACATTTTCCACCCGATGGATGGGAGCCTCTCGGGGGCAGGGATGGGGGGGGGGGGCTCACCTGCTCTGCTCGATTACCATTCCCATCAGGGACGACGCCTATTCAGCGCACGTCCTGTCCCTGTATTTGTCAGTTTGTGAGATGAAGCCTGCCTTTCCCCAGCGTCTTTACCCACTGTGTAAATAATTACAATACAAAATTGCTCCCGACGCACGTCCGCAGCCTTTCCCACTTCCTGCAAATTTCCGATGATCAATTATCATTCTGTTTGCTGAGCGCACATTGCTCACAGGGGCTTCTAATTAGCGAGACATTTTCTTATTCAAATAGTCATATCCATCTATCGGCCCTGCTTACCTTAATTGGAGGATG
This sequence comes from Brienomyrus brachyistius, assembly GCF_023856365.1. NCBI lineage: Eukaryota > Metazoa > Chordata > Actinopteri > Osteoglossiformes > Mormyridae > Brienomyrus > Brienomyrus brachyistius. Next base: position 956,620 of record NC_064540.1, read on the forward strand.
TGGCAGAGAGCAAAGTTATGAGAGAATCAACTACTGAGATGTAAGATATGGGCCGCACAGGGGATTCTGGAATGTTCTGGAATCCGATGGGACTATGGACAGAAGTTTCTGTAGATTTCAATTGTCACATCTGTCATGTGAGCATCTAGTATTACTGCATTGCAGTGATCTGTCTGCGAACGTTCAGGATTTGGAAAAGTACTTTTGTGGGGGCGACGAATGGGTGACATTTTCCAGTTCCACCTACGGGTCCTTACCTGCACACTTTGTCCGGGTGATAAGGGGGGGTCCAGGTGGGCCAGTACCACCCTCACCGGGTCGGGTCAGCAGGACTTTGATCTCATACTCCACATCAGGGTCCAGGTGCCACAGCTTGTAGGTGGGGGCATCCACGATGTGGGTCTCGGCCCAGTTTCCGGTGGTGGTGCGGTATTCCACTTCCTTCAGGATGATGGGCCCATCGCCGATGATGGAGTTGGCATTGGGCTTGATCCACAGGTAGGTGGCGCCCACTGCAAGCAGTTCAGGGGGGGCGATGGGAGTCGGTGGGGCTGGGGGGGGAGACATCAGAGATTCAGATGTTGCTGCTTGGCGGTTGTTCTGAATCACACAGAACATACCTGTCAAACACATACATGTACAACAGCCTAATGCACCAATATATAATCAGAAGAAAAGGTTCATATAAAATAGTAATATACCGCAGAAATGTTTTTTAAGACAAATATTACAGACTTGGTAGATCAGAAAGATAAGTGGACACTTCCCTGTGTTCTCCAGATGATTTAGCTATCGGGTTTTCACTAAAGTCACTGAACCTCCTGCTTCTTGTAATGGCCGAAATGAAAACATTTCACTTTGTGCAGCACCAGTAATGCACCAGAACACAACTGTTGTTCCCCAAACACGATCCTCAAATTATTTTTTTGTCATCGAGTTGAAGTCCCTTGTGATTAAGTCACTTATCTGACTCTGCTTGGGGATTCTGCCCAGCGCCAACACACGCAGCATCAATCTCATGCAAATTTCCTGTGGCGTTTCAAAGGGCCGATTGCAGGTCGCTTCCCCCTCGCGTCAAAGCCGGGTCGCCGAAACACAATGGCAATGCAATGGCCTGGAACGTCAATTCCAGAAAATGAGATTTACTACTAATGGGAATATTAAGTGGTGTTTTAAAATGACACGGCTACAGTTGGGGTGTGAAAATTGAGTTAGACACAAGCACAGGGCATTCTGACGGAGACAGAAGGGGCCGTCTCCCACTGCACCAGGCACCGTACCTTTGGTACTTCAAGAAAGTACCAAAAGTACAGTACTTCAAGGTGTTGGTTTTCCACTGGTGTAAAAACTGTTACCGCCGCCAAATGATATCACACCTCGAGGCGGGGTATTCTGTACAGATTTCTAAAAAATTAATGTAGTATCTTACTGTAAGCTGGACGATGTGCTATATTAATAGCAACATCACATGTTGTGTACATGCAATTCTTACATCGCTAGTCAGCTAGATTAAGATCAGGCTTTTTCTTACAGTACTTGCATTTCTGTACTGCATTTCTACCATGATGCATCATCTGGATGTTGGACTGTCCATGATACTTCTAGGAACCCGTAGTTCCCAGGCTATAACCAGAAATATGTACCATGGCTCAGTGTTCCAGCCAGTGTATTACGTTCCATGCAGGTAAAGCTGACATTTACCCTGCGAGCGCCAATAGACATGACTCGCAACAGATCAGAGCAACGTGCCACCTGCCGGCTGGCTTATCATTGGCGACGTGCCATGTCTCCTGCAAGGGCAGGTCGCAGGCCAGAGGAGGACTCAACCCAAGAAGCTGTTGATCATAGCGCCTACTACTTTGTGAGACAGGCTGCCATTTCTGTTCTGAGATCAGAGGAGGCACGTTTCCCTGCCACTCTGGGCCTCCTGAGGTGGGTTACATCTTGCCAGAAATCTTTTTTCACTACTATCTCCCAGTGACGCTTTCTGCCCACCAAACCCAGCCCACCCCTCTACATGGATGGGACCTTCGAAAGTGTCATTCACCAACCTGACACCATTTGCACTACGGCTAACATGGGCTTTTCAAAAAGGCCACTGCAGGCATACTAATTTGATTCATTCTCTCCTGGTATTTTTACAGACAGAAGATACAGTCCTATTGTTTACCTCAGCCTGATATGTGACCCAAAATACTTCTGGCTGCAGCTTGGACGTGTCCCAGAGCTCTGAAATGTGCATTTCAAGCACGTTAGCAAGGTATTTTGGGGGCTTCCTGCAAGCTGAGGGGAAAGATCTCATACATAGGGGGAGACCACAGGAGAGAGTACCAGGGAACGCCATAACACCATCCGCACATCTGATCTCAGAACAGCCACGGGGCCACCAGAGACCAGCCTGTAAAGCAAAGTGCCGAAATTCCGTGCCACATTCAGCAGGTACCCAGCTGCTGTTGGCTTCGGTTGCACATGAATGGTTAGCGACTGTAATTATTGCACCAGTTGGCCTGGCTGATGCTAATTTCGACCAAAATTCTTCACTCAGGTGTGCAATTGAACCTGAGCAGCCGGTCTGAGCCAAGCAAGTTAGATTTTTTTTTCCTGCATAAAATCCTTTTAAGAATGATTTAAAACTATAACTAAAACCTCATTATCCACCATTATACTTGGTTAATGTCTGAAAGAAAATTAATATATGTTTACAAGATATTTAGTTGCATTGTTTTTTAGGGATAATTCTAGGGTCTCGAATTTCCTAGCCTGAAAGTAACAGATTTTATTGAGCAGTGTTTCACAAAGAAAAGATTGGAAAATTGATTGAAAATTGAAAATCAATATCTCAACGGGAGGTGGGGGGTGGACCATTTCTGTTCTATATCTTCCTGGAACAACTAAAATCTTGGTGTTTCACCATGAAGACTCCAAGTTTCCAAAATATGTTTGGCATCCTTTCCAGCAACAATGAGGACAATTCCAGGGACCAGAGACAGGGGGCTGCTTTCCATTGCTCAGACATTTAGTATGACAACCATCTCCCACCACTCAAGCTTGGGGGGGGGGGGGGACGAGGACATTGGTCCAGCCTAGTAATTTTAGTCTTTATCACCTGCAATCCAAGGGGAGTTTTTAAATCTGGGGATTGCTGTGAAGCTCCAGCAATCACAGCCTATCAGATTAAACCCACTGGGCACAGCAGATAGCCGAGAAGGAAGGAGATGCGCAGCGTAAAATGGGAATTTGCAACGGTGAGACAAGAATTACCAGAATAAGTCTGTATTCCTCTTTACAAATCTTTGCCATTAACTCGTGTTGGATGGCAGCTCGGGAAAAATAATGAACAAAGAAAAATATATTTTGAATAGCAGGTTGAGCTTCAAAACTCTGTCAGATGGGTCCATCGACAAGACCAAACATATTTGCAGTTGCTGTCCATGTGAAATGAGCTACCACTGAAGTACATCTAGTCTTAAATACTATACCAGGCTGCGGCTCTTCTAAGAACGATTCACATTTTCATGTCTTAACATATTATGATAATACTTTCGTAAATATAAATAATTTCTTTAATTATTTGTCATTTAGGTATTTCTTTAGCTATGTGTGAATGAGGCGGTCCGTTGCGCACTAATTTACATCTTCCTGAAAGTCATTCTCTACAAGAGTATGTCAGTGATCAAATGGTACGCTTTCCGGAATTTTCTTCAGTGTCCGAGATTGGATGTAGGCTTATTAAGTTTATTGGGATTCCTAATTCTTTCATATACGTTTCGTAGTAAATCGTCACCACGCCTTCCCAGATATTCATAAAATTATTATATTTTCTCCGAATTACATATCATAGGCAGCCGAGCGGCGGAGAGACTGCAGACGACTGCAGAGCCAAAAGAACTGAGAACCCGATCCCCCGGCCCCGAATTTGTATTTCTTTATTTTTTGTAATTACTTGAAGTTTTGTTTTTGCAGTAAACGCAAATATACCGATATTGCGTTAAAAATCGTATCTCAAATCCTCTTCTCTTTCCATTGGGGCTCTTTGTAATTCTTGGCTCAGACATTTAGAAATAAAATGGATTTTTGCTTTAAAAAGGTTACCGACCTCTGATCTATACTTAGTTATATGATGAAGTAATACGTGATATTTAGCAGGTCAACGTGCCGACCTGTTGTTGAGCTTGAGTTTTCCTTAAGCGATGAAGGGTTTCTGATGACCTTTGGACAATCTTTGTTGTAGTTTATTTTTGGTAATTGATTTCCAATAGTAAATGCATACATTTGCATAAGGCAATCATGCCTTGCCAACTGTAATATTGATGAGAATATTAACACCTGAAAAAAATCCCTTAATAGTTAATGTTGAATAAATTCATGATTTAATTTGCAATTAATTTGTGATTAACTATGGACAGTTGTGCGATTAATCATGATTAAATATTTATTTAACAGCTCTAATTATATATAACAGCTATATAACAGCTCTAATTATATATATACATATATATATATATATATATATATATATATATATACATTTTATATACATATATGCTGTACATATATACATGAGATATATATATATATATATGAGCGCGAAAACGTCGTTACACCTACAGAGGCTCCCAGCACTATTGCAGCAGAAACCTATTTTTCAGCTCATTGAGTTTGTCGAGAATGGACACTCCAGTGGATTTTCTGTGCACTGCGCTAAAGTGAATGTTACCCAGTTACTGGCATTCTTACAGATTTTTTATTTATTTTGGATTGTTTTTGGGGTATGATTTTCCCCAGGAAATGTCTTTAGCCATCCAGTGGGGCAAATGACAGTACAGGTGTAGGTGATCTTGGAGGGGCTTCTGTGAGGACTGTCTGCCTTCTTGACCATCCTCTCAGGCATGGACTTCTCCGTCCAGTGTCTTCATGGGCTCCAAATCCTGTTTTAAAGGGACTCGGTCAAGCTAGTTGTGTGAAATGAAAAATGAAATGAACTTCTTCCTTTGCATTCCATCCGCCGAGCTGTCACTGTCACATGACCGCTCCCGTATTCCCTCTGTCATGGCTGTTGGGGAAGCCTACAGATGAATACTGAGGTGTGCTTCCTCTAGCGGATGAATTGTTTGTCTCTTAATCCAGAACCTCACTTACAAAAGAAAAAAAAAAAACATTTTTAATGAAAAAGGCACTTTGCAAACAGGCAGTGGTCCTAGGTACAGTCAGAGACGCTCTAGGGTGGGGCTCAAAGGAGGTCACCACTCGGTGCCTCACTGCACACGCCCCCCCCACTCCACCCGGCAAACGTGCGGCTCGCGGGCAGTAAACAAAGACAGAGCAGTAATTAACATATGTGGACGGTCCGTAGGGGGGTAGGGGGGTGGTGTTTGGTCAGAGCAGCTGGGGTGGAGAAGGGGCCAATGGACTGGCTGATAAATAACAGAAATAAATAAACAACCGCACAGAGAGAGCTAAATAAACCAGCACAAACTGTTTGAAGTGTTAACTCTCTGGGTGTTGCTTATCTTTCTCTAAAGTATTAGGGGGCTATAATCCATCTCTGTAGCCCCCCCCTCCCACATCTCCACCACACAGTCCCAAATCCCCTGCCTCCTTGTAGATAACTGGGGGGGGGTTCTCTCACTTCACCATGACACCTCCTTACCCCACCCTGTCCCTCCTCCTCCCACCCCTAGTCTGCCCGCCCCACAGCCAGCTCAGCATAGAATTCATCAGGATCATTGAAAGTCCATGGCACTATGAGCACCAACCCCCCCCCCCCCCCCGCCCCCTCCTCCCTCGGGCAGTGCGGACTCATGAAGAGCAGTCAAATTAAATCATCTCATAACCTTGACAATCTGAATATTCCCTGTTCTTAAGACCTAGGCTGAGACCTAAGTGTTAAGCTGTCATTAAAAAGAATTATATTGCATTACCAAGGGGATTTCTCTCAGCATTCAAAAAACAACGATGAAAGGCTTTGGATTCAAACTTGTGGCTCAAGACGTTTTTAATCACAGCTCAGATGTGTCCTGGGGTAAGACCACACCTGTCAGATCTCTGCGGTCGGACCACCTTGTGCATCGACACTGCTGAGAGAGACTCGCCTCCACGAGGACCTTTCAGTTCATTTACGATTGGTTTTGCCTGGTCATCGCCTCAGTTTCTTCGAGACTGTCATCCATTGGGAGAATAGGAATGAACTGTCATGGATTGTTACCAACGTCCATCCTCTGTGATCCCTGAAGTCTGGACATGCCCGCTACCTGGGAATTAATTAATCATGGCCACCCTGAATTATTCCCTCTTATTCCTTCACCGGTCTCTGTGAGATGAAGGTGAGGAGAAGATTATGAGTGACGGCTGGTTTGGGATGAACCAGAGAGGGTCGATGTCCTACACATCAACACTGATCAAATCAAAAAACAAAGCACACACACACACACACACACACACACTGTCATGCCCGGCTCGTCCGCTCCTCGTGTGTGCCACGCCCCCTGCCTTCCCACGTGTATTTCCCTGATTGTACCCCGCTGTATCTGATTACTTTGATTAGTCTTGTCTGGTTTTAAGTCCTGGTCTTACCTGTTAGCGTTGTCCGTCATTGATGTTGTCAATGTCTGTTTCCCGTCCTGCTCCGGTTTCCCCTAATAAAACCCTGTTTTCCCCGTATCCCGCTTGCCTGCCTGCTCCTTCCGCACGATCGCCGCTCTCCGCCGCGCTCGCTCACCACGTCCCGTGACACACACACAGTCATGTAATCATATCTTTATGGGGGCCGCTCATTCATTTCTATGGGAAAAATGCTAATGCCAACTATGACAACCTTAACCCCCACCCTGCCCTAACCATAGCCATAAGTAACCAAACAATACAAGAGTTTTTCGCATTTTTAGTTTTTGCCAGTAAACTGGTCCCCATAAGGTAAAAAAAAAAAATAACACTTGGTCCCCACAAGGTAAGGTATACCTGGACCACACACACACACACACACACACACACACATGACAGGTATCACTGATGGTGTGTCCTAACTTAGCATCAATAGATGTATCACTGTACAGCTGTGGAAAAAATTTAGACCACTCTATGTTTTTTGTTTTAAATCCGTATTGTTAAATCCTGGCTTAACCTTGGTTCAGCTGACAGAAGGTTACACTGAGTGGTAGGTTGCTTTCAGGCCCAAAGCTTCTAAGACAGCAGTACAAAAGAAAAGGATGAAGCAGGAGACACTGTCAATAACCAAAAACCGGCCAGAGATGACGATCAACTTGCCTAATGCCTACAAGAATGGCTAAAGAATCAGAGAATGACTTCAAGTGGCCTTCAAAAAGAATGGGAAACATTAAGTGTTGTGAAGTGCACTGCTAGGACAGTTCATAACAAGCTCCTAGAAGCAGGACTGAGGTGCCATAAAGTAAGGAAGAAGCTCTTCATCAATGAGAAGCAGGGAAGAGCCGGGCTGGATATTGTAAAATAATGCATATTTTACAGAGAAGCAGACCCATAAATTGAGAAATGAGTGAAACTAAAAACTTTGCTGTGATCTCTTAATTTTTCCCAAAGCTGTATACAGGGCACAAGGCTGTCAGTCCATCACTTCATACAATTTAGAGACAATAATTTGCCTCACTAGATGTTCTTGGGGTTCAGAAAGGAAGGTAGGGTGCGCTGACATGGGGATGGCCAGTAACCTCACACACACACACACACACAGCCAGGTCAGGGCAGTGTGTACCTTACGGTACGTATGCTTCACATTAATTTCCTTCACAGATGCTTTTATGCAACAGTTTATAAAAAACTTTTACCGATCTGTAAAGCTTGGCATTTCACCAAAGCAATTCAAGTACCTTTCAAAGGTAATACAGCAAGACCCCCTCAGCAGGACTCAAATCAGCAAACTAAGCACAGCAGCACTGCATAAAAGCAGACGTGCACTTATTCCTGCGGTAAGGAATAGCAGGAAGAGCAATGAGAGAGGAACAACCGTGTGTATCTGTGTATCTTTCTGCACAGCCTTGGCAGAACGAAACCCCCATCCGTGGGTAACTGCCTACCTGTTCCAGACTGCCGCTTCATCAGCCGTAATTATTAATGGCGCCAGGAGTCCATCACTGAGAGACTCATTTATAAAACTCGGCATTTTAATCTCTCCAGAAAAAGGTGTAATGCCCGCCACCACGTCCCCTAACCTTTCTTGTTTATAAACGGCTTTTCCTTGTGAAACGATGACAGTCGGACCTCATCCCAGACATCGCCAGCACCCACAGCCCAGGCTGCCTCATTGTGTTCTCCACAATTTGAACGCAAAAACATTCTTTCCTGGATTAAAAACATCCAAACCTCCTGCCCCAAACATCAGCTGATACACACCTTGGAAACACCTCTCACCCACATTCCCAGGCCTATGTAACGCTGACACAGTACACGGACTTCGGGCAGGATGCACTAATTAATCCCTAATGAATCTGCGGCTTCCTACGGCCATGTTCACCAACACAGACACACTTCCTGTCTGGCTTCATGGACACAGTGAATTATGAATTATCTGTGCCCCCGCCACTCACCTTGCTGTGACTGGGATTGGCAACACCTGAGCTGCCAGACTGATGAAACTACTTGACGGAGGGTGGGAGAGAAAAGATGACAAGCTCTCTCACTGTCCCACAGAGATCATGGGGGGGCTAGACTTTCTCCATGCTTCCCTTGGATGTGCAGGAGATCCAGTCAGGAAACGCCCAAATACACAGGGACACTTACATTTTGACTTACATTCCCTGCCCCGGACTTGGCTATGGAATCCCGAGATCAATGGCTCGTGCGGAACATATTTTAAAGCTTCATTAACCTCAGGACCCACCACACATCCACCTCCTCCTGACGTCCGACAGCCACCGAGGCTTCTGCACCGACGGGAAGTAAATAAGCAGCAGCGGAACACTGGCCAATGGCGTTTCACTGCGGCGGAGGGGGAGAGCTGGGTCCCCTTAAATCAATTCCCGGGCGGTTTTTCAATCACGCCCTCTGAAATCCCTCAAAATTGATAAGCGGCGCTAAACTGGTTTCATCTAGCCTCGCTCCAGCAGTGCAGGCCATAAACGGATATTGATTACCGCCAAAGCAGACGGATGCCATGCTTAAGACTGTAGGACAGCGTCGAGCGCGGCTCTGCCCAAACCCAACGGCGCCGCTGCACACTCAGTCGGAAGAGACCACCTTGCATGTACCGAAAAGTAAACACCCAAGCATTGTAATTAAAATACTTAACCGTTCACTCTGTTCGGCCTTCTCTGCCTCCCTGCCGAGGGCCCATCTGGTTCCAATTTAACACACCAGTGAAGGTATCCGGCTGCAGTGTAGCCTAAACCAGCCCCCCGCATCAAGGCTCACTCAGCCCTCTGCCCCCACTACCAGCAGACCAGCAGATTTTAACATGAATTTTATCCACCAGTGAATGTTTACCAAAGTACTTTTCGCATATTTTTCTCAACTGCCACCCTCATAATAGATTTGAAGAAAGAAATTATGAGCAGTTTTCCATATTGCCAATTTTGGTTTTCTGATTTTTTCTTCCCTTTATAATGATATAAAATACAGAATTTCCAGCTATTAAATACGCTCTTACGTGAAAGTGGCTTCTTGTGCTGAATCAGATTGGACCGTTTTATTGGTTGATTGGCTCCTTCCAAATATATCGGCTGAAATGCAGTAACGAATCCCAGGAGGTTTCCATGCGAGAGCTGTGGAACTTCCTTGACATCCACAGCTGTTATTTATGTCCAGGTTTAATCCCTCTCAAATCAATGAAACAGCAGCCAGTATTTAACTAACAGCAAGAGACTAACAGAGTTTATCATGTAAGGTATCTATACGGTGAGATCTGTGCCATTTTCTTTGTTGTAATTATGCACTGTACATTGGATATCTTTTTTTTGTACAGGCAACTTTTTTTTGTTATTTAACTAGCATATATGTGTGTGTGTGTTTTCTGGAGAAGTTTGAGCTCTTAAGGGGCAGAGAACAGCCTGGTGATGCTGGCAGAGATAATGATGGGTTTGCGGACAGATAATGATTGGTGCAGCATCCAGCTGGGCCGTGATTGATAGATAATACCCACCATTAGCAGCCTTACCTTTCACAATCAGCTCGGCGTAGTTGGACACCCCCGATCCACCGTCGGAACGGATGACGCATCTGTACTTGCTGACGCTCCTCTGCGCTGTGTCGGCCACGCTGACCGTGGCTGAGAAGCGTCTGTGGTTCACCACCCTCGTCACCATCAGGGCCGTGTCCTTCCCGTTCCACTGCTGCGAAAGGGACACATCCCTCTCAGCTGACAGTTCCGGCCACGCAGACACCAGCGGTCCCTGGTTTTCCGTGCAAGCTTGTTTTGAAAACATGCATCAAAAATCTCCACATGAAAAACAGGGGTTCAAAAAGCTCATGAATTAACTCATCGGTTATATTAATCCTCAAAGGTGCATTTTCTTGTTTGGCAAGTGCTTAATATCTTACGCAACTAAAGGGGAAGTAAAATATCCTGTGTAAATAGTGTAAACACACACAAAAAAAAGCCAAATGGCCTGTGGTTGTCCGGGTGAATTCCTCAGGATGCTCTCAGATGTTGCCTTCATTTTTAGGAAGATTTTCAACATATTGGGTCACCCTGAGGATTCTGCCACCTGCTTTCTTTTTAATATGGTCCAATTATGGAGAAAAAAACATTCTGTTGTGACATGCAGTATTCTTTGCTGGATGTACTCATCGCAAAAAGCACAAGTCAAAAAAGACGACACACTTTACTTGGGACGAAAAGCTGCAATCACACAAACTGTTCTTCCCTTAAGTACAGGAGCACCTGGCCTGCCATGTGGAACCGAAGAACACCTACTCTAGCACAAGTCTATGACTAGTTTCTACAACAGTGTTACTACCGTCGGTAATGGTACATTATGTTTAGTTGTAATTAGTTGTATTACTGTACTTGTAGGAGTGGTAGCTGTACTATAAGCAGTAGCAGATTGGAATATTTTCAGAGGTTCATACCTCTGCTTTTCTGACCACTAGTACTACTTTTATTAATAAAGCTAGTAGTGGTATCTTCTGTAAAACTAACAGTAGTTAAATTGTTCAAAATACCACTAGTGTGCAGCACAGAGCTGTACATTCTGTATGGAGCAGTGTGCAGTACAGTGCCGTATGGAGCAGTGTGCAGTACAGAGGTGCGTGTGCCATACGGAGCAGTGTGCAGTACAGAGGTGCGTGTGCCATACGGAGCAGTGTGGAGTACAGTGCCGTATGGAGCAATGTGCAGTACAGAGGTGTGTGTGCCATACGCAGCAGTGTGCAATACAGTGCCGTATGTAGCAGTGTGCAGTACAGAGGTGTGTGTGCCATACGGAGCAGTGTGCAGTACAGAGGTGTGTGTGCCATACGGAGCAGTGTGCAATACAGTGCCGTATGTAGCAGTGTGCAGTACAGAGGTGTGTGTGCCATACGGAGCAGTGTGCAGTACAGAGGTGTGTGTGCCATACGGAGCAGTGTGCAGTACAGAGGTGCGTGTGCCATACGGAGCAGTGTGGAGTACAGTGCCGTATGGAGCAGTGTGCAGTACAGAGGTGCGTGTGCCATATGGAGCAGTGTGCAGTACAGAGGTGCATGTGCCATATGGAGCAGTGTCGAGTACGGAACTGTGTGTGCAATATGGAGCACTTTGAGGTACAGAGGTGCGTGTGCCATACGGAGCAGTGTGCAGTACAGAGGTGCGTGTGCCATACGGAGCAGTGTGCAGTACAGAGGTGCGTGTGCCATACGGAGCAGTGTGCAGTACAGAGGTGCGTGTGCCATACGGAGCAGTGTGCAGTACAGAGGTGTGTGTGCCATACGGAGCAGTGTGCAGTACAGAGGTGCGTGTGCCATACGGAGCAGTGTGCAGTACAGAGGTGCGTGTGCCATACGGAGCAGTGTGCAGTACAGAGGTGTGTGCCATACGGAGCAGTGTGCAGTACAGAGGTGCGTGTGCCATACGGAGCAGTGTGGAGTACAGTGCCGTATGGAGCAGTGTGCAGTACAGAGGTGCGTGTGCCATTTGGAGCAGTGTGGAGTACGGAACTGTGTGTGCAGTATGGAGCAGTGTGCAGTACAGAGCTGCACATTCTGTATGGAGCAGTGTGCAGTACAGAGCTGTACATTCTGTATGGAGCAGTGTGCAGTACAGTGCTGTATGGAGCAGTGTGCAGTACAGAGCTGTGTATGCCGTATGGAACAGTGTGCAGTACATAGCTGTGACTGCTATAGGAAGCAGTGTGCAGTACAGAGGTGCGTGTGCCATACGGAACATTGTGGAGTACGCAACTGTGTGTGCAGTATGGAGCAGTGTGCAGTACAGAGCTGCGTGTGCAGTACAGAGCTGTGTGTGCGGTACAGAGCTGCGTGTGCAGTACAGAGCTGTGTGTGCGGTACAGAGCTGCGTGTGCAGTACAGAGCTGTGTGTGCTGTAGGGAGCAGTGTGCAGTACAGAGCTGTGTGTGCAGTACAGAGCTGTGTGTGCTGTAGAGAGCAGTGTGCAGTACAGAGCTGTGTGTGCATTACAGAGTTGTTTGTGCTGTAGGGAGCAGTGTGCAGGACAGAGCTGTGTGTGCAGGACAGAGCTGTGTGTGCGGTATGGAGCAGTGTGCGGTATGGAGCAGTGTGCAGTACAGAGCTGCGTGTGCTGTAGGGAGCAGTGTGCAGTACAGAGCTGCGTGTGCAGTACAGAGCTGCGTGTGCAGTACAGAGCTGTGTGTGCATTACAGAGCTGTTTGTGCTGTAGGGAGCAGTGTGCAGTACAGAGCTGTGTGTGCAGGACAGAGCTGTGTGTGTGGTATGGAGCAGTGTGCGGTATGGAGCAGTGTGCAGTACAGAGCTGCATGTGCAGTACAGAGCTGTGTGTGCAGTACAGAGCTGTGTGTGCATTACAGAGCTGTGTGTGCTGTAGGGAGCAGTGTGCAGTACAGAGCTGCGTGTGCAGTACAGAGCTGTGTGTGCATTACAGAGCTGTGTGTTCAGTACAGAGGTGCATGTGCGGTATGGAGCAGTGTGCAGTACATAGCTGTGTGTGCATTACAGAGGTGCGTGTGCTGTAGGGAGCAGTGTGCAGTACAAAGCTGCGTGTGCTGTAGGGAGCAGTGTGCAGTACATAGCTGTGTGTTCAGTACAGAGGTGCATTTGCGATATGGAGCAGTGTGCAGTACATAGCTGTGTGTGCATTATAGAGCTGTGTGTGCTGTGGGGAGCAGTGTGCAGTACATAGCTGTGTGTGCATTACAAAGCTGTGTGTGCTGTTGGGAGCAGTGTGCAGGACAGAGCTGTGTGTGCATTATAGAGCTGTGTGTGCTGTGGGGAGCAGTGTGCAGTACATAGCTGTGTGTGCATTACAGAGCTGTGTGTGCTGTTGGGAGCAGTGTGCAGGACAGAGCTGTGTGTGCTGTTGGGAGCAGTGTGCAGTACATAGCTGTGTGTGCATTATAGAGCTGTGTGTGCTGTGGGGAGCAGTGTGCAGTACATAGCTGTGTGTGCATTACAAAGCTGTGTGTGCTGTTGGGAGCAGTGTGCAGGACAGAGCTGTGTGTGCATTATAGAGCTGTGTGTGCTGTGGGGAGCAGTGCGCAGTACATAGCTGTGTGCTCAGTACAGAGGTGCGTGTACTGTAACGAGCAGTGTGTGTTGATGCCTTATTCGCCCCAGCAGATGATCAAAAGACGCCCTTATCTTCACAGGAACAATCCATCCACTTTGCTATCATCCACCCTACAAACCGGTTGCTCTTTACAGTCATCAATATGTTAAAATTAGTGGACTTGCATGTTACCTCTCATTTACATCATGTGCAGATAGAGAAATGTCATTGCAGCTTCCTGAATATGATCCAAAATGCCAAGCGTGACAGATGGATGAATGTGTCTGAACTTAAGAGAGATTTTTGATTTAATGATTTATTTTCTTTCTATAAATGTTAAGAGTCACATAAACACACATTTTCAATATAGGTGAGGGGAAACATATAAAAGTTACGTAGGGGCAAATAGAGCTCCTTCAATCAGTGATTCCTCTCACCATCCTCACAGAAGGGTAAACAGGAAAATAAGCACTAACATGGCAGACCCAGGACCTTATGAAGACTCAAAACTTCAAGATGTCGAATGAAAGGTGGGGTAGTGGTCGCGGACCTGGGCCTGTGGGCCCAAGATGCCAACTCACCTGCAGCCATAGCTTGTCGTGCTGGGACCACTTTCCCCCGGCGATGCACTGGAAGGTGGCGTTCTGCCCGACATTCACCTCCACGTTCTGCAGCCTCAGGAAGTGCGGGGCCTTCCCTGCGAAAGGCAGACGGCGCAGCCCCCAGTGAGGAAGCTTTACCCACCCTCCACCTCCACCTCCATCTCCACCCTCCACCTCCATCTCCACCCTCCATCTCCACCCTCCACCTCCATCTCCACCCTCCACCTCCATCTCCATCTCCACCCTCCACCTCCATCTCCACCTCCATCTCCACCCTCCACCTCCATCTCCACCCTCCACCTCCATCTTTATCCATCATGCAGCACAATATTTTCACTGATGCAGCTTTGGTCAAGCGTTCTGGAGGGACAATAGCTGGGTTATGTTCCTGTTTCATGTTCGTGTATCATGTTCCTGTGTGACACCTGCCTACTTGTTTAATATATATGGGCCAAAACTCTGTAAGTCACAGACTGATACCAATTTACAGCCTGAAAAGTCGTTTTTTTTTCCTGTTTGCCTGCAAACTCCCATTAAACTCTTGCAGCTTTCAGCGCTATGACCATTTCATGACTTGGGTGCCCCCCCCCCCCCCCCCCCCCCCCCCCCATTACTTAGAATTGATGCCGAAATGAACAATCAAAGGTTATCAGCCGGCGAATACATTTCAAAATGATGTGTCCTTTTGATGAAATATTAGAAAACATCGAAAAATATTGATTGTAATCTTCTAGAACTTCTGTGATGCGTGGTTTTTCACTGAAATCACGTTGGTGTTCAAGATCAGCACTTAAGTTTTTAAGTTGGGCCCTCAAACACAACAGAAACTAGGATAGTTTTTCTCCAAGAAGAGATGCAAAGCCATTCTGTTGGATCGGAGTGGCAGAGGGACATCGAGTACGTTTTCAGCATAGCAATCTATCCCCTCCTGTCCTCCTACCTCCATAGTCACGGCTATATTTGTGCACTACCACAATGGCCTGATCCTCCCACGGACTGGCCGGGGGGGCATAGAGGGGAACAAGTCACGGAGGCGGGTCACTCACGGCAAGGGTGCGCCAGAACTCTGACTTCATCCACCGCGATGAACCCAGGGTGGCCTTGCAAGGACACAGCCTCGAAAATCACCTGCCAGAGAAAGATGGATGGAAGGAGGGAGACAGGGATGGAATAAAGTTACCTGCCTGTGGGATTCAGGATCGGTTCAGTGTCTTCTATGTGACTTCCAGTCTGTGTTTGTGTGTGTGGGTGGGTGGGTGGGTAGGTGGGTGTACTATTACTATCATTGTGAGAGGGAAACTTTCAGAAAATGCATCCAAGAAACACATCAGCTCCTGAAAAACTGGGTTTTATAACAAGGCCACAAAAAATTTATTTATTTATTCATAATTGATCTCCTGTTAAAAAAAAAAAAGACTTTCAGTCCTTCTACTTTTTTCCTTGTTTTTGAGTTTTTCGGGGTGATGATTGGTTATTACAAGAGTCATGGGTCCCTGGAGGACATTATGATTTCAGCCATGAAAAACACTTCGAGAAAATGACTCATCTCTTATAAGTACAAAGTTTTGCTTATTGCCATATTTTGGGAATCACACACACCAGCAGGTCGTACAAAGACACAGGCACCAAGTGTGAGGCAAATGTTTCCCAAACGTCATTATTCTGCCGGCCATTAGCATCGGTGGCTCCAGGGCCAGATAACCAAAGATACCACCATCCTGGGTGTAAAATTGCACTGGTCTGCCATTTAAAAATGCAAGAAGTAGCCCTTTCTTCTCCATGAGTGCTTTGGAATCGATCAAAATCCTCGTGATTCATGCCTCACCTGAAACCAGACAGCAGAAATTCGGAGGGGGTCTGTACATCAGACATACAGTTACTGCGCAAAGGTCATTACTGTCATGTTAACAGTCAGATAAAAATACATTTAAATAATCTACATGTCAGTATAAAACTGTTATTATGTCTGTCAAAGTGTGTCACCTAAACCATTTGGAAACCTATCCAGAAGTAAGCCCAGTATTTACAGTAATCAGGCAACACAACAATGCATTTTTCCACTCCACTACCATCATAGCGTTTAGAAAATCAATACCTCGTAAAGTTTAAATTTAAATGGTCAAACTTAACGAATACAGGGAATGGCTGGTAGACCCCTGAGGAGAGGTTTGAGAACCGAAGCCGTATTCATCCAGCCATCCAGCAAGATATCGGTAACTTTTTGGAGTACAGAAGAAGTTCCCCTTCGTTTTTATTGTGTTACTGTCAAATTGCATATGTACCAATGTTAAATTGTTTTTTTTTTCCTGAGGAAATGTACGCTTGCTACTCAGATAAATAGCTTTAAATATTTCCTTTGACTGCCTAAGACTTTAGCGCAGTGGTGTAGTTCTGTGATCCTATTAAATCTCAGCTGTTATTTACCTAGACGTGTCCAGCTCAGGGGGCGACCACATCAGACTAAGACTCAGGCCAAGGCCCTGAAGCAGGGGGGCACCGAGTCGTGACTGGCAGAGACTGAACAACTTCTGTGGTCACGACGGAAACCAGACACCCCACCCAGTTCCCGGCTCCCACGGTCTCCCTAATCCTGTTTCAGCTTCACAGATGGTTCCGAAACACGGCACTGACATCTCTTCGCTCAAAAAATATCAGCCTCTCTGGCAACCGTGTCTCAGGTGTCCTTCAGATAAGATCAGACGTCCCGCTTCTTGGTGGGCAGTACGGATGGTCTTCTTTATAGTTGGCATGGCGAAAGTAACTCGGCGTGGAACAGCAGAGCGGGCAGCAGAACCCTGAGACCAGACCCACCTGAGCGGGACAAGTTCCAGCAACTCCAGCCTGCTCAGGAGCCAGAACCAACATCGATCACAACTAAAGCCACGCAGACGATGGACCTGTGACACTCACCCACTCTGTACACCATACGTGTGTGTGTGTGCGTGTGGGGGGGGGGGGGTGGTACTGTGAGGAGGTACTGTTAGCCCATGTGGCCTCCTTCTGAGAGTAGCCCTTCTCTGACCACGCAAAATGTATGAGGGAACCATTCCAGAGGTCAGTACTTTACCGATCACTAACAATCACACTACTGGGTTCACTGGGCGACACCCCCACGTGACACAACCCCTCCCCCCCCCCCCCCCCCCCCATCCCCAGCCCAAGTTCGAGCACCTGCCTCTCAAAAACACTCTGCAAAGCAATGCCAAGCTCATGCAGTCCTGAGCCAATTCCAAGCATCACATCTCAAGCCGCTGTTAGAAAGAAATGAATCGCTCCATGGCGCCCCCTGGTGGACGAGTACAGAATAGTGGTGTACTGCATGGCAGAGATGCGGGTCCTCATTGAAATTCTGGACCCTAGAGCAAGGCTACAGACGGCCCTGCAGTAAATCTAAGCTTTCCACTCTGGCTGTTATTCCTGCACCGCCCAAGCCACCCCACCTCCCCCCGCCCCCCTACCCCGGAATCGACTCAGTTGCTACCAGCTCACCTCCCAGCAATAACATATGATATGATTTTCGTGCACATGGTGGTGGTACCTTTCTTGACAATAGACAAAGCAGGCCTCGAAGAGACTGCATTTTAGGGTCGACGCGGTGTCAGGGGGGCGTCCACCAAAAGACTCAGCAAACACAACTTTACAATATTATTAAATGAACAGACCAAAACCATAAACACACTGTCTCCTTCTGGTTAGGATCAGAGACTGTAATGGGGGGGGGGTGTTCTCTCCTCACAATCACAAAATTACAATAATTACAACAATTTAATTTCTGTATATTAAGTCTTTCAATCTGGGGTAACATTTCTGGATGATTTTATTATTGCGGTTAGGTCCAATCCATTGGCAGTATGCTGCATGCAGACTGTTGTATATAGTTTTAAGACTTTTCTTCTGCTTATATTCCAAGTATGTATCCAGCACAGGGTTACAGGGGTTCGACCCAAAGCCTATCGCCGGCTGCACAGGGCACAAAGCAGGGGAACACCTGCAGGATGCACTATGGGCACTTTGGAGAAGCCAGGTCATATGTTTGTGTTCACGCTGCAGGGGGAAACACCCCTAACACAAGGAAGACAGAGCAGGCGAGAGGAAACAGTGCTACCCACTGAGCCGCCGTGATGTATATCATCAGTAACCAAGGAGATGCACCCCGCTTACATCAGACAGGGGCAGATTTGTCCAAAATTAGCCCAGACAGATGGATTTTGACTTTGGCCTTAGCTGAAATCTTCTGGCATCCGGTTTAATTGCATCCGGTATGACGAGTAAATACTGCATTCCGAGTGCCGTCCAAATGTCAGGACATCTCCTTCTAGACTTTTCCCTTGACCGTGAAAAAAGGAAAGCGGGAGAAGAGCAGGAGCCCGCGGACCGATCCCGAGTCCGAAAGGGCAGCGCTTATTCATCACGCCGTCGTAGCGAAAGGACTGAGCATCAAACGGCGCTTCTTTGTTTGCTCCCGTTTAGCGTCATTTTTCCCTGGAAGTCCGCCAGATGGGCCGCCAGTTGTTAGGCATGGGGGACGTGTCTGGGAAGTCGCAAAACCCCCGACCAGAGTAACATGAAAGACAGCGCATAGAATGAATCCCAAGGAGGTTTCTAATTACCCATATTAATGCTGGGCTTCTAGGGGGAGGGAGGGAAAAAAACTTGTCGTTCACAACGCAAGAAGCCGTCTGCAAACAGATGGCGGCAAACGCTGGGGTACGGCGAGCAGGAAGTAATTACTGCTATAGATACGTAAATACTGGCGTGCAACAGCAGCACCGCCATGGAACCAACGTGCCCAACACTCCGACTAACTAAACACTACTAGGTGCCCCCGCAGTAATTGATCACCCCCCCTGGAAACTATCAAGTGATACTAACCAGTTCACCCAGAAAGAATATAAAGATATGGCCAACATGATAATATTACAGTTTGTCTGTAAAGGGACACTGAGATTCCTTGAGGGTCATGAGAATCTACTGTTGCATCCTTGACAATAGCTGCTGCAATCTGTGGTGCGTCCTCCGGCCCTCGACACACCTTGGCTCCTTCCCACAAGGTAATTAAAGCAGAAGAAATTGGTGGAAAATGATTAGGAATCTGGCTTTCAGTTGGTTACGCAGAGTGGCAGTTTGACTGGAGTCCCGTTTCACCCATAGATTAGCAGAGTAGGGATGCTTCTAGCTATGAATGCATGGTGTAGCAAAACGACACACTGGGGTGAAATAAGTATGTTAGGGTTTCCTGTTTGTGTCATGTCAGTCAACGGGCTCCTGTTTACGTGGGTATTCTGTACGGGGTAAGGATTCTCCACACCTACAGATTGGTGCAGACCTCCATTCTTGAGCCACAATTCAGTTTATACCTCAGTATATATTTTTTTTATTATTTTTTGAGGGAGGTGGGAGGTGAATAAGAACAAATAGGGAAATATTTCTGGGTTTAATTAATCACCAACAATTTGGAACACTAAAGAGGGTAATCATCCATCATGAGCTAACGAAACTAGCCTAGCTCTTCCCACAGGCGTGATCACTCAGCTATGATTGGAGCAAAACAGTCACCCGACACACACAGTTGTAAGACAATAGAATAGGTGCAATACATTACAAAATATAGATCTTTCCCTAACTTTAAATAGAATAATAATTTAGTGATTTACGCGTAACATTGTTGATTGGGAAATGAAAAATGACTTTTGTGACAGTAACATAACGAGCTCCACAGGCTGCACCTGCAGATTTTGCAGTGGATTGGGTCGGTCGGGAGGCAGGTGACAGACATTTGTATCAAGGTTTCAGTCTCGGTTTTAGAACCATTACACCAATAGTATACTGGTACCCACCTGGTAGGAGTTAGGCCAGAAGGTGCTGATGGCGAGCTCAGCCTTCACCCAGCCGTCAGTAGTGGAGGAGGAAGCGTTCCACACAGGGTTCCCCTGCGGGCCCTCGTTCACCTTGATGTAGACGTTGAGGGCCCCAGGACTGGACCCGTCTCGGCTGGATAGTGAGTAGTGGAAGTCGATGCAGTGCGTGTCGTTCTCCTTGAGCGTCGGCAGGAGCAGGTGGGCCTTCTGCCCTGACGCCCGGCCCGAGGCATTGACCACCATGAAAGAACCTGAGCAAAAGACAACATATTCAGGTATATATCTGGTGTGACTGCAAAGGACTGACGTTAGCTTCTCAAAGTCACAATGTAAGCACAGCGTCTCTGACTACAATATCCATCTTTTGTATGTGTGGTCTTTCCCTCCTAACACATCGAGATGAAAGTCAGGAGGGCAAAGATGCCACAGGGGAGGGGCAGGCTTGACAGACAAGTCTTTCTACTAGGGTTAGGGTTAGGGTTAGGGTTAGGGTTACTTCGATCTTCAGAAACAGAGGAAGCTACCCCCTCCTGATGTCCCCAAAAATGTGCTGAGGTGGGGAGGGAGAGGTATCCGATGATACAACTTGCAGAGCGGGGGGAGAGGTCGTGAAATTAGCACACATCACGTCCTGTATTGGTTCAAACAGGGACACGGCTTTGTATTTTTCAATATGGCCCAATCCCGTTAACTACGGGTTAACTCAAGTTATCTCAGTGGTCCAACAATGGTCCAGCCCTCTGGATATTCCTGGTTTGTCGGTTTTATTTAGACAGCTGAACAGTTGGTTCTTTTATCCTCATATGAGCTGCCCATCTGTTGCCTTCCAAGCGTACCAATAAACTTGACCTCATATCCTCCAATTCCTGTGTCCCACGGATCTGTTCCCCACCTCCCAGATTACATCTGTCCCACATGGTTTCACTATTTATTTGTGGCTCTCCAAGTAGCATCTACATACAATAATGCTGCCCCATGTATGAAATGACAGAAGGAACAACTGAGTGACTAAGGGTTTTGCAGGTATTTCAAAAACTTAACAGAGCAGCAATTAGATGATTAGCATGAGCAGTTAGCGGCCTACCTCTGCTGAAATTACAATAATTCACTGTGATTCCACTCAATTATTTCATCGGCCTCACTGTATCATGTTGTAGACTGTGAAATGAAGTATTTGACCTTGTTCAGATGGAACCTGAATCTCTCCTACTACTTGCATTATTCCTATTCCTGCAATTTATAATGAAGGAAAGAGCACAAAGACCAGCAACAAAAATAATAATGAACAATCAAGAGCTCTTCAGTTATTTTACTTGAATCGCTTTCATCAGATCTAAAGATTAAATTTATGGATATATCACCCCATTATGTCTCACACAGTTTCAGGACTGATTCTGCCCCGGTTTGTTTAATTGCCAAACACAGATCTCCTGCCAAACCACTCATTCTACTATCTGTTACATTGTGAACACAGAATTTCCCCATCAACCTGGAGTGGACAGTCTCTGTGTACCCAGCTGCGGGAAACGACCAATACTTCAAACTGACGTCTTTTAACTGCGGTGCAGATAACACAGTGCAGAGACAAGTAGCAGAGTTGAATATTAAATAGAACCCCCCCCCCCCCCCCCGCCCCCGGCTTATAATCTGATCTCAACCTTAATCCCCACCATTACGTGGTATCAATTCACTCAGAAGTGGCTTTTCCAGATTCGCAGTACAGTCACCAGTGTGTAAGTCTCTCGCAAGCAGGAGGGCTTTGCTCTGCTTTCCAGCAATGCTATCACATTAGCGCGTTTAGTGCATGCAGACATACTCCAAAGAGCTGCACCGGATCAGGGGTGTCGAACCCCAGTCCTGCTGGGCCGGAGCCCTGTGTAGCTTAGTTCTCGCCACAAAGGATCCAGCTCAAGAGCTGTGTGGTAATTAGCACAAGGAGTTGAATCAGGTGTGTCAAATGAAGGGAAACACAAAAATGTGCAGGGCTCCAGCCCCCCAGGACTAATTTGAAACCCCTGTACCTGATGCAGCATTACCATATTTTCTTTAGTTCTTTTGGGATTGCATACCTCCGACCTGGTTTTTGTTGATCCTGGGTTGCAGTACCATTCGGTGAGGATAAAGTGAGCCGGGCCTCACTCTGAGGACACCCACTGGTCAAATTAGACTGAGCATTTTGCTTAACTGCACAGCCCGGAGGGGAGTGGTGCCTGTGATCAGAAGGTCGCTGGTTTCAATCCCATCCTTGGCAGAACAATCACGTTGCCATTGGGGCCTGGGGCAAGACCTTTAACCCCCTAGAAAATCCTCCTGGGCCGCCAGATGAAGGGCTGACCCTGCAGGCTAACCCCAAGCTTCACTCTCACCCACGTGTATCGAGAAGGAGAGCAAGACAGGATGTGCAAAAACGAAAGCATTCCAAGGTACCTCTTCTTCTATGAATAGCAAATAAAAAGCATAATTTAACAATTGAGCCAAAAGGCTGTCCATCTATGAGCTTATTCCCAAGAAATGTATGCTAAGCACTTTTAGACAACAAAATCTGGATAGGGCACCATATTAAAGATAAACAGAATTGAACTGAATCCGTAAGCCCTTCTGTTATCAGCCTGATGGTAAGATTTGTCCCTGATATGGAAAGATAAGAGCGTCTTCCAGCGCTTAAGGCTACGGGTGAGCTCCCGGCAGCTCAGCAAAATGTAAGAGACGGCAAACGGCAGCAATGGGTCAAAGTGGTTTTATTAAGGTCAACTCTAAAACCCATTAGAGAACATCGGCAATAAAAGAAGCCCTCTTCAACAGTTTTAGTGTTTCCCGCATCGTCTTACGCCACGGCAGAAAACGCACACAGCTGAGGCATTGGGCAACGTCATCCACACTTTTCACCTGCAGCACGTAAGCTAATAGTAATTTAAGAGCCGCTAGGTTTTATATCGTACCATACAATATATATTTAGCAAAACCTGTGAGGTACTTTCTAAATTCCCTCCTGGCAAACTATGGCCCGTACATTATAAATAAACTTAAGGTGTTCAGCTAACACAAAAAAGAGCACCAAAGCAATTCGAGGGCACTTATTTCCCAGAATGCCACATTCTATTGACAAGAGACTTCTCTCTGTTTCAGGACTTTCGAAACTGTCTTCAAGCAAGACTGACAAATAGCATAAGCTGTGCAAACTGTCACGTTAATACTCTGTTACTGGATGGGCAAGTTTTATTTTTTTGTAGGTCCACCACTGCTTTGTTTGATAAAGTCGAGGAATTTCACATTCACTGGTCTCAGTGGTAATTCCCCGAAACAATAAAACGCTATTCACCATGGTACTAGATGGGCATGGTAATCTGCAATCTCGCCTGTAAAGGTAATGTGGCGGAAAACGGTCAAGTCGCGGGACGGTAGCCTGTCTGGGACAAACAGAGCGAGCCAGAATAGAGAAGCACCACCACTTTCTCCCCTTTGGCGGGACCGGTGCCCCCTCCCTCCCCGGAGCTTAAGTGGCTGCCGGCCCATTTCACACATTTTACGGCACAAACTCAGCACCCACCCCAAGCCATGCGCACCCCCCCTCCCGACTCGTTTGGGCAGAAGACCCCACCCCATATGTTTCCTGTCCTTAATGTGTAACGACCCCTGCATGATTTGTCCTACTGCTCTCTGTGCCCTAATTATCGCGGCATGGCTTCATCCCCTCACCGTATCTGATGCCCATCAGCGGCTTCCGTGGCACCATGGCAAGCGGGCAAACCACACCATTCTGCTTTACGTTTCAGCCGAGAATGCCAGACAGACGCAGCCCATGGGGGCCAGCCGACCTGACAGCGCAATTCACCGTGGCCTTTTCCTTCCTGTCAAGTCATCTCGTTGACCTTTCCTCATCGGTTGCAAATTTTTTGATGCCCATCAAGCGCGGGCATCCAGACAAGCCCCCCGGAGCATCCTCCTAATCTGATAAGTGGAAAATCGATAGCGGAAGTGTCATTGTGAACTCGTAAAAGAAGCCCCCATCACTGCCACCAATCATCCATTCCATTTGCTTCTGGCTCCATTGGGACAGTTTCATGTTGACATTATTGTTAATTAAGTTCAGGTTGTTTCACAGCCAATGAAATCCATTTCGCAATGAGGTAGCTACGTCCGGCTAACATTCTTGATGATTACAGCTTGGCAAGATTAGCAGATCCGGCTCTGCCTCATGCCTTTTACGTCACTGCACATGGTTTCAAAAACTTTTGATTAAATCACAGCACAAACACATGCTATACCATGCACCCAAAAAGGCTGCTTCTCACATTTTAATTTTAATGAGATACACAGTATTATTATAACTATTGTATTAATGGATACCATGAGTCACTGACGGGTTAGAAGGAACATTCCAATGTCCATATTTACACAAACATTAAAATACTGCGGATGACCTATAGTTTATTTATACTGATACAATTTGAAAATGTCTGAATGCTTCCTCATTAGAGTGAACAGAGTGGCTATTGTTTCAGAAAATATAAGTACATTTTTACTGCAGTAAACCGACTCTCAGATAACCAGATGTGATGGATTACCATCACTAGAGTATCTCAGCAATGGGCTCTGGTAAAACTACAATGTCTCAATGAACACGGAACTTGGTCCTGTGCACAATGGTAACATTTATTATTATGGTAATTATTAATTCTTTACTTCAAATGGTAAGATTTGACTGATTTGTATGTAGTGCACTTCTCTCTGCCAAATGCAACTATCAGTGTTTTCCCTTACAGTATTTTGCCCTCCAGGTACTTTCATGTAATAAACACGGATAACCTTAGAATGAGATTTTCGTTTATTTCTGCAGAAGATCACTTAATAGCACCAAATAGCAGGTACAGTGGTGGTATCAATTTACCACTGATAGTGTATACTATACACATCCAAAAATCTTATTTCACAAAAACATTACTAGTTACCTAAATTTAATCCTCTTCAAGAAAACAGTTGAAACTGAATGATTAATTATGTGGAACGGTAGTCCTGTGTTTGCCTCTGGGCCCAAACAGTGAGTTCCCTGAATATATTGAACATATCAGTTGCTGGTGCTTTAATGTTCTATTGAATAAGAAAATAAATACTATATTGTCATTCAAATTATGATTATAAGTTTTTTGTATATCTCTCTGTGAAATCAAGGCTTTGCAGCTCTGTAATGAACACTTTCTAAATTGTCATTCAAGCGTTTCTATTGTTATTGTCAAACCATCTCGTGCATATATATCACCATTATACCGTGTATATATATCACCATTATACCGTGTATATATATCACCATTATACCGTGTATATATATCACCATTATATGGTATATATATCACCATTATACCGTGTATATATATCACCATCTCGTGCGTATATCACCATTATACTGTGTATATATCACCATTATACTGTGTATATATATCACCATCTCGTGTGTATATCACCATTATACTGTGTATATATCACCATTATACTGTGTATATATATCACCATCTCGTGTGTATATCACCATTATACTCTGTATATATCACCATTATACTGTATATATATCACCATCTCGTGTGTATATCACCATTATACTGTGTATATATCACCATTATACTGTGTATATATCACCATTATACCGTATATATATATCACCATCTCGTGTGTATATCACCATTATATCATATATATATCATTATACCGTGTATATATATCACCATCTCGTGTGTGTATATCACCATTATACCATGTATATATATCACCATTATACCGTGTATATATATCACCATTATATCGTGTATATATATCACCATCTCGTGTGTATATCACCATTATACTGTGTATATATCACCATCTCGTGTGTGTATATCACCATTATACCGTGTATATATCACCATCTCGTGCGTATATATATCACCATTATACCGTGCATATATATCACCATTATACTGTGTATATATCACCATTATACCGTGTATATATCACCATCTCGTGCGTATATATCACCATCTCGTGCGTATATATCACCATTATACCGTGCATATATATCACCATTATACCGTGTATATATCACCATCTCATGCGTATATATCACCATTATACCGTGCATATATATCACCATTATACCGTGCATATATATCACCATTATACCGTGTATATATCACCATCTCGTGCGTATATATCACCATTATATCGTGCATATATATCACCATTATACCGTGCATATATATCACCATTATACCATGTATATATCACCATTATACCGTGTATATATCACCATTATACCGTGCATATATATCACCATTATACTGTGTATATATCACCATTATACTGAATATATATCACCATTATATCAGACAAGAGAGCAACACCAATGGCTCTTAGAATAAACCACAGGCAGCCTTGCTGTTAGTTGTTTTACATTATAAACAACAGGTTTCTAGTGAAAGAAAACAAGGACAAGAATCACTCCAGACATAAAATACACTGGTGCGGAACTTAATTTAAATGCATAATTGCTAGTTTAGTTAACTATTAATCACTCAGCCAAGCTATTCACACTTTTAACCAACACAGTCTTTATACTATAATTAACCTTAAATGGGCTAAACTGATTTGTAAATCCCCCCTCTGAAAGACAACTAAAGATTCGGTCCCCCTAGATTTCGGATTCCTGCCCAAGTCGGACTACGGTAACTCAGCATTTCTGGGCATCTTACGCGCCAAAGTGACCTTTAGAGAACGGGGGGTATTGTGTCAACTATGAGAAATTCTCATGTAAAAATGTATCTGGTCTTAATAGGGTCTAATGCACTCTAACTGGATGTTATTGCACTATAGCACAAACGGATGCTTTGGATGCGACTACAAAGCTAAAAATGGTGCATCTTGCAATAATAATGTAATAAATGCTGAACTCTGTGTCTGGTGCAGTCATTTTCCATCACTGCTGAACATGACGAAGCACAGTTAAAAATAAATTACAAAAACAGACAAATAACAACCTCCCTCTGAATGTTAATCTGCCATGCCATCAATCTCCATAGGAACAAACAGACCTGAAATTGCATTTTGACCATGAGATCTTCAGGGGATCCAGTTGACATGCTGGCTCAAACCAGGGGCTAGCAGCTAGCAGTCATTTTATCAAGAAAGAGTTCAGACAACGTGAAAAATTACTCAGGGCCATATCGCTGGCGGCTGTTTGTTTCCAGAGGTCTGCATACTCACTCATTTTACCCCCACATTCACACAGAGCAATTGTACTTAGTTATGGAGACCAGCATTAGAATACCTATCTTTCAGGTCCCTTCCCACTATGCCTCCCCATTTAAAAAAAAATTAAAAATGACGGACTTCCTTCCTGGTTCCACTTCCTGTCATTGACAGCTGTGATGCCAAAAATCCTCTTTGATTGGATTAATGTTTTTGCAGATCTGATGTTATTAAGTAGGTGTAAGATAATAGAAAACAAGACAAAATTGAAATGTGAATGTAGGCAGATGTTGCCAGGTGCTCCCCTGAACCCCCACCCTCCCTACCACATACAGAATTGTTTATCTAGAATACCATGCAGCATTATATGTTTCAGAAAATGCTATTGGACAGCAGCCTAATATATTCCTAAAACAATTGATGAAATAACTGTCACGAGCTCCAGTTTAACATGCAGTCTGGGTCAGGGAATTTTTAATGTTAATATAATAATTAGTGTTTTAGGTCATTAGCATTTGACGAAACGTAGTTTTTATTAATGTACGCAAGAATGCACCTCTTAGATAGCTTTTAAATGTAAGCATTTGGACAAATTGAAAACCCAACAATGACAAACGGCTCTGTTTACATTAAAGAAGGATTTCGATTATCATTAGAATTAATACATAAAATTAAAAATTGAACCACTTTGATGCTTATTGTGACCGGCAGGCCTTGGGTGGCAGATCAGTGAATTCATTTGCATATCGCGAAGCACAGTAAAATGTGATGAGTATTCTGTCCCGAGGGGGGGTCTGTGGGGTGCCTTACCCAGCACTAAGGATGCCTGTCTGAGAGCCGAACACGGCCAACTGAATCATTGCGCCGAAGCGGACGGACGCCTCGTAAACTCCTCTCTATATCTTCAGCCTGACATCACCTGTGACAGGCACCAAGCGCATCCCGTGAAGAGAGAGGGATCCGCACCACCGAGAGAGTGATTAGAGGCGAGAGCTCTGAGAGCCGAATTAAAGATGCTCCATAACATTTGGCGTAAATGTCCATTTCAGTCCTTAACAGAAATAAATATGGCCATTGGTCTGACGCCATTACTGATTTGTCTTGCGTTTGCGGTTTCCACCTTGAGTGAGGCTGGGCGTTCCTGTGAACTTGTAAATCGACTTTAATTCATTTGTTAACGCATACGGTTGCAAGAAGAAGTGTCCATGTTATCTTATTTTAAACATAGCTCTATGATTAGCACCGTACCAGGGAAGGTTCCTGTCTGTTCCTGTGAGGGTGTGTTGGTGTATGTGGAGGTTTCATAATCTTTCTCTGTTGCACAGATTTCGTCCAGATTTTCTCCTGCAGTCCGGAAACACAAGTAGGAGAATTGGTGTCTCTAAATGGCCCACAGTGTGTGTGCGTGTGTGTGTGTGTGTGTGTGTGAGGCACAGCACTGTGTTGGGTAAACAGTAATGGAGGATATATGGGAAATAATATGACAGCCATTTATCCAGGAGAGAATGAATACAAAATATAAATAAATGTGTTATCTGTTGTTTCGCAGTAACATTAAACATTAATTCTGCTGTCCACAGTATGAAATTGTAATATAGACCAATTAATTTAAATGTATCCATCTGTGTGTTAAAATCACATGAATATATGTATATTTATTTTGCGTGTGTCTGGCACACCCTTCTTTAAAATGGGGGGGGCTGTGCCATTATAGCATAGCAATAGTATCCCTTATTTTAATTTCTTCACTATTGCCTAGATTTCTTACTTCCTGTATTGTTCCTTTGTGTTGGTACTTGGCCCAGGTTCAAGGAAATAATCAGCCAGGCTTTTTTTTTTGTTCCCAGTCTGGCTCTATTCCGGCTCGGCACGTGGGCGCGGAAAGGGCCGGAGGCGTTAGCTGACCTGTCGCTCGGAGCTCCACACCCGAACCGCCAGCTGGCGTTTTCACGGAAAACGGACCGCTCGTCTGCCGGCAAACGGACGCTGCTACAGAGCGAGTGAGACGGCTGGTGCCGGACGGGCGTTTGGCACATTTAAATGGGGAGAGCAATGAGTTACGAGCTAAGGGCTGCTAGATACTGGGGAGGCTCAGCCATGCTTGCGTAAGTCCTCAGCAGTGCAATGCAAAACACAGCGGTTACATTTTTGTGACACTCTATGGGATCCAAGCCCATGACCTTCACATTTTTAGTGCAAGGCTCTTATTGAGCTACAGGATGGGTGCTATCCATCCCCAGCCTCTGCCTGGCGCACAAAAGCTAAAACGATTACACAGGTGTCCACTGGAGAGCAGTCAAGAGAGCAAAGTAGAATTACGTTGTCCGTCCTGCTGTCCCAGTTCTCCTCACCAGGCCCAGCAAGCCTGAGTCCCCAGCACCCTGCCTGACCTCAGGTGACTGTCAGGTACCCCCCCCCCCACCCACATCCATGTGAGCAGCAACAGAACATTCAGAAAATGATCCACGTCTTGGCGCCCATGCAGAGCTCTGCTCGCCTGTGGCCTCCTTGTGCTACTCGCATGACCAAAACGGTGGCATATCCTTCCACGATTGAAAAGAGGGGCATTCTACCAAGTCTTTTTACTTGGACGAATCTTTTTCAACAAAGTGCTGCTACATGTGAAATAATAACACCGGTCACAGGAATTATTTTAAGCCTGGGACTGTTTTCGAGTAAGATATAATGAATGTTTTCCGGGGAATCTATCCAGCGACTGCGAAAACACACCAGCTGTCTTCGGGGGGAACTACTTAGTATTTATTGCATGGGCAGCAACAAAGGGAAAAAAAACGACATCATTGCTTGTGGAAAGTAGTGATATGAATAACAGAGAGAACTGGGCATGATTGGGGAGCGGGGCAGGCCGGTGCACCTTGACAGACGTGGGGATGCCGCTTCCACAAACTTTTGAGTCTCTCTGATGCTTTTTTTCCTTTTTTTATAGAGTTATTTATTTTTATTTTTTGAGGAAAACGCATAGCCAAGCAAGTCTGATATCGCAGTCTTCACCCACTGGCAAATAAGGCAGCCGGCTCGGGTAATCCAGGCCCGAATGACTCCTCGGTCCCACAGTCCTTTACGGTGGAAAATACAACGCACACCTGAAGACGGTTCATACTCAATTTCCTGCCTCAGCAGGAGGCTTCACCGTGACAGTTTTTTCCCCGTGAGGAGAACCTGCTCGGTGATTCTGTTGCCTCGGTGGGCAGTGTTCACTGCCTAAAACTGTAATTTATTTATTTATTTATTTTTTTGCTCCGTGTTGATTTGGTCACTCCCGGGCTGTCAGCCAGTGCCCAGGGCAAATGGCAGCGACTTCGGAAATGGCTGTAGGAATCACCTGATGTAGAGATAGACGGATGGAACCGGGACTTTCGGGCTACAGGGTTAGGAGCGATGCGGAGTGAAAGTGAAAGACGGCTTCAGCACCACGGAAGTCTGCAAGAGAACCGGTATCAGGAGGCGGGAAGGGAAGCTGCCGGAATTTGGCCACAAAGTTCTTCAGCAGGCTGGAACTCATGATTAGAAGGTCAACAGCTCAAAGTCCAGAACAGGCAGACTTAAGCCCCGGGGGTGCTGCATGCTGGCTGACCCTGTCCTGTGACCCCCCCCCCCACACACACACATGTCTCTGAAGATGAAGTAGGCGAAAAGGGAATTTCCATTTCCCCATGGGGATTAATAAAGAATTGCTATTCAAAATCCTTTTATTTCGCTGATAGTTCATAGGCACTGGTTCATTTCAGTTCAATGAAACGTTTTTTTTTTTTTTTAAGTGCTCTTGTCAAGCACTTTACCCCATCCTGGTATATTAATCGGACACACACACACTTTACAGGGGGACCAGCAGCACCTCACATAGGCAGGCTGGAGGGCAGGAAGGACTGAGACCACTAAACTGTGGTGCGTCAGAGAGGCAGCGTTATCTGACGCTTTGATAAGCGTTTCGGGCTGCCATGTTGGCGAGGACGCCACATAAAATTACACTGATATGGAGCTTGGTGGAGGCAAAACTGCGAGATAGGGATGGGGGTAGGCAGACCGAGGAGATCTGCGCAGGTTAGCACAGGGCGGGGGGGGGGGGGGGGGGGGGGGGGGGGGGTGCGTGGTTGATGCCTTGAATGCATATGTGCCCCCCCCCCCCCCCCCCCCCCCATCATCAGGCGGCTCACAAAGAGACACACGGATTCCATATATATTCATCTCATGGCAGCAGCTGGACTTACAAGCCCGTCAGCGTCGCCACGGCCGACAAAAAGCGTGGAAACGAAACAATAAATCTGTATTATTCCGCTGGCTTTGCTGCCGCCGTCGCGATCTGCCGATTTCAGGGCCCGATAAGCTTTCCTCTTTATTGTTGATGGGATTATTTTGCAATCACGGCATAAATGCTTCCGCGCGGCGGCCGAAAATGATTTCATTTGTAGTATGGAGACCCGACATACGAATGTATTTCCTCTCCTAATATGGGGATGGGGGAGCGCGGTGGGGTCGGGGTGCGGCTGGCGGGCGAGGCAGGTGATAACGACTGTTGTCATTGATTCAGTCCAGTTCCCCCTCTGTGCTTGTCTGCTCTGCTCGTTTTACCCCTGGTTCAGTCAGACTACACTACAAACACATCCAGAAACACACAACCACAGTGTGTCAGGCTTCCTCATGCACCATCGCCTCTATGTGTCTCATGGGCCAGACATAAAGAGAATTTCCCCACTGTTACGAGTAAAATATTGCCATTCTGATACACTTGGTTTATAGGCTCCAAGCCGTCATATTTATATTGGAGTCCGGCTGTTTTCTTACTGCGACGTCCCTGCCCGTCACATGGTTCAGAATCCTAACCAATCACATATGTTTGTTTAGCTGTCACTTTTATCTAAAGTTACAGACATTTCCGAGAGGGAGCAGGGTCAGGCAGTTCCTGGAGCAAGTGAGAAATCACTCCACTGACCCCTAGATTCAAAGCAGTGACCTATTGATCCGACATCCCAGCATCCAGCTGAGCCACACAACCCCCCCAATTATGGGCTCCCTGCTGACCCCCCCCCCCCCCCCCACCTTAAATAAATAAGGCATTCTCTTATTTACATGAAGCACAACCATTAGGAAGTCGTCAGCCCTCTGGCGCCCCCTACAGGCCGGGCACGTAATGCGAGACCACCTGCAGCAGTTTCTCTCGGGCAGATAGGGGTTAATACCACCTTGCCTGGCGCAGGAAAGATAGGCGTAAATGAAAAGTGCTTTCGGTGAGGCAATAAATCACCTCTCTATATAAAATGAGTGTAAAACTGTAATAAAGCTTAATAATGTTCACACTTCTGAGATTTATGCTGCGCTGAATTAAACATTAGATTTGAAACTGCGATTTGATTCACGGCAGCCGGCCGCTGTTTTGTTTCCATATTGACTCTTTATGATTAGTGTAGCGTACATCGCAGCTGTAATGAAAACGCGCAGGGTAATTGGGTTTTTAATGGGTTTGCATATCCATACGATTTTAGCAGTTGTCAGCTAACAGCCCGTTTTAGGAGTGCCGCTGCGCCGTTTCTCTGACGGGAAAGGTCCGGAACGTGGCCATCGCTCAGCCCTGATATTCATCAGAAGGGTCTGCTTCAGCTCACATAGAAATTGTCCTGTCGTAGATATACTGGGGGAAAGGCGAGATAGAGCTGCTGCCAGGACCGGCACGCATTTTAACGCTCCTTTGGAGGTTGGATGGCGATGGAGACGGAAAGGGGACAACAATGTTTCTTCTCCCGGCTTGTCAGAGTTGGGAAATTGAATCCCTCCGTATCCCAGCGTCGGGCTATAAAACATGCCCCCTTCGCCTCTCCCCCGCTTCTCTTTGTTCCGATTAAACCCTGACGCCGGTAATAAACCACCTCCCTTTTCATCGCCCCCCCCCCCCCCCCCCAAACAGGCAGCAGTCCAGGTGGGGGGGAGGAGGACCCCTACATGGCACGTTAAAATTAAGCCATTATTTAGAGTGATTAAACGTACACCGGGTGTGGATCTTCTCGTGTCGATCGGGACCAAAGAAAGAATGTGGCTATACCTCCGTGCAGAGTCTCAACTCAAGGTGGACGTGTGCGGGGGGGGGGGGGGGGTCCCATAGGGGTGTCACCTACCTGGGGATTCGTTGTGACACTTAATCTGTGACCGTGAATAAATCACAGCTCAGGAGAGTCACAGTAACTGTCACAAAGAGGACTCGCTAAAACAGGACTTCACCAAAAATCAGGACTCTTGGCACCAAGGAACTACTCTCTGACTCCCTAATAATGTAATAAAGCTGGGGGTACACACTGATTTACCAGTAAACAATTTCATTTAGTTCATTTAACAACTTCGTCGTGCCTTTTTACTCTGTGATTTCAGCAATAAACATGAATCCTTTATCCTTACACTAATAAAAAGGTCACTACACAAGGTAGAAATCCAAGGTGTTGTAAGATTTTGGACCACATGCTGCCTCTGGAGACACCATGACCTTTTCTGTTTCCATACAGAGAACAGAAAAAGCACCGACTCATATTAATAGTAATTCTCCGGGTGCCAGGTAATCTAGCAGTATGACTAGTTATTTACTGTGAGTTATGTAAATAGAGTCACGTGGCCAGAACTCACAGTGCTACCAGTGGGAACAGAAGCTGAATTCAGTGCCCCAGTGAACCGACATCACGCTAACACGTCTCCTCACTGACACTCACGGGCTGGTTTAGTGCCCTCCGGGAGCGCAGTAAAGGGGGGGGGAGAGAGAGTTAGGACCATTCCAAGGTGCCCTAAAAAATCTGGAATATAATTGGATCGGTCTGGGTTAGGGGCCCCAATGTGATATGACTTTATGGGGCCCAAAATCTCTAGCAGCGCCTCCGGTGCTCCAGTTCTCTGGGATTCAGGATCTTGATCCCCAGGTCTCGCATGAGAAGGAGGCGGGGATCAGTCCGGCATTTGATGCCTGAATCCAAAGGGATTTAACATGCTGCTAGGAGGGTCTGGCACAACTTAGGTCACACGACGGCACGTTTGGCTGAAAAGGCTGTTTCCGGAGATAAGTCGGCTCAATGAAGAACTAGAAAAATGGTCGCATGAGATCCATCCAAAGGAATACATGACAACAAAAGAATTGACAAAAAAACACTCATCCATTTTAGTCTGCGTTACTGAGGAAAAAGCTACGGTGAAGAATTAACAGGGGGAATGGTGCCTCACTGAGTGGCATTGTGGTCTCACATCTGCAGGGCCTGCGGTTGTAGAGTCTCTCTCTCCATGTTTGCTTGGGTTTCCCCTTATATCGCCATTTCCTCCCACAGTCCACAGACATGCAGGTGACAGACATCCCACCTTAGGCATATTGATTTCAGAGAGGGGGATGATTTCAGAGAGGGTGGAGGGGCTGTCCGGGAAGACGGGTTGCAGCAGTAAAATATGCCAAAAAAAACAGATTCCTTGGTCATTGCACACAGGGACGGATTATGGGTTGTGTGCCCCCCACCACCACCACCAGCACCACCACCACAATTCAAGGGCCCTTGGCAGCCAAACACCCTCCCTATAGGGTCAGGGGCCCTTGTAGGCAGAGGATCAAAGAATGTAGGCCCTCTAAAATAGACAAACGAAAATACATTGTTGATAAGCGTTGCAAATTGTTTTGGGGTAGGAGCCCCACGGGCCCCCTGCACCCCAAGGGCCCCTGGGCAGCGGCCCCGCTGGCCCGGTCTATAATCCGTCCCTGATTGCACATCATTCACAGGTGGCAGGGAGTTGCTGTCAATTTACGGGAGAGTCCCAGGTGGGGTGCCTGAAGTGAACTGCCTTCTCTAAATTGCTCGGTGTACGTACAGTAAGTGTCCTGCAAGGGACTGCAGTTCCACTCAGGGTGGGTCTCTGTCTTGGTTCCCATAATTCCTGGGTGTGTCCAGGCTCACCAGGGCCCTGTACTGGATACGCAGATATGGAGGGCAGAGGGAGATTGTTTAAGAATGAACACTGTCCCCTGTTAAAAGGATGCACAAAGCTGTTTTTAAAAGGCGACAGCTGTCTGACCTCATGCGAAGCCATTTTCTGTTTCACATAACAAGCTCATTCAGCAGGTCTGGCTATCAGCGTAGCTTTTAACAGCCTCACACAAAAGGCTGCTTGTTTATGTACGAGCGATGAAGATTTTTAGTTTTTTTAGGGCAGGTGGACAAAGAGGCTTGTGTCCCACAGAAGCCGGTTGGAGAGTGCGACTCTGACGGACACCTCCTCTGTCCTCTGTGCGTTTTGGTGAGGAACATGGGGAGCGAGAGGAACTGGGAGGTACAATATCACACAATACGACATGAGAAAACTTTATGTATCCTCAGGGAAACTGCTGCACCACGGCATAACTCTTACCGTGCTTAAAAATACCAAAAGCAAAAAATACAATGCATATCAAAATAAGCTAAGGAATCTAAGTACAACATAAGTACAATAAAATACAAGTGGAACACAATAGCAAAAATGCAAGTATAAAGAATAAAAGATGAGGTATTTAAAAAGTGGGAGTGTGCATGCACAAAAATACAGAGTAGCTTACAGGAGTGCGAAAAATTAAATAGTCAATAAATAAATACTGTTAAAACAGAGTCCAAAAAGCATCACGAAGAAGAAGTGACCAAATCTCCAATAACCACCCCCCCCCCCCCGGCTGCTTCCCATATGCCCAGTCAGCCCCCCTCCCCATTCATAACTCCGGGAGTGCCAAGCTCACTCATCCTCCAAATTGCCTATGAAATATTTCAGCCAAAAAATTAACCACACAAGCGACCAGCTAGGATAAAGGAAGCCCAGCGGTTTGGGGCTGCGGTGTGTCCGGGTGCCAGGCGGCCCTCTCTCAGCAAAGTACCAAACCTGATTTACTTTGGCCAGAAAGGCATCCGTCTGCACAAATGGGCGAAACTCTTTGTGTTGCTTCGGATTTTACGGAGAGCGTCTGCAAAGTAAATAAGTGTTAAGAGAAATTTCACAGCTCCCACCGGTCGGAAATGGGGGCCTGCGTGTGACTTAATCGGCGGGCTCTTTGGCAGGAGAGTGTTGTCCTCCGCGGTGAGTAATAGACTACACGGCTCGGCCTGGCTGCTTAAGGACGTCGGGACAGATGGGGCCGACACAATGGCTTTCAGCACAATGAGGGGAAAAAGCCGATTTTCTTCCATAGTGTGAATCACGGCGCCGTTAAAAACGATCCCTCGCGTCTTTATACGCCTTAATGGGTTCCTTAATGAGGTATGCAGAATCATTATCATAACTGTCATGTCACTGCTATCATATGCTATTACTTACATACTTATACGATTTAACTATTAATCCATCCATACATTCATTTCCATGACTGCTTATCTAATGCAGGGCCACTGCAAGGCCTAAAGGTTTTCCCAGAATGCACTAGGCTAGGAACACCCTGGATGGGATGTGAGCTATTAATATCAAGCATCGAACTAATTACTTAGTTATTATTAGTTTTCATGGCTACATGGTTTCCGTGTGTAGTGATCCATATATATCGAGGCAGTACAGAGCGCGCTCACCGTCTACATACCTGTTTGCTAGGGAAATAGCAGCTGCTGGAAGAATGAAAACAGTTGGAGGAACCACAACTAGACTGTCATGGTTGTCACACTCACATGGTGTTCTGTTACCCCAACCCAAGCAGACACCACCCATCAGCAGTGAAAGCGGGGCCCCCACACATACAGTAACTGTCATCCAGGATAATCCATTCATTCATTTATTCATTCATACATGCCTTACAGCATCCCTTTTAGCTGTAATCTGGAGAGCACCGGACAGTTGCACCCAGCATTAGGTGACAAACTGTTTGTGCTGTTTTGCAATTAATGTTCACGGTAAATTTTTTTCTCCCATCCGCTGAAATAGCCCAGGACGCACCAGTGAGCGATTGATTCTGACACACTAAATAGAAGCCGGTGCGGACGTCTAATTGAGTTCTTTCACAGTCTTTCCCCAGAGTGCTTTGCCACACAGTAATTTTGTTTTCAACGGCAAAGCTAAATTTCTCCCAGTTGTTCAATTTGGGACCACAGGGTTCATGGTGTTACACAAAGGAATAAGTACCTGTAAAGGCTAGGAACCTTTTACACCTAAGGCAGTAGGTTCTTAGTCTGAAATACAGGGATTTTTTTATTCATTTTATTTAACTAGTTACATTCTTGCACATAGATGCGTCTATAGCTATTTTTTATGTATATGAGAATCGAGTGATAGTTCACCTGGGATGCACTATACATGCAAACCTCCTTGGCCAAAAAGGTGTTGCTTAATACTGTCTTCAGGTCGTCTGCTATTCTCAAAGCCAGCAGTGAGCACCAGGACGACCAGTGACGGTGCAGCCCCAGAATCCAGTGATGGCGAGATCCCCCTAAGTGCCTCAAACCGTGCGATCCAGATATCGTGCCACGGAGACAACAGGACAGAAAACGGTAGATGAAAGGGCCACGGCGACCTGACTGATGCGGCAGGGTGCCTGACTTCAGCCGGGACAGATTAGCCACTCTTAGCCTCCGTGTTCAGGGTCCTGATGGCTTTTAGTGGAGTGGGCCGGCCTGTTTGAGGAGCTCAAAGACACGAATTACAGCCAGCGGCGCCACTCACAAAAATTCCCAGTGTGGCGTCTAATCGTCCAGCGATTCTGTCTCCTATTGCTTCTCCTTTTGATCTCTATAACCAGAAATTCAAGAACCAAACACTGCATATGGTGCAGGATCTGCATACGGTGCTGAAATACTGGCAACGATGCACATTGCACAAATAAGTAAAAATTCTGCAGTGATCTAGAGAGGACGGAAAGAGCCGGTAAGTTGCCCAAGCACTTAGCAGCTAAACCAGAAACCTGTGGAGAGGCTACAGTAAAAATCCCCCCATAAAATTCTAGCCACCAGATTGAGGTATCAGCCCTAAATTACCTAGGAGAGAAAGCTTTTTGCACTTCTGCAAAGTCAGTTTCAGCTGCCTGGCTTAAATCCTAAATAAGACACAATGGGAACTATCTTCTGCAGCTGAAGAGGTGCAGGTGTGTGTGTGTGTGTGTGTGTGTGGGGGGGGGGGGGGGTCTCCCTCTCTCAAAAAAAAAAAGACAACCCAGGCCCAGGCTGGTCGAACGGAAACAAAACGGATCAGCTAGCATGTCATCTTGGGATCTTGGGTGCGACAAACATTCACCTTCCCAAAAATTCCCAACAGTGTGCTTTGGACCAGCATTACATGTGATTCCCACTTTGTCACGCGTGGCCCAGTTCCTTCCCATTAGCCTCCTGACCCCCCCCCCCCCCAGTTTCTTGCTGTTTTGTTCCTCTTTTAGCAATTAAAGGTTGAGTCACACCTTTCTCATGCACTTCAAAAATACAACTGACATCAGCACATACCTTGTAGAGAAAATATCTCCTCCCGACCCATTGTAAATGTTTAAGGAGAATCCCCCCCCCCCCCCTTTCCACCAGTCATATTTCATCCAAGGCCATTTTCTCAGATAAATGCAATTAGCATGATTAGACATTTATTGATTAAATATCAATTAAATATTACTCTTAAATAGAAGTACCAGGAATGAAACCTTTAAAAGGTTAAGTGGAAAAAAATTATAGTCACCTTTACTCTTGTGAGCAGCACGATTAGCAAAAATGAAGAAGTACTTTGTGATCATCTGTATACAGGCTTTGACAACTGAAGGGGACAACAGTTCAACCGTCCAGGTCAGGTACCTTCAGTTTACAAAGTCGCATCTCCAAACCCAGCCAAACCTGATCCTCCCCACGCGTCAATCTTCCACTAATAGCTCTTCCCACCTTGATCTCTCCTGATGTACGGTCAATTCAGAAGCACTCAAATCGTCAGAGGGAATGAAAAAGGAAGACAAGGCGTTTAACCCTTGCGCTCCCATCGGGCACCGCGAGTCGCGCTCTCCGGGCAGTAATGCAGTGCCGAGGTGGCAGCCTATAATTGAACAGTCCATTACTAATCGGAGGCATGCAGGAAGGGAGCCCTGCAAGCTGCAAGTGCGGCTTCTGGCAGGGAGACGCGTGCCGTGTCAAAGTGACAGGCTTCAGTTACGCCTCCATGCTTTCTTTACCATCAGTCAACACAAAACGTAAACATTACATTTTGCGTAATGAAAACACAACGTAATTAAAAATTCTTGCGAGCTTTAAAAAGAATAGGGAAAAGGAGGGATACACCCGGGTCGCGCTACATTATTTAAAATCCACACGATATCTTTTCTGACTTTAAAACACATGTACAAAAGGAACAGTCTGTATGCGACACAAGAACCGATTAACCTGACAGTTACGTGTAAAAATACAATTACCCAGAAGAGTTCTTCAGCTCTCGCTATTTTTGTGCAGTCCATAAGTTGGAATGAGTCCTGATAACTGCTTATACATGGTTATACAACTATTAACAGCTGTTTCATCATTTTTAGGTTTAAAAAGTAAGGTGGGTGGGTGGGGTATGAATATGTTTTGGCAACAACTTCCACCATATATAAACTGGGAAACGAGACTCTATCTGAAAGATCTGTTTTCCCAGTTCGGGGTACAAGCTGCTCGCCTGTCGCTTCACCGGCTCATTTTTGCGGTAATGCGAAAAATAAAGACACCGCTTAAAAAATGGCATTTATCAGCGGTTCCCTCCCGGAGCCAGCGAAAGGGGCACGGTAACTGTGTAAGTGTAAACGGGCTGTTAGCACACAGAACCCACTCTGCCCATTAGCGCCAGTGCGCCAATGCACGGGAGAAATTCACCTTATCCCTCTTGTGAAGGGAAAAAAGCGCCCTGAGGGTTCACGTTTAAGTCAAGCCAGCTGCGACCGGCGGCCAATCAGCTTGAAGAAGGCGCTTTTTAAATAGCCAATCCCAGTAGGGACCTGGTGAATCACTAGTCATTCACCTTGCAGGAGAACAGCTTCTTCAAAGCATAGTGGCACATAGAACTGTGATCTTGAAGGACTTTGGGGACATTTTTCCACAATTATCGGCCACCAAGCCGGCACATCTTCGAACCACTCAACCAGAGACATGAATGAGCCTAGCGTAATACTTTTAGACTCCTGGAGTGAAATATCATGTTGTGTCTTCCTTTCAGCGGAGCACAAGCTCTGGAGGTCTTTATCAGTACTCTTGTTCCAGCTCCTTCCATCCCACAACTGTAAGTGGATTGCGGAGGGTCTCCGGATCTAATGTTGTAAATCAAAGCTGAAAACGCAGCTCCCAGCATCTCCTCCACAGTCAGCTCATGGCATTGTGTAAGAATTTACATTCCTCAGAGACAGGGATCAGGGGACAGACCCTTGGGACGGGGTTCACGTGAGATTTCAAATGAAAGGACCGGAAGAGAAAAACGTTAGAAACAAGGTAGAAATTACTTAACATAATTCTTCTAATGCCTTCTCACAACCTGCCCATTAATTATCATTAATGATGAGTAACAGACTACAGGTGAGTAGAAGGGCTTCTCTCCTGAGTCCATCCCCCCCCACAATCTCACATTCTCATACAGCTAAATGGGTCATAAGCTTAATGCATATCATTTATTTCCACGGTGTGTTTTTCTTTAGTCCGTACCAGCAGGAGGCAACCCATCGGTGCACCCGATTCATTACTCTGTAATGAAGTATGAAACTCCACCCAAAAACACAGTGGGGCGATACGGGCAATGATGAGCAAGCAGGCTGACATCAGGCCTCGCCGCCAGAATTTCCAACAGGACAAAGGAACTCACCCCCCCCTCCCCAAGTTACTTCTTTGCCTGTGCATGTGAGTGTAGGTGTCACCATCATAAGAGAGAAGGCTGCTGCTCTAAGAAGGCGAAACACAGTAACTACGCTGACACTGAGAGTGAGAAGGAGGGTTTCATAATTTTCGACCGTATCATCCGCATGTGTAGTAGGTCAGCAAATTATAGGGTTTTCTTTACCAAGATATTTTGTCACTAGATAAAACAGGGCCACAGAGACCCAATTTCTGACCAAACAAGCAGTTAGAGTGTTTTGCCTTTGTAGCGTGGAAGTGGCATCTACAGTCAGGGCTTACCTGTGGGGAGCACGGTTTCTGTGGTGGGTTTCTCCCAAGTGTTGACTTGTTCCCAGGCAAAGCCACTGGTCCCCAGGGCCACGCTGTAGCCACAGCTGTTGTAGTGTTCTTCGAAGGAGCAGCTGCCTGCCAGGCATGAGGAGACGGATCGCATATGTCAACATGATTAAGCCACATATTCACATCATTATTTTATCTCTGCTAAATAATGATTTTCCAGCACATTAGGCATTACATTTGCCAGGAGCCATGGATTAGAAACCCGGGGAAGGAGTGTCTAATTAAGTACGCTCTTCTGTGACACGGGTTTTAATTGTAACAAAAGATCCCTTTGAAAAGAGAGTGAAATTATTTTGGGTTTAAGTAAACACTTTTATGGTCTCTTTTGTTTTTATTTTAATGTCCCTTAAGGCTTTAGAAATGCTAGAACAGCGTTTTTATTTTGAGAGACTCACACTTTGCACTCTTGTACAGCTCACACCAAAGTCTTCGTGTATGAGGTTGTGCATCTTTTCAGTTCTTCCAAATCAAGAGAGGAAAAAAAAATCTACCTCATTGTGTGCACGTGGCTTATTTTTTTGCGAGATAAAAGATCTACCTACAACTTAATTAAATCTGTAAACCGCATAATCCAGAGACCAAACAGTCTTGATATTTAATTATCCACTCCTGCATAGTAAATGTGAAAAAAAGCAGCATGAATACAGAACGTACTTCAAATTTAAAAACTCACATCACTGTATCTTCAATCCTGTCATGAGACCAATAAAGACTAGGTAGGATGATGTTTTATGTTTTGTAATAACTTTGATATCAGTACACATATTGTCAGGTCATCTCTTCACTATCAAACCAATTTCTTTCTTTCAAAGAAGGGTTTAACAAAGTCTAACCCCCTTAAAAATATTCTTCTTGCTGTTATTTAATACAGTGACTACTTGGGTCCAAATCCACTCCATATGACATGTATAAATTGAAACTGCCTGGGAAAAGTCATTGTGTGTATGCTGAAAGCTTTCATATTTAGCATCAAACATCGCAAATGGTTGTGACAGCCTCACCGCTGCTCAGCGCCTGCGTGAAAAAAATGGGATGAACCTGCGAAAGCCCTTCATCTTCTCTAATTAATGCTGCCAACCAATTTGATCCATTATTGATAAGTAGCTGGCAGCAGACGACCAGCTGAAAGCAGAATCCTGGGCTTTGGATCGAAAAGAGGATTTTTGCACCAATAACACAAGAAACTGAGGAATACAGGGGAGGTTCTTACCAGATACTCTTTGTTTGTGTTTGGGAAAGACACTTATACATGTAAACATTTATATAATCTGCCTTCTGATGCTAAAATGTTCTTCTGTTACATGTAAATTAGAAAAAGAAGGGAGTGTGGGGTGGGTTAAAATTCTGGAGAGTAGTACTAACTACCCTTATCCACGTTTAACTTACTAAATTTTATGTTTTTACTTATTTCGTTTTAGGTATTTATGTGGACCGTTATGAACTTCCTAACACTCACTGGTGGTAGGTTCATCCATTTCCAGAAGTTACTGCCAGTTCACAGAACACTCCTGCAAACTGGCCTTAGGTTGTCTAAATACTTCTGACAAGAGTCATATTTATTACGTCTCGGGAGAAACCCTGGGTTTTCTCCTAAATCAAGTTTAAAAAGAGATTCAAAATTAAACATTTATGAGTTGTGACAAAAAAATTAGATTGTAGATTAAGATGAACAACTGAATGAAGGGAGTTAAGAAGGAGAAGCTGCATATATATTCTCGTAATCTCATTTCAAAATGCTCTGAGGTACTTTCCAACCACCTTTATCTGAGCAGAAATGAAGTAAGAGTTTTCCAAGTCCCTACAGAGATTTATTATTTAGATTCGGCATCGACGCTTGTGAAATATTCAGAAAAAAAAGAAAAGGCTGTGACTCAAAGCAAAGGACATGTCATTGTATGTAGTGGTTTTGTTTGTCTTGTTGAGATAGACCTTGCTGCAGATTTTCTACTACTTTGTGTAGAGCCATCATCCCCTGCCTTACTTCTGTATTCTGATTCATCTCAAAGAAGTCTTACTAGGTTGGGATCAGGGCTCTGTGCTGACCAGCTTCCAGATATTATTCTCTGCAAACTTTTCTGACAGTTCCCACGTTCCTGCAAGCCTTCTGACTTTTAGCAGTTGTTCGCATTAATATTCAGACTAACCCCGTATTCAGTCAGCCTACCTACTCAATGGTGTTCAAAAACCGTAGCTCTGCGGGAGACAAGAAAGACTTACTGCCTTTCAATCATCATTAGTCTCTTTTGTGAAACATGCTCGTACGAACCCACAAGAAGACTCTCGGCAAGCTTTTACTGACATCACAGCATTTTTAACAAGGGCTGTGTTAATTCAAAACGATGAACCACATCTAGAGGGCTGAAAATGGAATTAAATGGTTACGGGGACTCCAAAAGCATATTTTAAAATGCTAGTTTAGTTCCATTAAATTCACTGTCATGTTTTAAGCCTTAATTAACACAATTATAACCATATGTCTTTTCATTCTACCCCTTATCCTTCCCCTGGCAGAATTTTCTAGCAAGAAGGCAAATAATTCAAAAATGAAGCCTAGTACATCCACTTCAGAAGCCGTGAACAGTAACAGAGAGGATTTAATTGTTATGTACTTCAGATGCATGGAAACTTGTAGCCCTGTTCTACTCTTTTTTTTCATATTTTGCTTGTACAGGATGTCGACTAATTGAATTGATAATGGGGAGTTTCTCGTAATCGCATAATGCAGACATTGTAGTAACTGGGTCATGATTTCTGATGAGACATTGCAGATGAATTTTTCAGATGTATCTTTTCTGGTGCTTTAATTATCACAGACAGGATGCCATTGACTCCCATTTTACTGGAGAGACGCCAGACATTCCTACAGCTGATATCTCCAAAACTAGGCAACTCCCAACAAAACAACCCAGATGGATAGATGTCGTTAAAGTCCCTCTAAAACATGTCATTTTTCAGTTTTTGGGTGGAACTGCTCCTTTAACTGTTATCCTAAAATTAGGAGAGTTTGTGTAAGATTTTTGGAAGTTAGCAATACGGCCCCAGGATGGAACGTCATGATGAATGAGAATTCTATGGAGGATTCGATCTATTGTGACTTAGTTTGCAATGTAACCAATCAGATGCCAGGGTTTGTTTAGAGCCCGCCCACTGAGTTC
The DNA here is from genome assembly GCF_023856365.1 of Brienomyrus brachyistius. Taxonomy (NCBI): domain Eukaryota; kingdom Metazoa; phylum Chordata; class Actinopteri; order Osteoglossiformes; family Mormyridae; genus Brienomyrus; species Brienomyrus brachyistius. Next base: position 1,001,230 of record NC_064540.1, read on the forward strand.
GATGGGTGTCTTTGACAGATTATTTTAATGGAATAATGGAATTTATAAATAATTGATTACATTAAAATTTTAATTGTAATTAAAATAATTATTTAAAGGACATATTTATTTATCGAATATTGTCACAAACCACCCTCCACCCATCCATCTAAGTTGTTCTGTTGGGAGTCGCCTGTAGGAATGTCTGGCTTCTCTCCACAAACCACATGTCTTACAGCATTGAATTCATAACACCGTCAATGAAGGAGCCGTGACAACTTAATGTAAATCACTGGTAATGATTTTCATTAAGTTTACTTTCATAATGCTTTTAAAATGCATTCACAGAACATTAAGTGCACATTCATATTAAGGTATACTTACATGCTGCTTATTAATGTTCTATGAATGCATTATAAATGCATTATGAAGGCGTACTTAATGTAAAGTGTTACCATCTGTTTCATCCAGCCATTTTCCATGCTTGTCCAGCACAGGATCACGGTGATCCTGAAGACCATCCTAGGAAGTGCAACATAAGGATCACACTGGATTGGATGCCAGTCCATCAGAAGTCCACCAGTTTACTTAAACGTATGAGAGATAACCGGCAGTAGTACAGAGAACATGCAAACTACACACCCAGCTTCAGTGAATTAAAACCAGAACAAAACTAATCATAGTATCCACACCTCTAATGCCAAGTCATGCAAATACCAACCACACTTCAACTACAGCACAGCCAAGAACAAGCCAAACTGTAGTGAATGCTTCTGTTTTTACTGAAAGTCCACACGGAGCTATTTGTCGTGTTAACACAGCCTGGAGATAGAACTGTCGGCTTCATGTCTTTGCATATGTGGAAGACTGTACTCCACAGATCCCACCCTGTGCACAAGGGTTAGACACCAGGAGACTAGAACTTACACAGAGAACTTTGAAATCTTCCCAGGTTTTATGTTAGGCCCTGTGTTCCATGCAACTATAAATGATTCTGGAAGTGCAGCTAGCTAGGGCTTGGACCATCGGTCTGAAGGTTGGTTCAAGGGATGATGCAGTTTTATATGGGTACGTCTTCGTCGAATCGTGGAGCATAATATCTGGTATGTTAATAGGCAAAATTGTAACACTGATAAAAGCGTCATCAATGCCATTTAAAAGAGAGATATGGGAACTTGTTGTACCCGTTGGTAAAAGAAAAAAAACTTAATTATCTAAATTCGACTAGGCCCATGAAGACGCAGCAGTAAAGCTTAAGCAGATGTCTTGAGAACATGCTGTGTGATGAATTCGCTTGGCTTATTTAAAAATCAATATCAGCATCACATCAGTACCAGCGGGGATTTCGCTCTGAACTTCTGGAGGGACCAACCCCTATGTGAGGCCATTTATGTGGCATTTGTATAAGAAGAGAGCTCATTCATTCTTTATATGTCCCGTGTCTTGGGCTATTATCTGCTCCATTTGCGAATGGTACCATAAAAAAGCCATCAGTCTTTATAGCCTGAGAAAGGCTTGTGATGTGCGGCTCAGCGGGCCAGGATGCTGTGTCTATCACCAGAAGGCTACAGGTTCAAATCCCTGGATCAGCAGTGCAGTTTCACTAGTTGGTCCCTAAGCGAGGCCTGGGACCCCACAGTTGCTCCAGCAGTTCTCTAGCCCTGCCTTCTCAGCTGTATGTCACTTCTGATGAACTTGTTTGAAGAATAAATATAATCCGAACGAGAAACGACTCTTTCCAGAATGCAGAAGTCTCCATATTCAATTTCTTACTATTATGGCAACAATTTACACATTATGTCTAACAGAAACAGATGTCACTATATCCACAATGAAATGTTCAATAATAAGTATAGAGGAATCAGATAAATATGAGCATTTTTCAATACTGAATAATAACATGAAATAATTATCTATGACTCTAACACTTGCAATTTGATAACAAAGAGAGAGGCAAGCAGAAATATGTACAAAAACTATAGTGATACTTTAGATGCAAAAGCAGTCACTGCAGTCATTTCAGGTGCAACTACAGTCATACACACGTGCCCTTGAGAGGTAAAGTGGGCCATCCCACATTTATATATATATATATATATATATATCAATTGTAGGGTATAGGCACACTGATTTTATTTAATTTTTTTAAATTTCAACTTTGGAGCTCATTTTCTCAAAACTTTGTTTTTGTGGGATAGCCCACTTTACCTCTCAAGGGCACACATGTGACAGATCCAAAACAGTAGTATTCCGATGCATTTACGTCCATTTTCTACAACTAACTCTTCACTATGCGGTCATGGTCAGTCTAAAAGGCACAACCGAGGTATGAGCCTACAGCAAAGGCATTCAGCCATAAAATATTTATAGACTGTAAGTTAACTACCAGCACATTTAGAAATCTGCAGCGTATTTACAACGTTTACATTCCATAAAAGATCAATTGCATTTCTTGTCACCTCGGTTTTCGAGATTGTTGGTCCGTGGTGTTACTTGATTTGACATGGTTGGGTTTGTGTTTGTTTTAACTGAACAAAAAGAGCAGCAGCGGCTTTAAGAGCGGGCTCTCCGTGTGACTCTATCCAGCACAGAAACCTCTGTAAACACCTCGCATTCCTAACAGTGTCTCACTGGCGTCTGGCCTGCATGCTAGGGCTGCACAATTAATCGTAAAAAAAAACCTGCGATTTCCATTCACACCTCTAACCAATCTCATGTCTAAATTACAGTGGTTCTTCTGCATTGTATTACATCAGCTGGATCAAAACAAGCGCTCCTACTTTTCCACAGAGAGTCTCAAGCATCCCATAATTCTGCATTTTCCTTAAAGGGAAATCTTTTCAACCGCACCAGGTACCATACTTTTGGTACTTCAAGAAGGTACCAAAAGTACAGCACTTCAAGTTGTTGGTTTTCCACTGGCGTAAAAACTGGTACCGGCACTGAATGACATCACAACGCGAGGTGGGTTATTCCAGTCAGCTAGATTAAGATCAGGCTTTTTCTTACCTTCAGTTCTGTAAACGGACATTATAGCGCAGGGAGTTTAGGTTTCACTAAAACATTTTTACTCTGTCACAGGAAAAAAATTATTATTAAATATTATTATATTATTCCTTTTATATATTATCTAATATATATGTTTAAAAATCCGTTTAAAGTTTACCTCCGCTGCGTTTGCTTTAGCGCCCCATATATCCTCTGAGACAATCGTAATCATTTTCATCCTTCCTGTTTAAATCACTCCTAGAACTTTATGTTGAACTCCTTGTTATACATATATACTGTAAATACCCCAATATTTATTACAAGAAAAATTTGCAGTATCGTGCTGTCCTAGTATATTATATAAAATACTTTATTTCTTGTTATACAATCCTGAGCTCTGGTTCTGCCAACGAGATCGCAGTTAAATCTTCAGTCACTTAATTTGTCCACGCATCCAATATTAATTTAATTTAAATTTATCGTTGTTTTCAGAGCGTCTATGCATTTCAGAGGCAGGGTATTTGCATAACTAATCGACAAAATAAGTACGTCAAGTCCCACCCCAAGTACCAAAAAGTACCCCACTGGAACTTTTGGTACTGGAACTTTTGGTATGACTGTTCTGATTACCCTAATTGAATGGCCAGATGAGCGTTTCCTTTCTGTTGTCAGAAGTTGACATGCTGGTCCTGGATCAGTCATATGTTTGGCACAGTCATGTTTTGTTGTGTTACCTTTTGCAGTTTAATGAGTGGAATAAATGTTTAAATTTGAGGGGAAAACCATTTCCAAAAACTGTGATCTCAATTCTAAGTAAAAAAAAAAAAACGATTCACATATTTTTGCGTAGTGTGCAGCCCTGCTGCATCTCGCTGACTTACGCATCCAAGCCGTATTCCAGATCATAGAATCGACACCAATAAAAATGATTAGCGGCAACAGAATGCGTGTCGTGCATTTTTTTTAACCACTTAAAAAATTGTCTGCAGAGGGAGAGGCTATAAATAAATAACAACCATTTCCAACTCTTCCGAAAGGGGGCACCGGAGCACATTAAGGCATACGGTCACACAATGACAGGTGACCTCACATGAAAATGCATGAGCTACAGTTTTGCATTTCTAGTTGTTCATGTGTTAAGCATAGGAGGGCCTGGATATTTCCTCGGTCCCTGGGATAAGCCCCTCTGCTCAGTCATGGTACAAGTAAATGGTGGTACTGAAAGCATACATCCAGCTTGCTGTGTGTTTAGCGATAAACCAATAACAGTAATCCGGTTCTTATAGAATTCGGTTTGTGTTCAACTTTAAAAGCAAAACCACACATTGTTCTCAATACATTTTTCAATACATGGTTCAGTGTGCAGCACTATTGCCTGGAAGCTCCAGGGGTGGGGGTTTAAATCTGAATGTCCCCCTGTGCCACATGGGTTTCCTCTTGCGGTCCAAATGCATGCAGTCAGGCTAACAGGCGTCTCTAAATAGCCCACGGAGTATGGTTGCGAGTGCATGCACGTGTGAACCTTATGGTGGACTATAAGCCCAACCCTGCAAGCTGTGTCGTGTTGGATACGCTTGAGGCGTCTCTCAGATCAGGGTAAGTCGTCAGAATTTGGATGCATGGACCAAGAGATTACAGATGCTACGATGGTTGCAAGACCTTAATGGCTACGTTCTTTGCGCTTTCTGGGGCAGCTCCATCGATCTCCGGCCACACGCGCTACAGCTTCGCACCCTTTCGCGTTAAGTTCTTTAGCCACACGGCCCCTCCAGCAGAAAGCAACACTCGCCGGCATCAAAGAGACGTCGGACGTCTATCTGAGGGAGTTTAAGGCCAGCGGGGGGGTAGGAAGACCCAGCCCAGGGCTCCTTGAGGAAAGTGCACTGACAGGGCGATGCGATTTGTAGTGAAAGAAGCCCTCGGAGGCGAAGAACCTCTCCACGCCTGTCAGATTGTTCCTTCTGGGTGCCGACATGTTTGCACCCACAAAACCACAACACTTGGCGGGCTGTCTGCTCACATTACGACCCATTTAGGTCCCAGACTAAATCGTTATTACATGTGACAGAAAGGCCTGGATGACAACTGATTGGTATAACTCTTTGAGGAGATCTACCAGGCTTACAGTCCAGCAGCTCCTCTCCTCCACTCATCTCCTTCTCCAACCAGAAATGTTTTTATCCAGTTTATTCACTAAAAGGCACAACTCTGTTATTCTGGAGAGGATGCATCACTGCTTTCTGAAAAGCCAGCTTGTCTGCAGTTCCGAGCTGAATATTACAGACACAGTGCTCCTCAAACACGTTACAACAACTTGGAAGAAACTTACTGTCCCTCTTCATTAACAGTCCACAGCAGTAGTAGGAGGCAGAGTAGCACTACAAAGGAAATATGTTTTCGCTTTTTCTACCACAATACAGTATCCAGGCCTTATCGAGTTGTTTACAGGTAACCTTTAAATGATATTCAAGGATAATGATGATAATGTTTGCATTTACATTACTATTCAAAAGCCATAAGATACTGCTGCATCTTCTCATTGGGGAAAGGCTGAAAAAATTATACTTAATGACGTGTAATCTTTACTTGCTCATGAGTTACGTACTACACGTTACGCATTATCCTAATCTATTATATGGAGAATTTGAACTCAGCAAAAACACATTTCTTCATTTCATTAAAGAAATAAATCATAATTTTCGTGGAAAAAAACACAGTAAAACCATAGTTTTCCAATCTAAAGGGAGGCAAAAGATGCCAGCATCAATAAAAACATTATAAAGGATAAACCAGTGATGTTTCTCATTTTCACAAGAAAAAATAAATGTTACCTGTTTTATGTTAATATAACATCATGGTGAGCATCTAAAAACAAACTCTGTCGCCACAGACTCACACAAAATAATACTGTGTGGGTACTTGTTACCTGACTTTGTTAAACACAGGATACAGTTTCTGCCAAGTATTGCCATCCAACTACTCACTGTTGAATGTTAAAGGCTGACTTTAGTTAAAAATGTGTCATTCATGCATTAGTCAGGGTTCTTTTTAGTAGGAATTTTATTAAAACATCATATGGCAGCATACATGGCAGTATAAAGCTGCACAAACAAGGTAAATGCCATTTTTTTTAACGTATCTTAGCATCCATCTTTCCCTTCATTCAACCACCAATCAGATACCGGATTGTGGTGAGTCTGGAGCCTATCCCAGGATGCACTGGGTTCAAGGCGGGGGGCACATTGCTGTAATATCCATTTGCATTATTTACCATCTTGCTTTATTAACAAGAAAGCAAATAATCTAATGAGATGCTGCAGCAATATAATATGCCGTTAGATCATGTTAAATTAGTTGCCATTTTACATAGCATTGTGTATAAATTCGGACATGCTAGCTGTGAAAGAGGGAATCCTCTGTAGCGCCCTGGGTGATAGCTAATGCCATTCAACATGAAATAATAAGGAACCTGCCATGGAACGGAAAGTTTAGAAGTAGAAAGATTAAAACTTCATTAGCAATAATAAAAAACGTGAAAAATGAATTTTCTGTAAAGCAGATGTGCAGCGTCCGGCTTGGATTTGAGAGAATCTCCATTAAGCGCCGTATAAAATATAACAAACCGCACAATCGTGATACTGATCCATTTGTCCCATTTGTTTATTAGTACAGACGCTCCTCTACTTACGAACATTCAACTTACGAACTTTCAGACATATGAACGATTATGTTCATTGGGCTCCCGTGTCCTGTCCACAACAACATTTTTTTTTTATGCGCGCCAATTCCGCCCAGTACGACTTCTGGCCGCTACTCCCGCCACGCAGCAGCGTAGCGTGCGTACTCCCAGCATACTAGTTCTTAGTACTTGCGTATACCATTAAAATGACGTTGAATAACGACTTACGAACATTTCAAGTTACGAACGGCCATTCGGAACGTATCTCGTTTGTAAGTCTGCAATTAATTAACTTCAGATACAAAACATTGAAATACAGAAGAGTGGGAACTTTGGTCTAAAATGTTTCTTTGAATGAGGTGGCGGTATTGGAATACACCTCCATGGAAACTAGAAGATAAGCGGCCATTGATTCTCACAGCCGGTTCACTCCAATGACATTCGCGGCTCGGGCGGCACAGACGTGACTTATCGCACACGCGCACGCACGGAGGTATGCCGCCCGTTCACTGTAATCTCGTCTCTCACCCAGTTTTGCCGACAGCCACGGTTTCAAGTCTGAGGTTTCATCTCTGTCAGGAGGAACTGAGCCCAGTGGTAATAAGGCATTCAAATAAACTCACGTGTGGGGGGGGGGGGGGGTCTTTAGGAAATCTGACAGCTACTTCTCTGGTTTTAACCCGGCTGCTTTCAAGACGCTGATAATAGCCACTCGTCGGTTTAAACAGTGCTGCCTCTCCAGTCACAGTGAGTCTATGCAGTGCGATTTCAGGCCTGTCTGACAGGACCTGCAGCTGCCAGATTTGCGCTCACCGGCGCCTCCACAGACAGCTCCAGTGGCCTCCAGCTCTCTGAAAAAAAAGAAGCTGAGCTCCTTATTTGTATTCCCGGCGAGCCCTGGGACGAGGCGGCCTTGTCGCGGAGCGCAGTGCCGAGACACGGGGAGCCCAAAGTTCGCGGGCATAATTTTTTCCAGCTGGTCGTTTACTTGGAGGACCAGCCCTAAGCCACCTTGAAAAAACAGCATCAGAAAGCACCGGAAGAAGCTGCCTCTGTTCCATGCAGTTTGGAAGGGGGCTTCTCGCCTGCGTGAGTGTGTCGGAACAAAAACCGATCATCGGGAAAGGCAAGCGATTCAGTACAGGGTGAATATCTGTGTATTAACATGTGGAAGTATGCTCTCAACGTTACAAAAAGATCTGCACGCTCCTCCACTCGCAGACAAATACAATCATAATCCTCTAGCCTGTTCGCCAACGACAACTTGATCTAGACGTCCGGTAGCATTTTTTGGACGTTTTCTATGACTCAGCTCAGCGCCTGTTGAAACCTTCGCCCATATTGCAATTAAGCTGGCCAGATTTAGGGTATTAATTAGGCCCCTAAACGAGTAGCAGAAACAATTGAATAAAGAAGGGGCCTACAGTCTCTCAGCCGCTCCTTATCTGTGAGCCTTTTGGCACCAGGCCTCCACATTTTTAAGGGGGGGGCTTCACAAAGACGGCCTTGACCGTGGCACCCCTCCCCTCACCCAAAGGCCCTTATTAGAGAGAGAGCTGCAGGTAGACCTTCTCTTCCACGTGATTACAAACCGTCTCACTCTCTGATACTCACATACAAAAAAAACAGACTGCAGGTCACCCGTAGCAATTCACTCATACAATGACTATCAGTTGAGTCCTAAGATGGTTTTTCTCGATAATCCATATCCGGTAGTGGGATGTGAGGGGGGAGGGTGGGGGGCAGGTGCACAGAATGTGCTGTTTGTCACACTTAAGGAACAACAACAAGCATCGCACTTTAAATATAAGTGCACGCTAAATATGCAATCACACTTATGGATATGATGTTATGCAATATCAGTGCTATTGTAAATCATTCCACTGACTGTCCAACATCAACATGATAGGACATCTTTCATAAGACATATTTTACTTTACTGCCTTCCTGTGTATGACTTAACCATCTGTGATATATTTTGTAGCCTATGTTGCTTAATAACTATACAGGTGTATGTGATTTATGAATAACCATATTTACGACGACCATCATCCCAATAGACTATATATTAATCTTAAATTATTTCCGAGTCACGACAGTCATCCGCCAGGTCTAACGCCAGTCACTCAGGATGAGGGATGACAACAGGGTTGCCCGTACTGTCACACCAGATAACACAAAGTCTGGCAGTTCAGCGTTTGGGTGTCAGCAGACATACGTCAACAAAAGTGTCCACAATACTTATGTCTGTGCTTGTTTGATGCTGCACCGCTGCTTAAATAAGATCAAACAAGAGAGAAAGCGAACATTTAGGCTGTAGCACATGCTTGTACTTCTGCTAATAACCAGACTACATGGCTGCCGGAGCCTGACCCCATCATCAGTCAAGTAGTAACTGTACAAGTGTTTGATAGTAATGATAATAATTTACGGTACAATACCGTTACAAGGAGAATGATGTAGACGAGCTCCCGGCACCCACCCTAGCGACAGACAAGTGGTGACACTGCGTGTCAAGTACAACAACAGCCCAGGGCAGCCAGCAGTACAGGTATATAACCCAAAATCAGTGGGATGCTTTTTCACAGCGGGTCTGCTGTAGGAGAAACCGACCTCTGTGCTGAAAATCGGAGGACAGAAGATCTGCTTTCACATGACAGCCATGTGAATCTGGATAAAAGACTCAGTGTGTGCATGTGTGTATCTCCGCCCGCATCTGTGTTTGTTCTTTGTGCGAGCTTCGGGTGGATTTACACACGCTGACACTTCCCGCACTGACGCCCACCCCCCACCCCCCAGCCAGTGGTCTGATAGATGTATTATCTGATAATGAGCCTGGGCTGCCACCGTGGTCGTCCTGTCACGCATTCCCGCAGCGACTGCTGAATATGTAGCAGGATTTGTGCGCTGGTCCTGGCCGGCCCCCGGTACACCGCCGTGCCGCGTCTGATATCGTACCTCCTTGCCTCTGATTGATGGAATTACCTCCCGTGCCGAGAGGACCGCCGGATTCCAACAACAGCCCCGTCTGGGTAACTCCGCGAGTGCCGCGTCTAAGGCCACCAGCTGCATTATTCATGACCAGAGAGAGAGGAGGCAGAGAGCGAAAGGCCTGACATGCTGTCTTAGGGCAGAACAGTCAATAAAGAGACAGAGGCCAGGTGACACCCACACAGCCCTAACCCCAGGCCAAGAAAATCCCAGACACAACAAACGGTGCATTCTAGCCAACAGAAAGCCATTTGTGCAGTGAAACCTCTCCCAGTTCCCCAGGGTAATGAGAGAGGAGACTTGATATTCCTCACATGGGCGCCATAGCCTTTGCATTCCTACAGCAGCCGACCAGCAGTAACAGAAACCGATTCTGGCAAATATTTCATTACCCGCAGTCGCGCAGGAGAAATAACTCATCAGCTGGGGGGCAAGGAAATAATTGCTGCTTCGACGCCGGCAGTCATCAAAACGGCGTCGGGACTGACGAGTGATCCTATAGATTCTTTATGGATCATAAAGTGAGGCAGGAGCTTTGACTGCTCTCCCTACTCCCTCATCACCAACGGTCACAGATGCTTTCATTTGTATGAGGGCCACACCTTAAAACCGCAAAAAAAGAAGAAACCTATTTGTTCATGAATATCCACACCAATATATGTCATCATATATCAGCAATTATTTGCCCAAACGATTGAAAATACCCTCACTTTCTGAGGTTCTAAGTACCACTTTTTTGACCATCAATGATCACGCATGCCCCCCCCCCTCACCTCGAGCACTTGCCCCACAAAACGACTCTACACTACAATGATCCTGTGAGACCCACATACAGGGGAGGGAGCAGAACCTGAGGTTAGAGTTCCGGGTCAGCCAAGCTCAAGGGCCCAGCAATGATATGATTACTCTGCCAGCTATGAGATTTGAACCAGTGACCTTCCGGGCATGAACGCACTCTCTTGATTTACCTCAATTGCCTGATGTGTGTGTGCTGCAGTGGACTGGCATCCTAGCCAGGGTCCCCCTTGCCCTGTGCCGCCTGGGATAGGTTCCAAACTCATAATAAGCCCGTACTGAAAGAGTGGTTATGAGATTGACATTCCAGGAATAATCAGTCTGTGTTATATCAAAATGTGTTCAGATGAAATGTAATATACATTCAGTGTTTCTAAACAACACCGAATAAAAGATATTGGTAACACTTTACTTAAGGCCATGTTTTTAGTAATTTATAAACACATTCATAATGTATTTTAATGCATTCATAATGCATTATAAACATGGCTATAAATATTTTTTAAAAAGCATATGCATAATGACTGCCTTATGAAGGTCTCATCTATAATGCACTATAGATACCTGTATAATGCAGTACAAAGTATCCTTAATGATTACAGTATACTGACCATTATAATCCATTATAAAGGTATTTATAGAGCATTATAGATGAGGGCATGAAGCAGGACTATAATGTTATGCCTTTTGATTAATATTTCTAGCCATGTTTATAATGTTTTATGGATGCATTATTATTTGTTATGAATGGTTATAAATTACTAAAAACATTGCATTAAGTGTTAGCAAAATGCTTTTAGAATGTCTTCTGTTAAGGTCCTCAGTCATACCAATCAAAATTGGTAGTAACTCATACCGATATAGGGATCCGGTTTTTGGGTCCTGCTTCGCCAAGAGAGTGAACCCAAGCTGTACGTGGCCCAGATTCAAGCAGCTTAACCTCACCTGTAGCAATGCTTAAACAGAGCAAACCACTTAATTCGTCACCTTTCGTCTTCATCAAAAGCAGCTTAACTATCTGCTCTCACAGATAAGGGAGAAGCCTTACTGACTGAAAGCACAGCTCTGAGCTTTTGTTCAGAAACACATGGGGGGGGGGAATATGTTTTTGGCGCTTCTGAAATTAGGCTTTCTTATAAGTCACATGACCCCCCCAGAAATTATACCACGTTAAAGGGCACTAGCCAACTCGGCCCGCTGACTTTTTTTGATTACAATAATTTACAATAATTCTGGAACTTTCAGAGGCAGCGAGCGAACTAGCAAAACACATTTCTGGCAAATAAACATGGTATGTGTGTGGGAAGGGGGGGGTGTGGATCTCAGGGGAGATGGGGGGCTGTCTGATGTGAACAGACAACAGAGCTTGCATTAATTGTGGAAACTACATGGATTTGCCAGATGTAACACCTGGGGTCACCCTGTTGACAACATTGCAAAAGGAGGTCAGTGTTTCCCTCGTTCAGTCCAGAGCCGTTGCTGAGGGCAGAATTCTTTACGAAACAGCGCTGGCCCTCCCCCATGCCTGTGTTCTTCAAAAGGTATCACAAGGTTAACATATTGTATGCTATATTATTATTATTATTATTATTATTATTATTATTACATGGCAAACCGGTGGTTATTAACTGGATGTACGCAGCACAATCTTGTACTGATTAGGTAATTTAGGTTGTGAAGGAAAATATTGAGCATTATATTGACTATTTGGTATTTGGGGAATTATTTTAAGATTATAAAGGTACAAATACTAAGATGAAAAAGGTGCAAGTCTTTGTTATTGGTATCTCTACACTGTAGTGTAGATAGAAGGGTAAACAGGCCGTCAGCATATTCAATGTCTTTTCCACATGTGATAAATAAAATGAGTGGCGATCACTGAACACTAGCGTATCGCACTTCCGCTAGTTCATCCTGCTAGAATTCACTGCGACGCTGTGCATTATTATTACATGCAGTCTATATTCCAGTTTGGTGGAGTTAGTCATATCTCATGGCTCCACCCACCAGCAGAAGACTTTCACGCATCATCACCAAAACCAGTCCAGCACTCACTTTATTTCAGTCCAGTGAATATCCTGTTACTCTCTCTTGAGGTTTGGTGGACTGTTTATTGACTTGTGATTCTGATTCTGTATCTGCTCTCTGGTTTCCTTCCGTAATTTGGATTTATTACATGGTTCCTGGTCTTGACGTAGGGTGTGTTCATTGGTTCTGCTCTGTGTCTTGGACTCTGGGTACTAATTGTCTAACTTTGCCCATTCTCTTTCTTTTTCATTATGATATCCATTATAATTTGGTGCTTCCAAGTCACCTCAGCCATACGTATCCTGTAGTCAGGAACCCAAATGCTACTGAGAGGCGCGCCAGCTGAAAGAGAACGAGCTGACAGGCAGAAAACCTGGCCAGGCAGCAGTGTTTGGGCTGTGCCATTATATCTGGTGCCAGGTACTGTCTTCAGGACCTGCTTAATAAGGTCAGCTTTCCTGTAGCTCTGTCTTGTTGTCATGACAATTGTATATATTGATACATAATGTCTGACAGTTTTTACGTAACGTCAGCTTTACAGTTGATATTCTCAATCACATTAAGAAACACTAAATTTGAAAAATGAAGTCAAAAACAATTTGCACGGCATTAGTGGTGCTTTTTTGGGAAATTGGTAGAACATGATGTTTAATTATTTTAGTAATAAGTCATTTAAAAAGACAAATGAATAACCTTGTAGCTGGCTAATTTGATTTAGAGAATAGGGAATTGCATAGATTTTTCTTTTGAAACATGGTAAGAAAATTAATTGCTATTATAGGAATTCTCTTGCTTAATGGCTTCTGAAAATGGGTAATGTGTGCTTAATTCACAAATCAAGATAATGATATATACATTTTGTGGGTGCAGAACCTGGAATTTCTAAATATCTCCAAGGTAACATGCGATAAATCAGTTTATCAAATGATTGTCCAACTCACAGAGTAAGAAGAAAGACCAGCCTTGACCCAGTACATAAGTGATTCTGTTTGACAGCAAACCATAGTGATGGAGTACCCACATTATTACTGGCAGCGGAAGAACGTTTCTTGGTGTTGGCAGAATGTGATCTTTCCAGTCGGAATTCCACTTTAAATCTGACTGTCAGGAGTCAATGAGTTCCAGTAAGCAGCATCACTAAAATTAGTGTAAATATAGCACAAGCCCACAGTTGCACATGGATACGTAGATTAGCGGCTCGCTCACCATGGCATGTCGTTAAAGCAGACCCTGTTTCAGAAAAATGACCGGCATGCCAGCTCATGATGTCTTCATGAATAACCATCTCAATTCCTGCCGAAACACCCTTCGGACCTCATTAACGGTAACAAACCGAGCCAAGGGCTGGAGGCCCACATTTGACCGCCAACGTCCGTCCATCTCTCAGCCGTCCACAGTAACGTAGACTGCATTAAATGGCACCTTTCACAACCTCGAGTGGCAGTCAGTCTCTGTACGCCAACTGGACAGCCATTTTGTGGTCGATTTTTTTTTTCTTCTGACTTGCTTTGGTTTCATTTTCTTTCCTTTAGGTGGCAGCCCTGAAATGGACACCCCAGGTGAATAATTTCGGCATTGTTTTCTGCCTGCATTGTTCTCCTCCACAGCTGCCAACCAGGCGTTAAGAAGCACCAGCACCAAAGAGCACAATCCTCCATTGCTAGTCGCTTCCGGCTTCCTCCTGAAAGTGATCCTTCCTGACCGCATTTACATTATGACTGTGATTCCCAGCTCATACACAGAGGCTTTCTGTTCCAGTGAGGATGCGATAGCAACAGCAGTGGAGTTCACCCTGTACTGTTTTTGTGTATGTTGGAGGTCTTAGTCAAGGTTTGATTTCCTAGCTGGCATATGTTCCCCTGGAGGGACGATGACCTGACTTGGACCGACCGCTGACACACTAATGGTGCACAAGTGACCGGTCTCCTGCTAAACATGCTGTATTAGATCTCTGGCGTGGTTCTGCTGTCTTGATTTTTGCCAGGCTTGGCATTCGACTGGGTTAAATTGCTTTGTCACCTCTGCCGAATCGTTTCTGTGACTACTGAGATGAGCTGGAGCTAAATCCAGTCAGACTCCCTTCAGCTTGTCATGGTCCTTCAAAGAAGTTTAGTTAATTGAAAATGACAGCAATGCATTTTATCATTGTCTGAAATATGCATTGGGTCTTGCCATTTTCTGCTCCTTATACAGCTGGAAATTTTGCTGAATTCAACACCTCACCTGAGATCTCTCCAAGAACTGATTTACAGTTAGAAGACACTTATATCTCACATAATTGAGAAAGCAAGGTCAGCCAGTCCCCGTAGGAACTTGGGCTAAGGGCCAAACGGTGACATCACCCTGGTAACCATGGGAACAAGCCACCTCCCAACCACAGGCGCAGCATCCCAAACTGCTGAGCCACACACCTCTCCGACAAGCCCTACCAGCTAATCTCATCAACTCTGTGCTGCCTGCTTGTCTTATACCGAAAATAGTTTCCTCAAGGGTCTCTGTTATGGTCCCAGCACATCTGAGGATTACTACAACAGACAAACCAGCAGGAGAAAAACAGTGTAGAGTTAGGCCACTTTGCACACAGGACACTGACCCTTAAACTGGAAGTTTATTTTCTTCTGTCAGGACACATCGTGAGAGAATTACTTTGCCCACTTAGCAGCAGGAGCAGTAATAGCAGCACTTCGGAAGATGAGAGCATTAAAATCACCTTTCACAGGGCATAGAGATGGGTGGCAGGCTTTGTCCTAAAAGGGCAGCCATTCTGTGCAAGATGTCTCCTCAAATTAGTGCTTTTATGCATCCATTTGAAATTTATTAAAAAGAAACAATGTGAGCCCTTTGTTCAATTTCCTGAAAATGCATCATCTGTCTCAGTAAGAGGGTCATTCAATTTAATTCAACCTATTGTATTAAATATTAATTCTCTCTCAATCATGATTCTTTTGTTTTTCACCTGTGTCTGTAGCTCTTGGATTATTTATGACAGTCATTATTTTATCAGTCATTATTTTAAATCAAAAGGCATATTGTTCATTTTATTCCCCTTTCTACTTCTGGGAAATAAACTAACATACAAAGCCCAAAATACACAGGAAAAAACCAAACTGTGGGCTTTAACAGCGAGAAACACACTACTATCCATTCAGTACTCAGCGGTTTAACAGTGAGGACCACACTGCTGTCCATTCAGGACTCAGCGGTTTAACAGTGAGGACCACACTGCTGTCCATTCAGTACTCAGCGGTTTAACAGTGAGGACCACACTGCTGTCCATTCAGGACTCAGCGGTTTAACAGTGAGGACCACACTGCTGTCCATTCAGTACTCAGCGGTTTAACAGTGAGGACCACACTGCTGTCCATTCAGGACTCAGCGGTTTAACAGTGAGGACCACACTGCTGTCCATTCAGGACTCAGCGGTTTAACAGTGAGGACCACACTGCTGTCCATTCAGTACTCAGCGGTTTAACAGTGAGGACCACACTGCTGTCCATTCAGGACTCAGCGGTTTAACAGTGAGGACCACACTGCTGTCCATTCAGGACTCAGCGGTTTAACAGTGAGGACCACACTGCTGTCCATTCAGGACTCAGCGGTTTAACAGTGAGGACCACACTGCTGTCCATTCATTACTCAGCTATTTAACTGTGAAGACAATCTGCTGTCCATCCAACACTCTGAGGATATTTAAGGAGTCCAGGATCAGGGGTTTAACAGTGAAGACTGCTTTTGGTCTATCTAGTACTTTCTGATTTGACCATGAAGGGCATCTGTTGTCCATTAAGTGCTTTTGGGTTTAACTATAAGGACCTTACTACAGTCTCTCCTGGGCACTCAATCCACATCTCTGCTCGCAGTCAACATAAATCTGCACCAAAAGACTAAACATGTTAAGAGGCACTTTGAAAATCTTCGGAATTAAATCTAAACAAACTTCAGTTCAAACTGCAAACTGTTCTAAGACTTTAAAGACTTTATAAAGCCACTGGAAAAATTCAGGGATAAATATGATACATATAAGCAAAATAATAATGCAAAAACACAAATTTATGTAAAAAATTATTATAAGACATAATGACATCATATCTATATTTTACACGCACTCATATACAGATGCTCTGACCCAGTCACCTGGCCATAGCGATTTTACCCTTATCAGTCACCCTGGTCTTCATCCCTGCCCATTTTGTCTGCATTTAACATGACAATTCCAAGCACTGAATGCTGACTTACGTTTAATATATGCCAGACTGTGTTATTCGCATTACATGGGGGTGGCCATAATATTTTGGTTTATCTATGTATATATAAGCACGGGCATAAAGACATAGTTTTAGATACATAAAAGCTACTTTCAGAGTGGAAAGCAGCATGACAGCAGGATGGGGCAGGAACAGATACATCGTGATGGGACTTGGTGTAATGACTCCAGCAAGGGGGAGACATTAGCTGCTAGCGGGACATTAGCCCTGGACTGACTGACTGGCAGAGTCTCCCCGGGAGCCTTAATCACGGCTGACTGTCTTCAGAACGCAGCCAGCCAATGAAGATCCGGCATCATGCGTGAGGAATGGCAGAGGCAGCGTGTGTGATCATTTTTAAATAATAACAACAACAACTACAACAGCAACAACTACAACCACAGCAACAACAACTACAACCACAACATCAGCAGCAACAACAACTACAACCACAACAGCAGCAACAACGACAACAACTACAACCACAACAACAACTACAACCACAACAGCAGCAACGACAACAATTACAACCACAACAACAGCAGCAACAACTACAACCACAACAGCAGCAACAACGACAATAACTACAACCACCACATCAGCACCAACGACAACTACAACCACAACAACAGCAGCAACAACAACTACAACCACAACAGCAGCAACAACAACGTCAACAACTACAACCACAACAGCAGCAGTAACTACAACCACAAAAACAACAACAATAATAATAATAAGAATTTTAAGAGGTCACTTCAACAAGATCTTTTCTTTATACTGCCCAGTCTAACAGTTTTTCCACAAAATTACTCAATATCGATATTTACAGAATATTAGTTAGAGTCTCTAGAAAGTACAGGAAATTGCTTAAATTCACGCTTTACGACTGCTAGAGATGGGTCCCATGTTTGCTGTCAGCACTCGTAGAAACTGTAGGTAAAAGCTATGCTTGGCATCACAATAAACTAGTCCCATTTCGTTGCTATGCATGTAATAATTTAATCAAATCAGCTTTTTCAAATACAGGAAGTGGGTACGTTTTTAAAAGTTTAAAACAATGCAGTTTTGTACAAAAACTCGATATAACATTTTACCGATTAGTACCTTGCTGTAAGATTTTTATTTCGTTAGTTTTATTTTGTTGCCCAGCCAGTGCTATTATCCAGTGAGATTTACAGCTACTCCTGCTACATACACGCTGCTGCACGTTTAACGGGAGTGTTTCAGGTTTCCTGCCCAGGGGTGAAAAAACTGGGACTTTTCCAGTAACCTTAACCAGTTCGGTGTCCCCTGTCTGCCAGATGCTGTGGCTGCCCTTGGTCGTGTCACACTGCAAACCCACAGAAGTATCCACAAAAGCATGTTAAGTGTCTCTTTTTGCAGTCTGTTATGCTAATATTCCTCACCAGCCATCTTCAACCTGCCGGCGGACAGACTCGCTGTAGTCAATCATTTCAATCCACAAGGGATTCATGATTTTTACGGTGCTTTTAATCATGTTCTCAAATTACCCTAAACTCCGTGTAAGTGAACTGCTTAAATGAGCAGCATCCCAGCACAGCAAACTCGCCTCCACCTACAGTGTATAGCGCATCTTTTAAGAAGGAGTTTTGCTCTAGCCTGGCAGTTCTTCAATCACTTGCTACTCATGGCAGTCATGATATTATGTGATATAATTTGCTCTTGGTCACGAGGACGACAATTAAGCAATAATGCACATGACAGCCTGTATAAATGTGCACTTTACAGGTAATAACTCATTATCGCTACATTACTGGGCCTGTGTCTGTGACACCCAGGCAAAGAGATAAAATTACAGGTTCTTGGGGAACAAAAAAATACCAAGCTGCACCACAGAAAACTGGCATGTATAATTTCCTCCTTAGTCAGGTAACTGTCGAGCCGGATTTAGAAATAGGTTTTGAGATACCTAAGTATGGGTAATATTCAACTCCGAAGACAAAAAAAAAAACCCAGTATGAATGGCGTCTATTGTCGCCACTGCTTAGTGGGCTGTAATATTGTCTGGGATGTTCTTCTAGTCTTAAAACTGATGGAGTTTTTTTATCATCTGAGAAAAAAAAATGTTTTTTTTTTAAGCTGTCAAGGTAACACGTTAAAAAAAAACTAAATAGATAAGAAAATGGAAAAATTCAGCACTGTTAGCGTACTGCAATTATGAGAATGGGGGGGATGGTGGGAACCGCATGCCCGATTGTCATGCTGCATGAAACGGGAAGGAGACAGAGGAGCAGCGCAAAGGCGCTGGCTGGTTTTTTTTGCCGAACCGCCGCTCCCGCCGCAGGCAGCTCCCCACCCGGGGCTCCAGGAGGGAGCGTGTGCAAGGCCAGAGTGACTGATGGAGTGGAGCAGCCGCTCCCTCGCTCTCTCCGATGGAACTAAAGCATCATCTAAGGCTGGCTGCCCCCTAACACTACTGTCAGTCAGTTTTGGGTGGGGTAGAGGGGGGATACACTGACAGGCTCTCTGTCACAAATATACCTGCCAGCCTCACCTGCTCCCCCCCCCCCCCCCCCACCCATTCCTCCAACACAATAACACCCAGCTCACAACACGAAAGCCTCCTCCGTGGCCTGATGCCCCCACTGACAGCCCAAGATCGTAGCCCAGACTCCAGCCTCTCTAGCACGGAGATCACAGCGGGCTGTTGAATACCAAACGCTGCAGGCGCCGAGGCTGCTCACCCCCGGCGACAGCAGACGTGACCTGTCTTCCTTCATTCACCGTCCTCTTTGTTCTTATAGCAGACACAACTCTCTGCTAAAAGGCACGTCAATTCAATTACTTAGAATTTGTCAATAAACTGGCATTTATGTTTATTATACACACACGTATGTATGTGTGTGTGTGTTCTTTCTTCCTAACCACTTGTCCAGTACATATATAAATGCCTTTGACGACCAAGGTTAGGGGTGAGGGACGCTGAAAGATACTACCAATCGACTTATCAACTAGCAATGTCTTAAAGACCAACCTGTCGATCGCGATCTAGCGGTTGGCAGATCACGGCCTGCACGTCATAAGAAGTAGCCGTTCACGTGTTGTTGGTCTCATTAGCAACGTATCTTTAAGTTTTGTCCGGCTTTAAATTGAAAAGAACTTGACAGGAGGTCGTGTTGAAAGGCTTGTGCTGTCATCTTTCAGTCCCCTATTAGTTTTATGATGTAAATCAAACAACTCCTTTTCAGTCACCACGCTAATCGGCGCAATTAATTGCGTCAGTTTGGTTAAAAAAAGGACCAAACGTTCAAAACAAGTTTTAATTGGGCTGCAATGGAAACATAAACCTGGAATTGCCTATTGATTACCGAGATCGTTTCCACGGTCTAAAGAGAGACTAATAACAGCGATTCCGCGTATGGCTTTGTAATAGTTTTGCTTCGTTAGTTCTTTAAGTGTTTTTGCAAGTGTTGTAAATATTGCTATTATTTGTGCCTTATATATAAAGTTGGCACCGCTCACCAAGTGTTTCTGAAAAGATCAGTAAATGCTCCTCCTTTCTGACTGACTGTATCCCAACAGCAACTGTGTAACAGTAAGCGAACACGGAGGCTTTTGCCGACTGAAGTGCATTTCTCCCTTAGCGGCCACATAAAACTACGTAATTGTTTCGTAGTGGCAACAATCAGTCATTTCACGAGTAATGAGAAAAGGTGTTTTCGTGATGCACGAAGCTTTCTATTGAGTCAACAGATGTGTTTGCTGTTTATCTGTTTGTTTATGATTATTATGATTATCATTGTCTCCCTGGTGTATGTACCGAATCCCTGTCTACTCAGCACTTGTCTTTGGTAAAGCAGGAACACAAGGTTTCTTACAAATCTATCTAAAAATACAGGGAACTGCGGCTGGCAGATTTGTTGGTTTGTATTTCCTTCCTTTTCCGTTAGTGCTTTAGTCTGCAGCCATCCCCTCTAATGAGCCAGAAGTGTCTGAGAACATGAAACCTTCCCACGAGTCTAGCACATTCTTCGGCTCTTTAAACGCCGTTTAGGGTTAATCGATATCCAGCCACGAGGCATGTTCGCATCCTTCCTTCGTTTTCTTGTCTTCTTTCTCCCTCTATCTTTCTCGGAAGGACGTCTGGCCCGGTTTGTCACTCTCCCCTGATAGTCAGTGGCATATGGAGGGGTGGAGACAAGCAGGGAAATGGATACTCGGGCCGTTAGCGATGAAGAGCTCAGGCGGGAATGGCGGCGTGACAGCAGGAGCGGGAAGCTCGGTGGCTGCAGCCTGCCGCGCGCCATTCCCACAGTGCTCGTCGACTTGGAGTCGGGTCATTTCATTAAGTTTCTCTGAGCGGCTGCCAGAAAAATAAAAAAAAATGTTGAAGCCTTTGAAATTCAATGTTCCTTTACAGCCATTAGTCATTGCCACTATGATCAGTGTGTAGCCCATGATCAGTGTCAGTGTAGGTAAAATATATAGGCAGACTGCTATAAGTCCACACAGAATCTTCAGTTTTTTTTTGTTTTTTTTTTTAAGTTGGTTGACTATTTCACCCTTATTTCACTGGATGACAGATATTTTCCGAAGGAGCCTTGACGTTTTTGAGCATACACAGGTGTATACTAGCCAATGCCATTCAGTAAAGTTGGACCATCCCCGCAGAGAAAAATGGCACCGATCCAAAGAGGCATGACGTTGCGACAAGACTGCAGAATGGCCACTCGCTGTGGCTCTTTGGTGATTCCCTCCATCCTCTTCTTCCTCGGCTTATAGCCGCTCGCATCCAGGCATCTCGGCATCCTTCTGCCACCAAGGTGGCCGGCTCTCACCAGCAGTTTCACACTGTTTAAAGTCAGTGAGCACCCCAGGCACATATAACCCAAGACTGCCTGGATTTCATCCCAGTTACACTTTGCAGCCACAACGTGCTTTGAATACATCCGATCCGGCCACCGAACACCTCTTAAGAAATTAACACAGTTTTATAAGTGATTTTTCATTCCATAAGAGCCTGAAACGAAAGTAAACATGACTCCATTACATCATAAGTTGTAAGTGATTCTGTATGTAAAATGCAAAGCATTTTAGATGTCAACCCCACGCTAATCGCCATGTACTTTTTATGGGGGGGGGGGTACAGTTGTCACAGTAGGTGCGCAGCCTTGAAATGCTGCTTTTGAATAGTTTGTCACCTGTCACCGTGCAAAAATTGCACACATTTTCCCTGTCCATTACATCCCCTGTCCCACAGAGGGGAACTGAAAATGTTTTTTTTTTTTTTTTTACCGTACTATTAAGG
Organism: Brienomyrus brachyistius; assembly: GCF_023856365.1. NCBI lineage: Eukaryota > Metazoa > Chordata > Actinopteri > Osteoglossiformes > Mormyridae > Brienomyrus > Brienomyrus brachyistius. The sequence goes on from NC_064540.1 coordinate 1,023,206, forward strand.
CCACACATCTAAATTATGCTGTCAAAATTTTCCATTCAGTCGTTCAAGTGAAAATTTTAAGTCTCTCACTATTCTGGGTCTGAAGTCTAATCAATTATTGCTCCAGACTTCACTCAACAGCCACGGAATTTCGCTCCCATTGCCTGTCACAGGCGGCACTTCATAACAACCGTTCCAGTACAAAGGTAATACAGGACTTAGCTAGGCACCTAACAAGTGAACTAATCCAGTTCAAAGATACCTAATTTATTCTTTCTTTTTAAAGGTTTAACAGGAAAACTGCCTTATTTCCATAGCGCTAATCCAGCCCCAAAGATTATATTACCATGAAACTTATGGAAATCAATCATGGACTTATTTGTGTATCCCTTTAAGTGAACAGAATATTATTCCGGAGTTCCAAATGTAAATCATAGTTCTATTAGGGCACCCCGTGACCCAAAGGATGTCAGTAAAAGTCTCGGATGAGACTCTGTTGAACTTTTGATTCAGACTCGAACTGAAAATCTTTTCCAGTGAGATTTCCAGTGGGTAAATGAGCGACTGAACCCAAAGCATTACCTTAGAGACTTAATGTAACTAAACAACAGTACAAAAACCTTCTGTACTTCTAAAGTGTGGACAAAATTGCCATGTAAGCCACTACAGTAATTACTAAACTTACCAAACCACTTACTAAACCTGAGTAAATAAACTTCAGGTGAAGGCTAAGGACGGATGAATGGAATAAGGCTTGAATATGTGCAGCAAATACTCTATTTTAGTATCCCAAATGAAACCACGTTAAGTTTGCCATGTCTTGTGATTTCACTGAGAAAACGTTACTTCTTAATCTGCCATCACTGAATCTATATAGATATAATTGTGTGAGCTATTTTGCTGCCTTCTTATCTTTGTACTTGCAATTGACTTTTGGCTTTAGGTGAGTTTTTAAACTTGTTCGCTGGTAAATAAGCAATCGATTCGAATCTTGGGGGATATTTAAAAAAAATGAGGGACTGATAAAAGGCAACAAAGCCTCCCTGCTCGATTCATCAGGCGGAAAGTTGTCCAGTCGGGGTCCTCTGGGACAAATGGCTGGAGCCTGGTGTGTGTGGGGGGGGGACGGGGGGGTTGTGCACCACGAGCAAGAATTAGTTATGGACACGGCGGCAGTTGTCACTGGGGCACCATGGATGCAACATATTTATGGGGTAATTGGATTGGAGGGGAGGGGGGCTGTTCAGTGCAGCCTGCAGCACTGGCTGAGAACGAGGCCTTGTGTCACTTCCTGGCTGGCCATGAAGGGGGGGCACTGTCTCCCGCAGCTGTCAGAGCCCCAGTCAATGGACTTTTTCTGCAGACCCAACAATGGCCACATTCCACCTCACAGACTCCCACACCAACAACCCCCCACAGTGAAGAGGGGGGGCTGGGCACACAATCACATCAAAACATCAAGACAAGCTATCTATCTCGCAATCCAACGACCCCCTGTGGCATAGAGTGCGTTAGCCCGGATGAAGCGTATGAGAGCGCAGGGGTGCTTTAGTGCACGGGGTTACACGAGCTGGAGCCCAGGGGCCTCCACTAAAAACAGGCCTCAACTAACCTTGTTTAATGAAATTTCAAACGCCCCAGTTCCTGAAACAAGTTGGGACACATCGTCGAGGCACACACAGATGCGCGGGGGCTCAGCACGCCAAGACGTGCAAAGACCAACAGCTCGAGCTGTTCAGAGTCCCATGGAAGCAGTGAATTCGGCACGTGCTGTGTCCCCCTGCAATCGCTAGAGGTTTCCTGCACAAAAAAGGAGGCTTATTCAGCAGGGGGTGGGGGGGTAAACCCTTCCCTTCTCTTGTGGTTACCTGTCATGCTGTCACTGGAGATTTTGGAAGAGGTGAAAATTGATAATTAACTCCCCTTCCTGAGTTAAAGACATATCCTTCACAGTGATGGATGAATCAGCTGCCAAACCCCCCCCCCTTCCAACTTCTGGTCTCTAAATTAACAAGAATCTGGCAAGTCTTTGGAGGAGCTGACCTCCATTTGTTTGGACGTCTTCATCAGAAGTTGACTGGAGAAGAGGTCTGTAAAGCAGGGGCAGGGCATGGATCCCCACTGCAGGCACTCTGAATGTTACAAGACTCTTCTGATTCCTCTCACTAGGGGGCAAATCCCATATTCAGATGTGTCGCCAACCTGTCACCCTTCCCCAAGCCCCAAAGTCAGCCCTATGTTCCTTTTGTGGTGAGTTCCCAGCTGGCTCCCTTTGCCGTTGTCCTTTTCTGCCCCCCCCCTAGGTTCCCAAACAAAGGTCTCGATCTTTCCTCCAATCCCTGTGTCATGTGGATTTTCAGTCCCTATTGAGGAATTTCTCACAAGGACATGTCTCCTCCGTCAAAAGCAAGGTTATCTTTTTTTTGGTCGCGTCGCCGTCTCCTCTGTAAAGCGCACATTACCCAAACGTCCTTCAACCTTTCACTGAACCGGTAGAGTTAATCTTCTGACAGCTTGTGCACGATGGTTACACAGATGTCAGAAGTACGCAGAAGGGCAATCTCCGCTGGGCAGGGGGAGGAGGGGGTGTCAGGTGATCACAGTTTCCAATGCTGATTCGTCAAACTACTCTCATATGCCTGGCACTCAGCATATTGTGATGTGCTCTGTTTTAATCTACCTCCCATCCATTGCCAGGACCATGGATAGCTCCTACACCAAAACAGCAGGTGAACGCTGCACACTGGAGTTTTGGTCTTTTTCATTACATATTTTCTAGCTGTTGCCCAAAGTGACATATAATTGAGAATGTAAGATGGGTCAGTCCCTGGAGCAACTGAGGCTTGAGGGCCTCGCTCAAGGGCCCGACGGTGACATCACTCTGCCGTCCATAGGATCTGAAGCAGCGACCTTCCAAGCACGGGCACAGCCCTCCAACCCCCTGAGACAAACCCCTCCTTCTTTTTCCTTTTCACCATAACCGGCCCTGGTTTTCCCCTAAAATCCCATTCTGTACCCCTACCCTTTGTCCTTGGACAGGGGAAAGTCAAAAATAAAAGCCTGGTTTGCTGTCAACTCTCTGCGCCACGTGGTTCTGCTGACCGAGTCACCCGAGGATTTCTCACAGGGTAACATTACAGGTTACCTTTACTGGAGCTAAAGCCACACCATTCGTCTCTCAGACAAACGAGTCTCTCTCCCCCCCTCCCCTAAAGCCAGTTTATGCTGTACATTTGAGAAAACAAACATTCCCTTTCGGGAACTGTGATATAACATAATCAATAATTAATGACATAAAAAAAACGAGAAACATCTGAATACGAAATATTTCTTCACATTGGAGAACAAGTACGTAGTTTTTTTCATCCACAGAAAGGGATATTTTTAGGGGCTGTCAGCAGCCAATTAACCCTGGTAGGGTCACATATTTTAAGGGAACCAGCCTTTGAGTGGAATTGTGATGCACATTGTTAGCAGCTCTACAAGGAAGCAGAGAAAGTAACTAAGGAGGTACCTGACAGGTGGCAGCTTGGGGGATACAGCTGGGAACAGAGTGACAGACAGGATCCATGTGGTAGTGGCATCAGAGGACCTCATTTCTGAACCCTCAGCAGCTACTGGTGCTGCTCAGTCTCCCCGGGACACATGACGTCAGCACACACACTGTTCTACCCCGTCATTATATGCGCCAGGTCTTGGACAGCCGACCCGCGCCCCGGAGAATGACGTTAGATTGATTGGGGTCACGCACCTCACACGGCGCGTGAACAGGAAATAAATCGGTGTCGCTCGAGACATTTCTGCATTGAGACGGGCATCTGAGAGGTTTTCTGTGAGGAGAAAGCGAAGGGAAAGCTAGGGCATGATGGAGACTCACTTACTGATGGATTTCTGTTGACAATTCGCTCAAACAGCATTCCTGCACCCAAGAGATGCGCATTGGCGGGAATATTGGTGACAAAACGCTAATGAGGCACAGGCAACGTGCGGCGACAAAACTACAGCTGCATCAACAGTAGGAAACGCCGAACAGCAAGCTACACCCCATATCCCCAATCAGACAAGGACCGTCCTCTGGGAGGAAGGCGTGCCATAGATGAGAAGAATTCGTCTCTCCTTCGGGAAATCCATGTCTGCCACGGCACCAAAACTGGCACGCATGCATCGTCACCCACTCTTGGATCTTAGCCTGCACCAATGTTGACGTTTTGACCCTCTTGGCATTCGGAATCTGCCCAGAGAGCGGTCTCAACAGACGCCAGGAACGAAAATGAAGCCGGGTACTCAGGTGTGCTCATCCGTCTTCCAGAACGAGGGAAATACAATTTCCTGAGCCGCAATCTTTCACAAACAACACTTATTACCGCATGCAGCAAAAGGCACAAAATGAAAAACAGAAAAGAAGAATATTTTAAGGAGCGTCCAGACCCCTGAATCTCCTTGACTTAAATCCACTATGTTAGACGTGAAACTCAAATCAATTCAGAACATGCTTCAGCGCATGTATATGTGAATATAACGTGTGAATTTTGTGTGAATTTGAGTTTTAGAACCAATTAAGATTCTTGCACTTTTTTATTTATATATTGTTTTACGGTTCCAACAAGGAAAACAGGCCCGACCGCTACTGTTCAGTTTTGGTAACAGAGCAGTAAGGGCGCTGAGGGCATTATGGGAAAAGCGCAAAGCCACATTGCTTCACACCGCGGAAGACGAGGACTCCCGCTGTGTTCTAAAGGGGAGCTGCGCCTGAGAACCGACACTGTTTGTCACACACTTTTGTTCTCGACGGTGCCTTAAGGGCACCCCGGCGCTAAGCCGCCTTGTTAATTTATTTATTAATTAAAGGGCTTCGTTTGCTACGGCCCCCCTGCTGGGATGCAAAGCCCGTCTGAGGCAAAAGGGCCTGGGGTGGAACAAGAGACAAATCAAAGATGGCCTCTCACAAAAGGAGCGTAACGAGAACAAATAGGTGGGGAATACAAATCGCCGCTCCCTTCATAAGCCGTCTCCTCCCATCCTGCACTTCGCTGCTGGAGGGGTAGAGAGCCGGGAAGGTTTTAGCTGAAGGAATAAGGGACAGTCACAAGGACTCCACATCAACCTATTGAGCCCAATAAATCATTAGGTACAGCTGTGACACATACTGAGTTTTTCGGGGGCATCTCTGTGTTCGATGTAGAAAGGCTCTCCGGTGTGTCACCTGGCCTGATTATTAACCCACTGGGTCACGGTAACATCTGAAGCATCAGGTAAAGTGCCTGACCTTGCTAAACCACTATAGTCATTCCCCATTACAGACCGGATCCAAAGAATCTCCCTCAGGTTTACTGCCAAGCACGTTCATCATAACCAGTGGGCATGACAACACCCGGACGCAATGACCTGCTAAAACAAAACAAAAAAACAAGGGATGCCGATTTCCATATTCAAACCCGCAGCAAAGGCTGAATTTCTCGAAGCGGACGCCGCTACGCTTGCATGCAGTAATAGACAGGGTCAGCGATACATACCTCTGCTTTGAGAAAATTGCACCTCCCAAAGCAGCAATTAGCCCAAGTGCTCCAAGATAGCACCAAGGTGCCTGACCTGATGCTGTTTTATTTATGCCAGATCTGGTCTGCTAGCTGGTCTGTGGGCCATTTCTATTGACTAACGCTATCCTCATGAATCATGCGCTCGGCTTCGGGCAGACACGTGTGTCTGCTCTCCTGCCCTCATGTCCGATAACCCTTAACCTCTCCTCCCCCTCCCCACCGAGAGCTAGCCTGGATAAAAAGGGGGTACCTGAAACACGCTGAGCTACAGACCTACTTACACGCATACCACCCAAAGATGAAAAAAAAAGGCGGGAACGCAGGCTGCTTAAACGCCAGCCGCCACATGCAGCTTGGCAGTGCTGTGCCCGGGCCCCTGTTGCCTCCAGAGAGCGGTTCCGGCCGCCAGAGCGAATTTCCCCGTTCTGCCTCTGCGAGCGTTCGATTAATAAAACCCATTGAACCGTTTCGTATGTCAAGTGCCGCAAGCGATTACAAGGGCCCCTTGCTCCCAGCGGCCTGGCGGAGAACAGGCTGAGCCGTGACTCTGCGGCTGATAGGCTGTTAGCACAAGGTAGGGGGGGGGGGGGGGGTCTACAGGAAGTGGTTGTGCACTTTCCCAGAATTCCCGGCGTTGCACAGCCCTTACGACACTTATCTCAGAGGCTTCTCAGTCTGAGTTAGATGCTTCCCTGGGACACGAGTGCTGTGTTCTGAGACAGTTCTCAAACTAAAGTGGAAATAATGTACACATTTCATTAACATTAACAGTTGTCCCTGCACAAAGCATCTGAGCTGTATCAGGACACAAAGGAGAGAAGCCCCACCTACACATTAAAAAATTAAAAAGTGATCAATTTCCATTTCCACTCTCATTAAAATTCTCCATGTTGAGGGCAAATACCCTGCAATTTCAGTTATTCCATCAATATTCTATTAAAATGCCTCTAAACTTATGCTCAACTATATAACATGGAACATGCACACAAAAAGTAGCATAAAAAGCTGTGAAGGTGAAAATGCTTCTTTGATGAACTTTATATCGTAAACATAATTTCTTCAGACAGTTATATGCAGGCTGCTTAAAGTTTCTTATATTTATTCTAGACTCTAAATGACTGACTCTGAAGATGATTATGAAGAATGTTTCATCATTTCAAAAAGCCCTGCTCCAAATCCCCCTTCAATTATATAAAAATTTCGGGATAATATTATAAAAGCTTATCCTTCACTGTAAACTGGAATGGCAGAATCACTCCCAGTGACTCTTCTGAGGGTAAATATCGGATACCCTCCCAACGCCTTTTATATCGCACACAACCCAAACAGGTGAATCGTCTTCACTGCGATAAACGAGTCCGATATAATTTGAACCCATACGGCTGGAACTTTCTGTTAGTACGTCGGATCGTCCCGCCGAGCTAATTCTTTCCCGTGACTTCGCGGGAAGATGCATTAGCAGCCGTTCGGGGTACAGTTCATGATGCGGCATAGGTATCCTCGCAGACAAACTACGGCAATTAGGTGCTCATTAGGTGAGAAATCACCGTCTCAGCGGAGCTCTCGGCTTCTGCCGCCAGGGGGCGCAGGTAAGCCTCAGCTTTCCAAGTCTGGTTATTCACCACAACATGCGGCATTTTGGCTGCACGCTGCCACGAAAAATTCTAGCGATAGGCCTACTTAATGTGTGCTTAAAAGAAACACATTCTCAGATCCTTCATTAGCCTGTTAAACCTGTAAAATGTATCTATACAGCTGTTATGCTGCATATGTTATCGACATGAAGGCTAGAAAAACCTGAAGGGTCTTTTGGCCCCTGGTTGGGGGGGGTGAATAATTGGCAGGAGTCCGACGGAGACGATCGAAGATGATGATGACCGCGAAGGCGGTGGCGGCAGGGAACTATCAGCGCCACGCGCGGGGCTCCTTGGGCACGCTGCCTGCAGTGCGTTTATACCCTATTAACTACGAAGACTGGCCAGACGGTGGGGAGGGGGGGTTAGTGGGGGACGCAAGCGAGGCCTGGGGGGTGGGGGGGGGATTGGAGCAGAACAGGAGGAGCGGGGCAGCAAATGGACCATCCTCGTTCGCAGTTGCTCCGCGGATGGAAAGCACAGACGCTAGGAAACCCCTAATGGCCTCTGTTACTTTCGCGAGTCAAATAAGGGGGGTTTTATTATTCATTTTTATTTTCAGGCAGCAGTGCGTAAAACCGGGGGATGAATTTTAAACGGGATGGGTTACCGTTTTATAGAGCTGGTTGAAAAGCTTCGCGTTTACACCGCTCGTCTGACGTCGGCTATACTTTTATCAAGGATGTCAGAACAGTGTCCCGTACTCATCGCTGCCTAGTCCTGATTAATTTAGTTAATCCTGATAACAGTTAATATGCACAAAGGGCATACACCTTGGATGGGGTACCGGTTCATCGCAGGACATTAAATAAAAACAAATTCTGTCATACATTAGTGTTAGATTATAAATCTTAATAACTGGGACCTTCGGAGATTTAAAAGATCTTTTAAACATCATTTGAACCCTCTTTATTTTTAAAATTAGTGCAATTCCATAAATATAGGATGTGAATTTATTGAAATGCTTGTGATTGTACGCTAATGTATACAGCAAAGCACGGAAAAGGGCAGCATTATGTTCCTCGTCATTCAGCACGGAACAGAAAAACTCTACAAATCCCGTCACTCCTGTTCTGTTGTATTCAATACAGGCAGGAGGAGTTTGGCTTGGGATTAGCGAAAGCTATAACTGTTGACACTGAGAAGCTGGTTTTATAAAGCAGACTTCCTCAAATGATAAAGCTGTCAAGAAAAAATAATATAGCTCTATCATTTAATCTGAGCTACAGTAACCCCATGGCAGCCATTGGCGTGATACAAATATACAGTGTTCGCCGCCGGGATAACAAAAATTGCCACTGAACAGAGAACAATATCCACCATAGATGATATCGAGCAGGAAGTGATGTGATCTTTTTTCTTCTTTTTTTTCATTTATGGAGTTTTATTTTTGCTTGAAAGTGCTGAAATGAGAGACACCGTGCTGCTGTGGTTTGGCACTACAGAACTTTCTGGAATGAGTGGCAAGAAATACGCACAGGCTGGAGGGAAACCGATATTATCAAGAAAGCGGGAGCAAGTATGTAGTTACTCGTCCGTGCGTTCGTTTTCCATAACTGCTTATCCTAGTGTGAGGATGTGGGAAGGCAGGGGATTATCCAGGGAAGCAGAGGGGTGATTAAAAGCATGGTAGCAGAAAAACATCGGAGAACATGGGAGAACACGGGAGAACATGGGAGAACATGCAAACACCACACACGGACAGAGGTGTGAGGCCACGGTGTAAAAGAATTGCAAACAAATGTCAGAAATACACAGAAAGTTTGTCTATCCACTTTCTATAGCATCCCATTTTCTATATAATCTTGTATAAATATAATAAATCTCTAAACTGGTAAAACGTTTAGTAAAATCAGCATCAGACAGAATTTTCAGAGCATTTCGCTCTGAAGTAACGACAGCCAGTGCTCCACAGGGGCCCTAATGCAGCACATTGGATTGATCGCCTGTGTGGAAAAGAGGAAAGATGGAACAACCGATTCAGTCAGGCATCATTAATCAAACTTTATCCTCGGGCTGACAAAGGAGATAAAAATCAGTTCTGCAGAAGGCTGAAACACACAAGACCAAAGATCCCGGCGTGATTTAATAGTGTTACAAATTGCAACTTTGGCGCAAAAAAATGATAAAATACTATTTAGTGAGACAGGATTTCTGCTTCTCTTGTGGTCCACTAGTGAACTCCGCCTCTGTCTATGTCTCTTAGATTAAAAAAAAAAAAACAAATATGATGTTTACAGTTTTGACGGAAAGTTCTTTCTGGTGAGAAATCACTTTTCGAGACGAATCGCACAGATTGCTCGGCTGGATCTACAGAACGGATCTCTGCAGGGGTCTTGGCGAAGCATCACTTTGGCTCCTATTGAACTGAGATTACTCTATGATCTTTGCCATCTACACTGGACTAATAATATCTTTCAGTAATTTTTCATGCGAATCACTGATGTCACATTTTAGCACTGAGAGTATAACTTCTAGTGAATCACAGAATCGCATATCACCTTTTAAGCTGTATAAAAGGCAAGGCCATAGATTTGGTCATAGAGGATAGGAACATGTCCCTACCGAAATTATGGGAGTACTGTGTGTTTTTTGGGGGGCGGTGGGATCCGGGCCTGGGTTGGGCCAAGCCAATGCTGAAACCAAATCTACACCCTGGATAAACGGAACAACTATTAAACTTAGATATTCATACATAGAAAGAATCCATACTCTCTTTTTTGATTTGAGGCATGTATCCTTGTACTTGGTACCGAAGAAGAAATGTGAGTGATATTCTATACAATTAGCTCCCGAATTGGAGACCGGGGTGGTCTAGTGGTTCATTAGACCGCATGGTCGCCCTGCATCTCCTGCCTTTCTTGATTGAGTTTGCTTGTTTTCCATGTGTTGGCTATGTGGTATCTCCAAGTGTGGGTTTGCACCCTACAATGGACTGGCATCCCCTCCAGGCTGGACCCTGGCCTTGTGCCCTGTGCTGCCTGGGATGGGCTCCAGGTCCCCCTGTTACCTTAACTGGGATAAGTGGTTAGAAGACATCCTTCTCAAATATATCTGCAATAAATAAGGACTCTGCCCCTTAAAAAAACACAGCACAGTATTCAGGCTATCTGACTCTCCCTCTTGTCTATACCACAAAGAATGGTATAAATTCGCTCCCAGGTCGAATAGTAGAAATTACAAGAAGTTGAAAAACTATCAGCTGACCATTGCTTATTATCTGCAGTCACAGGCCAGATAAAGTCGGTCAGAATACAAATGTTGAATCATATTGACAGCTGTTTTTCAGCTGCAAATTTTCAAGCTGATGTGATGCCTGAAATATGTCAGGCACCCGCGGGTGAAATGTCACAGACTTGATTATCAGACCAGCCCGGTGGGATGTAGAGATGTAATGGATCAGATGCCAGTTTTCGGTACGATAGGCGCCATTATCCAAAGATGTCTGGGCTTTTGTGACATGTTGGAATTGGAAGCTGTATTTCCCTCAGTCTTTGGACAGAATGACACAAGCTCCATGAATGCTGTCCCACACAAGGCTATTAGAACTCCGAGACCCTCATCCTATTGAAGTCCACTTCGAAGGACCATGTTGCCCCCTGACCCTGTGATGGACTAGCATTCTGTCCCAGATGTCTTGTGCCTTGCAGCCTACCTCTGTTTCACATTTTATATTTGGCAAATTTTGTGTGAAAGATGCTTGTCAACAAGCTTTGGAAACTCTCCTATATTAACATTCGATTATGCTGAGATATAACATTTATTGGCTAATGGCTAAAGGGCAGAATGACACTCTACCATCCATCCATCCATTTTCCAAACTGATTATCGCGGTCGGTCCGGAGCTAATTAACTCCAATCAGCCTCAGCATGTTTTTGGGCCGTGGGGGGGAAACCGGAGTACCCGGAGAAAACCCCACGAGGACATGGGGAGAACATGCAAACTCCACACACATGTGACCCAGGCGGAGACTCAAACCTGGGACCCAGAGGTGTGAGGCAACAGTGCTAACCACTGCACCACCATGTCACCCTGACGCACTACCAAAAAATGCATATTTATATGTGTTTGTCTTCCATACAACTAATATTAAACCCTGAAACCCAGCATTTAAGGTACTGAGAAGGTACAGCAGCTTTTCGTAAATGACACTGAAGGAGAGGATGTGAAGATGCCTCCATATCTGCAGACTGACTGGCCTTCCTCATTACATGCCTAATGTATTCTCTTTGTAAATTAAGACTGCAGATCATTAGTCTGTATATGCCCTGGGACGTTTTTAATGTGCCATGGTGGGAGAAAATCCGAATCTGAAGTCAAGAAACTAGAAGAGGCACCGATGAATTTCCATACTGGCAGACAAGCAATCGATCATATGCCTGGTCACTGGTTACCAATTTAATATTCATATAAAGAAAGCTACAATAAACCAGAGTTATTATGCCTGTTCTCTTCTGTTTATTATCACCCCCTACAGTTAATAGTGCCCTTATGTATTAGTTTATTTATGAGTTACGCAAAACATTTAAATGCATGTACTGTTTCCCTCTTGATAAAAAGCACCTTTGTCTTTCAGAGGAACGCTGTTGTCTTGAGTTGTCCATTGTCACTTTCCTTAGCAGGCAGCAAGGCATTTCCTTCGCCACATCAGCCTCCATCTGAGCTTTTTTGTTGCGTCTTGCTCCACAGAACATCAGTCTGACAGGTCAGCTGACCCCGCAGCATGCAGGCGAACATGTCATTTCGAACGTGAGGCTCGGGACAACCGGCTAATGCCCTCCCCCTCCTCAGGCGGTATTACGGACAGATGTAATCGGATCCCACTCAGCAACCCATCGACGGGTGATTAGTTAGGCTTTCCGCTTCCGTCAGCGTCCTCACTCTCCCCGTCACCTTCCGCCCGGCCTTTCACGCTCTGAAGCGTGACCTTTCACGATCGGCCGTATACCGGCATGCCGCTAATACGGGCCGGCAAATTGTCATTAGCTGTCCCGCTCAACGCTTCGTTCAGCCTTTCCGCGAGTAGCCAAGGCGGCTTTCCTTAAGAACCGTCTACGGATGGCGTCCACATGTTTGAGAAGGTGAACGGTGTCACGCGATGTCCTTTAACCCCTTCAGCTCCCACATCCTCCAGTTCCTTGGTGCTTTCCTTATTTTCTGCTTTTATTTTGTAAAGAGAAAAAAATGCATTTACGCTACAGACTTAAATACAGCATACGGTAATGATTTACATTAACTGCATCTTCATAATGCTTTTACGATGCATTCATAGAACATTTAAATATACCAAAACAGCCTAACATACACTATCAGCTTTAATATACATTAATAACGAACATTATATGACTATACAATTATAATGTTTGTCACAATAGATAGATAGATAGATAGATAGATAGATAGATAGATAGATAGATAGATAGATAGATAGATAGATAGATTCTAATTCTAATTTCCAGTACCTCCATACCACAGTGATATAAACACAGAAGATACTATAAATATGGATGTGCATTAAACCGGAGCTACTGCCAATTCTAAAAGTGCAGTATAAATGGTTCAAAGTAAAAATAAATAGATAAGTAAATACATAAAAAGCATTAGTATGACCCTACACTAAGTGGGATTACTGACCCACCATGCACAATATTATAAATGAGTTATACTATTATGATTGTGCATTGAGATGACTGGGTAATAATGAGTAACTAAATAAACTTATTTCCCCCCCCCCGTTCCGCCAAGGGTGGAGTAGCATGGGCAATGAAGGATTTTTTAAATCTGTCTGTGCTGCAGTGACTGACTGCTGAACAGGCTTCTCTGTTTGCTGATGGCGGTGTGCAGGGGGGGGGCTTATTCTATGCCCTTTTTCCAGCCATTGTTACCAGGTTGTCCAACATCATGCCAGCTACAGAGCTGGCCTGTCTGATCAGTTTGTCAAGCCGCGAAGTGTCCCTCTTCGTTGTACTGACCCCCCACCACCCCCACCCCATCCCATCCCACCACAGCATAGAACAGCACACTGGCAATCACAGTTTGGTAAAACATCATCAGCAGATTACTGCAGTTGTTGAACGATCGCAGCCATCTCAGGAAATACAGCCAGCTCTGGGTCTTCTTGTACAGATGGTCGGTATACTTAGGATGTTAAGGTATACTTAAATGTAGCTTATGAATGTTCTATGAATGCATTATGAAGGCACAGTGAATGTTCTACGAATGTACTGTATCTAATGTACTGTACTTATATTATATACCAACACCACATGCTAAAAGCCAGGGTGAAAATTCTATTCAGAGATAACTGGTCAGATCATGGTATTATTGAAATTTTGAATGCATTACATATGAGAATTGGAGCAAAAGACTAAGCATGAAATGTCAGTCTTAAATACAAAAAAGTATTCTCTTACGTTAAAATAGCACAATTCTGTTCTTATGGAGGCTGCTAGTTAGGAGCAGGCTAACTCTAACAGGAAGGAGGATATTTGCTGCTTAATGCTGAATTATCTAAAAACTGACTCAGCACATTTTTGGAAGCTATTGTTTACGTTACAATCATGCACTTTCGCCTGTAGCATTGTTGTTAAGGCAGTGATTAATACAATTGCGCCTGGTTATTAATTACCATCCTATTTTTGCTGAGCATTTTCTTCGGCTAGTTATTTGCCGAGTAATTTGCCTAAACAGCAAAAATAAATGCTTCCATTTCATACCAACAGGTTAAGGGAAACATTTTGCCCTTAATAACCAAGATTAATCATACTTCGCTCCTCACTGGCTTCACTAGGGATGGGGTTTGTTTGACTTTCTTATCGACATCAGTGATCATGAAGAAAAAAAAGGTAGAAAGGGCCTTTTCTTACGGTTATCAAGGCAATCGTCACCTCCGCGCAGTCAAAATAAATCGATTGCTTACACAGAGCACAAGTAGCAGTCACTGCTTGTATCTATTTAAGAGCAGAAATGAAGAGGCTGGATTAAAACAGACAGTGCTTTTCGCCCCAAAGGTTCTGAAAGAATTAGCAGCTGTAAGCCACAGGAGAACTGAAGAACCCAGGCCTCTGTCATTCTAATGACCCATAGATAGACATTTCATTTTTGTCACTGGCTACTTTATGGCAACTTCAAAAGACTGGGTGGGATGGTCATGGAAACATCCCATCCGCATTATGTAAAAATGCCGGCCAAGCATAACGGGAACAACTTTTACTCACCACTTCAGCTACGAGCTAAAGCTAGTATCCACTGACACTGTCAAACTCATCGTGCCGCAGACGGGTGGTCCTTTCAGCGTCTTGTTCTTTTAACTGCGATAACTGTGCTCAGCAGAAGTTTGACGCCATGTTTTAATGCATCTCATAGCCAGGATATTTGTACCTAAATCAACTTTTATAGTGATTCTTAGGAGGAATTCTGGGAAGTTCCGGAGATACGGCCCCCAGGAGCCTCATCATTTTTAGCTAAGAGTTTTAATTGCTGAACATGAACGCTAAATTCTTAATTGCTCGTAACCTGATAGGATTGCAGTCTGCATTACAACTAACAGATGTGATACTTCCTTGCCTGCCGGTGGTGCTTTATTTTTGTTGCTCTGATGTTCTTGCCTAAGATATCCCTGATGAAGTACACTCCCGAGACAACTTAGAAATATAAACTTAATTTTATGCTCGAGAGACGTTATATTTGTCTGTCGGATAAGGCCATCGGTATGTCTTCTAACGGATTTCAATCAGAACCAAGTAACTTTCGTATCATCAGAGACGAGGGATTAAAGGTACATCCACAATAATACGTTTTCGTTTAAACGCCAAAACTTTCTTCCGATTTAGCCATCCATCCAAACTACTGCAGATCTTTTTTTCCCAGAAGCGGAGAAATATTTCTGTCTGACAACTAATCTTCCTGTAAATGCATTAGCCCAGATGCTCATAAATGTAAAACTTTTGGTACGCCTGCATCAGTGAGTTTCGATTGGTTCGCGGTTATCTCGTGACACTTTCCTGATTAGCTCTCCCCGTTTCGATGTCTCTTTTCTTAATTGGTTATTCTTCACGGGAAAGAAGAATGTTTTTCCTTAGTTTTCACCTGATGGACACGACATACAGGACTTTCGCTACCTGGCAAATGTTCTTTTGCTTACTTGTATGTAGCTAAATCATGTCTTGTGTGCATTGTGTGCTGTTTACAAGCAAAGAAAACTAAACATTCACCGATCACTGCTTATTGCAGATCAATTAGAGTAAGACAAGTGTGCAGTGAAACTGAGGGGAAGAGAATGAGATACATAGTGACTAAATTTCTGGACCCATCCATTTTATTGATAACTGTGTTGTTACTGTGATTTTATTTACAGCTTTCAGTATCCGACACTACAGTACTGTGATATTTTGCTAAATAAAATACGTGCATTTACTTCACACACATGGTTGTGTGTGAACAGTCAAAATCTGAACTTTATTACAAATCAAAGTAAAAATGTAGAATTCAAAATATATACTTCACCACTTCTAGAATTACAAAAGGTTTTGGTTGTGCTCGAGCTACAACGAACAAACGTTTATTTTTTTCCCCGATGCTAGTGGCAATAGTAGTGTGGATGCAGATTATATGACGTGAAAATTTTTTTACGCATTAGTGGGCACGTAGCCTAAGGTAATTCATGGGTTAAAGGAGGTGGTTACTCATTGCTTACCTCCACAAATGACAAGCGAAGATCTAGCTGGCATATTTGTGGGGTTCAAGGGGAGGCGGGAGGAGATCAGTTCCCAGTCTTGCATTTTTTTTTCTCTCATTGGAATCAATCATTAGCAACAGCAAGCAGTCCAGGACTTACCAATGCGGGTTCTGAGTATGAAGGCTTTTGCCCACCTGACATGTTGAATCACGGCTGTTATAAATAACACTGTACCTGCTCATCTGGATGCTGCAATACTTCATCGAGGACCGAATGCATTTTAAACGGGGCCACAGCAGCGCAGCATAACTGAGAGCCTTTATGAGATTGTCCTGCTACCCTGGATCCAAGCAACATGTGAAATCCAAAGGTTTGATCACTCATACAGATTTTTTTTTTTTTATAATTTGTTTGGATAACTCCTCACACTGCAACAGATTTTTGACCCTGCTAGAAACAATCCATCATTTCTGTCTTTCACCGGAGGGGGGGGGGGGTGGGGGGGGAGCTAAAGGGATCTTCTGGTCAGATTCCCAAATGAAGATGCCAGTTTGTGCCAAAGGAATGGCTGGGTAAACAAACAAAAGAGGATGACACTGCCAGACACCACAGTGCCCACCACTGCCCTTTGGGGCTGGATGAATCCTGGAAGAATCCTATCTTCTCACAGGTAGTGCCATAGGTCCCCTTCCAAAGAGGCCTCAGCTCCCCACAGCTGTCCCCAGGTTGGAGGAGAACCCAAATGCTACCCGGAGGACCGCAGAGCCGAGATCAAGACTTGGACAGATCCTGAGATTTGAGCTTCCTTTAAACTGAGGAGAAGCAGTGTGAAACATGGCAGATGCACCGTAGGAAGTCGGAAATCACAGAGAAGTACCATCGGAGTCCATTTTTTTTCTAGAATTTTTTTCGTATGTGGAAGCATCACACTTTTAATACTTAAGTACAGGCACTGAGAACGTCATACTGAGAGGAACAGGGGCTTCACAGCACATCTGCAGATATCCTAGTGGCACCAACGAAAATATAAAAGCACTCCACTACCATGTGCTTCGAATTACAAAGAGCTGTGTAAAACCATTCCTGTATATCCAGCAGTTTGCTCATTTATATTTACATTCATTTAGTAGCTTCATGAGGCAGATAAAATATTGCAAGCATCCATATATTCGGCTATAACATCTACCAAAATGCAGTAGTTTTCATTCAAGTATAAAAATAAGGTCATACCAAAAACATGTTTCCTAAGCCGAAGTGCATTATGGGTAAACAGATAACCAGGCATGTTTAAAGAGGCTGGTGTTCTCCCATGCATGAACACTGGTGTACCTGAGGTATACATGCTACCTCATCCAATCAGATTAATTTATCTGACATAATGTTTCCATCTGGCATTTCGAACAAAGACAGTCACCGAAAAACTAATACAGTGTGTAAGTTAGATTATACTGTTCAAGAAAAATAACAGCAATTATGCATTCGTGCAAATCACTGTTTATCTCTCAAATTCTCCGCCGGTTTCCTTACCGGTGCAAAATATCAATCTCCCCTCTAACCTCTAGAGCATGACAGATTCATGAATCTTTGAAGAATGCGTTGGGTCTTGCTTATTAAGCTTCACACAGCCAAAATCATCGTAATTACATTTTCAGGCGCCTACACAGCCGCTGCTAATAAGCCTGGGCATCATATAAACAGCTCTCCAGCCTACTGGTGTAGCCCTTAGGTAAGACCTTGTAGCCTCATAATAAGTTCTGACCTTGGTGCAACAGGAACACTGTGGCATCTGGCCAACATGTTGACTAACGCAGCCAGTTGTCACGTGTCATTCCTCTGTTTGCAACAGCACAGCTGTGCGTGGAAGGCCCAGCGCATTAACAGGGCGTCCTAACATCAGGCCAACCGCTGGATTTGTACTCATTAGTGTAGCCACATCCGGACCAAACCAGAAAACGAGAGCCAATAATCAGTGCAAGTTCAGGAGTGATTCTGCGACCAATCTGGGCACATATATATTTGTTAGATGATTCCAAATCCTCTACAGTGGAACATCTACAACGCTAATTTGGCAGATACCTGGTATTTATCTGGTGTTCAGCCTGGCAAACTGATCAGGCTCCATGACAGATAACAGAAGTACGCCCATCCCCAATAATATAACTCTTTGGCCCACAGCTTCCTGACACACCAAGCGTGGTGGTGTTGGTGGGGGTGCGGAGGGGGGTAGGATCCCAGGCACGGAATACAAATCAGACCGAAAGAGTGACAGCTTGTGTAATGTCGAGGTGACTGCCACTACCCAGCGATACAAGCGGCCAGTGATAAGAGGGTAAGAGAAAACAATTACAGCCCGGGCTGTATCTAATGGGCAGATTGGATATAATCAAACTCCTGATTTGCGGAACACAATCGGCAGACGCATGCGTGAAATCCATTAACTCTGGGACAGCCTCACCAAGCACTTCTGCCGTCCACCGTTTCATTACTGCAGCGGTTCGAGTGCCGCGTTCCAGCCGCTGCTCGCAAAATGTCTCTTGTTTTCATTAGTTATTTTTCTCAGTTTGATGTGTTCTTCCCCCCCTGGCCCCATCGCTCCAATCGGATCGCGACACAAACGGCACGCATGCTTCCCAAAGTCACGCCTCCGCCCTGTCTACTCTCCCATACGGAGTTTTCCTGACCCCCTTTACGCCGCTGTCTGCCCAGTTTAGATCTTAAGATCCTTCCATTCCCTTCATTATATATGAATTTGGTATAATTATAAAACACTCATCACGAAAGTTCCCAGTCACTCCCGGCAAGTAGGAGTTAACACTCAAAACTTCCGACTCTCACACTGCCAAACAGTAACAATGATGGGGATTTGTTCCTGTTTTGGACATTGAAGACCGAACAAGACTTGTACATTGTCAGGATTATCTATAATAAATATCCAGATCTCATAACCAGGCAATTCAGAAAGCCCTTAACCCCCCTGATAAAAGCAATATTCATTCCAGGATGGTGTTCATTCCCTGTTGTTTTGTTTCCTCCTCTAAGCACACCAGGCTGAGCCTGGCGTATGTGTATGCAGCCTGTATCCTGCACACCCCCCCTCCCCCCGCCCCCCCACTCTGTGTACCAACCAGATTAAAATATCAGAACAGGCCACGAAACAGAACAAACATCCTCTCAACCCTGAGCAAAAGGCAGCCCGGAAAAATAAATAGCCTCCCTTCTGACACTGTTTGTGGCTCGCCTTTCACTAGCAGAAAACCGACGGGAGGCCCAGGCGGATTGATAACACGTTAGCCTTGGATTAATCGCTGGGTCCAGCAGTGATCTGAATACTAAGTGCCCCCCCCCCCCCTTACCCACGCAGATAAACTCTTGGCACAGATGACACCTACAGATCCGCAGGTGTTCGTGAGACTAAATACTGAGCTCTTGGAAAGCCAGGACCAAGATGGATGACAGTGAGGGTAAAAAAGAAACACACCACGCTAAAACAGATAGCCCTTTTTTTATTAACCCTTCAGGACAATCCAAACGACGAAGGCGATTTTCAATAAAATCAAATGATTTGGGTACCCATGAAAAATAGTGACCTATGACCCAGCAAGACATAAGGCCATATTTGTCCCATTTGCAAGTAAATCAGACCCCCCCCCCCCTAAAAAAATCAGAGCAATAAAAGTGATTACATAAATTGACTAGCATGTGAGAACTCTGAGCAGTTCCCAAAGTCTGGGGCTGTGCCGTTAAATTGTGTCAGTGATGAGCTAAAACCAGCCTCAAAAGGAAAAAGGAGCGAGCAACTCAAAAGAGCATAATGTTTGAAAGTGACACCAGCATGTGCCACGACGGGCGGTTAAAGGCAGCAAGCAAACGGGCGAGAAAACAAAAGGAGCTGCGAGATCACAGCTCGCCTCTCCTCCGCCGGTAAAGTACAACTGACTGGCTGCTTCGCCATTCGGGCAAAGACGCGCCGTCACTCGCTGCTCGAGCTTCGGCTCTCCGCCAGCTGTCCCCCGACGCCCATCACCGCCCCAGCTCGGGGACGGACAGCGATCATAGCTACCTAAAAGCTTAATCTGAGTTTGGCTTTTCAAAGCATATTTTTAACTACAGTTTAATTACAGGGATCAGTGCAAGTATTTGTAGCATCATGGCGTTGATGATGATGCAATGATGATGATGATGATGATGATGATGATGATGACCCAATCCTGGTTAAGAAGTTTGATCAGGCTTGAGACGCACAGCAATGTAAAGCTCGGTTTGGCCATGAGTCATTAAAACCTACCTCAGGTCATCTCTAATTCAAACAAATCAGAAATGAAGATGTTCTTTTTCTTTGTTTATGCTAATAGGCACATTTTCCAGTCCAGTGCAGGAAATATAACGCGGGACAATAAAAATAGTATTTAATGTTATTTATTATTGTGGTCATATACACGTTTATAGTCATCTAGATATGTAGCTACATCTATAGGTGATATATTGTATAAAAAGAAATCATAATACAATACTTGAAATTGTCCATTAGTGCCATTCGAATTTACCATTTGTTGAAAAATATTTTTTCAGTGTTTTACGAATGAGGAATAATAATTGCTACAATCAATATATTATTGCGGGTAATGCAACAATGCGTTTACAAGACACTTAAAGAAGCTGACGAATACCTCCTCTTCTACCTCTGCCCCTTTCAAAGCGCCGTCTAACTTCACATTTATAGCAAATTTTTTGGTTTCGATGGTAGGTGGTAGCGGGGGAGGGGGGGGAGTCAGAGCAGTTGGATTCACAAGTAAATTCCTGTGCCTTTAGCGCCATCTACTGGTAAAATCGTTTACAGCTACAATTGTCTTGCCAAATTCAGCTTACATGCGACGATAAGCTTAGGTACGCGGTGGGTACAGGCATGTCAAGTATATTAAGTGGATTAAGGACTCGAAACTTTCTTTGCATCAGTGGATGGTTCTGTGCAGGCAGAGAAAAATCTCTTTTCCTAATCCACTCGCAAGAAAACATGATAAACTACAGAAGCATAAATAACAAAGCACATAGCGCAGGGTAACTATTGAATTAGGTTTATCTCAGTTCCGGCATTGTTCATTTCATCCACATTCGTTTTGCCTATTCCAGGCGACCAAGGAAAATCTACATTTACATTTTAGATATATGAATTTAAATATTGATTTAAGATGGGAGAACGGTATTTCGGTTTGATGCAGTTTACTCAAAAAATCTACCGAATTGCAAGGACCATTGAATGTATAATTTATAACAATACGTTCGGTTCTTATCTATTTGTGTCTACATTGTGAAATGTTTTGTGATAAAATAAAACAAACCCTTCATACCTATGATATAATGGACAAATTTGCTGTATGCAGTAAGACTTTAAATTGATTTTCAGGGTACACAATAGTTCTGTTACTGACAGATACTGAGTACTACTGTACTTTTGCTCCTTACGAGATACAGATTAAGTCGCTATTTGGACATCGTACGAGATTATAAACGTAAAAATTATACCAAAGCGCGTATTATCCCGATTAAAACAGATCCGACGCGTAAACCCAACTTAGACGTTCCTATTTAAATTAGTAATAGACGAGCTCTCGAGTTACAAGTCGAAACGAAGGACGATTTAAAAACCAGCAGTTTTATGGAGAAACACATTCCCAAATGAAAAAATAAAGACGTTTCTTACCGTTAAAATTAATCCGATAAACTTTCGCGACGCATATGAGCATATTCACGGTCATCTTCCCCATTCATCTCCTCGTACCAAAACTAGCGAGCAAAAGTGAAATTTACATCAGAAAGCTGAAGGAAATCAACTTACCTGGAAAAAACTGTCCGTGTATGAAGTTCAGCGACTGAAATATGAGCGCAAAAATAATAAGACAGGTCCTTGTGTCCATTTTCACTGCGTTTATTTCACATGCCCGCTGAATGTCCGCGCTCTCTGCGCCTGTATGATCGGCAAGGATCCTCGCATTGGAATCGCAGTGACAGTATTTAAAGGCAGAATCCCGATCTGATTGTTCGGCTTCAGGATGAGTAGCAGTAACTGATGGAAAGGAGAGAGGGAAAGGAGAGAGAGAATACGGGATGTTCCCGTCCCCCGGGTCCCTACACCTGCCTGGTCTTGACGCGATTGCGTGTGTGACTTTACGCTTCTGCCTCTTGTAACCCTCCACCGTGCAGATCCCCCCCGCCCCAGGTCCGCGAAGGTGGGCTGGGAGTCAGCGGCGATCCTCACACCGACTGGGCTCAGTTCATGTCCTCACCCCAACCCTTTTCTGGGCTCCAGCTGAATCACAACTAGATCTGCTGCAAAAGAATGGACTGGAGGTGATCGCGCTCTAAACCTGAATTATTACCCCCCCCCCCCATGTATTGTATTACTAAACGGAACTGTTTATTAATATTTAATGCACATCCCAAATACGGGGCGCGTTAACGACCGCGAGTAACTAACAAAGAGAATGCAAATGAGACAAGCGCCGTTACTGTAATTCTCAAGTGATTAATAAGAGATTTCACGATTATTATACTGCAGTTTATTAAAAAGGAATTTAGCGCAACACGGGAGCTACAACCGACAGATAATAGGGATGGATCTGATGCCATAAAAATGAACAATCTATTAAAGATTAAGCACTTTAAATAGCAAAAACAAATAAATATATGAAAAAGGAAATCAAACCCGAAGTGAACGACGTATGTATCCCATATATTCTAATGAAATCTCTTTCATTGTAATGAAACTCCGTTTATTTCTCGTAAAAGTTAGTCTGCATGTTGCTTTAACATTGAAATGGTTGTGTATATATATGTATATGTGCATGTATATGTATGTGTGAAAAATATGACTAAGCGTTTGAGCAGTAAAGTCACACGGAAGTCTGAGAGCGAACGGCACTCAGTGCTGATATTTGCATTTTCGGGATACTCCTAACTGGGCGTTTATAGCGAGTTATTCAACGCCTTTATGTTCAGATGATTTTGAAATCTGTAAAACGGGCAACTTTTAAACCCCCAGATATGCCCGATATGTGACTTACTTATCAAACGCACAAAAATAATTTAACAGCTTTGTTTGATTGAATGTCTTAAGAGTGTCGCGTTCAAAGTAGGAACAGTCACAGCGGAGCTCTCAGATCTGAAGGGCACTTGATCTCGGTGGTTATTATACACGCACATAAACATATAATTCTATTTCGATGACTATAAACATTCGTATATGTTATGTAATATTATTCAAAGTTGTTAATTTGGCAACAATTGTTACATAACATGTTTAGTTTCGGTTGTAGTTCTTCAGGATATTCTCCACAACAAGACCAAACGTTCAAGATTTGTTTTACTTTAATTGAGGTTTAGCTAGAACTAGTCTTAAAAGTTTTAGGCTATATCCATATTCTTCCTCATCTGGTCAGGGTATGCAGTACAGATTTGACTTTTGAGATATCAGGGGTTGTAAAGGGGGGAGGGTGGTTACTGAGGACCTAAAAATTTTGGAACAGAACTGTTTTGGTCTGGGTTGGGGGCCCAATGTGACTCGCTTTCATGGGGCCCAAAATCTATAGCAGCACTCTGATGCCAATTTACGTTTTGCAAATGTTGTATCTCACCTTCCAGATCCCTTTGTTGAGCCTGGATGAGGTTTTATCATGAGTGCTGACAGCATGTTGTGTAGTGACATATTTTTTTTCTTTCCTCACTTGTGTGCAATTGCTTGTATTGCCATTTTCTCGGTCAACAAATTTAGTGTTTATATGTGTGGGTGTCTGAATATGTGCGTGCATACTATTTTTTTTCAAAGCTGTCATTTTAATCCAAAGCAAAGTTACAATTGAGTACTTGTCCCTTTTCCACTAGCATACATATATAGATGGGTGTTTACTGTCATAATTACAAATGTACAAAGCAGCTTCCCCCGGGGGTTTTAAAACCAAAGCAAGTAATCATGCATACGTAACCACACTAACGCCTACAACCCTGGTATAACACAGAAAAAGGGGTCATGTGTCACAGGGCTGCAGAGGATGGGATTATCGATACAGATACGATCTATTTGCACACCAACCAAAAAAATAAAAAATAAAGTACAATGATTTGGCATGGCAGATATATCAATTGATTCAAAATTATATGGTAGTGTGTGTACATGCCTTTTCCATGACACTGATCCAATACAGTATTGTGGGGAGTCTGGAACCTATCACACAAAGCAAAGGTCAGCCTGCAGGGGCACTCTGGGTGGGATCATAGCCCATCCATCCATCCATCCATCCATTTTCCAAACCGCTTATCCTAAGATAACAATGAATTTCATTGTTATCCTAAACAATGAAAATCATAGCCCATCCATCCATCCATCCATTTTCCAAACCACTTATCCTACTGGGTCACGGGGGGTCCAGAGCCTATCCCGGAAGCAATGGGCACGAGGCAGGGAACAACCCAGGATGGGGGGCCAGCCCATCACAGGGCACACTCACACACCATTCACTCACACATGCACACCTACGGGCAATTTAGCAACTCCAATTAGCCTCAGCATGTTTTTGGACTGTGGGGGGAAACCGGAGTACCCGGAGGAAACCCCACGACGACAGGGGGAGAACATGCAAACTCTGCACACATGTGACCCAAGCGGAGACTCGAACCCGGGTCCCAGAGGTATGAGGCAACAGTGCTAACCACTGCACCAGCATGCCGCCCCCATCATAACCCATTGCAAGGTAATAAATAAAGTGTAACATACATGTAATCACTCACTGTGGGTGATTCGTAGAGGCAGAAATGCACTAAACTGCATGTCATTTGACTGAGGAAGAAAATCAAAGCACCAGGAAGAATGTCGCACTAATATAGTGAGAACATGCACACTACACACAGTAGGGGGTGGGATCGAACCCACTGAACGAGCCACAGGGCCTCCCCACAAGTCTTAATTAGTTAAAAAATAATCGACGTGTGACTCTCGCAATATTGAGAACGTTAGAGCAGCAAGATATAAGACCGTCCAAATGGTGAATCCCTGGGACCACGGCTGTGTATTAGAGAGAAGAGAAGAAGCCCTTAGTTTTGATCCCGGGAGCAGCGGCAGAGACAGTCATGTCGTTGCAGATGAGGCTGAGTGTTCTCAGGAGAAGGACGTTGGCATGGAACAGGGCTGGAAAGTGTGGAGTCAGCTGGCCTGCCTCAGCTGCACTTCTTAAAAAAAAAATAATATTTCACGAGGCTCATGGACACAGAAGTGGAGCAGACCAACACCCCCCCCCCTCCCCCAACCATGACCCAGCATGCAAATACTGCACAGTCACCTGCTGCAGAAAAGTCTGGAGGGATCAACATCTCCAGGGTCATCTGGGAAATCATGTGCTGCGATCGGCTCCAACTGCTTCTCACGTCTCGGCTACAGAGACGGAGCCAAAAAGCTTGTGCAGAAGCGTGTTGTTGGAAGCCGTTCGTTTAGAGTAAGAATTTTCGGCAAGTGCTGAACGAGGCACTTTGCATGAAAAGGAATCACACCTTGCCTAAGCACTAGAGCACGCTTGATGCATACATATATATGCAGGTGTGCTTTTCATAATCAGAGATAATATCTCACATCCATGCATTCTTACATAAAAAGCCAAGAAAGAACAGCTTCGCTTTTCTAGTTATAAGTTCAAACCTTGCGAGGACATGAAAGTAATTATTTCCGGATTTTTTTTTTTTTTTGTATGCCTCTGCAATCAAAATATGTTAATTGATGTTGAATCTTCTGTTGTCTTAAGTCTGATATCAGGTTTTTTTCTTGGGTCTGAATTTCATTATGTTTTAGTATTTTTTCTGTGATGTATGCAATGTTTGCCTTTGTTCTCCAATGAATTACTTATTTCTGTATTGGAACGTGTCCCAAAACAGGTTTAAATTCCTCCCGTATTTACAAACCTAGCAATCTGGACATTAGTGGAGGTTTTCCAAACTATATTAGGCCTATATTGCAACGTGCAGAAAGAGCAAAGGGAAAATTGATTTAACTAGTTTTCAGATTCACCATATTACCAGACTGTAGTAGCTAATTGGAAAATATGGCCCGATAATCATAAAAAGTAATAAATTCAGAGCAGCGTTTAAGAAGATAAATATAAATTCTGGAGGGCATGAAATAAATCCAGCGATCGCTAACTCAAACGACAGCTTGAGATGAATCTATGAATCAGTATTAGGAGTCCTATATTTATAATTTTCGCATAATATACCCTTCAGAGAAGATACGCATATCTTCCTCAAAGGTATTCGATTTAGAGGTATATATCACGGAAAACACGTTTCAACCACGACACTTTAGAATAGTACACTTTCATGGAACTGAAACATATTTGCTGCTATGGATGGGAAGCGTTCAAGGGCGATTTCCGGGAGACGCCGTTCGACCCCCGCTGCCTTCGACGTCGCGCTCGTAGGTCTAACTTACTGCCGATCATCACCGATACCTAACGATGTGTAAGCAAGCGGTGCACCGATCAAACCGCTCAGCTCTGCCCGGACTACAAACACGTGTCCCCGGTTAGCACCCCCTGAAACAGCTGCGCCATCTGCCTGCGCTATCTGTCATATCAGCGTCCTCCAGGCTCCCTGCTAATTACTCACAGATCTGATATACGAGCTCTAACACGACTAATGTCCCCTGCGCGATCGTCTTTAGAAAGGGACCGTGATTAACTACCGCTCGTCCCCCATGACCACTCTTGAATATATAGAGTTATCAATAAATTACAGCAAGAGCCTTATGCTAGCCGGTAGCAGCCCCGCATCTAAGAGAGAGATCTCGCCTGCTGTTGTTCCCTGCCTTGCACCTGTAGCCTCCAGGATATCCTTTGCACCTATAGGAGAAGCAGTTTCTGAAAATAGATGGATTTGTAAGGCTACACTTGCATCAGATGTACTTCACATTTTTTTTTTTTTGTTTTTTTTTTTTTTTATGAAATATGTTCCTGCTTTGTAATGACAAAGAGCGGCTTTGATATTTTACCAGAGGGTACAACTCCAGGTACGTGACCCAACAGCCTTCTGGTTACAAGTACAATTTTTATCAACCTCTGCGATGCCTTCCGGTTAAAAAAAAAAAAACTGTCAGTATATTACAGGAAAATGCGAACGTCCCATTCACATGCTACGCCATTTATGCATCATTTTCAGTATCGTCTTACCAATCGGTAAAAATAGCCAGGAAGATCATAACACACAACTGGGCTGCAAACAAATGTCCTGGACGCCCACAACAGGCTATGGGACATAATTCACACACATACACACGCACACCTTGGACACCTATAACAGGCCCTAGCACAGAATTCACACACATAAAAACACATACACACATTTAGAACTACCAATTTACTTGCACAGCATGTGTACCAGAGTTCTGTAGTGGAAACCCACGCAGACAAGAGGAAAGGCATGCAATGGTTTCAGATGGTGTTGGAACCCGATTGGAACCTGGAGGTGTGAGGCAACCATGTTACCTGCTGGGCCAGCATGCTGTCTAAGGGGGAAAAAATCAAACAGGAGACAGAGTTAATTTTAAAGTTAATCTTTAAAAAGCGAGACCACACATACCGTGATAATAAACAATGAAGTCAAATGAAAAACTAAAACACTATAGCAGTGACTGTTTATGGCAACCTGAGCCGTTCTGGTCAGCTGGAGGATCTCTGCTTCTAATATTGTACGTTAATGTGGAGTTTTAGGGAAATTTTCTATTTAATTTCCGTTACTGCCATCAACTCACTCTGGACAGTTTATTTCCGGCCTGTGTCGGTTATCTAAATCTGTTTCAGCATCTACATGTTTAACAATAAGGAAATTCATTTCTGCAAAACATCATTTCGTCGTGTGAATTATCGGAGACCTTCAGGGTCTGTGTGCTGTTGGCTATGGCTACGGTAACTAAAAATCTCTTGAGTACCAAAACCTATTTATTAGAGGGTGTAACACATAACAAGGTAACTTAAATACTTCCTATGATTGACGCCGCTAGAGATTTTGGGCCCCATAAAATCATTTCATACTGGGGCCCCTAACCCAGACCAATCCAATTATATTCCAAATTTTTTGGGGCCCCTGTCACTCAGGGGCCCTTGGAATCATTGTGACCCCCCCCCCCCCTTTACAGTGCCCTAACCCCCAGTTTCATGTGTCTTTTCATAAAAGGCTTTAATGCAAAATTGTATGGACAAGGTACAAAACAGGCCTAACACACAGGTGGTCAGAAGTAGTCAATATTTATTACAGTGATGAAATAGATCTATAATGCATTTTATAGCGTGATGGCAAAATATGTGGTGAATGATAGCTTAGTCGAAAGCTTTCATTGGCTTGACTCTTTAACATCTGACATTAGAGAGCTCTGACCCGAACCATAATACAGGTTAAAACAGAATCGCAACGCTTCTTGAGATCCTCGGGAAGATTTTTACAAATCAAAAGCAGTCAGAAGACATGAGGTGTAAGGATGACTCAAGATGGCTTTCTGTTAAATTAATTTATTCATGCTTTCATTTTATGTAATCGCTTATGTACAAAGTGAGAAGAATCTTTATTTATAAGGTAACAAGTACAATCTTCGGGTATTCAACAATGTTATAAAGTGCTTAAGAATAAAGCGGAGAAGTTGAGCAATAGGCGAGCTGGTCTCTAAGGGTTAACAGAATTAATTGAGTTTTGCTGCTTTACTTTTGGCATATTTCGCAGGCTCTAAGAAGCGTCGCATGAACTGTGTTAGTCCTGCATCTGCAGTCTGTAAATCATGGACTCTGTGTTTTATAGTGACTTTTAATTTGCAGTTCTATTATTTAGGGATGTAAAAATCAATGCATCATTAAACCAGAGTGACGCTTCCTTGTTTATAGGTATTGTGCGTTCACAGGTTCCATGCCATAATTCGCTTTTCTGTGTTATTAATTATTTCAACCATTTCATCAATATCTTCCTCTTTTCTACCGGCTCAGAGTTAGAATTATGTTACCTGAATGAGTACCGCCGAAATGTTTGCTTCAGATTGTCGTTATCGAATATTCCCTTTGTCTCATTCTGGTTTTTTTCCCCCCAAAAGTAATAGCAATCCTTCCACGCTTTCAATCACAGCTGTGGTAGCAGCAGTTTTTACAGGATAATCCCACCCACTGTGCATTTCAAAGTCCCATCTCTGACGAAAACAAAGTATCCTTTAAATGATTCTTGCACTAATTCAGTATATTAATTGATCTTTGAGAGCTCACGGGGGTCAATTGATTTGTTAGTGCTTAGGGGTTTAAATGGGACGATGACCAGCATCACCCCAGTGTGCAAAGACTGTGGACTGGACTGTTAAACGCAGCATCCAATGCACAGTTGATGTGTCACGTGTACCGATCAGTCATCGTAGTTTGCATTGTTAATGTAAGAGAGATATGGGGTGTGGGGTGGGGGTAACCTGGGAAACCGTGGTCTCCCCTCCCCCCCATGCTGCATTAATCGCCCTGGTGAGCACATGTCAGTCAGCTGCGTTTGACAGCCACTTGTCCTCGGCAGAAGGTTGCGGCTGCGATCACTCTGTTCACTGCTCTTCCGAGCTGGCCACTGCGCTGTCGGGTGAGGAGAGGCGGGTGGGTGTCGGCATCACGTTGGGGGAGGGTGTGTCCCAGTCCCTGCAGCTGCTGAGGGGGCATGTATGCTGAGGGGGAGGCCTAGATGAAATATGGTATATAGCTATTCAGCTTTGAGAGAATATGTGCTTTCAGAAGTATTAAAATTTTTACAAAAAGGTGAAAGCCTTCGGTAGATATTCATAGAAATATTCCAGCGGAATGGCAGGAATTTGTGTTTCGAGTTGCGAACTTTTATTTGTTACATACGCAGTTTTACTCAGCACAGTGAAATGCACAGCTGCCCATTGCCATGATGTGAATCAGGGGACATAAGATTAAGAGAGAAGACGTGACGTATTAACAAAAATTAGACATTAATTAATAATCATAAATGTCCATGGTGTGCAAAATTGGCATGTGTAGTATATGTATTATATTTGCATCTGATAAGTAGGTATAGAAGATGGATGGATGAAGAATATATTTAAGTAATTCAAAAATATGTGTGAGCCCTGTGATGGGCTGGTACCCCGTCCTGGGTTATTCTCTGCCTGGTACCTGTAGATTCTGGGATAGGTTCTGGGCCTTCAGTGGTCCTGTGTTGGACAGTTGGTATTGAAAATGGATGGATGGATGGATGGATGGATAGAAGGAAAAAATACCTTTGAAATCTGATTTAAAATAACAAAAAATTATCATAATTTATGATTATGTCAGCCACCCCATCTGTGTGTACGTGTGGAGTTTGCCTGTTTTTCACTGGTTTCCTGTGTGCTCTACGCATTTACGTAAACTGACCCATAGTGTGTCAATATATGTGTGAGTGACAGGCGTGTGGGGGGGGGGGGGGGGGGAAGCACCTGTCCTTTTTGCTCAAATGATTGGATGTGCCTCACTTTTGAGGTTCTGGGTAGTCTTCATGTAAAATGTTAAAATTCAACAAGGGGGGGTGCCTCCCAAACCTGAACAGATCCCTCCGACCACACTCACCCCCCCACGCCAAGTCAAGCACCTGCCCTAGAAAAGTTTTTGTACGGCACTGTTCCTCGTAATTGACTGCCATTTTGTCTAGAGGGTTCCTACCTCGTATCCAGTACATCTTTGCTTTGGTTCTAGGATCACTGGTTCTAGGCTCACTGGTTCTAGGCTCACCTTGCTGAATGGATGTATGGATGGATGGAAATGCCACCAATGGTTCTCACGTTCATCCCTATTCAAAATACGAGAAGCACAGAGCGATTAATCACTTTTATCCACATCACAGATTTCAATTAACAAGGAGAACCTCGTCAAGCGTGTGCCAGACACCGAGTCCGAGCGGGAGTAACTGTGAGGGAACTCGGCTTGTATTTTATCACACGGCATGACTTATAGGTGAGCATATCGCAGACTCCGCCTCCCCATAATAAGTTTGTGCAAATGCGGTCGATTCCTTGCTGTGCGATGTTGTCACCGCGCCGGATATTACAACCCAGAAGTTTGTATCGATTCCTCACGGTCGCTGCTGGGCCGGATGGAGATGCAGATCATGATGTCTGGTCAGCCGTCGTCGGGCTTCACATTTAAATTGCCTAGAAAGGTTTCACTTCCCTCTCTGTGTGTAATTAGTTCTGAGATTGGCAGCGTTAAACATTTACAGAAGGCATGTCTGATCAGCCATATTATATTGCCGTAAAGATCGATAGATCATTTGCAACCAGAGAAATGTAATAGAAATGGCATCTGACTCTTCTATAGCACTTGATTAAACTGTCAATAGGAGAAAAGCTAATATCCCCTGCATAATTCCCACATTTTTATCACTCTCAATAATGACAAGAAAATACCAACAACTAGTAGTGATAATAACATGCCACCTACACACAGTTTTATACATAAACACGTTCCACCTACAAGCACCAGAAAAGCCTGTCTCTTCTCATCCCCTTGCACTTTGCTCTCTGAAAACGGCAGCAGACATTTCACTTCAACCCTTCCCGCCACAACTCTCATTCTTTTCTCTCTGGAGAGGAAATGAGCTCTCTGCTGAAGGTAAAGTGGTGAGTCACTATTCACCTGTCACCCTCCCCTAAAGACTCTCTGTGTTACGTTATACCACCATCTCCC
Organism: Brienomyrus brachyistius; assembly: GCF_023856365.1. Taxonomy (NCBI): domain Eukaryota; kingdom Metazoa; phylum Chordata; class Actinopteri; order Osteoglossiformes; family Mormyridae; genus Brienomyrus; species Brienomyrus brachyistius. The sequence goes on from NC_064540.1 coordinate 1,054,759, forward strand.
AGGCTTCTCTCCCCCCCTAATTCAAAGCCATGCACCTGGAAACCCTGTTGAATGACAGTATGAATTGGTAGATGGACACTTCATAGCTTTTGTCTCTAACTCAGGGCTCCTCTCGTCCTGGGGGGGGTCCATCATTTCCGTTCTGCCGCATTGTTCTATTGAGCCTCTGGGCAAATAGAAAGCAAGGTCGTTATCGTTAATGAAAACTAAAACTGAAATAAAATATGAAACTAAAATTAATAACTACAACCAGACGTGGAAAGTTCAGGTGCAGAAAGTACAAATCCAGACCAAGATTTTGTTTCAACCAACCAGTCCTCTGTGACTCTGACTCTTTACATGCAAGTGGTTGGTTGAAACAAAATCTTGGTCTGGATTTGTGCTTTCTGAACCTGAGCTTTTCCTTCCCTGACTACAAATATAACTAAACTATGAACACTGCTTCCAAAACTAACTAAAATACAATAAAAAGAAACCTCAAATAGTTAATGTTACCATTTAAAAAAACTATTTAGCTAACAAAATGATTAATTTACCTTTAATTGCTATTAATAGTACCTGGATCATATTTTGTCCACACTGAGGACATCAGTAGGCCTACGTAATGTGCAACGTGTATTCATGTAGTATTCTTTAGAGATCAGATGCACAACATAACTGTACAACTTTCATTCTACCGCTAGAAAAAAATTTACTAAAACCTAAACTGAAAAAAATATATAAAAACTATATAGAAATATATCTTGAAAATAAACACTAATAAAAACTGAAAAACTAAAATTAAATTGGATTTCAAAAAAAAAAAAAATTATATAAAAGAAAAAAAAAATCAAAACGCAGCTAGAGAGTGACGTTTTTTTTTTTTAATCTGTCAGCTGTGGGCGGCGGGGTCAATAGGACTCCGGGGTGTTTGGGGACAGGAGAAGGGAATGGAGGTGTTTGGGATGGTAGGGTGAGGAAGAGGAACAAGGAGCTGAGGGGAAGCACACAAAAACGAAACTGCCATTGAGTCGCGGAGCGGACCACCCAGTGGGGTGCTAGAACAGGCACCTGGCCCAAGAAGAAACAGAAGCCAGTTTTATTACATCAGTAATAAGACACAGTAGATATGAATAAACGTGCTAGTCACCTGACTTGGTCCCGTCCCTGAACGCCCACACTGGCTTCCCGCACCTTGTTGGAAGTTACAGGTCCGGAAAGTAATAATCCAGAACATGATTTTGTTCCAACCACCCAGTTGCGCACAGTCACAGATTTCTCAGCTGGTTGATTGGAACAAAATCTTGGTCTGGATTTGTACTTTCTGGACCTGAACATTCCACCTCTGCCTTACACACTGGCATCAGCATAAATCCTACAAGACTGTATTTCGCCATTTCGCTAAACGGCTGTGTAAAATGTCAGCATTGATGTTGAAAGTTAAGATGATGCATATAACTGTGTACAGTTGCTTTTAACCAAAGTGACTTGCATTTTTTTTTTAAAGCAGGATGTTTTACTGGAGTAATTCAGGTTAAATGCCCTTAAGCAATGTACTAAAGCTGGGCTCTTCCTGGGGACACTGGGGAATATTTTAAAATGTCTTTTAAAACTGCAACGCGCAGTTTTATGACAGTAATTAAATTGTAATCCTTTATGGGTTTTCTCTCACAATCATTTCTGAACACTAAATTTCTCACAATGAGCTTAGAAGTTATAGAGCAGGTGGTAATTTTGATCCTCAAAAGCAGAGACCCAATAAAGTCCAGCTTGAGTAAATGAAGGATCATGGACTCCACTGAAAAAATAACAGCGCAGACATGCGCACTGAGTGCCGTGATGCTTGGGGCTCCTCCCCTTTTAAAAGTCTGGCTGTTGCAATTGGAGAATTTTATCAGTACAACACAGGCTGTGCTTGTGTCTTGAAGTGACAAGGAGTTTGTCTTGTTATGGTGATTGTAGTAACATGTAACAACCTGAAGACAGAGTAACAGATCAGAGACCATTGGAGCAAAGAACATCTCACAGTCAACTGACTCTTACAGACACATTACATAAAGCAGTAACTCAGTTCAAATAAATCAGTGTGCAGTGCACGGTGCAGTGCTGGATACCAGAAGGGGTACGATCAACTAGCTTGGCTGTTAAACTGCAGGACCTGGGGGGTATTCCATGAAAGCAGCTAAAGAAAGCCAGACTTTCCCAAAAAAAAGTCATCTCTAAACTTAACCTCAAGTCATTCCACTAACACAGTTCAGCTTGAACTAATCAAGGCTCATACAAGACAGACTTGCATAGTCTCATTTAGTGCCCGAGATATTTAAGAAGCCCAAATGAATGGATGAATGATAGAATCTCAATCTTTTTATTCACCAAATACAGAGAAGAAGTACAATGAATTTCTTTTAGTGCCAGTGGTATCATGCATTAACAAAACACACATACAAAGAAACATCTAATAGTAAAGATACAAGGATTATTTTTTTTTGAGGGGGAGGCCTAGATGAAATGCATGTAAAACGACCGCGGTGTTTCTTTCCACCGCAGAACAAACGCTGCTGATGGAGCTGTATGAAGAATACAAAGATGTGATCGCTATAAAAGGAAATTCTGTGGCCATAAATACAGCCAGGGAGTTGGCTTGGCAAAACACTGCAGACAGTGAACAAGTTATGTAAATGTTACAAGCACCTTGAACAGTGGCACGGTGGTACAGTGGATTATGCTGCCGCCTTACACTGTGAAAGTTGCTGGTTCGATTCCCCATAGCAAACAGGGAACCTTCTGGCTTGAGTTCATGCGTCATTCGTACTGTATGATGTTATTCTGTATTTGATTTCCGTAAAATACTTTCAGTCGCATCCGTGTAAAATGTTCTGCAAAAATAACCACGACGTGATCTTTATAAGCTTGATTATATTTATTACATGGCATGAGTAGTGAGAGCGCGGAATTTCGTCCGACGGAACGATCCTTTGGGACTCTTCCCACACGTCGGATGTTCTTAGAGATAATGCTTAACTATGCGAGACAGTTAACCTGGTCAGAATCAGACTTGTTCACTCGCCTAAGTTACCATGGTAGCTCAGCAGGGATTCATTTAAGACACGTTGATGCAAAGGAACTCCCACTTAAATAAGCCAGACTTGTCGAAATAAGTCAGACTTCCCCTTAATCCTGCTTGGTGGAATAACCCCCCTGGTGTCACAGCTACAGCCTAATTGAAAGCGTACACTTGTGAATTTCTCAATTTGTTTAAAGTGTTGGTCTGGGACACCCTCCATGAAGCTGTTAGCTATTCATGCTTCTTTTTTGATTAAGGACACTTTAAAAATGACCCAATGAAAGGCTTCAGCCAATGGACTGTGAGTTTTGAATCCCTTCCAAGTAGCAGTGACCTTTTTCCTCAATCTCGCTATGGAGACTGACCTGTGAGCTCCCTCGGACTGCCTGAGATATCGTGGTCACGGTAGGCTACTCCCACCCGTCCGTTTTCAGTAACTTGTTATATTAGGCTCACAGGTAATCTGGAGTCTCTCTTGGGAAGCACAGGGCACAGTATTCTCCCCCATTACCTGGTCGGCACGCGCACATGGACTCACACACAGCTGGTCCATGGCTTAAATGTTGAGACCCTGTTTTTTTTTATATTTACCAAAAACAGGAAATGCTATTGGCCCAAAGCGATGTACAATTGTAAACGCAAGGTCAGCGATTGCAATTAAGGGACTTAAAGTGAAATTACTCTGCTGAGATTTAAACCAGCAACCTTCCAATCAGGGGCTCAGTGTCCTAAGCCACAATACCACACACAGAGCGAACTGAGATCGCGTTTTTCTGTGTGTGGAGAGAAAGGTGCTCTTCTTTTCTGGCAGTGCTTAGACATTTCTTTTTACTGCATGTACATGAATTCATTGCCAATAAGGACCTCGAATTGAATCTGACTTTATTTTTACAGATATAAATCAATCTTTTCTTTCACCACAAAATAACTCTGTAGTGCTACTACACTCAGTCCCATAAAGACAAATACCACCCCCCCCCCCCCCCCACTGAGTCCTCCCGAGGGGGAAGGAGCTGAGATGAATTGGATGTCTGATTCCCATCATGCTCTTCTCAGCCTCCGCGTACGGATCTTGGAGTCCGTCTCATGCTGTGGGCCGCATCCTGCTTTAATAACGGCATCGGTCTGCCTGCGGTTGCCAGACGACGCCGCAAGCGAGGACAGGTCGTCTGAAAGGCTGCACAGTATGTACTGCGGTTGTCAGATATAGAAAAGCACTCAGAAGAGAATCTGTATCAATGCTCGTTCTTCCAATGACAATAAAGCAGCGTCGGTATCGCTGCTTACTTTCCAGCCTTTAGGTTCCACCTGCGCCTGTGGGACACATTGCGTTTAACGACATACAAAGAAACCCAATGCCAGACGAAGAAGGCATCAAGCAGGAGGACCTCAGCCTGCTTTAAACCCCCCCCCCAAGACCCTAGGGTGAATACGACTGCCCTCCCCACAGTGAGTCTCACAGTGCATCCCTGCTGAAGAACAGTGAGTGGAAATTAACTACGAGCTAATTAATATGCACTCTCCCAAACAACTAATTAATGAGATGTCAAAGCACATTTGTCCAGACGTTCTCTGCCGTGGCAAATTTAAAAAAAAAAAAAAGTGTTTTTTTTTTTTTTTTTTACAAAACAGACAAGAGTTCAAATAAATCATTTAGAGGAAAGAAACTGAATATGATTCAACATCACTGCCCACTGCTGCTGCTCAGCCTAGTCTGTCATCGCAAATTCCCTCAACAGGGTGGATCGAGATCACATTTTGCTTGATTAAAGGTAATAAAGCTTAAAATCCAAACTATTTGTTTACTCAGGCTAAAAAATGGCCTCCTTCTATCAGGGACCCCATTACTTCTTCTCACTTTACTCTCAATTAATGGTTAACAGCTTTATTCCCAAATGGCCTCCGCACACATCTACTTAATGGAATGACAAATGTTTTTAATATCGCCGTCGCGGAGCAGCTAGCAGTCTTCTCCGGCCTTTGATACTGAGGCAGGAGGCCGAAGACCCTGGATGCTTCTCGTACACAAAAATACGGTAAATCATTCAGAGTTAAAATAAATCAGTGTGCAGTGTATGGTGCAGTGCTGGATGCCAGGAGAGTTATGATCAACGTGACTGGCTGTCAAATCGCAGGACGTGGTGTCACAGCTACAGTCTAATTGGAAGCTGTAAAACTCGTGCTTTTCCTTGATTTGTTAAAAGTGACGATAGGGACGGCCTCCACGGAGTTGTTAGCTGTCCATTCTGGGTTTCTTGGAGCAATAACCGACATCAATCAGAGATGGGAAAATGTGGTATGAGCCATGTTACATTTATAATTATTTTTATTTATCAGGCAATTTTGTACAAAGTGACATAGGCAGACAGCACATTTCAAATATTCATGTTGTCAAGGAGTCAATTAGGGTATGAGAACTGATTGGAATTTTTAAGCAAATTCTGTCAGTTTTCCATAGCTGCTTATCCAAAGCTACAGGCCTATACCAGGACTCAAGAGCATGTTCCACAGGTAGCTTAGAGACAACATTTAACCTAAACCAGAGGCATTTAGGCCATGAGATGAAACCCAATCAAACAACATTCAATATGTAGATGCAGAGCTAATGACAGGAATCAAATCCACAATCTCAGAGATGGCAGCACTGGTACTTACCGGGTCACCATACTGCTAGTTAAAAAGCAGTGGGAAATATTTTGGCTATGCTATGGAAATGCATAGAAAATATCACATAAAGGCAATGCCTTGTGTATTTTGCAGTGTGGGCTATAAGCGAGTATGGAGAATGGATGGATGGATAGATGGATGGATGTAATCATGCCCCATGCCCTGTTTGTGACATGACATTTGTCAAAGCCTTGTTCCGTGTCACTGTGATGGACTGCTTTCACCGATGTGTTCCCCGCCATACGGCTGATGCTACCAAGTGCAGGCCTCCCAGTTGCTGCAACCCTGACTGTAAATGAGGTCATTGAGATGAGGCTGGATGATTGCTCTCTATCATTCACAATACAGCTTTCAGTCAGGAATGGGAGGGCAATTTAAAAAGGGCAGTCTTCTACCCTAAAAGGCCACTGGTCCAAAGAACAGGGCTCCCCTCTCTAATGCCCTTCTGTTCATTTTTCACGAAAATATTTCATTATATAAATAGCTAAAAATTGTACGTCATGTAAGTCATACCTGCATGCATTCAATGCAGAGAAATAACAGCCCCTTTATAACGATATGGAACAGGATCAACTTTATAGACACTTTCACTCCCGCAAAGGAAGGTCTTACGATTTCTGTAAACAGCTCATCCAATGGGATCACAGGTGGAAGTCAGGGAAAAAAAGTCAGAGTCCAGCCTCCTACTCACTGTAAACCGATACACACGCAGTGTGACAGGCACAATGTGCATGGCACTGCAGTCTGGTCAAATTAGCACTCTTCTGTACATTCTTCACACTAACCGAGTAACATGTTCCTATAAACAGCATTACACCCAACACTTAATATCATAAAGAACATTTTTCTACCTGGAAGTATAATGATTTTATTATAAGCATTGAGCTTATTATGTCCTAAAATAGCATTGAAATGAAAACAATGTTATGACTTTATGAATGATTAGAAATAATTTATTTGTTCTTACCAACACTTAATACCATGACCGGCTCACTGTATTGTACTAAAACACTGTACTCACTGCTTCAGTTATTATTAGAGGAGGCCCTGTAATATTCAATGGCATGGATGACATTCGACAGTGGGGCATCTTCACGTAACGCCCACGCCAGGAATCATAAGCAGCAGCTGCCTGACCTCACCAAGACCGACATCACGGCTGAGAGATCGATTGCATTTTGGTGAGGCGGAAGGAGTTGAATTTCCACCTGGGCTACAGTATTTTGCAAAATAATTGAGATCGGACCATTCAGCTTGGACTAACAGGACCACATCGGTGATCACTGGTACAAAAATAATCGCTGGAGTTTAATTACGAGTCATTCACTGGAGTTCAATGAGAGTCATTCACCATGAAGACTGTGATTCCTGAATGGGCCTGTCAGCCTGTCAAAAGGCGTCAGTCTTTTTGTTTAAGCACCAAATATATAATCGGGTTCCAGTTCTATCTACGGATTAAAGGTATTGCTAATTTTAATAAATTTAATAATTTATTAAAAGTACCTCACAACGATCCAGTGCAGGATAAGCAGTTATGGAACAAGTGAACTGAATCAAGCTAACTGTATCCCAGAATCATTTCGCTCATAACTGCATTGCAAACTACATCGACACTTTTGATGTAGCTAATTTTAGCATTATAATGTAATAATATAGATTTGCTGTAAGATTCCTAGGGTGAACATGAAAGTCTTAAAGCGTGAGTGTCACACCAAATGCGCGGGGGGTTGGCAACAGCTACCAGTGTTTCTAAAGTATGTAAGTAAAGTCTCTTGGTTGTTTTGACTTCCAGCAGAAAATAAGCACAATGCTTCATGATTTTACTATCCTACAAGGACACTGCATTTCTAAAGCAATCACTGCAGAGTACTGCAAATATCTGTATACATTTACAGTGGATGAGCAGTATATCAACCGGTATGAATTGTTCAACAATGAAAGAAATGGACAGCGGCGAGGATTGGTGCTATAATTTCATTTTGTAATCAATGGAGAGATGATATGCAATTGCAGCAGCCCGGCTTGCTGTCCTAATCAAACGAAACTCGTGGCTTATGTGGTAACTGACACTTCACTCCCTCGTCTGTCTTCCACTAAAATCGAGTCTCAGAAGTGTTCTATAGTTAAGTAAATTTGCCGAGAGTGAAATATGAATTGATGTACTGGGAACTTTGTTTATAATCCTCTGCTTGCTTCCCTTGATCATTTTAGTTTGCAATTTGATCAATGCGTTTAAATCTGTGTTTGTGAACCTCTCTCACCCGAAAAAAATAATATTGATTTTCCTGTACTCCTATTGGACAGACTATTTTCATTTCATTTGAATCTCCATGTTCTACCTGTCAATTCAATTCATCCATCCATCCATCCATCCATCCATTTTCCAAACCGCTTGTCGTATTGGGTCGTGGGGGGTCCGGAGCCTATCCCGGAAGCAATGGGCATGAGGCAGGGAACAACCCAGGATGGGGGGGCCAGCCCATCGCAGGACACACTCACACACCATTCACTCACACATGCACACCTACGGGCAATTTAGCAACGCCAATTAGCCAGTCATCCCAAGGTGCTTTACATGGATGTGCTGTGATACATTAAACATCATTAGAGTGAGTAATACAGAAAGAGGGAAAAAGGAAGGAAAGAAATTAAATAAAGACGGATGACAACAGAGGAGAGGAACCAAAAACTCCCAAGTGAGGAGAAAAAAAACCTCTGGGGGTCCAAGGTCAGCTGGTTGCCCACCCCCCTGTGCACGCTAACATTACTGAACACAGAAAAGAGTGAATTTGCCTGCTAAAAGCACGGTATACCTGTGTTGTATAGGTGTAGTCCAGGTGCTGCTGCCATTCAATGGCATGCAGGTTAGCTACTGTCATTGTCTGTCTTTTTCTGTCCATTGTTTGACTGACTTTCTGCCCCAGCCTTGTGCCCTGTGCTGCCAGGGTAATAATTAATTGATACTTTATTAATTGATACTAAGAATTGTCTTTACACCTCCCACAACTTGCTCTTCTTTCATAGAGGAAGTTGTCTGCGAAGGGCTGCCACCCGTACCGGCGCCCAGGGAGCTGGGGGTTAAGGGCCTTGCTCAATGAACCTGCGACCTTCTGATTACAGGCACACAGGCTTAGCCCACGGAGCCACACGCTGCCCCCGTGCAAAGTGATGCGAAAGAGTTTGTTTAGTATTATTACTACTACTACAAATCTACCTTATCATTGAAGGTAACAACTAATTCCCAGGACATTCTGTCACACCACTGTATTGAGCCAAAAGGGGAAAGGAAGGGGTTGGGGAGGGGGGGGTGTAGGAAGACGTTGAGATGTTGGAAGAAGAGGTCCCTAGAGCAAAGATATTCTTTCTGGGTGGGGGATGAGTTGTGTTACTGTAATTCACCCAGCAGCATCTAATGAGGCCTTTGGCTCATACCGTCTATTTTTAACATCTCTACGCATTTACACGCATTGTTGTATCTTCTCTCTTGTTGCTTCTATTTCATGCGTGGTTGGAGTTGGGGGTCTCCTGAATGATTCATTTGTGCCATTTAAAATGGCAGGCTGTCCACAACCCTTCAAATCTTGGGGGGGGGGCATCTTTATTTGTTCAGATTGATAGCAGCAACCCTAACTAAAACATAAGACCGGTCATCGCCTTGCCTTACATTACAGGCACACATTTCCTTGACTGTATCCTTTGCCAGTTAAGCAACACATCTATGCATCCAAGTTCTAATGACTTATCCAGTATCTGTTTTCCCCAAATCCACACTTTTTGTGTGAGGAACATCAGGGATAATCCTGAAATATTACATTGACTGTTATAACTTTTCCCAAGAATCAGGTGGTCAGATAAAAATCAGAAACACTTTACTTGAGGTAATGCAGATAATGTAGTATTAAGCTATTACTTGTGTATTAATTAACCACAAACTAGATCTTAGTTACGTACCAATCTCATATCTTACTATAGTTACTATAGTTCTTATGTTTATTAATTCTGTACACCTGAACTCGTGAACTACTACAAGTGAAATACTGATAACATGATTTATTGTCCATAATTAATAACAAAACATCTTTTATCCCAAGCATAAGAACATAAGAAATTTACAAACGAGAGGAGGCCATTCGGCCCATCAAGCTCGTTTAGGGAGAACTTACTCTAACTAATAGCTCAGAGCTGTTAAAATCTTATCTAGCTCTGATTTAAAGGAACCCAGAGTTTTAGCTTGCGCTATACTAGCAGGAAGACTATTCCATACAAAGCAGTTACTATAGTTGTTACTACAGCTGTTACTTCTGTAAATCTTTGCGATCTAATGAAGGAACTACTGAAGGAACTACCAAGGAACTACTGAAGGATCAAGTCATGAATAACACGGATGAGATACGGATTGTTTATCAATAATGAATCACGACGAGATCTTTTATCTCGAGTAGCTGCTATATTTGTTGCCTTAAGTAAAGTGCTGCCTAAAAATGATTGGAATTCCTACATTTGGTGGCTTGTTGAATGATTTCATTGATTTTTCCATAACTGCATATCCAAGACGGCACCATGGCAAGAATGGAGCCACAGGATGCAAAGTCGGGCACGCCAGCCCACCTAGTGTACATACACAGACGCTACATTTTGTGATACCACAACTTAGAGGTCCGTATTCACATAACCTTATTTTTTTTGGCCGGAGCGAAGAAATCAGAGAACCTGGAGGGAACAAAGAAGAGAGACAAACCAAGAGAGAAGAGAAGGTCTGATGGCATCCACAAGCCAGGAAGTGTGTCGTTGCCCTCTTCCCCACGGAGCGACCCTGCCACTCATACCACAGACAGTGAAATGCCCTACAGTGTTCCACACAACAGAAGCACAAAACCGACAAAAGCATCTGTTAAATATTAAAGGAAAGGAAATGACACACCTATCGGCGTCAGACATCAAAGGGGCCTGTGCATTCCTTGGTCAGTGTCGCACACACTGTACAACCTATGAAAACACCAAATAAGAACACTGTATCCTTTTTAACTCCGATCTTCAAATGCTCACTATGTTGCTTCTCAAAAGAGACCATGCACAAGCCAGTATGCAATAAACAGTCATGCTGTGCCCTGTAAACAGAGAAGAAAGATTTTTTTTTTTTTTTTTAAACAAAACTCGAATATCAGTTGTAATACGTGAAGGAAAGTGATAAAACTTAACACACCTCACCCTGAAGAATTTTTAAAAAATAATTTTCAAGAATTTATCGCATTGATTTTTTCACCCAATCCATTCTGTGTCGTGATTTGCCGAAGTTGCCGGTTTTCATTTAATTCGGGGCTACTTATATGAAGCTTCCTTTAATCTGTACATTGTGTGAAATATCTTTGCAAAATGCTGTGGATGGGCGTAACACATTAATGTTTTTGGAAAGAACAGCATTCGGAATATTCCTTTGAAATCATTGACCGGAGTTTGAGACCCCACCTTGATTCCTGGAGAAACAACAGTTGCCTTGGAGACCTGTTTGAGGTACCACATGATTGGCTGTAAGCAGTTACCCCAGCCTCTTAATGAGGTCGTCACCCTTTCTGGATACCCAGTACTCATCAGTGACCGAGAGGTGTCCCCTCTGAAAGAATGTGAGCCTAGTCACGGATACGTAAGAAAAATCAACTCCTTTAAACTTAGGGCTCCTTGTACATAAATTAAGACTCGAAAATAGTGAGCACTGACTACATCACCAATACTGGGGTCATACATTTAAATCGACAAGGTCCTCAGCAAGGACGTTTCCAGCTTTTGAAAAGATGAAGGGCTAAGCCAAGTTCGCATGGGGCTTTTTTTTTTGGGACACAAGTTATTATAAACATGAATATAATGTTCAAGGAAACTGAGACATTTAGCCATTGACTATTAAACATCTCTAGTATAATTTATCATCAGATAATATTATTTAATCATAATTTCTCACATCTCACCTTTAGGACCATGAAGACACATATTTTATGCTACATTATTATATTACAATCCCGCAGGAGCTCGGCCCTAATGTAGGTCCTTAGAAGGAGGTCCGGAACCTTATTTAAGTATCTACTAGGTACTTTTCGCTCAAAAAAAAGCTAATAGGGAGGCGCTCACAGCGATAGCTTGCCGATTGGTTGACCACAAGCATCCCTGCTAAAACTTACGTGGAAATGTGGGGAAAATAGATGGAGCAAGCACTGAGCAGATGGAAATATTTTGGACCGAAATACGACTGAATATGCTTCTTTTTTTTTGTTGTGTCTCCTAAATTCCGCATCGGAAAATTCGATAAGCGATACACTTTTGTCTAATGTCTCTGGTACGCCTGGTAGAACTGGCCAGTGCTTATTGGTGTAAAAACGTTAAAATCGTTTTTTTTTTTATTCTGTGAAACTGAAAAATCGACCTGCCAGCCAGATTTAATAATAAAATGCGGGTTGTATGAATAAAACATAAATAAAAGGCATTATCCCTTTCTGATCGCGATTGCTCCCCCGCCCATAACTAGCGAATTATTTAACAAAACAATTTGTTCATCCACCTTTGTTTTGGGGTGGCGGTGCAGCTTCGAATTATGTGTACAGTTTAACCCAGGAGCCTTTTGTGTCTCCTATGCTTAAATCCCAGTTCTGCCATGTGGCGCGAGAGTGGCTCAGTCCAAACAGCCCAGGTACTAGTATCCAGGGCGCAGGTTCCAAAACGCCCGATACTGCAAGCCTATTTGAACTGAACCGATTGCTCACATTCAACGATTTACCTTGAGTTTTCTTCTTAAGATGGTTAGGAAGGGTAGGTAGGATTTTAAAACCGGAGCTTTTCATATGGGTGCGTGTGACTTGCAAATTTTTGTGCACTGTGTAGCATTTGATTATTCTCCCATCCTTTTGACAGTGCAAGTCAAGTTCTGCTTTGTTACAAAGTCTGCTTGTTGATTTTCTAAAACACCCTCCTTTTCCATCGGTAAATAGACCCTTCTCCCTTTTTTTATTGTGCAAATATTTGGGGCTAGACTTAAAAATACTCAAGGCAATCGTCCTGGGTGATCAGACCTAACAACACCAATGGTCCTTACCCAGTATGATGTCAGTGTCAGGACACATGAACGAAGGACTCGAAGGCACACATGATAAGAACTGAGAAGGGACATTACTAAACAAAACTGGAGCAAGGAAACAAGATAGCGAGGGGTCAAAAAGAGAAGACTATTACAGGGACAGAGACAGGCAACAGGAGGTAGACATTAATGACCGGACTGGGACTGACGAGACAAACAGGTACTTAAATACAGAGACTAATGAGAGACAACATGCTACAGGTGTGGCTCATCAGGGCCACGTGAGGGAGGAGACCGGAGGGTCAGGCGGACATGACAGGTGTCAGGAAGTCAGGAGGAACACCAAAGGCCGGCCTGAGACGGCGCATTAAGAGCAGCCCTTTGCGCGCCAAAGCGTGCTGATGAATGCGCGGCGGCATTTATGTCGCAGGTGAACGGCACCGTGGGGACGGCGGCCTACGTCGACGTCATGGTCAGCAGGCTCCTGCAGGTGCCCCCTCCCTGTCAGTGGCTCATTCCTGCGACCGACCACCAGCCAGAGGGTTTGCTGATTCAGTTAGCGTCAAGTGACATAAAGCACAACTGTCTGTTAGACATGCTATAACTCAGCAAGAACGAACAAACAGATAAAACGTGTGAGGAATATTCCGGAATTAGGAGAGGCATGGCAGCGTCATGGATTGCACGTTTGCCTCACACTTCTAGGACTAGGGGTTTTAGTCACTGCCCCGGCTCTACCTGTATGGAATTTGCACGTTCAACCTCGTGCTGGGGTGGGGGGTTTCCTCTGGGGACTCCAGCTCCCCCCCACTGGCAGGTTAGAGATTCTGAATTGCCAGTAGCTACCTGTGTGTGTGTAAATGGTGTGTGACAGTGAGCCCTACGATGGGTTGGCGTCCCATCCTGGGATATACCCTCCAGTTCACGACGTCCACACAAGCAGGCACTGAAAACGAATGGGTGGATGATCAGCATGCAAAGTAGACAATGCCTTACCCAAGCTACCTCACGCAAAGCAAAGCAAATGAACCGTTCCAACATCTATCCAATAATCTTTCAACCAAAGATAGAGCTTAAGGGTGCGGTAACTCCCTCCCCTCCAATCAGATTAGCCCCTTTCAGTGCCCCCCCCATTATCATTGGCTCAGAGGGATGTCAATCGATTTTAGTTGTTCCTAGAAAGGCATGAACACACAAGCCCTAACGTTTTCACGTTTGGTGGCTCAGTTATATTTGGTTCTCGAACAGGCAGCTAGCGTGCCGGTAGGTGAAGCCTACGTCACAGGTGAACCCTCCAGTGAAGGCTTCCACAGGAAGGGAGAGAGGAAAAAAAAAAATCAGCTAATGGAAATGCTTCTGTCTTTCCAATAGAGGCACAAAAAACACAGAATTTTAAAACCGGTCAATGAAGAGAGAACTAAGAGTACAACATCAGGTCAGTCAATAAGCTTGATTTTAACAATCGAAACAGGGATCTGGCCTCTTAGGAGGTTTAACATGAAAAGCAAAAAAGAACACAAAGACAGACCAAGCCATACATTGCTGAATTACCACTGCCCACTCCTAAAACCACCTTTTTCCATAGATACGCAGCTGGTCCTATTTATACCCAGTAATGTAATTTGTCTAATCAGGGCCAGCTGGGCACCATTAACTGGGACTTGGCATGTGACTGTTGCTCAGTTGCCATGGGAACAAAAAATAAATCACCCAAGCTACTTGCCATCCTTCTGCTTTCTGCCCACTACCAACTGATATTGTTAAAATATTTCCATTTCTTAATCATTAATTGACAAAATATTTCAATTTCTTAATTGCATTCCACTATATAGCATGAGATTTCTGTATTTTACTAGGGCTGGAATTACCAGACGTATTTGCACTCTTTATGTATTAAATAAATAAGAGGTAGCCTTCAGCACCGTTAACACTAGAGTTAACACTGTGGCCAATAGAGTGCAAGAAGGATTCAAGGACTTCATGTCTTCTATGAAATCAGTGGCGGCTGGTGGCGGAAATAGTGCAGGAGGTCACGCCCTCCCCCCATTTCACAATATCACATCAGCGAACTTTTCTAAAGAAGAGGGAAAATGTTTTTCGCCTGCCAATAAAATACTAGTAATGAATTATTTCAAACTTATTCATTTAATAATTTAATTTGAAAAGCAAAGGAGGTATCGCCTCCTCTATCTCAATGGAGCAGTTGGCTCTGAATGAAATACTTTTGTACCTTCCATCAGACTTAAACGATATCGTAATGATAAATAACAATGGATAGCGAATAACGATAAATAACAATGGATAGCGAATAACGATAAATAACAATCAATAACAAATATCGATAACAATAAATAGCAAATAAATATTTTTTTTTTTAAATAAATGTGTAAAAAGTCAATAGGTGTTCAGTAAGTATGTCGATGAGTTAACATGTAGGATACGGGGACCACAGACAGCCAGGCAGGAGGGCGAGACGAGTCCAGGGCACAAGGTGGCCAAGATCCTTCAGAAACCTCATCTCCAGCTAGCAGAGAGAGAAGGCGAGCAGCCCTGCTTAGACACAGCAAGGGCTTTGGGAACATGCCGGCGTTTATCACCCCACACATGCGGCCTTACGCCAGCCGGCCCTGAGTCACGCACCACAAGCTCTTAGGCACAGCACTTTGCCTAATCCGTCCCCTTCTGATACTAATCCTCTCCATGAGCTGCTCCCTTTCACACCTCACCAAGACGATAGACTCGGCTGCCCAGCTGCGCCGAGCACTGGCTCAACCCTCCAATCGGTCGATAACGGCCACTGGGAGTCGAGAGAAGGGCCACACGCCGTCCTGGAGAGAACCTGCTAGCTACAGGAAGTAGCTCCTGGACCAGCGTCCGTTTACCAACTGTCTGACTAAATCTGAGATGGACGGACACTGTGTATCAGTCAGTCAAAATCGGCAAAACCAGGAAGAAACGCCAACTGGTGGATTTTACTGGAAATGACCAACTCTGCAAAGGGCTGACTACCATAGTCATTAGCTTTAATGTATAATACATAAAACAACAGAAGTATGAAACAAAGGAAAATGATAAGATGCACGCAAACACGAGCACATGTGAGGGAGAAAGACAAGGTAAAGAAACATAAAAGCAGCATAACAATATATTGATAAGAATATTTAATTGAAAATGCATGATTTCCCACAATACAAAGCACACACTTAGTAAGTGTCTTTTCCCCCGTCACTGGGCAGTTTTCAATCTGTGCTGCTTTTTCCTAGCTAAACCAGTAGCACCATAAAAAGGGGGGGGTTAAAGGGTTGGGGGCCCAATATGATTGGCTTTCATGGTGCCCAATATCTGTAGCGGCACCGCTAAGTTACAGAGACGTAAATGTGGCGACCAGGAGCAGAAACACAGCCGCAGAGACACAGAGTATTTTTTAAGTCTGTTACTCTTTGCTGAAGCTTATAAACCATCCACACTGTCATTTTTTTCCTCCATAAACTTTGTTTTATTCTTATCCTTGACTAAACATCTCTCCTAGTGAGACACCCTACTCTCCTCCGCTAAACCATCAGAGGATCATAGCACATGAGCTCGCCTCAAACTTAAAATATACGTATATATAGTCTTCCCGATCCCTATTTCATTTGCTTTCATCTTTGTTAATTAAAGGCCTGAAAGACCGAGAAACACACAGACAAGCACTGTCACGCAGATAAGAAACACAGTAATTACACTTTTTGAGCTGCGATATTTTAGCTGAACTGGCTTTCGCAAGACTGGATTTACAATATCAGAGAGAAAAGAACTCGTATCAGCCACTGCTGGTCCTAGGGGGTCTTTGCTAAAACTTATGAATATATTCATAATGAAATATTTTAAGCATCCTAGTACTACACATTTTTACACATTAATCTTATCTTCCTTTTTATTATGAATACCTTTCTTGTTTTTTTTATCTTAACATATAAATCAAATTAATCAAAACAGTATGTAAAGAAAGCCAAGAATATTTAAGGCCTGATGAAACAACATCGGGCCAGACCTTGGAGGACCGGGTGGACGGCTTTAGGGCATACAAGTGGAGACCTATTCGAGAAAAAGACCCCCGAGAGAGACCGTGATTCTACCTCCCTCCTACAATGCGGTTCATGACACAACAGCAGGGATACCACACACAAACAAGGAAAATCTGGCTACATAACATATGTATTCACATGCAACACACCTCCCAGGCTACATCAGGATAATGTGCAGCTCAGCGGGTTATGTATAATGCATCCAGAAGGTCATGGGTTCAAGTCCTGTGGCTAGCAGAGTAATCATATCACCGCTGGGCTCTCGAACAAGGCATTTAATCCCAGCTACTCCTGGGGCTCTAGATGCTAACTGAGCCCAAGCTAACCTCACATGCCCAACTTTTTGTTCAAAAATGTGTAATACCTAAAAGCCTGAACCACACCCCTCAAATGGCTTCTTCCTAACAAAGTAATCCTTCAAAAATTCATGAAGTGCAGTAAGATTAGCAGACAGAATTCAGCACAATCCCTAAAATTAATGACACGAGGACAAGAAACGACATTGTTTGTTCCGCTTGTCATTTGGTCGCAGGACGAATTTGCTGTGCTGATTAGCCTGCAGGACTGTACGTTAGTGTCCTTCACTATACTGGATATCGTACGATTAAAGAACTAAAGAATTAGCATAATGGCTGGGCAGTATGTAGCAGTGCTACTTAAACAGCAAGACTATGAGACATGGAAGGTGAAACTAACTGTGCTCCCCATGTGTGTCAAGTTCTGCAGCAATTTTCAAAAAGACTTTTCCATTTTGCTTTGACGTATGCCCACCACAGGGTAAAACAAGCCAGAGAGCATGATCACCACATTTAGAATTAACACTTTTATGTAAATGCAGAGTGGCATCAATCAGAAACATCAACCGGCAGGAGGGATCATGCTGACCACCCAACAGACTCTCAACAGCTTCCCAGCAATCTGTGAGACCTTCGACGTTTCTTCGACCTCCAGGTCTGTCACTCATATGCTAGCAGCAAGAGTGTTATATGGTATAATGGATAAGGATGAAGTTCTGTAAGGTAAGGGCTGCTGGATCAAGGTGCAGGGAATCCCCTAGTATTGTTCCAATGAGCAATCCATTCATCCATCCATCCATCCATCCATCCATCCATCCATTTTCCAAACGTCTTATCCTACTGGGTTGTGGGGGGTCCGGAGCCTATCCCGGAAGCAACGGGCATGAGGCAGGGAACAAACCAGGATGGGGGGCCAGCCCATCGCAGGGCACACTCACACACCATTCACTCACACATGCACACCTACGGGCAGGGACGGATTATGGGTTGTGTGGGCCCCTGGGCAAAACGTTCGCGAGGGCCCCCCCCACCACCACCAGCACCACCACCACAACCACCACAATTCAAGGGCCCTTGGCAGCCAAACGCCCTCCCTATAGGGTCAGGGGCCCTTGTAGGCAGAGGATCAAAGAATGTAGGCCCTCTAAAATAGACAAACGAAAATATATTGTTGATAAGCGTTGCAAATTGTTTTGTGCTAGGGGGCCCATGGGCACAATTTAGCAACTCCTATTAGCCTCAGCATGTTTTTGGACTGTGGGGGGAAACCGGAGTACCCGGAGGAAACCCCACGGCGACATGGGGAGAACATGCAAACTCCACATACATGTGACCCAGGCGGAGACTCGAACCCGGGTCCCAGAGGCGTGAGGCAACAGTGCTAACCACTGCACCACCATACCGCCAATAAGCAATATTAACTCTAATTCCCTTGTCGAATGGGTGCATGGTGGTACAGTGGTTAGCAAACCTCTAGGACTGGAGTTTGAATCTCATGCGTGTGACGTTTAATATTCTCCCCCATGTCGTTGTGGGGTTTCCTTCAGGTTTTTTCCCCACAGTCCAAAAAGATGCTGAGGGGATGTGAAGTTCCTAGATTGTCTGTAGTTGTGAATGGTGTGTGTGCTCTGAACTCACATGACCCTGAAAAACACAAGAAAATATGTAGCTTGTACTGTAGAAATATCCAACTGCATAAACGATTTTAAATACTGATTTATATACAAGTATTAGCCCCATTCTATAAAGCTAAGACATTTACCAACTAGTACTTATTCCAAACCTTTTTACCCATTCTACCCAAGACATTGAGAATTATTTTCTAAAATAAGATTACAACACAAGTTGCAGACAAGTGGGTATATTGTACATAAGCTGTTCATGAGACGAATGAGGAAGAGAGGCAAATCAAATTGGTTGTTCAGCTTGAAAGTAAAATGCATTCAACTTTTCATTATTTTCATTCATATATTGAACTCAAGAATCATTTTTATTCCTTACAATGGATCTAGAATACTTGGAAAAGTGGACATTTTATTCTAAATCCTTGGTCATAAATTTGTTCGCAGTTCTTAACAATGTCAATTTTAAGTTTAAAATTGCCTTCTCTAAAAGTATAATTTATTCCACAAATTGCGTTCTCTCTTGTTACTGTTAGAACAAGCCCTGGAAAAAGTCTAAATTAACCATATAATTTACTTCTCAGAAAAGAAATGTTGCATTTCAATATCATTAGACGTCCCAAAGGCTGTTCATTTTATCTGAAACTATGGAAGCTTTATTCTCAAATTTTTTACTTAATTGAAATTGATTTTTCTCCCAAGGCCTTTGCTATATTTTAATTCATTTCATATTTGAAGGACTGGTACCCATGTCACCATTGTTGCATTTTAAAACGAACAATCAGTTTTAAAAATCATAAAGGGATTTAAGGACTCAGCACATATATTATAATATATTATATTTTTCAGGGGTGAACTTTTGCTATCTAAGGCATTATTATGTTCACAGTTTCACTTCTTTATGAAAAGAGCATTTCCCAGTTATCAGACTACTGGATACAACCTGACAAAATGTAAGAAAAAATATAAGAAATATTGCATGTACGTTTAATTCTTCTCTATGTCTCTTGTGAAATAAGGCATATTACTAAAATATCCCCATGTTAATGTTAAATAGAGCAATTCAGGCTGGTTCTGGGAAAATCACAAGAGGCCACATCGCTGAAATATCCCACAACCAATTTCTCTCTCCCCTTCTCCATCCCACTGGCAAATTTAACTGCCGTGAAGGACCACTGCTGCCCTCGGTGCTACTAAGTTCTAAAAGGAGGGATCAGCATTACTTCAGGTTATTTGGTGAAGAAGAACTAAAAGCCCAGCTGGCACTTATTATGGAGAACCGGGTCCGGTCCAGAACCCTCTCCATCATCATCCAACTTCCTATATGACAAAGATGGTGCTGGCAAAAACTAAGGTATTCACTGGCAGGGACACAACAGGATACAGGCCTCGACTGAAAAGAGATGTGGGATGTGAACAAACAGAACAACCATTTCACCAAAGTGGCAGTTAATTTCGGCATAGAATTAGAAATTCATATTCCTCGGTTTAATTTTTCACTGATTGGGACACGGATATTTTTGACATTGAAAACAAATAATGAAACGATGTGAGCGATACCTGAGTGAATGAGTGGGTGGAGGGAGGGAGGGGTCAGTGTGTCAGGTACCGATGTCAGGTGTCACCGCCCCCTAACTTGTTTGCATGGCAGCAGGATATAAATACACAGAGAACAGCTGCGTCTCTCTCGCTCGCAGGGAGAGGCGAAAACATCGCCGTCGCGCCAGTAGATAATTGATTTGGCTGGAACGGATCAGCTGTACTTACTCAAGTAGTTAATTAACTTAAGTTTTAATTTGTGTCCATTAACTGCTGTGCCTAATAACACTTCCGGTATTATCTAGTGCCAAACTTATGTGCTACAAAAAACGTTTACCAATTATCTAAGAAATAGGCAAGGAAATTCTTTAAAAACCTGTATCGTACGATCGACCCACAAGGAACGCAATCGGGACCCTGCCGGTAGATTTTGAGTGGTGACGGGAAAATAGAGTCGGATCTTAATTGATTCGTGCCGACTTAGAAAAGCTTCTCCATTCTCCTTACGGAATAATAGAGTGTACTGTTTCTATTGAAACTGGCCGTAGCAAAGCACATCACTGGGAACATGCTGTAAATAAAAGTTTGTGGATTTTAGAGGGGTGATTTGCCCTGTCTGCATGCAGCATGGCAGCCGTGACCGTTGCATTCGGCGCTTAAAGACATTTCCGTCCAGGGAAGGTAGTGAAATGACGTACCCCTTTGAACCCTATGCATTTCTGACCATTTTACTATCCCTACTTTAGGCTTGTTACATATTATGTACATGAGTCAGCCACGTGCTGCATGGTTTGGTTTTCAGGGCATTCTGGGCTACTCGCATATGTCATAATTTGATTTGTAAATCACGAACCAGTCTTGGTATAATCCTTTTTTTTTTTTTTTTTTTTTAGAAAAAACTACTTGTGCCTATTGAGATTTCTCAATTTTTAGTCGCATATGAAAATTTGCAGGCACTAGAAATGTAATCTTATAAATGCTGAGATTAGAGTCTGCATGATGCAGGAATGCAGGGGCGTCGTTGGGGACTTTCTGTGGCTCATTATTGTGAAGGAAAATATGGTTAGTGCCAGGCGGAAATGAGTATCATGCATAAACACATACATAACAGGCGGTTTTAGAGTTTAATGCCGAATGTTTATTTCCATCGTTTTTCCAACTATATATGCTATGATTAGTAAAGGTCACGTTCTAATTCAACTGCTTTGATGGAGCTCAACGTTAAACATACATATACAAACTTTTGTCAATAAATATTACGAAAAAAATCAAGTATTTGTCTTAATAAATACAATGCTGTGTTTTGTTGTTATTTCTAGTAGAACTCCAGCTAATTTTGAGTGCTTTTCTTCTTTAGTGTTTGAAATACATACCTCACTGCGTGCAGAATTACTATGGAATATTTTAGCGTCCAACCCTGCAACTTGGACGACCGGATCTAGTAAGTTCTCTCGATTCCAGCGATATACGACTCATGTCTGTGCATTAGACCTATTCAAAGTTACACGTCTGAGATTAATGGGCGCGGAAAATCAGCGCATTTTGCGTGCGCCGGGTTCTAAGGCTTAACAGAGAGGCAGACGGAAAGATCACGATCGCTGACTGGAGTGGTGGTTACAATCTTTGAACCGCTGCCTGTTATTCAGCATGTCTGTTCCATGAGCACAGAGAAGAACCCGGTGTGGCCTCTCATTGATAACTCACCAGAAACAATAAACCTGACATCGCGCTACCTACTGCTATCCCAGTACTGGAGTGGACAGATTTAACACTGAGCACGGACTGCTAAAACCGCCGGACTCCACTGCATGACATTAAAACAATGTATATACTTATATACAATATCAATGTTTACTGTTCTTTTGTTAATTGTTTTATGTAAATCATTCTGTTATCTGTTTTTTAGGTTAATCGAAGTCGTTGGTCCTGGCTTTCAGAGCCATTAATGAACAGGCACCCATCTTCATCAAAAGGGTCTTATGACCAATGTCCCATCTTGCCCTATTTGGTCAGTAAACCAGCATCGCTTGGAGATCCCTCCACCATGCAAGACGTTTCTCATGTGTGGTTACCTGATGGTGGAATTAGCTGACGTTTGGTCATCAGGCCCCCTCTCCACCTTCAAGAAATGCCCCAAGACCCATCTTTATCCAGGACCACCTCTACTAGCCTGAATGTCCCTAATGTTGCACTGTATGCTGATTGAACAGTAGTACTGATATGTTCTTCCTTTCTTTCTTTGGAAGATATTGTGTCACTCCTGCTCCAATATTGCTTACACTTGTACCTGGGCATTCACTGGAAACTCAGCCTAGCTGGACTTATACCTTCTTGACTCCTTGACAGGTGTGTGTTTGTAATGTGCAATTTGCCTCACTTGTATGCCGCTGTGGACAAAAGTGTCTGCTATCCATCCATCCATCCATTTTCCAAACTGCTCATCCAACTGGGTCGCGGGGGGTCCGGAGCCTATTCCGGAAGCAATGGGCATGAGGCAGGGAACAACCCAGGGTGGGGGGCCAGCCCATCGCAGGGCACACTCACACATGCACACCTACGGGCAATTTAGTAGCTCCAATTAGCCTCAGCATGTTTTTGGACTGTGGGGGGAAACCGGAGTACCCGGAGGAAACCCCACGACGACATGGGGAGAACATGCAAACTCCACACACATGTGGAACCCGGGTCCCAGAGGTGTGAGGCAACAGTGCTAACCACTGCACCACCATGCCGCCCCATGTCTGCTATATGAATGTAAAATGTTAATACGGGTTTACAAAATGTAAATGTACATTATTGCATGAACAGGTCCTCTTTTTAAGAAAAGCACTAAATTTCGCCATCCTGCGTGGTTTAACTCATGAATTTACCGTAAGGACTGGTGACTGTCATAGCAGTGTCTATCGTGTCTTAAGAGACAAAAGACAAGAAGGCAGACATTTAAGTGCATAAAGGGGGCTTATTGGAACTTAAAAGAACAGGGATGGAAATGAAGTGGACCACAAAGGGATCAGAATCAGGTAGACTTAGGATCAGGAAGGGCTCAGGCAAGAGCGGGGTTTGATATTAATGACAGAACTGGGGAACACAGGACTGGGAAGCACTATATATAACACTGATGAGGGAACAAATGAGTGGCAGCTGGAGTGATTAACACAAGGGCAGGAATGAGAGGTAACACAAGCGATTAACAGGTTTTGCTCATTAGGGTCACGCTGGGCAGGAAACAGGAGGGTCAGGTGGGCAGGGCGTGACTGTTTCTATATGCTAATTGCATTTTTAAATGTTAGCGCTCTTCAAAAATGTATAAGATTAATTTTATATAAAAGATAAAAACAGTGTCACACTCACACTAATCACAAGAAAATGTCACACCAGGATTCACAAAGCTCCACAAAACACTTAATAACTTACGTGTATATTTATTTAACATATGTTTTTTGTTCAAAATGACACGAATGAGGATTGTAGAGAAGGGCCAACCATTGTCCCTGGAGAAATTGTGTTTAATGACCCCGTTCTTTTGGCAATGGGATTTGAACTCACAACCTTCCAGTCTTGGACACAGAGCCTTAAGTCACAGAGCCACACACTACATAAGATTGCCCACCTTCTGTGTTATTCACATTTTTTGCAATCAAAATTCAGAAAGCGAAGGACATATATGACAATTGACTTCAATTTTTTCGTCCAGAATAAGTTTTGAGAGCTACGGTGAATAACAATGCCTCACAAGGTTGGGGTTTGAGTCCCACTTGAGCTTTAGTTTACCTGTTCTCCCTGTGTCACATGCAGGTCCTCCCGTCCTCCAGAGACATATGGTAACTGCCATTTCTAAATTGCCAAAAGTATATAATTATGTGTGTGTGTGTGTGTGTGTGTGTGTGTGTGTGTGTGTGTGTGTGTGTGTGTGTGTGTGTGTGGACTGGAATTCCATGCAGGGTTTAACCTCAGTTTGACTCCTATACGGCCTGAGATAGACTCCCTGCCCCATATGACCCTGACCAGGACAATCGGTTGCAAGTTGAATGGAAATGCATTTGATTTGGATTTACTTTCAGGAGTAATATACTCATACAGTGTATAGTACTGCACCGCCATCTATTGGTAGAAATGGAAAATACAAAAACACAATAGTGCATTTCCAGAAAAAAACGAATTGGTTTAAATGGTTGGAGTCTGAATGAAAATGAGTTTGCTCCAAACACAATGGAAAACCACTGACTGTTTTAAGATAATATACCTATGAAGAACCATGTTGTAGAAGTTACTGCAGGTCAATGGATAAATTAAGCTTATCTGTTGAATTGGAAAATGCGCTTCGTTCTCATATTCATGATTGTGTAATGTCTCTGCCAAAAGATTGCAGGGAGTACCCTAGCACTGTCCCTAAATATCCATCCATCTTCCCAAACTGCTTATCCAGCACAGAGTCGCAATGTGAGTCGGGATCCTGGATCCTATCCCAGCCAACAAAGTGCGGAGATCTGCTCTACCAGTGGGCGCGCGGGTACACGCGCTCGCTCAAACGCAAGCGGCGCTTAATCTAAGGAACCAGTTCAACATACGGTCGAACCTACGACCTTGAACATGTGAAGCTACAGTGCTATCCACCATTAATCATTTTCCTTTTAACCCATCATATATTGTATTCAATATATTAATCATTATGCAAAAGAAATATTTTCAGAATATTTTATTAAAAAAACAGATTTATAGCAGCATCAGGGATTTTTTAATTTAGCTTCTTTGTTATGCGGCAAGTATTTTTCCTGTGTAAAAACAGCAAAGAAACCTAACCTGGATTTTAAAAAGCAAAATGCCAATTTTTAATATGCACGTGTTATCAGGTTAGTAAGATTAAAGCGCTGCGCTCTATTCAGTAGCCTAGGCCTAGTTAATTATGAAAATTTGGGGGGTGGGGTAAAAAAAGAATCGAATGAGCTCTACAAAGATTCATAAGCGTATCGGCAATTCGTTTTACTAGATATCAGTCACAATTTTAATTTACTGGCAGTGTAGGCAGAGATAACGCGTTTAAACCCCGAAATCGTGCTAAATGTTCTCAATTTTGGTTTACTCGCATGCATTATTAGGCATGCCTCCTTAACAAACTAGGAAAGGCTGAATGTGCAAATTCTAATTACGCATTTTACTTGAAATTGTTTTGGAAGAAAACCCCAGTGTAATGTGCATGCCAGACAATTAAAATATTTGAACAGTCTTAATGCGTTTTAGCTGATGTAATGCGAGTATGCATAATGGCACTGTTGCGAGAAGAACTTAGCAGGGTTCTGACCCCGTTTTTGTAAATATTAATAGAAAATGACAGTCGCGTTAGCGCCACCTGGTGGTATAACGCCCGTTTGCGGGCCGAGACCCTGACCAGAAATCAGTCGCACGTCCAGGAATCTTTGTGGCGTTCGGGCTTTGTTCGCTTGATTAAAGTACCGTTTTATGGATGTAGAAAGCGTGATTTGAAATTACTGAAATCGTTTTACAGCTTCTCATACATTAAGAAAAGTCCTTTTATGAGTTACTGCTGGCTACATTGAAGCGGTGGCGATAAAGCTAATGCTATTATAAGCTGCTATCGCAGTCTCCGGTGACTGAATCTCTGCCAGTCTTATCTTATTGGTACTCTCAAATCCCTGTAAATAATACCACAGCGGGCCCCAGTTATGTTCGAAATCCAAAGCACTTTGTTTTTCTGACAAATAAATGCTTTAACGGAAAATAAATAAATAAATAAATAAAAGAAGTGTGCTTTTTTTTGCAAATGTAGTGTAGATGATGTGTCATTGGTACATCCTGAGGTGGCACAAACAGCGGTATGATAGCAATTATGTCTGGATAAAAAAAGCAATAAATTGTTTTCAGCTTTAATAATATCATCTATTATGCTTCCTTATGTGTTTCCTTTAAATAACTCAGTGTGACCCAGCCATGAGATTGGTTGCTATGGAGAGAAATGCCAAAGAAACCTGAATTACATGATGATTGTGCACAATATCTTAATGAGAGAGCTGTTGGAGCAGTTCAGAAAAGGTCATTTTAATCCTAGCTAGGGACTTAGCAATAAAAGCCTGTGTTGAATCAATTTCCCCTTTGCCCCTGTGTAGGAACACAAAGGGGAACACATTCACTCCTCTGCAGAAAGCATCTGCGAAGGTTCTCTGTCAAAACCAGAAGTAAAAGCTTAAAAACGGTCTTTTTTTAGCCAATAGAAATAGTAAAACCTCCTTTTGCAGGAATTATATGGGAGAAAATGTGTTAAACTGAAAACTGCTAAGACAATGGCTCAGATTTGAGGAAAGGCAGCTGATGAATCTACCTTTAAGCTGGTACACAGCAAGCTAATGCAAAAAACTAGCACCAACCAAGTCAACGAACGGCTCCCTCCAATCAGCCGCCATTGGCTCCCATCGGTTGTGAATATTTGCGCTGGGTCAGACTGACCCAGGTGACGGTTCACATTCAGGACAATCAGAGAACTCAGCTTCAACAACTAGCTTTGATGCCAATTCAACATGCTGAATCAGCCCAACCAATCACATGACTTGCTCCTGCCTCCCCTGGTTGCTTGAACCCACCTCCTCTACAATCTGATTGGCTATCTCTCTGAACCAATCATTTTTCCTTCTGCCTTCAGAATGTTTCTATGTAAAACTTCCACACGCATTTTTTTAAGACTCTTCGAAAAGCAGCAACACATGAATATTATTGGTTGAGGAAGCAAGTGTCACGGGACGCTGGAAGCCGGTAAGGCGAACAGGCAGGCGAGCAGTCAGGAAGCAGGCAGACAGCCGAATTACGGGGCAAACTGGGGTTTTAATAAGGGAATCGGGGGAACGGGTAGCAGGGAACATCTGACGTGACTAACATCAATGACAGACACTGGATTAGTACACAACAGGAACTTAAATACAAGAAACAAGGCAACAGGAAACAAGACACGACTGGGCACGATCAGGAAATCACACGTGGGTAATTAGGGGGCGTGGCACACACGAGGAGCGGACGGAGCGGGCGTCACAGAACCCCCCCCCCAAAGGCGCGCTACACCGGGCGCGCCCGGGAGGAGGCGAAGGACGGGACGAGACCGGGAAACCAGAACCTGAAAGACAAGGGCAAAAAAAATCAACGGGGAACAGGGAACAAGACAGACAGGCAAAACTGACAAAGAGGCAGGAGCCAGGACAGGACACTACACAAGACAGGAAAGGCCGACAGACAGACCAGGAAGGGAGAAACAGAGGGAACAGGCGGAACAAAAGGAGCGGGAGTGACGGGAGGGAACGACGGGAAACCAGGAACAGAGCGGGGCAGAACAAAGGCAGGAGGAGGAACAAGGACAGGCGGGACAGAGACAGGAAAGAAGGGAGAGAAGGAGGAGGAAGGAAGGGGGCCCCTCGGGAGCTGCTGCAGCGCGGTCAGGAACAGGAGCTGGCTGCAGTGGGGGCGCCTGCCCGGGAGCTGCAGCAAATGGCTGCAGTGGGGGCACCTGCCCGGGAGCTGCAGCAGGCGGCTGCAGAGGGGGCGCCTCTGCACGAACAGGAGCACGGTCAGGAACAGGAGCTAGCTGCAGTGGGGGCGCCTGCCCGGGAGCTGCAGCAGGCGGCTGCAGTGGGGGCGCCTGCCCGGGAGCTGCAGCAGGCGGCTGCAGTGGGGGCGCCTGCCCGGGAGCTGCAGCAGGCGGCTGCAGTGGGGGCGCCTCTGCAGGAACAGGAGCACGGTCAGGAACAGGAGCTGGCTGCAGTGGGGGCGCCTGCCCGGGAGCTGCAGCAGGTGGCTGCAGTGGGGGCGCCTGCCCGGGAGCTGCAGCAGGCGGCTGCAGAGGGGGCGCCTCTGCAGGAACAGGAGCACGGTCAGGAACAGGAGCGCAGTCAGGGACAGGAGCTGCAGCAGGTGACTGCAGTGGGGGCGCCTGCCCTGGAACTGCAGCAGGTGACTGCAGTGGGGGCGCCTGCCCTAGAGCTGCAGCAGGCGGCTGCAGTGGGGGCGCCTGCCCTGGAGCTGCAGCAGGCGGCTGCCGTGGAGGCGCCTGCCCGGGAGCTGCAGCAGGCGGCTGCAGAGGGGGCACCTCTGCAGGAACAGGTGCGCGGTCAGGAACAGGAGCTGGTTGCAGTGAGGGCGCCTGCCCGGGAGCTGCAGCAGGCGGCTGCAGTGGGGGCGCCTGCCCGGGAGCTGCAGCAGGCGGCTGCAGTGGGGGCGCCTGCCCGGGAGCTGCAGCAGGCGGCTGCAGAGGGGGCGCCTGCCCGGGAGCTGCAGCAGGCGGCTGCAGAGGGGGCGCCTCTGCAGGAACAGGAGCTTGCTGCAGTGGGGGCGCCTGCCCGGGAGCTGCAGGTTGCTGCAGTGGGGGCGCCTGCCCGGGAGCTGCAGCAGGTTGCTGCAGTGGGGGCGCCTGCCCGGGAGCTGCAGCAGGCGGAGGGAGCTGTGCAGGCAGCGAAGGCGGCTGCGCAGGCGGCGGCGGCTGCACGGCAGCGGGGTCCGCCGGCAATGGCGGTAACGAAGGCGGCTGCTCGGCCTGAGCAGGGGCTGCAGGCACAGGGGTTGCCTGCTCGGCCTGAGCAGGGGCTGCAGGCACAGGGGTTGCCTGCTCGGCCTGAGCACGGGCTGCAGGCACAGGGGTTGCCTGCTCGGCCTGAGCACGGGCTGCAGGCACAGGGGTTGCCTGCTCGGCCTGAGCACGGGCTGCAGGCACAGGGGTTGCCTGCTCAGTCAGAGGCGGTGGCGGGACTGGCAAGTCCTGCGCGGGCAAGACGAGCGTGGCCCCTTTAAATCGTCGGGGTATTCGCGGGATGACATCTCGCACCGCGCTGGCCCCCTTATTGGCCAGTCGTTCGGGCCGGAAGTAATACCGCTCGAGAGGCGGTGGTAGGTCCGTAGCGGTGGGCTGCTCTCTCCGGATGGGGAAAGCCGGCTGCGCTAGCAGCGGTGCAGCGCCGGTGAAGGGAAGACTGACCGGGCAGTCCTCCAGTTCCCTGGTCGCATGGGCAGCGGGAACGAGCGCGCACGCTCCCAGGTTTATAGACGGGGCGACCGCTGGCGACTTCGTCCTTTTCTTTTTCCGCCGGGTTTTGGTGCTGGCAGGAGGCTGCACCCTCTCCGTTAGGACGGACAACGGGGACCCAGCTTCCGTGCCTTGTGGTACAGCTAGCCCAAGTCTCCGCTCCATGAGACGCTGGGCTAGCTGCTGGAGGCAAGCACGTACCTCCTCCAGGAGGTGCTCGCTCTCCGGTGGAGGCCTCTCCATCAGGAGATCAGCGCCGCGATTGGCGAACTCCAAAGCCAGAGGATCCTCCTGGACCTCTGGCTGGTTCAACCAATAATAGGTCTCTTGCAGCAGACCGAGATGCTGCTCCTCGGTCTGCTGCCGCGCCTCCTTGGTTCGGTCTGTCATTCTGTCACGGGACGCTGGAAGCCGGTAAGGCGAACAGGCAGGCGAGCAGTCAGGAAGCAGGCAGACAGCCGAATTACGGGGCAAACTGGGGTTTTAATAAGGGAATCGGGGGAACGGGTAGCAGGGAACATCTGACGTGACTAACATCAATGACAGACACTGGATTAGTACACAACAGGAACTTAAATACAAGAAACAAGGCAACAAGAAACAAGACACGACTGGGCACGATCAGGAAATCACACGTGGGTAATTAGGGGGCGTGGCACACACGAGGAGCGGACGGAGCGGGCGTCACAGCAAGAAAAAGAAATTATATTGGTTTAAGTATGCAACCAGTTAATAGTGTTATTAAACATAAAAGCAAGGCAACACAGGGGCTACGTGGAAAGCTCTGTAGCCTCATGTTTTTGGGGATGGGGGACAAAATATTGCTTCTGACTCTGCATGATTAGTGTGTCCATGTGCATACAGGTTCCCTCCCACAGTCCAAAACCATTGGCTTGGTGAGGTGTCTCTAAAATTGCCCATAGTATATGTGAGCATTTGCCCTGTGATACTTGCATCCTGTCCAGGATGTCTAGTGCCCTGTGCTTGCTGGAATGGGCTCCAGGCTCACTACAACCCCTCACTGGATAAGCACTTATGGAAGATGGATGTTCTGGAAGTATTGTATGCTCAGTGTGCTTTATGTTTTGTCATCCCACCCCTTCGTGATTTGACAGACACAGAGAGCTGTGTCATTCCTGCATGTATGTGAACTACATCGACACGTGTGGATTCATATTTTCAAAGAGTTCGCTGACATTTGTGAGACCCCTGGAAAACAGGCCAAATAGTTTATATGTCTATATAAGCTCTAAAACACTGACTGGCAAATTCACCACCAAATGTTTTCTGCAGTTTAGAAATATTGCAAGACTAGCATGTATTTCATCAGCTCCCTGCAGTATTGCAGTGCTTGCACTGGAGAAATTCCAAGTCACATTTTTTTGCACTGTACAGACTTCAAAATACAGAAAAAAAAACTTTTAAATTCCATGACAGAAATACGCTCATTTTCAACTCCATTTTTAATCTATTGCTAACGTGGTCTTAAGCGACACTGCAATGTCTGCCCTCTATATACCTACTGACAGATTACCGTACACAAGCTAGAATGTATACTCTACAGGGTGAAGGCTTCTTAACATTCTGCAAACAGTAAATAATGCAAAGGTAGCAGGACGGGAGAATTTTCAGAAGTACCTCTAAAGCCAGGAACTTACTCCATCCCATTTAGCTAGAATTTTAGTTTTAAGATTTTTGTGTTGAACTAACCTAAATATTCAACCACAGGCATTTATGCATAGTGGCTCATAGTGACAGTCATTTAGCAGATTCTTTTGCCCTAAACGCCATGCAAGTGACTCCCATAGGGCAGGGCCAGCCGGTCGCTGGAGCAATTGGTGTTTATAATAATAATAATCGATACTTTTATTGTCCCCGTAGGGAAATTGTCTTTACGCCTCCCACAACTTCCTCTTTTTTCATAGAGGAAGTTGTCTGTGAAGGGCTGCTTGATCAAGGGTCTAACTGTGATGTGATTATTCTTTTAACTCACAACCTCTCAGACTTAGGCACAGATGCTTACCCGGTCAAACTATACACCGCCCAAAATATATGTTCCTCAGCACTTGGTTATTAAACCATGACTTGAAATATCTGTCTGTTTGTGTCAGTAGTACTCATGCAGCACCTCCTGGTCCTCTGATACAATTTCTGTGGGATAGCCATAATAAGGCAGTATGGTTCAGACAACCAAGAGGCCCACCCCCTATAAGACCCCCCTCTCCCCCATATATAAACTCTCTGCCTTTAATAAATAATTTTCTAAATAATGCATGTATTATGCAGTAACCAAATTTACTTGTTGATTAGCAAAATCTTGCAGTAACTGCACTGGAAATTACTGTGAGTAAAAATAAAAATCATTAAGACTTGAGCGGGTAAGTTATGTAAATTATGACATTGAGAGCTTAGTCTTCCACACATTTTTTTCCAGTATTCATTTAGGCAGACTGGTGATTAAAAATAAACTTCTATTGGACTGTAAGACCCGTATAGAATCAAAACCTAAATATACATACAATGAATCAAACATTTTAAAATAAGTTATACGTAGATCAAAATGAATCAGGAAGTGATTTAGGAATTCTAAAATAACTTCAGGCATCTGAAAAAAGACCTCTTGTCGGTTTCAAGATACACTTGAAATATTATATACACCTCAGTTATTTCCAGATCATTTTAAATATTCACGACCTTGAAATTATTCATAGATTCTTATAATTTATTAATTCCCAGGTATTTAATTTTAAAAGGAGCACAGTAAGATATTGTGACAGGTAGGCATTATCGGTGTCCTTTAAGATCCTATAAGAAAGCGGCTGTTCAAATGATTTATTATCGGGAGCTGAACATCCAGCTCAGGGCTGGCCATATCTCTGCCGGCACATTCTAGACAAAAAGCCCACAGAAAACAGCGAATTCCTAAATATCATACTTATATCTCAGGATAATAAATAAAGACAGTGAGCGGCATAACGGCGCTAACGGTAAGAAGCGCCACAAACTTAGGAAGTAACTCGGACACAGCCACTGAAACATTAAAATAGAATCAAAGGGGTGTTCCACGAATTAGAATTTCTTACTTAGTTGGGTTAACTTAAGCTAGAAGTTATGATGGTCCTTACCTAAAGGCTTATTGGACTATCATTACTTCAAGCTTAAATAAATCCAGCAAACTAAAAGGCACAGGCGGTGGGAAGGGCTGAAGTTAAGGTGAAGTTCTACCAATCAACACGGGGTTTCCGGTCCCTAACATGAAAATATCTTAAGCTAATTTAAATATAGCTTGATTTTTTTACAGACATCATTAAAGGTTTTTTTAATGATAAGAAATAGACAGAGGTCCAGAGAGTACAAATCCAGACCAAGATTTTGTTCCAACCAACCAGTTGAGTACTATGTGACTGTGACTCTTCCTGCTCAACCGGTTGGTTGGAACAAAATCTGGATTTGTACTCCCTGGACCTGAAATCTCCACCTCTGGAAACAGATATAACACCAAATATTTAAAGAGATATCTACCATTATAACACATATTATAACACAAACACCACTGCAAACATTAAATCCCAGTGATACTGATAACTTGACCCGTACCGAAATTAATATTGCAAACAGGTAATCGCATTATCACTTTCTCGCGTTAATTGTTCGGCTGCTCCTCTTCAGTTCATTCAAGAGGATCACAACACGCCCACCGTCGACGCCGCTTCTTACAATTGTTCATGGTACTTGTAGTTTGATTGGGTTTCCGGTTTCATTGGTCTGTGTATAATAGTTGTTCCATAAGAACTTCAGTTTCCATAATGCTTAAGAAGGCATGGTGTGGAAGACGTCTTCCTCCCGGCGATGATGGCGGCTCCCTTAACTCTCGTTTTGATTATAGCTGTGACTATTAGGGCTATACTCTTTAGATCAAGTCTAGCGGAGCTTTTAATCGAGAGAGTGGAAGTAGTATCTCCATTAAATGCATGGAAACGAGGTTAGTCAGACGTTTCTACTTTTTAATTTCTTTCTTCGATGGGCATGTGCACCTGACTTGCGACCCGTGCTGTCTGAATTAACCTAGTATATGGATATTTTCATATTTTTTTGGTAACTCGTTCACTTTTTGATAATTTTATTATTAGAATTTTGTTAAATCACTTGCATTGTTTCATTTTTTTCAGCGCGTAAAATATTGCACATCGACACGTTAGCTAGCTTATTTTAGCCGTGGCTAATGAAGTTAAAACCATGTCGGCTACTTTATGTAATAAGATTTTTCTGTCATAAAATGCAATTTGAAGGTCTTTTTAAGCAATTTACCAGTCGTTGATGGTCATTTTTAAAATACCATGTTTTCCTTCATAAGTTAGCGGATGGAAACACTGTTAAAATAATTAGTGGTAGCATGTATGGTTTATACCTCGTCAGTGTTAGTTGTCAGAGGGTGGAGAGCGTCGTGGTCGAATGCTTCGTTGGTGCTTTAGCAGAACTTGAAAAACACGAGGAAGTCAAGTGATAATCTGGCGTGGGTACTACGTTAGCAACATGTACTAACAGGTGCATGCTGTCATTTTTGCCTTCAGTTGTGGAAGGCCTGGCTCTGCTCGACCTGGGAGTGTCCCCATATTCTGGAGACGTCTTCCATGAAGTGAGCTCCCCTTCCTTGCATGTAACGGTTAAAATACCGCTGGTGCATAATTTGGGTCTGTCTGAGTACTTTAAAAAAATAACTAGTTTTATTAAATGCCCATATTAATGACGCTACTGATAAATTGATATTCTCTTCCTCTTCACTTTAGACTCCTCTTATTATATACCTTTTTCATTTTGTCATCGATTATGCGGATATTGTGTTTATGGTGAGTAAATGGCTCCTGATATTTTAAAACCCTGTCATTATGTCACGAATGTCAGACATGGGTGGCTTTTTTTCCCTTCCTCTGTGCTTGGTGTGAAGAATCATCAAGTCTGTCAGGGTGCTAAAGGTATCCTGTGTGTCACGCTGTAGATAGCAGATGGAATCACAGCGGTGGCGCTTTACCTGACCGTGCAGGACTATAACAAAAATGTGGTGAGTGTGTAAGCATGTGCATATGCACCTGAAGATACTCTCTCTCACACACACACACACACACACACACCACTAAGTATTCATGAGTTGGAAAAGGTTAATACTAAAACTTTTCCTCTACATGCACTTTATTCTTCATTCTGCCTGAACGCTAATATGATGCATTTTACTGTGTTGTATTAAGAATGAAACATTTTAAAAGCAAAAAAAAAAGCATCTTTAAGCACATTGTGTGAAGGTTTCTGATTCAGGTCCTAGGAGGGGCTCTGCAGTATAGGTGCATTTTATTCTCTCAGGAAAAATAATGGTTTTATATTTCCTCTTTGACATAGTTCAGGAAGCAGAAATACGCTCTCGAAGCTGACCGCTATCCCGCCGACTGCCTGGAGCTTATTAGGACCCCGAAAGAAATGTACTACATCCCTCTGAAGGTGGCGCTGTTGTGAGTAGCTCTCATGCCTGCCTTATGCACATATACAGTGTTTTTTAAATGAAATCAGCACAGAATACCATCGTATTAAATTGGGATCCATTTTGTTTCATGGAAATTGGAAGTGTAATTATGTCCAAAATCTACGTAAACAGCTTATACAGATGAATAATAATTCCAAAAAGGCAGTTCTGTAATAATTTGATGATACTTTTTGCATCTGTGGGTAAAATTGCCTTGACATTCCTTGTTAGTCATGACTTTAGGTAGTGTCGTGGCCTTGCGCTGTGATTGGGTGCTTTTGTCACATGTCTTCCTTTTGGTCTTTAAGCTACCTGCTGAACCCTTTCACAATATTCTCATGTGTGGCCAAGTCGACCTGTGGGCTCAACAACGCCGTCGTTGCACTCTTTATCCTAAGCACGATAAAAGGTACAAAGTCGTTGCCGTTTCGAGTTGGGGTGGCACAGGCCAAAGCCTTGGGCCCCGCCCTGGTGGTCATGTTTCCCATCCTTTTGAAGGAAGTGCCTTGCTGAGTTCCATTTTCCTGGCTGTGGCCACATACCAGTCCATCTACCCCCTGACTCTGTTTGTCCCGGCACTGCTCTACCAGCTGCAGGTAGGTCCCCTCAGCTCCCCTTCTTTCATCAGATAAGGTTGGGGGTTGCTTCACTCCTGCCAGCACAGGCGGCAGACTTCCTACTGGGATCCTTTTTGTGCCTTCGTGGCACGCATTTGCTCTAAAGCTACTCGGCGTGTTATTATTGGGGGGTGTAAACTACCGCATTTGCTTCAGGGGGGGTTGAAAGTAGCCGTGGAAGAAATGAGGCATTGAAAATGGCGGTTTGTAGCTCAACAGGTTAGTGATGCGCTTCAAAGTCCAGAAGGTCGTTGGTTTCAGTCTTGTGGCTGGTAAAGTAATCGTATCATAATTGGGGCATTGAACAAGAACCCATGGATGCCGGACGCTGCCTGACCTTGAGCTCTGACCCCAGATCTCATCTCCATGTACATGTGTGTCTGTGTCTCTCTGGAGAATCAGGTTTGCTATTCAATGAATGAAGTACCTTTGAAAAGTGGGTGGGATTGTTGTTCATGTCCACTTTCCTCTGGATTAAACAGGTTGTGATCAACAGTGCAGCCACAGTGCAGTGTGTCAAAGCCTCTTTTCTCCCATCTTAGGAAAAACCATTTGTGTCTGTCTGTCTCGCTACGATGGTGCCGCTTCGATGCCCCCTGTCCTCCAATTCTGTTTCAGAGGCTCTACATCCCCGTAAACCTGTACCGGCCCAGCTTCTGGCTCTTCACCTTGCAGTATGCTTCCATGTACCTGGGCAGTCTGTGCGTCATCCTCTGCCTCTCCTTCTTCCTGCTTAACACCTGGGATTTCATCCCCTCTGTTTACGGATTCATGTGAGTCCTGCATCCTCCCCGGAGATCTGATATTATTATTTTTTAGCCGGCCAGTAATAATTTAGACGCTGTTCTTGTTAAAAAAAAAATAAATAAATAAATAAAGGTCAAATCCGAGAACACACACAACTTGTAACCCCATTACAATAAGTTGCTTTGAATAAGCGTCAGATAAATGAGTTGAATATAATGGGTGTATGTGTCCCCCCCCTGCTTCCATCCCACTGGTCCTGACACTTCAAAAACTCCACATCTGCAGCCTCTCTGTACCAGACCTCACGCCCAACATCGGCCTCTTCTGGTACTTCTTCGCCGAGATG
Source organism: Brienomyrus brachyistius (assembly GCF_023856365.1). Lineage (NCBI taxonomy): Eukaryota > Metazoa > Chordata > Actinopteri > Osteoglossiformes > Mormyridae > Brienomyrus > Brienomyrus brachyistius. The sequence continues at coordinate 1,091,288 of NC_064540.1, forward strand.
TTCGAGCACTTCCGCCTCTTCTTCATCTGCGTCTTCCAGATCAATGTGTTTTTCTACACCATACCGCTGTCCGTCAAGCTAAAGTGAGTGCCTCTCTAGCGCCGCCCTGCTGTTGCGTATTCTTGGTGTAAGAACTACATTTAAAAACAAGTTCAGCAAAGCAAAATATAGTTGTGTTGCTATACCGTTTTCTTTAGAAGTTATTAAACATATTGACAGACCTTATCCAGAAAGTTCTATTTCCAATGGACAGTATTGTCTCTCTAATTTTATACAATTTGTTAGTCATTGTGGATCCCATTCACGTTCGTGAGAGTAACAGCTTTTTAACGTGCCATACAGGTAGTTTTTAATGTGTTTCCTTGTGCTTGTTTCCATTTTTCAGGGAGCATCCCGTCTTTCTGATGTTCATCGCAAATCGCCATCATCTCCATATTCAAGTCATACCCCACCGTAGGGGACATCAGCCTCTACATGGCCTTCCTGCCCGTTTGGAGCCACTTGTATCGATGTGAGTAGCCGGCTCGGCCCGCGACTGCAGGACCCTCAGTCCCACAGGGGCCGATGAACTTCGTGGCCTTTAGGGCCACTGCCGCATCGCTGCATCTTTATGAAAAAGTAAAATGTGTTTCTTTGAGTCATTTGTTCAGGAGATGATTGAGGAAATTATTTGTTTTTTTTGTTAAAGGTGAATAAACTATTCAGGAGTATCGAATGGCTGGTACACTGACCTCACACTTAGAGTCGTGGGTACAAATACTGAAGTTTGCATGTCCTCCTCCTGGGTTTCCTCTGGATGTCCTAGCTTCCTCCCACAGTCCAAAAACAGTTAGGCGAGCATGTGTGTTTCTGTGTAAGTGCTCCCCTGCCTTGTGACCTGGAACTCCAGGCTGACTATGACTCTACTGGATTGACGTTGATGCAAGATGGATGTAGATCTCTATATGGCCAGAAAGGTGTGTGGACACCCCAAATAATGAGAGGGATTGCCTAATTAAGTCACAGCTATTGCTGATTAATAATAATTAATCCCACAATCACTGAATCTCTGGCATTAGCAGCTGAATAAGTAGCTGTATACCTGGCACCTGCACAGGATGCCGTCTTTCCAGCAAGTCAGTTCGACATCTTTCTGCTGGAGCTGTCCTGGCCTGCTGAAAGTGAAGTGGTTGTGAAGGTCAGAACGTTTAAGGTGCAGTTCGGTTGTGAAGTGGTACAACCTCCAAGCTCACAGAATGGGACCTGGCAACCCAACATCAATACCCAACCAGAATGGCAGCAAATGCCACCAGCATTGTTCCAACATTTCATGAAAAGCCTTCCCAGAAGAATAGAGGCAAAAGGTGGGCCAGCTTCATGTTACCGCTGGTTTTGGTACGTGATGTTGGACAAGATGGTGTCCACATACTTTTGACCGCAGAGTGTGTAAGCAGTAAGAAAATATTCTGAATTGCATCACATGAGTAGCTTTTGAATTAGATGGTTTATTAAACCAAAGTTCCCCCTCTCCCCAGTCCTAAGGAACATCTTCCTGGTCGCCTGCGTGATGCTCGCCTGCTCTGCTCTGTTTCCTGTCCTGTGGCACCTCTGGATCTATGCCGGAAGCGCCAACTCAAACTTCTACTACGCCATCACGCTGCTCTTCAACGTAGGACAGGTGAGGGAGATGGAGGGCACGGGAAAGGGCGAGGTCACGTTGTACTTTAACAATGGTCAGTGTGGCGTCCCTTCCCATAATGCTGGGCTGATCCAGTTCTGCTCTCAGCATGGTGGAGGACTCCATAGATGTAGGGCACGTCCAAAATTGCATACTTGTTTGCCGTGTAGTAGGCGAAATGTAGTATGCGAAGTTTCCAAATCCTCAGTATGGACGAGACGGTAGGTGGACGGTACCCAGATGACATAATACATTCTGTGGAATTCTGAAGTGTGCATTCGATAGATGCTCTGCTATCCCAGAAGGCCACTGGGCCTGCAAACGGAGATGAACGTGACTTGCTCAGAATTTATCAAGATGCCGGAGGAAATTTTAAGTGGGAAAACAAAACCGAGTTACGCAAGTGATGCATTATTTTATTTTTTTTTGATAGTTTTTAACTTTAGCAGGAGTCAGTTACATCATTGGTAAACATCCAAGTCAGCATTGAAGATGGTGATTTACAATATGTCTGAGTGCATACACACTGTTCATTCATACATGCAGTATGTATTACATTAACAGACAATTAGTTGGCTTCTAACGAAATTCACTCCGTACTTTGTAAATGTGTGATTTCATTGCCGCCCACAGTCTGGGTCCTGCCATGTGGAGTAACAGAAACACTCAAATGATCTGTTTAGAAACAAGTACAAATTCTTAAGTATGAGTAACATCAGCAATGTCTAATAACCAGAAATTAAGCGAATACTTTTTTTTGCTGTTTGACCTGAAGGAGCATGAATACAATATTAAGTGCTGTATTCGTAATGGAGTTCGGCTCTGTTTCCTGTGTATTCAGTCCTTCCACGTGCTGTTCATACTATCAAAACCATGTGCCCCCCCCTTTTTTTTGTCCGTAAACAGCCTGTCACTGTCCTGAGTGTGTGGGATTGGCTGTCGTCAGGCACTGGATAGATCCATGTGACACTCACTCCCATGTGTGAAGATGAGCTTTTGTACATCAGTGGCATTTTGGGGCAGGGGGGGGTTACAGAGATACGGTCTCACAGCTTGTACCAGGGCTCCTGTGTATATTGCAAACAGCCTAAATTAGGATGAACGTGACTGGCTGTGTCTAAATGAATGTTACCTTTTATATAGCAGTTAGGACATCTAAAGCGCTTTATAGAAGCAATGGGTAGCTACTTCAGCCATACCACTGTGTAGCCCCCACCTGGATGGTGCAACTGCAGCAATTCTGCACCAGTATGCTGACCACACAGCAGCTAAGGTGGTGAAGGGGCAGGAGAGAATCCACCAGTTACATATAGGGGATGATTAAGAGGCGTTCAGAACTAACTGAAATAAACATCAAATACTTTCCATTGGTTTTTAAATATTATTGTATTTAAATGTATACTATTTTTTATGGTCACAATGTTATTTGCAAATGGGAACCATTAAAAATAACAAATGTTTTGCACATTTTGACAACATTAGTACATAGTTTGCAGTAAGATTCTCTAAAAATCAGGTACATAAAATAGTTATACAAGTTTCAGCATGGAAATAAGATGTTTTAAATGAACAAAAACTGAGATATATAGAAACTAAACAGACATCTTTAAAAACCAATTCCCAATAAATCAGCACTGAAAATGAAAGAAAACTAAACTGGATTTCAAATAAAATTTGAAATTAGCTCAGAAATATTAGCTAAAAATTAAAAAATGAAAGATTGTGGGCTGTCGTCCCTCGCAGATCCTGCTGGTGTCGGACTACTTCTACGCCTTTCTCCGGCGGGAGCACCACCTGGCTCGTGGGCTCTACCTGAAGCGGAAGGACGGCAGCGAGGCCACCCTGGTGCTGAAGTAGGCCACAGCAACATGGACTGTGACTGGATCTTAGCCGGCTGGGTCCGAGTCCACCTCTGGATGATTTGTTTTCCCTCCCCCCCCCCCCCCCCCTCCTCTTTTTAATTTTGAATTTCGTGATGCTTTAAGGACCTGCCCTCACACCAAAACTGTTCCCCCCCCCCCCCCCCATCCTAGACGGGACTGCAGATACAGGGATCCCAACACCTGTAGTGTAGCTTGGTTAACATGCTGCTATCTGTCAGGATGTTTTGTGAGGGCTGGTCCTCCCAGTCTAAGTCTGCATTTTGTGTGTCGTTTGACTGTGGACTGGTTTTGTCTCCCCACTGCAAAAAAAAAGTATTCAGTGGAATGTTGCTGCAGTTCTGGCTTTACCCACTAGATGGCGGCAGGCTTCTAGGGCTGCCGTTAACTAATGCTCTGGTCGAAGGAACTATTATGCAATTATCCGTTTCCCATCGGTTCAGCGGGACTAGCAAAGACCCGTTTAGCCTGATTTGTGAACCTCCATTTCTAACCTACAGGTGGTTCCAGAGATCTTGAGAATGAGATCTTTGCTACCTGTGACATCTATCATTTTTAAATTTTACTAAATCATTGTAAACGGTTATTATATGCCTTCATAGGTTATTGTGTGTCTTTGTATATATATATATATAAAATCCTATTACTAATGTGGCTGTCCCTAATCTCCTCCAAGAAACTGTGCATTAAGGTCCCTTTTATAAACACTTTAATGTATGGTATTAAAAGGAGGTAGTTGCTTAAGCCCTGGTCCATGTGTAGACTTGGCACCCCTGGTTTGCCCCCCACCCCATTTGTCCTTCCTCAGGGATTACAACCCAGGAACTGTCTGTAGTATTTTATCATGTTTAGCTGCCAAGCAATCCAGCACCGCGATGCATGACACTACAGATGACCGCTGTCTCCCGACACATGGACGAGTTCTGAGATTGGCAACGTTCACTTGGGTGCCTCTCATTCAGTTTGTCTTTTTTTTTTTTGCAATTGATTTGTTGGTGGGACTACATTGACTAAAATTACTTGACTGCTGCTGAATGGTCTGGATTGTTCCCCTGGTCCGTTCCCGATTACACCCCCCCCACACACACGCTGTGGGGACTGTATAAAAGAATGTCACTCGTGAGCCTTTGTTTCGATGTCCTATGATGCATCGCGGTTTGTCCAGCACCCCTGCCCGTCTGGCAGCCTGCTGATTGATCCCCTGCAGATTTGGTGTCTCGTCCTGCTGCTCTGCACTCCACAGCAGCCCACAGCTACACAGAGAAGGCTCAGGCTGCCTGAAATTTCAGGTATCTGATGTCGACTCGCGCATATTCGGAAAATTTACGGAGAACAACGTATAAATAAATCATGGTTGGCAGTTTTTTATTGCTTGCTTCAGATCACCTACACCCAACAGTTTTTTTTTTTTTTAGAAGGAAACATTTATGTACCACAACATACACTGTTCAAGTAGTAGTATTTTTTTTTTTTTTTTTTCCATTTAATTTTTAAATGCCTGGATCAGTGTGAGCATGTATACAGGTGTCATTTTATCTTTTAATGAAAAGCAAGTATTGTGAGCTGCCCTTGTGTAATAATATATATCTGACAAGATGGTCATATTCTTTACCTAGTGTTGGCAGCAGTTTCCCTGGATGTAGTCACAACAGAACAAGTTCAAAGTATTTACCAGAGACCTCATTCATAGCTTTTCTGTTCTTTCTTTCCTCCCCCCAATTTCCACTCATTAATGGTCCATTGACCAAGTTTTTATGCTCTTTATTTTTGCATACATACATACATACATATACACACACACACACACACACAAAGTTTTCAATTTATTTTAGCCAGGAAGGCGTGGGCCAGTAAATGGAGACGGTGGAAAAGTCCAAACACTGGGTTTTAAAGTTATTTGTTAATAAAAAGTAATACAATGCACCCTGTATGTCTATTTTTTAGCATTTTAAAAATTTGCAGTTTAATCACTGAAAAATCCGACAGAGGCACAAATCAGTGTCAGTTGGCTTTAATTTCACACATGAATATTTAATAATAATAGGTCATACATTAGGAATTTTGTTAATTTTGAATGAAGGATAAATGTCAGTGTTTTCTGACGGGATGCTTTTAATCCCTCTTTGCTCCAGCGATCACGCAAGAGAATACCGGACGTTTGAGGGTATTCCTCAGACTCTTTGAAGTCCTTTAAAATGCAGTGTAGCTACCTGGTGGATCGAGAAAGGTGCATCGTGCAGGCGGCTGTCATTTCCTCCGGCCGCTGAATGTGATCCGAATGTGAATCAGCTTTCGAACTGGCCCCAGACGCACAAACCTGGCCTTTCTGGGTGCTGAGAGAACTATGAAGAGGATGGTCATTTGAAGAAAGTGGAATTTCAGTGTCACAGGGTTTTCACGCGATCTCGGCCAAGACCCCAGCTTATAAGAGGGTACTGGAGAATATGTGTCTGTGTTACAGCATGTTGAAAATGACCAGTGTTTTTCAGCAGTTTCCACTGGTTACTAATAAGATGAATTGCTGATGCTAAAATGTCCACTGTGAATTTTAAAAATATATATCTAGAGTTGTCAGTGTGACCGGAGGCAGAGTAACCAGGCGAGGATCCAGAAATGCGCACAGCCAGATAGTTTATTGTGATCGCAGAAAGCGATACAATAAAAGGGAAATCCGTAAAGGATGGTCGTGAGTCGTTAGCTGGGGTCGAAAGCCAGAAGGATGGTCGTAAGCTGTGAGCGGAGGTCGAAAGCCGGAAGGTCAGTCCTACACAGGCACACAGGACACGACCACGACCACACAGGGGAAGGGGAACTGGAGAAGCCGGGATCAGCAGGTAAGCAGGGTCAGGTACGGGAGTGAGTCTGGGGAAAGGAAGAAGACAAGGTAAGGCAAGCACAATAGGAATACAGAACAGGGAAGGAACAGCGGTACAAGTAATTGCTTGGCAAGGCTCATAGTAATGGCACAATACTTCGCATTGAGCTGCAGGTGTTCCTGGTTTATCTAGAGCCTCTCATTACTGAGACATTTGGAACACCTGGGAAACCCTGCCTACTCGGGCGGTGCTGAGAAGGAGTGGGCGGCGGGTTCCGCCTGAGAGGGCGTGACAGTCAGGATTACTTGGATAAACTTTATTTCATAAAGGCAATTGTTTGAAATTTGCCTTCTCGATTACTCAGCAATTTGGAGAATTACCCTGTCTGTCGTTACTTCGCTTTAAAGGGGCACAGTTATGCTTTTCCAGTTTCTCACTTTCCTTTATATACAGATCTGGAAAAAATTAAGAGACTACAGCAGCGTTTTTAGATTTGCTCATTTCTCAGTATGTGGCTATGCTTCTCTGTAAAATCCGACCTGGCTCTTCTCTGGTCTTGTCATTGATGAAGGTCTGCTTCCTTGCTTTATGGGTCTTCAGTCCTGCTTCTAGGAGCTTGTTATGAACTTGTCCTAGCAGTGCACGTCACACCACTTAATGTTTCCCATTCTTTTTGAAGGTCACTTGAGGTCATCTTACATCTTCATGAGATACTATCAGATAAGCTGACAGTCATCTCTGGCATTAGCAAGTTGCTTCTGCCCTTTACCTGGCTGGTTTCTGGTCATTCCCAGGGTCTCCTGCTTTACCATGTTGTTGTGTACTGCTGTCTTAGAAATTTTAAGCCTGGCAGCAACATGCCACTCAGTGTAGCCTTCTGCAAGCAGAACCAGGATTAAATTAGGATGTAACAATGCAGATTCTTAAAAAATATGGAGTGATCTCTTAGTTTTTTCCAGAGCTGTAGCTTTGTGAATATGTAAATGGTACACACAAAAGGGAGTTACCACAGAAACTACTCTTCCCTAATCTGCCAGAAGTGCCTTACTGGAATTCCAGCCCTTACTTCCGTGACATGGTGAGGTCACCTCGTAACCCAATTCTTATTGGCCACCTACCTGCAAGGATCTTTCTGCAGACTGCAAGATAGGGGTGGAACATGTTGGGCAAGTATAGCATATAATTTTTTATGAATGTTTTTTGTGTATTGAGTTGGGCTGAACTGATTTTTGGAATTTTTTCAATAAATATTGCAATATTTCTAAAACAAAAAGGGGAGTTAAAATACACCCAAAATTAACTGGACCTAAAGAGAACCTGTTGATATCCCTCAAAAACTAGGCAGTGTTGCCACAAGTGGCGGCAACAGACACAAAGAAGTGCTGACAAGTCACTTTGTTCTGCTAAATGTCATCTGTGTGTGTATGTGTGTGCGTATGGAGTTTGCATGCTCGTGCTGTGTGTGTGTGTGCGTGTGGAGTTTGCATGCTCGTGCTGTGTGTGTGTGTGCGTGTGGAGTTTGCATGCTCGTGCTGTGTGTGTATGTATATATATATATATATATATATATATATATATATATATATATATATATATATATAGTTTTAATCAGCAATAGGCTATGTGATGTTCATATTGGTGCAATACTGTAAGAAACTGAACATTGGCCAACCACACCCTGTGAGTCAGAACAGGAAGACGTTCATTTTACTCTTCAAGTGAGAGAAAAAAATACTTCTGTAATTCCAATTCCAAGAAATAGCAGGAATGACAGTAATTAAACTAATTGGCACAAGTCGTCTGCACGCAGAGAACGCTTTTTGTAATTATTATTTTTTTTTATATAGAATTGATTCAAAATACCTGTTTTGCACAACATCCCACAAAACCAGTCACGGAAGTCAGGTCTGAACTACAGTCTTCAGGCGTTATAATTTTAAAACAAGTTGCCACAACACTCTGCATATTGCCAGGCAAGAATACAAGTTATTTACATGATGCTTCACACTGTGAACTTTCAGTGGCAAAGATGGATCGATGGATGGATGGATGGATGGCTGGATGGATGGATAATCACACTGAACCCTGCCCAGGCTCGAGTACTAACAGATACCAACGTTAGCAATGTGATGCATAAACCCAAACACAAGGACGCACACATAATACACACACATCTGTGCTTTCTTACGCGCAGATAAGATATTTAGCTATCAACAGACTCAAGTGACCTCCAGTGTTTCCTGTTTCCACCTGTTACAGTGTCCGGCCACAAATCACAAAAAATACAAAATAAGATGTGAAGCTACAATGACCCCAACCTGAACCCAACTGATGCAGGACCAAATTTTCGGACTTGTAGACCTACACTTGTACAGTATGGAAAATGGAAGGACATTAGCATTACACATGCTGGGTGACAACATGGCGAGACATCAAAACCAAGTAATTATTGAAAATAAACTAGCTCTGCAGTTCATGATGTCTTTGAGCAAAATCGAGAGTAAACAAAGATATAAACACGATGCACGTGCTTCCGTTCAGCTGCTGAGAGACTGTTCATCAGCAGGCCTCTGAGTTCTCCCTGTCTGCTCCACAAATGTCCCTATTATTACCATGGCTCTGGCTGGGAGGGCTTTGCCAGTTGTCGCATTCCCAGAAAGCCAGGCTACGGAAAAACCAGGAAGTGCAGCTGCGCTAAAGTTCACGCAGCGCTAACATCCCACAGCAGTGATGTTGGAGATGCAGTATTCTACTCAGGAACATTGCGCATTTAAGGTCACATTCGGACAAATTCATACAGATTCTGAGATGTCTACGAAGGCGGCAAGGATTCACCACAACAATCTAGAGGAGGGTTTAAGAGATGATTTCCGGTACGAGAGATCTCTAGCCTTCAGCCACTGTGTAGCCCAGTTAATGAAAAGGGGGAAGGTCAGGTCCTGAAAGTAAAAATCCAGACCAGGATTTTGTTTCAGCCAGCCAATTCAGTACTCTGTGACTGTAACTCTTTATGTTCAAGTGGTGGGTTGAAACAAAATCTTGGTCTGAATTTTTGCTTTCAGGACCTGAACTTTCCACCTCTGCAGTTAATGGCCTTTTAACCTTAAATATGTTTTTGGATTTTTAAGAAGGTCAGCTGGGTTGGTTGGGAACAGCAAGAGTTAAGCAAAGCAAGAGGATGGCATTACAATAGTTTCTGCTTGTATGTTTTCTTGTGTTTAAAAATGTTCATTGTTCCATTTTGTTTTGAGGTGTTTCAGTAATAAAAGCTTTGCGTAATTTAATATATTCCTCTCCTGCCCTTACAGTGGTTCCATTGGTAACATCGTGGCCTCACACCTCCAGAGTTGCGGGTTTGTTCCCCATCTTTGTACCTTGGAACAGGTTCTAGAGCCTGCTCATGTGACTGAATGTTATCTGAAACTCCTCTGGTAAAGTACTCAGTTGTACTAATAGGTTGCTGAAAATTAAGAGTTGCTAAAATGGCAACAGCAGAATGGCTGACGGGTATTTCTTTTGTTGTGTTGTCTTGGCACAGAGAAATGGAAAGGAAAACAAAGATTCAAACCCCACCCAGCCTAGGGTTGCTGCATCTAGATTGTGCATATCAACTTATCTTAGATACACAGGAGCTCAGCCAATCCTTCATCTCCACGCCTCCACCCAGTCTGGCATGCAAAAGTATGGGAACTAATGCTCCACTTTAACAATTTTCAGTGACTCTCCGGCCTCACACCCCATAGGGTGTGAGTGTGTATACATATGTGCATGTGTGTGTCCTGTGACGGACTGGCATTGAGTCCTGATTGTTCCCCTGCCTCATATCCCATGATGCCTGGGATAAGCTCACCACCCCCCAGCCCCCCACCCCCAAGTCCAATGTATCACTTATCTCCTGTGCTTATTTCCAGTCTGTTATGTACATTGCTGTTCAGTTTATCCAATAAGCTTGCTTTTCACTACAGCTGTCAATAATTTACCATCTGTAATTGGCTAGAACAATAGTACAACCTCAGAATTTTTTCAATTTTGCCTTAAAATATTGTGTTAACAACAAAACCTCTAATGGTGACAGCTCAGTTTTTTTCCAGCACTGTTGTTTGTGAAAGGCGACAACACCCCGAAGAATATTGTATTTTGAATTTGTCCCTCATGGTGATAAAATCCATACTTACTGAGGTTGTTGATCCACAGGCTAAAGTCTGCACAGGCAAGAGCGGACGGTGTAGTATTTTTTGCAAGATAATTTTCTGAGCTTTCTGAATTAAAAACGTTGAACAGTGTGAATAATGCACAACTGATCTTCATTGCCCCATGGTGAATGGCTTAAGTGCATGAGGGTCCCAGACGTATTGAAGCTGAGTGACTATATGTATCTCCTGTTTTTTCAGTTGTGTTTATGGATATATTTTGATGTAAATTATTGGCAGCTCTGAATAGAATAGACTTTAATTGTCGTTGTGCAGTAGGTCCGTACAACGAAATTTGCTTATGAAGCAGACACTCTGTCTAGGAGTTTTTAATTTGTATGCTCTCCGTAGGATTACTTTTCCTGTGTAAATGTGAAATTTTGCATGCATATGTACATCACGACTAGTGACAGTGGTTAATGATCCCCAAATTTAAATGCTTAAACGTAATGGGAGGCTCAGCTGGTAGCATTTTTGCATCTGACCTTCATAGCTGAGGTTTCACTCTGTTTTTCACAGGTTTTTCCTGTCTTGTGCAGGGTTTATTCCACACGTAACAGACATAAATTTCGGATAAAAATCGGCCCTTGACTTTGGGCTGATTCATAACTCATAGATCAAAGGGATGTATGAGTTATGAATTAGACTTTTTTTTTGGGGGGGGGGGGGGCACAAAAATAATGCAGTGTATGTCAGCCCTACTATGGACTTTCATCCTATTCAGGCTCTTACTCTACCTTGTGAATGGACTTAATTCAGTCATGATCATGAAAATTTCAGGTTTGCCTGCATCGAAAGATCAGTGACGTTGCCTTTCATGTGTAGCATTGGTCTTCATATCTGCTTTGTTTCATCTTAAATATCATTATGACCTGTTTCACAAGAGGTTTCGGTTGGTAACTATTCTGCGATGTTAATGTTGACCACACTCCATCCATTGAAATGTTCAGTCAAAGCATGACTACACTCTGCAACATTATTAACTGTAATATGATTACTTACTATCACTTATTGCCACAAACATATTGTCTCCCACAGAGGAACAGTGAGTGGACTGCAATTTTGCTGACTGGCAAATGATTGCACAACTATGTTTATTTAACTTTTTTGATGTTTGTTTTTTCAGAAATATATAATAAAAAAAATTGCAGTTGGGAGTGTTTATTAGGAATGAAGCATATACACCGAAGAGAAAAATCAAAGGTGAGTGTGATCATTCTGAATGGATTTGTATTTACTGCCATTTATCTTAACCCTCTATGGCAATGTGTCCCAAGCTGGTCCTCGTGGACCCACAGACAGTCCACATTTTTGCTCCCTTGGGAGCTTGGAGGGAGCAAAAACATGGACCAACTGTGGGTCCCCAAGGACTGAATTGGGAACCATTGCTAAACATACCAGAAAAATGCTCACTACAACATGTAGTACCTGTTCCAGGCACTGCATCACTTGCAAAGGGAAATTGTAAATTATGCAATGTCATTTCTGAACATAGTATCCTTTCTGCCAAGTTCTTGAAGGTACTACCTTAGATTATCTTTACATTTGTTAATAAAACAAAGTCCAAATTCATAAAAGCAATAAATAAGAGTATAAGTTTATAAATATGAGGTGATGGTTAATGTGTTTATCTATGTGATATATATTTTGGCCTATTTGCAGTCACCCGGTCATAAACATAGGAGGAGTGTGAATGAAAAGCCTTGACGGAAATGAGCCAGATGAAACAATGATCTCAGTGCTATTTGTGGGAGTAAAGCATGTATCCACATAGAGATCCAACTGTCCCCTGTCAGGGCCGGCAGTAAGAATGGTGCTGTTATTATGCTCACCCACTTCAACCGGCTTTCAAAGTGCACTCTTATGCAAGTCTGGAAATTGAGTTAAATATCATTTTCCTCTTGCGCTCTCCCATCTTTCTACCAAACTTGGTTACAAAACAGCTTGTACACGTACAGTTTGAACACATATTTAACTCAATCTCCAGACCTGCATAAGAGTGCACTTTGAAACTAGAAATCAGTCAGTACTCAACCAAATCCCTTTTGCTCAGTCGCTACATGGGGTTGGAATGGTGGCTCTGAAATTACCTTTACGAAAAATAAGTATATTTAAGTATACTAGAAGTATAATTTTTCTAAACTAAAAAAAGTAATAAGTATACTCTCAGTAAACTTCTTATGTACTTAACAGAGATATACTAAACAAAGTCTGACTTAAGTACACCTGGCTTAAACTGACATGTATTGAGAAAGTAAATATGTAAAATGTATTTTATCTTTAATTTTGGCATTCAAAACAATATTTGTTCATTGTGGGTGACTAAGAGAAAAAAAAAATGTGTTTTGGAAATTTTTATTAGCGTAATCTACATGTAGTCATATCGCTACTGTGCTGTTTGTAGCAATTTCAGGTATAAAATTATAAATAAGTAATATTGCTAAATAAATACACTTAAAATATATACTTTAATAAAGTAATAGTGGGCCAGTTTAATCCCAAGAAGTATATTTAATAAAATTAACTTTAAGTATACTTTTTTTTTAGTAAGGGTAGGGATCCGTGGCAGCAACTAGAAGGCTGATGTTTGGAATCCTGTTAATGCCAGGAGTGATTCTATGTCCCTTCACCTGCAGTTACTTTGTCCTGGTTCTGATGTTAATCTACATCCAGCCTTGCAAACCAGTCCTGCAACTTACAGTGGAAATTAGGGGGTTGGTGGCAGGATTGACACAAAAACTTCACACCGTCCAGTTCCTTTTGAACTAGTGTGGTGCTGAGATATAACCCACTGCACGGCTGCAGTCAGCTTCTCATCCCTGAGGTGGCTGTCATGTGGTGGGTGTGGCAACGTGCTGTATCAGCACATGCTTGCCTCTCACATAGGCACTGCATTGATACCAATGTTAGTCATATAACCATAAAGTCAAGAAACAGCCTCACTGTGTAGTTCTTCAACTGAAACTGACTTTCTCTATAAGACATCCAGAATGGACAGGAAAATTATGATCTGCACTTGATGACACCACAGGGTAAGCAAATACGATTATACCCATCCATGAGGTGTGTGGTTCTTCATTTGCGAGCGACCAAAACGACGAACTTTAAAGTGCATAATTTGCCATCCGTTTGAATTCTGCTTTAAACAACAAATACCGATCACCTCCATTTGATTTCGTAGGTTTCTAATGTCTAATGGGCCCCTAAGCGGATACCCATCGTTTCCTATGCTTTTGCTGGTAGATCAAAGTTGAAGCCACACCACTCATTCAGTCGCTGATTATCGTGAGGCGTCAACACGCCTTTCAGGAAAAGGATGGTTTGTTTTTCTCTTCGCAAGCAACGCGCTGAAGATTTCTATTGGCCTATAGACGCCATGTGATACTTATAGACCAATCATTTAAGAACGGTGTGCTCGGTGAAGAGGAGCGCTACACAGAAGCTCTGATCATTTTGCAGTGTTTCTATAATTACCCAATAGAATCACACGACGTCATTGGAGCTGAAAATGATTGGTTGGCGAAGGAACAGTACGGCGAAATGACAAGCACGCAAAGACTAATACTGTAGCGGTTCTGGTTTTTCATCAGCATTATATTTCCTTAATAGGTGGGTATGTATTGTTGAACGGCAGTATTTCGCAGCCTGAAGAAATAATTGACAAAATACACGGCGTCTTTTGAAAATCGCTATTATCTGGCCGAATTTAATCGGAGAATAACCAGGTATTTCTTTCACGATTTTCTTTCTTTCCGTGTTTAAAGCTCCTGTTCTCGTGGTCCTGCGTGTTCGCTTTTACGCTTGCCTGTTACGGTCGAATAGTGCGTGTCCTGCGTTTTGCATGTCTGACATCTCGGGGCTAAAAAAATATATTTCTTCCTTCAACCAGGCCGAGGACAGCTTTTTGAACGGCTAAGCGCGTCTAAATTTAATCCGTTTTGAATTGCAATCCCCATAGTAATTGCCTCGCTTTTTCCAGACCACCTGCACATTGTAACCTAGCCGAATCTATAGTCGCCCGTATTTATCACGCACTTGGCTCTCGCTGAGTAGTATGAAACTGCCGAAGAACATGTGGGCTTCTACTATGTAATGCTTCATTTTCTAACGTCGAATTATTGCATTTTTATTATTACTCCTTTTGGACTAGGCAAAAGTATAAATGTACAATCGACTTTTTTTAAAATGGTATCATTTAACGATCCTTCTGTCAAAGCTTCAGAAAGTTTTAATTTTGTACTTATGGTACGCTTTAAAAAGCGTAGTAAAACAAATTTCATTGGGATCTACCCTCTTATGGTATCGGCGCGTGAAAAGATAATCTTTTCTGGAACTTTCGATATTAAAACTCCCATCCGCACGTACGCTACTGTAACTGGATGCCCGCGTCTGCCTGACATATTGGCTCAGAGCTGCATCCAAAAAACATTCCATTGCGCTTAAGGCGCGATTATATCAGTATTTACGGGACACGCATCGACAGTGAAACGCTTCTTAAAGGTACCTCGTGCTAACATGGCATGTCGTTCGACACATCAAAAGCAGTTTTTCTGATCGCATTTGGCCAGACCAGCATGTCTCTCAAATTACTATCGAGCTGTTTTGTTCTGTTTGTGGCAATTTAGTATTAACTGAAATATTGACTTGATGCTTTAATATATAAATCTTAAATGTATGTAAATTTCCCAATCAGATATAATCTAAGGGGTGTTTTTGGAGATATACATAGGGTGCTGGAGGTGGGATGTGTTTTTATGATTCAGAACCGTGAAAACCAAAAGGTGGTTTGAAAGTCTGATGCTACTAGTTTTGCGCGATTCTGCTGAGACGCGGGTCCGCTTAGCGGCCCGGGCTGTGGCCAAATCCGACACTAATGTTATAACAAAACAAAAATAACTTCCCTAGAACGACAAGATAAATGTGTTTTTTTTCTTTCGAAGTCGCGGAGGTTATATTATGTTATATTATTTGAGTGTGTGTTTAGGTAAAAAAAAATGTGAAATATTCTCACAGCGTTGCAGGCTGGTAGTGGTACCTGCATTCAGGAAGAATTTCTAACAGTTTCCTCAAATATTACTGGTGTAAATGGGCTCTGTGGTAAGGATGGGTATGTAATTCAGTATTTTTAAGTGATTGTTCAGCACTTAGGCAGCGGCTTCACGTGAGCCGCTTTCTGCACTCGGATTCTCTGGTCAGCAAGTGCGGAATGTGACTTGGGCTGGTTTTTTTCTTTTTTTAAATTCTTTTCATTTTAGTTTTGCTGAGTCACGCTTACGATTAGCTTATTCACCCCCCCCCCGCCCCTCCCAGGACGTGCATGTGCCTTTCCACTGACAACAGGAACCTCTTTCTTCTATTATAGGCGCTAACGTAACAAGGCGATTCGCTTCTGGGAATGGGCGGCTCCGAATAAAAGGTTCTTTAGAAAGACATGAATTGGTGTATAATAGCTTATTAATCGCTTATGCCAGTTGCAGATAAGGGGAGGCGGCCATGGACCCTAACGGCCAGGAGACTTTCCCCGGAGGCGTACTGCCTGTCGTGGTTATTGGTAAGCGTCTTTTCACCCTTATTCTGGGCAATATTATACCAATATTACATTTTACGTATTTACTGTTTAAATTAATTTGAGTGTTTCGTTTTTATTTAGATAAAAATATACTTTCCTCTCGGAAATTAACTTGCTTAATGGTGCCAACAGCAGCAGCGTTGCTGCCCAGTATTGCAATTAATAAGACAAGAAACATATGGTCATAGGCAGAATAAAGTACGTTTGTTAATCTATATTGGAAAATCTCGGAAGTATTAGGTAACATTAAAGCGTTTTTGCAACAGAAGGGCAACCAACAATGCATAATTAAAAATGAAAGCAAATGGCAGCAATCATTTGTGCATGTGTTTGATTTGGGTAGGGAATTTCTGAAGCAAACTTGTGTGACGCCATCCTCTTCAAAGGAGATTAGTTATTTCAGTAATGCAGTGATGCCAGATTTATAATTTTGGATGGTTGCTTTCAGGCAATGGCCCGTCAGGAATCTGCATGTCTTACCTGTTGTCTGGGTATATGCCATATCTCTCGCCCGAGGGCACCCACCCCAACGCCGTTCTGCAGGCGAAACTGGAGCAAAACCCCCACCTGTCTTTGTTGGAGCAGGTAAATGCCAGCTTTCCTGGTTATTGGGGTTAGCATGTAGCTGTGTGACGGCAGCCGGTAGCATGACTGAGCTGTGTTTCCGCAGGATCTGGAGTACCTCTGTGAGGGGCTGGAGGGCCGCTCGTCCAATCCGGTGGCCGTGCTGTTTGACTCCCTTCTCCTGCCAGACAGTGACTTCGGACTGGACTGCCCCTCCCCGTTGCTATGGCGATACCAGCCTGAGCAAGCCACGCCCCACCTAGTCCTGGGCAGGGGTCTGCCAGGTGGAGCCTGGCACGTAAGTCCGTTTCTTTTTAACTCCCGACATGGACCCCCCCACAAACACTTGATTATTTAGAGTTGCTGGTTAAACGCTGGACAGCAGGCAACCTGGTGGTGGAAGACATGCATTTGTGACCTGATGGGTGCTGACATAATGGATGTAAGTAAGAAGCTCTATCCCAGCTGCATAATTTATGTCAAAATGATAAATTTGCTTGGGTAATCAAGACTTGCCCACATGCAGGTGCGTAGAGCTTACGGATTGCAAGTTGAATTGCAATTTAGCTTGTATACCTGAAGCGAAGTCACAAAGCTCAAAGTATAACTCGGCACATCCTCCCCCTCCAGGTTAAATGCAAATCCGTGAATATTAAGCGTAATGTATGATTACTTTTAATTAGAGCCTTTTTTCCCATAATGCATTTTTGGTGCAAGCTTTGGGAAGGTGTTGCTTAGACTGTGGGACTGAAATCGAGTTTGGGGAGAGGCGGGAAATGCCATTGGTGTGCGGTGTCACATGACTGAGCGGTGGTTTGCAGTTTGCCTCACTGACCCCGTGTCCCCTGCCAGGCCATGGAGGGCTCCATGCTCACACTCAGCTTGGCCCGCTGGATGGAGCTTCCAGGTCTGAAGCTGAAGGACTGGGTTCGAGACAAGCGCAGGTCAGTTTCCTGGTAACATCCATCGGGGTGTGGTTTCCAAACTGCTTTGCATCTGTTTTTTTGTAATCTGTTGTAATGCCTTTTCATTGTTTTAAGGTGGGATTTGTTTTGGGGGAAATTGTCTGTATCTGTGATTGACTGGCATCTTTTCCCTTTTCCCTGTACACCCTGTCATAGACTTTATGTGTTTGAAATCCCGGTGTTTGAATTCTGGGTCTGACGCTCCTTTGGTCCTCAGTTCCAGGAATGTTCGTAATGATCGGGCCACACCAGCAGAGGTTGCCTCTTACTACCAGTCCTATGTGACGCAGATGGATCTGCAGAAGAACTTCATCAGTGGCACCATGGTGACATCGCTTTGTCGTGTTCCCCGCAAAGAGGGAGGCGCCCCCGTGTGGATGGTGCAGGGACTGCAGCGGTTATCTGAGCCAGGGGAGGAAACGGAGTGCCCGTTCAGCTTGCGAGCAGAGAACGTGGTGCTGGCCACGGGCACCCACGACGTGCCGGCCCGGCTAGGGGTCGACGGCGAGGACCTGCCCTTCGTGCATTATAGCTTTTGGGAGATGGAGTCGGCTCTCATGAAGGGGAACCTGGACCGGAACTCTGACCCGGTTCTGGTGGTTGGGGCGGGGCTGACGGCAGCGGACACCATCCTGGTGGCTCACCACCACAGCGTCAACGTGTACCACGCTTTCCGTCGCTCGGTCAGCGACCCGGACCTCATTTTCAACCAGCTGCCCAAGGTGCTTTACCCTGAGTACCACAAGGTGCATCAGATGATGACCCAGCAGCAGTGCTGGCGAGGGATGCCAGTCACCCACCCCGAAAACGCGCCCCTACCCTTCTCGGGCTCTTACCCCGGGTATGTCAGCTTCCCCAAGCACCATGTGGTGGCCTTCAAGCCGGACAAGAAGTGCGTGCTGGAGGACGCGGAGGGGCGGCAGACCATCCTGCAGGTATCCATGGCCCTGGTCCTGATCGGCGCCTACCCCAACCTCTCTTTCCTGCCCGACGACGGTCAGCACCTTGGCCTCAGCCCCCAGGATCCAATCAGCTGCCGGCGTAACCCACTGGAAGTCAACCCCTACACATACGAGTCCGTGCGGGAGCCGGGCTTATATGTCATGGGCCCCCTGGTGGGTGAGAACTTTGTGCGGTTCCTCAAGGGCGGTGCCCTTGCCATTGCCAGTGACCTGGCCAGACGACGGCGCAGTGCTGAACAGAGTACAGATGGGGACAAGGAATGCGCACACATCACACCTGCTTGTGACTCATAGCTTAACGTAGACCGGACCAAAGTCAACTGGTATGAACTAGACTGGACTAGGTTCACAGCTCATTCAGAAAAAGGCAGCTTCCAGAATCCTATCCATGAGATTAAGGACTGTCTTTGTATTAAGGGCATTTCGTCCGTCAAGCATTACTTGGATGTGTTATAATAGCATCCAGAGATCCTTTCATCAGAAATCTGTCTCCCTTTGGGGGTACAGTAAGCATTATGTATAAATCAGTTTATAATATATATATTTGAAATGCACAAACTTAGGGTGGAAAATATTTTTTCTATAACACTTTAGCTGTAATGTTAATAGCCTAGCCTGTGAACAAATTAAATTTGAATCTGTTTTTGATGGGGTGTAAATTCCAAATAATGTCTGTCGCTGGAGAGGAAATGTCCTGGTTTTTTTTGTTCACGTGTGGGCAATACCTCACAGCATGTGACCTGTTTAAAGCACCAGTGTGGGGTGGCTCGGGTTTCCGATTCACAAGGTGAAGTACGGTCTCCCGGGTTACATGCCACGCTGCAGGTCTAGAGCGGCTGCTTTGTGAAATCGCATGCAGCTTTAAATGCAGTCCGGCTTTAATGCAAATGCGGAGTCACAGAATGCACGGGGAACGATACCAGCATTTCCTAAACAAATCTCTCTTCTTTAACGGAGAGAAAAAAATTAACAGGTATTTATTTGCAAAGTCATGCAGCATTTATGTATTTCTGTGTCGTTTTTAGTAGAAGAGGCCTTGGAACCAGAGGTTGGTCATTTTTAAAACAAAGTATTGCACCCATGTACAATACTCATGCAACACTTACACACGGTATAATTTCAGCAGATATACATCTGTGTAATTCAGGAATTTAAAAACCAATACAGCATCCAATTCTGCTTATTCTGAGAAATGTATGTAATAGTTTGTATTTTATGTGGGATTCTGTAACTCGTGTAACAATGTCATTGTCCTTCTTTTTGATAACAAACTTTTTATTCTGAACTTTATGGCACTTTCACTTAGTCTGTTTTAAACAGCTTTTATCAGACAATTCGAGATGTCTGGGGTGATACGCCTGTTTCTGAAGCACACAGGTGATAGCGATGGGTTATTTTAATACTACAATGTTTACCTCTGCAGATATTTAACACACTTATTCATGGCACATACACTATAAATCCACAGATATGCCTTCCTAATGATCATGCACCTGATTCTGACAGCCTGCTGTTTGTTGTTCAGTTGTTCAGATTTTGTACATTTTTAATTTTGGCAGTCGTTTTATTCAGCAATGATTTCATTTACAATTACTAATTTCCTGTAGTAAAGACTATTACAGTTTTGCATTGATTCTAGAAATGAATCAAAGCTTATTGCATTGCTAAGCTTTTGTATGAATAAAAGTACAATGTTTTTTCTAACAAACTCGTGTTTTTTGTTTGCGTCACCAAGCCCTTGAAATTTCTGCCGATGATTCACCACAAGATGGCAGCAAATTCAAATTCTTGCAAGGGGTATCAAGGAAACTGGCTTATCACTGAAAGTGACTGGACAGGGAAAAAAATGTGTACATTTGTGCCAGAGGCAGCTTTTTCTAAATAGTCTGATTTAAAGTTTTTCATGAAATTGTTTTTGGTAGTTGACCCAAAGTAGAGTTGACCATAAGGACACTTAAAAAAAAAAAAAAATTGGTTCTCGTCCATTTTTTTTGGATGGGGTGGGTAGGGCGGGCGGGATTTTTTTTATTATTTATTTTTTTACAAATTTTGATTGACTGTTTGGACTTTCAAATATATAAGAAAATACATATTACAAATACATACCGAAGAGAGCAGACCTACTTAGTACGCCTCCTCAGTTCTTCGAGTTTGTTGCGTTTCAAATATATTAAATGTAAGAAAATACAAGAATGTAAATTCCTTGATCCATGTGTATCTCATAAATGCCTTCCCAACTATGGATTTGGATACTTTATGCTGATGTTTCATTCGTGAATATAAAAATGATACTATTTGAAACCAATATTCTGTTTGTCATTCCCATTCTAAATGAACAACAAGATTTTAAAATATATATCTAGAAAGAAAGTGTATTAAAACATGTTAAAACACGAGGAATTTACAAAATACAGGAATCTGAATGGTTGAACAAGGAAATGCAACTCTACAAACAAGTACTTAAGAACATGTACCACATCACTTCCCCAGATTTAAATCTTTGCACCAGCCCATCTCAGGTAGAGGCAAATTTAGGTTCATGAAACCATTCCAAGACTAGGATTACACAATTTGGATCAATCGTCGATGTGGAATG
This sequence comes from Brienomyrus brachyistius, assembly GCF_023856365.1. NCBI lineage: Eukaryota > Metazoa > Chordata > Actinopteri > Osteoglossiformes > Mormyridae > Brienomyrus > Brienomyrus brachyistius. The sequence goes on from NC_064540.1 coordinate 1,112,487, forward strand.
CGCGGGAAATTCAAATTTCGTCATTCTTGGGCATTTTCCATGCGATTTTAACGAAATAAAAAATAAAAAAAAATTCGGGTCGGAGGCATTTCGGCGGGTCGGGAAGGGACGAAAACCAATTTTTTTTTTAAGTGGCCTAACCTCTTCATGAACTATTACTATTTTTATTAAATTAAAATGTTCAACTCGATCTGACCCACGTCAGATAACACAAGAAATTATAATTAAAGTTGCTAAAAACCCGTCATATACTATGGATGATTTCCTTGTTGAACAGTGAACAAGATATTTGGTTTGAACTGCAAAGATTTCATGGATTAAATGTCTCCATATTTTTCTAATGTACAGATTTGGGAGAATTAAAAGCAAATCATATAGCCTAATTAATACATGTATTCATGTGTTCATGGCGCGTGGGCCACTGATTTTTATGATCCACAATTGTTAAGAGCATTAATTTCAGCGGAGCCAGATGGGAAATGTGCGATATCCCGTCAGAAATTTACATAATCACGTCCTTATAGTCCCTTTCTAGCGCGATTCCAAAAACTGACTTTTATTTTAGACCGTGTCCTCCATTGAGCGGACCGAATGGAAGACCTCGGGAGTGGGTCCCGCGTGTATCTGAACTGATCGGATGTGGTGTGACGGATTGTTAATGCTTAGAATGGCCGCTCAGTTTCCCCAGATGAAATCTATCGTTCACGGCATATTTCGCTTCAAAGCAAGGAACGATGCATTAATTTGTTTGCGTAAATGAGAGCATAAATAGGTGTATTCATATACGACACAGCGCTCGTTTCTTCCAAGACTCAATACCAACCTTCACTGAAAGACTTGACTGTCATTTGAAAGGTTGGGGCTCTTGGATTGAAGGCTTTGATTCCTCTCGGTAACCTGGAATGCCTTCAGCACTTCAGTTTCCTGCACTTATTTCCAGTTTATGGCCATATTTTTGTAAAATGTCTTACCCCTCGTTTACAGAGGAGGGCAGTGTAGTACAAGCCTAAGCATCATTTGTAGTTCAGGACTCACTGATTGTACCGGCGGCAGATTAACCAAACGTCACAAAACATCCACACAAATAACGAGCAAAGAAAGTGAACTTTTTCACATTAAAGATACTCACCAAATTAACATAGCATTGCAATTTCCATTTCTTACCACCAAATGCTCCAGCCCGTGATCTTGCATGGCTGATAGATATCTCCTGTATAATGAAGTTTGCTCTGAAAACAGAAGCCGAGTTTTACTGCAGAATGTCCTATGGATACCGATGACTAGGTGGTAATCTGATGGGCAGGAGAGTTTACTGCATGTCCAAATAGTTTTAGCCCCACTGGTCATGAATCATCCAGGCTGAACTCTGGTGTAGCTACGCTTATGGTATGGCCTGTCTGCGGTGCGTTTAAGAGAAACGTAGGTTTGTGTAAAGTGGCTGTCTTCGAACATCCCTGAGTCTTATTGCCTTCTTTACATCGTTTATCTTCACGAAGAAAGATGAAAGATCCTTTCAGCCGGAGCAATTTAATAGTTTGTTTTTCAGTGTAGAAGTTCATGTGGGATAACTTAAACCACCCTTTTTCCCAGACATATATGCCACATGGTGGCCTGGAATGAGTCCTCTGCAATCTGTGATGACCTTCTATCATAAACAGTACGGTCTTCATATGAACCCTGTATAACTAAATTCCCTTCTAGACACTCACCTTTAAAACACACCCCTTGCTACACCGGTGTCACTTCCTAATTATAATCGAAAGACACAGATGTCCAAGCATGCCAGCAATTTTTCTTTTGGGGATTTTACTGGAGCAAATCACTTAAAATATCTTTTACGGCTATATCCTAGGCCTTGAACCAACAACCAACCCTCTGCTCATGCGCCATCATTTTTTTGGTCATTTTGGCCATCCTGTCTGCTAAAGTCAGCAGTGACAGAGGTTCTGTGAGGAGCGTGGTTTGGATTTGCTAGTGACAGGGAATCTGAGCAGGGCATCGGGGGTTGCTTATGAGCTACAGAGCTCAGAATGTCCAGATCCTGACCTTTACTGACATTAAGATTTAAATCGGGGGAGTCAAAGCCTCTGAGACCAGTCCTCTGCTGACCCATGACCCAAACCCAGTGATAGGTGAGTACTGGTCCCTATGATATACCTCCCGCGGATAAGATGGTTTTGTTAGTGGCTCAGAAAAGTCCAGAATATTTTCGTGACAAGATCTGGCTGTTTTTCACGTCCAAAGATAACTGTCCTGCCCGAGTTAGTTCTCTTTTATTAATCTCTGCATTCCTCAACAGCATATGTTTACCGTTACAGATAACCTTTCTTTACTTACCCTGAGAGATTTAAGCTCACAAGAAGATTAACGGTTTGTGCCATATCTCGTCTGAACACCGTTTGTAAATGATAGGAGCTGATATATTTTTTGTTGGAAATCATGATCAACAAGACAAATTTCTCTCCTGACTGCACTGAGCATTATTCTGCGATTCATTACACTAAAAATGGTTCACGTGGCATCTCCGTTCAGACATGAGGTTTCTGGAGAAAAATAACCGGAATAGTTAAGTATGCGGAAGTATACAATCAAATGTAACAGTTGAATTTACACCCATAAACAAGTGTAAATTGTATGGATGTGTTGTTGATTGTGTGTGTATTTTAAGAAGGAACTATTATGCATTCGCACAATTATGTTTATTTCATGCATGGCCACTTACAGGATGCCACAAGAAAACACCGAGGTGCTTTTTGAAATACTTATCTTCACTACAATTCAATGCAATTTATTTCATGCACCGTTCACAACACGGCTTCATCGGACGTTTAGCATAAAATATTGCAAGAGCAAAGTCATTAGGCAAATCATGAGACATTAGGCTTATATAATAACAGTCATGAGCCAAAGTATAAGCAAACGATTAAGATTCTGAAGATTAATCACCGACTAATAAGGGGTAGTGTTGTTTCCCAGTTGCAATGTGCACCCTCACGTAGAAGTGTGTGTATATATATATAACATCTGTTAATTAGACGTTGCATTATTGCTATTTTTACAGAAAGGGCACAACGCTGACATCACTCCACCAGCCACGGGATTTCACCCGGCGACTCCACTGAGGGAAAAGTTCCACGCACGATGGAACTTCGGGAAAAAAAAGCCGAACACTGCCGAATCGGGAGGGGAGGGCATTTCGGACGCCAGTTGCCGGTGGGCACACGAGCGGTGCCGAGAGAAGCCGAAAGGCGTTAGCTCCGCCCACAGCAGCAGCAGCAGCGGCAGCTGAGAGCCCGACTCGGGAGGAGCGGGGAAAGAAGGGAATTCGGAGTACGGCCGCCTGAAGATCCGCACAGCGATTCCGCCGAGAGATAGACGCGGGTCCGAATAAGAGCGCGTCGCCGTGAGAATTAGGAAAGAGAAATCAAGGGGGACCTGGCTGTCTGGCTGGCAGAAGGCGCGGGTAACACAGGCTGAGCGGACACCGCGTCTTGTCGCTTTGGAGCCATGGGGAGTAGGAAAAGGATTTATTGATCCGAACCAGCTAGCTAAGCGTTAGCGAGTTAGCTAGCTCGCGGCTAGTTACTGGTCTCCGCTGGTTACCAGTGCGTCCCATTGCCTGGACTGGGTAAATTCCTGCTGGCGGGGGAGCAGAGGGCAATCGACGGATTAAGAACTTGTTAAAACTTCCAGTGTATTTTAAAAAAAGTCCTGCTAGCCGTAATTGGGAAATAGTTTTTTTATTCATTTTCGTGAAAATTTTCCAGGCTTCATCCAGTTTTTTAGGTATTTTTTTGGAGGAGATCCGACCCACTTTGTGCTTGAAGTGAATACAACCTGGCCAAGGTTTAACTGAGAAATCTGTTTTCGGTATTTTTTAAAGAATTTTATTTATTTGTATCATTATTTTTGGACGTGGAAAATGGATGCGGGTATAGAGAAGGAGTGCAGCGCTTTAGGAGGGCTCTTCCAGACCATCATGAACGACATGAAGGTAAAAAAAACATCTAGTTAGCTGTGCTAGCTACTAGCGGGGTGGGTAGATGGGCATTGAAGAGAATGAATATTAACTAAATTAACGCTGCCCTGGCAATCCGAGTTACTGGTACCTTTTGGGTTTTGCAGATTAATGTGTAAATTGTGTGCGATGTACCTAGAAATACTAGGAATATCTTGCAGCGATTAATGCGTTTTGCTTTGGCTGCTAACATTTTGGGAAGTGGTTTTTGGTGTCAGGTTTACTTGGATAATGGAAACTGGACCGATCGTATTCTCGCGTACCTAGATCGAGGTAAATATGGCCATTATGCATGAATCGGCTGCATAGTAGCTGTAACTGGCCACGTTGACCTCAGATTGCATGTGTATGTGTGCGCATGTATGTATGTATATATATGTATATATATGTATATATATATATATATATGTGTGTGTGTATATATATATATGTGTGTGTGTGTATATATATATATATATATATGTATATATATGTATATATATGTGTGTGTGTATATATATATATAAAGAGTATTGTATGTAAATGCTTTTGGAACAGTGTGATCGAAATGCATTGTTTATGTGTGGGATAAAATGCATTGCTCCTCGTAAAATACGATATTTTGCTGTGAAGACTGTTGCCTAATACAGGTTATATAAACCGTGCTGTTTTGTCAGTGTATTTAGTGAAGTTTCTGCCCAGCACCAGTGCCTATCCAGTGGCTGTAGCCAGGCTGTTGCAGTAACACCCGTGGGCTTCGTCCTGTAGGGCGCCAGTAGTCGGATAAGTAGGTTCTGTGATGCCGGTCACTTCTATCAGTGACAGTACTACGCGGCCCCATAGCATCACCGGTTCTCAGAAAATGGTTGAAACGTTGGGGATCTGCAGTCGTGGAGACTGTAGCTCTCCCCCTTCCCTTTGTCAGGGGGTTGGGAGGTTAAATGCGAAGATCAGATGGGATGGAAGACCAAGAGGTTGATGAGCCTATGAAAAATCCACCGACTCACTGCTGTAAATAAAATATCGCTTGGTTTTTGAGATGATCAGGAAGTGAGTCACCCAGTTATTCCATGCTGAACTTGGTTATCTGTGGTTACATGTAATATACTGTAACATACTTGCTTACAACCGTGCTTTCAGATATTCATATACGCATGTGTATGTCATTCCCCAGAATATATGTTTTAGTGGAGTACTGTTGTTAACACATCTGTGTATGGTTATGACCTGCTTAAAATTTCTCCTGTACCATCAGATCCATTTCAGGGTTAATGTCCTGTCACTTGAACACCACAAGATGCAAATGCTTTGAACTTGCAGAAATGGAAGCTTGTTTTTTTTCACCCTTGTGACTCCTCCATATGTTAGGAGGGCTGTTGCTTCTCCCTACCTGTTGATGCATGCTCCCCTTAACGGCCCTATAAATTCCCTAAATCGTTTACCAAACCGTATTTTATTTTATTAGTCTTTAATCTGAAAGGGTCCTTAAGTATGCAGTTACTTATTTTCTGGTATACCTCTTATTTTCCTTTCCTGCAGATTTTCAGACTGTAGTTCCCATGTTTTCATCCGATTTTGACCACTCATGCGTCAGACACGTTCAAAAGGCAGTCGGGAGACGCATCCTATCATTTCACAAAATGGAATCTTTGTTTCTCGTCTGTTTATCCCATCAGAAATGCTGCATGTCCATTTAGCTGTGGGGGATTATTATGCTTTAGCCGAGCAGGTTTCTGTCGATTCATGCTATACTGTGACTCAGTAAATACAGACATCTGAACAAGGCCGTATGGTGGAACTGTGGTATAGAAAGGTGCAGCCTGAGTCACGTGGATGCCTTCATGTATGTACTACTTTTATGGGTGTGTGACTGTGGAAACCTTGTCCTCTTTCCCCATTCTCCCACCTGACAGAATTTATCCCACCCTTTGTAGCACTCTCTCCCTGGAAGATCCTTTTCGCATCAGAGTAAAAGCATTGCATTATGGGTTTGGCATTTTCTCTTGGTGTGTCCACATCACCCCCTTTTGCTGGATTTACACCTCATTGCCTAATTACTTTTTAATAAACAGATTCTCTTTAATTGACCATTAATGAGGTGAAATTAGTAAAGTTCAGTGGGTCGTGCTCTCAGGTTGAGGCGACTTACTTGCCATTCTCGAAAAATCCAGCCTGTGCTGGTATGTAATTCTCCAGAATCGTTGCTGTTGTAATCAGGCGTTCAGAGGAACAGAATTCCTGTACCAGTCACAATGTAGGTTTTCCTGTCTATGTTCTTCGTAAATCTTTCTCATAGTCAACCCATCTTCAAAAGTCTCTTGCTCTCTGCTCCTGCTGACCTTACTAATAACTTTACTAATACTGGCAAGTTATTTGGCAACAGAAACTGTGCTCTCTTGCTGTCCTACCTACAGAATTACATCCCGATTTAAAAAAAAAAAAAAAAAAAAAAAAAAAAAAAAATCTTTTTGTACTATTTGGTATAATGATATATTTAGATTAAGGTTTTGATCCACAGCAGGAGAAGAGGTCTGAAGGTAGATGGGAAGACCCTTAAGTATGTTTACTTGCCAATTCTGGAATATGCCTTTCTGCCAGCTCTTTCGCTCATGGATAACGGTCACAGTTTTGATTCGCGTGTCATCTCCGGCAGTGATTTCCTTTTAGAATTTTGGTATTTCTGCCCTTCGACTTATGCAAACGGTTAAACCCCTGCCCGATCAGCCCATCACCTTTATAAAATATTATTGTGTGGGAAGGGTTTACGTTGAGATTTTTAAAACTGCCCTACAGAAGGAGAGGTTCTCCTGTTCCCCTCTCTTGTTTTCACCCTAACCCTGCTCTCCTTGCCTCACCGTCAACTACTTACAGATTAAATCTTTTCCTCTTAATTCGATTGACCTTTCACATTCACTGTTGCTAACTGTCATTATTCTAGGTAAAGGACCGACCCACTGCCTTAAGCTATCTCAGTAGGCAAATTCTCTCTGCTATGTGCTGTACGTTATGGCTTAGTGCCATGTTGGCACAGAGAGGTCCACGCTTAAGTTCTTATAAACTTTTTTTTTTGTCACTTACCAAGTAATCAGCGAAGGAGTGTTTTTCAAAAGCTGTGGTGCTTCTCTGGAATTCCTTATCAGGGCAACTTGTACTATTCTTGTACTGTTGTGATGATGTTCCTGCTGTTCTGTGGTCGCTCATTAGGGACTGTATTTGAGTTTGTGTTAATTTAAAACAAATGGATCAGATCAGTGGATTTGTCCAGAAGTGTGTTAATGTAGGAAATTCAAGCCGACTTATTTGCAGTGGTTGAATAAGGTGATAGATTATACAAATAGAGCTTAACCTGCTGAAAAATGTTCACTGTATTCTAACTCACTTAAAGTTATTTGGCTTAAGAGTTAGTGGTGACAGGGTGTGTTGTGCCTCGTGCAGATCATTGTCAGCAAGTATAGCTTGGCGATATGGCAAAATATTTTCTTATGATAATTTTTCATATCAGTCTATCGATAATTATCACAATATAATTCAAGTCATCATTTCTTTATTTTGAAGCTCATTTTGCTTAAAATTCCCTCAGGATTTCCTTTGAACCTGTGAGAACATGAAAAAGAACAAATTGAATCAGTTGCAAACGGGAATCTAGTTTTAATAAATAGTTCATATAAAAATAACTTTTTCGTCATAGTGCGTAATACCAGAAAAGCCCAACAGTAACGTTTTTCTTGTTTGTTTTTGACTGCTTGTTGCTCCTAGGGCTCTGCTGCCTGCCCCAAACTGAAAACCAAAACTTTTTGTCCTGGTTTGAACTAGTTCATGATGCGATTTGTCCCATATTTCATGATGCCCCCCTCAGCTAATTGCAGTGTTTCATCTACCATTATATTAGGGGAGCGCCCCGCCCCCCCCTTGAAGGTCAAGTTAGTTTTATTTTCTCTAGCGCCAGATCACAACAGAAGCCATTTAAGGTTTCCTTTCCTATAGAACATGTCTATACATTGTCCTTTTGTTAAACAAACTAAATAGCCTTATGTTATTTATCTTATTTGCACAACAGCTTGTCATTTTTGTCTCTCCACGGTCGCACGTTTACAATTCTCCTCTGCTCTCTGTATCACGCATGGCAGAGCTCCGCCCCAATGTGCTCACTCAGACGCGTGCGTGCACACACAAGTGAGCGCACTAACACCAGCGGACAGAGCGTGCGTCGGAAAGTATGTCGTGGCAACCACCTGAAAAGCAGACAAAAATATCTGCGTTTAAGTTCTTCCAGGGTAGTGAATTGTCATAAATTGTCATAAAAAGAAATGTTCTAATGTCTTAGGTCAGTTGTTATATTGACTGCTGTCATTCAAATAAACACATGGACACCATGAATCCTGTTGGTGTCCGTCTGCCCCCCCCCCCCCCAAAAGCTGTACACCTAAGGAAACCAGTGAATTGTATTGTGGCGGACTGGGTGGGGTTTCATCCCATTTCATTTCTTTTACAGGTGTGAACAGAACCTGCAAACATGAGTCGCAAAAAAGGGCTGTGGAAATTTCTAGATATATTTTTCACGTTTGGGAAATTAACCAACCCCTCCAAAAAGGAGGTGCTTACCAGTCCATAGACTGTGGGTCGGGAACCCCTCTTTTACTGGATGGCAGTGCTGCAAGTTCATATAAGTTCATAGCATATCCAGTTTTAGTTGGCACCAGTTTTCGGCAAAGTTTATAGTACAGAGCACTAGTCTGTTACCGAACTTCCGCCATGTCACCTTTTTACCATGATTATTCACAGAATCTCCTTTTTAAACATGTTGTGGCTGCTGAACTGTTTTCTTCACTGAATCTAGAAGTTTCCTTTGACTGAGCGTTCATCACTCCCATGAGTCGCGTATATTACCAGAATAGTAGCGTTCAGTAGGCTCTGCTCGCTCAGTTAAACTTGCTGTGAGTTTGTTGGGCATATAGTCTCTTATTAAAGGAATACCATATGATTTCATTTGTTTCAGTGATGTGTGAGGCTGATGCCTGTTATCAAGAAATGTTCTTTATTGACATTGTATCAAAGTTAATCATTTTGTTAGCATTTAAATTTTATATGATGATAAATCGATATATTGAATATTCCACGGCCTTGTCAGCAACCTTTTCTTTTTTCATTTGTTCAGCAATCATGATGTGGGACAGGCAGAGAGGTGTTACTCAGATCAACAGTTCAGCTGTTCGACAGCTGCAATAATAGGTCGGATTTGCTAATGGAGCTACGTACGGCTGCCGTTTGAAATAAAACTGGCAGATCAAATTGCGGATTGACCTGGAGTGCCGTGTGCGGGCAGAGGCGCCGAATGTTCTGTAATGGAGAGGTTTTCCCAACATTAGTTACTTTAAGCTTGACGTGCTGCAGTTAATTTTGAAGAAGAATAAAGTGCACAAATGGCCTGTTTTGATTATATGCCTGGGACTGTTAATAGCTTAGTGTCCCGAATCTGTCAGAAAGTCTCGCCCCTGAACCCCCCAATGGGGCTTCATGTTGGCTTCCTATGAGTGAGGAAGTGAACTGACATAATGTTGTGGGGGGGGGGGGGGGTAAGTCTTTACCCACAAGTAAAAAGACATCTTACACCCATAGCTCAACTTAAACGTATCATCAAGCTTGGTTGTTAAGGTTGCTATTGTCTGCTTTGCCTGAGATTGTTGCAGCATGGCTGAATCCTCTGTTTATTATAAAAGACACTGAAAGGGAGAGAAGTGTTAGGGCAGGTTACTGATGCCAGTGGGGTGAGTCTCCCTTTGGTCCTCTGAGAGTTGCTGATTGTTATTCCAGTGCTCACTGAATAAGGTGTGCCAGGTGCCGGTATTTCCTGGACAAAGCACGTCGCAGTGGAGCCAAATTCTCCTCCCCCCCGATTCTGTTGAGGACGCTCTGAATGTTGCTGGTAAGGTCCTTGCAGTCTAACTTCTGCAGAGCTGATGAAGGTGAACCTGCATGCCTGCTGTCACCTAACTTGACGTCAACTTCATACCCAACGCCTATGATTGAACAGAGATAACAAAGAGTTGAAATTCCAAAGCAGTACTTGTGTATACGATTTGTTTGTAGTGCTTGTAGTGCTTGAATGTACAGCCCTCCCTATTGGTTGCCTTATAGCGTTTTGCACACTGAATGATCACAGGCCAAGCCTCCTGGTCAATGGGACAGCTCCCAGAGCAGCTGACGAACTGTGAGGCCTGTGATTGGTTGTCTCCCCAGGGAGCGGTTAAGTCTGGTGAGAGAGAAATCTTAGATATGTCTTTGACCTCTAGTGTGTTATTAGCTACAGGAGTTTACCAGTGGGCATAGTGAGATGAGTTAACTGGTGTTGTAGGGGTTTTTTGTGGTAAGTGGAGTGGTCAGTAATGTGCTGTGATTTTTGGGAATTTGACAGTAAGAAAAATGCTTAAGTTTAGCAAAATGTGAATTTATGGCCCTGTACTGGTTACACAGATGATATCGGCTCATTTATATGTTTCGATTCGTCGATTCTACCTCATTTCCTCAAATATTGCAGACCTTCAAGATTATCAACAGGGAGCATGAAACAAGTGTGCGAAAGCGCAGTGCTGACTGCTCATTTTTACCGCGCCGACAGCTGCTAAATGAATCAAGAACGAGGAACCAGTCATGTGGCCGGACTGAAAGCGTGGAATGAGCCCTAGTGGAGGTTACTTACCTTTAGTACTCTGAAAGGTTGAACTGGTAAAAACACATTTCCAGCACGTTATGAACTCACGGCTTTACTGGACAATATTCCGGTTTAGACATCTGTACTAGGACAACCATCCAATACACCTATTGTTGTGCATTTTTTTTTCTGGGCAAAACTTACAACCCAGATAAATAAGCTTTGAACATTTCCTTTCCCTTCCTAAGACAGTATCGTATCGTATGTTTACATTTCTATATATATGTTACATCACTATTGTAACTTATTTTTTTTTATTTGTTGGGTTTCTTATTACATTACTTTTTTTGATAAAAAAGAAAAAACTCATTTAAATGAAACACTTAAATGAAACACAAGTCATGAAGTTTAGTTATACATATTTTTTGCTGTGGTCACCCTGGTGTCACGTAGAACTGGGCTCAGGTGATGCGGAGAATTAGGAGTAAGAAAAGCGACAGGTGAATGAAGCGTAACTCATCCTCTATTTCTTTATTCATATGTTTGTTTACACCCTCCCCAGGTGACATGTTGATACAGATACCCAGGATAGGTGTAATACTGAGGCCCTCATTGTTTTCTTTCCTGCCCCACCCTGCTGTCATTCCTCCCCACCGGAGGGCTTCCCCGTCTGGGTACGAGGTGTCAGCCTGGTGGAGGGTTCTGGCCAAGCCCTGGGTCATGGAAGGAGACAGGAGGGTATTCACAGTTTCTATTCCCTGGCTTTGATTCCGCGTCCCTTCGAGCCAGGTTGGAATTTGGGTGTGGCACTTGAGTCAGCCAACCAACCCCCCCCCCCCCCCCCCCAACCGAGCCAATTAAAGGCGGCGTATGTGTTGGCAGAGCAGGAAGAGGATGGCGGTTTGTTTCCATTCAGTTGTCAGTTGGCGACGCTTGTTTGGACAGGAGGTTTAACGGAGTTTCACATGGAAGAGCCCGCCATGACTCTGCTGTTCCCTGCGGAACTCCCGTTTTCCTGACGTTAGCTGACGTTTTTTGGTATTTTTAGTTCAGAGATGGTCTGCCGATCGGCAGTTGTCTGATTTCTTCCAAGCAGTTGTCTGTGCAAATGTGTCCCTGGCTTTTTGCATTTAGTCCCCAAAGACTGCCAACCTCAGCCATATTTTTATTATAATAATAATAATAATAATCATAATAATACATTTTTGATCTGACTAATAATAATTTTATTCTGTTATACAGTTGTGTGACTGTAAATTGTTTTTGGCGATTTGGTTGTGGGTAGCTGCCTTTCGATGTCGAGGGTTTTTTTTTAAATTTATCTTTAATATTATTGTTTAGAGTCTGGTTTGCCCCCACAGTCCAAAAACATGCTCAGGCTAATTGGAGTTGCTAAATTGCCCGTAGGTGTGCATGTGTGAGTGACTGGTGTGTGAGTGTGCCCTGCGATGGGCTGGCCCCCCCGTCCTGGGTTGTTCCCTGCCTCGTGCCCATTGCTTCCTGGATAGGCTCCGGACCCCCCGTGATCCAGTAGGATAAGCGGTTTGGAAAATGGATGATTGGATATCATTGTTATTATTGTTTAGGAGGGAAATTGATCCTGGCTGCTTCGAGTTTCTTTTTTCCATGTGCTAAGAGGTTCGATGCTGATGACGATCTGGGGACTCGGATCTCGCGGAAGTTCCCCTGCGCCCGCCGGCCGCCGGCCTTACGTAATACTACGCTCCCTCCGCGGCGCTGCGTGAATGTAGCGGTCAGCAACTACTTTGTGTGTTACATAAAGAGTTAAGACGAGTAGCAAGGCGTTTCTCAGGCTGAGCCTATCATTGTGCTTGAGTTATACGTTTGCTTAATGCTTATTATGCCTGTGGCATTACTGGTATGGAGCGTAGACTCCTTTGTTTTAAAAACAGGTGCCGGTTTCACTCCCTAGGTGCGTCTTAAGTGAGGGTCAATTTCTAATCGAGCTGCCTAGGCATTAAGTCAAAGAATAACATTCGCCCCGGCAGTATCAGAATGGTTTTTGGCAAACGTTGTCAGTGCTTTTGTGGAGAACATGCCTGAAAGCATGACATCAGATCGTGGTTTTTTTTTGGGGGCGTGGGACAGGGGAGAGTACTGAATAATGAAATGCCAGGTCATCGATGAGCATCTTCTCATCCCGCTGACCTCCTCCACCAAACATTCGTGCCATTTCTGAAAAGTTCAATATTGCGTGAATCTCTCACCCACCCCTCTGCCCAAGGGACATTTTTGTCGACGTTTTGGCCGCACGGCCTCGTGAGGGTGACGCACCGATGCTCACAAGCAGGGCGTTTAATCTCAACTCGCTGCTTGATTGTAAATCGGCTGCCTGCTTTGTTCGTATTGTTTTATGAAATTTCCCTCACATACCGTCAGTTTCGTAGTTCAATATATATGTATCTATGTTTTTATACAATATGTAGTTTGCAAGTTATTGTAAGTGTCTTCATGGAGGTGGTGTGTGGCTCAGTGAGTTAGGACACTGTGCCCGGCATCAGTAGGGGGCCAGTTCGAATCCCAGGGTTGACTGATCGTTGGACTTGTGATCCAAGGCCCTTAACTCCCAGTTGTCTTCTTTACTGTATGTCGCTTAGGATGAAAGCGCCCACTAAATGTTATATGTATGTCTCGCTCTCACTCCTACACGTTTGACTGAAATCCCATCTATGATTTCCGGATGTGTTTTGTGACACTTTCGGTAAGTGACGACTTGAAAGTCACTGTAATTTGAGACGCGTGACACACTTCTCGTTAAGAGACTGGGATGCGGCTGCTGAAGTGTCTGATGTTTTCTGGGCAGCCGCCGATCCCTTCGAGGACGAGAGCGGAGAACACCAACACTGACAATCGGATGCGCACCTCACAGGTCTCACAGCACCCAAGATCAACCCGGGAGAACTGGGTTTAGTGGCTGTTAGTGGTGATGAACCATCACTGGCAGATGTGCTGTAGGACCATTCCCTGGTGTTTTAGAGATAAATACAGGCCATGCTCTGCTATATTTGTTCTCTCACTACTTGCATCGGTCAATGTTTGTAGTCGGACATGTATGACAGAATTAATTTCTGAGCACCTAAGTTTCATTGACTGACCTTAAAATATCTTCACTTGTCTGTCTGTAGAAAACCTACAAATCAACAGAATCGCTCCATCTATCTCAAGGCTACATTTTTGTCCGAATGCACCTGGGATTCGTCGCTGCGGATGCAGGCTCCTGTTGCACGCATCCTCTCAGACTTACACCCGCTTTCAGACAAACTAGGAAACTTAATCACTATTTTTGGCCCAGAATTTCTGGTCCCCCTTAAGTATTTTTGGCTCACTGATGGATGTAGCCTTTGGCCGGCCTCACCGCGCGTCCTGAACCCTCGGCTCTGCCCCCAGAGAGCCGTCTCTTACCTACCAGCCCCCAACCCCCACTGAGGGCGGACATTTTTGTCTAGTTTCTCAGATCACCGGCTAATGCTATTCAGGTACCTGAGTTAATCCAGCTTTTAAACAAATACCATTAGTGTCTGCATTTCATGGGGGAAGTTGGGGGGGTGGGGGGGGGGTCACAAAATGGGCAGTTGTTGAAAAATTAATAAGGGAAAAGCGTTTATACCGCTTTAGGGGGAAAAAAAACGACTTAATTTGAGAAGTGCATGGGTGGATTAAAGTCAGGTTCAGAAATATAACCAGAACTGAGAAATGAAAGGAGAACAAAATGGGGCTTCAATATAAGAACTACTTTATTTTTAGCACTGCTGTGACTTATTTCCCTTTGAAAGCTGTGTGTTTCTGTGTATTTTAAACGAGCTTCTTGTTTTAAGATAATTGGAGTGCACAGATCATGAAAACGGTCAATGGATGGGCCTAGTACCTGGCGTCTTCTCACTTTTGACTCTTCCAGCCCAGCCCAATCGGCAGGGTTGCTGCTGCTCACCATCCAGCTCACCGTGCGGCTCTCGGGTACGAGGAGGTCATCAGGGGGATGATGCAAGGAGGAAATACAGTAGCGCCTGTCTCAGTATCGATGGTTGAATCATAGTTGACTCAAACTAGGCTCTTTACTCGGGCATCACTGTGGGGGGGGGGGGGGGGGGGGGGGAGATACAGAACCTTTGGGACAGTAATGGGTTAAAATCTAGCGGTGTGATTCAGAATCATTTCTTGGCTTGTCTGGGAGAAGCCGGCGGGAAGTGGTTAGTCCCACTGCGTGTGATGGTCATGCTGGAAAGGACATGCCTGGTCTGGATGTGGTTCCACATCACAGCTTTTCCATTGGGTGTTGGGTTTTTCGCGTTTCCTCCAGCTACCAGAGCTGCTGTTTTGACTGTGAGGGTCACGGGGCTTGCGGGAGGTTCTGCGACCCTTAAGAGTCCTTAGGCCGGGTTATCCTCACCGTTTCTGGGTGAAATGATGGCACACATTTATAGAGTTTTCAAGGACTGCTGTTGTAAGGACCTTGACCTTGTTAGCTGTGGTAGTGTCGTTTCTCTTCCTAACCTTGCCTCTGGTGATCGAGACAATGCGATTTTTCTTCTCATGTGGTTTCCTTTGTAACGGTAATCGGTCTTCCGTGTTACAGATTTATGTAACTGAAACTAGTCCAGTATGCATCCAAAATGTTTGTGACACAAGTCGACTTGGGTTACAATAGTGTGGTTTTTGTGTGTGTTAGGATGTAGGACGTAAATCATTGGAATAAATGGCTAAAGAGCATTGGCAAGAGTACATAAGCCGTTAACTAACCTAATCATTTCACAGCGTCTCATTATTTTTTTCGCTTTTGTGAGTGAATGATCTTGATAAAAATGATATTTTAACAAAAAAAAATAACCAAAGTTACGTAAAACGTTCTGGGATTTTGTATTTGTTCCCCCTGAGAAATGCAGCGACTGCTCCCTCTGTACCTGGAGAAGTTCGGTTCTCAGGTGACTCTCAGGTTTGTCTGATGTGCTGCCGAGAAGCGGCCATTTTTCATGTGGCTTCCTTGTTTGTCCTGTGAGACATTTTTAGTTTGTCGTTAAATTGCCGTGCAAAGGGCAAGGTGGTTTCCACGTGTACTATGTGTGGCCCTCGGACACTTCCATGCCTCTCAGCAGTAGATCACACTGTTTCACTGTAGCTGTTTCATGTTGGTTTCACTTTAATTTTGCTTTGTACTTCTTTTGTTATGCTGAAGACAAAACGATAAGGGCTTAGAAACACCAACGGCCGCATGCCCGCATTGCCCTGCATATTTCTGATTTTATTTTGACCCGTAAAAATCCACTGAGACTGGCTTAGGTTACTTTTCTTTACATTGAAATCTTATCGGTTTTTAGGGCAGATGATTAACATGAAAGAATCGATGGTTGTCTTACTAATTAAGTCGCGGCGAATGCTGCGAAGTATGCAGTGTCTGTCACCTGCATTGGTGAGGCTTCCTCACCTCCTGCGGAACGGTAATCGTCCCTGTCAAGGACTCGCAGCAGATCTGCGCGAATCCCGTGGGCTCTGTGTCCGCTTGGGTAGCTCGAGGAGACTTCGCTGTACATGACCAAAGCAGAAAGACTAGGTGCAGATTCATGATCTTTATTGGCCATGTTAGTAGGTACATTGTTAGTAGGTACATCCCCTTTTGATCCGGGCAAAGTCTAAATAAGACTGTACAAGACAACACAAGGCAGCATTTTAAAGACACATTAATATATGGCTTAGTGTTTGGTGTATTTTGTGTTAATGTCTACATGTTTGGTGCCACTTAATGATAAGCAGAATAACAACTAATACAAACAGGATGTAAAGAATGTTAGCAATGGCGACCCTTCCTGGAATGGCTGTTGGGACTGACCTGTGGTTGGGTGTATGGGTTGGGGTTTCTTCCGGAAGGGAGCGTTGTGGATGATTCCGCCGAGCCAGCAAACGTTTCTGACCCCTTGATATTTGCTTTAGGAAACATGCCTGCAGTATCTTTAGGAACGGAGAGTCCTGCTAATTATCAACAGAGCGGCACTGGCTGTGTTCTGACCATGTTCCAGAATCACCGACGCGTCTCCATTTTTGTTTGCGTTTTCCCTTTTTAATTTCATATTTCCTGCTGAATATGCGTACCTGGTGTAGAGGTATGCATTGAAAATTATATTTATTAGTTCTAGCTTGTAATATAGCTCTCTTTAAAAAAAAAAAAAAAAAAAAAAAACTTAAGGTTTATTAAAATAAAAATTTTCACAGAAAATTTTGTGGTCTTTCACTGCCTTTATTGGAACTTTTTCCCCCTCACAGAAAAATCTACACACGATAGAATTCTCGGTGGATAGATTATGTGCGGTTTTCCTCGATAGTTTTAGCCAGATTGTTTAAACTCACCTTAATATGGCAACAAATTTAAGGATATTTTTGGATTCCTGTCTCAGATGAACTAGATTTCTATGGTTGTAACGAATTCCATGCTCCCTGCCTTTGAACTCTGGTTAAACAAACCGTGTTCTCAATCGTAATGCATGCTGTGAGCATCTCTGTGGGTAATAAGGCATGAGAAACACGCTTCTTCCAAACAGGATATCTGCATGTCTTTCACGTGGGACTATTCTGCTTCACACTGTTTTTTTTCTAGAGTCTGGACTGTAGCAGGCGTTCTGTACGCTTACTTAATTTAATGCAGATGGCTGATTTTCTTATTTACTGCAAGAACTGAGATGTATAGCCATGGCCTGAGCATTGGAATGGGTTTTTTTAGGAGGTATTGTGAGCAGATTGGTTTAATTCTCATTCCGAGGTGAGCTATGAAACCACCAAGATGAAGTATCTGGATGAGGGGTACCACATGTAGCTGGTATGGCTCTGGAGATCCCGCGCTTGGCTCCTAACCCGGAGCAGTCCTGGCAGTGCAGAAGTATGCTGGTGTACTCTGGAGAATAGGCAGATGATGCAACTCCCTGTAACGTTGCGATGGTTTGCAGCAGGTAGCCCGGCGGCCAAGCGTGTGGGCTTGCACCTGAAGGTTACTGGTGCGAATCCCGAGAGGGCTTTTCTGGCCTAAAGGTCTTCTGTAAAATTTCCAGCTGCAGGGAACTGGAAAAAGTGGGAGTTATTTATTTTTATTTTTTTTGTGAAAGATTTCAGCTTAACTGGAACATGAAATTAGCATGAAGTTGATGGTGATCTAACACTTTTCGGGATTTATTGTTTCTCCTAATCTGTTTTTATTTTATTTTATTGCAGTCTAGCTACCCTGCCTGGGAGGACTTTGTCACTAAAGGAGCTAAGCTGCAGTCCCAGTTAAGGTGAGTAGAATTGTCCACAGATATGTGGGGATGTGGGTGCCGAGTCTTGTCCGCCTTTAGCCTCCCCTGTGTCCTGCTCCTCATTCTACCCATCATGCTCCTGTGCCCAGAGCCTTCACATGTTGTTTGCTGGTCTGGTTGGCAGGAAGACAGCCTCGTCTGTAAGGATGTGTGTGCGTGCAATCCCCCGAGCTCTCTCTCCTATTTTAATTTGTGTGCGTGAGTCTGTAGGCCAGGCGCCTTTGCAGTAATAACTGTGTTACACACTGTGTTGTCCAGCAGGTCATTGTGTCATTTCTCTGTAACCTTACACCCTGAAGGTTTCCTTTTGAAGTCCCCAAAGGCAATGGCTTTCAGTCATTAGTAATTGCGAAACGTTGAAGTCGCAGGTGGACAAAGTAAAAGAGAGCATCAATTAAGCAAGTAGATGTGTGGTAGCGTGAGCGGGTGTAGCGGCGTGACGTGTGTGAGCCAAGTTGGAGAACCTGCACGGGCACTTCTTTATCCGGAAGTATGAAAGACTTGAAGATCCAGACCCGGAAGGCCACTTGAAGCACTGGGCCAGCAGAATTCCCTTCACGCCCAGTTAACACCTGTGTGCTTTTTCGGCGTGGCAGGGGAGGGGACGGAGCTACGGCAAAATAAGCTGGCCAGAGTGCAAGAAAGACACTGTGACCTTTGATCTTGTCAGGGGGACAGAAATAGCCGGTTTGTTCTCTTGGCGAGGCCCGGGGATGGATTTGGAAGGCGGGCTACCTGCTACCTGTTCTCCGAGCTCTCGCGTAACCGAACACCAAGATGATCCCCCTCTGGAATTCCAGACCTTCCTAACAATAAGCCCATTGACCCGGCAGCATCTTAACCCGGAGCCACCTCAACTGGTTTCGTGGGGCCGGGGTGTCATTTGGGCCGGGCGACATCTCGTGTTTCCGCGCTATGGGTGTGTCGCATGTGATCCGGCCACCTCGTCAGTCCTGGTCTCGCTTCCGTCTTTTGATGTGTTCTTCGGATAAGAGAAAATCGGATCTTTGAATAGAGAGACTGAAGTTAGATCTCTGGGCACCAAGTGTGAATCACGAAGTGTATTCTTCTGAAATCGATATACAAAAAAAATTTAAAAAAAAAAAAATTGGAAAATATGTCCATGAAGTGGAATGTGAATAAGCACTTAAAAACAGAACGGCGTCATGAAAATGCCTTTAAGACCAGCTGGCCACCAGTTGGTCTTAATAGTTTTGAAGCCGGTCGTCGTTCCTGTGGCTAATTTTAAATACAGCTGTCTGGAGGCCAGAAATCGGAAGAATGCGATCATGCACATTGAGGTCACGCCTCTCCGATAGCTGTTCTGTCAATGAACGTTGTGGGTTTAAGCTTGCTAATAAATAATGGTCATGATCCAGCAGATTTACATTGTTAGTTGCCAAAGGAAACATGGAGAAGTGTACGTAACTTTGTTGGTGCTGAAAACGTAGTCCGCAACCATGACAAGTTATTTTTATTTAGCTGCTAAACGTAGCTAGCTTTATATAAATAAAATAATTGATAGCCATCACAAGTTAATTCTGTGTAGATCTAGTGAACAAAAATTGACATATTAAATGTAGACCACATGCTGTCTACATTTCAGATCATGTTTCATAGACTATTATATATTGTGTACGTTATAAAGATTTTGGGAGGCTGTATCGAGTTGTGCGGATCTCTTGATGATGTAAAGTTTATTTAATTATATTTGCTAAAGCAGGAAGCAGAGAAACCGCAGTTTGCCCTTGTTAAGAGCTGGATGTGTAGCTCTGCTTTCCGTCACGGTCGGCTGTGTTTTCACAACAAGTTGGCGTCCTGCGTGAAGAACGCATGCCGAGTCCTTATCTCGCCGATAAGAGCTGCGGCCCCCAACCCCGTGCTCTTCATACGAGGTCATTCGTCATAAATCTGTGCAATCAAATTTAGGGATGTGCTAGTTAGGAGGAGAGAAGCAGGGGAAGCTTGGTGACTCACCGGGGAGAGCCGCTGTCCCGCGGCTGAGGCATCCCGCATGGGCGTCGGCACGTGTGGGCGTTACCATGGTTTTTGCCCCTCTTCTTGGATTTCTCAATGTTCAAAGACATTCTGATTACATGAATTGGTGACCGGATGGCCATATTCTTCGTAATTACCCTACAGCAGAAAATAACCAAAGGAAAACAATGGGCAAATATTTCTAAACAAGTATTAATGCGCCGATGGTAATATACAGTCAAAAGAAACTACCAGCTTAGCATGATTCCATTTCGTGTCCATTAATAGAAGCAAAAACATTCCTTAGTTGCTCCCTAAAAGGAGTGGCAAAATATAAAAAATGAGTTGACCTTTTGGTCAGTTTTGGTTGAATTCTCCCTTTTTGAAGCTAACCAAATGTCTAATGGCTAACGTGAATGCTGTGGCTAATGCCAAGGCTAATGGTCAAGGTAACCCCCAACAGCTCACTGAATTTAACCATGTGAAATTACATGTGCTTATTTAGCTATCGGTGTTGAGTGTGATGAGCCATTGGGGAGGAAGGGAGCGCATACCATTTGGGAATCCGATCTGTAGACCTTGTTTACAGTCCGTATGTCAGATTCAAGTTGGTGATCTTGTGTTTCAGGACGACCATCCTCGTCACGGGATCTTTCCTGGACGCCTTTCAGAAGGTGGCGGACATCGCCACGGGGACACGAGGTGAGCGGCTGATCTGTAGACCTGTGTCATTGTAGTTCTTGCCCGTATGCCCCCCCCACCCCCCATTTTTAAAAAAATTTATATTTCTGGGGTTTTGGCTGAGCTTGCCTCAGCAGCTGCTCAGGCCTGACACAGATCGGGGTAATGGGTGGGGTGTTTTAACCGGGAATGCAGGCATATAACCGGGCGCTGCTGTGTTTTGTGTCAACCTGCATTGTTCTCTGCGGTCGCCGCATGCCATCGTCCCTCCTCAGCGAGACAATGTTGTGTTTCCGTGACACGTGACCGATACGCAAGTCTCAGGGCAGGCGCAGAGATTTAGCGGCAATTTTCCTGCTTCGCCTTGGCGGCCGGTGCCGTCTTCCACCGCAGACAGTAAGCAGTCACAGTGACGCACACAAACAGAGTAGCCCAGGGCTATGAGAGTTTACTGGCTGGGTAAATTTCCGCAGCCGCTTCAAGGACACAGCGATTCTGAACAGAACTACCTTGCGAGATTATCTCCCCCCCCCCCCCCCCCCCCCCCCAGCATGTAACAACACCTACCTGCTTTTTCTTTTACAGTATTGTCAAATATTGAGTTCGTGAGAGTGTTGTACATCTTTTATTACGATGTGTATCTGTTGTGTATTTTCCGCGTAATTGAGTCTTCTGGATCTAGGGCGTCTGGAAAACAATCTGATCGTTTTACAATGATAATACAATTTGCAACGACAAAGATGTAACCGACGTGTTTTACGACATGATGCCGATAATATAAATAACATAAACATAACATGAAGTCTCCCCAACTTAAAGGTATGAGCGAGTAATGTGATGTCCTCACACTAAGGGTTAAAGCTCTGTGTTATATGTGGAAAGCTAATTATCGTAAAAGGATTTTGTTAGGATTTCCTGGTAAGACAGTGTGTCTTTACTTATTTACTGGGCGCTTGGTCTCAGTTTGCTTCCCATTCTTGATTCCAATTTGGGGCTGTACACAGGGAACTTTGTGGTTACAAATTATCTGAGCCCAAAATGAGAGCGATAACTGCAGAGTCCTTTGGCCCCGTGACGGTGAAGGATGGGTTTATCCTACAAAGTGGCCTATTTCACTCTTGACTTAGTTTGCCTTGTTGCTGTGACTGTCTGATAGGACGTCGGCCAAATCAGCTTGGTGAAAACTACAGGATGCTGTCAGGCGAACCGGAGGTACAGGAGGGGGGGTTAGCGATCAACAGTGTGGTGGGAGGGGTGTCCCTTAAGTGCCCTGTCTAAGAAAGGGTGCAGTCGTGTTCCGGGAGAATCCAGAGGTGCCTCAGGCTGTGGATAGTGCGGGATTCCTGTCCGGTCTGGGAATAGAGGCATTGGCCTGAGAAATCGATCTCACCGTTCGGCATGGTTTGAAGCCTGCTCTGATTGGTCACTGGGGCAGGATGATTTGAAGCCTCCTCTGATTGGTCACTGGGGCAGCATGATTTGAAGCCTCCTCTGATTGGTCACTGGGGCAGCATGATTTGAAGCCTCCTCTGATTGGTCACTGGGGCAGCCTGAATTAAATTGCTCCCAGAGGTGATGCAATACCTGCAGGAGAGTGAACAGATACATATGTACATGTTTTTTTCTGAATTCTTGTTTTTAAAAAGTAATCTTTTTGTCAGATCTGTCCTGTCATTCTGTACCAGAATGGTGCTCTCAGCATTTCGACTGATACCTCTTTGTCAGTAAGAGGCCCCATCCATGGGCGCTGGCTTGTTCGACACACTCCTGCACCAATCCTAGCAGCGTTTCGCGCTTTCTTTGGGCCCGAAGCGATGTCATGGCAACACGGCAACC
This sequence comes from Brienomyrus brachyistius, assembly GCF_023856365.1. Taxonomy (NCBI): domain Eukaryota; kingdom Metazoa; phylum Chordata; class Actinopteri; order Osteoglossiformes; family Mormyridae; genus Brienomyrus; species Brienomyrus brachyistius. The sequence goes on from NC_064540.1 coordinate 1,134,922, forward strand.
AGTTCTGTAATGCAGAAGCCTGCTTTAGCGATGGTGTGTTGTGATAAACCCTGCCCAAGGCTGATCTATCTGCAGACAGGCCTGCCTTGCTGAATTCTTATCCATCTCCTAGCTTTGGAGATTCAGCCAGGGTAAGAACCTACAACGTCTGCTACCTCAGAGCCAATCTCCCAAGGCAGTGTTTTGTTTAGCTTCATCTTTTCATGTTTCCATCCCCTTATAGCGTAAGATTTGGCATGTAGTTCATAGGGGTATGGATCTGCGCATGTGTTGTAAAGGTTGCAGGTTCAAATCCTGCCCAAAGGCCGTCAGCCATATTACCACTGACCCCTTGAGCAAGGCGTTTATCCCCTGCCCTAGAGATATGGACTGACCCTACTCTTTCACCCAAAAAAGCGTATGCCACACTGAATTCAGGCATCTTGTGAAATGTTCAAACCCTGAACAGCGTTCTTCCACACTCGCCCTTTCTGAGATACAGTCGCCGTTTTTTCGCTGATACTTCTAACAGCCACCGTGCCCTGCGTGACTTCCCTATGCTCAGTGTGTACCCTTCAGAATGTCACTTAACAGGCTGCTAATTGGATAATTCTTTTTAAGTTGAGATTTTTTTTCCTGTCCCTAGAGCTGCGTGGTTGTAAACTCTGCCCCTGGAGCGTTGCCGTCGAGTCCTTGCCTGTCACGTCACGCCTCGGCATTTCAGAACGATCCGTCACGCTAACCAAAGAGATGTTGAGTTAAATGTGACGTTTAATTGCCGGGCCGTTGGTTGCCCCTGGCGCCTTTTTTGTTCATCCGGATTATATTTTCTCGCCGATCTGGGGTGCTGGGAGGGGGGGGGGGGTGATCCTCGTCAGTTGGGAATTGCACAGTCAGGCTCCGGTTCAGCTGGCAAAAAGCGCACGTCAGGTAATCGCTGCCAGAGTTTGTTTTTTGTGGGAACGATCTTGACCGGAGGCGCTGCGTGTACCTGTGGCAGCAGACCGTTTTCGTCGCTGCCTTCTTTAAATATCCTGTGTCGTTTCCCATCGAGTTGGTTTTCCAGAAGGTGCCGATGGGCATGACGGGGTGGCCATCTCCCCGGGGAGCGCGACCCTCCGTGTCCGGCATGTCGAGGGAACTGTGAAGAGCTGGGAGCTGGTGGCTTCTCCTGTCACCGTTTATCCGCGGACACTGTCTTCCCTCCACACCACAAACAAATGCATTTCCACAAAAGATAGCTTATCGGCGCTTCCGGCCTGTCAGCTCGAGTCGTCACTGTCGAAGCTCGGGTTGGCGATTATTCTGCAAAAACATCGGAGGAGGCAAAAGCACGCATTTCACGTCCTCCCCTTATTCTCAGAATAAGCATATAGGCCTACTTGATTTGAGCGTCTGGGGTGGGGGGGGGGGGGGTTCATCGCTCATCCCGCCATTGCTGCTCGGCTTTCAACAGCCATTTTGAGGTCTGGCAGTGAAGCACAGGGCCTTCCAGCACTTCCAGTAGCTCCCCCTCTGCTAAATCTGCTCAAGCCTGGTCCTCCTGCTGGGGTGGGGGAGGTGGGGGATCTTCGAGAGCCTTTAATTATGCTGGTTGGAACCTGCCCCACCCAGCCGCGTCGTCTGATCCCAGCTGTACCTTCGCCCCTCCCAGGTATCCCACCCCTTTCCTCCTCTTGCCCCGTGATATATTATTCGATGGCAGGAGATCAACAAATTGATTTATTTATTTATTTTCTTGCTTGTTCCAGCCAGTCCCACGCCCAGAGGCCGTCAGCAGCTCTGGCCTGTCTGCTGGTGGCGCTGACAGCCGGTAGTAAAGCAGCAGCTGACAGCTGGCTGCTCGGCGTAGTAGCAGCTAACAACCAGTAGCATGGCAGCAGCTGTAAGCTTGTAACACATCGAAGAAGCGGCTAGCGCCCCTAGCTACTAGCCTTCCTGTCCCTAGCATGATACTGGCTAATAGCTACAGCCATATAGCCTAGCATTGGCTAATGGTGTACCACTGCAGCTGAGCTGAGTTTGTGAGCCCGTGTCTCACTTTCAGAATCTGACATAATTTTTAACATCTTGTATACTTGTGTATTTTGTAATTGATGTTGTTTATATGAGCTGTTAACACACAATGTTCCTTCTTGTCAGCTGGTCTAATTGCTAACAGTATCCTGGACTGCTTTATATACGATGGTGCGTGTGTTCGGCATTTATTTGCGGAACTGAATCGGCGCTCCGCACACACAGGGCCTCTGTGGTCGGTCTGACTCGCATATATAGTGTTACGGGATCGATGGCGCCACATAACACCGGAAAATGCATCCAGGCAGGCTTCAGGCCACAGGTTATTTAGAAGGTGAACTTCGGTCCTCCCCCGTGGTGGAATGGGGGCACAGCCACCTGTCTGAGACAGCTGACTGTCAGATGTGTCCCGGTGGGATTATGAAGCCAGTTGTTGTCCTGAAAAATCCCTACAAAGCTAGACTCCGTGACCACATGACACCGTTGGACACATTCCAAATGTCGATGGGGTAGTAAGAATGGATATTTTGGGGGTGGGGGGAGTATGGAGTTGGCTCCACCACCTGGCTGCTGCCCCCATCCAAAGGTTTCCCAGAGCAGTTGTGACCTTTCTACCGAGCTGACATCCCCAACCCCCCATTACATGGAAATGTTGTGTACAAATGTAGACCACAGGCCTACAGCGGCCAGTGTTTTTATAGGCGCTGAAACGTCGCAAGTCGCCTTAAAGTTATTCCTGAACATCGCTTCTTTAATTTTCTCCTGCCTTGTTAACCAGCCGACGCCAGTATAATTCAATCTCTTCCCTTTGTTTACTCCATGCCGAAGCACAAGTTAAACTGAAGCACTGGTTTGAGGAAAAGGGTGCATATATGCTTAGGTTTTTTTTTGTTGTGATATCCTGGAAAGGTTCTTTAAAGGTTACTTTTTAATGAGAAAACAGAATATTTGAGATGGTTTTTAGAACATCAAGATGCAGTGATTGCCAGTAGTCGGGATTTTGTTTGAAATTTGGACGAGAATCATTTCATCTCGAGTTTTTTTTCGTTAGTGTTCCTGGTCACCTCAGTCTTTCCTCCTCTATACCACCACTGGGCCTTTTTATTTGAACCGGTTATGCATCACTGTCCATGATGCTCTTTGACTCCGCCCTTGGCCCCGCCGACAGAGAGCAGGCACCATGGCTTTCTGTCTGTTCCTCAGGCTGTTCCTCTTTTAATCAATGCTTTTCATTGTGTGCAGGGCTTCAGTTACCCAGCTGCATTTGGTTGTTTATGCATTTCTTTTTAATGAATGGAAGGTTGCTCAGTGGGTAGCAGTGTTACGTCATACACGCCAGGTTGTGAGTTCAAATCCCATCTATTGGCTAATGGTGTACCACTTCAGCTGAGCTGAGTTTGTCAGCCAGTGTCTCACTTTCAGAATCTGACATAATTTTTAACATTTTGTATACTTAGGCATACACAATTACAAAATACATATTTGCATATTTCCTCATGTTGTATGGGTATCCCCCAGGTATACTGGAACTTTACCACAATACAAAGACATTAGGTTACACTATATGATGTCTGAGTGTGTGTCCTACGATGGACTGTCCTCCCATGTAGCGTGTCCGCCTGCCCCGTACCCTGTGCTCCTGAGGATCGGCTCCAGTCACCCTGGACAAGGTGGCATGGAGGAAGCGGTCAGAAGATAGATAGATGAGTACTGCAGTGAAGTCGAAACGAGAGGACGACCCGTCTCCTCAACACCGAGGGGAGCTATCCATCTCATCTGAGTGCTGTCCAAAGCCGACATGTAAACAGCCAATTTGTCCCCCTCTCTCTGGAGCTCACTTTGTATCTGTGTGGGTGGGGGCGGGGGGGGGCTGGTGTTTCTTGGGGCTTCATGGGAGAGCAGGTGTGAGTGTCAGCTGGGCTCTGAAAGGAGGGCTGGAGGCATCGTGCCAGATTCCCGACCACGCAGCTCTCGCTGAGGAGCCAAGGGACGCCAGAGAATGGAACCATTTTGGTTAACAAAGCTGTTGCTCCTCAGACTGGGCTTCCGAGAGACGGGGCATGGCGGTAATAAAGGTGTCCCGTGCGGGATAGCGGGCCGCGGATCCAGAAACCACGCAGGAAACGGGCATATTGGCGGACGCCTTCAGGAGGGGCCTCGTGGCACTAGGCTGAGCGGAGTCTCTGGATGATTGCTGCCCAGGGCACCAGCAAGGCCAGGTCTGAGTAAACAGTGAGTGGGAGCGAGGCCTTGGCGCGGCCCTGGGACAGAGGGAGCCTTTGTGCCGCCACGAGCAGTGGGTGCCGGGTGCTTTTTTCCTTAACACATTAGTTATTTATTTTCAGATGGAAAGGAAAGGATTCGATTCAGTCGGATTTTCCTGTGAATACGGTATATTGTGACGGAGTTCTACTGGAAAGATTGTGTGTGTTTTTTCCCTGTTTTGGTTACAGGGAGGGAGGGTAAATCGTAGCCATTGAGTAAAGGTGGGAACACATGAAAGAACAGGGACTCTGTGGTGGCATTTCCCAATCCGGCCCTCGGGGATCCACAGACATTCCACGTTTTTGCTCCTTACCATGAGCTGGGAGGGAGCAAAAATGTGAACTGTCTGGGAGGGAGCGGAAACATGGATCGGCTGTGGGGACCGGATGGAGAAACACTGCTCTATGGGGTAGCCCATCTTACAAACCCAACACCTTTATTTGACTTGATGTGCTTTTTATATCCCATCCCTACTTGTTAAGCTTGGCTTTTTTTTTGATTCACACCTTTTGCGGTTTCTCTCCCAGCCAACCGTCTGCTTTGTTCAAGTTATGTCACCGGCTGGCAGAAAGTGCAGACGACTGACAGCTTTAGTTGTCCTGAGGTGTTTCCCGGGTGACTGGGAGATGACTGACGTTCCAGTAGCGGTTTTCACAGTCTGGGATATGTGACACAGCCGAGCTTCGGGTGGTGATACCTAGAATGATGATGGTGAGGCTCTTTCAGGTTTTGGCAGCTTTGCAAGGATGAAGGTGGTCAGGGGAGGGTGTTGGAGAGGACAGACTGTGGGCGGCAAAGATTGCATGAAGATCCTTATTTGCTCCGGTCATTTTATTACCTGTAGCTTATTACTGGATCGGTCCCACTTTTGCCTCCAAAAATATTTGTACTTTTCTGAATTGTATTAGCTTTATTGAGTCATTCTCTCATTAACAGTGGAAGGACTGACTCTGAGAGGATGTTTTTCATTGCAACATTCTCTCTGAACTCCAGACGCTGTAATTTTGTGAAAATTCCTTGAAGGTGACTGTTTCTAAGATGCTGTAACCGTCATGCCTGGCAACAATAATCGCAAAATGTTCAAAATCAGATGGGTTAGCCTTAAAGGGACATCTTTAAGTGTGGTACTGTTTTCCCCAATATCTGTAATTGGAGAGAGTACACATTAACCTTGAATACATCAACCAGGGAAATATTTTATGTCTTTTTGTTTCTCGTTAGACATACCCTTGCAGGAAGCGTTAATGAGAATGTTTGTTACTCTCCTAGAATAGGTTTAGCTGGTCGTTGACAATTAAGCAGACAGTTATTCGGTCACTAATGAAGCTTTGGGAGAAACTCTCTGAGGATAGTTGGTCTTGCTAACCCTGGGCAGTTTACAGTTTTGTCTCTCTGAATATAACTGGCTCGGTTAGCAGATTCTGTCTCCTGAACATAGACCCTGTGAGGGTCCGTGGCCGGGTTAGCGGTGAGCACACTCGGAAGATAATCGGCCCTCTCTGATTTGTGTATGGTGGGGACTGGGAGCGGTTCTGCACCACTATGGGAAATCTGACGCACCCCGAGCCCCCAAAATAGTGCAAGAACAGAAGCATTTTAGGAAGTGAGACTGGAGTTTCGTTTCTGGAGTGGTTTTGACTTGGGGGGGGGGGCGCGGGGGGGGGTGTTTGTGGAGACTGCTGGGTGGAGTCATACTGTTGTATCGTATAACAGAAGTCTAAGTGCAGAAAAGGAAATTGAGACTCAAATGGAAGTAGACTTGGTCTCTTCCCGTGTTGGGTGACCCCCCCCCCCCCCCCCCCCGCACCCCTGCCTTCCCAACTGCGGTCTGCTGGCCTACTGGACGGGTCACAAGCTGTAGGTCCTGTGACCGCATGGCCTGATTTCAGTGCGTTACTGCACCTGATTCGTCCCTGATGCCTCATTTGTGTATAAGAGGAAACGCATGACTGGATCGTGTGTCGGCCTTGTCACCGACCCATGGAGTCCAGCTTCCCCGTCTGCATGCTCAACCGGCCACTTTCTCCAGCTTCAGTCATTTTTTTCATGGAAACGTGCCCCTATATTCCTGCATCCATATTCCTCTCTTCCCAAGCGTTTATCTGGTAAATACTTGTTTTGATAGACCCGAATTTAAGGGACCTAATTTTCCATGCCAGATTACTTCGCCATCACCAATTTTGGCAGAATGTTGTGATACAGTTCACAACTTAGCTAGGCGATCCGTTTATCCGTCCATCCAGTCCATATTCCATAACTGGTTTCCCTAAGAGAGGATTGCAGTGATCCTGTAGTCTGTCCCATGCAGCACAAGTCATGAGACAAGGGGCCATTCAGGATGGGAGGTCAGTACATTTCAGGCATTATATTTTGTTTTCTTGCATTATTGTATCTGAATGTCAAGTCATTTTCCCTACTGCACTGTGGACTTTCAGACTCCCCCTGCCCCTGTATTAAGTCTGTAAACTCGAGGCTTTCCAAGGGCGCTTTCACACCGCAGGAACTTTTCTCAGAACCTTTTTCCAGAACCAGGAACTTTTGTTGTGTTTGCACCTCAGGAACCCGGCCCAATTGTAGTTCCAGAACCCTTTTTAGTCCCTACTTCAGACTAGGTACTTTTAGTTTGAACACAGACTACTGGGGAGGTGTTTATAGTGATAAATTGTAGAATGGTTCACCAGAAGCACTGGTGTGAACTTCAAAGTTCCATGGAAGTGTGGGGAAAAGAGGTACAAGTAGCGGAGCAAAAATTTCTCAGATGGAATTACTTCTGTACCTTAATTGCGTCAATTAATACCATTTCGCTTGTGTCTCCATCTTTCTACATCAGTTAAATTAGATTGATTTACCAATATACTGTTGGTTAATGTTGCCAGTGTCAGTGGTAAAACTTGCCAGTGCTTATTAACGAGATAATGTTACACCATTTTTTATTCTACAGAAAATGAAAGCTCAATCTGCTGGCCATATTTAATGAGTTGTTGCAGACATGTTGCAGATCATATAACTAAAAGGCTGTGCCTCGTATTTCATTATATGAAATTGCTTTTGAAGATTAACCTATGAGCATTTTGTGTCTCCCATTCTTATTTAGCATAAAGGTCACAGTTCCTATTGTGGCATGAAAGCATTACACAGAAATAGCCAGGAGCTACAAAATGTCTTAGTCAAGACCAGGTTCTGGAACTTCAGCATGAAAACACCAGAAATATTCTGTAGGTTTAGGAGAAAACAAATGGCTGAAGCTTTCAACTTTCTGAAGACTGAGGTAACCAGCTTCGCAGTCAGTTCATTTCCTTATAAGCAGCCGTCAGGTGTGGCTCTCACTGGGCCGCTTAATTGCACGGCTCATTTATCTCTTTCCCTGAATGTGAAACTGATAGACAACTGAAAGTCTGTGTGTGGGGGTCCGGGAGAACGATGTGGGGGGAGAGAGTTGGGGTCCTATGCTGCTTCTGTCTCCTCACCCCACCCCCCATCAAACCACAATCCATTGTCATGTTCCTAACCCATGACTCTGTACATACCACTGGTTGGTTTATTTTGGAAGTTGTTCTTCAGGGGACAAATCTGCTGCTGATGTTCAGATGTTTCCCCCCGAGTGAGAATGAAAATGCCCGGGTCTTTGCTATGTGTCCATGGTGGTAAAAATATCTGAACATGTAAGGTATAACAGGCAGCTCTTTCATTCGAGCGTCCAGACTCTGCAGGCTGAATGTGATCCGCACAGATCAGGATACTTTGGTGATGAGATCCACGCCAGCTCCGATCGGAATTCCTCTCCAGTTATTCCTCTACCTGGTGTTTCCTCAAAGAGGCTTTCTCCACTCGCCGAAGGCGGCGTAGTTGTGGGCACATGCCAGTCTTGTGGGAGACGGAGACCATTTCAGCTGGACCAAAAACACCGGAGGAGTAAATTCTCCCCGCTCTGAGAAGCTGGGCTGTCCTGTCCGCTTCTATCAATGCCTTGTATTATGTCTGGGACTGGGGAAGGAAAATGTGTTTCGCTGTCATGAAACGCCGCTTTCAGAAAGCCTCCCTGAGACGTCCTCTGTGCCTTTCTGCGCCGCGACTTAAAGGGGGAGCACATGGGGTATACTGCAGGGGCCGCCGTGGCGGAAAGTTATTTTTAAATCCGTCTTGCGTTTCCCAAAAGTCCTGGGCGTTTCGGCTAAACAGAATTCACATCTGGCTGCCATACATTTGTTTACGACTTGAGTAGTGCCACGTGAGGAGCTGCGTAGCTTATGGGGAATGACACTATCTGTGTGCATAACTTAGTGGTCACCAACTGGTGGAAAATTGAGTCTGCATTCCTCCCCCCCCCCCCACTGGGAAAATTTTACCATCATGAGACCACCATACCCCCCCGGTCTACAAATGGTGTCAAATGCAGTGGACTTTTCCTTTGTGTCGCTGATGGAATTTAACCCTCGGAGGGGAAAAATACTTGGTGACCCAGGCTTCAGTGTGTTGCGGTACGCAGTGCAGTGCAGTGCAGTGCAGTGCAGTGCAGTGCAGTGCTTAAAGCTTGGGAATAGGCAGATCCATATAATGTCAGCTTCTGGCCCAATGAGTATTTGGGTCCACACTTCCCCCTCCAAAATCTAACACATCTTTCTGTAACTGCTGTCCATCACCCATATCTGTACTCAAGCTGGGAGCCGGTCAGTAAGCAGATTATTAAGATGGAAATTTTATTCTGAAAAAAGACACTAATTTATAATCAAAAGCTGAAGCTTACGGGGACATGGGGGGGGGAATCTGTTCCAGCCATGTTATAATTTTGCCAAAGCTGGAAAAAGTGTGTTAGCTCTATGTGATGATTTTAAAAATGCTATAGCCAGCATATTTTGACAGTTTTTCAGCAAGGATCTTCAGTCTTGAGCTGGTTTACCTGTAAGACTGCTGGGGTTAAACTGTGGAGGTGGTCGGGGTACTTTATGGAGAGGGGAGATGCTGGTAAGTTAGGGTTAAGTGGCTGGACTGCAATCCAACACCCAGGAAAGGGTTTGCAATTTTACTGTTTAGTTTGGTATATAATTTAACCTGGAAATGCTTCTGTGAAATATCCAGTTATTTGAACAGATAAAATGCCTGAGGATGAAAAGCATCTGCTAAACACATAAATGGCTGGAGCACCTCTGATTTGGAAAACATGCCGCAATGCAGGAGTGCCGGATGTGCCCCCCCCCCCCCCCCCCGACCTCACCGTATGACATAGGACCCAGCAGGCCTCCCCACAACACAGTGCCATGTGACTCGGGGGCGTGTGTTGAGCGGTGGGTGTGTCTGCGTGTGTCTGGAGACGTGGGGAGGAGCTGCGGAACTGACCTGTCTGGTCCTGCATGGTTCCTGTCACGGAATCTCCCAAAACCGCCCCGTACGTGCACGCTCGAACCCGCCAACCCAGCAACGCTGCACTGCTTGTCCACCTGCACCTGCTGTGGTAATTCTGTGTCACGCACATTTCCATGGCTTTACTAACGGCTTCTGAAATCGCTGTGTGGGGCGATCCGTGCAGTTACCCCCAAGGAATGACACCACCACCACCTAAAATAGAGGAAAAAAACAACTGTCACATGCAGATTAAGTAAAAGCTGCAGCCATCCAGCATGTTCTGCTCTTCCTATGCTGCCCAGTTCCAGTTCTAGCCGGTAGAAAAGGAAAGTAAATTGACGAGCTCAAGTAGAGGGCAAAGCGCAGCCTACCCTTCTGCAGTGTGACTGCGTCTCAACATGTAAAATGCTAATAGAATCTGCAAGGACCAATCGGCTCGTGTGCCTTCATGGTGCCATGGCAACAGTTAATTAATCTAGTTTATGGTAATTTCCTGTTGGAATATTATGATTAATTCATCAGTGGTTTACTTTTAAAAAAGAAAAAAAATGGAGTGATTTGGAATTTGACCACTTTGTCATAAGGTACTCGTAGGTGTAGTGTCTAGCTCCGACCATTAAAGGTCCACCTGCTGTGACCCTCCAGCGCTGTTTACCGAGAAACCCTTCGCTCTGAGGCTTTGCATTTACCTCAGAACTTTGTAGGCCTACGTTGAGAAGTTGTTTAAACTCGTGTTTTCAGACCGTTAAAACTGACGGAATTTCCCCCCAGTCACAAAAACCAGTCAAGGCCGGTCAGCCTTGGTTTTTGTCCAATGGCAGCTCCATCTTGTGAGCTAATACAGTTTAGCACGTATCAGTTTTGGTAAGAGAGCGGTAACCCAAGACTCAGTGGAGTTTCTCTCTTGTCCCCTGCTAACCCTTCTTACTCAGTCTGCGCTCATTCGAGTTAGCGGTCATATCACATTGGTGATGTCTAGTCTTACATGGAAATGCACGCCTCACACGAACATTTGCTTGGTCGGACTGAGATATTTCCATGGACTCCAGGTAATGACCAACCCTTCTACTGGACCCTAAAGCTCCAACTATATATATTTCCATGTATGTCTCGAAGGAGAGCATGATGGGATATGCGAAATTCCATTGTTCATGTACTAATACTTGTGCAAAAGGTAAACTGCGATATTTCATGACGTAGTTCTGCAGCCTCCTTTGAAAAGAACAAGTTCGCTCCATTGTTGTCCTCCATCTTTGTTAGCCTTTCGCTAGCCTTGCCAAGGTCTGTTATAGTGTGCCTTCTTGCATAGGAGCTGTTGTCCTGTGGAATACACAAACAGAATGCCGTATGCAGTTGGGTTATTAGGACAGCCGGCGAATTTTTCGGTTGGGGGAGAGAAGAAGCTACTTCTTAGTTAGCAGATCTTAATGCCATAATCCCATGCTGCAGAAGCTAAACTGATACCCTTGTCTGTGTGAGTTGAGGAGACCTTCGGATGCAAGTTGTGTCTGTCAGTAAAGCGAAGGAAGGAAGGTTGAGGAAGCAGAAATGTGATAAAGGGCTCCTGTTACGTCTCCGGATCTTGTGCTGATGAGGATGTGTTTACCTTTGTAATGGGTAAATTCGGGGGGGTCCCTTCCTCACCCAAACCCCTGTGGCCATCCTCGAAGGTTAATGTGTGTGTGAGGGCAAGGTCTCGGACACAGATATGGGCGATACACTCAGTGGCCTCATGATTATTATGAGCTTTGCCTCCTACGGAGCTTTCAGCATGATATAGGAACTCATGCAAGCCATTGTTTGTTTACTCTGTTTAGACGAAAGAGAAACTCACCCATCCTGAAGGACGAGTACGTCGAGGCGGTTTGTGTTTGCAAGTTGGAGTGACATTCGCCCGCTGCACTGTCTGTTCCTCTTTATTGGCGTAGATCCATAGGAGATGATGGTGTCTTCAGTGAATGTGTTGGGTGTGTTGAGGTTGTGTTACCCCCCCCCCCCCCCCCGATCTCAGTGAGCCAGAATAGTCAGAACGAGGGATAAATTCAGGGTTGCAGCTGGAACGTCCATGAGGCAAAAACTCTAGTGTCATAATGGGCTGCAGAGAGCACTGGATAGTGCAGTGGTGTCATTTGGGTTTTAGCTCTGTGCTTTTTTTCCTCTTTACCCTCCCTCCCCCCCCCTGCCTTCTCTTTCTCTCACACACAGATGCTCTCTCATTCAGTGGTGTATAATCTTCCCTTTCAGCATAAGGCCCCTCCATCTTAGGAAGTGCTCTGTGTTTGGTGTCAAGGTGCCACAATGGCCTATTTATTGGCCTCGAAGTGGAGGCTGTGTGTGTGAGCCCGGCCTCTCTGGCGAGGCTGAAAAGCAGTTCCGAGTGGGCAGCCGTGGGATATCTTTGCCCCCCGTTACCATAACCCCCTCCTCCGGAATAGATGTGACCCCCCAGAACTTCAGAAGGAAGCCAGAAGTCAGTGCCAGCCCACTGAGGCACTGTAGCTGTTAGCCTCCCTGTGGTTCCGTCTCGAAATGAAATGAAACGTCCTCCTGTCCATTGACAGCCTGGCAAGCAGCTCGCACGTAATTTAGCCCATCATGTCAGGGGGCACTAGATCTATGGAGCCATGACTCTGAGGGCAGAAGCTAGTTTTCACTGTATTTTGATGGTAGTATTTGGCTTGTTTTTATTAAATATTTCCTTGAATTTGTTGGGGTGGATGGGGCACTCTGCTTAAGGCTAGCTGGTCTTGTAATGGGGGCGTTTAAAATAAGTGTGGCCCATGATGGTTGGACTGATGTGTGTATATATCTGATGAGGCACTTCTGACTGGCGTCAAAGTCGGTTTCTGCCAGAGGTTTCAGCACAACTACCAGCCTGTAACCTTCATTCCGTTTGGTTTCTCTGACTGTTACTTATTAGAACAGCCCCAGCATTGTTCTGTGTGATTTGTTTGATGGGAGTGTGATTAAATCAATCGACTCATCTTCAAGCTCATAATTCAAGAAGGATGGAGAGGAAGCATAGATGATGGCTGGGGGTGTGCATGGAGCCTTTTGGTGGGCTGTGTTGAGAATTTGACTGCAGCGGAGGTGGACCTCTATCTGTCGGGACTCTTTTAAATAGAAAAACAGAACATCCTGTTTTGTCTGTATTTTCACTACATGGTGTTTAGTGTTCCCTCTGCCACGGCTGACACTAGTTAAGTGATCACCATTAGATGCAGATGGGCTCTGCCTGAACCAAACGGGACCGTCACTAATGCTCAGCATCTTGAGGGTATGGGGAACGTGCTCGATGCTTTCCAGACCTTCCACATGCTGCCTAAAATGTACCTTCCTGACCTGAGTTGAGACCAGTAATCAGTCGTTCTTCAACACCCCTTTACATCCACTTGACTGACATTATGATAAACACAAACCTCAGTTCTATAAACATACAGGTAGGTCTTAGACAGTTTTCAAAGAGCTGTCAACCTATCACCTCTTGGGATTGTGGCAGCCGTTTGTCTAACAGCTTTGTAGAAGTTGACCTTGTGGACTTTTGTTCTGGATCGTGCTCAGGATTTCAAGCTTTAAGTTTCTTCTTCTCCCCCATCCATGACCATGTCATATTGAATTCTTGCACACTTTCTCTCCTCCAGGAGCTACTAAAGAGATTGGTTCTGCTCTGACAAGGATGTGCATGCGACACCGAAGCATCGAATCCAAACTCAAGCTCTTTACTACGTAAGTTACCCTAATTTGCACGCTGCCTTTTCCTGCTGCATCCGATTGGCTGTCAAAGCGTGAATTGTTTTGAGAAGTAGGCACCGAGTACTAGTTCCAAAGCTAGTGGAGCTGGTTTCTAACCACCGGTATTAGACTGATTTACTCTTTACGTCATTGTTAATCTGAAGGTAACTGGTCCATATGCAGGTAGATGGTCCATCACTGAGATTATGACAGGAGGCTTTCGGCCCAATGTCTCTGCCACGGAATCAAAAGGTCAAGGAATGATAAACACAGCAATAATCAGACCATCTAATGAAATGTGCTTTTTATTTGATCTGAAGAGATGCTGTGCTTAAGTGTCCATCACAGGCTTCTTACTAGGCTTGCTGCTGTGATGGAGGGGTGGATTCAGCGTGATGCTGAATCGAAACTGGGCTTTTGGGAGAGCGTCAGGATCTGCGATTGGCTGCGCATGTGCTTTCTGAATTCTGGGGCCTGATGCAATGTTGGTGTGTAACACCGGGACAGTCTGATTGAATCCTAACCTTAACCCGCCTGAGAATGCTGAAGGCTTCTGCCGAGGGGCTGAAATATCCTACATTTTGAGCTCTCAGGCCATTTTTTCTGGGGTATTCCAGTTTAGAAGAGATCTGAGTCTGTTTTTTCATAATGAGAAGGAACGTGGGGCCGAGGTGTGTAAGGTACGCTCGTCCAATCGGTTTGAGTATCTGGTGGAGTTTTTGCATCCCACCCAGGCTACCTTGTCATTTGCATGTACTGGTATAGCCCTGTTTATGGGTTTTCTTATGTGGCATAGGGTCTGATGCCCAGTTAGGTCTGTGTGATACAGTAGATGATTTCTAGAAAAATAATAAATCTGCCCGATATAACTGTATGAAAAGTGTTTATCCACTTCGGAATGAGCAAAGGTCAGTACAGGTCAACTAGGCAAGAGCTCGACCCACTCTTAATGTGTAAACACAGGCTTACTAATTTACTATTGCTTGTCATGCCAGAATTCATGGAATACGTTTTTACCGTGATTCCTCAGAGAGGGTTTGCATTGTATTTTAATATTAATACTTTCCTCTAAGGGCGCTTTTCACACTGCACTAGATACGATACTTTTGATGCTTCAAGAAAGTGCCAATAGTACAGTACTTTCGGTGTTGTTTTCAGCTGGTGTAAAACTGGTATCTTGTACTGAAAAAATGATTGTAGTGTATTATAGGGCTGCTCTGTGTGTGATATTAATACCAACATTGTATGTTAGGCACATGCAATTCTTACATCACTGATCTGCAAGATTAACATAAGGCTTTCTCTTAACATCATACTGTACAGACATTGTAGACCAGTGTGTTTAAATTTCACAAACGCATATTTACTCTGCAAAACTTGCTTTTTTTCCTGTGACAATTTTAATTATTATTTCTTCAAGATTATGTAGAATGTTTAAAAATCCCTTTGTTTGCATGGACTGCATGTGTTTACCAAAGCAGTCATAATGATTTTCATCCTTGCTGTTTAAATCACTCCTGGATGGTTTTGTGAGAAATTGATGTTGAAATGCTTTTTTTTCTTTATAAATACCCCCAATATTTATTACAACAAAATAATATCGTGCTGTCCTAGTATTTCATATAAAATACTTAATTTTCTTGTCATTCCTGATCTTGTTGAGTCTGTTCTTCCAACCAGATTGCAGTTTAAGCTTGAGTCTCTTCATTTGTTCACACATCCATTATTATTACATTTCTTTCAAACTTTTATTAAAATGTTGGTTTTGGAGCAACTTTTTTCAAGATGGCTGTATTGCGTTTCACACACAGACTACTTGTATAATCAATCAGCAAAGAGAACATTTGCAAGTCTCACCCCAAAGTACCAAGAATGTACCCCAGCTTGTTTGGTATTTTAGGTACTAGAGCTTGTGGTATTGGTACTCGAAAAGGGAATGTACCAAAAATGTCGCACGTAGTACGGTGGGGAAACGCCTTAAAGGATAAAGCTTTTCTCAAAGTGAGGATGAAATGTAATGATTGTTTGATAAAGGCATTGTGGAGCTGATTAAATCGTGACTGACCATTGTCCGTCATGATAGAGCACTTACAGAGAATCTCATCACACCCCTGGAGCTGAAAATCGAAGAGTGGAAGAAGGTGGCAAGTCAGCTAGACAAGGACCATGCCAAAGGTGAGCATGCCCTTTGGACATCTGCGCTCCGGGGAGGGGGGGGGGGGGTGTTAGTACATTTTTAAAATTCCACATTTTAGGGGAGACTAGCAAATACAAGTCAATAAGTGATCAGCTTATAAATAAATTGGTTATAAGAGGATTATGATTGTAAATGCATCTGTGATGATAATGCTATTGTTAAGTTTTATTGTAATGTTTTTACGTGTAATTTTAAGGTTCAGAGTGGTCTGGGGGTGCATATATACTTGAGAAATAACTCAAGTATGGGATCGTTTTATACATTTATCAAGGAATTCAAATGCATTTTTAAACACGTTAAGCCAGCAAAATTTATTCTAGGTCATATTTTGCGTAGTATTATTCACGCATAGGTTAGAAGTCTTGTATGAATTAAAATGTATATGGAGTTGAAAGTCTTTCTTTAACCGTTCGCCGCATGTTGCAGAATACAAGAAGGCACGGGCAGACATCAAAAAGAAGTCCTCCGACACCGTGAAGCTTCAGAAGAAAGTGAAAAAGGGTAAGAATTCTGCGCGACACTTTTGGTTTCTGTCAACAAACACTAGCTGGGGGGGGGTGTGGTGGGGGGGGTGTTACTGCGCCTGTAAACAGCACAGAGAATCCAGCCTGGTCCTCACAGGAGAATCATGTTGCGTATTAACTCTCTTCTGCACTTAGTAGGTAGTTGTCAACACTTTTTATATATATATATATATATATATATATATATATATATATATATATATATATATATATATATATATATATATATATATATAGATAGATAGATAGATTCTGTGGTAGCAAAAAACTTTTCTTTTTTCTTACCATCTCTGCCAAGGGCAGAACTAAAAGTGCAGCTGTTTGTCTTTGCTTCTTTATGTACAATTTATCAGGGCATTTTTGTTTAATTAAAAGGATTTTTCCCCCCCATCTGCCTTCAGTGGATTGTTTATTAGACTGCTGCTTGTATTGTCCCTGTAATCCTTCCTCTGCTGCCTGGAAGCTGTGCGTGAGGTTTGCTGGCTGCCTTTGCCAAGAAATGGGTCACGCAAGGGCTGTGCAGAGCTGTTAGCTGTTAGCTGTTGGCTGTTGGCTGAAGCAGTGCATCTCCAGCTTTCTTCTTCTTCTCCATCTTAGAAAGGAGTCACGTAAGGCAAGTAATGCTGTGAGCAGTAGCCGTGTATCTAGTACATAGGAGCCACATGGGACAGCTGGCTGCCCACTGAATTACTGCATCTCCAGATTTCTTCCGCGTTACATAGGAGTCACATGGCACAGCTGGTGCTGTTAGCGCATATGTAACTACTGGCAAGCTTGGTGAATGCGTAGGAGGTGCCTACTGGTGTGACTGAAGATGGGCAGGCTGACTCACCTGGCCACAGTGAGTGAAACTGCGATGACTGGAGAGACCAGCCTCGAGTCCACTGTAGAGCAGACGTGTCATTTACAGGAGAACGTCGATGGGAGTCTTTGGGCATAACCCTGTCTGAATGCCTGAATTGCCTTGGACCTGCCTTTCAGTCACCTTTGCAGTGATGTAATATTTCGGTGTGTTTCCTGCAGAAGTTTCAGTCACAGCTAAATCATGGTTGGCAATGTGAGTGTTTTTAGCCACCCAGCGATGAGCAATCTCACGCCGCGCGGGGGTGGAGATGAGTCGGCGGGCTGGGTTATCGGGGCTGAAGGTAGGGGGCGCCATTTCCCGCCTCTTCTTCCCTCGCGCCCCCGTTCCGTGGGGTTGGAGTTAATCAGACGCGTTGAGTCATTCTGGAGAGTGAGGAAGTGACAGAAGGATGAGTGGCGAAATGAGCGCTTGAGGCGGGGGGGTTATTTAAAAAAAAAAATGTTAAAAGCACCCGTTGCGGCAGGAAGGAAGAAGAGGACAATGGGGCGGGAGAGCGAACAAAGGACGTGCAGGCCGGGGTACACCACCATGGCTTGGGGGGGGGCTGCTGATGTCAGGACAGGAAGACGGTGGGCGTGTCCAGGAGTGAGGGAAGAAGGGTGGGCACTGGGAGTTTGACCTGCCCTCGGCTTTTGTACCTTTGCGGTGGTCCGGACCACTTTGGGGGGGGGGGGGGGGGGGGGGGGGCTTCAGCATTTGGCCTCTTTGTGCCTGAGATCCTCACTATCATGGACACCCACACTGAGTACGGGGGCCGGAACAGGTCGCATGCATCTGCTGTGTCCCGTCGTCATGACGCAGGTTTAGCGTGTTAAAAAGGGACCCGGCATGACGCTGCACTTTGCCCCTGCTGCTCCATGCAGCCATTTTATGTCGCAGCGCTTTCATGTCCTGCACCTGGAGTAGTGGGTGCGGGTGGCGTGGGGGGTGTACGGCTGAGTATCTGGGGAGGATTTTCTGCATGGCTGTCCCTGTTTACCTTTCTCCTTTTTTTGCATATATTTCCACGCCGGACAGCCCGGCTCCTGCCCGTGTCGGCTTGTGAACACGAGGGAACTTTCTGTTGTACTTTCACAATAAAAATTCCCAGCTCTATCCGTGAGGCCATCCACCTTCCGAATGCTTGTCCTGGTGTGGGTCGCCACGGGGAGCCTGCAGCTGATTCCAGGCAGCTCAGGGCACTGCGGCACACGAAGTGTCTTTGGATCACTGGAGGAAAGCTGCATGACATGCAGGGCAAACAGGGAGCAGAGGTGGGATCTGAGCCTCTGACCTTGGAGTGAGACGACTGCCGCCCGCAGTTCCGTTCTCATCTGTGCCCATGTAAATGTCTGGGTACCCTGTGAGTAGCTCTATCTTCAAGGCAGTGTGCTTTGTTTTTTAACATTAAAAAAAGGAAACTCATTTTATTTATTTATGATCAGATTCTCAGCCCCGAAGTGGCGCTGGCAGTCGGCCGCGCTTTGAATTTTAATTGCGCTCGACGGCTACGCATTAGCACGCTAACGAGCCTCGCCGAGCACTGCAGCTGGACGGTGTGGGGGTGTGCCGTCGCCTCCCAGCCTAGCGCCTCATTGCAGACCTGACGACGGGTGTCTTCTCTGAAAAGGGGGGGTATAATCTCTGCAGTTTTTGTGAGCCTCCCCCAAAGGTAATAAGAGTAGCACCGCCTACCCGCCTCAGAACAAAGGTGCAAGTTCCTCTTTGCTCGCTCTGACGTTTTGTATGACTAGTTAACCTGGAAGTCTTCCCTGACCACGAGTTTTGTGTGTGTGTGTTCGTGTGTGTGTGTGTTTGTGTGTGTGTGCGTGTGTGTCTGTGTGTGTGTGTGTGTGCGTGTGTGTCTGTGTGTGTGTGTGCACGCCAGTGCCCCACCCCCCCCTCTCCTTGGTCTGGGCTCGGACCTCCTGAGTTCCGGCACTCGGAAACGGGAAGTTCTGGAATGACATCACTTGGTCTTATGGAAAGTTTAGACTCAAGCAAAAGTAAACCTTTGCCACCCGTGCATACACCAGCACACACACACACACACATCCACACCCAGACGCAGGCCTATAAACGGATCCTCTCAGCCGGCTATACAATGGCCAGTTATTCCGAAGTGGCCAAACGCAGGTGGGCGGCACTTTTGGGCAGAGGAGGGCAGAGCGACCCCCCCCCCCACCCCCCCCCCCCCTCGCTCACAGCTAACAAACGTGCTTCCTTCCTCGGGCTTCCTTGAGACCACGTCGCCTTTCCCGGCGGCCCAGAGTCCCGAAGCAGAATTGTTCTTGCCCACCGGCGCCGTTTCCTGTCCGCTCTGACGTACAAAGGAGCTATTGGACCCGGCTGACACTAAAAGTGGCCTGTGGAGAGAGAGAGGTCACTGGGCCCGGCTACTGAACAAGGTTTCCTCTCTTAAAGGTGGCGTCTTCTGAGTGTTTAAAATACCCCATACCTTTTTTTTTTTTTTTTTTTGCTTCAAGCTGCTTCCCTTTGAAGCTGAGATGACTTCGCCAGACCGGTGCATTGCTGACCCCTGCGCTGACCCGGGGGAGGGGCGGTGGGTTTTGGCTCAGCACAGGAAAGTGGCCTGTTTCTGACCTTTTACTTTAACCGTTTTCCCAGCCTTTTGGCTTCTCTCGCTCCTCATGTCCGAGCACTAATGCACGTAGCTTCAAAGCGACACAGACGCATTTCGGTGGAGGCGTGTCTCATCACGCAGTCTGTGCAGTACAGGACCTCTCACTTAATCTGTGTAGTCTCCCCCCTCCTCAGTCATTAAATGATTCTGTCTTCTCATGCCCCTCGGGGAGGGTGTCACCTGCTGAGCAGGCCCTTCTGTATCAGAGAGAGAGAACTTTGTTTCGCAGGGCGCCGCCCTTCTGGTCAAGAGCACTTATTGCGCGAGGGCTGTGTGTGTGTTCCCCGTGTGAGTGTGAGGCTCGTGCCGGAAGGCGTGCGAGTATGATCTCGCTCACTTTTCCTTAAACCCGAGTCAGCTTGCCGGGAGTGCGGCTGGGCCTCAGGGCAGCGTCTGTGGCCAGGCTGACGCCCCCCCATTCCCTCTTTGGGAATTCCGTCTCATTTTGGCGGAGTTCGTATGACGCTACAGGAAGTGCAGGTCCCAGCCGCTTTCTTCACGTTTGCACACACCTGGTCTGACTGGGTCCTGCACTGCCCCCTTTAGGTGAATTCAGGAAGTGTCCAGCTTCATGATAAAGCCAAAATGTCTATAGGAGGCATGAAGCACTTGTGAAGTGCCGCCGTGGGTCACCTGGCGTGAGGGAATCCCGAGTGGGGAGGCGCCGTGGGTCATCTGGCGTGAGGGAATCCCGAGTGGGGAGGCGCCGTGGGTCATCTGGCGTGAGGGAATCCCGAGTGGGGAGGCGCCGTGGGTCATCTGGCGTGAGGGAATCCCGAGTGGGGAGGCGCCGTTGGGGAGGCGCCGTGGGTTAGGCACCTGGCGCTAGTCACCAGCTGTGTTCACTTCGGTGGAGGAGTCTCCGGTTCCACAAAACTGGGGTATAAATTGAAACTGTGGCTACGCTTTACTCCTCAGATGAGGTGAAATGTTACTCTAAAGTGGAAGCAGCATAAAAATGTGACTGAATAACACAGATAATGTTCTGAGCGTGTTTAAGCTGCTCACGTTGGCTCTGATGATCTGTAAACACACAGGTACAGGCAAAGGCTCCCAGCCTTGAGGCAGTAGGACCAAATGTACGTTTGAACACATGCAGGCTGTGGTGATGACCGCTGGCCGTCAGTGAGCACCAGTGCAGCCAGAAGGTCAGGCGCTGCTCTCTAACTGCTCCTCCCAGGCCTTATTTTCCCTCTTACCGGCTGACTTGTGTTCAATCTTTAATTAAAGGATTTGGCGGTTTTTGTGCATCTTGTCCTTAATTTTAGCTTTTCATGTATGCTGAATTTAGAGTTGTGCGTTTGCTCTTTAGAAAGAATCTACAGAATCGCTGTGAAGGATGTCTGTCTCCCGAGTGCTTAACCCACGGTCAGAAATGTTTTCGTATTTTGTTGAGGGCCTGATAATCATGATGAAGTGCATTACTGTGCTTCATGTTCTTGTGATTTTTATTTTACAGTATTTTTAACAGTTTCCATTTTTAGCTTTTAAGATAGAAAATCATCAAAAGGTTTCTATCTGTGAGAAGCTGGTCCCTTTAAGGGTTCTGTGTCTGAGAAGCTGGTCCTTTTTAAGGGTTCTGTGTCTGAGAAGCTGGTCCTTTTTAATGGGTTCTGTGTCTGAGAAGCTGGTCCTTTTTAATGGGTTCTGTGTCTGAGAAGCTGGTCCTTTTTAAGGGTTCTGTGTCTGAGAAGCTGGTCCTTTTTAAGGGTTCTCTGTCTGAGAAGCTGGTCCTTTTTAAGGGTTCTCTGTCTGAGAAGCTGGTCCTTTTTAAGGGTTCTGTGGCTGTGAGAAGCTGGACCCTTGAAGAGTTCCATGGTTGTGATTTGTGGATAATTTGTGGCTGAACCTTTAAGCGATTTTTGAGAGTGCGTGTTTTGCCCCAACCCCACCCTTTGGAGAGTCTCCTGATGTATAAAGTCGACTCACGTGGCAGCTCGTGGTTTTCAAGTCCTTTTTCCTCGTGAAAATAAACCCTTAAATCTGATTAAGCCTTAATCAGTTTTGATTTCCCCTGTTTCACCCAATTTAGCGTCATGTGTGGCTTTAAGTCTCCTGGGCTCGGTGGCGTGTGTGGGACAAGCTTATTTTATGGAGGGGGGGAGGCAGCTGATCTCCTTCCTGGGAGGGGACAGACAGATGCAAACGTTTCTGCACTGGTGTGACTGAGTCTCTGGGGGACAGCAGCTTGTTCTCACCCATGCATCCCCCAGCTTATGAAACAGCCCAAAAGCATCACAGGGAGAGTAGAGACAGTCCTCCCCCCACAACCTCAGTGGTACATTCCATCATGGCTCTGTTGTTTGAGGAGTAAATGAGCTGAAGGCCATGCAGGGGCCACGGTAAGCCCATTTAACCAAACAAAGGAAAGCTGGAGGCAAAAACTTTGGCAAGCAACCACTCTTACTATTGTGTGGCTTTGCTGCCCCCTAGTGGTAGGACTGTGAAGTTCTTCAAAGTAAGACATTGTAATAAAATTTTGCTAACATTTTAACATGTGTCCTCCCTAACAGCTACATTAAATACTTGCATTTCCCATCCCCCAGGGAGGGATGATGCAAGAATGCAGCTGGATAATGCCCTACAGGATGTCAACGTGAAGTACGCCGTCCTGGAGGAAACGGAAAAGAAGGCCGTGTGCCGGGCGCTGATTGAGGAACGCAGTCGTTTCTGCTCCTTCGTCAGCATGCTGCGGCCTGTGCTGGTGGGCCACCCCTCCCCCTACGCTACGCAACGCCCCCACCCCACTCATGCTTCCTCTTCCTTCACCTGAAACACTTCTGTCATCTAATTTTCCTTACGGGTGGTAGGACTGGGCACGTAATCAAATTTTACTGGCAGTTACAATTGGCTATCAACATAAAATATTCTAGATAGAACGTTCGCATCTTGTTCTACGTAATGCTCCCGTATCGTCTTGTCATAAATCCAAAATAATCGTGATTATGATCGCAACCAAAATAATCATGATTATGATTGACCAAAATGCTCGTAACCAAAATAATCGTGATTATGTTTTTTTTTGTCGTAACTGAGCAGCCCTACCGGGTGGACAAATGTGCGGGGTGGAATTGAGTTAGTGCCTTGGAGAGTCACACCCCCTGAATTTGCCCCCCCAGGATGAAGAGATAGGGATGTTGGGAGAAGTGACGCACCTGCAGAGCATCCTGGAGGACCTGAGCATCCTCACTGCCGAGCCCAACAAGCTGCCCCCTGCCAGCGAACAGGTGTGCCACCCACCCACACAGGCTTACACAGGCTTGCATAAAGTCTCCTTATTGTCCAAGCACAGTATGTCACTTGCCCTTTTTACGATAATGTGTCGTGTGTACACGTCAACCGTCATATGGGGAGACCCAGCTTCAGCTCCACACACTCACATCACAGTGCCTTCCCTCTTTACTTACCTTCTCTGTCTCTCTCTCCCTCCCTCCGTCTGCCTCTCTGTAGGTGATCCTGGACCTGAAAGGGTCGGACTACAGCTACCAGACGCCGCCAGCTTCACCGAGCAACACCATGTCCCGTAAGAGCAGCATCAGCAGGTACGGGGGGGGGGGGCGCTTCCTGCCGCCGTCAGCGACTTTGGGTCAGCCCCAGTGACATACAGGAAACAAGCCGGGGGTGGGGTTGATGATTTCAGCAGCACACTGTGCTTCACTGTATCCGAGTTGAGGGTGAGGGGTAATTGAAAGAGCAAACAAGTTTGAGTGGCTGGAGAGGCTATATAGTCTGTGGGGGGTGGGGGGCTGTGTTGTTGTTGGTTTCCAAGTTACCGTCACCCAAAGCTTCCCATAGGTCAGTTCTAAACACTCAGATGGCATGATGACAAGAGGGAACTGACAGAATGACCCGGCACCGTACAGCCGATGGCCGCTTACTGCGGGGCTGTCTGTCCTTTAAAAAGCGCAGCTCCTCTGTAGCCTCGAACAGCGTAACGGTGGATTACATTCCCACTGGAGATTGTTTGTGTCTCTTTGGTCCCAGTTGCAGCTTTCTGCCACATGTCCAGCATTCCCAGCTTACACCCTGATTCTACTCTCCCTTCCCCCAGTAACTATCAGTCTACCTCGGTCCGCCACGTCCCCTCCCTGGACTCCATCTCCAGTGCCGTGGATGGCATCCACCTCCGTCCCCCATCTGCCCACCTGCTTGAGCCAACACAGGTAAATCAGTGCTCCCCTTGGGGGGGGGGGGGAGTCAGCAGCCCACCTGCAAGCAGCAAGAGGTTTTTGTGGCAGAAGTGGGGCTGACGTCTGGGCTATGAAACATTCAGATCATTCCGAAATGGTCCTGAGAGTGTAAAGTCTAAATTTAGTTAGCAGACACTTTGGTCCGAATGAAATAGCATGTTACAAACGTACGGGATTCAACTAGGCATAAGTGCAGCTAGGCTGAGCTTCCAGCGAATGTCCAGGTACAAGTGTAGTTAGTACTGGGAAAGAGTTACACAGCATCTTCCAAAGAGAGAAAGAACCCAACAAGACTGTTCAGTCGCCATACAGGGCAACATTAGTTAGTCAGGCTAGTGGCGTTGGTCCTGGATAAAGATGGGTCCTGGGGCATTTCTTAAAGGTGGAGAGAAAATATGCTGGGTAAAAAAGATGGATGTGTGTGTGAGAGAGAGAGACAGAGAGAGATTTCAGTATAAAATCTTCTATATATGGATACTATTTTGAAGGATTTCAAAATTTATTTCAAAATTTGTTACTTGTGACTTTGGGTGGAGTTTTCCTCCGAGGAAAAGCGTGACCTGGCGATGGTCATGGGCGTCGTTCACTGACGTTGCTCTGGCTTGTTTCGACTGCCCCCTCTCAGCGCACCCCCTCTCAGCGCGGCCCCCTCCAGCGTGCCCCCAGTCCCATGCTGCGCTGCGAGGGCTGGGAAGGACCCCGTGCCCCAAGCGAGGGCGGCGTGGGCACCATGGCCCGGCCCGGCACCGGGCCCCCCCGGAGTGGCGTGAGCGCGCGTACTGCCGCCCCAGGCTGCCAGCGGCCCCGCGTACGTGGCGGTGAATCCGCGTGCATGTCCGTGCCGTGTGTGTGCCCTTGGCATGTCCGTGGCATGTGCGTGTAACCCGTCCCTGTGGTGCACTTGGACTGGGCCCTGGCCCTCAGTGACCCCCCCCCTTCACTTTGTCTGTCCCATCCCGAATTCCTTATTTCTGTGATATTCCAAGGTCCCAGTGTCTTTTAAAAAAAAATAAACACATCTGTCTCTGTGTCTAGAGGAAATTTCTAGAAATCGATAAAAGCCAGGTTTTCTTTCAGCCCACTGCCACCCCCCCCCCCCCCCCCCATACAGTCGATGTTTACTCCCTCCCAGCACACCTGAACCGATCAATCGAGAACACCCAAATGCCTGCTTCAGGTGTCCTGGGAGCTGCGCAGTCTGGGCTCTGTGTGCGGTCATACCTAATTGCCCCGCTCCACTTCTCAGCAGGAACAAGGCATGATGAACAACGTGGCCCCCCGGCCGGGACAGGGCGGCCCCACCGCTGAGAATGGTACTGGCGTCCCCCCCCCATACGGCGCCTACCCCCACCACGGGGAGAGAGCCCGGGCCCTGTCCACATCCAGCAAGGTGCGTCTCCAGCCCCTGCTTAGCCAGGCTGCCGTGTGAAAAGAATTATTCTCTGGTGGGAAGGTCTTCTGTTAGCATATTAGCGCATTAGCACGTTAGCGGCACCGGAGGGCAGCTAATACTTACCGTCTGCATTACAATGTTCTATTATTGCAGTAGTACTTCTATTAATGAAAAATTAAATGATCAATAATGTTCCATATTGTTTTGTGTTTATTATAAATATTCTAATATATTATTATATATCTTTTTATGAATTACGGTTATAATTCTAGAAGATATATGCTAGTAAACATAGTTAATAAGATACTTCTAAAATAACATGACACCATATGAGCATGCAGTTTAAGTTCCAGCTTCATTTCCGAGCCCTTAAGCAGTACAGTGACCCCCCTCCGCCTACCGCAGAAGTTACATTCCAGACCCAAAATCTGCGATATAGAAAGACCATATAAATAAACATTTTTTTTAATAACACAATATAGCGGGGATCACTGTATATCAGTTTACACTTGTGTAATTCCTTGCTTCTAGCAATAGGTGGCAGTGTTCCCCTCATCTTTCTCAGTCACTGGACTCTGGTCCCACTGAGCGGTGTGTTTTGTTTCTGTCCAACCTGCAAGCTGTCTGACCCAAGTCTCCCCCCCCCAGCCACAGACGGCACGGGAGCAGCTGGCCCTGACACTGAGCAGTGGGCTGAACTCGGAGGCGCCGCACACCAGCCACGACTCGCTGCACTGCTCCAGTGGCTATAGCACGCAGACGACCACGCCGTCCTGCTCTGAGGACACCATCCCCTCGCACGGTCAGTACCCCAGCCCGGTCCCCTCCCCAGACCAGCATGCCTGCCTGTCTGTCCCCCAGGGGGCCGCGCCAATACCTCCGGTCTGCATCCTCCGATACTCTCGGTCCCAGCCGCCTCCGACCGCATCTCGTCTGTTCGGTCAGCAACATGCACGGGGGGGGCATGTCGAACCTCCACCCACCTGTCAAGACGGCTCCCAGCCCCCAAAAAATAAAAACCACACTCGCGGTCATTCCGGAACCTGTCCTCGTACGCCTGCACACCCTTACCAGCAGTCTTCGGTCTTTCAGCGCCATCGTTCTGAACCTGCTTTGTGTTCCTTTCCCAGAAAACCTGCCACTTGCTCGTATATTTCCGTTACAAATTGATATGACTTCCCCTTTTTTTCAGACTTTTTTTTTGCACGTCTGTGTTACCATTTACAATGTGTGTGGTTAGTGTTCTTCTCCTGGATGAGTGGTTAAATGTGGTTTTATATATTCTCTTTCAGCTATAAAGAAAGACCCTCCTCTTTATGGTAGGTCCCTGGATATCACACCTCCCCCCCTACCCCCCCCACCTACCCCCCCACCTCTCACTCATCTTCCGCTATGGAGATTGAATGTACATCCATCTCTGAAGTAGCGGGCACGTTGCACGGCATGTTCCTACTGCTTTGTTGACGGAGTGGCGAAATGTTCCGGAGATTTCCGTGTGGCTGCCAGCTCTGTAATGTTTGCCATCACAAGCGGATAATCCTGTCCATTGTTTGGCCATCCATCAAACGTCTTGGTTTAATGGCCGCACCCTCTTCCTTCATGCCTGGGAACAGCTCAGTCTGAAGTAAGATGGGGCCCCACCCTGCGTGCTGGGGCCTGTGGGTCAGAGCTGATCTGCGTTTCCACGGCAGCTCTGGATGTGACGGCTTGTGAAGGTGCTGAGTGTCACTATGCCTCCCTCTCTCTCTCTCGCTCTCTCAGATTACGACTACATCTCCCTCCACGGTGGGGAGGAGACGCACAACCAGCCCAACTTTGATAAGTCCTCCACCATCCCCCGGAACAGCGACCTGAGCCTGAATTACCGCCGCATGTTCCAGGCCAAACGGCCGGCCTCCACTGTCAGCCTGCTGGCTGACCCCGAGCCGCTACCCGCGACCCCCACACGTGGCCACCATCCGCCGCAAGCCCTCTAGCAAGCCGGCCTTCCGCCGCGGCACCATCAGCGGCGTGCCCATCCCCATCAGCACTCCCCAGGTGCCGGGGGGCAGTGGCGGCCGCTCGGACCTGGGCCACGGCCGGCCCGGCCTGTGCGTGTCCACGCAGAGCCTCAGCGCCACCTCCTCGCCGTACTGCTCCCTCATCCCCGGGCAGCCTGTGATGGTCCAAGTGGAGCAGCTGCACCAGTTTCCCAAACAGCAGCAGCTGCACCATCTACATCAGCAGCATCAGCACCAGCAGCCGTTGCCATGGCAGCATCAGCACAAGCAGCATGAGCAACAGCTCCAGTCGTACGCTCTCTCCAACCCGGGTGGCAGCCCCGTGGATAGCAGTCCCTGCCCACACCCCTCCGTCGTCCAGCCAACTCCCCCTGCAGTGCTGGCGGAGGCGGGGCCAGAGCCCCCCGGGGGCGGAGACATGCTGAGCATGATCCGCCGTGGGGTTAAGCTCCGACGGACTGTGTCCAATGACCGCTCAGCCCCGATGCTGACTCCCGGTCCCTATAACTGATGCCACTCCCCACCTCCCCCCTCCATGGTTGACACAGTACTCTCTGCATCTCCCTCTCCACTGCGGTTTCCTCCTTGACTTTCTCACCGGGACTCGGCTTCCTCCTCGACCCTTGAAGACAACCTGCCGTTCAGAGTCGTCACCCGGCAGAGTGGGTTCGCTCCGTTCTCTGTGTGACCTCATCACGCCTCGGGCTGCAAAACTGAAACTGGGAAAAAAAAAAAACTCATCATTTAGCGTATAGAGTCTTAATACGTCATTGCAGACGCAGGACATGTGTATATATCACCATCGTATACAGGAAATGTAATATTGTACTTAGTTTCGTTTGGTGAAACTGTACCGGTGTCTCCGCACAGATGAAGCGGACTGCCTGTTTCGTGTTGGGTTGCTACGGCAGCAGGCAGGACGGCTGATCATTTGTTCACGCCTGGGTTCAGTTCCGGGTCAGTGAAAGGGCAGGATTGAAGAGTAGAACCAGGGCTCTGATACTGCGAGCAGCTGGAAGGGGCTGCTGTGGGCTCTTGCCAAACTGGACCCAGTACCAGCGCTCCTTGTTCTCTTATATAGGTATATTTTCATATGTATTAGCAGTTCTTCATTTCTCAGTTCAGTTCTGACTGCTTCCTTTCCAGTAGAAGGTTGACCTGATGGCAACTACATGGTGGTGGAACGTTGTAAGTGGAGAGGGGGGGGGGTTGTGACAGGGACAGGTCGGGACAGGTGAGCTAGGGGCTCCTTGGGGAGGTCTGCTCTTGGGGAATGACTG
The DNA here is from genome assembly GCF_023856365.1 of Brienomyrus brachyistius. Taxonomy (NCBI): domain Eukaryota; kingdom Metazoa; phylum Chordata; class Actinopteri; order Osteoglossiformes; family Mormyridae; genus Brienomyrus; species Brienomyrus brachyistius. The sequence continues at coordinate 1,163,326 of NC_064540.1, forward strand.
GTCTGGTGTCCCTAGGAGGTCAGGTTGATTAGCCCTAAAACAGTGTTTGGCTGATTTTCGTATAGCTTGGTGGTACCTTCTGGGGCTTCTTCTGGCCCTTTTCGGTCATATTTTGTTCTGAGTTCAGAAGAATGACCGGAATGGTTTAATTCTTCTCCTGCTTCAGGGTGTGAGATGCTGTTCTGAGCTGCAGTCTCTGGTTTATAGATGAAGGGTTTTCATTTTAATGGGTGTTTCTGTGTTATGAGTGGGTCGTCTACCTATGCCTTACCCCCCCCCCCCCCATGTTATTTGTTTGAGGGTGGGGGACGCCTCACAGTGCCACGCATTATAGTCCCACGTGACGGCAGAGGTGATAAACAGTCACCTCCCACCCTTAGCTGTTCATGCACAGACCAGTCACAGCCAAGTGATTTTTTTTTTAAGAATTGTTTTTTTTTCCCACCCGATTAACTTTTTTGACATCGACATTTTTTGAACGAATTCTTGTTAGAACAAAGTTCATGAATTTATTAGTTTTATTTAACGCATATTAATATAGACCTTGTGGGATGACTCAAGGGTTTTTGGGATTCATGGTTAAATTGTGTTCAGAGAAGTTAGGTGGTCTGTAAACCCCCCCCCCCCAGCCACTCCAGTCTCCCTTCTGGATCCAAAAGGCTCACTACTGCTGGGTGGCATGATTCTGCCGGTACCAGTCCAAACCTCACCCTATTCGATTTCATTCAGGATGCGAGTGGAATGAGCCAATAGGAATCTTGGGTAACCACTGTGCGATTCTGTGTAGTGGACCAACACTGAGTTTATATATATATATATATATATATAAAATCAACTCTTGGGAAATATTTTTAAACCCCTCAGACAAAAATAAAAGTACACTGCCCTTAAAATATGGGTGGTATGTTTATTCAGACCACAAAGTTTTCTACTATTTAGTTATTTTTTTAAAGCAATTGACAGTATGCTCCCTTTAGTGAGAGAATGCTTCTTCATGTGATTGGACGTGCTGACACTCAGACGGCGTTCGGTCGCTGTGGAGACACCCAGCTGGTCTGGGATTTTCTTCACCTGTGATTTGCTTTGACGATCGCCCTGCCCCTTATTGTCTCTGACAAAAAGGACACTTGATATTCAGTCACACCTATTGCCTGCGTGATCTCTGCCAAGTCACACCTCTCACTGCCGTCTGGCCTGGGACCGCGGGGCTCCGGCATTGCCGCTTCACGCTTTGTGTCTCTCTTATTATGAAGTCTTTGAAGGGCTATCAGGTGGCAGCTAAAGCCAATCCCTCTGTAACCCTCCCATACCTCTCGTGTGCAGAGTTATTCAAGCTGAGTAAGTTCTTCATGCATCTTAACAGTAAGACGCAGTAGATTTTGGATCTTGTCTATTTGGAGTGAGTTGGGCTTGTGGCACTGTGATCAATGCTGCTTTCCACCCCAGTCAGTCTGCAGGCACAATGGACCGTAGATACAGCCCCACCCCTCCCCCCACCCCCCTTCATTTAAGAAAAGAAACCTTTACTGTACATATTAAAGGTCTGTGTTCGTTTTTATTTATTGTTTTTTTGCAAATAGTTGCGCGAGAGGCTTCTGTGTGTTTCAGCAAAGTTGGATGGGACTGTACACATTATTGGAAACCCCCCCACCTCGCCGTGGGAAATTGGAACATGCCAGGTAGCTCCCACTGAACAGGGAGGGGGCCCCAGCCAGGGACTGGAGGACCCAGGTGACTCCGGACCGGTCCACTTTACCAAAGAGGGTGATCGTCACCCGGTCCAACGAAGAACGTGATCTTAATGGGATAAATAATTTGGATTTAAAAAAACTTTTCAAAACTGGTTGTTTTCATTGAATTCTTTCCCTTGGACGTGGAAAGCAAATATATTTACATGCTTCTATGTAATATGGCAGAGACTAGAGAGTTGAGAGAGATCAAGGTGTTGGCAATGTATTTAGATCAGCTTCTACTGTATCAGTCCTGGGTGTGTTTTTGGGAGTTGATCTCTCATTGTAAATCATCATTGTACATTGCGGACGTTTAAATTCCGTCTCTGTAGTGAAGATAGAGCTTTAACTGAATTTTTTTAAATACAGAAAGTGGGAAAAAGTTGACTGTTCTTACTTTTATTTGCTAATCAGCTGTTCTATGTAGCCTTTAATCTTTTTTCCGATCAGTGGCAACAAACAAGCTAATCTTACCTGGAAAGGTTATATTCAGATTTTTTTATTTTTTATTTGAAGGTTATCGGCCGTCCTTTTGCTTATCGTTTCGTTGATTTTAATGTTCTATGTGACTCAGCACCATAAATACATTTGTTGTGCTGTTCAGTGACACCTGATCACCAGACCGGAGTGATCTCATGTGGCCTAAATACAGATTTAGAGGTTTGTTGCATTTCTGACTCATCTGCCTTGTTAATGATCGCCAGCAGGGGGCGCACACGTCACAAAGCTGCAGCTAAAGGCGACAAGGTAAGACGATATTCTCTTACAGATGGATGAATCGTCTGGATGATGGAGATAATCGCTCTGATTCTTTTCACACGCTTTTTAAAATACGATGGCTGCTGCATTGTTTCTTCTCAAGGTTACAAAAATAAAGAAAACGGAGAGAGAGAGAGGAATTAGTCACTGGACTTCGGTCCGTGACACAGACTTCACTCATCCCTCCGAAACGCTTTGATCATCCGCTGCTGAGTCACTTCCAGGGTCCCTGAATGATGCACAACCACAGCATGCGGAGTGCTGGCATCCTGCTGTGGAAATAACCAGACGGTTGGCTGCATTTATTTCGGGTTCCCTCCATTTCTGCCACATCATTCTTGCGTTTTCCTCATTTAAAATCACAGCTGCTCCTAATGCATATTTGAAATCCTGCCTGCAATTCAGTTAAAGCTTTAGAAATGCATTAAGGAATTATATTAGTAACAGCGAAGAAGGTGATAAGTTCAGCTTCTGGTTTTAGAGGGGTGGCTTGATCAACCTACATTATCCATCCTAGAATGAATATTTTAACTGGCTACTTCCTCATAGGTAGACGTACAAGAAAACTTTTCAGAATCCGAACAAAGCCTGGTAAGTTAAATCGCAGTCGCATGTGTCGGGATGGATATTAATACAGCGATGTCATACATCATCTCAGCAATGATCTCATGACCAACATCAGACGGTAAACGAGTAAATAATTTTTCTTTGATGCCAGGGGTACATTCTGGACGGCACACAGATACCCGCAGTCATAATTCTGTTCAGGGTGTCATAAAATAGTTCAAATGTTGCCCACAGTTTTGGATTTCTGTTGTGTAAACAGAAGCATAAACGAAGAGACTGATAATGCAGATGGTGGTATGGAAGCGTTTCTCCGAATGATTAACGCGACTCCTGTAATCGGTGACGCATGAATGTTAGTCAGAGTGAGGATTAAAGACCCATTTGGCCTGAACTTAATCTAATTCTTCCATGAATGGGAGCCGCCCCCCCCCCCCCCCCCCAAACACGCCCGTGGCTCTAACTTGAAAGAGCTGATAGAAAAGATACTGATGGACCACATTCCAGCTTCTGCTTCGGCCCTGGGCACCCAGGGTCTCGCTGTTCCCGGTGCCACTGACTGGCTTACTGGACATGGGGTTCAAAGTACGGTAACTCTCCAGTCCCACGGATTGTTCAGGTGCCATCTAAACTGCTCCCGTCCAGGGATAATAAACCTCGACAGTGCAGACCGTGTCATAAACACTCCTTGTGTTCTGCTACTTGGCCAAACTCTACCCCTTGCTCTGCCCCTTGTACCAATTGTAAATATTAACGTTTTACTGTTTCAGAGGTGTGGAGTCTGTGTTCTGTTCTCCGCATTTAGGTCACCGTGCCCCTTCCTGTGGCAGAGGTGGCTTTGTCCTCATTGGCTCTATCGTATCAGTTCTTATCAGTCAGATGTGTTCTGGACTCCAAAGTCTCGACAGGAAGCAAAACGGCAAACAACGTAGGGAAGTAAGCATCACAATAGTCAGCTTTTTAATGGCTTTATTGCTTTCCTGCATTACTACTGAAGTACCACTAGATGCCCTCGTTATTTAAAAATCTCCAAGTGCCCTAACTGTAAAAAGCCCGGTGCCGCTTCTACTCATGCCCAGTGGCTCCGGCCTTTTGTTCTCCACCGCGCCGATTACGGCAGAAGGAAGCCCGCGAAACTTCAGCCAATCTGGGCAGAGGGGGCGGGGCTTGCTCAGGGGAGGGGGTGAGAATTCCTCTATGCTCTTTGACAATGGGAGGGCCTGTTTCCCCGCAGCATTATGCAAATATCTGGACAGCTGCCAGGGGCAGATTCTTCCAAAGGACACCCCTGAGAGAAAGAGAGAGAGAAAGTAGGATTTAAAGTAATTTAAAATCTTGCATCTAGAAGCATGACTCAGTTTCCTGTTTCAACAGCCTCCCCCCTTCCCGCAAACTGACTTTTGTGCCTCTGGCTTTGCTGGGCAGGACTGTGTGTACACGCTAGAAAAATAAACTCAGTCAGCAGGCAAACATTTTTTAACAGAAACTATTTAACTGTTTTGCGGTTTTAAACATAACAGGTTGCCCCTCAAGATAAGCTTTCTGGGAGAGCTAAGGTAAACAAACATGTCCTCCCTCTGAAGTCGTGCGTAAGAGGGTGTCGGTTAAGATGGTCGGTGAAAATTCCTCTGTGTGCAGAAGGTCAAAGGGGAAAGGTTATGACCCAAACAGCTGGGGGAAATGATGGCTTTTCCTTGGGGCACAGAGGAAGGGACAGTAAATGGCTTTGTAGTGGGGCGCAGACAACCTGTCTCACTCGTGTTTCCCAGCCTCTGCAGACATCTTCCACTCATCACTGGTACCATCCCATGCCAGGGGGGCTTGGTGCCTGAGTAGTGGGAGCTTGGTGGGGGGAGGGTGCGTCAGGCTGTAAACTTTCAATACTATGAGGTTTGAGACGGCACACCCCTGGGACGTTGGTGCTGGGGTGAGGGGTGGTGGTGGGTGGGGGGTGATCAGCGGTTCCTGACAAACAGGCAGTGTTAACCACAAGGAGGGATCTCACCCTGAAGGTTGGCCCTTTTAGGAGCGGAGGGGGGTTGGGTGGCTGGTTGTGTCGATTGACAAGACTACCGACTGGTGACCTCTATCGCTGGGCTGCCCTGAGGTCGTGGTGTCAGGTTAGGGGCCCGGCGAGCTTTCGCAGGGTGTGCCTGCGCTATTACTGATGAGAAGGACCCACCAGGACATCCCACGCAGCCAGAGATCTGACACAGACTCGTCGTCTGCGGTGATGCATTGTTCCAGCCCGTCAATGGATAGCTGACTAACAGATGGTCCAGCATTTTTGGCAGAGATGGCCTCGTTCTCCAGGGAGCCCTCGTACTCCAGTCAGCCCCTCTCGGGTCCTCGTCCTCAGTGAACCCTGGCACAGTGCAGTGTGAGCTCACCCAGTCACTGCCAGGAATTCCTCTGAGTCAGAAAGCCCCCAAAGTTCTTTGGCTCTGTGCTGGAGCTCAGCCGTGAGAAGTTTTTCCCTAAAGTGGGCTGCAGTTTCACCGCCAATCCCCCTCTCAGCATCAGACCGAGAGCCATTTAAACCAAGACTTGCGTCTTTCTTCCAAGCCAGTGGCCTATACTACGAAGAGGGGTTACTGGCTTACAGGGGTAACGTCGGATTTAAGGTACCGCAGTTTAAATGGACTTCATATTTGTTCACTTACATTTTGCCCAGACTACCTTAAAATCAACAAGTTACCCCGATAAGCCAGTAACCCTGCTTCGTAGAACAGGCCCCAGGCCTATCTGCAGATGTTTTGGTTCCATCTGTGAGGCTGTGCCTACACTCCCCTGAGACCCCATTATGCAATGTTATAAAACCATCGGCACGTTCAACTGAAATGACTCTTCAGTAGAAACCTTTCCTTCTCGAAAGGAGAACTCCTTTTCTTTCCTTTTTAGAGCCTCTGTGATGATGTTTGCTGCTGGTCACCACATCATTACAGCGGTCAGTCTCAGGGGCCCAACTCCTGCCGTGAAGCATGTGTGAGTGATGTGTGAGTGTGTGACAGTCATACTGTTTTTTTTGCAAAAATAATATGAGATTTGTTACACAAGGAAGATCCAGTTATGAATCTGGGCAATAGATTGTCTTATTATATTTTTCTTCATCCATCCATTTTCCAAACCGCTTATCCTACTGGGTCACGGGGGTCCGGAGCCTATCCCGGAAGCAATGGGCACGAGGCAGGGAACAACCCAGGATGGGGGGCCAGCCCATCGCAGGGCACACTCACACACCAGTCACTCACACATGCACTCCTTGGGGCAATTTAGCAAGTCCAATTAGCCTCAGCATGTCTTTGGACTGTGGGGGGAAACCGGAGTACCCGGAGAAAACCCCACAACGACATGGGGAGAACATGCAAACTCCACACACATGTGACCCAGGCGGAGACTCGAACCCGGGTCCCAGAGGTGTGAGGCAACAGTGCTAACCACTGCACCACCATGCCGCCCCTATATTTTTCTTCATTTGTATTTTAATTAATTTAGCAGACGTTTATATTCAAAGTGACCTATGATTGAGCAATAACGTCCGACAAGTCCTGGATCCATTGGGGGTTAAGGGCATCCCTCCGGTGTCCAATGGTAAAATCGCTCTGTTGATCCTGGGATTCAAACCTGTAACCTTCTGAACAGACACAGCAGCCAAGCCTACCCAGCCACACACCAGCCCATGACGTCACAAGATGCCTTCAATATTTATGGGGTGCCAGCAGGGTCTGATAGCCTTTAAGGTTCAGGACAGGTTCGTCACCTCCTCTCGCTCACCTGCGATAAGTCTATTAGCCGGAAGTGTCCTCCTTCCAGCCAAATGGTTTATCTGGTGTGAAAAACTGGGATAGAGTTTGCATTTGCAGTGGTACCAGCAGAGGGGGAGTGTGGTGGAAGAACTCCTAGCGACTCTGAATGCTGCCTGCTCCGTTCCCGCTTCCTTAGTGGTTCACAGCCTTACTTTGTCCTCGTTCCAAGTACACATCCCCTGCTTTTTGCACTTTGGCGCTGCATGACCGGCGAGCCGGCTGTGTTTGACGTGTGACGATAAAGAGTTAATCATTAACGCTTTTTAGCCTCTTAATAAGAATCATCTAGCCGAAAATATAAACGTTGCCTCACTTCCGTTTCCTTACCATGAAATGCTTCGATACTTCTTCAGAGGTAAACTGTCTTCTGCAGCCCCCCTCCCCCCACACAAACGCACAGACGTTTGTAGTTGTTTAAAGATACATATCGGAACACGCACAGACATCGAGGGACTGTAGTAACATGAGGGAGTTTTATATTTCATACGGCTGCCTCAGCATACTGCTTTGCTCGCCTCTATGCTTCATGACACTGTAGGAAGTATCAGGTGAAAGGTAGGTGATATTGACGAGGAGTGAAGCCATGCAGACCCTTGCACCACTCTTACGTTATGGTGACGAGATGACCCCAACACCAGACAGCCGCTAATGTTTGAAAGGATTGGAAACATTACTCTGTCTAGCGCTCTGTCTGGCTTCTGCAAATTGGACATTCATATGGATGTTGCCTCACAGGTAACACAGGACATAGACACAGGGTGCACTGGAAATTTCAAACATATATAGTAGGTACTGAATTTCTTCAGAAGCCTACTACCCAACCAGTAATGCATGGAGTAGTAATGTACGTATGTGAGAACAGTATGCATGAACTTGGACACACCGTGGACGTCACCGTGCATATTACCTGACCCGGATGTTTGTCAATGACGTAGCTATGGAAAAGGAATCAGGCAGTATGCCCAAATCCTTAGTATGGATGAAACAATAAGCAAATGGTACCCAGATGACAAACAATATTGTGTGAAATTCCAATGTGATGGTTGCTACGCTATCCCACAAGGCCACTGGAGCCGCGGCTAGAGATGAAGAATGTTGCTTAATCAAAAATGCGTGCCAAGATGGTGGAGAACGCGCCGTCCCTACAAATTAAAACAGAAAACATAAATTGACTCGAATATGCTTTTCGTTTTTGAAGAAAACAGAACATTTTCAACTGCATGTGCATGCATGTCCTTCTCATGCATAAATACAGTATGCACTACATTAAGTATTAGACTTCTAACAAAATTCAGTATGTACTGTGTGTATGCATTTTGGATGCCCCATAGAGTAACTGCTCTGATAATGACTCCCACATTATAGGCCTATGACAGGGAAGCAGTGAGCAGAACAGCCCATGTGCCGGTCAGCAGTTGTCCCCAAAACCACTACTCGCTATCAGAATGTAGGACTGATAGTGAAGTGGACCATAATGTGAGAATGCTGGTTTGGGCAGCAGGGGCCATGTGCCCCTTTGCGTTCCTGGCTATCCTGAAGTATTTGGCAGTGAGGAGAGCCTGCGGATGGAATGTTCGCACTGTTGCATGGCAACGGTGACGTTCCATGGAATTTTTATCACTCACCCGCACTAGCAAGAAACTTCTGGATGCTTGGCAGGGAAAAAACATTCTGCCAGAATGGGAGATATTGCGATGGTGCCTCGTCACTGCAAATTGCATCACACTAAGGCATGAGCACAAGTAGAGTTCAAGTACCAAAGTAGGGTGCCACTTTACAATAAGTTTATGAATGGTTTACAATCTGGTTATTAATTAAGTTGTAACACTTTGTAAATTATTAATAGACAATTTTAAACAAGTTATAACACAGCTTTCTTTTTATTAATGAGTTACTACCATTTACAATTGGCAAAAGAGAGCTTTATTGTAATGTGGTACCCAAAGTAGTATATGAGGAAATGTCACACAGACAGGCATCTTCATGTACTTTTTGCACATTTTTAAAATAGTAAGCAGTAAATCAGCCTTAGAGCCTGTTTTATAAGCTGCCCCTACATACCTGCGTTTTCTTTTTGGATGGTTTACGAACTTAAGCTCAGTTCTCAGTCTGCTTTGTCTTGCAATATGGCTACGATTCTAATTCCTGAAACCTGCAGCTCCACATTCTGCCTTTTCTGGCTGGACTCAGGTGCCGCAATGACCTCGGCAGGGGAGAAGCCATAAGGAAACGTGCCACATCGATCCAACCAAAGAGGGCTTGCTGTGGGGCGTCGCTATGCCAACCTTGCCGTCAGTTTGACTCACACCTGAGAGGTGAAGTGCTGGACAGCTGGAGGCCGCTCAGCACCCCCCCCCCCCCCAGCCCCCCCAGGGCCACTGCGAGTAACGCTGTGCCAAACAATTAAATCCCAACGGCTTTACTTCCCCAGAAAGACTGAGGAAACATCCGGGATGAATCCGGGAGGATGTTCAGACTCGCAAAGACAAACAATCGCCAGGATGTTCGCTGTATCAAAAAAATAAATAAATAAAAAAATAACGCTATTGCCTCTCGTTGGTACCCGTGCCATCAGAACGTCCTGTTTAAGGTGTTAAACAGTACGGAGGAAGGAAGGCTTAACAAAAAGCATCGAATGCAGCAAGTAAACAATCTGCCTGTTAAGGGCCCTGTTTGGTCATTTTTCCTGCTGAGAAATGTGATTTATATAAAAATATGAGGGTTATGTTAATTAAAAAGACATTGCAGTTCTCATAGAGGGATGTTCCTGTTTCTAGGAGTCCCTCACAAAGCCTTACCCCTCCTCAGTCTCCCACAGACGTCACTACTTGGGGAATGTGCAGGCTGTGTGTGTGAGAGTCGCTCCCTACATGCATCTGCACACATACGCATCCACGCTGATTTTCCTCCACCACACAAATGTGTGTCCATGCCTAAAGGGACGCGGATTTCTCAAATTAACGCAGTTTTTGACGTGCAGGCGGAGCTTGTGTGCATCCTAACTATCTCACTGCTTCTCTTTTCAAAAGTGCTTTCCTTTCTCTCTCTCTGTCTTTGGCTTCACCCTCCTCCCATCCCTCGCTCACACCCTTTATCTCACTCTCTGGGAATGCTCTTTGAAACAGTATCTTTGCCCCTGCCCCCGTCACACGTCGTCCACCTGTTCCTGAACAACAGCTTCTTATGGGAAAACGAAGCCAGTTTCTCAAATCGCAGCTTTTCTGCGGACATTCCAACTGATGATCGTTGGGGGGCGGGGTTGGGGCAAGTGCGTACCCCCACCCCCCCTCCCTAACTGTGTTCTTTACGTTGTCTGGGCTGCTGGTTTGTAATATAGGCAGGGAGAGATGCCTAGGTACCAGAGAAACGTGTTTCAGACAGGTTTTTCTCCCAGGATTCACGACGACAATGGCCTGTCGGGGGGTGGCCCGTGAGCCGCTGGGAACCAGGTAGGTGGTGGGCAGGGATGAGCAGGATTGGGCTGCTGGAGCCCGTCGGCTCTTCCCATGCCTGTCCCCAGGCATGCCGGCGCTAGCAAGCCGCCCACGCTCGCTCTGCTAAACCAACGCCTCTGCCTGAGCAGGTAATACAACAACCCCATGCCATCAATCCCATTTTCCTGCCCTCCACCAGGACACAGACCGTGTCCTGACATGCGGGAGTGGGAGAGAAGGCAGCTACACTCGTCCCTTGGCAAGATTCCACCTGTGGGAAAGGCCGGGCCAACGCAAGCGGTTAGCCGCTAAGGAGACGCTTGGCCTGCTTGGGAGGAGTTACTGACAGGTAGGAAAGCAGCCAGCCGGCATGTGCTTACTGAGGCCCACAGAATGTTGAGGGATGAGCTGTGGCTTCCTGGGTGGAATGATGAAGAGGTGCTTTATTGGTATTGATCCCCATGGGGCAATTGGGTAGATTCAATTTACCACAGTGAGAGCAGCGCTAGTACACAACAGTGATATGATTACTCTTTTGGCTACCGGATTCAAACTAACAACCTTCCAGAAATGGGCACAGATCCCTCACTCATGGACAGGGCTGGACTGAGATTAAAAATCAGCCCTGGATTTCTGCCCAGTCAGGCCCACCACGCATACATACCTGCAATAAACTGCCCATCGGTGAGGGCAGGTGTCCTCCAGGAGGCCCAGAAGCTGATCAGCCGACCGGGTTTGCCAGATGGCCAGTCCCGCCGTGCCGCCAGGGCAACCCTCCACAGACACAGCAAGATCCTGCTTGGACACTTCAGCTGATAGGTTAGTGGTAAAATGCATGAATTTATGAGCCGTAGGTTTTAGGATTGAGTCTTATTGGATGCTCTGTTGTTGAACTCTGGAGTGTGAGATTAGCCAGTGATATATCCTGATAAATAAGCTATAAATCACTTGGAAATGAAAACTTTCATCAGAGCCAGTAAATGCAAGAAGTCACAACTGAATATGCGGTAAAAAAAAAAAAGAGAATACGCTTAAAGCTATGGTTTAATTACCCCCCCCCTCACCCTCCATGTATCCCCACTCCCCCCTTATGCACACAAAATCTTATCTGTCTCCTATGGGCTGTAAAAATCTTGAACTGCTGCTCTTCACTGAAACTCAGGACGGTCTTAGGTTTGCTATGGCAATCCAGGTGTGATCTGTCTTTATTGGTTTATTGGTTTGAACCAAACTTGTGATCTGAAATCACAGTATCACCCTGTTACTGATCTGCACTCTTGATCCCTGTATGGGATCAGTAACTGGATCCAGTGATCTGCCTAGTACTGTCCAAAAATGTTACCTGAACTCTCAGTTCCTAAAACTGTGACACAACCTCCAGTTGCACGGACTCGAGAGTAGAAAGCATGGGAAGTGGAACTGTGCCGCATGCTGACACCAGTCCAGTTCCACGAGTGAAACAAAAGCCAATGTCTAGCTGCCATTTATTAACTCCTTCCCCACACCTGTGATTGGCTGAACACTGTGTCACTGTTTGCAGATTACAGCTCAACAATTTCGTATCCAGCATTAAGAAGGTCTCCAAAGGCAACACACAAATGTCCACATACCCTTATGGAAATCTGCCTGCTTAAGGATGAGATGTATAGGCTAGTTACAGTTTACGCTCAAAAAGAGGTCAGCTATTCTATAAATATTTACGTTTTTTTTGCCCACACGTTCCTGCCACTTTGCCAGCATGGCATCAGGTTACCTCTCTCAACCCCTGCTGGTCTAATTTAGATTCTGATGCTTTTGTGTTCGTATGTCGGTGGTTAAATTTGGAGGTGAGAGATTTCTATGTTTCTGTATCTTCTCATCTTTAAAAAAAAAGTGGCGTGACACACGACTTCCTGCTACGTTCACGTCTCGGCTGTAACATAGCATGTGTGCGGCTCTGCTTCACTCTACTCACCACCCAGCTACATCCTGTTATTAGTTTTTCTCGATCTCTGCTCTTACTCACTACTATGTGCTCACTACTTGGCGGTTCATCACATTACATTTGTACTCCTGAATATTTCACTGCCACATTACAGACATTCGGGCGGCATGGTGGTGCAGTGGTTAGCACTGTTGCCACACGCCTCTGGGACCCGGGTTCGAGTCTCCGCCTGGGTCACTTGTGTGTGGAGTTTGCATGTTCTCCCCATGTCGTCGTGGGGTTTCCTCCGGGTACTCCGGTTTCCCCCCACTGTCCAAAAACATGCTGAGGCTAATTGGACTTGCTAAATTGCCCATAGGAGTGCATGTGTGAGTGACTGGTGTGTGAGTGTGCCCTGCGATGGGCTGGCCCCCCATCCTGGGTTGTTCCCTGCCTCGTGTCCATTGCTTCTGGGATAGGCTCTGGACCCCCCGCGACCCAGTAGGATAAGCGGTTTGGAAAATGGATGGATTACATACATTATTAACTTGCTCTGCTGCTCAGAGAAGCTTCTTGGATCAGAGCCTTTCAGTGAGTCCGCATCCTTAACCACCTTAAATGCCGCCCTGCCCTCCTTAATGGTTTGGACTCGCTGCAGCCGTGATCTGCCTGCTGTGCACCGTGGTGTCATGGTGAGCAAATCCACTCACCCTTGCTGCCTGGGGAGAGTGCTTTGTTCTTTGCAAGACGGCTCTCGACAGAAAGGTGTCACAGATGCATGTCTCAGCGAAAGCAACAAGATGTGTTCCCACAGTCTCTACGTCTTTTCAGATAAGAACATATCTTGATGCATTTGTGATGATGCACCTTCCTAAACCCCATCTTGCTTTTTCCTCCAAGGTATTAAAATGTAGCTGCTACAAGCTGCACATGCTGACCTGTAGTGGCATGAATTTGGCAGGATTTAGGGTTCTATTTAAAGTAAAAGTCATCCTAAACAAACAAACGCTTGTGAGCATGTAAATAGTAGTGTGTATTTATATATATATATATATATATATATATATATATATATATATATATATATATATATGTGTGTGTGTGTGTGTGTGTGTGTGCATACACACCTCATCTAACTGAACACAAAAAAACAAACAAGTGTGTGTGAAAGAAAAAGAGTTCATCAAGGTAATATCACCTTGGAAATCACTCAACATGAACCGCAAAACCCCTTGCAAACAGGAAGACCTGCAAGAAACGGTTTTAGCATAATAACTTGTAGTACAAGAATCACATGCCTGCTTTTAAAAAAGAAGACATTTACCATGTGTTTCAGTCTTCACAGAGATCTGGATTATTGTCTCCTGGTAGTTTATGGTCAGTCTCTGTGCCTCCCTTGCACTAAAATTATATGGGAAATTTAATGTCCTGGAAGGATGCCATGATGTACAATTAATCAGGTACATCAACATTGTGATGTCTGAACTGACGCAGCAAATGCAACAGTGCAAGCTTAATTAAAAAGCACCCGGGGGTCCTCTGCCTGATAGCACGTGAAAATGCACACAGCACTACCTTTTCCCCCGTCTGACAAACATAGCTATCTCCTGGGGGTGAAAGGAACATCCCGTCTGCATCAAATCTGGCATCATGCCATAGCTGGAGGAGGTATTCTGGTGAATTCCTGAGAAATCCACACCTGCATAGTTCCCACAGCAGACAGGGGCACATTCGGCCATCCAAGAGTAATAGGTAGGGTTAGGCTTAGGGTCCACCTGAGAAAAGATTCTCCTGTTGTACCTTCAATTAGTTGCTTAACAAGCTGTTGAAGTGGGTAGAGATGCTAAATCACTTTGATTTAATGTGTCAGCTAAATTTCCAAACGCAACATCATTCCCATTACTTATCTAACACATTCCCTGTCCGGCACACACCTCTCTGCCCTCCTTGAGTACATAATCTCCCATAATCCCCGGCTGTAACCTTGACGAAAATAATTTCTTACTGCTGTGTGTCACGTTTAAAACACAGCATAACCACTTCCCGTAAAGTTGGTTTGGGCAGGCTTTCTCTGTAAGTGCATAACTGTTACCCCCCCCCCCCCCCCCAACTTCGTTTGGAGAGAGGAGGACCAGCATAACCCCTATTTTATTTTTTAGGTTTACATGTAGGGCAATTTTAATAACCAGTATTAGAGGAACCAATTAAATACAATGGAAAATAAACAAACTTACTAATGACTTATTATGAGTCTTGATAACTCTCAGTAATCATGTAGATGCTATTTTCCCAGAATGCCCTGTCTTCTTTCTGGTTCTTCAGACTTCCAAATGGCACGTTCAGAATTGTTTTGGCAACATTAGCTGTTTAATGTCCAACCATGTCATAAACACCAACCATACTCCATGGAACCCTTAGCTCTTCCTCAGTGGCTTAATGAGTGCCTTCTGGCTCTGGGGGGCTCATCTTCCAGCACTGTATTGACACTCAATCCGCTGTGTCCATCCATCCATTGGGTTTTCTTAGTAAGGTGCTGTTCAGGTTTCCTGTTATCTTCTCCCACGCAGGCTGAAATAGTGTCCTTTCTATTATCACTGCCGCGATCGTCTGCTACATGCACTATCCTGTATCACTCCTGCCCATTATAGGTGGAAGGGTTGGTCCTGTTTGCCACAGGTGACCCTGATGAGACTCCTGACAACACAGCCCTAAGCTCCACTGAAGTACATAAGCCACTCGGCCCCAACAAGGGACCACATCATGAGGTGAAATAATGACTACACCGTATGACTAATGAGTGATAACCTATTACAACCTGATTGCAAAACCTCAGTGAAAGCAGGTTTCATTCTACCAGTTCCTTATCCGGTTTGGACTCATGTGCACATTTTTATTAACTGACTCATAATCTGTTGCACCTTTATCACCCTCTTAATTTCACCTTTTTTGTTCCACAATATTCCCATATTTTACACATTTGATACTCAGCCTTAAGTATTAGATGCAATGGCATAAAAAAAACCCTCTCAACGTGTCCAGTGTCCATGTACTCGGTGTGTGTGTGTGTGATTGTGCTTTTCAGCCCTACTTCTGTGGCAATTTTGTGACACCTGCTGTTAGATTATTTACGCCATGGACGTTGTCAGGTTTACAGTCCTCCCCACGGTTTTACAGCCTGCTGTTTCTCCTACGCCGTTTTAATGGACTGGACAGGCATCCGGCATACGAGGAAAAGGCTGCTCTATCAAAAACGCTGGTTCTTCTTCAATCTCAGCTTGTCTGCACACTTCAGTGGGCGTGAAGGCACCCAAAGCGCTTAATGCTTCTTCTTAGGGATGCAGGCCCTTCTGTGTGTCACATTAAGTGATTTAAAGGATAAAAGGTCTTTATGGTCCCTCGAGCCCCGCCAGTTACCGCAGCCTCGGCCAGTCAAGGTGCACGAAAGGCACTGTAACGTTACTTGGTAGCTTCAGTGTCTTAAAAAAACTGAGCGAAATACACCAGGAAGCCGCCACAACCCCATAAACTTTAAAAAATAATCATTTAAACCAAGACAAGTTGTCTGACATATTCTTGCGTTATCTGCTAACTAGTACACACCAAGCTAGATAACACCTATATTCTGCCAAAAGCACATGGTCAGAATACTGACGCCCGCGTTTAAACAAACGCGGCTCAAACTCAAATACAGCCGCTAATTAATCGTTCAAAATGCACGGCAATAGCTTTAGGTTAAGCTGTAAATGGCCAAAGTCTTGTTAACACGCCGATACGAAAGTCGATCCCGTCGGTCAATCAAAGCGACTGAGGGAGTGACAGTAGCAGCGGCACAATGAAAACAGCCATAAACTGGGAAACGAAAGGGCTCCGGCAATTTCTAAAGGCTGCTTTCTTTGCTAAGGACAAATGTCACCAGCGTGCCTCTGTTCTAGCCATTAATTGTTGAATAATTCTCCCATATTAAATAAATGTAATAACAGACGCAAACATCCTATTCGTGATTTATGTATGTACCCCACCATTATATTACAAAATCAGCAATTTCGTGGCCCCACCCCTCGACACACATAGCCGGAGTTGGGTGTGATGGGATCGTGAGTGGCCATCAGACCCCCCCAGCCGTCACTTAAGAATGTGTCACTGCAGTTTAAAGTGACGTTCAAAACGAGGGGGGGGGGGGGGGTGGGGGGAGGGGCGGCGGGGAACAAGAGCTGATTCACAAAAGGTTTTTACTGCTTCATTCATACCTGCATATGTTTGGTTTCGGGTTAAAAGCACCCAAGGCGGTGAAATTATAACACAAATAATTGTACAGAGTCTGATGAGGTCACCAGAACAAAATATTATCTCTGTTATTTTATTGTTCTGCATTCTTACATTGTTTTTCCAGGTTTCCATTTCTCATCCTTCCAGAATATAGATTATTCACCGTTTCATGTCCTGCTACAGACTTGCCTATTTTTACGTCACCCCAAAAGACTATTCATAGCATGAAACATATTATAAAAATCTGATTTGAAAAGTGGTTAATCTTTTAAGAACGTTTAGTTTCTTAGTCTAAAGAAGATGTGCCAACACTTTCTGTGAATGCCAAGAATCTATATAACACATTAATAACACACTATGATGCATTCATAAGCATTGTAAAAAGCCATAACAAATTAAAGTCATGTTTATTAATGCTTTATGAAGCTCGTGTGTAATGCAGTGTATTGGAGATTCATTCATAATGTAATATACTGCCTTTATTGTTATACTAACCTTTAGGTATCTATAGTGCATTATAGATGAAAACTTAATTGCAGCTTGTGGAATAGTATAATCAACACTTTAATGCCTTATGACTGTCAATAGGAGATGCTGTAATAATCATGGGAGGAGTTAATTGGGAAGACCAGCATTGCACTTGCTCAGACCTGGTACTTTGCACTTTTGCACAAGTAGTTTGTTGGTGCCCTATAGACCAAATAACAGGTTGTGTGTTCATGAGAGATATGCGTCAATGCATAAGCTAAGCAGGATGCTGTTTTTTTTACCCCCTCCCTCCCCCCCCAAGACACCAAACTCTGCTTTTGATTATCATGCGTTACAGATGACAGCTTCAAGTTACCAAAAAATGCTTTTACGTTTCAGTATTTGCTAAAGGAGTGTCCGTAATTTGACCGATACCTTACACTGAAAAATGCTCAAAAATGTGTTTAGGTCACTGCGGAGGAATTTCTAGCGATTTCATTCGCTGAATGAGGCAGTCTTCACCATAAGGGCCAGCTCCCACGAGTGCCCTGGTAGGGGGCCGTCGTCTGGAAGCTTGCGGACGTACCATAATCTGCTGACAGAGGAGGGGCACCGAAGGTACCAGATACTGATTCTCTCCCTCTGGGCTTCGATGCAGCGAATTAAAGAAGAGCATTTGGCTCAACACACACTGGGTCCTCCGGTGTTTCCTTTGGAGGGGAGTCCTGGTCTTGGGTTGGGTTGGGTTGGGTTGGGTTGGGTTGGCTGCCGTACATTTACGTTTGTAGAATTTCACGATTTGAGTCACTTTTAAATTATTCACGACCGCAGTCCTAGTTGTTATGGTGGCTGCTGGAGAACAACTCAGGATGAGCTGGTGGTTCTTTGTTTTTTTATTTTGGGGGGGGGGGGGGGGTTAATATTCAGGAGTCGCAGTCTCCTTTGAGTACTTTCATTGTCACACAAGTAAACACGCAGCAGTGTCGAAAGACCCGCAGCAAACAAATTCCTTCCGACGTGACAGTGACGAGGAATCCTTGGATGACACTGCTGGTGCTGCTTGTGCTTCATGGGTGTATGTAGTGTAGATGCGGCCAGCGGGCCGAAATGGGAGACGCTGCGTGTCCTCCAGTTACCCGGGAATAAACGACACCCAATGATGTCACCGCTGGTATCACAATGATACAATGCAATTGTGGAATGTTGGGTAGACACTGCTTTGTACCTTTTGGTTGTATTATCTGGGGTGAATTAAAGAATTTCAGTGTTTTTTCAAAGCAATGCTCAGTAATTTTATGGCAGTTTTCTCATTTTTTTTTTTATGTTTTTTTGACTTAGTGAAAAAAGTTTTTAACAACATCTTAGTGGGAAAGGCACCTTTTAAGCTTTGATAGAGTGTTAGTCAGGACTATTAAAAATCAACTGAATTAGCATCAAAATCCCGCTTTTCTAAGACATGAATGGCTCTCTGAAGAACTCACAGCCTTGCCTGGTTTCTGCTCTTTGTCACTATAATCCATACCTCCCGTGTTGCCTATTGTTACTTGTCTTTCTTCAACCAGCCGGACAAGAGCACGGTAATCCTGTCTTAAACGTTAACGAAGAGACTGGCAGTCAATGGGCCGCTACCGTTTTCTGCAACCAAACCTCAAGGGGCTTCCCCCAAACTCTCCACAGCAGCCTATGATTTATCAAACATGCGTCACCTCATATGCATATTGAGTGCGATTTTCGGTTTGAATGCATGGAGAGAACATAATCTATATACACTCCCGGCTGTTTCAGCATTTGCGTGGTCCGCGGTATGAAAGCCTCGAGCAGAGGGGGTTATTGCGGAAACATCCTTGTTTTTTTTATATATTTTTCAGTGAATTTTTCAGTGACACACATTTCTGCTGCCAGTCCAGGGAAGGTTGAATTTCTGATAAACTAAAGGCTTAATGCTGAGAATTGGTTGAATTCCAGGCTTTATGTGAGTGTTGCTCAAAACTACTTTGGTTTTTCGAAATACCGTACAGACGGCATATCCTTTAAAGAGAACATTTCTTCAGTACATCTATGTATCTGAAAATTAGGGACGTTTTTCTGTGCTCTGTAAGAAATAAGGAAAATCAGAGTAATGGGTTAAATTCATGTGGCCCGCTGAAAAGCGGTTTACAAATAGGGTATTTCAGAACGGCAGCTCCATTTGCATACGGGTAATTTGCATTCCATTCAGATTGAAGTTTGCAGTTAAATCACAATACTTATTTCAAACGCAATGTTTAGTCATCTACCCATATAAATCATATAATTTTATGGGGTGGCTGTATGGTGTGGCTGCAATTGGCAAGAAAAACAAAAGAAGACAGAAAGACTGAAGGAAAGAGTTGGAGCTTTTGGGACAGTTTTGTCGGGAATGTCAGGACACTTGGTTACTTGTGCTTACGAGTCTAGACATGGGGTCTGAAATGAAAACCAGACTTTGGGTGATTCCCCCCCCCTGCCCCCGCCCCCCAGGTGGTATTTAAGAGATGCCTGGAGAACAGAGCCAAGTCCCTCCCAACGTTCAGGATGCTAATGTATTTTAGCCCAAAGGCCTGTTGACACCCTAAGGATCCACTCATTAACCCATAGCAGTCTAAACCCCCATCCAGTCCACTGCCAGGCCTGTCACTTACATCAGCCTCCATCGTCATTTTTAAAATTCACCTGAATGTCATTTCAGGTTTACGCCTCAAGAATCGAAATTTCTCATGGTGGCTGCACTGGATTCTTTGGGCAGGAAGTGACTGGAAATCTGATGCAGGTCCGTGTGGTGAATGTGGCTTCTTCAGTATAAGGTCAATAAGGGTAAATCTGAGTATGTTTACCCATTTAAAGATTAAGTTTTTAATGCAAGTAAGTTTTCAATTTCAATTACAGGCACAAATGTGAAATATGATATGTTTAATGCTAATAATGTTATTGCATCGTTTAGTATATACGGTAATTCAAATATAGAAATCCATCTTTCGGATGAGCTAGAGTTTTTCTAATCAAAATATTATGTCAGAATTTCCTGGTGTTTTAGATGCTGGACGACCATTTAAGTCATTGAACAAAAATGTATGACACATGATCTGCTTCAGAAAAACACATGTGTCCTGTTTTTTCTAGCTGCTTAAGAAAAACAATGCGAAGACCTTTAATGACAGATGGCAGCGGAGTCTGACAAACGCACCAGTGATTGAGGCTTCACTCTGTCGCTCGTGCCTTTTGTCCCGATTTCACGGTGCCCTCTGGACATCTGTCTGCCATCTATCTCTGCTGCATTTTCGGGGAGCGCCCCCCAATATGAGACTTCCTGCCCTCCCGCGGGCATGTGTCGGCCTCGTCATCGCTCTCCGGGAATGCTGAAGGGCCTTGTTGTATTGGGGGGGGCAGATGTCCCAGAGAACAGGCTGCGCTGGTGCCCCGTTTCGTCGGAACCAGGAGAAGGACAGAGATCGGAACACACCCATGTGACTCCTCAGAATATTTTTCAGACGGACGAGCCCTTAAGCCGATTAGTGGGTGAATGTTTTTCTTAAAAACATCCTACTGTTGTGATACCTTTGCCCGAGTCTAAATTAATTATGTATAGTACTAGTCAAAAGTCTGGACACACCTACTTTTAATGCATTAGTCTCCGTTCTAGCTATGTTATTCACGCAAGGCAAGGAAGTGAAACGTATCAGATTTTGCAATGACCGAGAGAAGTGTTCAACATCTCAAAATCTTTCAAGGCAGCCCCCTTTTGCTTCTAAGACAGCGTTGCAGACTCTTGGCGTTCCTTCAACCAACTTCCAGATGTAGCCACCTGGAACACTTCACCTGCAAGAGTTCTGGGTACAAGTTGGCTACCTTGCTCTTTATACGTCAGTCCAACTCATCCCGAACCAGCTCTCTAGGGTTTTGGTCAGGGAATTGGGGGGGGGGGGAGGTCAGACTGTACTGTACAGTCTTGGGAACTGAAAAATATGGAACCCCTCCCATCCCATTTCTGTGATTTCTGTGATGTGTCTTTATGGACAATTAGCCCAAAGTCTTAGACCTGGACAGCAGAGAAATTCGATCCTATCCTTCTGGTAACAGTTCTTTTACTACAAAGTGACCTGCTCTCTGATTTGCATTTACATGTATTTTATTTAGCAGATGATTTGGTTCAAAGTAACGTACTAGTGAGGCAACTAGTACATTATATATATATGGCTGTTGAAGAGTCTACTAGAATGAGTGCAGCTAGGCTGAGCTTCCAGTGAAAGCCCAGTTACTAATGCAAGCAGTATTTAGGCCAGAGGTACAAAACACCTTCCAGTGTGGTCTGAGGCAGGGAGGAAGTTCTCCAGCACATCTGACCTCTGCTAGCTGGGAACGTTGCGCTTTGGACTCGGAGAATGTGGCCGACAGGCAGAGACCTGTATCTGAGACGTTGGTGGGGCAGGTTCACCCTGAAACATAAGGAAGCTGCACATTCCTTTGCGTGACACAGCCCTTGGGCAGCGCTGAGCAATCTTCCACCCTGGTTTGAATATATTTGCATTTGTTGATGACCAGTGAAACATCTGTCACGGCCTATGGCAAAACCTGCGTCTCTCAGAAGTTCAGCTAATCTCTGTTTCTTTAACATGGGCTTTTTTTTAGTGTCGGTTATGGAAAGTACCTTCTTGTATGGGCTGTGGCCTCCTTTGCACATCTGCCGGAGACCCCTTCGCCAGGCAAGCGTGAATGTGCTTCTAGAACAGTTTTTCTCAATCTGGTCCTTGGGGACCCCCAGACAGTCCCACGTTTTTGCTCCCTCCCAGCTCCCTTTCAGACAGTCCATGTTTTTGCTCCCTACCAGACAGTTGACATTTTTGCTCCCTCCCAGCTCCCTGCCAGACAGTTGACATTTTTGCTCCCTCCCAGCTCCCTGCCAGACACTTGACATTTTTGCTCCCTCCCAGCTCCCTGCCAGACACTTGACATTTTTGCTCCCTCCCGCCTCGATCAGGCTGAGAGACACTGGTCTACACATCCTATTCTCACAGAACCAGCTTATGAAGGGTTTCTATAATCCCAGAGGTGGCTGTGTCCAACGGCATAATTTTGGGTTAAGCATGGGGGGTGATGGGGGGTTGAGGTCTCCATCCATTTAAGAGGGTCCAAAGGGTTGTATTGGCTGGTTATGGTTATTGGGGGCCTATAAGTTCCCCTTCACTCCCCATAATTTACACCCATGGCTGTGTCCTCTGTCCAGGCTGTTGAACCAAAAGTCAGACCTCTTTTCCTCCCCAGAATAAAAAAAATGGTCCTAATGATGTTAACAATGTCAAGGACTTCTACATGTTTTTGTTTAAGCAGTATAAGGAATTTGTACTTTGTGAAACCTTCCTTATTATTAAGTTTGGGCTTAAGTTATGGATGAGTATTGTGATAATTTTTTCACCTGCGTTCAGTGGGAGCAGTGGTGATTTCTATTACGTTCCACAGGGAGTTTCTCAGGGAAACACATTTCATTGCCTGCACCTACTGCTGCATGACATACTGGATATTTGATAATTAAACCTTGATTTGATTCGAAGGATGGGAAAGTCTTCTGTCCTGTTCTTCTGTGCAAAGAGCACCTAAACCAAATGAGGTGACGGAGCAGCATTGCAGAAACCGCTGCTGTTGTTGTTTACTGATATTATCGCTGGATATTCCATCCCTTCTTGAAATCACCATCCGGGGCTAATCGACAGCCTGTATGAAACCCCCCCTTCCTCCACATACACACCTTCTTAACATATGAACGCTGCCCGCAGCCTTTTCAGCCCCCTCGACACCCCTGCACCAGTAAGCGTGTGTGAGACACATTCGCGAGGTGTTCAGTGTGAAAACTGAAAGTCCGGTGAGTCACGTCGGTGGTGAAAAGTCAGCACAGAGGTGCAGTGAACCCATTACAAAAGGAGGAACATACCCAGCGACAAGCGGAAAGACACAAACCTTTATCCTTTGCTATACAGTTAATAAACCCGGTTCATTAAAGTGCTGTAATAAACAAGAAAGGAAATTGATTAATCTGTTTTGTATAACTGCTTTTACAGGGCAGGTTTGAGGCGAGTCTGGAGTTAATCCCGGAACACACGGGCCATGATGCTTGGGATATACTGGAAGGATTGTCACATGAGAAAAGGAAAATACTCAACCCAACTTAACAGTACAATATGCTTGTAAAATCTCTGGTATCTAGCATTAACCAAATGCAACTATGTGTCAATAAGGTCCAAACCTGGTCCGTTCTGCAGCTGTTGCCTTTTTTCACTTTTTAACTAAAAATATGGTTTTGTGATGATTATTGACGGGAAAGTCCTGAGCAGGGTTTGCAGTGAAGAATGAATGTTTCCGTGTCACATGCATGAGGGAATGTCACATGATGCTGTGTTATGTTTCCACTTCCTGTACATGTTCCATGTCCCACCTGTCTTCACTGAATGATGTCATTGTTGTTTTCTTTAATTGGAAGAGAGCAAAGGTGTCTCTAGGATGGAAATGTTCATGTGCCTGGGGCTTACGCACACGTTTGTGTACAAACCGCAAGATATTTAACCATAGTCATGTACCTCAAACATAAAAAAAAATCTAAAAGGAAAAAAAGCCCTCAGAATTAATGTCAGGTTTTATTAGTTATCTCTATAATACACATTAAAAATCAGCATGACTCCCTCCATCCATCCATCCATCCATCCATCCACCCATCCATACATTTTCTGTAACCACTCATCTTACTCAAGGCCAAAGGGGATCTGGAGTCTATCTTGGAGGCTATGGGTGGAAGGCAGGGAGCAACCCAGGATGGGACACCAACCCATCGCAGGGCACATTCACACACCATTCACTCACACACGCACACCTACGGGCACAAGGCAGGGAACAACCCAGGATGGGACGCCAACCCATCGCAGGGCACACTCACACACCATTCGCTCACACGCCATTTACTCACACATGCACACTCAAGATTCAGATGCATGCCCAGTTTGACCTAAAAAAATAGTTGTTCCATCACCAATAATGCAAGGCCACCTTAATCTGCATTTTCTCCGTGCAATGGGTTAATGGGCTGGGCTTATTAACACGGACCGTTACCACGGATTCAATGCTGGTGTCCACACTCAGACCGGCTTGCATTGCGATTGGTTCAGCACGCGAGCGAATGGTGACACTGAACTCAATCACGAGTGTTTTTAGAGATGATTGTTTTCTGGGGGTTACAATGTTGGTGCAGCGTAATGTAGCAAAGGTTACAAGAATGGGTGGGAGACAGGTGTAGGACCTATGGAAATTCTCACATCTTTTTTGCCCCTTACTATTGTCTTGTGGAAATTGGAAAGACGTGGGTTTGAGAGAGAGTGCCCCCCTCACCCCCCCCATGTATTTCCCACACATGCAAAATTATTTACTGAAATAGGTATGCACTGGTGTATTGTGGAAAATGATGTGCTGTTTAAATATCTTTAACTTGAAACTTTTAGGAGAGCTTTCAAAGGCAGCTGGCATGCTGAACCAAAAAATCGCCTTGAGTGGGAAATGATGTGTCCTCAGCATCATTTTCTGAAGAAAAAAAATAATAAAAAAAAATTCTTATCTGACTGAAAAGTTTTTTTTCAAGGAACAGAAGGTAGTAGGCGCTGGTTGAGTAAGTTCCCCCCAGTCATAATGCTAAACGGGTAGTGACTTTAACTGATCCTTTGACTTGGTTTCTGAATGAATCTCCCCCTCTGTGGGTGTTTAATTCACCGCACAATTTCTGTTTTTGGCAAAGAAATGGCCGACTGCACCAGCGGAGTGGATGCAAGCACTCCTTCACCAGTCGTGATAAATAAACCGCAGAGTAAGTGAAACGCGCTCCCTTTTCTACTCGAGCATGCTTGTAGAGCTTACAGGAAATGTGCAGAAATAAATCAAGTCTTCTAAGGTTGTAATACACCACTACAGTTTGCCGGCCCACGACACCAAATGAATTTAAAATTTTCAGTACAGTGAGAGGCTACAGCGCAATCCGGGAAACCTGAGGCGATATTAAAAGCTCCTGTTCGTTACTGATGCGAGTTGCTAATTCTGGGTCCTGAGGCACTTAAAAGCCACCAGGCTTTCCCCTCTCCATCCCACCCCCTTTCTATGAGAAGAATGTGGGGGTCAGAGGACGCTTTGGGCCCCTGCGACCACGTTGGCGTGAAAATGAAATGTCAGACAACACGTGTGCGTGTTGTGCGTCAGACGTTACCATTTACTGACGTGCACAAGTTCAAAGGACGTGGAAATTTCGGCAAGTAACCAGGTCACCTAGTAACATTCCAGGTGATGTTCAAATATATACTCTGATCCCAACCTTTGTGTTCATTTACTAACATTGCCATTGACTACCGTCAAAACATTCAGCATGTGTGAAGCTAAAAGCAATCTGGTGCTTGTGAATACATGACATCAATTTTGTTGGTTTTCAAAGTTCATTACAATCATTTGTTAAACGCAGAAAAGTACGGATACAAATACTAAACTGAAACACCTCAATCTTGCAGTTACTGACATAGGCCAACACCATGGTGAATTCTGACAGAAACGTACATAGTGTTTTTGCAATGGAACATGTTTGCCTGAGTACAGGAGGGTTGACGATCACTGGGAACTGATCTATCAGTATTTGTCGACGATTACATTCGCAAGCATTTGCGTTAAATTATGTTGGTGGATTAGGGTGGGGAGGTTCAAACGAAGAAAATGAAAAGCGTTTGGGGGAGAAACAGAGGAGATGATCGGGGCAACACCTCAGCAGAAATACCTCGTCAGTCAAGTGAAGATCATCGCTGAGATGTCTGTGTAGGGCGAGCGGGCGACTGCACACAGTCTCAGCTGGGGCTGTCCCTGTGACCCTGTCGAGAGTGGGATGGGGCTAGGCGGAAATTTTGTCCAAATTAGTCACAGTCGCTGTTACCCCGTTACTGAATCTGGGTTATTTCAGAGATTGGTATTGAAGAAGAAAATTCCTCAGCTTCGTTTCCTTTCTACAGCTCGATCAGTAAATGAGGTGGAGGTCATGAAGCTGCTGATCTAAATAAGTACGTGCAGAAGCCTGCAGCTTCGCTGTTTCGTGAAATGGGCAACGAGGTCGCCGTCCACCCCCCAGCCTCGAAACCCTCTGCCAGCTAAAGAGAGACCGTTCCCAGAACTTCAGCCAACATTATGTAAAGATCTTCTCAAAGTTGGCAGAGAATGTTCTTACATTAATGGAACGTTATTTTCCATTTTATATTTTAACAAAGATTATGTCTGTATCAGCACAATAACGTTATTCTCTAAACGTTAACCTTTTGACACAGTTCAGGTTTTATAAATTTTCCTTTATAATAAAAATGTTATTTATAGATATTTTACATGCATTCTACAAACACACCTTGCAGCCTTGAACCCATGACCTCCATCCATCCATCCATTTTCCAAACCGTTTATCCTACTGGGTCGCGGGGGGTCCGGAGCCTATCCCGGAAGCAATGGGCATGAGGCAGGGAACAACCCAGGATGGGGGGCCAGCCCATCGCAGGAACCCATGACCTTTGAGGTATAAAACAAGAGTTTCACCTGCTGCTCTATCTTGCCGTTCATTTGCTGTAATATTTAGTTGTAGTAGTGAGATAAGGTTCTTGGGAACGTCGGGAAAACTGCACACCGAATATTTCCATACCTTTATCATAATGGTCACAGACATTCCTAGAACAAATGAACTTCCCAGACAGGCAGGGAATACATCCAGTTTCAATCACCAGAGAAAGCAATATTAATCCCTGTGGCGAAATTTTCTTTACCCCATCTTGCTCTCTGTGACACACACGCACATATGCAGGTGAGAGCAAGTTTGGGGGTCAGCCACCTTACAGTGCTGGGGGGGGGTTGCTCAAAGGGCATGTGGACATGTGATTGTTCTGTGAAGGCTCGGCTCAAACCAGCAGCCGTCTGATTACAAGCACGGAGGGTTCGTCTGCTGAGCTGCACAAAAGAGCGAGCGTCCTCACTGTAGGCTTTCTGATACCAGGGTACTATCGCTATGCTGGCTGGAGTTAGTTCCAGGTTCTTTGTCAACGTTACGCACGCAGAAGCGCGCTGGAGAAACTGGAAGACCACCTCCCATAGCCCGCCTCTGGATGTGCTCGACAATCCGGAATAATCTTTCTGAGAGCGCGTTGTGCAAGCCACATCCCTGGCACATCCCTTTGGGTCCGGAAAGTTGTCTGTTGCAGATGCTAATTATCTTAACGTGTTTTGGCAAGCTCCACATCAGCGGATTAAATTATAAAAGGGCACATTTTAGTTATTCCTGTACAAGTGATGACATTATAGAAGATTCTAGCAATGTGGCCTTGTGCCACTTTCCAGCGTAATACACATTTAATATAAAATGTTTAATATATTTAAATTGTATATCCTTGCATAGCATTAGTGAAATTTTACACCTGATTCTTAAGTGAATGTGCCATCCAGAAGCCCCCCCTCCCCTGGAGTGGATGTGGTATCATGATACTTTCCCAGTGTTGGGGGGGGACAGGCATTGCACAGTAGCATTCGTAGTTCCAGGGCCTGATCAGGGTGATTTGACCTAGTGCAGCTGGAGTCTGTCAGAACGCATTAGCCTGTACTTGAGTCCATATGAGTCTGCTCACAGGCTCAGGTACGGTTGCATTTGATTTCTGCTCAAGGTTCCAACCCCTAAACCACGAAAACCCAATGAGAATTAATAACAATACGAAACAGTAAGAAGAAAATATTTCCTGGCCCCCATAAGGTATTCATCACGTTGTGGGGACTTTGTGTCCCCATAAGGTAAGGTATACCCGCTCACACGCACAAACACAATCACACTATCCCTGAACACACTAACGTACCCACTTTTCACATCCTCCACCCTCCTCCATCACATCACTTCAAGACAAGTCCACACAAAACTCAGATGAAAAAGAAAAAGTCTTCTTCCTGTAACTGCTTTTTTTTAAAAACAACTTCCTTTAAAGGTGACTTAGTGGGGAGAGTGAGCACACCTCAGTGAGTCTGCATGATGGGTGAGAAAAGGAGGTGGGCCTCTTTAGAGGAAACATATGTCGTTCTTCCAAATTCGTATTTTTAAACCCGGCCTGGTGTTTACATAAAACGCTTGATTGTCGCTCGGGGCGGGGGCTCGACCGCAATACCTCAGAACAGTCGCTGCCGGGGAAATTCTGGGTAACCTGGATCGTCCTGGCCTACATTGACACCAGAAATGTACTACAGTTAAACGCGAAACTTGCCGCTTGTCTCATTAAGCGACGTAAAAAAAAGAATAAACGATGTACTTAGATAGGTATTGTAATTAAATTGTTTTATGTACGCTTTTATAACATGCTAAGTTTTTTTTTTATCTTTAGTTTACAGTGGGAATTTCTTGCTAATCATGTTCCCATGTTTAAGATGTATATGGTACATTCTTTCCACGTGGGTCTGTTCCTGCACTGAGGGGGGAAATTCGGTACCCGGACACACATGGCCTGTGTCTGCCAAAGAGAGTAGGACTTCAGGCCGGAATCGCTAATCCCTGCAGGAGAGCCCCCACCCCCAGTTTTGCCTCACAAAAACTCTTCTTGGAAGTCTCCTTTGGGGTCGGGGCATTCCTGATTGGCCCCACTCCCCAGGTCATCCCGATTATGTTTTTTTTCTCAGGGGTGTTCCCGCTACCCTGCTGGGGTGATCATTCGCTGCCCTGTTATGGTCAGGCATGTCATAACGATGCTGAGACCTTCACCGGCATCCTGTCAGCGCTGTGAGGCCCTGGGGGGTGGAGAAGGGGGGGCGTGTCTGACGCAGCGCACTGCCGCTGTGCACCATAAACTCCAAGGAGAGCGTACTCACTTCTGCCGTATGCTTCATTTGTACATTCCCCAGCCTTGCCATCATCTCCCAGTTAAAATCATCATACCCAGATTCAGCACACTCACACATTTCTTCATTAATTGTAGGTTTTTTTTGCTTTTTCGATCGACTATTCAAACTGTAAAAGACATTCAGCCCTGACTTTCGTGTTTTTCGTCAAAACCTCTGTTATCGTTCCACTTCATCATGAATTATTCAGTGTAAACTCATCGTCAATAAACGGTTCCCAGCAAAAGCAACTCAGATATTTATGTACAAATCTAGTTTTTTACATGAATGTCCATATTCATCTTGTCTACAGATCAGACTTTATGTTCCTGTTTCTGTGAGTTTGTCAGATAAAAAGAGAGGTTAAAATTGAATGTGTAATTTCCTGCATACTGTTGAAGTACTTACTGGTTTGAACATCACCTAATTATCGTCATAGTAAGAGGTGGTTCTCCTCACAGTTCTGCTGCATTTTTTAAAGATTATCTTTTTTCCCTTCTTTTCTCAAAAAACCTTTTCCAAAGAAACGAGAGGGAGAGAGAATATTCAATGTACACCTAAGAAAGGACTTTTTTTGTCTTTAGAAAGTGAATACAGAGTGACCTTTGACCTGCTGTGGATTTGGAGTCATTAGTGAATAAGCCTTCATCTTTAGAACTCAGAGCCCCCCCCCCCATCCTATTCTCCCATTTGACCCCCCTGGAATTACTGACCTGTCATCCACTGAACCCAGGACGCTTACTTTGTGGGTCACAAGAGACGAACATCCATAGATCCGTAACGTGCGTGTCAATGTCCGTGTGGTTCCTGTGTGTCAGATCAGCTAGACCCAGGCAGACCTGCCTTTTAAACAGAGCTCACCAGTCACACCTTAGCACCCCCCACCCCCCCCTTGTGACTCTTTACACTCTCCTTGCCTTTTTCAAACCTGCGTTAACAATGGAATCAATGGAATTCCTTTAATATCCTTGAAAGATTTGCTCTCATTTCATTTGATCTTATTGCATCTGTCAACGTTATGTGTTAGACACCTCAAAGCAACATACCAACATACCGCTGTATCGATCTTTAAAAGAACATCGGGGATAATTAGACACACAGTGTCCATCTCAATGAGCCAAACATCCAGGCAGAAAAGCTGCACCTGTTTGACTGTCGAAGTTTACTACAGTGCTCTGAAATGATACTGTCTGGTGTTTCCCTACGCTGGAAAGACTGGATGGGTCCTAAGCTCAACTGGAGCTTCTCTGACTGAGGAACGCTTGATGATACTTGATAAATGGCTCTCTGTTACCATATAGCAAAAAATGTAGCCTAATACAGGGAAGGACAGCATATGTTTCCAATTTGTCTAATGGTTTGATTCAGCCACTAAAAAACCAGCATAGATTAACAAGGAGAGCTGATGTGGTTTTCATTTTTTGGCTCTCTCACAGCTATCCACATGTGAGTCCCAGACCATTTCCTCCTATAAACACTTGTGTGTTTGTGGGTGGGGAGTTGGAAGGTGGGGGAGGAGGGCTGCAACATTTGGGAAGACGCTTTGAAGACCCAGTCCTTCCGCGATGACTTTCACACTGTTTGTTTGGGCCTCACCAAAATTCCCTTTCAACACCCCTCAGAGTCCACAGGAAAGTAAGAGTTAACAGAAGGAAAGCGTACAAAGCCAGGCCGTTATGTCACTCCGAGCGGGGGAATGGGAAAGTTCATAGCCCTGCTCTTCTGTTTAACTGTCTTTTACAGTTGACTTTACCTCAGATAATCTGACCAGGATGGAAATAAAATATTCAAATCCTTGTATAGGGAGATCCCACCCACCCTTCGATCTATAGGGCCAGAGATGAAGCCTTAGAGAATGAGCGTCTCAAATTGAACGTAGCTGGCTTGGCCAAGAAAAAGGAGCACGATTACCATGCAAATCTCACCTTCATTTTAACGGTCGTATCAGCATTAGGCTCTTGAGCAAGGCCCTTAACCCCAGCTTCTCCAGGGATGCCAGGTACCGGCTTCACCGGAGGGCCGATCCCCAAAGCATAAAGCATCCGTACATATGATACCAAATTAGAAATAAGTTAATGGTCAGAAACAACGGGAGAAACAATTATCAAGCTATCAGAGAGTCTGTTTCTCAAAAATACAACTTCATCAAATGACAGGAGAAGTTATTTCGACACATAAATCATTTAAAAGGGGATGTGGTTGTTCTGGGTGGATTTTCCACTTCCTTAGCCATTGCAGATGGTGACAAACGAGAAAGTGCTCGTTTAACAGTATTCACTGCCTCATACTTCATTTTGAATACTGAGCAGAATTATCCTTTAATTCCCAGACTCCAGCTGATCCATCACCTTTAGCAGCTCCGATCTAAGCTACATCCTTGCATGTTTTCAGTGGACACCCGTTCCTGTAGCTTAACAAGTAGAGCACTGCACTAACGACACAAACTTTATGGGAGAGAGAGCATGCTTAAAGCGTAATCCTTCACTTTATTGTAAGTTTCTTTGGACAAAAGCGTTAGGTAAATGAATGAAACTTTAAGATTTGAGTTCATGTGGTGAACGCTGAAAAAAAAGATGATGTGTTTTGGTAGGGTATCCAGTGTGCAACTGGAGAGGCCCTGATATACCTCTAAGTCTCTTGATCCAGTTGCAGTGGTCGGGATTCATATCCTAAGAATGTGTTCCAGTGAGAACAGGGAAACTCATTGTTCTTTTAGTTTATTTCAACATGTTCCTGTGTGTGTGTGTGGGGGGGGGGGGTATACTTTACCTTATGGGGACACAATGACCCCACAACGTGATAAATACCAGTTTTTTTCCCTAATGGGGAAAAAAACTCAATTTAATAAAAATCTGTGACTGCAATGAAAAAACTAAAAATGCAAAATCTCTTGTATTTTGCTTGGTTACTTACGGTTATGGTTAGGGCAGGGTGGGGGTTAAGGTTGTCATAGTTAGCGTTAGCATTTTTCTCATAGAAAAGAATGAGCGGTCCCCATAAAGAAATGTTTACCTGACGTGTGTGTGTGTGTGTGTGTGTGTGTGTGTGTGTGTGTGTGTGTGTGCGTGCTATGTATTTTTTTTTGTATTTTTATGTGGGTTGGCCCCCAAAAGACTGCATGGTACATGCAAGATTTAAGTCAGGTGTTGGGGCAACAGTCTGCGATTTGACCTTCAGATTTATAAATGGGTTTCCTATGTCAGACATAAGGCTGTGGAGGATGGGAGTGCCGGTCCCTCCACCTCTCAGTTAGGATCACCAACTACCAGCAAGGTTGGAGCCACTTCATGTTAGCACCTCCGTGTCGAGAAACTTGATGGTCAATTAAGTCACCTTCCACCCCAGGGACCATCAACACAGCAAACAATCACCTACCAATCACTGCCTACCTGGCCCTACATCCCATTTTCTATGTTGTTCATTGCTGTTTGTTAGTTCCAGCACGTCGTACCACCTGGAGATATGTCCGAGCAATTTATGATACCTGGATTTCATTCAGTACTGGAAACGAGTGACCGTTTTTTGTGGCAAAAGGTATTCGAACTCTCCTGTTTCGATAGAAAACACAAGGGCCAAAGAGATCGGGAATATTTCGTTTGAATCACCTGAGCTTAAACATCGCAGAGATCACACACACTGTGAGGCCCAGAAATTCAAAAGCCTCTCACTTCCCCATGTATGCTTGGGCTGAAGACGAGCAGAGGAGTACTTAGGACTGTGAGAAGCGTGAATGGAAACAAAGCCTGCAGTGCGACCAGACTGCAAGCTGGGTCACTGCAAAACTTCTTGGCACCAGGGTGCTGCCCCATAGTGAAACTGCAGCATGGACCCTCAGACATTCCACAGTGCGTTCAGCAGGTAATGGCTCGCATATGCATGGACAAAGAACTGGGGGGGGGGGGGGGGGGCTTGGTGAATGTTTCACAATAGGCTGAACCTTACAGATCATGAATTATGTGATCTGGGTCATCTGGGCAACAGTTATCTAACAGGAAAGAGTTTTATCAGGAGAGAGTTTTATAGAGGGTTAAAAGAATGATGGGCAAACATTACCCTTACAATGAACTGTAAAGCCACAAAGCCCATTCAGGAAAAATCCATGAATGAATTAAGTAAATACGGAAAACCTCTGGCAGTTTATATGCATGGATGCATCGTCAGACATCAAAGTGACGGCCCCTCGAACCCGCTTCACGTGCTCTGGGGCGCAGTACTAATTCCAATGTTCTACACACCCAGAAATTCAATGCTGGCCTCAGTCTGTCGCAGTGACGTTGCTACAAACAGCACTTTGCGGTCTCTGCCAGATGGATTTACCTGGATGCACGAGGGAACAAACGTTCTTTTTTCCTCCCAATGACCTCAGTGTGATACTCGGGGTCTTGTGCAACAATGGAAACCCTCTCGCTCACCTTTAGTGAAATGTCCGTTCAGTAGGATACATACTTGTAGAGTGGAGTGATAGTGAAAGTCGAGATATGGTGTGACTAACGGGTGGGTTAGACTCACACTTCCAGAGGTGGAGACACAAATCCCACGTTCAGCTCCACAGGTGGGCCGTCTGCCGCTCGTTTACACGTTCCATCTCCCCCTGGTCTCAGAAGCATTCGGCAGGTTAAATAGACTTCTACGAATTGTCCACTGTGTGAATCTCAGCGCCCTGCAATAGACTGGCATTCTGTCTAGGTCCAGTATCAATTGCTTCCAGGGACTTGTTGTAGGGATAGGTACTGAATAAGCATTTATGGAAAAATTATGGGTAAAACTCCGTTATATATATATAAACACTGATATGGCCGTTGACGGCAAGAAAACGGCACCGTCTTTCTGAATGTTTTGGTCAGAGCCACATCAGCAAAATGTACAAAGTCAGTTACCCTAGGATTACATATAATAAAAATTATATATATATCTCATTATCACAAGATATATCCTAAGCAATTGTTCATTACCTTCATTCTAAAAATGTGATATTATACATGTTCTCGGTGCATCATTTCAAAACAGCCATACAAGTGTGTCCGCTTAAACAAAAGAAACACAAGATTCAGTTTGCACATGATATAGCAACTACTTTTTAGGTTATATGCACAAATTACACAGAACCTGCCGAATACTATTTGGAGCCAAAGTACCTTGAGATACCCACCATTGGTTTGCAACTCACCCGGTTACCTGGAGTCACTCCCTGGGACCATTTTCTTTCCCCAGTTAGCTCTACAACCAAACTGCATGTGTACTTTACCTACCAAATCTGTTCTTGGATTGTTTAATAAGTCACCGTAGGGCCCTTTAAGCTAACAGCTACTGCAGCACAGGATTCTCGATGACCCTGCGATTTGACCCCAAAGCTCATTCGCCCATACGCCTACATGCACCAAGGTTTTCCTCTCTGTCTGCATAACTACACAATTTTCCCCACAGGCATGAATAAAGTGCAGACTGTCCAAAAGTCGGCAGAGAAAAAGCAGAATAGAGAAAATGCACACCCAAGACACACATACACAAGCGTTTCTGGTTCAATTTTATTGCAAGTACCAGAAAGGAAAGATACTGAAAATTTAAAAATAGAACCCTAATAATATAATAATTAAAAAAAAAATAATAAATCAGTAAATTAAAATATATGTACACAAGTATCATTACAAAAGCAAAAAAGAAAAAAAGTAACTGAGGTAGACAGTACATGTACTGAACACTGATCCCGTCAAGGTGCAAGAGTAACACCACCCAGAAAAGTGGGCAACGCCAAACAGTCGAAATATGGGACACAAATATTAATCCAACTGGACGGAACCAGCATGTGAGAAATCCACCCAGTAAATAAAAACTACTGTACACTCTCATAATATCAGTTACCCCCAGGAAATGGTCAATTAAAAATAAAATAAAGTTACACACAAACACACCCACTCATCTGGAAGGGAGAAAATGACCACCATACACACACAAAAAAAAAAAAAAAAAAAAAAAGTGTGACCGTTTACAAACGTAACGCATTCTCACCATGTTCGGATCACAATAAAAATGAGAACCCATTGAAATGGTGGACCGTGTTGGTTGGGAATTAAAACTAAATGTCTTTGGCAACTGTGAAACGAGATTCAAAACTGGACACTAGTGTGTCTCCCAACTTGAATGGGGGGGGCGGGGTGGGGAAAGAGACCTCAAGCACACCGCTTTTCAGTAACGATCAGTGGGAGGGCCAAAGCTTATCACCACTGGTCCTTGGTGTGTGTGAACAGCACACACACACAGTCTTTTTGAGCCCCCTATAAAGTCCACATGCCTGCCTGATGACTACCTCAACTGCTCCAGTCTGCGTCTGAGTTGCTCTTGTTTCTGTGCCAGTCTGTCCCGCCGAGCGCAAAGTCTCTGGCTCTCCGCCTCCAGGCTGCGGATGCTGTCCCTGGCCTTCTTCAAGATCACCACCTTGGACGCCTTGTCGTTGTGCGACAGCTCTGGGACGTGGTCGCGCAGCCGCAGGAAGCAGTTCTTCAGCTCGTTGCGCCGCTGCCTCTCCATCACGTTGTGCGTCCTCCTCCGCTCCTCCTCGTCCTCCGTCTCGGCCGCCTGCCGCGCCACAGAGCCCCGCGTGCGTCCGGCAGGGAAGGGCTGTCGGTGCGCCTCGCCCCGCGTCCGCTTCTGCTGGAGGGGGGCTGCCTCAGGTCGCCGTGGCGATGCCGGGCACGGGGCTGCATAATTGTGCTGCATCTGTATCTCCTGGTGGCAGCGTTTGATGGCACGCCGCCGTGCGCGCTCTTCTGCCTGCTGTGCCCGCAGGCCAGCGCCGGGCCTCTTCACCGTTACAACATCTATTTCATCTTCTGCAGAGGAACAAAAGACACACATGCATAACTAGAAGCTCACAGCAATATGCCTCATGCAAAAACACAGAATATTAGGTTACTTTCTACACCCCAGATGATCAGTCCAACCACCCACCTTTAATAAGTATTAAAAAGCTGCAATAACTTTTTCCATCTTTATTTTTTTTAATTCCTCCAACATCTATAAAACAAAACCTAAACATAAAAAAAGGACTTGCTCACCAGAATCACTAGTGGACGATTCACTCGCCGTGGACATAGCACTGGAATCAGAGGAGGATTCCCTCTGCTCCCCGCTGTCCTCGAATAAGTCCTGGTCCTCCAGAGATCTGCACTCTAGCGCCACGTCGTGGCAGTGAAGCGTGGAACCGGCAATCTCCTCGAAAATATTGGTATCAATGTCCGAAAGAAGAGGGCTGGTGGACAGCACGGCCGACAGCTTTTCCTCCGCGGATTTCTCGCCGCCAAAGCGCCATAAGCAGTCCTCGGACTCATGTGGCCGCTGCTCCTCGCTCCCGCCGGCGCCTTGTACATCGCGGTCCCAGCTGAACTCCTCCAAAAGCAGCTCCGACACGAACTCCAGCTGATCAACCTTGGACCACGGCTTGACGAGCCCAGTCTTTGTAGGTGGAGACTGGGGCGGCGTGGGGAGCATCTGCAGATCCTTCAGAAGTATCTGACAAAACTCCTCATCAAACAGCAGCGGCTCCGAATCACAGTCCCAGTCGTGCGTCGGGGTAAAACTTTGAAGCATTTTCGTAGTTGGGGGGGGAAAAACTACCTGGCAAAAACAATAGACATACAAATAGAAGCTTTATATCGCGACTGGAAAAATATTCCAACAGGCTCTCGCTGACCAACAATCCTCCCCGTGAGCAACTAAGTTGAGCCCGGTCTTCCAGTCGTCCCGCAGTCACGCCGGCAAGCTGCCCCCTTTTATGCATGTTTACATTAGTAACCACGCCCATCGCGGGCAGAGCCAGTGCGTTACAATGGTGAAGCCACGCCTACTTGGGGGGGGGACGCTGTACAGCCATACTTCTTTAATGCAGCTCGAATAGCCGGAACGATCTACTTCAAGGCGCTAAATTTGGTAAACGGCTGTGAAATGCAGCTAGTTCATCATACCACTGCGCCATGCAACTCGGCTAAATTAGTCATTAAAATAATTACCCACGGGTCAAATTCTTTTAAATAGGCGTAATCGGATTGCGTTTCAATAGTTACCATCTAGTACAAAAGACAATAAAAAATATTCTTCTGCAATCCCATGGAATTTTATACAAATTCAGCCAACAGAAATTAGCCAGTTAAAGCATGTAAAATGCAACGTAGACGCTTCACCAGGCCAAAAAAAAGCCAAGAGAATAATGCAGAAGTACAACATGCCGGATTTGGCAAATGATTTAGTGGGATGAGTGAAGTGAGCCGGTCACTGCAAGTAGCCCATCTATAGGATATGCCGAGCGGAAAAACGTGCCAAGCCAGCTTATTACTTACGACGATACTCAGGCTCATTTTCTTTTCTTTTTTTTTTATTTAAAAAGACCATTTATTTACCAAGTCGTGTACATGAATGAGCTTCAAATATTAGAAATGTCTTACCTTTTCTAAAGAGAAAAATATGAATAGACTGCCTTGAAATAAGCTGTCAAGATAAGAATGCGTAGCTATCTAAAATAGTCACAAGTTGTCCAAGTAAAAAGGTGTAGAGAAAATCATTTTTAACCAATGCCGACAAAATTCTATGCATCCATCCACATGTCGCTTCCCCAGTAGGTGTGGTCCGCAAAAACCTCCCCACAGTATTAGTACTAAAGCGGGCAATGTTCCCCCCCACCGCAATTTCGCGCCAAATATCTAATTCCAGCAATAGAGCAGAGCGTGCCAATTCCTACAACTGTAATTAATTATCAGAATAAGGCAATTCATGTGGTCGCAGTCGGAAGGCGAGAATGCGGACCGACGTCCCGGTAGAGCCGCAGATTTGTGGGTTTAGTTCCTTCGGCGGATGGATCCCGGCCACAGCGCACGATACTGTCCAAGAAAGCGGTAGCTGAGAGAAACGCGTGCAGAAACGCCGGGTGGCAGGGGGTGGGGTGCGGGGGGAGTGAATATTCACTCAGTGCAGCCCCAGGACGAAATGTACTTTCGGCAGGCGTACTTTGACTCTTGGTGGGACCGTCATGCGTTCCTGTTAACACAAAAACACTCGTCGCTATTAAGCCGTGGCGTTATTTTGTGCGACTAACGGACACCCAGACTGTCCTTGTTATATAGGTCTGTCCGTGGTGCTTGTCGCAGGACCGGTCCGTTTGTAACCCGAGTCCGGCATGTATTGATCGCACAAAGAGGAAAATGCTTGCTAGACTGAATGTGGGAGCGATGCATAAATCAAGCGGTTGGAACATGCAGTTCGGTTCAGAATCATACTCCTTGACGGACTGTTAAACATACTCCAACTTGTGCTTCGTTATTTTTAACTCAAAAGATGATATATAACCGTTGTAAATTACTAAAATAAACCACCACTATTCAGAACACTTGGAAAGCTATTTAAAGGTAGAAATGTTTTAAACTGGAATACGATTCTGTTGAAAAGACTTTAATTCAGCAGGTACCTAGGCTAGGGTTCATACATCCAGTATGCCACGTATGCTGTAATATCAGATACACTCCACAGTAAGTAATGGACACTTAGCATATGTACTTTAAACTGTTGATACGGGTTAGTATTGTTTCACTGAACAAATAAAATGAATCGTTTCAATTCGTTCGTTGATTAAACAATTGCATAAAGCCTCCTGGACAGACGTGGTCCCTTTTGGTTGTGTTAAGCAAGCATTTTATCCTACTCACTTTATAACGCAACACTTCAGCTGTTACGCAATTCTGTGGGCTAAGTAATAAATGGGATGTTAAACAGGCAAAAGCTTTCGCACCTGTAGGTATGTAGTTAGGTGTTCAGTTTAATCAGAAATTGCCTGCATGCACACTGTGGCACGATGGTTAAGGATTTCACCGCGAACACTGCTGTGGATTTTCTTCCGGCAACATTTTTGCAGATTATTTTCTATTGAAATATTCAACCTACTCTGTTTTGTTTTCAGATGTGCTATCCATTAAACGATGAAAGTGGCATATCCATGAAATATAGTTTGTGTTCAAATAACGTAGAATGTACAGTTTCAGAATGAGAGCTAGATATCCAATGTACATTTATTGTAAATTTGTAGGAAGTGCACACAAAATTAAATAAATAAATAATTATATAATCTTGTGGTTTTCTTTGCAAATGATTTGGAAAGATTGTCAAATGTTTTTGAGACACTTCTTGTCAATGTATCTGGAACAAATGCCAATACTGATGTGTATATTTGGGCACAATTCTAAACCTAAACAGTAACCCGCTGTATGCAATGAAGACATTCCCCCTGTTATCATTTCTAACTTGATTGACTTGATTAAGCACTAAATAGACCTGTCATGTGTGACAAATTTGATAGAACCTGTCTGTACAGATTTTCTTCAAAAACCTGCTATTATGGATTTTAATATTAAACTTATTGGAAGATGGATGCATGGATAGATGGATGGATGGTTATCTAAATCCAGTACTGACATCTTGTTTAATGTCGTAGATGGTACAATAGCCTGCAATATCAAGTCCCTCCTGTGGGTTTGGGGTTCAGCTCCCATTACCACTTTGTGTGGAGTTTCCATGTACTTCCCATGTTGGCTTCCTCTGGGTACCTTGCTTCCTTCCTGTTTTACAAAATTGTCATCTCTAAATTGCGCGTAGCGTGCTTCTGTGTGTTCTGTGGGGGAGTGATTTCATCCAGGGTGTTCCCATGCCTCGTGTCCTATGCTACAATGTATTGTGTGTGTTTTTGTGTGTATAGGCATAAAAAAATACCAGGAAAAACTGTGGGTACTCACTGTGTCACTCTGTAAATTGGAACCATCAGGTTTATACATTTAAGTTCTGCAGTGGCCCTTTGAACGCAGCTTGTGTGCTTCCCCTGTGCCCTGATGGGTTTCCTCAGTGTATTCCAGTTTCCATTCCAAAAGCTGTGAGATATATAACATGATATATCCATCTTCTGCACCACTTATCCAGTAGAGGGTTGCTTTGATAATATGATATATACAATGCATCACTTTGTTTTTTCTCCTTCCACTGCTCCTGGATCCTTTCGTGTATATAGGTGCTCATGCGTCTGAACTTTACAGTTCACAAAACGAGATTATTTTCTTGCTATGAATATTGATGTTGTGATGTACTTCTTTTGTGATAGTTATGTCTATGGTTTTAAAATGTATAACTTTTACTGTATCTGAAAACAACTGTCAGATTCACTTTTGTGTGTTAATTTTAAGCCTTTGATTATTATATTTCTATAATTCTAATTCTTTAAGTGATTAAGTGTCACACCACAATGAAAAGTGTCCTCTGTGTTTAACACACATTTGACATAGCAGTGGGCAGCTATTATGTTATGCCTTTGGAGTGGTGTGTGGAAGCAGTACCTTACTGGTTGGGAATTTAAACCAGCGGCCTTTTGATCTCATGTGTGCTTCCCTAACCATTAGGCCACCACTGCCCCCCCCCCCCTTTTATTTGCCAAAATATTATGCATTCCTTCTTGTAAAGGTACAAACAGCTATAGATGTTAGCCGGTCTTCTACATGCAGATGTGCTCTTGCGAAATGAATTTAATGCACACTGAGAACTTTCGTTGGCTGCAGTTTATGAGCGAAGCGTCTATCAGACATGGTGGAACGTTCCGCTGCTCTGTAATATTCCACGGATAAGAGACTTTCAGACCTAAGATTTTCCAATTTGGAGTTCTTGTTTTTTTTCTCGAGGGCCACTTTTATGTGGCCTGCGTAATGCATGGCTACCACGCTTTCTGGGAGACATGAGAGAGACCAGTTATGGAAAGGTATACATATCCAGACAGTCCGCAGCTCGAGCCCGGCAATGGCTCCCATATGTCACGACAGCATGAAACAACACAGCCAGGCGTACTGGGAGAGAAGGGCGAGACGCCGGCCGATGTGGGCATCCATTTTCCTAAGAGAGCTCCTCCTGCTCTCTGCGTCTTCGCACGCC
Organism: Brienomyrus brachyistius; assembly: GCF_023856365.1. Classification (NCBI taxonomy): domain Eukaryota; kingdom Metazoa; phylum Chordata; class Actinopteri; order Osteoglossiformes; family Mormyridae; genus Brienomyrus; species Brienomyrus brachyistius. The sequence goes on from NC_064540.1 coordinate 1,204,106, forward strand.
ACGGCATTTTGCGCAGTGTTGATAGGGTGTCTGGGCTTGCATTGAAGAGGACTTGTGCACCGCTAGTGTGTCATATATCTGTTTTATTCCCACAAAGGGGAAATTAAGCATAAAATCGATGTGGTAGAAGCAGATTGGGTGATTCCCAATTTCGGCAGTACAATGAATCTCTGTCAGATCACATTTAAGCAGTTGGGCCCCCCTCTGTCCATCAATCATCAGCAAGCACTTATTTGGTCCAGCATCATGTCCATCCCTGGAAACAGAGCAAATGCACACAGTTGCACATTATGGGCAATTTAGAGTCATGGATTCTTCTAATTTCATGTACGTGAATAGAGGCGGATACAGCCTGAGTAGCCCGAAGAAGCCATAAGCCGTGCAAACGATGCCAGAGGCAGAATTCAAACCCTTGACCCCCCAGAATAGTGACACTGCAGCGCACTGCAGTGCTGACCACTGAGCTGCATAGTGGGGGCTAGTCTTTCCTTCATTTCACACACCATCATTGCTTTACAAAAGAGAAACAGATTACTACAGTAGCTGAAGGACGGGCAGATGGATTTGAGCGTTTTCGGCAGTTAGCGTGTTCCGCAGGCCGGCTGTTTCCAGGAAAGCGGCACCGCGTTTCTGCCGAGTCAGCTTCTGGTGAGAACGTACAGTGGTTTGTAACGCTGAGATCTGCAGCATGATTTCGCAAGGGAGGAGTTCCACGCGGCCCCCTCCCTACATCTCCTCTGAGTCTCCAGATAACATGTCTGTTCCTAAACATAAAAAATGCCAGTGGCTCCAAGTGGGAGGGGCAGGGACCTAAAACCACGGCCGTTTCAGCGCAGCCATCTTTAACGTTTGCTGGGGGGGTGTGATGGGTGGGAGTGTTGGGGGAGCAGAAAGCATGCTGTATTGCCTGTGGCTTTGTGATAGGGGCTTCAAGCCAGTAATAGATACCCTTAGGGCTCCTCCACAGTTTTCCTCCTTGGAGATTAGCACTGTGGATTTGCATATCTGAGTGTCTGCAGTAAATAACTGATGCTCCTCCAGAGAACTTTGTCTCCAAGGTGTTACCTGGAATCTGAAACGTTTGCTGGAGAATGATGACAGGCCCCCTCGCTGCACTCTGCTCATTAAATTTGCTGTAAGGGTCGTTTTTGCTAAACTCACAGGTTTACTCAGTATAAGATATATTCTGTTTAAGCCTCAGAGGAACCACCCCCCCCCCCATAAAAATATTCAGAGCGCACCTATTTAAGATGTGTGACGAAAGGTTTTTTTTTTTTAGATTGAATGAAGAGCTAAAACTTATCTAGTTTCATATGCTCTGTCCTCCAAGACAAAGTGTTTGAGATCACCTTAAACCTGAAGGTGTCCTGATTTCTTTGTTTGGTTACAGTTCAGCATTTCTGAGTTATCACAGGTCAGTGGTCTATCTATTAAACCTTTTCCGATGTAGTGTTATTTATTTTTAATGTGTTACTGGCTTATTTTTTCAAACACCAAAATAAGTATGAGCGTGATCAGTGAATTACTGAGAAATACCACTAGGTTTGGACCACAGCTAATAACTGATAACGGTCCGATTGATTTTCACACTTTTTTTATTAATGTCTAAAACAGAAACCAGGTGTGGGTTCTGGCCAGATGATGACTAATTTATAAATGTCAAGATCATGAACAACCAGCATAGAAATATGGGAGCTAGTGGTCCTCAGCCATCAAAGGCTTTGTCTACACTCCTTAACACCAGCGAGGCTCCACCTTCATCGCTAAGGAGTTTTCAGAATTCAAAACGGTCACAATTACTTTGTTTTGGTGTTCTAGAACCCGTGCTTAATTTGCAGCTGAAGATAGCAAATACCTGACTGAACAAATTCCGACAGAACCTTTTTTAATCTCAGTGTGGAGGCTGTTAGTGGTTTACAGAGAAGGGGACAAGCTGCATTCAGCAAGGCTCATCAAGTGCAGGTTTCAGAGCAATCGAACTGGCCCAGGGGGTTCATTTGCAGGCAAAATTAGCAGAACTTTCAGGGAACTTTTCGCTGGATTAATTAACTCAAGCAATCCCTTATACGTGCACTTCTAACATTGTCTCTTTCAAATGTGATTTTTTTTTTATATTTAAGAGACCATTTAAATTTTAGGCATGGCATTTCGGAAAGCTAGAAGAAGACCCATGGAAGAGTCCGAGTTAAGGGTCTGTGATGAAACAATCATTTTCCCAGCCACAGGATCCGAGCCCACAACCTTCCGGACACCGATTTATAACCCACTGAGCCACACACTACCCATTTATTATGAATAATAGGAAATGAATCTACCTACTTTTCACTTGTATACTAGAGCAAAGTGTAGCATGTGCTGCCCGGGATAGACCCCAATTTCCCTGAGGCTCTCACCAGGTTAAGCAGTCAGAAGATGGATGGATAGATGGATGGATGGGTAGATGGATAGATGAATGAATGGATATTTTCATCTCCCCTTTGACCCTGCTCAGGATAAATGGTTGGAGGATAATAGATTAGAAGATGATGCATAGATGGATGGATGGATGGATGGATGGATGTTTTTAATCATTCCTCCACCCTGCCCAGGATAAATGGTTAGAAGATGATGGATGGATAGATGAATGGGGAGATGGATATCTTCAATCTAAGTTCAAGTATACCATATAGAGCTTAGAGCACTACCAATTATTACTTCTGTTATTACTCTGCCATATGACTTTCATGACAGGTGTCAAGCGAATCATTCCTTTAAATGGTCACACATACAGCATTTCTCACTTTAGTGCCACATACTTTAGCTTTTTCGGATTTATGATGAAGAGATGGTTAGTAATGGGGCCAGAAAGACACAGTAGTCATTTTAATGGGCTTTTTGTAGGCGTTACAAGAGCTCATAGTGCATAAAACCTTTACATATATGACTAGTAAGCTAATTAGTCATTACAAATGTTCTAAATCGTCACTATCAAAGTACCATTATGAGCAGTTTTGATCAGTGAATTAAGCGAAGAAAGGCAGCAGTTTTCGATTCTTTGGGTTCCACTTTTAGTCCTTAACAAAATGTACCCTGCCTCGCCTTTGAGGTCTCAGTTCCTGTTTTTTTTTTTTTTAAATACACTATAGCTTAATTCTCCTTCTTGCTACCTCGCTCAATCAACATCTCAGGGCTTTACCTTCTATGTAGTACTAAAGATATTTACTCAAGCTGGAAAAACTCCTGACATCCTCGAAATGAACTTAACACACGGCAAAGCACAGATAGAAAATTTGTGGTGGAGAAAATGACGGGAGCCAGATCTTCGTGACTGGATGCAAAGTGTCATTTTTCCAAAATGAACGGTGTCGTCCTCAAGAAATGCTACCGCATTTTTGGGATATGAATGGAGGCGATTTACAATTTCAGGTTACCGTGTTGAAGAATGTTTGGCTGACTGTGTCACAGAGATAAATATTTCTGTCGAAAATAAAAATGTTAAGCTTGAGTGCCTTTACCCCCATTGTTTCTTGGGGATCCCCCCCCCCCCCCCCCCCCCATCTTTACAATGGAGGGAAAGTCACAGACAAAAAAACTCCAGACATCAGGTAGCATGAAACTTGGAAACTTACACACAGCGTCATGCTGGTTGGTGTCAGTCTCTGGGGACCCTGTTGTAATATCTGTGATGTACTGGAGCAATTCATGCAGTTAGAAAAAAAGTCCAGTTGTAAAAATGGGTTATTTTTAGTTAAAGACATCAGTTAAACAAAGAGGCGTAGGAGTAAGAAACCTGTAGAGTGAAAACAAACACAGCTGGATTGGAGCAGACACCCCCATAATGTAGCATTTCACAATCATTATACAGGCCATGATTCCTTCAAAAATCATTTTAGGATGGTGAGACACTGTTTCAGGGCACAGTGTCAGATGAATGATCAGTTGACTCAAACTGCTCCAACGTTCGGTTGTCTAAACAGGGAAGGTGGTTGCAGTGTGGTCAAATTACTCATAAGTAGCCCCACTCATAACCCACAAGAATTTTCAAATTTCTTTTCAAAGGAAATGCCAGATGTAAAGTGTAGATCATAAAACAAGACGACTCCTGTCATATTCTGAATCAGGCAGATTGTTCATTCAGTTTATCACTTTTGTAGTTACTTTTCAAACCAAATGCAGTGACAAAGATGCCAGCAATAATGGTGGTGATCTTTTTTATTTTTATCAATCACCAGCGGGAAAGACTTTCTCTGTCAAAAAAGTCCGTCCGCCCATCCATCCATCCATCCATCCATTCATCCATCCATCCATCCATCCATCACTCAGGCAACCTAGGGCAGAAGGGAAGGACACCTTGAATGGGATGCCAGTCCATTGCAGGGTACATACACACAAGCACACAGTGACACACCAATGTGGAATTTAGAGACGTGTGTTAGCCTAACCGCCTCTCTTAATTCCGCAGGAGGAATTAGTGAATTAGTGAAATAAAAACCTTACTTATACCAAAAACTATAAATGAAGTTGGAATAAAGAGAACATAAAGGTCCCACGATTTCCATTTGTCTCGTACTGAATCTGTCAGACGTGGTTTTAGCTCAAGAGTGAGAGGAACTGCGAATCGAGGGAGTTTTCCTTAGAAGCCCCCGCCGGTGGGTCAGACATTGAAGATGCTGGCAAAGCAACGAATGCATTGCGTGAGAATGAGAAACAGCCTCCGCCAGCCCCCGGAGCCCCCGGAGCACACTCACAGACACACACTCACACTCACAGACACACACTCACAGACACACTCACAGACACACTCACACACACACACATACTCACACACACACACACGCGCACACTCACAGACACACACTCACAGACACACTCACAGACACACTCACACACACACACATACTCACAGACACACACACGCGCACACTCACAGACACACACTCACACACACACATACTCACAGACACAAACACACACAGACACACTCACTCACAGACACAAACACACACACACAAACACACACTCACAGACACACGCACACACAGACACAAACACACAAACACACACACACAAACACACACACACACTCACAGACACACACAAACCCAGACACACATCTCCTGTTTGCCCAGAACAACATCTGTTTCTGCAGATGGTGGGCTTGAAGCCCTATTTCCTCCAGTTGACTGTGCTTCAGTGTAAATTCCCTCCCTTCCCCCCCCCTCCCGTTCAAAAAGCTGGAAGCTGGAAAGGCGGTGGGAGGGGGGGCATAGCAAAGAGCCTCAGCTGAGGTCACAGTTCTGAGAAGGCACACAGTAAATTCTAGAACATTCTGTGCAGACATACATTTTCAGACCGCCTGCCTTACGTAGAATACACAGTGAGTGGAATAGCCATTAAAACACATAGCTGAATACATGAATGGTAATTTATTACATTAAAAACATAGGCATATTAAAAATATAAATCAGTGTAGCTGGCAAATATGGCAGTGAATATACATACAGCCAGCATGCCAACGCATTTTACGAAGCGTCGGTTTACTGGGACCAGTGCGATTAAGTGCAGCATTTAAGGGGCTCCCACTTCACATTTAAATGGAACAAGTCGAAATCTGAAATCCAAGGCCACACTTCCCGCGGCTCCTGGCCAGGCCCGCACTGTAAATAAACGTGTGGAAACTGTGTCACCTGCCACGACGAAGGACAGAGACGGGGACGGCACAGCGGACACATGGGAGCCGCGCGTGAGCGGCGGGAAGGAAGCGGGGTAAAGAGCGAGGGAATTCTCAGCGTGGACGGCTTCCCAGAATCCCCGGGGAATATTTCTAGGAACTCAGCAACAGTGTGTAACTGCTGCTGCTGACGGCGCCGTTCCCAACAGGATCACTATTTATAGAGCTGCGTGGCGAGTGAAAGTCGGGCTGGGGGAGAGAAATCGCTGGCGGTGTCGGTGGGTTGGAGAGTGCACCATGTCAGTGGGGGTGGGGGCGGCTCACGGGGCCACCCGGCTCCCCATGTAAGGCAGCGCGTGCACTGCCAGCTGCCGCCCACACTTGACCCGCAACCCTACACCCCTCAGGCGCACCTCTGTTCATTCACGGTTTCTGTGCCGTTCCCAGAAGTGCGCGCCGTGCCCTTAAAGGGCCACACCAGCTGCTGCCTGCCATCAGCTGACCTCCTACGTCCCCCCCGCCCCCCCTCCCCTGGGACATGTCTCGTGTGGAAAACGACGAGGTGAGTCTGTTTCACGGTGCCTCTTGTGGGAACGTAAATGCCAGCAAACAAGGATATATATATATATATATGTATTTTTTTTTAGAAAATATAGCATTACTGCAGCAACTTCAGAAAGACTGATAGTGACGTCCGCATGCAGGTTATGATGGGCGCATGCAATAAAACATGCGATGGCCTAAGAACAGCCTATTGATTTATTACAGCAGGGGACGCTGTTCTGGTATCTATGATGTACTGCAGCAATCCATGCATAAAACAAAGTCTGACTGTATATATGAATAATTTTTGGTTTAACACATAAGCTTAGCAAATATACATGAATAACAAACCTGCAAAGTAAAATGTAACCCAGTCAGCCTTAAACTGGGATCTCCTTCAAATTTACCTGATGTGAAATTTCACAATCTCTAAAGCAGCCATTAAGATCTTGATAATATCCATCCATCCATCCATCCATCCATCAAATTCCACCCACCCACCCATTCATCTTCCAAATGCTTATCCTCCTCAGGTTCCTGAGGGATTTGGGGGGGTGGTTGGCAGGAGGAGGACCCTACAATAATATATTGCCCCTGAGAAAATGAGTGTAGAAGTGATTCCTCTGAAAAGCATTTTCGGATGGTGAGACATTGTTTTAGGACATAATGTTGTGGTTTTGACCCAAACTGATCCAGTGATTCCCATGAAGCAGATTTGTCAAGTAAGCAGGGAAGGTGCCTGTAATGAGCTCATACTCCCCCCCCCCCCCCTGGGTGCTGCCAACTTTAAGAGGTTGAAATGATTGACAACATAATTTTCAATTTCCAACCCCTCGGAATACACATACTGCAACCTCAGCTGTAAAAATCTATCTATATCTGCTTGTTCACTGCAGGGTCGTGGGGGGGCATCGGAAACAGAGGACATATAGGATCTCATAACAAGCATTCAAAGACAGCAATTCACCAAATTCACATGTTTATGAATTGTGCAAGAAAACTGTGAATAGGGGACAATATGTGTCCTGCACACACTGAGCAGGAATCAAAGCAGCGCCCTGGGGATGCTGGGCTGCAGTGCCACTCCATCAGCCACTAGGCACTCTCAGGCTTAGGCTCATTTAGGAACATACATGGCTGCCCTAAATACATGCACTACTTGGGTCTGAAATAAATGTTTATCATTATTATTATTATTATTATTGGTGCTATTTACAATAAGGAAACCCATATAACATTTCCTTGACCGGCTGGGTGGTCGAGCCGCTTCACTCGGTGAAAAGCGAAGCGAACGACAGAAAAAGATAAAAGGCCTGTGGAAGCAAGACAGTGTAAAGAAGAAATCAGTGTAAGTTACGTTTGTAAAAACTGTCAAATGTAACAGCAGAGCATCGCCTAAATAACATCGGTTTTCAAAATTGTCTTTTGCTTCTTAATGCTGACAATCTTGTGTAAGTAATCCATATGGTCAAATGTATCTGCCCCCCCTAACAGCTCCACTGTCTTCAAGATGATATATGTTGCAAATTTCTTTGATGCTGTTTGAGAAAAAAAAAATCTACAAAGTGCGGCGCATTAGATGTGCTGAGATACTCTCCTTGCCCCATGTCCTTAAGTTACCTTACGCATTAAAAATCAACCACCCACACGTCATCCATCCATCTTCCAAGCGGGTCAGGCAGGGCTGCTTGGAGCGTGTCCCAGACAGAATCGAGCACAAGTCGGGAGGGCGGGGGGGGGGGGGGGGGTAACCTGCATGGGATACCACACACTCACACACAAAGTCACACTCAAAGGCTAAAAAAATATGGAATTATTCACATTAAGCTCATTTATAGTACATAATTGTAAGTTTCACAATATATTTCTTTGCCATACTTATGGTAGGTCATTAATTAAAAATAAAAAAGAAGGTCATTCCAGTTTAGACCCCATGTTTCTTTTCTGCTGTATGTTATAAAGATATAATGTATATTTATTCTACTACATTTGCGTCGAGGAGTGTTTCAAACGACAACATTCCCTATCACAGGCTTCCCCTAAACCTGGGTCAATTCCGTTGCTGCTTCTGTGGTATTCAATAGCTGATGGGCAGTAATCTGCCTTCAAAGAGCCAGTCATGATTCTCAATGTGGAGGTCAAGGGGGGCTCCTTCCAGAATGGGTGGCGCTGAAGCTGCCGCATCATGCGCATACCAAAGGCGACGGGCAGGCAGCTCACAGTCCGCTTCACCGCGTGGGGGTGGCGAGATGGGGACACATTCCACGCCCGGCCCGCTTGTCTTAGCAACCCCCCGCAGACAACAACCCAAACATTAAGAGAGTGAAGTGTTCTGGATGTAAAAGCACCCCCCCCCATACTGTCTCCCTGGAACGTGCTGAGTGGGCGTGTCCATTCCCGCCAATCGCCCATCTCCATCCCGCAGACCGCCTCTCCACAGAAAGTATGCCTTTACACAGAGCAGACTCTGGGAAATTCCGCGTAAGCCGCTGCTAGATCTGGATCTGCCCGTGGCACATTTACAGCCCTGTTGCTGTTCCTGTTGCTGTGGTAGCTTCCCACCTCCAGAGCTGGCCGTTAAATTCCTGCCCAAGACTGTGAAGTTTGCCTTTTCTTCCTCTGTGTGTGTGTGCGTTTCCTTCCTCATTGGCTATGTGAACTGATTTCACAAAACCTTCCATAGTGTGAACCCCATAACGCGTAGGCATTGGCTTCTCCTGCCTTTTACCTCATGCTTCCTGTGATAACACTGTTACCCTGTACTGGAGAAGTAGTTTTGGAAGATGGAGAGATGGAGCTTGTTGCTCTCTTTCCATGACTTGACATTCCCTGTGTTTGGCACAAAATGCCAGTTGGGTTGGTCTCACTTTGCTTTTGAAATCGAACAAGGACAGTATCATCCATCCATCCATCCATCCATTTTCCAAACCGCTTATCCTGCTGGGTCGCGGGGGGTCCGGAGCCTATCCCGGAAGCAATGGGCATGAGGCAGGGAACAACCCAGGACAGGGGGCCAGCCCATCGCAGGACACACTCACACACCATTCACTCACACACGCACACCTACGGGCAATTTAGCAACTCCAATCAGCCTCAGCATGTTTTTGGACTGTGGGGGGAAACCGGAGGAAATCCCACGAGGACATGGGGAGAACATGCAAACTCCACACACATGTGACCCAGGCGGAGACTCGAACCCGGGTCCCAGAGGTGTGAGGCAACAGTGCTAACCACTGCACCACCAAAATATTATTTTTTTAGCTGATCTCATCTCCAAAAAATGTGAAAGTACTCAATGAAGCAAGTGGTATAGTAATGCAACTGCTTCCCCAATCTCTGTGGAACCAGATATACACTCTCTCATGTGCAAAGGAAATGAGGAAACCTGCAGTCATGTAATTCAGTACAAAACGTTAATGTTGGCAGTTAGTTCCAGTGAATCCTCTTATGATTAAGAGCAGCCGGATTCTCTGGCCAAGAGACGCGAAAGCAAATCAAACAAGCAAATCAAACAAGCATGGTCAAATGAATCCAGTCAGAGCCTAGCTAGCATAGTCTACCGAAACATACATCAATACAAAAAAGGATCCGTATTGAACAATAACAATCTTTATTTGACAAACACACACACATTCTTCTTCCTTCGGTTGCTACATCACAAATATTCCTTCAGAAACTGAAACCCAGAAACGTATTGCCAGGATTTTACCTGACACTAAAAAAAAATGTTCTCTCTTGCTCTCTTGGCCATTGCGATGCCAGCTGTGTGTTATGGGTGCGGACCAGGCCGTGCCCCTGACTCTCCAGCTCTGTAGTGCCAAAAGCTCCTACCAAATCAGTGCTGGAATCTGAGTCAGTAGGTTTCCCATTTCCTCTCTGGAGACCGCCTATAATACATCAGTTAAGGGATGGAGCCCGATTTAAACAGGACTGAAAACATCCGAGAATTATCAAAGCTATTATTTCCCGTCACAAACATTTTTCTTTCCATGTGCCTTACATCATGGATAAAACAGGATGTGGGATCTCCAGGCAGAGATTCCACCCTCATAAATGACAGAGACCCAAGACCGGCTGCAGCTGATGACTCGGGTAGCCTCCCCCCAGGAGTTCAAAATGCCGGAGACCTCGACTTCAGGGGGGCGAACGCACACAGACACAAAACCCCGTGAAAGTGCGAGCTTAAAACAAAACGTTTATAATTGGAATTACAGGAATTCAAGTCATCCGCAGGAAACGATTCTTGATGACTGAGTACTCAGTCACGGGCCCACATTACAGCCAACCGGCATATTGTTTAACCATTAACGGATTATGAGCGCCCTCTTGTGGAGGGGAGAGGGTTTATAAAGTGCAGGGACCGCAGTCATTCAAATCAAAGTACAGAATAGCGAAAAATACAGTCTGGTATAGTGGCACCACAAAATAGTTCTGCCTTTTAAAAATAAAGTGGACATGTAATCGTAATTTGGAGGTTCAAGCAGGGCTGAAGTGGCCATCTGGCATACCGGGCATATTATACTGTGTTAGCCGATATGTAGGCCTATTTTGCCGTAATAATTTACCGCGAGGACCCCCCACCCCCCGTCAGGAAAATTTATCGCTCGGCAAAAGTCAGCGTGGAGGACACCCACCCCCCTCGGCAAAATTTATTAAGATTTTTAATCCAGTCCAGCCCTGGGTGGTTCAAGTCTCAGGAAAGATCATTACAGTAATATCGCTAAGTAGCGTAATTAATCTTACGTGCTGCATTTAAATGGTCAGAGGAATAAACGGTTACACTCCGCAAGCTGCAACCATGAAAGCACGGGGAGAGCAATTAAATAATAAACATATCCCTGTCTACATAGCATGATTCTGCCAAATACATTTATTATTATAAGGTGCATAGAAGGAATTTCTCCAGTATGTCCTGTCTTTCGCATTCCCAGTGGCATGTTCAGGCTAAAGCCATGTTACTAATAAATCATGCGTTCTTATATTTAATAATCACAGCACTTTGGAAACTTTTTCAAAGCTATTCGGACTGCGTTGTAATTTCAGGGTAAAAAGTTCTTTTTCAATGCACACGCGAACGTCATTAGTTAAAACCACGTCCATTTTTAGCATACTGTAAAGAGCAAATGGTGACGGCGTTCAACATTTATTCACTTTTGTTTGTATAAACATAATTAAATATAAATACATCCGTTCAACGTCATCCACAGTAAGAAACAGCAAACGCACGCAAGCATACAAAACCTCAGACCCTGAATTTGGTCATTAAGGTGCAGGCATAATGAAAACGCAAACCGGCCGTACACGTAGTAACGCTCGGGCATTACGACCCCCCCGCCGATTGACTTCTACTCCGCCCGCTCAGTTGTAATTAACCGGTTGACATTTTAATTGTATTAAAGTCCCTTAGCACCACTGAGCACTCGGAAGCGGGCGTCAGCGGCGCATTACTGATCACCTGCCCTAACTCAGCCACCCCGGAGAGGGACAAAGACATAACATAGAAAAGGGGAATGAAAAAATCACCACTGCATGGACATGTGCACACGAACGGAATACGAATCGAGAAGCTTTCAGGACCCCGACTTCGGGACAAAGGAGCCGAGGGAGCAGTGTTTGACTGTGGCACCACTATCCAGCATCTTGGCACAGACACATGGTATTAATGACTGAGGTGACCCAGTAAAATACAGCGTCATCAATTAAATCGAGAGAACGAAATGGCACCATTAAAAAAATTAAAAATGGGGGAAAAGACGTTCCATAAAGTCTTCGACATATTTAGTGGCCAGATGTTTCAGTTTGCGTGTTTTATAGACTGGCTTATGAATAAACATTTTAAACAGCCCCACCCCACCCTGAAGACAATTTCAGTGCGGTTTACTGGCCCAGTATCCACACTTATGCCATTCTGTCAGTAGGGGCAGCACAGGGACCTGCTGGGCTACTTTAGTCTTGGGGTCCTCCATGATTATGAAAGCGGGTGTGAGGTTCTTAATTTATTTTTTTTTCTCTGCAACTTCATCTCTTCGAAGCAGAGCTTATGGAGACCAAGTAACCATTCAATAACTGAGAACGGCGATGATTTCTTGGTCTTCCAATTAAGATGCCTTTCCCAACTCTATCTTCTTCTGGATGGCTCGTGCAGAGTGGTATATCAAAGAGTCAATGAGTCCAGCAACTAGAAGAGGACACAGAAAGGGAGTGTTGGATGTAAATAAAAGCATTTACAAGAACTGGTGAAACAAATCTTGTAATACATGAAATCAAAGCAACAAAAATGAATATTCCAAAACTCAGACGGTCACTGCGCCTCGTTATCGTCAAGGCTCCAGATTCATTTCGCATATGTTATCTATCACACCTCATCTTTTCCAGCCCTGCATACTGACATCTATCGCTTTAACTCTGTGGTGGTGCCATGTAACAGTATCGCAGTCATTTTCATGAAAACTGAAACTAAGGTGGATTGTTGGAAAAGACGTGAACTCGATTTATTTGGCAGTTAAACACATGCACTTGTCACAAGTTCTAAAAAAGAAGCAATATAAGATGAATCGGCTATCCTTCATGTATTTTTAATCTTCAGCGTGCTCCCTTTGTCCTCTATGTAACGCATAAATGTATTTAAATATATCATATTGTAAAACACAGGCACCTTCACTTCTTAATGCTGGTAATGCATCAGCAGAACACGAAGCACGCATATGCAGAAACTCAAGCATATTTAATATTCATTATCGTATCTCTGGATCTCTCAACAATGCTGAGTTTCACTATATCGGGGCAATGATAAGTCCTGCCATAATGGAGCTAAGGAAAGCATGATATCAAAGACTAAGAATCTAATTACCCAAACAAAATCAACAAAGGCAGGAGTGCTGAAGTACATACCTGTGAAAACTCCTCCAACGATCGCACAGACTCCAGTGAGAAAGTGGGTAAATGAACTGGGAAGGAAAGGGAAAAGAAACACATTAACAATATCCTGAACCATGTGAGTCTGGGCACAGAATGTTCGTCTCCAGTATCCTACAGTAACTGCTGTGTTAAGAGTCAGAGTGTTTTATTGTCAATTCCTTTACATGTACTAGCCATATAAAGATATCGAGACTACGTTTCCCACTGTCCCTTGCGTACATTAGACAAACAATACAGGACGGGACGAACTATAAAGTGCACAGAACAACAACATAACAACAACGTAACCTGTGTTATACCAAATTCTAAACGCTATTTCTAAACACTAAAAATACAGTGGACAGACAAGACAGGACAGACAAACAAGTGTCCAAGTACAGCACAACAGTATAAGTACAGCTCAACAGAAAACATGTATGTGCAGTAAGCAGTGAGTAAACGGTAAACAGCATGTAAAGTGCATGGATTGTAGCAGTGAACAATATGTAGGTAGTAAACAGTATGTGATCAGTGAACAACATGTAAAGTGCATGTGGATTGAACTTAATAAGACTTAAAGTCAGGAATTGGCAGCAATGAGTTGTCAGTGCAAAGTCAATAGCAGCATTGATAAATAAAAATAATTTAATAATTTAAGTTAAATGCCTGAATAAATGAGTAATTTGTGTCTGTCACATACCGCTGCTTCTCTGTGAATTTCACCATCATTGGGGAGAGTTCGTACAGCACAAACACCCCTGGGAGGCCCTGGTCCCCAATCAGCCCATTTGCCACCTTCTCATGCCGGGTCACTGAGAACTGGTTAGTCTTTACCACCTGCCAAATACAGACAACACCTTAGTATGGCATTACGAACGTATATATTGTTATATTTGATTATTTATTTAATCTAAATTAAAAACAAAAGGTGTATACAATGAAAAACGTGGACAGTAAAATAATAGTTTCCGCTATAAAATGAAAAGAAATGTAATAATGACAAATCATTTCAATTATAACTTTTGAAAGAGGGACTATATACTACTGAGCACTATGATTATGCCACTGGATTGCTGTTCACGTTACATTTGCGTTCGTAAAACTTCATGGACTAACCTCTCCGTCACCTTTAACGTAGACAGTGGGCACTATCTTCACAAAATACTGGTACATCATGGATGCTGAAAACAAGACAATGTACATTTCGGGGGTGAACCTTAACACTGTAATATTAATAATACAGTAATTCACAAAAGTCAATGTTGCGGTTTTAACCACTAGAGACGCTACGCTATTCTAGGACTGCCTTTCACCGCCCCTTGACCTCGATCACATGATGCTGTTTTTTTATGACATCACTTCCTCTTGCGTGATGGAGTCTTAGCTTGTCTTTCCCCCCTACGGTGGTGGACGTGAGTCGTCAGATAATTTGGGAAATATATAGCTACCGAAAACGAAGCGCCACGACTCTAAACCACTGAACAGTAAAGGTAAGACTATATACACGTATATAAGTGTATAATGCAAAGCACAACGCTCTTTGTTCAAATTTTACACATGGCTATGTCCGTATTTTCAAGGCCAGGCCGAGGTGAAACGGACACACATACGCTGTAACATGTTTAATTACAGAGAACTACCTCGCATTTTTATGACTGGTATCGCCAAATATGTGGATTTATTTACTTCGAATGTAGCTCGCAAGACGAAAAAAAGACAACTTTTAAAAAATGTACATGCAACATGTAGTCCGTAAAAGTGGTATGTTTAGCAATGCCGTTAAAGGAGACAGGACTTCTGCTGGTACTTTAATGCGCTGATTTTGTGTGTGCTGACACTCGCACAGATGCCAGTAGCCGTAGGACCGTACGGACAGACCCAGCCGAACTGCTTTGACAGAATCAAGATGGGATTCATGATGGGCTTCGCCGTAGGCATGGCCGCGGGCGCTATGTTTGGTACTTTCTCCTGTCTGCGGTAAGTCATCGTACCGTCTCTCCCCCTCCCAAACTATGCCCATCCAAACTCATGACTAAATTGCAGGATTGTTTCCTATGAGTTATGAAACTAACACTTGCCTTTTGCTTAGTCCCGATCCAAAGTTCACTGATGTGCCCGAACACCACACACTGATAAATTAAATCAATCAGCCAGCCACCAAGTAAAACTTATGCTTTTAGTTATTATACTTCGCGATGATTTTGTCCGAACCCTGTAAATGCTGGCAAAGGATTGCAGATAAAACAATCATCTAACTCTTCGCCTTTTATGTGCTGTTGGTGACATCTGAACACGTGGCTTGTTTCCCTCCAGTGTCGGGATGAGAGGGCGAGAACTCATGGGAGGAGTGGGAAAGACCATGATGCAGAGCGGAGGCACGTTTGGCACCTTCATGGCCATCGGAATGGGCATTCGCTGCTGAACTTTTTTTTTTTTTTCCTCACTCTCAACATAAGACTCTCCTAATTTGTGAAATTCTCAATTTGATTCACCATCTGCCACACTGTAAGCCTTATGGGAGAAATCACTTCAAATAAAGGCTGAGATTTAAATGACCGCGGAAAATTACTCAAAAGCAGGACTTTCAGCCCCAAGTGACTAATTTCAGGTAAAGAACTGTAATGTCATTGTGGTGTAAAAACCTTCATTTGAATATGACCAGACCACCTTCTTTGTATGGCTATCAATTTTCCCCACATTTAATCAGATTCCATTTAATTACATGGAAGAAAAGAGGCTTTGAAACCCAGAATGGGCTGGATTACTGAACATTTTCAATTACTGCCAGGTTTAAACCAATGAGAATTTAGGCTGGTTGAATGTCCATGATGACACCCACGGTAAGTTTCGAAGCCTCATTTCTCCTACTGCTAACGTTTCACTCTTGGTAACCGTGCAAACCTTGTGGAGCTGCAACATGCGTCCCGTCCAGGGGGTTGACGATGCCAGGGTAGTCTTTCCCAAAAGAGAGGTGTTTGATAAAGTGTGTCATGTTGATCTGGGAGAAAGATAAGGGATGTCAGGAGAAGACAAGCTGTTTTACCCATCCAAACTGCAAAATGTCCATTAGGAGCTACGAGTAGGCTCAATGCCTACATACTTACATTATCCAGTCCGAAACTTTGCAGGTCATGAACTGGAAGAAAGAGTTGAAATGTTTGTTTTACCCTTAGATATACAGATATTTCAGTGGTCTGGATGCTCTTTCTGAATGGAATTCACTTGCTGCATTATGCTGATGTAGATCTGCGTGCGACCAGCATATTGAGCGCAGAAGTTGCTACATTAAATATGCAAGATTAAAACAGGACCTGGTGAGTTGTGTGCTTGACTACCGTCAAACGCTAATTAGCATGAAAACTGAATCATTTGCAATTTATCGCAGTTAAGTAACAGGGTAAATGCAGACTCAAGTCGTCATCCTTTCACGTTCACCGAGTTTACTGTGTGTTTGCAGGGGAATTTGCAGGTTGGATTTAAAAAAAAAGATTAACTTACTTTCCACAGCGTGCACTGCAGAAAGAAAGGGGGAGGGGAAGAGAAGTCACTATACAATGAACGTCAGAAGTACATAGAGAAGCCTGCACCGTGGAGAAGAGTGGGTGACCCAGGACTTTACATGACCGGCCTGTGGGACTCGGAAAAGCCAGTACTGCCCGTGCGTTGAAAGCACAGTGTGGTTGGGTTTCAATTTTAAGATGCAGGCTATAATAGGTTTTTTTTTAATCCTGCTGTTCTTGATTAGACTGGCACTGCACAAGCAGATAGCCAATCAAAGCAAGACAGCTTTGACACTGGTTAGATCGGTCTACCCGGATAGTCAACTGCAGATAACTGGTATGAATATGCCTCTGTAAACAGATCAGAATCAAATTTAAATAACTGCGTGTGTATGTGTGTATTATACAGGCTGTCCTTTTGTGTAGCGTATACCTTGTTACTTAAACTTAGAGAGAGAGAGAGAGAGAGAGACAGCAGAAGAGGTTCGAAGCAAAGTGGCTGCATGCTGGCATTTCTGTGATGAGAAATTCACGTCGGGTTTTATTATTGGAAACAAATGTATGGCGGAGAGGAGCTGATGCTGCACCACAGAGCGACGCGAGCTGTCTAGGGATATGGGAGACTTACTGCCTTTGGTGTGCTGCTATTCAGCAGCAATACAATGTCCTCTTGGTTGGAAGCAAACAGACCGTAGCCTGTACCCACACTTGGTTTGACTCCATATGAGCGTATTGTGTGTAACAATGAAAGTGCTCCCTCATCGTTTGGTGTCAGTTAGCAGTGGGATAGTAGCCCTATCCAGCTCCACAACACTTCGGTTAGTTCAAACTTGTGTAGCGGTTTTTAATTACCCATGACTCCTAAGGTCCCTACAAGACGAAACAATGACCTGCTTCCACAGGCGATTGTTTTAAAAATCTCCATGTATTATGAGCAGTTCATAATAATATAACTAGGATGCAAGTTTAGGATCTACACCTAACCAAAGATGCAGGCCAGAAGAGCCCTTTCATCTCCCCCTGTGCCCAGTGTTTGCTTAGTGGCTCTCGATGACCAGTCTTACCGTGAACGTGAGACTGCTGGAAACTCTTCCCAGGGGCAAAGTGAAAATTTCCTGCCACCTAGTGGGGCAAAAAAAAAAAACCAATGAGATGGAAGGAACGAGGAAGAGTGAGCATGCCTGTCGTAGCACGTTGACGAGGAACACCTTGTTGACTTCCAGGAAACCGAACACCTGGCAGCCCTCATTCTTCTGCTCCTGCATCTTCTGACTGAAGCCTTCTCGCTTGCACTGCTCGATGGTGTCTGGGTTCTTGAACGCCCACCCTCTCCGCCGGTATGCCTCTCGCACGTCATCACAGGTGTTGCAGCATCTACCACAAACGTAGACATTAATGTCTGTTTAGCAGATGCTCCTGTCCAAAGCAACATACAAGTGAGGATCAGAAAGTTGGGACAGCCAGCATCCCTGGTTAAAGGCCACGTTCAGCAGTTTATATTAATCGGCTGTGGGATTCAGGTTTTCATCTTCCAGAGAGACACATCAATCGCTAACTTGCTGAGCTACACACAGATGGAGCTGCGGGACAAGCGACACCCAGATCAGCAATACCGGTCACATTGTCTCAGTATTCAACGTTGTGTTAAACGCTCATTAAATATTCATGTCATCCTAGTGGTCATAAAAGGGTTAGACTAATGACAGGCCAGTTAAATGGAGTCCATATATGTATATTACATTGGCGTCACATAATTACAGGTCACTCGGCCCCCTCTCAGTGATCTGACTGCCTGGAAACTCACTTATGGTCTTCAGTTTCAGCGCCATAACAGCTCTCACACCGATCAGGGTCTAGCTTGCTTGGGTCAAACAGCTCTCCTTCCTCTTTCCCCAGATCTGCAATCAAATATGTAGAAACAGAATTTAATTAGTACATGTAGAGGTGCAATGAAATGCTGAATACATGTGGGGGATGAATGCCAGATGAGCCCCAAAAACTACAAACGATATGTGTAGCATTCTAGTCCACTGTGAAATTCTATGTCCACACAGTGCTAGATGCCCATCTTCCTTAGGTAAAATCCACAAACAAAACAAAAGCATTTAAGACATTGTTGTATACTAAATAAGGAATCAGATTTTTTTTAAAAGTGTATTCCCAAAGGAGATGGTGAAAGTCCAACTGTCTGGTGCAGACATCAGAGCATCCCCTCACCGTGTCTTTCTGCCTCGGAATTGACAGATTTTCCATCTTTGTCCAGCCTCTGTTTGAAGAGGTTGTGCTCAACATCCAGCTGCTGTTCACCAGCAACATCCATAGCATCAATGCTTAGATCTGCGGGACACAAGGTTAATGTGAGCATAACCTTACAGCTGAATTACAGTTAAGAATTGCACCAGACGTGAAATCCTGGCAGTGGTACATTAACTTCAGAAAAATAATGCGAGTAATTTCTGAAAAATATCTTAAACTGTAGTATTCCAGTAATAGAATTACGAAGATTGGGCAAATCATTATGCCAGCATTTCAGACTAAAAATTACTCAAAAGCAGGACTTCCTATTGTTTCTTTTCATTGTTAATAAATATGTCGGAAAATGAAATTTCCTACTTACATGCACATGGCATATGAGGGAATATAACATCAATGTTGATTTTCAACTTATCTCCACGCGATGTGTCAACAAACAATTCTGGATGAATCTATAAAAAATAATCGCTCATTACAAGGAATGAAAACGCTCTTTCAATTTTATTTTGCCGGTTATATTAAAATGAGTTTCAGTCATGGACAAATTATGGATATATACTGACAATGACTTTGATTTAAAAAAAAACCACGAGAAGGTTGTAAAAGTAACGAAACGCACTAAACATGAAAATCTTAATAAATAGTTAAGGCACGTTTACTGGCTTTGAACATAATGACCTACCTCCTTAGTGAGATAATACTGCAACTCTGAGAAGAACAGGATCAACATAATTAACCCACTAATTATGGTTACTGAAAGAAGAAAAACAGAAAATGAATTACATTTAGTGTACCCTGAGCCACTGTACAAATCCACTGATAAAACAGGCTCAGTAACATCAGAAGCCGGCAAATGCCGAAATAACGATAATCAACAGTATGCCGCGCACATTCACCCTGCCTATCCCCTATTAGCCTGGATAGTTAACTAGCCACTCTCCGTGATACATTTCCGTTAACAGACGTTCTTACCCGTAGCTCCTCCGCATGTTTTTATTCTGAAATCCTCTAGAGTTTTAGGGTATGCATCAAACTGCTTCAGTTTATTCAAACCCTCCATTTTCGCCCTCTCGCACAGGTTGGGGGCAACACGGAAACCTTAGTGTTACAATTACGCTATTTCCGGGACACAAAGGGCGTGCGGACGACCAGTGAGATACCAGCACGTGGTAGAGCCTCCGAATTCCAGTTCGGATAAGATCGGATAGATGCCACAAAGCCGAACGGGTCTGAATCAAGTGGGATACCTTCATGAAATGATGACAGCAAATCTATTTTTGATTGTGTTATAACGAATGTCTTATTATACTTAGACATACAATTTGCAGTCGGTATATTTTTTCTATAAACCTTTAGAGTATTATTTATTGTGCTATTTTAAAATTATAAATATTAACTAATTATTACATTTTAGCAAATATTTACTTCCTTTACCCCAATAAACAGACCTTTATATTTAAATAAATTAATTCTGACCCCCCTTAACATCAAACTCTTTCCTATGTGGTTTTATATAGTTATAATTTTTCCTCCCATTATGATTACGTTTCCGTATTTTCGTGTATTATTTTCCTTGATGTTTTCGTTTAATATTAATAAAACTTAAAATCGCATAGCCCAATTACGTATATCCTGTGCATTTTGGTTGTGCTTCCACATATAGCTTATGTTATTAAGTTTTTCCCAGATATTGTGCCCAAACATAATAATCTAAGTTCGGCGATTTGCTATTCAGTTGATCATGTTGGTTATATATATTCTTTTGCATTGTAGACAAACGCCAAACTCGTTCATCCAATGTCCATCTCTTCCCTCCTGCGGTTTCCACATTATATTAATGTTTCACAGGTATTAATGGACTCAGGGTAGAGTACCGCGAACGTCGACTAAAGCCTATCAAAATCAGTGCGGAGAGGGAGGAGAGAAGAGTTCCGTAAAGTTGGTAGTATGACCATGACGACACCCTAGATGAGTAGAGCGATTTTGGTGGAAATACACTGTATAGTGAGAAAGTTATTGGATTTTATCGCCAATAACATCCATTTAACAATAGACTAAGCCACATTTCCCCAACCTAAGTGGTGCAGTCCTACCACAATGAGACTGCAAATGTATATAGTAAGTTTGATGACACTACAATTGATAGGAGCAAAATTATTGGATTTTATTTAATAACAACGATTTTTTTTTTCCCGAAACTAAATGGTGTATGAGTAATGAGACTGTAGAAGTGTGTAGTGATTTTAGTGGTAGTACAGTTGATAGGAGCAAAGTTATTGAATGTTATTCCTAATAAAAAAATAGACTAAGGTACATTTCACCAACCTAAGGGGTGTAGCATGACCATGATAACATTCTAAAAGTCTTTGGTGGTTTTGATGGCTCTTCACTCTTTGGAAGTGAAGTTATTGACGTTACCCGTTTTCGTTTTGCACTTTGCAGACGGTCCCTAAGCTGTCCTCTTACAGCGGAGCAATGTTATCTATATTTCTTTAAGTACATATTGTTTCGACGAAAATCCGGTTGTAGCTCATTGTCTACCGTACCACCGTTGAATAGACAAGTATATTGCGTTGCAAGAACGTTTTGTTTAAGATTTATTGAGCCGCGAAGTTCGAATCTGTCAATGTCTTTCCAACTTTACCGAACTGGGGAGAAGATTTATTTAACACGTTGTTCGTTTCCCCGCCATTATTTCCAATTTGTAGTGACCCATCTGGTACTTGATAACTATAATTAAAATATGAAAACACTGCGTAAATTCTTCTTTCATTCTACAGGCCTGTCAAGTCTGTTGTGCCATATTTCTGGATGCATGAGAAAACAAAGGGCATTAGCTGGTCCGATTTTACTCTATAGGTTTAAAGCATCCATCCATGCCGGTTTGTCCCGTAACAATCATCACAGTAACAAAATATTGTTACCAGTGCACACAGTCAGACCCTATGGCAGGGGTGTCCACACCCTTTCAACTTGCGAACTACTTATAAATGATCAAATCAGAATGATCTACATACTATAAAAATGTAAAACATATTTATTGATAGATATACCGAATATTCTTTATTATTAATTTCCCTTTGGGATAAATAAAGCATTTTTAGTTCATTCACCTTTCTCTTTCTCAGCTCGCTTTTTCGGAGGGAAGTTAATGTCGTAGTTTTTATGAACAGTCCGAAAATGCCGCTCCACGTTTCCCTTCTTCGGAATAGCAATGACAGACTGACAGATGAGGCAAACGCACTTCGAATATGACATGGTGAAAAAAAATACTCCTCCTCTTATTCCATATGGAAGTGGTAGGTTTTTGGCTTCTTACTTGGTCCAGCTCCCCCATTCATTTTTATACCCTTAAGCTTAGTAGAAATAAATTGGAGGCCGACTAGGCGACTCGGTTTGGCAGCAGCCGGCGCGGTTGAACGTCTCATCTATCTACTTTTTATGCCATGCGATCTACCCACATTACCTTTGCGATCGACGTATTGGGCACCCCTGCCCTAAGGGTTACACTAACCCTAGATAGCGGACTGCATGCGGATGCCTTGCGGTATAAGACCCAGGCGCTGTAAGCCGCGTGGTCCCCTTTACCATCCATAGAGACCGTCAACAAATAGTAGTAGTAGTAATAATCAACATCATGACATCTTTTACACCTTATGTTGTTTTATATGTAGAATGTTGAGACAAATGTTAACAGTAACGTACTATGAAATATCAGCTACCTAAGATAGACCAAACTGTATTCTGACAGCCTGTATTCCCACCTGTTAAATTTATTTCCCTGGTCAAGTATCTGGTTGGGATTGAAAACTCTACAAGCGCATGAGATATCAGGTCAGTAAGCTTGCCTAATATTTATCAAACCTCTACAAGTTTGATTACACTAAGTTACGAATATTGCATTTTTAAGAAGCAGCACAAGGTCAGTGAAATTGAGTAGTTTTTTTTTTATTAGGTATACCTCTGTATAACAGGTATTCATGTGTTTTGGACAATTCACAAAGATCAAAACATAACTCTTTCCCCAAATGAACCGAGACTACCTGTGACCAATGTTTCCTTTTTCTCTTTTTATAATTTATTTTTAATAAAACGTTGAGCACGAGGTTTTGTCTGTAAGCTCCTTCGGAAGAGGAAAACTGCAAAATGATGCATTATTCAAGTGATGTGGACAAGAGCGAATCACCGTGCGAGTCGCTCATCCCCAGCACTGATTGTGAATCGGAAACTGGATCCAGTCGGGGGAATGAGGCGCTGAGGTGGCTGTGGGGACGTTTCACTTTGGCGGTCTGTAGGCAATCTTGCGGCTCTTCAAGACGGTCCACCTGTGTCTTTTCAGGTAATAAACTAGTGGCAGCAGGATTGCGGAGCCCATGAGCATCTGGGGGGGGGGGGGGAGGTAGGTAGAGGCAGAATGTTGACATTTACACTGGGAAATAGTACATTACGGACATACAGCTCTCATAGACTACAGTGCACATAAGTGCAGCTAGGCTGAGCTTCCATTGAACACGCAGGTACTAGTGGAAGTTGGGTTTCGGCATGAGCTACACAACATCTACCAAATAAAGCATAATGAGGTAGCTATTCAAATCAACGCAGTGCAACAACACAGCATACAGGCAAGCACTAAACATTTCTAATCATTTAACTTATCCTAAGCACATTATATAAAGTTAAAAAACAATTATCCAACCCACCAGCATTACTGAGCTGACTGAGGTAACTTAAAACACTGACATTTAGTTGCTTAGGTGTAACAGTGTTTATCTATTGATACAGCTCCAGGTAAAGGATCTGGTTCAAGGGTACAACATTAGTGTCCCTTGTGGGACCAGGCAACCTTGGGGTGTGGAGTCCATAGCTAGCACCCCGCCTGCCTGCAGGGGAGACCAGCTGTGCAGTCCCCGGCGATGTGCCAACAGTCTCACCTTGAGACCCATCCGCTTGCGTTGATCGTGCTCTGGCTCTGCTGCCCACCGCAGGAAGGTACAGACATCCTTCGCCACTTGGCTCATGGTGGCGGGGGTCCCTGTAAGAGGGGCAGCAAGAACCACCTCAGCTCACCTGCTCAGCCATGTACAAGTCAACATAAACTGCTTCACCACAAAAAAACCCACCTGCTCAATATATAAATTTATGATAAATATAAATTTATATAACAATATAAATTTCAGGAAATATACGGTTTGTAATGTTCCGTTATGTAAAAACAGCATTGAAGACAAAACTGTTTCATGTTAACGTTTTGCCCCTGAAGTAAAGAAATAACTAACTGATAATTACTACAGCCTGCTCAAGACTGTTTACTAATGCTGTACGCCAGAGTTTCCCAACCCGGTCTTCTGAGACCCATAGACAGGTAGGTAGGAAGGAGGGAGCAAAAATGTTGACTGTCTGTGGTAGGGAGCTGAGAGGGAGCAAAAACATGGACCAACTGTGGATCCCCAAGGACCAGATTGGGAAACACTACTGTCACACAAGTATTAGACCACTTTAAGTAGATCCTGTGGGCTGTCATGGTTTAATTGTAGGGGATCTCAACCCTGGTGCACAGACTGGTACTGGTCTTTTCCCAGTATTCCACCAAGTCTTGCAGAGGGGTTGGTTAATTTCCAAAAATAAATCATAAATTGTTTTACAACCCCTCATGTTTGTACATTCTGTTTGCATTTAAAAATAATGGAAGTGATTAAAGGTATGAAACTGTCAAGTGTGCCGCTGGTCCCTCACCACAGCCATTTCACAGGCACATGAAATTTCTGTACGACGTAAACCAGTCTGGGGGGCATGAAAAGTTTGGGGACCCCCTAGTGTAACATACTGACACTATGCTTTTCTTCTTGGACGCAACAGTGTTTTACAATGATAAAGTGCGACAGCTCAATTCCAAACCTTAAATACCTCCAATCAACTGCTTATCCAATACTAGGTAGCGAGGAGGTGGGAATGCAGTGCTGGGGGTGTGATAACTGACCGTCCTCATATTCCAGCACCTCATTGTAGATTGGGGGGGCCATCGCGATGGCCTGGCCAGGGAAGTAAGGGTTGTAGTAGAGCCCCTCCCTCACAGAAACTCCCGCAGGGGGGTCGCAGTAACCCGTCAGCAAGGAGAACACATAGTCCTCCCCACCATGTCTTCAAGGAGAATGTGAGGAGAAAAAAAATGCATTAATAATAAAAAAATAAATGTAAATAAACAAGCAGCAGCAGTTGTAGGCTGTACCTAGCATTGACGATATAACTGAGGTCTGGGGGCAAAGCTCCACTATTGGCCGCGCGAGCAGCCTCCGGGTTGGCGTACGGCTTGGGGAAGTAGTCAGAGAGCTTTCCTGGTCGGGTGAACATCTCTCCGCTCTCATCTGGGCCGTCCACCACCTCGATCTGAACGAAGCACAGGGAGGGCCTTAAACACTGGTTCCTGAGCAGCTAAAAATGATCGTATCGTACTAGAAACTCTGGGGATTTGTCTTCCAAACCAAAAAAACTACAATGAATGGATGTTATAGTTACTAATCATTAGTGTATAGCATTAATTGCATCTGTATCAGAGCATGAGAGATAAATTTCAGGCTGCCTTTGATCGAAACTGCGGTTCCTCAATTTTTAATTCACTACCTAAGCATCTATTTTACAAAGCCAAGAATTTTTTAAAAGATTAAACAGTTAATGTGTCATGTGTTTTCTACAGCTGCTTCTTATGTAGGCTCGGGCGATGTGCAGGTTTGTCTTGCCTAGTGTGAACGCGTTAATGAATCTCAACCTTTACACGTCAGACAGTGGACACATCTTCAGGGCACAGCTGAAATTCAGCCAACTGCGTGCGGGATTCTGAGCCGGTTCTCCGCACAGATGCTTGGAGTTGCACTTGTCTCAATCCAACTTTGTTGGATGTGGGTTGATTAAACTCCACGGGGGGCCAAAGGGATATTTAGTCGTCCCGACTGTACCTCCGTCTTCATTACTGCTCACAAACGAGGCGAGACCCTATTACCTCCTCAGCCAGAGCCTTGACTTCAGCCTCTGTGTGCGACACGCCCACAAGGTTACGGAAGGCCAGATACTCCATGCTGTGACAGGCAGCGCACACCTGCTTGTACACCTGGTACCCGCGGCGAATGCTGAGAACGAGAACCGCAACAATTGTTAGTGGGTATTTATCCCTGTCAAGACCGGTCACTGCAGCATTCTGATCAAAACTGAATAAATATGTACAGATGCTCCTTGCTTTCCAATGAACCGACTCGCAATGTTTGACTTTACGATGCTGTGACAGTACGCACATTCAGTAGTCAGCTTTAAATTTTCATCCATTCCGGGCTACTCACATGCCGTACGATACTTTATACTGATACTGGCAGCGTCCGTCCAGCTGCACTTCCAATTTTAGTAGCGACCGTGAGTGTAAAATGTTTAACGCCATATCATACGATGTTTAACCAAGTAGACTTGTATTCATTTATTTACCTTTCGATTACTGGTATTTAGCTAGTTACAGTATTACTTATTTACTTATACAGTGACAGCAGATATGCATTTAATTATGAAATTCATATTCAACTTGTGATATTTTCCACTTACGATGGGTTCATCAGAAAGCAACATTGTAAATCGAGGAGCACCTGTATTTTGGCAGCTTTGATTTACACCATTAAGTTTTGTATAACCTGTTTTATAATAAAAAATAAACTGCTATAATTAAAACCAGTAAAATCATCAATATGTATCAAAATTTTCTCAGAGACCACAAAAATGTCTTATTTTGGAAATTTGTAGCTGACTGAGCTACTGTGTTGGGGTGAGACTGAAAGCATCCCGTTTCCTTGCTGGAGATCCCACAAAGCTAACTTCAGACTTAGCGAGAGGAGGGACACCTGGCATGATCCAGAGAGGACAGCATCCCGTTGTGACTCCATGGATACGAGGGTGGGTGCAGCTCCAGGTCAGATGCCTTCACAGACTGATGTAAGGCCAAGGCAAGGCCAGCACCCCCTGCTGTTAGCACACCCAGCGTGGACAGTGCCACCTTTTTACCCCGGGAAAGGCTTGCAAACGACATACTGGCCTGGAGGGATAAAGAAATTTTAGAAGGATCTGAGATATAGGCCACAGCTTCAGAGCAACAGTTAATCGTATCACAGTCATAACAATGGTATCTTGTCTATGGGAAATATCTACACTTAGTACACATGCAGTCCTAAAGGAGGCCAATGATCGCACTGGGATACATCAGGGTGACCCTTCAGAACGTCTCAGTTCAAGCAGCTCTGCCGGCTAAACATGCAGCCTGCATGGCCCAGTCCCTGCCAGAGATACACAACCATCCATTCCACTGGTCTCACTCTATTAAACTAATAAGATGTGATCGCTAAATCTGTTCCATCTCAGCCCATTAACTGAATTATTTATCCTTCAGACACAGAATAACCTGAAACAGTTGTTTTGGAGGTTAAATATAAAAGGTATACGAAAGAGTTGATATTAGTCAATGACCGTTTTGGAAGTGACTGCTGAGCATTAAATACTTCAAAGAGGCACCTGCTCACACCATCGTACAAGAATAAATAAGAAAAAAAGACACTATTCATTGAATGTAATTCGTATGGCCTGTGAAGCTAATTTTGCTGTAGAAATAAGCTGATATTACAGTCATCAGCTACTTTGTATCTATGGAAAGTGGTTGTCTAATGAGCTGTCCGGGAAATCACGACTGCTTATGATTACAGATGTAAGCACAGGAATACTTTACAGTACCACGCCGATTTGCTGGACGACCCAGCCTTTGTACAAGCCTGTAATCCATAAGCTAGACAACAACTTCACGATCATCGGCTCTCAAATATTCAGTGAAAGAAACATTAAAAGCCAGCGTTTCTGCCTAAATGGACGAGCCATTATGTCACCTTTGCATCTGCAGCTGAACATGATCGCGATCCATTTAAAATCATCGGTAACACTGTTTTTTGTGTGAAATAACACTTAACAAAAACATCATGCAAATAACGTGATTGAAAAGAAGCTGTTGCTGACTCTCACCGCCTTTCCTGAGAAAAGACTCATTTATAAAAGTAACAGGACACGATTCCCTGAATGACCTTGCATTGCTCTTACACTATCCATCCAAAATCCTTAAGCAGTATTCCGCTTCCGTACACTCCGCCACCATACGGAAAACCGCGCATTCAATGCACACGACGCTGTACGCAAAACGGCCTTTACCCTGGGAGTGTGAACAGATTTCGGAGCGTTCAGAAGGGTTCTGCCGCTCCCGGTCACCACCACCCGAAGCGCCGCCATCTTCTCGTTCGTCAAGGTAACAGAACTTCCGGTGGTAATTTGCCCACCTCCATAGGTCAAACGTTAAAACTTTTTAAAAATTAAATTATAAAACCAAAAGAACATATTTCAAGACTAAACTATCTTTGATGTCACTGTTCTGGGAAAATTCAATTAATGTAGAAATAAAACAGCTCTAAAAATGTTCTAAAAATCACTTCGTTTTTTCTCCATTGCCACCTACTGCCAGGAGGACTTACTGCAGCACATTGGTGACACTATTATAGAGAAAGGTTAGATTGCTGCAGTAAAAATAGACGTGTCAATGGCAGAAAAGCCTCACACGCAAACACACAAACGGATATAGAAAACGAATATAGAATTATTTGGTACTATATCCTATGAGGTTATATGTCGCATCCAAACAAGCTATCTTCTGTTTCGGAGACAAAAGAATATAGTCTAAAGTAATTGGTATGTATAAGAACACCACAGCCAACAAATATAAACGAAAGACATGCGTTTCCCTTTCTTTCCCAGAGGTGGCAGGCTAACCTTATTGGTGCCTCCTTTTCAAGACACATCTTAGTTTTCTTCAGCTCTGCAAGCCTGTCCCACATAAGAGGCTGGAAATACAGATGGATAGATATATTGATATCTCAGAAATGAGCGTATAACAATCACATTTCAGAAATGAACTGAGCACTTTATTATGAACACCTGTGCAGCTCTTTATTCAATAATCTCATCAGTCATGATCTAATCATGTGCCAGCAGCACAATGCATAAAATCACGCAATCATCTTGTCATTCTCATAAGGAGCTTGTTATTGTTTACATCAAACACTAGAATGGGGGAAAAATGTGATCTCAGTGACTTGGTGCCAGACATACTGGTTTTAGTATATCTTTAGCTGCCTATCTCCTGGGATTTTCACACACAATAGTCTCTAGAGTTTACTCAGAATGGTGCGAAAAACACAAATCAGCCAGTGAGCAGCAGTTCTGGGACAAAAACAGACTGGTTCGAGCTGACAGAAAGGCAATACGGTAACTCAGATAACCACTCCGTACAACTGTGGTGGGCAGAGAAGCATGTCAGAATGCACAACATGTTGAATCTTGAGACGGATGAGATAGAACAGCAGAAGAGCATGTCGGGTTCCACTCCTGTCAGCCAAGAGCAGTAAGCTGAGGCTGCAGTGGGAACAGGCTCGGCAGAACCGGATAATGGAAGACAAAAAAAAAACGTAGCTTGCTCTGATGAATCTTGATTCTGTTGAGGCACACAAATGGTAGGGTTTGAATTTGGCATCAATAGCCGGAATTCAACTCAACTTGCCTTGCGTCAACTGACCAGGCTGGTGGGTGTGGTACTGGTGTGGGGAGTGTTTTCTTAGCACACCTTTGGGCCCGTTAATACCCATCGATCATCACTCGAATGCCACAGACTGTCTGAATGTCCCTTCAGCATCCCCTCATGACCACAATTCACCCATCTTTTAATGACTACGTCCCACATGAAAATCCACCATGTCACAGACGTTACCTCAAATTGGTCCCATGAATATGACAATGACTTCAATGCCCTTCCTAGGCACTGGATCTGAATCCAACAGAACGACTTTGGGATGTGGTTGAACCGGAGATTCGCAGCATGGATGTGCGACTTAGAAATCTCCAGAAATTTCGTAATGCAATCATATCAGTGTGAACCAGAATCTCAAAGGTATGTTTCCAACATCATATGGACTCCATGCCACAAAAAACAGTGGCTTTTTTGAGACTACAAGGAGTCCCCCCCCCCCCCCCACTATTAGTAGAGTGTTCCTAATAAAATGTTCAGCGAGTGTACATTTTAAAACATGGAAACTCAATAATGAAATATAACTGATGTTTTTTGTTTTGTTGCAGATATGAAAGAACAGTATATTCCTTGGGATGTGTATATATAATCCTTTCAATGTTAGAAATGTGGTTAATAAAGGCAAGCATTCACAGTCCTTGTTAAGAGCTTGCATTAAATCTGTTGAAAATGGACCTGGTACAGCTTGCCTTAAATAGTTTGTTACGTAAATTACAGGGGGAATTAATTGTGTGTACTGTGCTAAATCAATTTGACATCTAGTGTTTCGTTAGTGCTATAACATCTTTCCACGGGTGCAAAGATTTTTCACAATACATTGTCTCCCAAAGGACTGAAGCACAGCTGTGCTTCTTGTAGAAAGTTGAAATGTTGACAGATAAGGCAGCTTGTTGGATTACAGGGGGGGAAAAAATGATGTGAGTCGTAGGTAGAGTGAGTAGGAGTAGAAGGTTTTTGTTGTTGTTGTTGCTGTTTTGGGAGTCATTCTAAATTTGAATGCCAACACGAGTTCTTAATTCCCTGGTGATTGTGCATCCATATATCTCCATTAAAGTTCCTGCTGAAAAAGCCTCATGAAACACATCTTTGAAACTCAGTCCCAAATCACAATGTAAAGCACTGCTGTGCGATATGAGTTTCATGCGGAATGCAGTTTCTGGAGCAAAGGAGCATGTATGACAAAATAACATCAGTAATATGATTGTAATGAGCCAAGTGTTCAGCACTGTCTGCAGTAGGGAAATCTGCCTGTAACTGCCAAGCCTGGTCAACTAAGTTAATAGAAAAGATCTTCTTGTTATTCTGGAAATTATGAGATGCATGACATTCACCGCCAGGTGCATTAGAGGGGTGTGGCTACCATGGCAGATTCTGGGGGGTCGGGCACTTGACAGGAGCCCTGGTATATGTAGAATAATATGTGCAATTGGGTGGGCGGGGATAAAGTCACATTTTGACAGGGGGCCCAAAATTTCAAGGTATACCCCTGTTAATCGCTAATGATTTTAATGTGTCCCTAATGAGTCTCCAATGTTTTGTGATGGCTGCTGCATCCTGCTATTAACACGATACTACCTTTGAACGTCACGTCTAGGCAGGGGTGCTTTAGTGCACGGGCTTAAGACCCCCCCCCCCCCCCCCCCCACCATTGTCACCAAATTTTATTCGCCCCCCTGCTTCTCTCTGCCAGCACCATGCACCGCCGTAACATCTTCAGACCTATAATTTCGTGTTCTTTGCTGTGAAGATTGAGTCCATCCACCTTGTTGCTGGTTGTCAGTTTTCCTCTTTTACCATAAAATTTTGGTCTTTTCAGATTAATTCGGATGTCTCAGAACAGATGACATCTTAGGTTTCGTGAATAGTAATGTCCTTCAGTCCAATTTCAGTGAACCTCTGGTGGTGGGCAGAAAACGAAGCAGAAATGAAGGAACTATTTAAAAATAATCATCTAGTACAGAGCCAATTCTTAATTCGTCTTGGCAGCCCCATACATTTTTCGTTGTTGCTGGTGGTTTCATTTTACCACTCATTGTATACAGTAGTATGATTAATTTTAAGAACTGATACATACACATGTATAAAGGGTGAGATTTGGGACTCACAGACTGCACTGATGCCCCACGTTTTAACTTTCTCTTCAGATATTAAGAAATACCTCAGTGCTTGTTGGTAACTGAACTAAAACCATCCACAAATACTCCATGGTTATAATTTGATGTCTTTTGGCCTACTTATATTTTTTTTCCCGGACATTTAATTTAATTGTTTGTTTTTTAAGATGTGATACATTTACTCATGTTTTTTTCATTAAACACTTCAGACAACCAATCGTTTTTACGTTGCATAATACTTTATAGTTTTGGGCTGTTTATAAAAAGCTCTGTCAATTTGTAGTCCCTGGAATCAGGTCACCCCCTACATTTTAACATCTGTGACGTTGGACTTTCACTCAACATTTAGTTGCATTTTCTCTGTAAGAACATTTCTGCTACCATTCTACAAAGAAACATTCATTTATAGTTCATAACTAATAAACACTCATGTATCTTCACAAATAAGGCTGCATAGATGCATTCAGACCTTTAGGTGTCAGACTTCATCTGCAGTAGCAGCCCTGGAGCCCCTGTAATCTGGGTGAACCTTCATCTACACATTACCTCAATGTTGCTTGTTACAAGTAAATGTTAAGAACACACAATCGGTTTGACAAACCCAAAAAGTCAATTTCCCAAATATAATTTTTCCCCACGTGTATTTTGTTCACACATATGTTTATGGTACAAATAAATGCATTTAAAATACTCTCTTAAATTAAATGTATTTCAGAAATTTAAAAGCTTTATGTCAGTCAAAAAAAAAAATCACATGGCGTTACCATAGAAACCCTGTCCATCTAGAGCAGGGGTGGCCAGTCCTATCCAGAAAAGGCCGCTGTATATGCAGGTTTCGCTGCAACTCCCTAATTAGGTCACTAATTAGAGGACTGATTGGCTGACGAGTCCTCTCACCTGGGTTTGAACAGCTGACCTAAAGGTTATCCCAAAAACCTGCATACACACCGGCCCTTTGCGGATAAGATTGGCAACCCCTGACCAAGGGAAAGGTGGTGTACGGTGCGATGGCAAATATGAAATTCTGCTTTGCTTTGATTTTGTTTCCCTTGGAGAGTGTAAAAAAAATAGATATGAAGCTGTACTCTTTTCACTTTCTCGAACCTTAAAGCACACCTTGTAACAAAACACCACACTTTCAGTGTTTACAAAACAAAGACTTGAGACTATGCGAATCAGAATGCAATAATAATCTGTCAGGCGTACAAGAGAGATTCTTGTATGAAATGCAGCGATTCAGTTCAGCTGTATACGAGCCGTTAGACACACATTTGCAGTCGGTAGTCCACCTGCCTGCATGTTTTACAGGTGTGTGATTTGTGATAGACTGGCATTTTGTCCAGGGTGCCCCCTGCCTCGTGCCTTGTACTTCCTTTTAAAGGTTCAAGGTCCCCCCCAGTGACAGGATAAACGAGCGGAAGATAGATGGATTGACAAAACACACAGGAATCGTTTCTTGTTGACGTTTTCTCAAAGAAAAATCATCAATAATACAAAACACCAAAGCTAAACTACATTTCTGTACAGGGCTACATTTAAAATCCGTACTTTGTAAGGGCTTGATAAGCCAGTAATATTCTCAGGCTATTCATGGTTATCCGTTATTATTTTGTAATTCTTGTTTTGCGTTCACCCACTTGATCATTGAGTGTTTTCTAAACCACTCATGTAGGCTTCAGGTGAAATAGGATTTAATGCTCTCAGTATTGACAGAACCAATTCTTGATACTGAATCTCAGATTTAGTACAGAACCCTAACTAATAGTTCTTCCTGAATTGTGATGAATGCACCATTCATAGAGGGGTGTGCCTGCTTATCATTTGTCACTTATATCTACCTGGCATGGGAGGTGATCGATAGGGTGTGGTTTAAACCCTATAATCCAGTAGCTGATTGACTGTAGCTGTCTTCGGTGGTGCAGATGGTGTAGAATAGAAGCGCTCCCCCAAGTATTAAAAATATCAACTCTCGCCTAAAGCTTATCCCAGAACAACACGATGATCGGTAGAAGTATTACAGACGAGGCTGGAACATTTCCATGGGATGTGTCGTTTCTGGAGTCTGCAAAATATTCAGAGAGCTGGACCCCGGCATTCTCATTATAATACAAGAAGCGGATACTGGTATGACCTGTTTTGTTTCATTATATGTGATAGGAATTTAAATTGCACTGAACTGCATGGGTGTAATCAATCAGTGTAAATGCTTAACTGCCATGGTATTGATTATATTGTCAATTAGCAAGTCATCGAAAGCGAAATCTCAATCCTAAACTCGATCTTGAGCATAACTAATATAAATGCAGTTATATAAATTGCAGAAGTGCAGGGAATTTTAATACATCGCTTCTTTCATTCCCCATCCCTGAAGTTGATACATTTTTGTGGTAAAGAAGCCTAATATCTGATAAGTGGCTCCCTAATGTAATCAAATTATAAATTTGCGTGGGCAAGAGTAGCACACCGAACCTACAGTATTACTATGGCCTACTGAGCATTTGTAGACATATAAATGTGATTTTGATACGTCCTCCATAGGTGGATGCTCTATTTATGCCAGAGGTGTTTAATACCCAGCAAGCAAAACAGCCAGACTTATGAAAAAATCCAAGGTCCCATTTTTCTGCATCTACAGTGTAGCTTGAAGGGGTGAGTAATTCATACAGCTGCACTTTCGAGTAGGGGTGTTATCTTCTCGTAACTAATGCTTTTTGCCCTTAGTGTCCCGTTCAGTAACTCCCAACCAATCCACAGATCGCGGTTCAGTTTCTAAAGCCATATATTGTAAAAACGACCGCGGCGCTGGACTGATTAATCAGCTGTGCTGTCCTGAAATGTGGCTTGTCAGATCGCCTACTCAATGCGGCTTTACGGCTTTGGTCTGGTGAGGCTTGCTGAGTTATTAGAACCAGCGTCCAGGGGCCATTGATTATTGCTTTGGCCATCTCTGTGCTCATTATATATGGCTGTGTATACTGCTAGTCTGTCCACAAAAGATGCATGATTCTCATTAGGAGCTGTGCATCTCTGGGCTCGAATTAAATAAGCGGCATAAAATTTTGTGCAGAAAGGGGTACAGATCAATTGATCACTGGCTGGGTTAAAGGAACACTTTACATTTTAAGTGAATAATAAAAAACAAAGTTGTTGCTAACATTTTTTAAATTACCAAGTAACCATGCCCTGCCATATACTTGTCAGTTGATTTTGACTGATGTCAGTAATAATTTCAGTGTTTGTCTCTGTAGGTCTGAGAATTACACAGTTGAAGTCAATCAGCTCTTTTGTCCAAAAAAAACAGGAGGACTTGCTCGTGATTTGAAGCTTTCTCTCTAGTGACGACACCCCCAGGCCTAACCCTGCGGGAAAAAAAATTGCATTATGAGCAGAGTAAAATTATTTTTACGGGCCAGATCATCAGAAAACCAGGAGCTCGGTATCAATGTCTCTCCCGTTCACAATGAATCCCAAGAAGAATACAGCAGACCAGGGCTCACCAGCATGGTGCCCACGGGCACCAGGATGCCCCCAAGGACCGCATAAGTTGCCTGCGGACCTGTTCTAAAAATAGCACATCTCACCAGTCAGCAGCGTCTAAAATGTAATTTTATCCTGTTGCTATTCCTCTTTAATCACATTCGCATTTATATAGATTTGAAAATGACAATATCTAAAAAAAGCATTTAAAACATGTTTATTATACATGAAGGTTAGATAAGTTTAGGATGGCGTTTCAAACTGGTAACCCTTCGTATGGCTCAGTACCCGTGAAGTAGCTCTCAGTTTCAAAAAGGTTGGTGACCCCTGCATTAGATATTATATTGATTGAATTATCAAAGAGGAGGGACATGGGATTAGCTGGGAAATCACAGCATGAGACGATGAAGCTGCACTTCTAATAAACACAAGCTTGGCTTTTCCTAACTTTATTTTCACATTTTTAATTTTGCCCTTTGTCCCTGAAGCATGCTGCCATTTTAATTTCAACTTTTAATTTGCAAAGAAGAACATATGGGGCTAATTGAAGGCCGACCATAATTAGCATCCTACAAAATTAGATGAATTGATAATATTGAAAGTACATATCCATATTGCTACGTGTTTATTTATTTTCTGTAGCAAATGAGCTTTCTGTTTGATATATTATGTTCATAACCGAAATGTATTTGGTTCATAAAATAGAAACTGCCAGTTGACAAGCATGATAAAAAATGACAGAAAATGACTGGCAGCAGTGAAATCAGGCCTAAGTTCCCACTAAACCAAGTTGGCCACCCCCAACTCAACCGAGCCTTTGATAATAGCAAGTATTTGGTACTGTAATGCTTTACATTAACTGCACCGTCATAATGCCTTTATAATGCAGTCATAGAACATTCAGTGCACCTTCATAATACATTTATAGGACATTCCTAAACAGCATTAAGTATACCATAACAGCCTTAATATATTAACATTAACAGCCAACATAATTGTATAATCATATAATAGTAGTACATATTTTAGGATCTTTCCATATTTATGATTCAATTTTTTAAATTTTTATTTACCAAATCTCACAATTACTGTGCATTTCAGAGAAGACGCCTGAGGCCAAACATGAGAATTTCACTCACGGGTGATGAGCAAATTGTGACATGACAGTAAATCAGAATGTGAGTCTTGGAGTGCCGAAAGCCATAAATCCAACAGGTTAAGCGACAGCATCACCGGCAGGCCGTCACATCAACGGGAACCTGAGGATAACTTCCCTGAAGTTTAGGTAAGCATCTGACAAGAAAAAAACAAAAAAACAAAAAGCTGATTAGTCTGAATATGGCTCCTGATTCTCTGTGCGTCATTAGTCAGAAGTATGGAGTACAATGTGTAATGCACTGTTTGAGCCAGTAGGAGGCAGAGCATTAGCAAACAATGTGGAAAACCTGCCCAGTTTCATATCCATGGCTATTAAACACCTGCTGGGGACTCAACTAATGAAGTCCAGCTCACCTAGTTTCATGTCACGTTATGGGATGAACAGGGTCATGAGCTCCTCATGCTGTGATTGTAGAATATCTGGTGGCTCTTTGAGTTTTTGTCAGGGTTAATGGACTGTTTTATGTCAGTCTTAAACGCAGCCTTGTCTCAGTTTCGTGTTTACCGTTTAAAGTGCTTTTTGTACATTTGAGTCTTGCTGTTTAAACATTTACCCAGTGTTTTTTTTCCACCATAAAACATGAAAACATGGCAATTTGAAGTGCAAAATGTATTACGAAGAAATATCTCCTGAATGGATTTCAGAATTTCAAGGAGGGTGAAATATGGCCCAGGGGTGCCTTCAAAGAGAAGCAGGACTACAAAGTCAGGCTGTGATTGGTGAAAGCAGATGGACTTCGATACTTAATGACATGAGGGATTGTTTTCGTACATCATTGGCTGCTTGTGACGCCGTTTGAAAGATGAAAATTCCGCCTTAATAGTCTGACTGAGGAAGAATCATAGTTAAGTGCTGGGCTTTCAACGTGCTGGAATAATGAGCGTCACAAAATGAAACCTTTTTATTTTCCCTTTTCACTACTTCACATGATCTCCCTGCAACCCAAATGCAGCACACAGTAAGTGAAGCCCATAATAATAATTTTGCTTCACACAATACAGCCAATGTCTTTATGGCTAAGTTTCATGGTTACTCTTATTACATATATGTAAATAAATCTCTAACTGTAAGCAAGACATGTTCAGACCTTTCAAGTGCTGGAAATATACCTCTAAGGAAGTCTGCTTGGGTGGTATTTTTAATTATAAATTGATTAAACTTTTTTTAGACATATTTAGCTTTTGGAAATAAAGTCTTGTATTTTGATTACAATATATTGATTTCATCAATGTAGTTAATGCCCATAGAGTCAGAAAAGCTCCTTAAAAAAACGATGTTATTTCTTTAAAACATTTTAAAGAGGTTTTACATGTAGCTGATACTTTTAATTCAAATCACTTTATAGTTCGTACTCATTTATAGAGATGGATATTTTTCTGGAGTGTTTCTGGATAAGTACCTTGATCAAGGGCACTACAGCAGGGGGCTATTGGGATTTGAACTGGCAACCATCCGATTTGTCTGCATGACCTTAACCTCATGCTACCTGCTGCCTTATGTAACTTTCTGTTTTTTTCCTGCTGTCCTTGGAGAATGGAGAGTGCTATATATATTACAGTTGGTAGAAATGTAGGAGTTTGTCTGGTCTCCTTGTGTTCATACGACTTGTCTCCAGTTTCCTCCTGTAGCCCCAAGACATGTGGTTCCGTGAGCTGGTGCCTCTTCAATCATCCATGGTGTTTGTGCAGAGTCTGTGCCCTGTGACCCGCTTTTATTGTGTCATTCTGCTCCCTTGCTTTGTCCCCTGATGCTTCCTCAGATTGACTCCAAGCATAACGTGACCCTAGACTTAATAAGGGGTTTTGGAATATTGGATGCATGAATAGTGGAAATTATAAATATCTATTGGCTTTTATATTCTGAGCAGTGATCATCATCCAGTTACGTTTGTTTCAGCAGATTAATTTATTTAAAATGACTTGGTGCAGGGTGGCATGGTGGTGCAGTGGTTAGCACTGTTGCCTCACACCTCTGGGACCTGGGTTCGAGTCTCCGCCTGGGTCACATATTTGTGGAGTTTGCATGTTCTCCCTATGTCGTCGTGGGGTTTCCTCTGGGTACTCCGGTTTCCCCCCACAGTCCAAAAACATGCTGAGGCTGATTGGAGTTGCTAAATTGCCCGTAGGTGTGCATGTGTGAGTGAATGGTGTGTGAGTGTGCCCTGTGATGGGCTGGCCCCCCATCCTGGATTGTTTCCTGCCTCATGCCCTTTGCCTCTGGGATAGGCTCCGGACCCCCCGCGACCCAGTAGGATAAGCAGTTTGGAAAATGGATGGATGGACTTGGTATCTTTTTACATGCATTTTTACTTTGGGGCTTCATGGGAAAAGTAACTGGACTTGGATTGTGAACGAAGGTTTGGCTCATTTACTGCTACGCCATCTTCTGCCAAAAACTGCAGTTTGCTGTTTTGTACCCATTTATACCATAGTATTCTATTCACGTGTACATTTTGGTTCTTAATGTAGAATTGGAATTTTCTGGAGAAATGCTTTCTCAATGGTCACCAGGAATTGACCTCGATTTGGCAACGCCTAATAATAACATGTAAGTAGGCATGTACAAAGGGAATAAGTGCGCGGAAATTAAATTGGAGATTTCATATGCTCCACCTTCAACCTGAAATTCCCTAATTCAGAATGACAACTCTTGAGCGAAGCACTTGACGATGTCATATGACAAAGGACATTTTCTTGTCCTGATTGACCTCACTATAAATTACCTGCTTCCGAGGTCAATCAGAGCTTTTTTTTTTTTTTTAGCCGAGACATGACATTTTTCAGCCAAAAGAAAACTTTCACACTTTTTGACACTGAAGTGAAGAACGAAGTATTAATAATTAATTTCTCCACTAGAATTCCACTCATCTGAATCATTTTATCCTGTTTCTGTATTCAGCTAATACATATTTGTCTCCTAGAAGTACAGTATTGATAGCAGTTATACCTAATACGATATGAAGGGTCACTAAAATTGAAATCAAATTTGTCTATACTGAAGGAAAAAAACAGTCGCGGGATTTATTTGCAATCGATATCCCTTCCATCCTTCATCACAAACCACCCAGTATTCTGTAGCCACACAAGAATGCAACGGAATACTGATGTTTGCAAGACAAATATTTGGAATGACAGCACAGTGCAGAGACGGGTACATTGAATCTTTTGGGAAGCGGGAGGCTGGGCACAGCCTGCATGGGAGACCAGTCCAAGGGCGTGAACAGGGAGACTAAAACCTTAGCAAATCATCTCAACATCTCTTTTTAGAGGCAATTGAAATATGCATAGAAAACACCCACACACATGCAAATGGCGAACATAAAGATATACCTATTGACATGTAATCTAAATGATGGATAACTGGTACATTATTAATTGGCTTATGAAAATTTCAAGAGGATAACACTCTCCATGTGAGATCATCATTCACATTCGCCACATGACGGAGCGAATGAGACCGCAGCGAACCACGTGATTAACAAGCTATCATAATGTCAGAAACACCCAACTAAGGTTATAAGTTGTCGTTCTGAGCCTCTCTGTCATCCTTGATGTTTTCTCCCGGGACTCCACTAAGGTACATTTTTGACGACTGCTTTCTCTAAGCTACATTTGGGTATTTGGATTACGAAAAATCATCAAATAGGAGGTGCTGCGATTGGCAACGCGGCCTGCGAGTGTGACGTATTCCCCCTTCTCTGTGGGTGATCTTCTTCTCTCGCTTGCATGGATTTCTCTATGCTCTCCAGCTTCTCCTATAGTCCAGACAAAAGATCAATGAAATACAGCATCTATGCTTTATGAACGAGGGCTGAGAGATTTTCAGCTTTATTTAGTTACTGAAATTGCATACATTTCCTGTGCTCCATTTATTTGTCCTTATTACTTTATCAGTTAATTAGACTTGCTTATTAACCAAAAGCCTTACCTCGGCACTGTTAGTTCAAGGCCTGCTAGATGATTACCATGAAAGCAGAGTTTCTGCGTAGCCTTTTTGTAGTTTTCTGGTTGATGGAAA
Source organism: Brienomyrus brachyistius (assembly GCF_023856365.1). Classification (NCBI taxonomy): domain Eukaryota; kingdom Metazoa; phylum Chordata; class Actinopteri; order Osteoglossiformes; family Mormyridae; genus Brienomyrus; species Brienomyrus brachyistius. The sequence continues at coordinate 1,244,358 of NC_064540.1, forward strand.
CTAAAAAATAGCTACTGCAAAGTTTTCTTGTTCCAGGTGCAATGCAAGAAAATTATAGTTAGTTTGGAAAGTTTCCTGAACAGCATTTAAAAAAAAATATTAGTACAATTGCCACCAACAAAATAAGAAAGACAGTACAAATAAAATGAAGTGGATTTAGATGTTATTAAATCTTTAAGTGCTTTGGGGAAGCATATAAAGACAATATATGAAAATAAATTGAAATAAGTTGTAGTTCAGTCTAACCCTGTGAAATTCTAAACTGTGGAGACCTTAAGGCCCCCCCTGAAATCCTATGCAAATAAGGTACATCTTCTTTCTAAGTAACATTAATAAAGAACTCAAATGCCATTCAGATAATGTATAATTAATTCCGCAATTTTACGATTGCCCATAATTAGCACAGACACAGATGCCAAACACAATTTGCATAAGCTTTGCATAACCTTATATTTGGGTTGGAAATTAACAAAGGAATGTAATATGCATTCATTCAGGATTTAAGCAATTTATTTCATATTCACTTCAAAAGCAATTTCTGGAAATATTCTTTTATTGATTAGGGACCAGCAAGGCCTTCATTTCACATTTACGTTTTTCCTTAAGAAAGAATCTTTAAAAATGATTAGAGTTCACCATAAATAAATGTAAAAATAACCAGTGCTTTTGATATGTATGACTTAAAGTTAAATGCTGGAAACAGAACAGAGTATTTGACCCTGCACTTAAACTCAGAAGTTCGTTTAAATTACTACCCTGAGACCTGAAACCGTTCTCAGAAAGCAGGTTATTTGGCACTAAGTTGGCAAGTGCTCTTCACTGTGAAAAAGGAAGTGCACATTACAGGCCATATGCTTGTTAAGGCACCGTATGCATGTCTGCCGTTTCAAGCAGCGATCGCCAGCTGTGAGGAACATCCCACCCACCAGGTTAGCAGACTGAGGTCTGCCTGTCAAAGCTACGAAATGACAGATTGTTCAGCAGAGGTCCGGCTTTACCTCAGACGACGACTTTCTCTGTTGCAGCAAGCTGGGAGACTAGCTGCGTTCTGTTCCTTTGATTATCAGATGTTCTTAATCAAAGTGACTTTGAGTTTTACCCACTTAAAGAGTTGGATTATCGACTGGAGTTATTTCAATACTCTGCTAAATGGTTAAAGAGCCGTCTGTCTAATGGGACTCGGACCTTTAGAAAACCTTTAAGTTATGGGCCTGGGTCTGTAACATCATCTCCGCTGCCGCATTCCCAACCTATATGACTTCATTGTCAAAGGTCAATGAGGCCTGCAGTCATTGCGCTCGATAAGGGCTGCAGCTCCCACACTGCACAGAAAGCCCAGGCCCGTTCTGCCGTGGCCGGCCCGGTGTCTCGCTCCCTCGCCTCTTCTCCCGTCTGTATTGGAGCGTGAAAAAGGACGGCACCGGCCAAATTGCTAGTTATGGCCTGCAGAGCGGACTTCCGTCCAGCGGTGGATTTAAGGGCTTGGTTGGTTTTTTTTCACGTGGGAGGGTATTTGCAGGCCTTGCCCCCACCACCCCCCCATATGAGCCATTGTGCTGGCCTCGAACGCCATCCCCCAAAGGTGTTCATCCCAAAATAAACTAATTAAAACATCTTGGATATTTACAGATTTATTTGCTGCTATCTAGATTCGCACCCTTTCTCATATAATATGAAATCGTCCTGCACGATAAATTTGCTTGGCAGTTTGTACCATCTCCCCGCCATGCCAACCCCCCACCACCCCCCACGCCCTCCTGTGAAAATCTTGGGCCCGGTTCTCAGATTTGTTCTGGCGCCGACATTGTGGGCTGCATACAAGTCTTGCCTAAACAACATTTTGGCCCTAATCTGCCTGGATCCACCCGTCTGGACCAAAGTTTCCTTCTCAGATATGACGTGTGAATCTCCTTCCCAAAAAGTTCTGGCTGAGGTTTGTTTAGCATGCAAACATCTACTTAAACTGTTCCCTTTGTGGTGTTTAAACGTCAAACACACACAACGTCAGCCGGGGCGTCTGGTTGGCAGCCTGCTTAGCGCTGCTGCTTTCAACAGTTAGCTTGATGTCACACCATACATTTTCAAAGCAAAATTTTTTTTCAGTTGCTCTTATATGTTTGTGCAGTAAATTTAGTGGAAACGGAGCAGAGATACTCGACTGGCTTAACTCCCTCCATACCCCCCCCCCCCATAAGGTAACTCCAGTCCCATCCTGCATTGAAGACTCCCTTCTGGGCAGGACACCCACTCAGGTATAGCAGAGACTGGGCTTTTATTTCTTTGCGCCATGAGTCAGGGCTCCCTGTCTCTCCCCCACAAGGGCACCCTGCTGGCATGGGCATGGCGGCCCCTCAGCCCTTCACCCTGTCCTATCCATACCCATTCTCAGTCGCTATATGCATGATGGCCAAACAGGGCTGCAATACAATTTAGTCTGAACTGCGCAATCGATCCCTCCCTCTCGCTTCTCAAATTTTATCATTAGGGACCTGGGGGGGGGAGGGGGGTGGGTGTCATCCCTTATGACAGCCATATACCCAGACCCATAATGCACCATTCCCATCTCCTCTTATAACTGTATAAATTTACTGCTTTCCAAAAGATGCAGATAGACTCCATGCACATCTTCCATGTGCCGTTTCTTTCTTCCTTGTACTTGAATTGCTTCCGAGGGCCCCCAGGTGCGCAAAATGACATAAGCAGCCCTGACGGATGTCGCTGGATGCTGGCAGAGAGGCGTATCGCTGACTGAGGAGAGGGCGTCCCTGCCAGCTTCGTGCTGAAAACCCGCACTCACCACGGAGCCATAAACGCGGCACTCGGCATTAGCCAGCAAATCGATTTCGCTGATATCTCCCACTGTTATCAGTCGGTAAGTGGTAATGATAATGATAGTGTCTGAAACCCATAATACGGCGCAAAATTTAAATAATGAATGATACGCTTATTACGTTCATTTGCTGGTGTTAAGTTGTAAGGTCTTAAGGTGATTAGTGCACATTCCCGTCTGAGCAGAGACAAGAGCTAAAGGAAGAACTAAAGCTGTTTCCTTCCTAATTGTTGACTAGAACAACACTGAAATTTCTTTGTTTTATCCAAAGCTCTTTAACATTCTTTTATGGGAAATAAATAAACATGGGCTTCAAAGAAACCTGTTCTGTTTGAGGAAGGCACAGCATTCAGTTTCCTTTAAATTACTGCCGCAAAAGTTATGTCAAAAAGCATAAAATTGTCGAAGCATTAAATGATGGTTGGTAGCTAATAATGCAGTGTGCCTTCGATCGAACACGGAACTGTCTCTGCTCCTCAGGCTTAGAGGAACCTTCTCCGGAACTCAGGAACCCAGTACACAGGCTCCGGGACTGGAGCTAATCGGGGTGGCTGTGGGGTCTTCTGTGATGGATCGCAGTTCCCGGTCAGATCTTTAGGTATTAAGAAAGTGTAGTGCCTAACAACTCCCACTGGCCCTAACGAGCTAATCGATACCGTGAATCACATATTAAAATACAGAGGCTGTTCTCTGTGTACGATTATGCTATTTGAGAATGGCAGTGAGACTCAATGGAACAGAGGAAGTTCAAACGTATGTTTACAGTTTAATCATTTTTAATAATAATTTCCATGTCTAAGGTGCCAGCTGCTCTGCTCTTAATGATCACACACAGCAGCCTCATGTTTGCTGCATCAGATTTCAGCCCCACAAGAGACTTCATGAGGCTTTATGCCTCCCAGCGGAATTCCAACCCAGGACAATCGCTCCAGCAGCAGGGAAATTCCTTAACGGGCAAATGTCACTCTGTTATTGTGGGGCAGCGTTTCCCAGCCCGGCCCTTGGGGACCCCCAGACAGTCCCTGGGTTTGCTTCCTCCCAGCTCCCAGTAGGACCAGTTTGGGAAACATTGCCCAGCTGTAGGGGACTCCCCAAAAGAAGGGATATTCGGGAATGAAAAGGCATTAAGGGAGACACAAGCCTGCGTCAGAGGAAGGTTATGAAAAGTACGGGGAGGTGGGGGGTTGGAGGGACCTGCGGGAGTCGGTAACGGGGAGGCTGGTGACCTCCCTTACCTCACATTCTCCGTCCGTTTCTAACAGGTAGTCCTGATATCTGGGGGTGTCTGATCCTCAGTGAGAGTGTCACAGATTCAACACGTTGGAATATGAAATGCAGTTAATTGTAGGTTGTTTTTTCCCTCAGTGACCTTCAGTTATTTCCCAGGAACTTTTATCCAAAGCAGTATATAACTGAGAGGTCCATGGAGCAATTAGGGGTCGTGGGCCTCATCCAGCAACCTAACGGTGAAATCACTCCAACCCCAGGACTCGAACCCCAGTCTCCTAACGTGCTGAGCCCATCCCCATACAGAAATATTTTCTTCCATATAATATATATATATTCTGTTAGGACGTTGTTAAGAAATCATTGGTTGTGGCCAAAGTGATTTCAGAAGCGGGGGAAAGTAGCGATGAAGAGCGAGGAAAGGCCTTAAACGGCAGCTCAAGGCCAGCCTGTACGCGTGAAATGCGACAGCTCCCGCGATGACGTCACTGCAGACTTTCACCTCTTCATCGGAATCGATACCTTCCCTTTTAGAAACCAGGCCCATATCTTAAACGTCAGACGAATGGGATTAATTTGCTCACACCTTAAAATAAAATAACGCCGAACGCTGCATTAATTAAAGACGACGAAGTCCGATCGATGCCCTTTCATTTTAGTTTAATGGACACCGGACTCTGTGCCGAGAGCAATTGAACTGAATTATTTGTAAAGGTAGCCTTAATTTTTATGTTCTTTTCCCCAGGGGATGTAAAATTGCTGTAGGAACGAGAAAACAAATGTTATTTATAATAAATGGTGAATAAATATGTTCTGTCCGAGCGCAGACATCGTTCATTGGACGGATGGTGTCACATGAGCCGAATCAGCACGGGCCCCTGAGTGCCTTTAAATCAAACATGATTGGTGAAGCACAGAGGGTGAGACTCCATACATGGGGTCAGAGCAGCCTCCCTTTTTAAATATAAATGTCTAGCTGACAGCACTTCTAATGGTTTCTAGAGAACGGGCCTGTTGATGCACTGTCAGAAGTTTTAATTACTTCCCTCCTCCCCCTCACCCCCCAATTCAGTTAAATTAATCATATTACCTGCACGTTGGTTAATAATTAATGATTGGTGTTTTCCCGCCAGGTCTAGCAGCTGTCATTTTCACTTTGTCATGGCTCCAGGGATAGCGGGTTGGCCTCAGATCTCAGTGTGTGTGCCCAGCCTTTGTCGGACTCCCCTGGCGCCCGTTTGAGGTTTCTCTGTGGTTCCTCTGTGGTTTCACTGGTCACTTTGGATCTCTCTCCCTTCACAAATGCCAAGACATGGTTTAGGTAAACGAGGGTTGTCCCTCGTTGTGTGTGTGCAGGTGAATTTTTGCGTGAATGTTCCGGGTAATAAAGAGCAGCATCCTTCTCAGGGTGTCCAGAACTCCACACTGGTAAAGACCCTCGCAGACCATTCCTCACAGAAACATGCTGTTTGGATGGATGGATTTTCCGATCATACAGTAAGCAAACAACTAAATTAATGTGTCAGTTTCTATATAATAAAATATTAATGTTTTTTAATTTAAGGTCTATATATCCTCAATACGACCAATGCTTCTCTTGATGGAGGGAAGAAAACAACTTTATCGTTAAGGGTTTTCAAGGTTCAATGATGCCAGCTGGTTTGGTTGTAAATTAGGTCGACCGGGAGAAGGAAGGAGGGCTATAAAGCATTCTTTACGACGCTGAAACATTGATGTATAACACTAAAGGCATCCCATAATACTGCAGAATACACAGGGGCTAGGAGCCTTGAACCACATACAGGAAGCACATTCAGTAGTCTGTGTCATGTGCGTTTTATTTCTGCTCACATTATCCTGCTAATTGTGTATTTTTTCGTATTTTTCTGTGTTGTTTCCGCGCTGTTATAAAACTAGGGACATATGCCGCCAACTGAATGTTGTCACTGATGGGCGGTTACGTATTTTAGGGACTGGCGGCGGCGGCGGCTGATCCCCGGCGTGGCGGAGCGCGTTTTATCAGCGAGCGGTAAGTGTGGCAGATGACGGTCAGCTGGTGTCAGAAAGGAGGCCGCCTGTTTCCCGCGGTGACAGGACGCCGTGGTGGGAAGCAGTCTGCTGATCTCACAGCAGGCGGTCCGGGACGTGTCTGCTGATCCGTGTGTCACTGCCGTTTGTTTGGGACATTTGTGGTCACACCTTTCGCTTCCCCTTGTACCGCAAGCAGCCAGTGAGCCCGTCGTAGCCTCCGTATAGTTGGAATTTAATTTTCTACTTCAATACTCAATAATAATGATAACAATAATAATCATTTTCTTAATGTTTCTGTTGTTATAAATACCAACAAATAATAATGAATTATTACTATTATTACTATTACATTTCCTTTTTCCAGAATTTGTCATGAGCGAAAATAATTAGTATTAATAAATTAATTATGAACACTAACTCAACACACACAAAAAAATGGCTAAACCTTTCAAAAATCACCCAATGTGAGTATAATAGACAGAAATAAAGAAGAAAAAATAAGGCAGCAATTTATGGAAAAAATCAGATTTTCACAGATGTCGTTCAATAAGATGAACAGATCAAGGGTAAGAACACGAGCACACGATCAGTAATCCGTAACAGAGCAGGAATTTAATGCATTTTATCTTTCATTGACTGCTACGGCTCCATGCCACGAAATTTCTCCCCAAATAAGCAGTTCGGTCAGGGGGAGCTGATTAAGATGACAGCCTCTCATGTTGGACTCCTGTTGCGTCTCCTGAGACACGAGAGGAGACCTATTTAGAGGAGAGAGCAGAAAAGAACCACAAGTTCCTCATCTGCTTTGGTGTCCTGGAAAAGAGATTGTCATAGATTTTAAAGAACCTACCCCACCCCCAAGAAAAAAGCTGATTTTTTTTTCACCTGTATGCTTTCATCAGACACAGGGAATCTCTTCACAAGGCAGAGATGAGCCTGGAAACAAAGTGGATGCCATCACGAGCAACAACAGGAAATTTTCTTGGTAACTATCACTCTGATTGCCGATAGGATGTGCGGTTGTTCAGGAGGCAGTGACGTCGGCTCCAATTTTGCGTGCATGGATTAATCTCCTGCTCGTCCTGAGTGTCATAATTATGTGGGTATGGATATTCTCCGTATGGTTTCCCGATGGTGCAGTGTGGCCAAATTGGGGAGTGTGAATCGGCTCTAAGACTTCACGGGGACAAGCTTCCAGTGATGGGTCGTATGTCACGTTGAGGGTCATGCACATGGTTAGCCTTGAGATAGCCATGATGGCCAGCTCTGTACGTACTCGTCTAAATAGACAAGGATGGAATGGCATCTGGCATATTAAACTGCCCTGCGCTGATAGAGGCTCAGTTTACAGGATTGACTTTCTAAATGTTAATTCAGTCCCCAGACTATTCAGAATTCAGGCATGTGGCAGCAAAGAGCATCACTGAAAATGCAGTGAACCACTGCTCAAATGCACATGTGCATCCCAATGTACGCTGAAACCTGGAACTGCCAGTGTGTCAAGCGGCGCTGTTACTTAATTGCTAAAACGGGCGCAATTAAAGTGCAGTGAATTACGAGCCAAGGATTTACAATCCTTCAGAATCTCCTAGGTTCTCCTACATTGCTTTCAGCTATCTCCCTGACCCTGGTGTCAAAATAAGTTTCTTAAAGGGAGAAAAAAAATCAATAAACTAAACAGGACTGTTTCTAGATGTTCATCAGGCCATCTGGCAGTAGCATGAAGGGTGGATGTGTGAGGGACCATCAGAGGTCAGGTCTCTTACATCTGGTTAAGACATTTCATCTTATAGAGTTACTTTGCAGGTAGATAAGGGAGGATAAGGATGCTCTCCTGCATCTTCTCTCCTAGCCCAGCAAAAGGCTTTATGCCAACTTAACATCTGAAATACATCAAGAACATTGGGAACTGGGAACAGCCAAATATGTTTTTTTTTTTTTAATTGTCAATCAGCGGGCAAACGTATAAGTACATATAAGTCAATAATTTAATTCACACCTGTCAGTTATCGTATACTTAATGTCATAACTACACTGAAGCCAGGCTTACACTGTCAAGATGACGAAGGCTAACTGCAGATATAATTTCAGTTTGTGAAAGAGCATTGTGTCTTTCCTGAGGGGAAAAAAAAACTTCTTAAAGTCCAGAATGTAAGCTGGAATGAAATGAAACTGGAAAATTAATAACTGTCTATTTGAGGAACACTGAATCTCAGCTAAGACGGGAAGTAAATGCAGTAGTGTTCACTCCAGATGTGTTTGCATCAGTTTGGGTGTCTGGTGATGAGCTCACAGAATCGTCAGACTGGTAAATTAAGTGTTAGGGTGACAAGGTCACACCTCCTTACATGTGATACCATCTTAAAGCCCTGTCGGTCCTCTTTAAGGAACTACATCTTAACAGAGTGACTTGTGAAGTAAATTATGAAAGATATGAGCGAAAACATAATGTCCTCTGGGGGGGGAAATCAATTGCTGGGGCTCTGGAGGACAGTTCAGGGGTGAAACTACAAATAATGTAATTTAATGACTACTGCTGCTTATTTTCCCAGGGTAGCAAAGTCTCTGAAGTTAATTCATTTTTTAAAAAAATCACAATAAAAAAACAGCACAGATGTCATCTGAAATGACATATCTGTGAAGAAAAACAATGTCATTTCATCAGCTGCTGTACTAACTGCAGAATCTGGTTCTGTCACTATATGAAGACCCTTCTTAAACAGACACGCACAATGGTGCCGGCATCGAAAGCCATCAATCATTTGCCACAGCTAATCAATTAATGTTCTATTGCTTGCCAATCTGGCAAGAAAAATGATATTTACCGGTCTTTGGGAAATTTTGTCGATAACAGAGAGACCGCTTTCCTCCTGTGGAGATGCATTGCCATCGAAATGATTCAGTTCGAGAGAAAGGAAACATTCAGCCCCACAGGCAACAATCAAATTCAATAACAAGGCCTACAGTCCAGCATTCTTCTCACTCTGCTAACAAAAACACATATGGCATAAACAAAATGTTTTTTGCAGGTTTTCACATCGCAACAACACAAAAGCCCTTTCATTATGCATCACAAATTGTCTTTTAAAACTTAGTGCATTTTAATGAATACCAGCCCCTGTGTATTAATCAGCCATGCTGTCTGTAGCCTCTAGAATGGATGCTATACCCACACAAACCCATGAGTATTTGAATAGAGGAGTCAGCAATCAGTCCGCATGCTGATGTGGGTGTGCTTAGCTCTACCTGCTCAATACTGCAATTTGCATCTTTGTGTTTGCAGTAATTAAATAATTGGTGTGATTAAGGTTCTGGGATAGCTGAGGATAGAGGCAGTGGTCAGAATTACCAGCCAACGGCTGATTGCATAAACATGTACTGTACAATAACTGAGTTTTGACAAACTGGAAAGTATCCAACTAGCTCTTTTTGTGTTATTTTTGAAACACAATTACCTTTCTAGTAATGTATGCTACAGGACGTCAACTTTGTGACGGTTTTGACACAGCATATTAAAGTGACCGGTAAGTCTTCTGCTCCAAAAGTAAGTCTTAAAACGCAGTGTTGCCTCTTTCAATAGGCTGCAGTCATTTCAGAAAAGCTTAAATAAAGACCAGAAATAAAGTTGGCTTCAGTTGCATCAGGATGAGCCAAACACTGGCAGAGAGTAGGGAACGTTTACAGTGCACTGCAGAAAACACTGCCGCTGCTCTCAAAGCCTTCGTTACAAATTGATGCACCGGCAGAAATCTTAGGCTTCTAGCATATTCTGAGGAATTAGAGTTGAACTTCACAGAGTCTGTGTGCTGAGAGTAACATGTAAATCAACGTTTGGCGGTCTGACGCCGACCGTCGTTAAGAAATTGCCTAGTTTACATTGCATATAGTCAGTTTTTTAGCACCTTTAGCTGTAGAAAACATACTGTCCATTCACAGCTGGAAGCTTTTAACTGAATCTTTTGAGGTTTTGTACCTTCCTGAATGGCGATAAGCCTCGCAGGGAGATTACGTCCCTCTTTAGAATCCCCTGTCCTTATAAGATTGATGGATGTATTTGCCATAAAATACTCCCAAGATTTAGTTCCAAACTGGAAGCACTGATCATTCATACACCCCAGTGTTTAAAACCTTTTTCCATTTCGATTAATAATAATCATGGCTGGATCTGGCTTTCAGGGCTAGATTTCGCAGGCCGTAGGGACTGTGACGTCAGCAGTAGTTAAACCGGTCGTGGGAAGTGTATATTATACATGCCTTTAACGAGAATAGAGAGGGAAGGCATAGCTGAAACGCTGACTTTAAATGAGGTGTACTTCAATGGTGCTGGGGAAGGTGTCATCAGGGGTACAAGATGGTGAAACACAAAAAAGTGAATAAATGAATTATAAAATGTATGACGTCTAAAAAACTATTTAAAAACCCAGAATGCTGCAGCGATGAGTCAAGTATTAACTATAACATTTTAAACGCCCCCCCCCCAAACCTCTCTAAATTTCTTCAAAACTAACAATAATTATTAGAAATGAGAAATGACATTATTGTATACGTTTTGCTTTGTGCTGGCTTTGCAGTGTGAAATGATTGAAGAGGGTGGCTTTTAACGTTGCCTAATTATCAATAATTAAGCACGAGAGCACTACCTCTTATCTGACTACTACGACAACAGTGCATGTCATGTGTTCCGATTCATATGTAAGAATCAATGCACGTCTGCATAAGTGAACAATTTCCGCACTGGTATTTCGCATGGCTGCATGCCTCGCTAACGCAACAACACCCCATATACCATCCTAATTTAAACTTCTAAGTCCATTTAATGCGCATGTACGGACAGAGAAGGTCAGGCCACCGGTAGTTTTAGGTACGTTTAGACACGTAGGGTTGCTGTCTTACTGCATCGATGTGCAAACGGGGTACGTGTTTGACTGACTGTGGATCGCTCCTGCATCATATCAAATTACTCACCGCGATAATAATGTAATAATAACTATTATACAGCCACCACCTCTGCTCGTCCTCAAGGAAGGGTCTTGTATTAGCGTTGCTGCAGAAACTCTAATGAATCTTGTCCGCTGGTGTAAATGTCACTTTGCTGTCTCCTTAATTATTTCCCGGGAGCTGACTTTGTCCTTTCATGTGGGATATTCATTCTGCTTGGATGTCATTAAATGAATTATCAATACCCAGCACAGCGGTGTGGCGTGCAGATAGTTCCTGCACCTTGTCTGTTAGCGGCTCCTTAATCAGAAAGGTAGCCAGAGGTCTTCCCAGCTTTTCTTAGCTCACGTCCATAAAGCTTGTTTCGGTCAATGTCTGGGGTGAAGCCCTTTTAACTTTTACAGGCAAGCTGAAACTTTTTAAATGCACAGAGCAAAGCTGCAAGGACTCTTGCTTTTTTTCCGAACTAGTATTTCTTTTTTTTTTCCAATTGCGTTTCAGTGAATCCTCAAGTTAACCGCAGAGTCTAGTCACCTCGCGAATGTGGACGATTCCTTCCCTTGAGTCAAACACCGAAAAGTCCCTTATAAATTTATACAAATTACAGTGTACTTTCCAAAACATGCACAAAATGTCCTCCCTTTTACAACTCCAGAAAGAGTAAAAGAATTTTTTATTACTTAAAGAATATACTTTTTATTTAGATTAAAAGGCATTTTTTTAATGTTCACCTATTTCCAGGTTGTACCCCAACCCTCTGCATCCTGAGGTAGGATACATACTAATAGGGCCCTGAACTGGGCCAGTGGTTGGAAAGTGGATGAATGGATTTTTCTGGAAGTTTGCTCCAGTCCCCCATCTTGGCAACTTGCTCACACTTTAATGTCTGCTATGGGATTGGACCTCGGTGCTGTTTGATTTCAAGCTCAAGTTCAAGACGTTTGTTGTCATTGTTCAGTTGCCTGGACAACGAAGGTAACTGACAGACCACAAAGATGCAAGAAAAGTGACAGAGACAAGATAATAAATAAATAAATAAATAACACGGTAAATAACAGTTAAAATGACTATATGGGGGGGATCTCCACATACGCCCACCCACTCACCTACCCACATACACTTATGATCACCGTAAGTTCCCAGAGATACCAATAATGGGGAGGAATGATGACAGGGATCTGGTGCATTTACAGTTCAGTTGCGTATAGAGTCTTTCCCAACGTGTTTTCCACCAAAGCACTTAACAGAGAATTAAAAAGAAATAAACAGATTATTGGCACAAAAGGAGAAACGACGCATTTCCTACAGAATGTTAAAAAGATCTCACTTTATCCTTCATTTTTCAATTTTCAGTCACAACAAGTCAAATTATGAGGCTTTAAGGAATGTGCAGTCATCCAGAATTTCAAATGATTGCAGAAATGAACGGCAAGCCTGTATAATTCACGCTGATACCTTTATCAGGTGTAGTTTCAAGTGTATCGGTGTTACTTAAACGTCCTGATTGATGGTATAATGCGTGTGTGTGGTATTTGTGTTATCATTATGATTGATTACAAATACTTCCTTGGTGACATCCATTAAATCTTCATTATAGCCTTCCTCATTGCCACAATTATTACCGAGTCTAAGTGAGTCTTTTTGGCAACCCCACTTGCTACATCAGCCCCAAATAAAACCTCTTCATGGCTCAAAATCGTCATGTGATGAAACACGAGGAACTAAGCCAGTATTCTGGGGGGGTAAGTATATATTGTTACCATAAATCATGCATTATATATTGAAGCTTTTGTTTCCAGTCAACATGAAAAATAATACACATTAACTGAATATTGCTTAGAACAGGACAGAGGACTGTCGTGCTTCTCCGGAAACCTTCATCTGGTTACATCAAAAAAGGATAAATTATGATCATTAACTTCCTGTCCTAATGGACCGTGTGCTTCACTCCTCCAGCTACTAGCTAGCTGTCTGCTGTGATCTCATGTGCCACCCGGGCCCAATAACTTGAGATGCTAGCAATTATCTCCAGTGGCTTTTCTCCCGCAAATGGGGTCCATCACATAGCAGTAGCATCTTATAGCTGAGGAAGAGAGTGTCATTTAATGGGTCCTTACCGGCAGAGGCCTTCCATTCTGGACAAAAATAACTGATTTATTACTGGAGAAAAAAAAACTGTTGTATTTTTTCCTTCAAAATATCTCGTAAATGTTAGCAGGGCCTCCGAAAGTTACTCAAGTCAACATATTATGTACATTTTCTGAGGAGCACTGAGTAGCACAACTGCAAACCAATGAATAGCATTATTGTGGGCCTGACTTGTGTTTTTAAATTATTTACACACTTATTTGTTTACTTGAACGTTGAACATGACTCTGCGGTGCAATCTGTAGAATTTGTGGTATTCATAAATAAATGTCCATTCATTATATTTACTACCCCACATATAAGAGCCGAAGGCATTGATCTAACATGCAACGTGTCAGTGTTGCTCAGCAAAGAAGATCTGATGGTATTATACTAGCTTAATGAAGACTCTTATCGATTCATTATATTTAAAAGGTTCCCTGAAACGGCACTATGGGAAGCAGGAAAAGTTTTGTCAATGGCTGATGTCTGATTCTCAAGATTAGATCAAATCTGTTATATAATCTCTTCTATATTAAATATGTCAAGCCTCCAAAATACTGACACTCAAAATCCTGGTTACTGACAGTCAGCACTTATCTGGCTGATTGGTCGAGTATCGGCAATTTTCCAGGTGCATTTAAATGTTTTCACATGTCCCGTATTCTTTGAGTTCCTATTTTAAGCTCCAGCTGAGTCCAGTATGTATGTACCTACGTTCCATCCATCCATCTATCTGTCCTTCCTTCCTTCAGGATGCACTTTGCTTGGCTTACGTGTCAACCTGCAATTTTCAATCTCAATCTGCTACTTTGTTTCGAGGCCGTTTACCCCTCCGTCCACACGGTCTCCCATGTGAGGAGCCCATAAACTTCCTTGGTACCATGCCACCCGGTCAATCATCCTTTGCGTGGCCGAGAGAGGGCCAAAGAGAGGATGCTGTCGGCCTTTTCGAATGGGTGAGATCTACACGGGCTTATAGCTGCGGGAGGATGCAGTCGGTCCTCGCCCATCGCCACACCGTGTGCTTTGAAGACAGGATGTCACTTCTGTCCTGTTCGACAGATGCTAGAATAATAGCCTTTGCTTATTCCCCAGGGCTGGTGTGAAATCTTTGTAAACCACATGTGGTGGGTGATATTCTTTTATCCCGGATTATAAATTTTATGTGCTGTTCCACCTTGTATATGATCTTTCATTACTATGTTCCTAGATTTAACAGCATTAGTGTTCTGAGTTTAATAACTAATTATGCACTTAACTGCTTCTGCATGCCTGTCGCAGTGTAAGAAATCAGGTCCTCGATATACATCTGATGCCTTTACGACCATACACAATAGCCTGAAGCCTCTTCCTTGCACACCTGTTCAAACTGCGTCACATTTTTCAGAACTTATAACATGCTAGTTAAGTGGGTGGTGATTCGGCGGCTCTTTGGATGACGCGGCACAGCCTCCAATCACGGGCTACCTGTTTACATCCAGCTCTACTCAAATGGGCGGAGCCGCTGTGCTGATGCAGGGGAGTCTCCACGGAGCTGTGATGTACTGTTTAGATGAAAGACCATAGAATACAGGAACACTTCTGTGCACCCTATGCATTCTGGGATACTCTCGAGGTCACTGCTACCCTAATCTGATATGCATGAACTGAGAATTGATCCACCTAACTGCTCTAGTGCAAAGCTAATTCTTTTAATTTTGTGCCGAATGCCATGAATACCGTTGGTCTTGCCAATGCTAATTTATCAAACTGTGATGATGCACAAGTGTGAAAATATATTTTATGAAGACACAGGACCAGAGTGAGTCCACTCCTTACCAGGTTAATTACAGTTCTTAACTTTTTTTGTCACAGATACATTAATTTTGGCGTTACACCACAGTGAATAATTGGTTGTGTACACTGTAGTAGTCTCTGATCTGTAACAAAATCCATTATGTATCTGTGAGTGGTTCCAGTTTGTTTCTTGATCTGTTGGAGAAAATCCCTTTTCATGTTGCTTTCTGAGCTGGGATCATTATCCCCCTACTTTTTTGCAGGGAGTTATCAAAATAAAATAAATGATTTAGACCTAAAAAGAGGGACTTTAATGATGAACTAAAAAAGCCAAGCTACTACCCTGCTGTCAACCAATTTTTTTTTTCCTGTCACATCCGCAAATATGGAAACCGGAAATTTAAACTTCCAAAAACAGAATCATTTCTGCTTCATCTCAAATGTTCTCCTGCATGTCCCAGATGCCGGTCGGCTTTCAACGCACTCGTCAATAATTCACCAACCTACCCTCTTTAGGATCACAGCGTTTTAGGGAGCGCAGAGTTGTAAAGGTTATGAAGAATCCAGCTCAATCTCTATATCCTGCATTCACCTCCCCCCCCCCCCCCCCCCCCCCATCCTATTCGGCCACGGATCAGTTGCATCCGATCACCATAACTGTCATCGCAGGAAAACCAGCTAACCCCGTGTCCCACCATCCAAGGGGTTCGTAGACGGCGACATTGTGCAACAAAGCATTTAGTGTGGGAGGGCTGAGGAACGAAGGGAGAGAAAAAGGACATGCCCCCCTCCTCCCGATATTGCGCGATCAACGTGAAGACACCAGCCCATCAATTACGGTGCAGGATGACTTGGGCGGTGGTCGTGGTGGTGGGGTTCTGATTAAACACTGATCTCAAGCGGGACAGAAGCGAGGCGGAGGGCCATGTACTGTGGGCCGAGATTGATGGGGCTGCACGCCAGCTGACAGTAACGCGTCAGGCCAGCGTCCTGGAGAGATGAGCTCCAGCGGCACCCCGCCCCCCCCTGCTCTCGGAATCAAATCAAAAACTCAGACCAGGAATCCAGCCGGCGCTGCGGCCCAGAATGGTGGAGCTGATTTAATTAGGTGACAGCCCGCTCAGGTGCGAGCTCAATCCAAAATTGTAAACAGTATGTTGCTCCTGTGAATAGCCTTTGTCCTGAACACCAATTGTTCCATTCTCGACGAGCTTTTACGGCCTTATTGGAATAATTAATAGATAACCCAAGTGATTTTCATATCATCTGTAAGTTAAAATTAATATTCAAATGGCATTTAAAATTTGGTGAACCTCTGGGCCGCGTTTGGCATGTTTGTAAAATCTCTAACATTGTGGCAGTGAATCCAACTAGAGTGTGTGTGTGTGTGTGTGTGTTTATGGTCATGTAATTATCACATTGTGGGGACAAAACCTGTTACTTTTGTGGGGCATTTCTCCAGTTCCCTAAAGGGAAAACTCAACTTTATAAAAACCTTGTGTGTGTGTGTGTTTGAGAGACAGTTAGAGAGAGAGAGAATTCTACAATGGACCTAGGGGGTGTAGAGGTCATTCTACCTGATATCCTGCATTTTTTTTAAATACATGGAGGAGTGCAGAGGACCAAATGTCACCACAATGTGATAAAAATCTTTTATTTTGATCTTGTGGGGACATTTTTTCGTACCTGGTAAGGGATAACTAATGTTATTAAAAACAGAAATGTCAAGAACCTTGTATTTTGTTTGGTTACTTATGGTTCAGGTTAATGTTAGGTATGGGATAAGGTTATGCCCGTGTGTGTGTGTTTGTGTGTGTGTGAGTACCCTGTGACGGACTAAGGCAATGTAGAGTGCATCCTCCCTAACACCCCGCGCATACCCAACGACAGACAGACTGTGTTAGTCATAATAATTGGTCATTGCTACATGCAGAGTCAAGCATGTTTGCTCACACAAGCCAGCACGCCATGACATTCGGGACTCGCATTCCTGCTCGGCTGGATCAGCTGTTACTGCCACGAGGCCTGTGACACTCCGACAGAAACTCGGTGCTTCGTGGCAGTAATAATGAAGGAAGGCGCGGGGCGATTTGGGAGGTGTATTCTTTGACGAGTTTTGACAGATTTGGCGTTTGCCTTCTGTTTTCACAGCGTTGCGCAGACGTCACGGTTGGGCCAAGAGATTAGGGTCACGGTCCGAGAGAAATTCCCGAAATGGTTCGGGAGGGCGTCATCTGTGCGGTAGCCAGTGTACTTTTCCCTAAATTGATAGCTTCTACTCCTGGGACTGAAAACTGTGACCCTTTGTTAGTTTTGTTTGTCCTTTTTTCCCTCAACGTCCAGACAGAACTTTTGCAAGCCTTTCCTCTTCAGATCCTTAAAAATATACATTCTTCACAGAAGAGGGGAACCAGAGGGCTCCAGTTATCAGTAAAAAAAAAGTCAAGTCAAAGATATTTTATTATCAATTCACATCATATGTGCAAGACATACATGAATCGAAATGCCGTTTCTTGCTCGCTGGTGTGCGTTCCCTCCAATCACAAAAACACTGTGAGGATGAGTGGCAGGGCAAGGGGTCTGGCTAGATCTATAAACGCCTAAGAGGGTAGAGTAGCAACATGCCTAGAACATACAATTTGCTGTAACAAGGTTGGGTCGATTTTTCTCCTTCAAGCCTTCCGGAGTTTCTTTTTTCATATGTAACCCTGTAGGTGTCACTGAAAAATCAGAGAGCATCTAGTAATTTATAGATATAGACTTAAGCTTAGTAGTTAACTAAGATGACACAGGATATTGGATTATGGGGAAGACGGCTTTATGTTTGAAGGTTCGCTGGCTGGTCTTGTTATGCATTTTACTCTCGTTGAAGTTTTTGATACCATATTAAAACACATTTAAAATGTTGACCCTCTGTCAGCTATTATCTGGTTGATATGATGATATATGAGTATATGTTCCAATGTGAAAAAGTATTACCAAATGTATTAATGGTCACCATGAATTAATTAGTAGTTCATTGGGTCAAGAACTGTGACAATAACCATTAATATTAACAGGATAGGGGGCGGCATGGTGGTGCAGTGGTTGGCACTGCTGCCTCACACCTCTGGGACCCGGGTTCGAGTCTCCGCCTGGGTCACATGTGTGTGGAGTTTGCATGTTCTCCCCATGTTGTCGTGGGGTTTCCTCCGGGTACTCCGGTTTCCCCCCACAGTCCAAAAAACATGCTGAGGCTAATTGGCGTCGCTGAATTGCCCATAGGTGTGCATGTGTGAGTGACTGGTGTGTGAGTGTGCCCTGCGATGGGCTGGCCCCCCATCCTGGGTTGTTCCCTGCCTTGTGCCCATTGCTTCCGGGATAGGCTCCGGACCCCCCGCGACCCAATAGGATAAGCGGTTTGGAAAATGGATGGATGGATGGATTAACAGGATATTATCCAAAGAAAATCTACAAGCTATTTGATATGACTAAAAAAATGTTGTAATCAATCCATCTTCCAATTGTTTATCCAGTACAGGGTTGTAAGTACTTGAAGTCTGTTCTGAAAAGCAAGGAACACGAGCAAGACATTGTAATTAATATATATAATATTAAATTATTATATTAAAGGGTGTTAGCAAAACCTTTGCTCTAGCAGAGCACGGACTGTATTGTGGGTTATGTATGTTCAGCATATTGCAGAATGTTATTCCGGTGGGGGGGGGAATTTCTTCGCAACCTCCACCCTGCTTGTACTATGATGAATGCTTCCTTATTAAAGACTGATACAAACCGCCTCTGAGCTCATTTGTAACATGCTCTGCTGCTAAACACACAGAGCGCGGATCTCCACCGGCCATGGGCCTCTAGCCCCCCCCCCGCCCCCCCAGCTTTGCTCAGCTTCATGGGGGTGGAGGGTGGAGTCACGGTGCATTGCACCACTTCACAATGGTTTCATAAATCACACCCCTGCCCATCGGTTGTCATAGCCTGTCATATCCCTGCAGCAATTGGGGGGGGGGGGGGGGGGGGGGGGTTGGAGGGGCCCCGAATAGGAGCTGCACCAAGGCCTCATTAATCCCTCCTCACGTATCGACATCTGTTGACAATATCGAAGCCTCTGGTGTTGAATGGACCCCAAGGGGCCACTCAGTTATCACATCCATGAGCAATTAGGATCCATCCAGCTGTATGCGGGGCCAGGGTGGGTTTGAGGTGAGGGTGGGGGGGTTGAGGTGCCTGCTTTGATTTGTGGAGTAATTAAAGAAAAATAACCTTTCATTACAATGAAACCTGGGAGCTATTTGTCACCCATAATTAAAAGTTTTGGATTTATTTCCTATGTTCTCAATGACCAGGAAAGTCTGTTTACTGGAATAACAAACCAAATGTCTGTCTAAATGTGTGAAATTGAGCTGAATCGATTGTAAGCATGCTGCAATGCAGCTTAAAATTGAAAAAATATATATTTCATAAAACAACTGTATTCTGCTATTTTGTGAGTAGCAACTGAATTTTGTGGAATTTTGGATGGATTCAGGTACCCTTCTTAAAGGCAAGATGGTCTGTTTTTTTGAGAATTATTCCATAAATTCTTTAAAAATGGCAAACTGAATACCTCTCTCCCAGATTTTCAGAGCACTCAAGGTGTCAGGGTCCGCGCCTGTCTGCCCTGCCCTCCGTGTGCCCTCCCTGTTTGGCCAGCAGGTGTCGCTGGCCATCCTGTCCTCTTGCCCTGCAGCCCTAGTGTGTTTTCTCCGTTCCCCAGGCTGCTGCATACAGTAGGTCAGTGGACTGAGTAGGTGACTGATTGAGAAGCTGTGAGTTGTAGGTTCAAAGCTGGGTTAGGAGTGAAGCCTCATCACTGTCGTTCGTTAGTTTTTTGTTTTTTTCCCCTAGTGTTATTGGTTATCGGTGCTTTCCTGTTTTTTTTGGCATTTTTGTACTTCATTTAGTTCCTTGTCTTTTGCTCTTTATCCTTCTTTTACTCAGTTGTCCTAGGTTTTAGTTAAACTTTAGTGTTTGTTAATTCTCCCTAGTCTCCAGTGCTCTTTAGTTGTAGTATGCCACACCTGTTCCTCGTTTGCCCTGAGTCCTTGTGATTGCTTAATTGGTTATGATTCTCACCCGTCCTGCATTGTCTTGTTAGTTACGTATTTTGTTCTTCGATGAGTCATTGTCGTTGTAGACAGTTGTGGGTAGCTCCTCTCTTTGGCGCTTTGTTCTGGCGCTCCGTCCTGTTTCCTGTGTTGCTCAGATCCCCAGTGTATTTGCTTCATGATTTCTTATTCTTCCCCTTGTCTTTTGACCCCTTGCAGTCCTCCTATTTTGGACCTTCCCTGTTGTGCGCTATTTTGTTAATAAACACCCTTTGGCTCTGAGCCGCAAGTGGATCGTCACCTTTTCTCCGCCTGCACCATGCCCCGAAACCGTGACACAAGGAGGTTAAAGTGCCCCTTTCAGTGACCCAGTGGGTAGCATTATGGCCTCTACACTGCCGGTCTGGAGGTGCACTGCAGGTCTGGAGGTGCACTGCAGGTCTGGAGGTGCACTGCAGGTCTACACGTTCACCACATCAGCGTTTCTCAACCGGTGGATTATGAGACGATTTTCCGTGGGTCACGGTTGATAACTCTTAGTCACCACCTCCTCGGTCGCCAGCTATTACCATGAATTTGGGTGGTTATTTACTCACCAAGAATAATGTGGGTCCGAAACTAAGCCAGTCGAAACTCATCTTTGTGTAGGTTGCCTCCGCAGGCTAAAGATATTTTCTTCGGCGAATTGCTGTCTGTCCATCGCCTATAGCATGTGAGTATGTGTGTTGAGGTGCCCTGTGCTTCCTGAGAGTCTCCAGACCTTCCGTAACCCGGGTACTGGATAAGTGGTTATGGAAGATGGAAGGCTTCCTTATTTTATTATTCTGCTTTATACCGGCATGACAACATACTGTGGCCTATAGCAGCGTATCATTAAGCATAAATGTTACACATTAAAAGGTTTTGACAAAATGCAACTTGCAGAGGACCACGGCATCATATGTATCAGTTTTTATCGCATAATCTATGAGTCTATGCTGTCTTGTTTTAGTTGCGTCGCAATTAAGATTAAGAAGTTTTCCATAGAAAGAAAAGTTTCCGTGCAAGAAATTTGGTTTCTGTTTCTTCTCATTTCACATTTTCCGTCCCGCGGGTTTAAAGGAAACGCAAAATTGGGTTAATAAATGAAAGTGGCGTTTATCCGGCCTGGAGTACTTGGTCCCTACTGCACCCACCCAGCCTTTGTGTTCGTAATAATTGCATCTATACTCTGAATGTGGTAGAATTCGTGAAGAAAAAAAGCAGGTTTTTAATGAAAGTGGAGGGTTCCGGTTTGGACCATTTTAGATTCTTTTTCTAAGGCTATAGAGGGAGTCGCCTTATGCTGCTGGGAAGTGGTACCGGACGGGGTGTACACACCAAAGTGCATCTCGGCCCAAGTCGCTATTCCGCCCATTCTGTCATTCCTTATAAAGCCTGGGAAATACTAGGATCAGCAGCAGGGATGCTGATTGGCCACAGACTGGACTGTAATTGTGGCATGTCATTGTAGACTAGTGAGTGACCTTTTTAAATGGTGTTTGATTCCCTGTTGGAATGCATGGTGAAGGAAGAAGAGAATGGGGGGGGGGATCTTTACAACCACACGTTTTCCCCCCCTGCGCTTTGTACCTCAAGTATCTCTTTCCCTTTAATATTTTTTAATATTTGCTAGAAAAAAAAAACAAGTTTTTTTGTCAATCGGATGTAGGCAGGAAAAAGTATCCCAGAGCAACAGGAGATGCAGTCTCTTAACAGTTGCCCTAGAAAAGCCTCACAATTTAGATGCCCTCTGTGCAAAGTCTGCCTTTCTGTTCAGCAGTGAATTTTCACCAATGCATTAAAATAAGAACAGCGTTAAAAGCCAATGTGCTTTTTTTCAGTTAATAGTAGTCGTGTGCCTGGCAAGTTTTTAAATACAGCTCTGGAATGGTGTGTATGGTGTTCTGTGCTTTGTGCTGTAAGTCCTGGGATGGGCTCCAGACTTCCTGAAGCCCGGTGCTGAAAGCGTGCTGGGCTGCTGGGCTTCTATGTCTGCTCCCCATACACCACCCCCCCCCCCCCCCCCACCCACAGTCAATCATTTCCAGCTCATCTTAAGTCTCAGTTTACCCTCATTTAATGTGCATCTTACAAATCAGCAAGAACGACACTCGACATCTGCTAACACAAGTTCTGGCCGTTGCTGTTTTGCAAGCACTAAACCAGTTTAAATCAAAGCAAAGAATCAAGAGGACCAATGAGTACTTGCTTTGACAAGCACAACCGCTGTTGAAAAATGAATTCTTTGTGTAAAAATTCCCTTTGTGTAACACCATATTTCATTCCACTAATTAACATTGTTCTGTTGCTGGTCTTATTAGTTATTTCTGTGCCGGAGACACTTGCTACTAATCCTAAATCCCATTGATCAGTGTGTAAACATAGTTAATACAAGTGCTCAAATAATATTCAGCACATAATACCGAGGAAGGAATTTGTCAGTCTTTTAACGAGCAAAGCTGGAAAGGTGAGCATGTAAGATTTTTCAGAGTGTGCATTGCAGTTAAGTTTACAAGATCCAACACTTTCTGTTCCTCCTCTCTCTAAAGGGACTTCATTTCCCTAGATGCGACCATCGCTGCAATAAATCAAGGTAGACGCTGTCACGGTCATTTCTGGGGAGTCTTTTTTTTTTGGCCTGTATTTGTTTCTGTTCAAATTTTTTTCTGCACGGGGGCTCCGAGCAGTGAGGCGTTGTCTCGATGTAATTTACAATCTTGTCGGATGTGACCGGAAATTAATTGCTTAGAGTTTATCTTTGTTTTAGCAGGAGGTAATAGAGCCTCGAAAATGCATCAATATTCATTATATGTAATATGCTCTCATTTTATTAAAAGTTTGTTCATCTGTCATGTTCAGTAACTGTTCATTCAATTAGGGGCTCAGAGATCCGGAGCGGATCTTGGGAATCTTACGGCAAAGACAGGGATACACCCTGGAAAGGTGCGGCATTCCGGATGGGCAGTCGCACCTATAGGAACACTTGAAGCATGGAGCTAGTGACAATCCGACACTATAAGCTTCCAGATTATTTCTATGAATATTGGACGTATGCAAATATGGGCCTGCATTTGAACCCTGTATTTTGGGATGACACACCGACTTCCAAAATTATGAATTTGGCTTCTGACAGGTTTCCAGACTGATAGACAATGTGGAAGCTAGAATACGTCGAGGTGGGTGAGGAGCTTTCCCTTCTGATGCAGCCCAAAGACGACAACCTCCTTCTGTTCATGCATTTGACTCCTAGAGCATTTATAACCTGCTCCATCTCATTGTCTTTTACACAATCATCAAAAAAAGTCGGGCACCGGAGCCAGCCGCCTATCCGCCGAAGGCCCCGAGCCTTTTTACTCCGCTAGCTCTGTACTTCTGCCATTTGTCATGATCCTGTGAGCTTTTGGATCCAGCCCATGTCCATATGGCAGGAGAGGTGCTCCCACCGACTGACCAGCTGAACCACTCCCCTGTTCTGTTTACGCAACATTTGCACACTTCGTTCCGATCTGTATTAGATTAGCGTCACTGTGTAAGGTTAGCATCTGTTTGCACAATTTCTCCTATACCTAACTTTAGATTAGATCAGATTAGATTGAAGTGTAATGACAATGGGATGAAATCAGGTAGAAAACAAATGAAAAGCACTTTTAACTTTTAATCAGTCATCTTCTAGCTTTGTTCTATAGTCACATTTGTTGTGATCATTATTTTTATGGCCATTATTATTATTAGCATCAGCCCTGCGGGTTTGCCGTCTTCCTGGGCACATCGCTGACATACCTCACCAGATCTCCCAGCACCAGCTGATCGCCAAGGACCAAATGAAGTCTAACGCTGCGTTTCAAGTTTCCCAGCGACACAGGGATTAAGACCGCAGCACTTCCAGAATGTCATCGGCCTTCCGGACCGGCTTGCTGAGCGTCTCTGGAGCACGCGGTGGCCGATGCCCTCTCGCTATTCCTCTTTCAAAGCTTGCTGCAAAGCTCCCGGGTCTTGGCCGTAGCTGGATGAAGACTACCTCTTCAAGGCTCACTGCTTTCTCGAGAACGATTCTCCCACAAATTCCTATAAGCCAGGACTTTATGTACCGTTACTGAACTGCACATTAACGACACATATTTAACTCACTACCTAAATTAACTGCGACTGAACAATGTCCTCAGTATCAATATTGTTAATGTTTTATAGCTTTATCGATTGTTTTTTTGCTGTGTGTTGCACAATGACTGTCTAAGTGGATCTGGAGAAGACCATCAGCTTTAAATAAATCATATGTCGACTGTAAGGAGTACTTTTGGGATGACCTTCGTCCTCCTCTCATTGTCATCCCAGTTTCAGCAGCTTGGGGCTTGCGGGGAGATAAGGATTAGTTTCAGCTGACTCTGAAACAGAGCCGCCTGACTCCATCTTCCTCACACTCGTTTCCTTGGGGTCTGCTCCTGCTTTCAGATGTTAGAGGTGCTCCAAATATGGTTTTAGCAACATGGCACCGAGATGGATACGAGACTCCTCACCTCCTCCTCCATAATGACTCACCGGTGGCCTGTCCGCTCCCCCTGCCCTTCCCGTGGCTAGGAGGAGCGCGACGTCTCATCCTACTGGCAGGCCCCGCGTGTTGGAAAGATCTGGAAGGGGAAACTGGGGCCAAAGCGGCCTTCCTCTCGGGCATAACGGTGCCAATTACGTCCTACTGCAGCCTCCTGGTCACAGGCAGCTAGCGAAGATGACATTAAGCCAAGCCTCAAATTACAGGGCACAGCCTGAGTTTGGGATGAATGCCTGTACTCCCCGAGCTGCTCGCCTTTTGTTTCGTTTAACAAACATGCAAGGAAGCTGTTTTTTTTTTCTTACCCAACGGGGGAGTTCTCGCTGACACCTAGATCATGCAGTCGAAGGCATTGACTTCATTCTTTTCCGCGCAGTTCAAGAATTAAATGATTAACTTCTGATTCTACCAGTGTTCCAGGAAACAAGCAAATTAATTTGTTTGAACATAAAAGACCAATATGAGAGAACAACTGATACAATGGGTGAGCAGATAATAGTCATTGTTCTGTCGTCCATACATTGAGCGTTGCGTTTCGAATTTACTACGTTATCTGACACTTTCATCCCAAGTGAACACTAGAGTAGTATTACAGTTTAATTGCAGTTCCTGGGATCTGAACCTACAACCTTGTCATAGCTCTACTTGTTCAGCTACAGGAGTCTTTATCATACCTGTGCTCGTTTGCCGTACTGGCATCTATGTATTTTTATCTGATCCATCCGTATTCGCTAATAAATATGGATTCGTCGGCACGGTAACCTCTGAGACTCACCGGGCACGTCCGGGCCTCCGGCAGATTCTGACAGCAGCGAGGCACGTGCCGTGTGGTACCACAACATCGAATCGCAAACAGAAGCGTCTAGAAAGCGCCGCTCCTTCGTATATTTAAAACTATGCTGTAAAATGATCTCCTGCTGGGAAACAGCAGGATTTTCTGGCATTGAAATATGTTTTGAGGACAGGGGGGTTTTTTTTTTCTTCTTTTCGGTAACATGAATAATTCCCTATAAATCACAGCACCCAAACACATCCTATATGTTTGTACTGCTGGAAAGGCGTTTATTGGTGTGACCTACGCCCATATAGTTCAGACATGCGTAATGCACAGACTGAAATAAAACGTGAACAATTTTTTGTAATAATAAAAAAAAATGTCGTATTTCAAATAATAAGTCTGCTTTAGGACCTACTGTGCTCACTCACCCTGAAGCTTTAAGCTCAGAGTAGCATCAGTGAATCAGCTGCCTAGTATGAGGTATGAGAAGTAACAGATTAACAAGATGTAAAATGAAAACAAATATTATCTGTATTTATTCCTCATTAAAGGCATGAGGCAGTTGAATAAGTGTGTTTCGGATTCCCGTTGAAGGTCACAGTAACCTTGTTATTTTTGAATTACTCATTGGTCAATTAAGAATTTAAAATGGTTTTTGCTTATTTTTTTTCATTTTGAATAAAATATTATGATTAAGACAAAAAAAAAACGTCTGTGACTCTGACCAGGATAAGCAATTGGAAAATTAATGGATGGAAGAATTCTAAGTGGTTTGTTCAGAGACTAGCTTAATCCTTTAAAATAAGGCTCCGTTAGTCCCTGTGCGATGAAGTGATTGGCTGGAAAGTCTTGCCATTCAGTGAAACCCAAGCAGATAGGCTTATATGGGTGCATTTTGTTGGAGGCCGAGGACTATCTATTGAATGCTGGGAATTGTGTATAGATACAGTGCATGTGCTGAAATCCACTGGTAAAAACTGATGATATCAGACACGCCATATTTTCGGGGGTAGTTTGTTTTTGCATAATTTTGTTTACATTATGATGTTTTTTTATTGAAATAAAAAAATACATTTTGAAGTCGAGAAACTAACGGTGTCCCGCAATCAGGAGGCAGGGTAGTATGAAGGTTTAAATGACATCATCTTGATATACCTAAAAAAATTAAGGTGATGTCAATTGCTCTACACACACCTACACACAAAAACAAACACTGTGCAGTATTTCACTGTAACTTTTTTTTTAGAGAATTCAAAGTTTGTGAGAATGACCTGGTTAAGGAAGATCAATGGATATATATTTCATATGTCAGTTTTGCACAAAGCCTAGTTTTATGTCCAACAGTCCATTAGTCACCCACTTCGAAAGGGAAAGACCTCTTTGGGTTGGCAGTGGAGTGGAAGTAAACGTCGTCTATTTTATTTAGGTAACTTTGCGGAACAAAGTTTTTAATGAAGTTCTTTGCCTTTTCTATTTAAAACATTCTACATTCTTTTTTTCCAGCTCTTGTGTTAATTGCTCTCTGTTGATCAGAAGACTTTAATATTTATTTATATACCTTTATTTTAATTTTCACTCACTGTATGGAGTGTCACTGTCAAGCTATTGTGGAAAGACGAACGACTCTCTTTGCTGGAACTCGGGAATTTCTTTGTCCAAGTGTCATGATTTTGGAAACGGATTGGGGAAATAACTGTAGCATTCAAAAAAGCACACAAACAAATAAAATAGCTAAAACGAGTTAATCGTTTGAGATTGTCTGAGTAAATCTACTCTGCTCAGAAGCTTGAGGTTAGTTTTCATATTATTGTAGTTTTATTACATCTCCTTAACGTGCTTCTCTGTTACGTTACGCAATGTCCCTCAAAGGAGCAGCGGTCACAGGGTGTGACAGGAAGCAGGAAAACAGACGGAGGAGTAAAAGGGGCTTTAGTGCCGTCATTCACTAATGGGGGAGTAAATGGCACAGGTACAGAGGCTGGCCGTCCTTCTCACGGCACATTTACTCACGTACAAATCCAGTATAGGCCTTGCCAAGAAGGGGCCTCAGACCAGGGTTTCTCAGCCTGGTCCTCGGGGAACCCCCTGGGAGAACGCAAAAACATGGACCGTCTGGGGGTCCACGAGGACCGGAATGGGAAACACTGCCTTAGACCATTTCGTCTCTCCGCTGGGTCCATCCTCTCCAGTTACCTGAGCCAGTGTGCGCGGCACTGGGCCATGAGCTGGGCTGTGTTTGCGCCGAACGGCAATGTCCCTCCATGACAGTGCTGGATCGAGGCTTTTTATTAGAAGTAAATGAAAAATTCTGGTGACGACGACAACAACAAAGGGGAGTTTGGTAGCATTGTGGCCGCACTCCACCTGGGTTGTACCTTTCATTACATGTCCTTTGTGTGTTTGCATGGCTAATCTAGCACAGTCCAAAGGCACAAGGTTTCAGTAGACTGGTGTTTTTTGAATTGTCTCAGGCCCAAGACTCACCTGAAACCTTGATTTATCAAATGAAAGATAATATATTTTGCTATTGAAATATACATAAATATTTTCACTAAAATCACTGTGGATATTTTGAAAGTAGAAATGATCAGTTACCCAAAAAACTTGCATGCAAGCATCAAAATAGTCCAAAAGACTGTAGAAATCAACGGCATAGGACACAATTTGTGTTCATTAGATTATTCATTTTTATCTCCCCAATATCAAACATCCTCCTACGCTGTTGCCAGATCAATAGCCAGATCATGTGAGATTTGGAGGGCTTGTGTTTCATTTTGTAAAGTAATGGAAACATTTTTCTGCCCTAGTGAAATTCATTGGCAGATCTGCTTTAAATCTTCGAAACTGAGTTATTGTTAAAGGGACGACCCTTTCAAAATCCATCCATCCATCCATCCATTTTAGGAGACCTGTTTAACTGTTTCACTACCAGAGTCTGTAGGTAGCTGCTGTTTGAGTTGTAATGTGCAGTTGATTCTGCTGCGTAAATGAATGCCATCATGAAAATCCACTGCATGATTTGCAGTGATGAGGGTGAACTCTGAAATGTTGCACCTCTCCAGTGAAAAATCCATCCCTCCATTTTCCAAACCGATTATCCTACTGGGTCGTGGGGGGTCCGGAGCCTATCCCGGAAGCAATGGGCACGAGGCAGGGAACAACCCAGGATGGGGGGGCCAGCTCATCGCAGGGCAGTCTCACACACCATTCACTCACACATGCACACCTATGGGCAATATAGTACCTCCAATTAGCCTCAGCATGTTTTTGGACTGTGGGGGGAAACCAGAGTACCCGGAGGAAACCCCACGACGACATGGGGAGAACAAACTCCACACACATGTGACCCAGGCAGAGACTCGAACCCGGGTCCCAGAGGCGTGAGGCAACAGTGCTAACCACTGCACCACCATGCCGTCCCCACCTTTCAAAACAACCACAAAAAATAAAGAGCAATTTAAAAGTTTATTTAATTTAAAAATCCCGCTATATGTCTTTTCACTTCTGATATGTGACCCACTGAAACACTCCATTAAGGTGGCCACTAAAGGCCAAGGAAGATTCTGCAAATTTCATGATTCCAACACAGCAGATCTTTCAGCACTTTGAGATAAACACTGTTTACGCTCCACAGAGTCAGACTAGTGAATAACACGAATTTATGCGGCGCGTTTACAAATTAAGACAATAGCAAGTAAGCTGTGTGACTCCCAAGTCATTTACCGTTAAGAAATGCCCATTATGTGCGTATTTCTATGGGGCATCATACGAAATGCAGCTGATTTATGTTTAACTCTATAAATTATAAATCATTCACTTTGTGTTACGAGATCAGGTTCCCTGTGGACTAATAAGTAATGATATTTGATATTTGATTTGCTTTGCGATTCCTTTTCTTTACTAACACATTCACCATCTTATCAACCTTTCAAATTGATTATGAAATCTGTAAATCATTCTGCTACACGTGTATTTTTAATCACATGGAAAGTGTTTTATTCTCAGTTATAAAAATTATAACTAAAAAACGTTTTTTGTAGGATTTGTGTCTGAGAGACAACAGACAAGTAACAAGGCATGGAGACTCTGGCAGTTTCAGGGGGCCCAACACTTTATTGGTGGGGAGGGTGGCTAAGGTTACATTTTGTTGGGGGGTCGGAAAGAATTTCTAGCCATCCCCCTGGCACTGCATGTTATGAGTGCCTCAGATGGTGTCAGGCTCGATGGATAAGGATGATGTTATCAGAAGGTCACTGGTTCAAATCCCACAGTTTCATTATCAGGCCCTTGACCATGATTTTTAACCCCAATAGCCCCAGGAAGTTATATTGCTTTCAATAAAGACAACTGCTAGATACATAACATGCAAACGATTGGACTTTTAAGTCTGTATATAAGACATTTAGTTCAATGCACTCCCATAGTATCACAGTCGTATTAACGGTTCATCGAGTTGTCCGTATTTTTGCATTTAAGTAACGTGATTTCGTTTAATATGGAAATCTGCAAACCCGGATCGCCCAGCTAACTGTCCTTGCTCGCCCGAGGGTCGCTGCACTGCTCAGCTTCAATCATCTCTTGCTGTTTTCTTTAGTCAGGCTTCTCGCTGTGTCCTCTCCCCCCCCCCCCCAGCCCCCCCCCCCAATCTTCTCCAAGTAAGAAAAGTCAAGAAAGAAAGAAAAAAAAACCCTGAAGCATGAATGATGGTAAGTAAAGTTTATCACCATCTTATTCCACTTTCCATGCCGCTAAGGCACCGCTGGGTCGGGGTGAGCCAGGAGCCAAACCCAAATCGGCCAGCGGGGCACTGGCTGGATGGACTGTCTGTCCTTCTCACGGCACGTTTACTCACATGCACATCCAGTAAAGGCAATTTAGAGACATCAATTTACCTAAAGTACATGTAGTATAGGGGAAAATCCTGGTAAATAGTGGGAGAACTTGGAAACATGCACAGAAAGCCATGTGTGAGAATAAATCCCACAATCCCGCAGGTGCAAGACTACGGTACAACCCTCTGAGTCACCTCATCCTCTTACATATTAATATATTCAACAGAAATCTAATACAATATATTCTGCTTGATTCCAATTTTACAAATATTCTACTAGAGAGAACCTTGTACACAAAATATTCAGTATTACTGCAATCTTTTTTGAATAGTTTCCAACTGTCTGTCAGATAAATACTTCTTTGCTGCTTTGCAGACGTCTAAGTTCTGCATAAATATCTTGTTAGTAAGGAAAACTTGAAATGGCCAATTTTTTTATGTTACAAGGGCATAGCAGCTGAGCAGGCAGGAGTGATGGATTTGGTTATAATCATTATAATTTGATCCATTCCTTTTATTTCGTGTTTTTTTTTTTGAGTGTGCTATGAAGGTGCTATTAAGGCTTTTTTGAGGGTGTTATGAAGATGTTGAGTGCCTGAGAGAGTCTGTCTGAAGTGTAATTCTATCATGCATCTTCTTTCAGTCTTTCATGGATGAGAATCACGTTTCCATTTCTGGCTCGGTCAAATGAAGAAGACTGGATGAGGTGATTTTCATCGCCTAGGAACATTCAGCAGGACAGTGGTTGGTATCTGGGCCGCTTTAGAGATGTTTCTGAAGTTCCATTTCTTTCTTTTCTTGCCTTTTTTTGTTTCAGGGCTCGTTCTATAGGTGAATATGATTAGGAATCATTCCAGAGATCATAACCGGGAATCGCAGCAGTGACCCAACTCCCCTGGGTTCAATTAGCAGAATATGTGCCCTCTCTGGTGCTGCTAATACGTCAAATAGGATTACACACAGAATGGAGAAGAATAAGCCGGAACAAGCCGGGGACATTCATTCCATGTGACGGACCCGAAAAGCTTTGTCATGTTGTCTTGTTGATGCGCAGTGTCATGCTCAACTTCTGTTATATTGAGCATCCATCCATCCATCCATCCATCCATCCATCCATCCATCCATCCATCCATAGTGTATATATATGGGGAACGTCTGGGTGTATGTACAGTCTGTAAGTTCACCCTGTGTTTATGGGATTCCTTCCGCTGTTCTGGTTTCCGCTTAAGTTCAGAAACGTTACATGTTCTTTGGAGGATCGCATGAATCGTCCGAGGCCTGCTGGCGTCCTGCCCAAGGTGTCCCTCTGCTTCCTGGGGCAACCTTACAGCAAACTGCAGCCCCTCACATACTGAACATCTTCTGACAGATTTCCAGATATTACTCGGTTCAAAAGGGCTAGACAGACGCAGAAGCTCCTAAGCAGAAGCTCTGCTGTGTTCCCAGAGCCACCTTTACGTCTTTTGCAGGACAGATTTTTATTGAGCCGTACAAACGTCCCAGGACCAGGTCTTACTGTATAACTCTGCATTTCCGCCTGTCTTTACATAACCACCCTTATGATTTTACGTAGCTGTTCATTTCTGATAAATGACCTTCTGTGTGATGTGTTGGTGTCAGGAATGACAACGTATATTTACAAAGGTTTTCTGGACAGACGAATTAACTGCAGAATTATTCACGCTGGGCCACATTTAGTGTACAGTAAATGCTGTGTAGGTGTGAGGTGGATTTCAGTTTTACCGTGGTACAAGAGAAGTGCTCTGCTGTTTATACTACATATGATAAAGATAAAGAAAGCACTGCTTGTTAAATCCCCCTCTAGTAAAAACTCCCGCCACATTCCCTTTGCTATTGGAGTAATAAGTATCCCTGGTACTCTTATCAAAACTATACAGACTAGCTATTCGCCTTGGAGAAAGGACATTTCATACACATTTTTATTATGGGGTCAGTAAGTGTCTCATTCACTTTTGATACAGTGCAGTTTTTCCTTAGATTTCTTACATTTACATGCCTTTCTGAATATGCATACTAATGACAACTATTCTTATTTACTTGTGCTAGACTTAATGCTACTTTGATGAACCTTGGGTTTTCAGAATGAATTCTTACTGAAATCCATTGCTGACATAATAACAGTGTTCTTAGCAAACAGGGTTTCTTTTATTTAACTTTCTTTGCCTCAGCCGTAATGAAGTAATTTCTAGCCTGTCTGGCCATAAAATATTCAGTTTGCAAGAGAGGAAACAGGCAGATCTAACAGAACTCCATGCCTAGGGTCTCTACATGATAATGTTTAGCTTTGATTGACAGAAGACAACCAAGTTATTGATAAAACACTGCTTCCTGCAGCCCCACAAGAATTATACCCCAAAAATCCATAAGCCCTTTGACCTGGATGACAATAAAGTGATGTATCTGACTATCCCTGTAATTTTACAAATTCCACATTTTGTTCATTTTCAAAGGGTTTACTGCATTATTGCGTAACCTGTGTTCTGTCAATGACGAAAACGCTCCATAAAAATGTAAATCACTAGGTTCTCACATAATTTTATGTTAATTATTGCTAAATAACAGTAATCACCACAGCTCTAAACCTACCGTTATGAAAAACTATAGATTTATAGCTGTTAGCGCTGAGGTCTGCTCTTTTGATTGTAATGACCGCAGTCTGATTTCTCACATTCGGTTTTGACTCATAAAATGATTTTGTATATTACATTTCTTTCTATACTAACCGGTGGGTGAGATGACAGGAGAGTTGACAGTGACACGGTCAGGATGGATGTGCGGAACCGAGATCAGAGACTTTATTCAAATGTATAAAACCGGGTAATTAACCTTTTAAGGATGCGTGTCAATGGGGCAGCCACCGTCCTGCCAGTATGAGGGAGTCAGGTGACAGGTGTTGTCTATTTTGGTTTGCCGTGCTGGGTTCCATCTGTCAGTAGCTGTTCTGATTTTTTTTCCCTCTTCCCCTTTTTCTGAACCGGAGAGAGCAGCATAGGGTTGCTGCATGTCAAATGTTCTATTGATTTATCCAAAATGGTAGATCTATTTTGCTTTTCTCTCTTTTTTATACCCGAGTGACTTAGTTTTATTTCCTACTGTGTTAGTTTCACCCTCTTCAACAAAATCTGCCCCGCTCTGTTTCCTACGTCTCCAACTCAACCAAAGCTTTGCCCGCAAGAAGATAAACTGAAAGATGAAAGGTTCAGTCCTCCTCAGTCTATCCTACGCTTATTCAATCTTTAGCTCAGCTGGTCCATTTTCTTTTTCCACTGCGTTGATGACATGATTAAAGCCAGCTGGATGTCGTTAACCGTAAAGGCTGAACACAGCTAGACTCATTGCCTTGTTGTATCTCATGACAATCCTCACGCCCACCATGCACCTCTCACCAATTCACGTGGCTGTAACATTAATTGCTACACACGAAAGCAGTACAGTTAAACAGTATTTAAATAATGAACTAACACAAGGAAGTTTTTCAGAAATCAGTTTTAGCTTTACTTTAATTAAAAACTGCATCAATAATTAAGGGTCCTCTTTTTGGGGTCATTGCTTCATAATCTTGATACAAAAGCACTTTTGCAAAATAAACTTATGAATTTAAAGTAGCTAACCCCCCAGTAGGAATACACTTATTAGAGTGCATCTTGATTAATGCAAATTCTGCTTAACAGGATTTAGTCTAACAGGATAAAACAGGATATAGTCTATGACTTATATTATTAATATTCTGTTCTATTTTACTATTACTTGGGTAGTAGCATATTAATATCGATTGGTGTGATATAAGGTTAATGTAATATCAGTTTGCTGCTAGCATTTTCCGTAAATGCATTTTAGTTAGAGATTTGCCTTTGTGTGCGATGTGTGTCTGTGTCTGTATTTGTGGGTGTGTGTGTGGGTGTGTGTGTGGGTGTGTGTGTGGGTGTGTGTGTGGGTGTGTGTGTGGGTGTGTGTGTGGGTGTGTGTGCGATGTGTGTCTGTGTCTGTATTTGTGGGTGTGTGTGTGGGTGTGTGTGTGGGTGTGTGTGTGGGTGTGTGTGTGGGTGTGTGTGTGGGGGTGTGTGTGGGGGTGTGTGTGGGTGTGTGTGTGGGTGTGTGGGGGAGGGAGGGGGAGGGAGGGGGTTATGTATATATTGCATTGTGGGGACATTTGATAAAAACCTGTTGTGGGGACTTTTTCTTTTGGCCCCCACAAGGGGAAACTCAATTTTACAGAAATCTGCAACTGCAATCAAAGAACTAAAAATGTCAAAAGTCTTGTATTCTCCTTCATTACTAATGGATAAGGTGTGAGCTGGGCAGGAGTTAATGATATCATTCTTAGGATTCTTATATAATACAATTATAATATATAATTATAATATATATATATAATATATATATATAATGTAATGTAATGTAATACAATTATATCATTTATAGACAGTCCCCACATAGATATGAATGCAAACATTTGTATGTGTGTGTGTGTGTGTGTGTGTGTCTCGTAATGGACTGGAATCCCAGTGAGGTTGCCTCTACCTTGTGCTCTGTGATCTCTAGGGCAGACTTCAAGCTGTGAAGCATATCTAGAGATACGAGCGTATTATAACCGAAAAACATATGCACCACAGACAACTTGTTCTTCTTAGAAATTGAAAGCGCTAAAGATATTTCCTTGTTATCAAACTGAAATCACGATTTATTTGTAATGATACATATCATTGTCTTTTGCCATTTTCACAAGTAAAGGTACATAGGAACTCTTCAGATTTTGCATATCCCCTCCTGCTCTCCTATGAGACGCGCACGCGGAGGTGAGAGCACAGCCTGGGATCAGAGGGCTGGGTCACACCTCCATTTGGTGCCCCTGGAGCAGTTTTTGGGGGTTATGTTAAAGTGCGAGTCTCAAGTAATTCCTCAGAGACAGAAAGGCAGACTCGTGGGTGTTTGTTTGCTAGGAGAACGTCGGCAAGAGGGTTGCAAAAAAAAAGAAGAAGAGAAAAACAGATCTTAAGATCTTATAATGCTAGAACATAGAGTAACAGGGATCAGTCTGCATTTAATCTGCACCAGACTGATTATTGTTTTTAGCAGCACACTGGTTAGTACACAGATTGGAGCCATGTACTGTACATTGATACAAAGTAACCAAAATATGTTATTTTACCTTAACATCAACCATCAACTTGTTAATGTGGGTAGAATGAACAATGACTATTTCAGTGGACCAAAACCTCACTAAAGGTGCATCCAGGGACTGAGACAATTTACAGGCCTGTAAAGGATAGCCATCATTCTCTCCGCTGCTCTGGGGGAGTAGCATGCTCCTCTAACCTTCAGAGGAATTAAGCGTCCTCCCCCAGGGAAGACCTAAGCTGCACCGCTGGCATCTGACCCATCTCACAAACCACCTGCAAACTGGCCGCTTCCTGCAGCAAAACTTCATATCAGCCTTTTCCTAACTTCTGGGGCCGTTTACTGTACCAGACCTTCAATGGCAGAACCAGGAGAGACGAACTGAAACGAGGCGGTTTGCGCTTGTGAATAACGCTACAATATTCGCCATCTGATTAGCCCGAGTTCGATGTTTCCATTCTGGTTTTGACACTGTTAATAAATCCCTAATGGACCAAAGTGAAACATGATTAATGAAAGGAATTGTCTCCTTCATCGTATCACTGCCTTCTGTGCAGTGTGATTAAGCTTCGTAATAGTTATACATCTTCAATATTTAGTACATCTGAGTTAATATGTGTCAAATATGAGATTTTCATATCAATATTCCTTTTATTACACGCCGCAAAGGTGCAGAGGGAAGACACAGCAGCATCTCATGGGTAACGATGCGCGCAGATCTTAGTAAGAGCTGCGATTTTGTCACGACTGGAAGATGGCTGACTAGAGGGACAGTAGCGGAGCATTGGGCAGCCATCTTGCTGGGGCCACATTAGCGGATTACAGAGAGGGCCACGCGCGCATCTCCACCGCCTCCCAGCTGCTCGCCGCTTAAAATAGGCCTCAAGGTCTCCAGGCTATTCGCAGCTGAAACCCGAGCCTGGCTCTGACCTGGGCTGCAGCTCCTCTTTTGTCACTGACCTGCTGCGTAACGATGTGGAAAATTTCCAAGGTGACAGGAAGGGCTGCTGATCACAGCATGACAAAATCTGGAGTCTTGAATGTCACCTGACGGAGTGTTTGGAGCTTCTCGCTGTCCTTCCCTATGCAACTGTCATATGCAGTACAGCTGAATTATGCATTTGTTTGTGTCAGATATGGATAGTAGTATATACTAAGTAGTATATACTTAACACCCTGCCTACACAAACACAGGATACCATACAGTATGTATATATACATCCAATGACGTGCATAGACTTTTCAAGGGGCAGGTGTTCAAACAGGGGACGTGGCTGACCGCTACATTTTGCTGGCTCCCGCTATAAATTTTCCCAATTGGGAAAATGATAATTGATTATTGAAGGGGGGCACTTTCAATTGTTCGGGAAAACGACCCCCTGTATCCATCCATCCATCTTTCCTCAATAACTACTAATCTAGTACAGGTTCAGGTTCATGGTGAGCTTGGAACCTATCCCAGATAATAAAGGGCACGGAGCAGGGGACTGGGCAGATGCCAGCCCTTCACAGGGCACACACACACACAGATATGCACCCACTAAAGGTCAATTCAGAAGCTACATCTCATCTAAATTTAAACCTTTTGGACTTCTAGAAGATACTGAGGGGACCCAAAAGAATGAGGTAGCATGCAAATCCCACCTACAAACAGCTGGGAATCAAATCGACAACCCACTCACTGAAGCACTGCACCACCTGTACACACAGCGTGGAGTTGGGAATCAAACTGACAACCCACTCACTGAAGCATTGCACCACCTGCACATACAGCATGGAGTTGGGAATCAAACTGATAACCCACTCACTGAAGCATTGCACCACCTGCACATACAGCGTGCAGTTGGGAATCAAACCCGCAACCCACTCACTGAACCATCGCACCACCTGTACACACAGCATGGAATTGGGAATCAAACCCACAACCCACTTGCTGAA
The DNA here is from genome assembly GCF_023856365.1 of Brienomyrus brachyistius. NCBI lineage: Eukaryota > Metazoa > Chordata > Actinopteri > Osteoglossiformes > Mormyridae > Brienomyrus > Brienomyrus brachyistius. Next base: position 1,281,624 of record NC_064540.1, read on the forward strand.
GCATTGCACCAGCCATACACACAGTGTGGAGTTGGAAATTAAACCGACAACCCATTCACTGAAGCATTGCACCACCTGTACACACAGCGTGGAGTTGGGAATCAAACTGATAACCCACTCACTGAAGCATTGCACCACCTGTACGCACAGTGTGCAGTTGGGAATCAAACCCGCAACCCACTCACTGAAGCATCGCACCACCTGTACACACAGCATGGAATTGGGAATCAAACCCACAACCCACTTGCTGAAGCATTGCACCAGCCATACACACAGCGTGGAGTTGGAAATTAAACCGACAACCCATTCACTGAAGCATTGCACCACCTGTACATACAGCATGGAGTTGGGAATCAAACCAACAACCCACTTGCAGAAGCATTGCACCACCTGTACACACAGCATGGTGTTTGGAATCAAACCGACAACCCACTTGCTGAAGCATCACACCACCTGTACGCACAGCGTGGAGTTGGGAATCAAACCAACAACGCACTTGCAGAAGCATCGCACCACCTGTACGCACATGTACAAATGAAATATCTTCTCCTGGTTGAATGTAATGAATGATTATCCCCTGCTGTCCTTACTTTGCTCAGCTACATGCCATCTCCAGCCACATGCCTGAGGATACCCCTTGCCAGACAAGGTGATTATGTGTCCCACGACGAGGCCGCGTCCCGGAAACGGCAGCCTCTAACGGCACCGTCACATCTCGCTCGCGCACGCGTGCATCACTTGATGTGGCACACGTGAAATTTTTGTGATCGCTGACGAAACATCAAGAAGATAAAGGAGATGTCGGCCTTGCCGTGCCCGGGTTATTGTTCTGCCACGTGCTCCGCCGTACCCAATCCCCAACCTGCATTAATCCCACCGTTCACCTTATGGGATTTCTAAATTACTGCTTTAAGCCTTATACACATCCGCCGGAGTGCTGATTAATGAAGCAAGGGGGCTGAAACGCCAACTAAATTAATCACTCTTTGACACGGATGAAACCGCAGCAAGCATATTATTATGGCACCGTTTTAGACGCCTGGTAAATGTTACAATAGGAGAAGAAGACAAAAGAGGAAGTAGCATAAATCTAGCATGAAATGCTAATAAAGCGAATAAACGTAATTGAATCGACTGTATCCTGGAGATTCTCCCCTGCAAGGTTAAATATAAATATAAATGTTTAAATAAACACATAAATTATTCGTACAGCATATAATAGAAAATATGTAATGGAAAAGTATTTGGGGAAACGGGGCTGTTAGCATATGACATTAATGGGCAGCCGGTTTTATGCAAACTAAAATGAATAGGGAGTCGATGTTTGGATGGTAAATAACATCAGCTTCCCATTGCCAGGGAAATTAACCGCTGACCAGAAATTGCCCTAATCAATAAATAATCCAGCCTGGCAGAGGTAGGTGATGTTATTTTTATCTGAACAATGACTTTAATTAATCAAATTACTGCAAAGTAAAGCCAACCCAGAGACCCCACGGTCTACCTACCTAATATCATTTTCTGTTTCGGTTTTGGTTTATAACTCGTGTCACGTGTCGAGCTGTCTTCATGGGATGCTGTTACAGTAATTTATGACTGCATGCGTGTACATGTATGACCATCTGTGCATCCTCCAAACCAGTTTTGGCATTTATCACAGGATGCGACAGTTAGCTGTGTAATTGTTTTCAGTTATCTTCTTTAGTTATCATTTTTTAATGATAAGATGAATCGGTTTTCAGAGACTGTTCTGCAATGATTGGAATCAGGTACCAGGGAACAGAGAGGATGCGAGACAGTGCTCTGTCATGCCGGCCAGGTTAGATTCACCAGATTGCCCAGAGCAGTATGCCTGTAGGTCAGTGTTTCCCAATCCGGTCCTTGGGGAGCCACAGACAGTCCATCTTTTTGCTCCCTCTCAACTCCCTACCACAGACAGTCCATCTTTTTGCTCCCTCTCAACTCCCTACCACAGACAGTCCATCTTTTTGCTCCCTCTCAACTCCCTACCACAGACAGTCCATCTTTTTGCTCCCTCCTGGCTCCCAGTGGGGAGAAGAACGTGGATTGTCTGTGGGGCACCGAGGACTGGACTGGGAAACGCTGTTGTAGATCACAAGACCCAGTAGTATCCCACACCAGCATGAAGAGAAATAATGCAGCAGAAGGAAGGCGCACTAAAGAGTATTACAACCCTAACATCACAGGCACATGTCCTGTTACCTGCTGCTTCAGAGTGTGCTATAAACCCATGATGTGCTGAAGACTGGCTGCATGGTGGCTCGGGGTGGGGGGCTACCTGCCCTAGTCCAGACTCACAAACTTAGGTAAACTGGTATTTACCTCCCTACCCATGGTGCGTGAGAGCGTCAGGTGATGGGCTGGGATCCCCTTCAGGGAGTTCGCAGGCAGCCCCCTGGGGTAGAATCTAGGCTGACCATTATCAGTGGGCATTAATAATAAATAAATAATAAATGTATTAATAATAATGCAATAAAGTATTAATAATAATGTAATAAAATAATTCTGCACTTTACGTAAACAGAAATCATTGTTACCATAATCCATATATCCATCCATAATTTTTTAATTTACGTGACACATTTATATCCCGTAACTTGCACTGTAGGACCATCACACCTTAATTATGCCAATAAGCTCAGCATAAACTGTAACTTAATGAAAACAAATTCAGTTCTAATGGCACAGCTTGTGTGCCGTTACACGTGTAATTGGGTAACTAAGAAAAGCGACTAGCTGCGTTCCTACTGGCAGCTGCCCACGTTCTATTCCAGCTTGCCGTGGTTCTGCAGCAGGCCCGGTGCTGTGACATGCGCATTACAAAATGCGCTCAGGAAGGCATGCGACTGCTACATGCAAGCACAGCATCGTCACGCTAATCTCCAGTGACAGTGCTTTAAGGTTAAAGGTTACGGGGGGAGCTGGAGAATGGTTCGGGAAAAGTTTAGGGTGGGGGCAGTAAATGAGTCTGGTACATTCCATGGTGAAAGGTAGGAATTTCTTAGGAAAAATGTGGGAACTTTGGAGACCAGTTACAAAATGCAAAATATATTCATGACATGAAAGGTTTGGTCTGTGAAATGAAGAAGATCATTTTCAGTAAATGACATTTGATGTATTTCCGTTAATTGAATATGGGGAAAAGGGATATTTTATCTACAAAAAGGTACATTTAAGAACACTTATATATAGGAAGTGCTTTTTAATTCATCACGAGTGGCCCATTTATGGTGTAAAAAGTCATTGCGTAGCAGCCAAATTGAATTTATGTAAAGAAATTGATATTATTATCAGAAGCATGAAGGTTTTGCCATATTGGCAGCCCGTTCATGCTCAGTAAATCCCACTTTCATTAGAGCGGAGGGGGAAACTAGGTTTGGGGGATTATAGGAAGCACACGGCATTTAGCGTCCAGTTAAAAATTATATTCAGAATTTATCGGTAGCATCGTTCTGTTAGATTGGATTCTGCCGACTGGGTTTTTTTCCGACAGTGATTCTTCCGTGGGGGAGCGATGGCCTTGTTTACAAAACGAGCCCCAACTCTGGCTGTTCCGCTGCCACATCCCGCCGGGCAATTCACCCGCTATGTGAAACCGAACCCCTCGAAATCTAACCTTCTCCGCCCGCCATCAAAGTTGTCTCCTCCTTCTGACCTTTCTAGACCTCCATGCTGACCGCCACAGCAGCCTGCCAGTAATTCCGGATGTGATTATTAATGAATGAACTGATTAGCACCCGTGACCCACTCCTGTTTCATGTTCCTAAGGAGCACAATGTTCCTCTGTCAGTCCTCATTTTTTGCTGCTTTTCCACAGCTACAGCAGCTATAAACATTCATTTAAACGGTTTCATACCTATTGTTTTCTCTCCTCGTCCATGCATGAAATCAGTCAGTGAAGCCAGCCTTACCATTCCCAAAGGAATCCTATTTTGGTTTTGTGAACTGAATATTTTTAGAGAGATTATTTGCATAAAAATTGTGCTTTGCCTCGACTGATTTTATGCGTAAAACCGTGGATGTTGAAAGTGATGTTTCAGTTGTCATTGTGAGTCTGGATCCTATTTCACAAAAGACACAAAGATGGGGACATCTGGGTATCATTTTCATATGCGTTACGCAATTAAGACTGCAATTGTAATGATGCACTTTCAGGGGCATCCAGATTAAGTTTTTCTTTAAGCTTCTAGTGTACCAACCTTCTACTTTGCTTTGAGATTTTTCAATGGAGGGATGGCATGGTGGTGCAGTGGTTAGCACTGTTGCGTCATACCTCTGGGACCCGGGTTCGAGTCTCTACCTGGGTCACATGTATGTGGAGTTTGCATGTTCTCCCCATGTCGTCGTGGGGTTTCCTCCGGGTACTCCGGTTTCCCCCCACAGACCAAAAACATGCTGAGGCTAATTGGAGTTGCTAAATTGCCCGTAGGAGTGCATGTGTGAGTGACTGGTGTGTGAGTGTGCCCTGCGATGGGCTGGCCCCCCATCCTGGGTTGTTCCTCGTGCCCATTGCTTCCGGGATAGGCTCTGCCCCCCCCCCCCCCCCCCTGTGACCCTGAAGGATAAGCAGTTTGGAAAATGGAGGGATGGATTTTTCACTGGAGAGGTGCAACATTTCAGAGTTCACCCTCATCACTGCAAATCATGCAGTGGGTTTTCATGATGGCATTCATTTACGCAGCTGAATCAACAGCACATTGCAACTCAGACAGCAGCTACCCACAGGCTCTGGTAGTGAAACAGTTAAACAGGCCTCCTAACCGCAACGAGTATAACTTGTCACTTATACTATCTTGGACCCTCAATGCAGGTTATGTTGACAGGGCACTCCAGGATAATCCCCTGTATTGTACTCTGAACATAAACATAAGGTAAGTATGACTCTGCTCCCTCCTAATATCTAAAATGGTTCCTCGCAAGTTATATTAAGTCAATATATTCATTTTATGAATCCTTCTAAGTATTTTTGCAAAAATTAGTCAGTGAAACATTGTGTCATATCATAAATTCAATTAGTTATTTTTTTCTTTTCAACCCAAGGTGGTTTCCATGGATTTTTGTTAATATCAATCCTTCCACCCATCATCCCTAATCATTTATGCCAGGGGTGGACAATCTTATCCACAAAGGGCTGGTGTGTATACAGGTATTTGGGATAACCTTTGTGGGGTGGAAACCAATTCTTCATTTAGTAATCTAATTAGGGAGTTGCAGCAAAAACCCGTATACACTGAGTCCGTTTCTGGATAAGGTTGGCCACCCCTGTACTGGGTCATGCTGAGCCTACAGTCTTTCCTAGGAAACACAGGAGCCCTATGCAGGCGTCACTCCGGACAGGATATCAATCCATTGCAGGTGGAAACTCAAACTCACAGTAACACACTTTTGGTAATTTAGTATCAACAATTCAGTGTATGATTCTGGACTACGGGAGGAATCTTCTGTTAATATGTCATTTGTCAAGAGCTGCATAGTCTCATACCCTGAAATAGCTGGATTCCACCAAACGATGCATCTGGTGAATCCAGACAGTGAAAGTCTACAAACACAAGACTGCCATCTCATACTAATGTTGAATCACCTCTAGTCTATTTGTCTAAGGAGGGCTTGCTAGAACCATATCATTATCAATTCCCAAAACAGAAATGCAAAATATTTATTTGACCAGGTGCATTTATGCCCCGTACCAAACCCAGCGGCCCTGATGCCAGTTATGGGCTCCCATTAAGCATGTTTGTTGCCAAGAGACGTCAGTTGTCAATCAAATGCGTGTATCTATTGGCATCATGATGGAATAGTTACAGTTCATCAATCCTGAACTGGCAGGCAGGTGGAAGCTGGAGTTGGGTTTTTTTTTATTGCAATTATAATACAAAGCAGAACAAATGAGAAAGCAGTCATTCTGACAAAACATGTCGCTGCGTTACAAAATATAGCTTTTCTGTGAGATCGGTGACAGTTTGTTGTCAGGAAACAGAAAATGAGCATTTTTAAATGCCATGAGAAAATATGCTTTGCGTTTCATACTCCGTTACTCCAAACTCCCCTTCCACGTGTCACATCGGAACGTACACATCTCCTTCCCGCCCGCCTCGCTCTCATCCCTCCCTCCACATCTCCATCTGTTTCTCTTTCCTCCATGAAAACCTTTTGCCCTCATCCATGTGTTTATTTATTTAAAGACAATCAATTCGCAGTGTCAACAATGGCAATAATGATGCATTTCTCATTATCGACCCTGATAGCCTCAGCTGCAGTAACCTTGCACGCCACATAAGGAATTACAGTGTATTTTTACATGTACGAAAGGCATATATACATTTTATTTTTCTTTTCATATTGTCGGTGTGAAGCAGACAGGTTATAACTGTATCCCCGGCTCTCATGAAAGGCCGAAATCCTTCAGCTTTTCTGTAAATTGGACCAGGATGTCATTTCAGTTTAATAATATGAAGGCAAGGGAGCTTTCATGGGATCTCAGTCGCATTTTTATTTATGATATCCTGATTCACTCAGGTTGGATTTCACGTATTACAGTATGGGTAATGATGCAGATGGTACTGGTGTTAAAAAAAAGGTCTTCTGTCTTCATTAATGCGAGTGGCACACATTATCTTTAACGAATGAATAAGACCTAATGAATACATTCATATTATTCTTTTATTGCACCAGAGGTTTGTGTTCTATGCACTGTCCTGATCCCGGCAAAACCCTGTAATCCTCATCTTCCTCTCTCCGACCATCACAGGGGAGGCTTCCTCGCTAATGAAGATGAAGGAGAACTCACCATCACAGATTCCTCCATCAGAATTTAGTTCACGGTGTTTGCCGTGCACCAGAGAGTCTACATGGAATAATTTTTTGGGAAAGGATCTGGCCGTCCTGGGTAGCGTTCTGGTTATGCACACATTTAGATTCAAGCTGGGCAGTATCAGAAGGACCTTGGCAAGAGAACCGGGTCAACTGTTCCACTGCAGTCCCGCTCGATTTTATTCTGAGCCAGGGCTGGGTTCTCCAGCAATGTGCAGCGATGCCACGACACATGTTAGCGCGGCCATAATTGTCCCAGTCTGGCACCTCAAGCAGCTGAGGAAGCTGGCGTCAGAATTCACAGCCTAAACTGGAGGCCCATGCTGGATCCGAGAACAGACACCGGTGCATTGTGGGTAATACAAATATTTTCCTCAATTTCACGGAGTCAGTAGCCTGCTGAAACAGGACCTCAAGTGTAGCCAGTAATATTCTTGTGCCACTCTCAAGGAGTCAGTGTACATACAAATTATAAATCAAATTAAAAAGAACCCTGTGTGTAAACAACTGTTCCAATATTTTCCAAACTACACATTTTACTGATGTTGTGCTATGTTTTATTTTCTTCAACAGGAACTTCTTTATATACACTACTTGGCCTAAAGCATGTGGACAGGGATTGACGGTATGCAAGTACGCATTCACCTTTAAAAGCGATACGTGCGACAAACGATTGCTGTACCATCGTAAATGTGTACGTTTTTTATGTGCATTGGCGCAGATATGACAAGAATTTTTTTTACCTTTATATGCTAATTCGTACTTCATTTGCGGTATAGAGGTTAAAATACATGCCAATTTCCTGTCATACATAAAATATGTACGTATTCGCGCTGTTACAACAATCGATTGCCAGAAGTATCACTTTTAAAGGTGAATGCGTACTTGCGTACCGGTTATGTCAACCCCTGCATGTGAACACCCGTATTAATTACACAATATCCAGCATTTTGGTTTTTGTTCCCTGCAAAGTACTATGCAACTTCATTGAGTTTTCCTCAATGAAGGACATGACAAAAGAGGGAAAAGAGGGTGGGGTGGCATGGTGGTGCAGTGGTTAGCACTGTTGCCTCTGGGACCTGGGTTCAAATCTCCGCCTGGGTCACATGTGTGTGGAGTTTGCATGTTCTCCCCATGTCGTCGTGGGGTTTCCTCTGGGTACTCCGGTTTCCCCCCACGGTCCAAAAACATGCAGAGACTAATTGAAGTTGCTAAATTGCCCATAGGAATGCGTGTGTGAGTGTGCCCTACGATGGGCTGGCCCATTGCTTCCAGGATAGGCTCCAGACCCCTCACAACCCAGTAGGATAAGCGGTTTCGAAGATGGATGGATGGATGGATGGATAGATGGAAAAGAGGGAAGATTCCCAGAGCAGCTAACAACATTATTTATTAACAAAACAGAACACAAAAGGGGGGAACCACAAAATTAACGGTCCATTAATAGGTCAAGAACAAAACAGAAAAAATAAGAACTAACTAAAAATAAGCACAGAGTAACACAACTAGGGAACAAAGCAAAACTGGTAGCAGGACTGGGAAACAACCACATCTAGTTTGGTTTGCTCTTGATTGTCTAAGTGAGTGGTATCACCACGGTGAGATCCAAAGAGCTGGCTGAGGCCTTCAGAAAGGAGATTGTAGGTGCATATGAGTCTGGGAAGGGATATAAAAAGATCTCAAGAGAGGTTGGAATAAGCCATTCCACTGTCTGGAAAATAATTTACAAATGGAGAACGTTTAAAACAACTGCCAACATGGCCAGGTCAGGCCATCCTAGCAAGTTCAGCCCAAGAACAGACTACAAGATGCTGAAAGAAATCTCCAAAAATACTAAAATGTCATCACGGGTCATACAGAAAGCTCTTGCCACAGTTGATGTCAAGGTACATGCATCTACCACCAGAAAGAGACGGCACACGTTTGATTTACATGGGAGCTGTGTAAGGAGGAAATCCTTGCTGTTGAAAGAAGACCACCAGAGACCACCTAGACAAAGACCAGGGCTTTTGGAACATGGAATAATGTGCTTTAGACAGATCAATCTAAAATTGAATTATTTGGACGCAGTAACAGAGGACATGTTTGGTGTGAACTAAAGGCAGATTATGAGCAAAAGAACCTCATAGCAGCTGTGAAGCTTTGGGGTGGAGATGTCATGGTTTGGGCTGCTTTGCGGCAGCAGAACCTGGCCGGTTCACCGTCAAAGAATCCACTATGAATTCTTCATCGTATCAGAGGGTCCTTGAGGACAATGTGAGATCATCTGTCCAGAATTTCAAGCTGAAGTGGGGATGGACCATGCAACATAACAATGACCCAAAGCATTCCAGTAAATCTACCAAGAAAAGGCCTAGAAGAAAGAAATGGAATGTTCTGGAATAGCCAAGTCAAAAGCTAGATCTGAATCGTGTGATGCGGTGGGGTGATTTGGTACGTGAGACACCTTTTCCGGCTTCACACAGCTGGAGAGCGGGGACATGAATGATTGGCAACATCTCATTGAGGTTATTTCAGCCAAGGGGGGACATACTAGCTATTAGGGCACAGGGTGTCCTAACTTTTTCCTCAGTAGGAATTAGCATTTTAGTTCATTTCTTTTGTTAAATAAGTGAATTTGTTTCTTGTTTTTTTGCATAGCAGATGCAAACAAATATATGCTATGATGCACCTATCAACAAATATAATTTGAAACAAGATTTAAAATTGATATGTTGATATTTCTGAATAAAGTACTAAATATTTAATGGGTGTCCTAATTTTTTCACATGACTGTATATTTCCCATAAATAGAAATATAGACAGGTAGGAAAATCGAATCAAGCAAAATAGTTTTTTCAAGCATCTCCTAGCATACATTTCCTCAGGTTTGACTTGTTGACCCAGAATTCCCAAAACTGCATCCTTAACAGCGGACTGCTGACCACAAAAATATGCGAAAGCGTACGCGTTTCCGTGGGATTGCAGGCAGTTCATTTTTCACTCAAGCAGAAACGAGCTAATTGGGTGTATTTAAAAAGGGCGCAGCGCTTTCAAGTTAACAAACGCATCCCACAATACAAAGACAAACAACACATTCAGATCTGCCAAGACAACAAATGCGTAGGGTCCTTTTATTTACATAACATCCTCCCTTCCAACACTAGAATGTTTCAAAGCAGCTGCCCTTGGAGATGCCTGAGTATATTAATGTGAGATCAAAGAAAAGACTAATTAAGGAGATTCAAATGACGTTCAGAAACTGCGCCACTTCAGTTATAGTTATCCAAGCCATTAAATGGTGCACACAAATGAATAATTATCTGCAGTAATTAAGCTAAGCAAAGATGGCAGAAGCTTTTAATTGTGTGACTCAAGTGTCTTTAGTGTAAATCTGGCTCTAATGTCTGGGGGGAAATAAATAAATAAATAAAACAAGTGGAGGAAATTGTGTCTAAATTGTCCACAGTGTCTGTGTGTGTGTGTTTGGATAATGTTTATATTACATTGTGGGAACCATCTTTGAATGCAATCAAAAGTCTAAAAATGTTAGAAGCCTCATGTTTTGCTGGGTTACTGATTGGGCAAGGATAGGGCTGGGTAGAAGTTAGGGTCATGATGATGGGATGAGAGTTTTCCCCACAGAAATGAATGAAACCACCAATGACCTCTCTTGTTAACTAGGTGTGTTTAGCCAGATCCACCCCCTGACTGGATGTTTTTTATTTATTGCACCATCCTCTATAAAGACCTCAGGAAGGTGGTTGTTTCTGAGAAGTTGGTACCACATCTGGCAACACCAGAGTGGCTATTCAGGAGAATGAAGAGGACAGCTGGTCGGACACCCTGGTTCTGGGGAAATGATTTTATGATTCAACAGGCAGAAATACACATTTTATTGTCTTTTGGGAAAATTATTGTTGGGAACATTCCCAGGGCTGAGACTCAGCTCCACTCCAGCCCTAACGTCTGGCACACATGTTAAAATCACCTTGATCACATGTCACAGCCTGTGACAGACTTAAAGTCACCCGTGAAAGGAATTTCACTAAATCATAACTCATTTCTCAAGGTGATTTGCTTTGTTAATACGGCGCCAAAAAAAGTTGTGCATTTTGAGGTGAGGCATTGACAGCTTCAAAACCAACGTTTGTTCCTTTAAAATCTTTGTTGCCATTAATAATTCAAGTGCAAATAAGCCCAAAATGGTGAACGCAATGTGACCTCATTCAGACATTTATACGTGTAAAGGGAGTTGCTAGTCTCCCATTCTGTTATGGAAATAGTGCGTTTTTTTAAACATATGTACTAGGAACTTGTCAGAAAGTGCGAATCATGTCTACAGCACCGGTTTCAGAGGTCGCTTAAGCATGGCAAATTACTTTTATTTACTGTTTATCCTGACACTGGACTCTTGTTATTAACACTAAAGAAGGCCTTGATCATGGCTGCATACATAGTGAAGTCTAGCACCCATAAAACAGAGAGGAGAGCACTTTGACTGTGATTACAGGTATAGCCCTTTGATTTACATTCTCTTAGTCATTTTACGAGCGCGGACGCTTCCATCACACGGCGCAGTAACAGCTGCGTAATTGCGTCGGATGCATGTCCTGCCATGGCACTGTGCTTAATTATAATCCTGTCCTTGTCACCTTCCTGAGTTTCAAACCGAAACAACCTTGACGTGGAGCCAGTCTGAAGGATTCCGCACTTATATATTCATTTCTCTTATTATTTTAAATAAGGTTACCGAACATAAAAATACAGGTTCTCATGGAAATGTTCCAAGGCTGAGCTTTTTATTTTTTCTTTACCGATGATGACCTCAGCAGGTTGAAACAGGGTAGAGGCGAATTTTATTGTGGGAGAATCCAACAATCTCCCCTGGTAGAGGAGGTAGAGTTTCAGCAGATATGTAATTGTGTTAGAGAGAGAGAGAGAAAAAGAGAGAGAGAGAGTGTGTGTGTGTGTGTGTGTGTGTGTGTGCGCGCCCCGTTGAAGTCTGGTGTGTCATCCAGGTTGGACCCTGCTTTACATCCCATCCATTACCAGTTAATCCAGCCCCAAATGAATATCTGGTCATTGACTGGTTGATTAGTTGATTGATTGCCTGTTGGAAGCACGTTGGGTTTATAATCAGGCTGGCTGTAATTGCATCGCCATTCTCACCTTTTCAGCATTTCGTCACACGCATGGGCACCCTGAGCGCAGCATGCTTCCCTCACCAAAGACCTGCTGGCTCGCTCGTAAATGCATCAGCAGTGTTCGGCTTCTCTACACGTTTAATTTCTCTTTCCTTTCTTTAAGGGATAATTCAAGGTATAGCATAGCTCGACAGTTCATAACAGTAAACAAATCATTAAACATAAAACAGGGCTGTGTAGTCATATTAACACATTTACGTAACTCAGTTGGGCAGCTTTGAAGTGGGACTGTGCCCACCTCCTTTCCCTCTACAATAATGACGTGAAGCAACTTGGGGAATAAGGCGAGACATTTTAAAAAAGCATGAAGAAGTTGACGTATGGAAGTGTCGATGTTGAGATGAAGCCTTGATCCAAGTGGGCAGCTAAGGATTCACCTCGCAGAGATGACCTTAGCACTGGACTCTCAGCAACTGGCAATCAAAGGCTCGCTTTTAAAACAGGAAGCTGATAACGTTGGTCGGAACATCAAGCATCTGTTCTGCCTCAAGGGAGTCCTCAAGGGCTGTAGCTGCTATCAGAACACTGCTTTTAAAATTAAATAAATCTTAGGGTTATGGATTCATGGCTGCTGTCAGGGAGCCGTTTCACTGATAAAAAGCCAACGGGAAGCTCTCTCATTGCTCTGGTTCGTTAAAAATCCAAGACGTGTAGATGTCGTGAATGAGGGCTTCTTAGTGGACTGTCAGAGCGCAAAAAAACTGAAGAATTTTTCAGCTGGGGCAGTAAATGGATAGGCGTCTGCCGGAGGAATCGTTGATCCTTGATCCTCCATCTGGATGTCATTAATAGGAAAACAGGTAGGGCTGGATGCATGATGCTGTTAGCAGCTCTCACAAGGTCAAGAAGGTTTGTGAGTCCTTAAAGGCTTTATTAAATTGGTCCTGAGAGCTTTCCATGGGCCGCTCCGGGAGAATAAAAAAAATCTCTGAGTTTTCATTGAGTCTTTCTTTACCATTGCTTTTCTTTGAGTTTTTCTTTCATCGCGTAACAGCTGGCGATGCAAGCAATTGCAAGGAAAGCAGAGACAAAATATTTCACCTATTGACACAGTGTCTTAATACAAATCATTCAATTAGAAAAATAACTTACTTGGTTCCTGGTTTCACTATTGTAATTACCTTTTTTTTGGAAAATAATAAATAGATTCACTGTCAGGCCAGGTTGTTCAAGTAAAAAAAAACTCTTCTGTTTCCCAGTGACAAGTCAAGCCTCATCAATGTGGGCCTGATAGATCGATTAAGCTTTGTAAAGAGGAGGGGCTCTCACAGCATCAAGTGATGCTCAGACAAGATTGGAACTACATCTTCAGCACACAGACAACAGACAAGCTAATTTCGACTAATTAATAAAACATTAGTATCGACACGTGATTCGTAACCCCTTCACAGTGCATTTGTACTCCCACTTAATTGCCTGCTGACGTGAAAATACAAAGTCACGCCAATCCATGGTGGAAAAAGACTCTTCAGAGTCGATCGGTAAACCTGGCTGATCCGGGAGAGCCCCTCAGCCGCAATGTCGTGCACATGTGTGTGTGGGGGGGGGGGGGGGGGTATCAGGTGCAGATGATTCACACACTTCTTGAAGACACTGTGAAGCCCCTCCTGACATCGGCGCAGATGTGCAGTAATGCGACAGCCAGGGACCGTGGGGGTGATATACGACATGACTCGCTGCGCACAACCCCCCTCCCCTCCCTCCCTCCCCCCACCCCCCATCCCCAGCAGTTCTGTGAGGATCGTTCTTCATGAACTTGAGGTGGGGGAAGACACTCCTGAACAAAAGGTGAGCACAGCAGGCATCTCCAATTACAGACACCAAATCTTTTGCATGGAGTAATTTAAAAGCCGTAACGATGAGAAATCGCCAATTAAGCTGAGGTGGGGAGAGAGAGGTGGGCACTCTCCCCATCAGTTGCCTCATTTAAAGGGGGTGCCGTCGTCACCTCCATCGCGTGGGGCCCCCGTGAAGCTCTTAGCTGCGGTTTGAACACGAGCCGGTCTAATCTGCTCATTACCGGGCCGATGCAAATGCGTTTTGGCAGGAGGCAATTCGCCGGCTGCGGCATGACGTCTCGCAGATGCTAATTAAGGCCCACTTAGCGACTCCTGCTGTCTGTCTGCTTCAATCTGGTTTCGGTTTGTTGTGCGTTTGAGGCCCGAGATGGGAGGGCATGGGGGGGCAAGGGGGGGGGATGCTGGGATGAGCGTTTCCCGCTGTTACCTGCCTAGACTCAAAGCCGAGAGACAAGAAGCACAAGCAAACAAAAAAAAAACATCAAAAAGAGAGATTAAAAACACCTGACGACATCATAATGCATTTGCCAGTATCAGAACAATGGCACAGGCTTATGTTAGATTGACAAGGACTGATGCATTATCCTGGGGTGTGCGGTGGTGATGATAGTCATTTTTATAATTGCACCATAATGTATTTACAAGCACTACCATACCATCCAGCCTCATGCCCCCCTGCCCCCTGAGACGGACTCCAAATCGCCGGCACCATTATAGGGAATGACTATTGAAGATGGCGGCGCAAATGCATTTGCAATCTTGTCGCATTTATTATTGTACTCAACTGAGATTTCGGAAATTGAAGTATGTTCAAAGCTCATCCGGACACAGATTTGTATAACAGGATTATAATAATCTCTGAAGATACACACTACACCGAGGCCGAATGTTTCCTTCAAGAAAATATATTTTCCCCATCATAAAATTAAGAACTGAATCTTTAAATGCACAAGATTATTATTTTTCAAAACACATGCTGGACAGTAGAATGGGCAAATAATGCTTCTTCTTGGAAAATGCAAATGAGTCTGCGTGAGGCGCTGAGAGGTGAATTTGCATTTTTACAGGGTGGTTCTAGAACACTCCTTAATATTCATGAGAGAATATTTCTGATTGGCCAGTAAATGCCTTAAACCAGGGGTGCCTAAATCCAGCCGGACACAGAGCCTTTCGGTTTATTGTGAGTTTGATGCCTTATCGCTAGCAGTCCTGTGTAGCCGTGAACTGCTACTTAATGACATTCAGCTGCCTCTTGTTAGACTGAGTACTGCAGAGCTCATATAAATAAGCCGGCTGGGCTAATGAAGAGTGAGTAGGGGTGAGCTGGAAGGACAAAGCCCACTCAGTGAGCTGTGTGTTTGCTCTGCTGGAAGCACGTACATCATGTGGTGTGGAAGTACATAATATATATAGACTTTTAAAGATTTCCAGATAGTTATAGACCTTTACCATCTATTTTAAAATACTTATCCCTTTTTAATTTGAAGGTAATTTTGCCTGTCACAATTTCTGACAGTGAATCCTATTAATGCTTTTAAAATGCAGACATTCTTTGTAGTTCTGAATGCATAGATTAAGTATATTTCATACCATAGACCCTTAACTGACATTCAAGAACTACAGGTGATTGCTGGCTCTTTGCAAATTGGTAGTAAATGTTGTTGAAAATGGTCACCAATTAAATTGTAGATGCTTGTCACTTAGTCCCAAATTGCTTGTCATAGACTGGTTCTTAGCATAAAACAATTCTGTTGGCTATTTGTCAGTTTAGTATCTGTTTCAGTAACGGTCACATTGTTTTCTTTAAGAGATAGGTACTGAAATATGTTTTGTTTACAGTAATTAAACCATTTCAGTTAAGAGAACCCCTTTAAGCTCTGGTACTTCTCCACAGTCTGCCAAAGTGCCTGCGACAGTCTTGGTGGAGCTCTGAGCTGGGGAAACACAACGTATATCACCAGTCATGATGCACTCATGAATGTAACATTCCGTCAACAATCCGTTAATGTGCATTTGCAGTCATCTGATGGTTCAGAAGTGCCAGCTAGCGAAGGAGGGGGGCGTGAACCTGGTGCGCGATGGGTGAATTGTCGAATTGGGGCGATGGCTGCAGAATTGCTATTCAGAGCACACAAATATCATTAGTTTTGCATTAAATGAAAGGCAAGGTAATCTAGATCACTTTTACTGTGCTGAACCTCTCCACCTGACAAATTTCAGCTGTCTTCCTAATGAACCCAGTCTTGTTACTAGCAATACTTGTGTCTTGGTATTTATGAATTATTTCATGAATTATTGTTTGTTTCATTGGGTAAACATTGCCTTTGAATTGATAACACTTGTGTTATTGTCTCTTTTTTGCAATAAATTGATATGGTTGATTCCAAGTGGGTGGGGCTTCGGTTTAATAAGTGCTTGTTGTGCTTCAGGGCACGGAGAGCTGAGTTATGGCTGAATTTGCAAGGATGGACTGTAATGCTGAGAGCTCTTTATAGTCGTTTGGTATTTTTGTTTGTCAGTTTGCTTATTATTGGTTTAGTGTATTTTTTTCCAGATTTTCTCCACTGCTGTAAGAAATCACTCCACACTTCGCAAATAGGATCACAGGTACTTCACTCCAAGTCCCCACTACATCCAAACTCCCATCAGTGTTTGTTGGGTTTTTTTCCTCACAGGATTTCATAACAGTAGCTATGGAGATAATAACTTTATTGTACCAACCCTGAAAGCGATTTTTCGCCCTTGCAACAAATATATTCCTGAATGTACGACAAGCACATCTGCCCAGTTACTTTGTCATGCCGGCGTTAAAATGAACCTTTTAATGCTTTTAAATGGCTTGCATTCTTCTGGCTTGCAACCTCCAGTTGCTTCTAATGAACTGTTACTAGTTTTTAGTTTTTATTACCGCTGTTATTAGATTGGAGTCCTTATTACATGTGGGATGCTGTTATGTAAAGCCGGGGCACGGAGCGAGGAAGCAGGGACTGGACTCTAAGTGTCGGGCAAATACGAGGTTCAATCAAAGGCAGGACATGATCATAAGGCAACTACACCACAAATAACGTCAACTGGGGAAACATACTCTAAAGTGGACTTAAATACACAGGACTAATTAATAACAAATGAGAAACAGCTGGTAACATGGGGAATCCACATGAGGTAGCGAGGGGGCGTGGCACACGGGAAGATCGGACAAGCAGGGCATGACAGACGGTGGGCCTTGGTCCCACCGTGTGTAAGAGTTTGGTGACTGAAATTGTCCATACTGTTTGCCTTCACCTGTTGCTAGTAGAGTGTGTTTCGCTTTTTGACTCCTTGTAACCTGTAGGTCTTGCAGTAATTGAAAGCCGTTGCATCTCTTCTCTCTGCTTTCTCACCCTCTGAAATGGTAGCTTTATTCCCCTTAATTGCAGCTTAATTGCTTAATTGTCAAATGGGTCCCCAGACAAACGCGCCGTTAATTGACACAGCCCCTTCACAGCGTGGCTCTGTTTGCCAACCGGCCCAAACACATTCACTCAGTGCTGCTCCATCTAACCGTCTCTTTCAAATGTGATGTATGTTCTCTTAGAATCACATGACCATTCCTATTGATCCCCTTGTGTGGTGTAATCTGTTGTTTGCCTCGGACAGCCTGTTTTCGGCTCTGAATCTGATAGACTGTCGTCCATTGATTTGTAGCGTTTTTTTTTCTTTGTGTAAGTGGGGGACTCGGGTCCTGCGTGTTTATGGAAAACATAGACCCTTGCCCTGCGACTTTCTTTCAGCCGCTATTGGTGTGGCGCCTCAGGGCCGAAGTAGGTTCTGGAAGCTGGTTTTCTGTCATGGAATTGAGTTCATTAGTTCTTCAGTCAGCCGAGCTCTCACAGAAGACAGGGGCCTGACGGGGCCCTCTGATCATAAAGCAGCCCCCCCTCTGCTGCACAATGGCAGCTCCTAAGCCTGCGCCAATCCTACCTAGTATGTAGGGCTTTATGCAAGAGCTCTCAGGACGGATGCGGTGTGTGAGAGAGAATGAAAAATAACCAGCCTTACGGGGGCTTAAGAGCCCACTGCACGACAGCTGGAGAAGCTGGTACGTCTGCCGGAGCGATGCAGGGGAGAGACGCTAACACGTACTGCAGTGGTTACTCACTTTTTTTTTATACGAGGGGAATTTAATGATTCACACATTGCTCCTCTGTGCCTGCACCAGCCTGGAACTGGCCAGTTCCCCCAATGGAGTGAGGAGGAACCACTGGATGTGAGCGGGTTGAAACGTAGGCGTCACACTGGGCAAAGTAACACGTGCAGATCCCTCAGCTTTGCATCGGACCTCAGCTGCCAGATCACTGCCAGCGATGAAAAATCTTTTAGCATGCCGAAGTGGCCCAATGTGATATCAAACGCTGTAGCTTACTCACTAGTTTACAAAACAGGTTTACAAATCTGTTAAAAAGCCTTTTTTTCATAGCTTAATTTGCCTAAGAATACTATTCCCATTAAATACAAGTGTGAGTGTGTGTGAGTGTGTTTGTGTGTGTGTGTCTCTGTGTGTGTGTATGGGGGACGAGAGGGCAGCAGGAATCAGATATCAGTTCACCTGTCTGTCCCTCCAGTGACACACATGATCCCTTTCCCACAGTTACCAGTAATTAACTTTTCTTTATTCTAAAATACAGAAGTTTTTCATGTCACTATTGTAACAAAACCTGCAAATTCGATAAATCAGCACTATTATTATTACCTGTTATTCTTTCACTCAAGCTGCTGACAATTCAATGGATTTTTCCATCTTAGCTCAGAACTGAGTGGCATTTTTATATATTTATTTTCCCCCTGACTGACTGCATGCTTTGCAAAAATGAAACACGAAGCGGGAAAAAAAAAAAGTTACCTTGCCTGAGGTTCACCTGCCTATTCCCCTCAAAGTGATCACACACCGCCTCGCTAATGACACAGAACAGAGCTCAGGTGGATTAACAGGCATGTTGTGTTTTAAACCTGGCGTTTCATTTGATGTACCCAGTTCCCACAAGGCAAAAACAGGGACCGAAGCTGTAATGAAACCTGTCATTTACCGCATAGAGGAAGTCGCTTAAGTTTCTCAGACACTCTGCTTTTTGTTCCCACCGCAGACCCACTGAGAATTTTACATTTAAATCACACGCTGAGCTTTATTTATCCAGGATTTTTTTTTCTATTCTGGGTGCCATTTTTTTAAAAATTCCAAGGCATTTATCTTTTATAATAATTGAAATGGGCTGTGACTAAGGCTCAGACCTCCTTGTGGTGAACCATTCTTATGCATCCACACTTCTGCTCGCTTATTCAGTGCAGGGTCAGAGTGATCCTAGAGTACATGGAGACACGGGGGAGAACTCCCACACTATGTGCAATTTAGAGACACGGAATCACCACAGGAACCAGGAGTACCTGGAGGAAACCCATACAAATCTGAGTAGTATATGCAAATAGAGAACCATGTGTGGGATTTGAACCCACAACCCTAGATGTATGACACCACAATGCTAAATAATGAGCCACAACAACCATCATGAAACTTATTCAAAACTTATTTATGTATACTTATTATGAAATAAACTTATTAAACTTACCCATTCGTTTACCAAATTCCTAAAATTGACCAAATGCGAAGTGTATGGCTGACAAAAGACGGCCAGTTGGATAAATGATAACAGACAGCAGACTCTCATTTGAAGAATGACAATTTCTTGTTTTTCATGTCTTTCGATAGAAGGTGCACGTAATGTCAGCTTCCTCCTCAATCCTTTTCCCGACAGCAGCTGATAAATTACACCTTTTACAATCGGCAATCGACTAGGCGAAGCTGATATTGTCTTCTGCCCTTAGGAATAAGTGCCTTTACAAGCCAAGATCAAACAACCCCTTCATTTAACAAAAAAAAAATGCACTGGTCCAACTTGAGTGCATTTTAACGAGTTCATATGATCAAGCGTATCTGCACTCAATTGCTCCCACAAGAGCAGCTGTATTTGAGCAAACCCGCCATTTAATTATCCACGATAGATAGAAGACGGACAGGATCAATCACGAGGGGTGGTCCCAAGGTGAAAGAGAACGCAATCACAGAATCGCAGTAAATAAGCCCGGCCTGTCATTCTCAATCATTGTAACTGGCCGACAGCAGTGAGAATGGTGAATTATGGTGGAATTATGAGGAATTAGCAGCTGCAAGTGTAACCTTGATTTTAATTTACAGATAAACAAAATAGCAGAACCTACTCCCCCGGACATCATGAATGATGTAAAACTTTGTTGTTTTACATTGTATAGGCCATAGTGGCCTTGGTCTATTCGTACCTTTGACGCCTTTAGTGGAGGCATTTGGGCTTGATCTTGCCAGAGAGAATGCTATGCTGACATCACGTTTGGCTGGAGACACTGTAATACAGGGGCCACCAGAGGTGGCTTTATCTGCAACTCTTGCTATTTCCTATTATGACAATAATGCTCAGATAATCAGAAACAATTTAACAGAAAGTCAATGCATGCAATTCTGGAGGAGACTGTGATGCATCTCCACTGCAGTCACGTACATTAGCATTGTGTTGCATCAGGAAGTAAGATATTTCCATGTCTACTTCCACTACTTGTGGTAATGAGCTCGATAACTGGAATCTTGGTTTTAATCTGTTTTTGTGAAGACGGTGATTGCAGACTCCCCAAAAGTGCACGTTATTAGCTCGTCTAATGTGTAAACACATCTTGACAATTGACAATTATACCTGCATCTAGATTCTTCAGTTGATATTCATAAGAATGCATAATAGCTTATTAAAGTTTTCATTGTAAAAAATTTGTCCGTGAATTGTAAATTGTCAAAGTCAAATGGACTCCTGATGACTCATGTTTGTCTTTGAAGTAAAGAGCATTGAGATGGATTACCCATGATGCAATGTGGCGTCACTGCAGATCGTTGTACGGCACATTTCCGATGGTTGCCTCTTGCCCATTGTGCTTGTTCCTCGCTACATACAACTTGCCCTCTTTTATTTGACAGGTTTTAGTTTCTTTTTTTGACAATTAGTGTAGCTCGTGCGGATCGATAGCACACACAACTCTACAGTGTCGGAGTAATGCCCATAAGTCAACCAGGGGGCTGAGACAATTACACTGTCAGTCTGCCTCAGCAGGCAAGCCTGAATCTGTGAGAGAGGTGAATCTATCCAGTAATATATTAACTGTGTGGTATTCCTCCAAATTGTGATATTCCAATGAGTTGTTTGGTTTCATTTTTATTATGAATTGTTTGGTTTTAAGTAAATTATATGATTAGGAGAAGCATGGTGGCTCAGTGGGAAGGATCCACACACATCCAGAGTGTGTGTATTGGAGGAATTACTTCCTATGGCTCTGCTTATGTTTGTATGTGTAGGTTTCAACGGTGGTTAGGCAAATTGCAGTTTCTGGATTGCCCACAGTCTGTCTCTGGTATTGGTCTGGCATCCTGTCCAGGGCGTCCCCTGCCTTGTGCCTCAGGCTTCCCGGGATAGTCTCTAGGCTCCCTGTGACCCTGTACTGACTGGATAAGCATGGATGATGGATGCCTCTGTTCCTGTGTCTTTCCTGGTGGGTTAATCACAGTTGATACAGTTCAATGACATATTGTTGCCATCATCCAGCCCACTTTATACCCTTTCTTGATATCAAGGATTTCTGGAGAACTGAGGATTAGAAACTGGGACCACAAAATGGGAGGGAGGGGGGACGACTTCTGTGCTGTTTGGAAAAAGATATACGTGTTGATACAAGAGAATCATGAAACATGCAGCGCGGGGGTTGGTGTCCAGATCAGAAGATTTCATGGAGCACGCGAATTAACGCATTACGAAGAAAAACACCAACTGGCATAAGTGCGACATGGGGTCCCTCACATCGTAAGGTTATTTAATAAGGGAAATAGGAAATTAATTGAATACTCGCATGTGAAAGACAAAACCAGTTAAACATTGCCAGTGCTTTTGGTTTATTCTAGCAATGGGGTGCGTTAAATATGCCTGTAATCTTTAAGCTGTTCATGTCTTTCCCACTGTTCTTGCCTCAGTAAGGCAAAAACTGTAAGGTAGCCATGAAGGCGCCTTCAACAAGAACAAACTCCGCAAAGCTACCTTGAACTTTCTAGTGGATGTCCAAAAATGTTGCATTGGGAGTATTTTTAAGGGGTCAAGGTGGGACAATTGCTTATGACAAATGAAGAGTCTGACAGGACCCCTGCCCGTATGCTGAGGCCTCACAAAGAGAGCCAGCCTCCAAGCCTTGGGTCTGGCTGTTAATTCACATGTCAACAGGGAAGCAGCAGAAGCGAGGAGATGTTAATTCAGCCAGGAACAGACCTGGCTTCCTGCGGGGCCATGTTTTATTACATCTCAAAGCTAATTTTAAGCACGGTTACTTGTTTGTTTTCCCCCCATATTAAATGACACTGTTTCCCAGCGTGTCTCACCCTGGGCAGACGGTACAACCCGGAGCCTTTTCTGGCTTAATTAAATTTTTAACGAGAGTGACATTAACCTGTTGGTCTTTGGCAATACTCCTCTGTCCTCACTTGCCGGGCAAGGTACAAGGTCAGTGGGAGGGGGTAGAAGCACCCTGAAAAATAAATGTGGCAAGGAGGCATGCAATAATAATAAACAAAGCTTGGGAGATGGCGCTGGGACAGTGCCAGTGAGAAAAATGCTGACCTGGATGGTAAAACTATCGACAAAATTTCAAGCAAAGTGGGGGCCGATTAATGCAGGCAGCACAGCTTCTTCAAGCGATGTCGCTTCCCACTGTGGAACGTTCTGGAGCTCATGCTGCCTGTACTATATGGATTATTATAGTTGAGATTTACATCTGACTGGCGGGGAAGTTATAACGAATTATTTTTAAACCAGTCAGAGATTCAGCTTCATTATTAATCGACACTGCAGTTGTTAGGGAGCACTTTCCGGAAAAGTCATCAAGCATCTCCAAAAAAGAGAAGGTGCTCTGTCTCTTATATACACTTACAACAAAAGGCTTTTTTCCCTGCTCTCTCCAGGTGGGTGCATCTCCAGGATCCTCCCTGGCTGTTTTGTTTAGTTTCTATTGGCTAGTTACAAACCTCCCTGACACTCTTCGCCTGAGAAGGTAACATTTCGAGTTTCTCACGACCTTGCTGTTGTTTCAGCTTAGGCTAAGGCAGCTCCTTTTCGCAAAAACAAGTTAACATAAAATGTACGTTTTATATTACAATTCACAGACTACAAGAAACTCATTAGTAGCAGGATACACGTCTTTCATCCACCTTTGACAGGATTCGTACACGACCCCTGAGCAGAGTCCTGCACAAAATGTACACATTTCTGATACTCTTTACTGCTATTACTTTTAATTAAAGCATATATACATTTACATTCTTCACTGCCACACTTGAGATAATTCTCACAAACCTGAATGTAATGGACCACGGAAAAGACAAAGTATCTCGCAAACCAAGACCTGGTCTGTGATACAAAACATAGTTATTTGCACACTGAAGCCAATGGCAATGAAGCAACATCCGACTATCATTCCAGGTCTTCTCTGAGTACCCATATGTTTTAACCATAATAGCAAAAAAGCTTTTTAGTTTATTCATCTTCTACTTGGAGGGGCACAGTGTGGTGGTACAGCGATTAGCACGTTTGCATCTTCTCCCCAAAGCCCTAGTGCGTGGTTCTGCGGTTGAGGTTGTGGTGGGTTATTCCCTGCCTTGTGTCTGTGGTTTCAGAGATAGGCACTGGAAACCAGCAATCCCACATAGGACAAGTGGATATAGAGAATGGATGGATGGATGGATGGATGGATGGATGGATGGATGACCCTTCCACCTGCCTAAGGATATGCCTGGAGACTAATCTGAGCACAGGACAGGGAATACTTTGGACTGGATGCCAGTCCGTCGCAATTGGTAAGCCTGTAACATACGAGTTTTTGGACTGTGGCAGTAAACTTGCACAACATGGGGAAAGTATATAAACCCCTTACGCAAATGCGTTTGTACACACACAGACTGTACTCATATGTTTCAGGGGACCGTCTATTCATTTCTATGGGCAAAACCCTAATCCCAACTATGACGACCTTAACCCTTACTCAGCCCAAACCTTAACCGTAAGTAACCAAACAAAATGCAAGACTTTTGACATTTTTAGTTTTATGATTTGCAGTCATAGATTTTTATAAAATTAAGTTAAAGAAAAATTCCCCCTAACGTCAAAATAGCAGGTTTTTAGAACATTGTGGGGACCTAATGCACACACACACACACACACACGCACACACGATGTATATATTTTAAAGTTGCAAAGGAAAGTTTCATTTTCTTGTACTTTTCTCTTGGTTGGTTTAAATTACATCTGATCCCACCTCTTCTTAAAACACTGTTTAAATTTTACCTTTTTTAGTGGTATATATATTAGGCACTGACAAATTTGAGAATTTGATGAGTGTTATTTTGTATGCTTCAGTTTTTTTTTTTTTTTTTTTTTTTTTTGCTTTCAGTCGTTCCGTTCTTTACAAAAGCCTCCTTTATTTTACGGTTCATCTGTGGGACGAGGCAGACAGTCTGATTGTAATGACACAGCGGAACAACAAAGTATGATTTTTTAAATGCCCGAGGAAAATGCGAGGCAAATCTGTATCCGGCTTGCGCACAGAATCACAAGCGCTTATTGCGGTCATTACGTGCATGACAGCTTTGCTATTCCGCAATGTGCCATTGCTTATTCGTGAAATGACGCATCCATTGACTTTAATTAAATATTACGAAAGAGCCGTCTGCGCTAATTAAAACATTATATGGAGTGTGTAGTTTCAGGAGATAAACACTAATGGAGGGCAGTGGCAGGAAGAGAGTCTGCCTTTTTACTGTAGCAGTGTGATGTGCGGAAACGTGAGAAAACCGCGCACGGTACCGTTACCGATCTTGAGTGAACATTTAAATATGATCAGGGCAAAAGTGGACCTATTTATAAGGACCTTGACACGGGCAACTAGTTTTTCGTTAAAGACTCCCTGAGACAATCGCTTATGAGGATAAGACAGTCGTGAGATTCCAGGGTTGCCAACTCTCACGCGTCTGGCGTGACACTCATGCTTCCAATCCATTATAAACCTAAAATTAGCTACATCAGAAGCTGAGGTAGTTTGCAAACCCCACAGACTATTTCCAAGGTAATAAAATCCTTACATGCATGTAAATGTGCGTGCAGATGTGTAGACTTTTCTCGAATTGAAAATCTCATGGCAGCCATCTGACCAAAGTTGGCAACACTGGGGTACCGTAGTTGAGATTTACATTTACGCAGATTTACGTGGTTTCTTTCAATTTTAGTAGAAATTCATGAGCGTGCTAATGCATCGATGGACATCAGAGCTCTGTCTTCATCCACGATTACCGGTGTGAAGGATTATTCCTCACAGCAATGAAGCACTTCTCTAATCGTCTAATTGTGTAGTCAATGTTAAGCTTGTAGGAGGTTCTAACTTTCACGAGACATCCCCAGCTTCTTGCAGAGGCAGTAGCCTATAATCAGTTGCACTTCTCTTGGATAAATGCAGGTCTCCAGATAAAAGGCTTGACATCTCCCATGTGGTGTCTGTATACCTGTTTTTAAAGCAATATTTTTTTTAAATATAAATTTGACAATTTTAGTTTCGTGGGCTCCATAAGCAGAATAAACGTCACATAGCTTTTAAATATGTCAAGCAAACAAGAAAATGTTTGCTCTGTCCCTCTCTTTAACAAGTACTAGTTCCTTTCAGAGAGCTGCCTTTCTAACATATTTTTTTTCTTGTTTGACAATGTTTACTGAACAAAATATTTATCATTTAACAGCCATCACTATGATCAGTCCTTCCATCTTTACTAAAGTAAAATAAAGGTATGTTTTAGCTAATGGGACGCGGATGACAGACCAACAGATGCAGGAGCTGTGTGGTTCTTGCAGGACTGTGCAGTGGGCCTGGATTTGTTCAACGATGACTGGACGTGCATTCATATCGACTGGCTCTCATCAGCCTCGCTGTTTGCCTCCAATTCCACAAACATTCGGTTGACTTTTTCATACCAGCAGAGGGAAGAGATGAATTGATGAGAAAGATAAACATATATCAGCAGGTATATAAGATAATCATGAGACATTGTCCCAGTTGTCCCAGATGACCCATGTACCCAAACTGGTATAGCAGTGCACTTTTGGCTTTCTGAGACACATAATATATCCTGTAATATGTCTTCAGACCCTCTCAAAATCGTATCTCACAAGACTAGCGACTCCTCTCCAGCTCCACCCCTGGATTTAGCACGAGCCGTTTTTCACGGTTGTCAGGGCAGTCTTGATGCACAATAGCACAGGAGTGTGTCTTCGTGTGATAATTTTCCCAGCTCTCAGGTGCTTTGCAGGGTAGTCGTGTTCATTGACTGGTGTAGGTGTTGTAGCCTGTAATAAGGTGCTAATTAAATTGTGTTCTGTAGCACCTGGGGAATTCTGCCTCAGCAGGACGACTGATGCCTTTGAATTCTGTTGCGCTCTTTGCAGAGGATGGGTAATTCAATACCTCTGTTCTGGCTTTTGTTTAATGGCATCAGTCAGAGGTGTGAGCGAGGTCTATATTTGGCAAATAAGTCATCTTGCGGCCTGTTCTGCTGCATATGAGATAACGTGACATAACTGTTATAGGATTGATATTTAAACAAAGTTTACAGCCATCTGTTTTCCAGAAACGCTTATCTGCATGCTTTGCAGAAAACCTGGAGTCAATCCCAGGAATCACACATCACAAGACAAGGGGACACACTGGACAGGATGCCAGTACTGTTCAAAAATATGTCAGCTCCAAAGTCAAAAGGCCCCGCTTTAATAATGCAACATGCAGTGGATACTGCGTATTGCCATTCAAGGTCACAGTTCCTGCATTCTCCTTCCCGACTGCGTGTTTAAATGATATCCACATTTGAATGACATCAATCAACAACTGAAGACTAGCTATTTAATGAACAGCTGCATAAAAACAAAATGTGTCACTTAACAGGCCCTGATTGATATTGACAGTGTTAATTTGTTATAGTGTCTACGGTTTGTATATGATTAATGTGAGCAGATGGGTGCTGTTATATTGATTTCACCCTCTGCTTTATTGACCAATTAACAATCATATTGTTTAACGCCAACAAAATGAGACCGGGGATTGAGTTTTTTAACCCGTGGGGGAGAAACTTTGTTTTTCGTGTTTCGGAGAGAGAGACCATTGAATGAATAAATGAATGTATCTTGTTAAAAAATGCGTCATGGGGTTCTTCAAACACCTAGAGTGATGTTACATGAACCCATATGGAGACCAGTCACTTTGACATGATTTTGAAAAGCACCTGTGTTCAATTGTAGGTTTAATTGTCGGCCAGTGAAGGGCTTTGGTCACTTTTGTGTTGAAGTCCACTTGTTGAAAACCCAGTAAGCCCAGTTCCACACTGGGCCTTTCTTGGTGGCATCGCCACTACTTCTTACTTCTTCAGGCAATGAAGAGGTTTTCTGGTAATTGACTAGCATCGCCTTGGCTTTCAAAGAATATCAACTCAAGCACGGTGAGACGACACTTGATACGCTCATCTGGCAAGGATGTCTATAGCCTTTCTAGGTGAGATCTTAGGGTGTGAGATCACTATTATTGAGGATCTACATCTGTCATGTACTCGAAGGACACGATCTTTCAACTGCACATTAAATCTACAAACCATGTTTCTAACTCTACTGAGATTCTGATGCATATTTATCTCCTCTTAGATCTTGTCTCACATTACACGCATCTCTGTCTACCACCATCAGAATGTATTTCCCTTGCAAAGTCCTGCTTCCAGACTTGAAACAACTTAACACATTGAATGATCCCTTCAATTTGAAACCCCAATACGATGTTATCCATCTAATCAAGGAAGCATGTAGATCAGTGCTATAACAGTGGTAATGTCTTTATTCGTTGTACTTTTTATAATAAATAATCCATTAATCTTCCAGCATCTTATACAGTCAATTTAGTTATATTTCATAATCCATCCATCCATCCATCCATCTTGCACCAGCATATCTTGTGTCATGGTTCTGGGAGAGCCAGAAGTCTATCCCAGGCAGGATGGGGTACAAACCAAGGGTACACCACAGACAGAATGCCAATTTATTTAATTATATTTCAAATGAGTACGGGAATACTAAGACAACATTATGGAAAACATCTTCATGGCTTCTTATTATGTGAAATACCATTTTGTATTTTTTACATAACGCCGTTGCAGGCAATAAGCATATAAATTGAGCATGGTGCCCAAACAGAACGGCACAGTAGATTGTACTTTAAATTGGTTACTTTTTGAGGGCATTTAGTCCACATGTGTTTTTTTCCCTCTTTTTCTCCCACAGGCCGGTTGCCGTTCGTAAAAGCGGCACATCGCTCCACCACTAGCCAGTAAATGATCCTTCCTGTCGTTCCAGCGCCAAGGAGACATTCGGCCCTAACAGGCAAGTCCACAGGTGGTTGATTAAAATGAAAACTGCACTTTTTTTTTGTCTGGTCCCACATTATGGTAAATAAACGTGTGATTGCAGGTCTTGTTTTGAATGAGGATTTCGAGTTGATGACGGGGGGGGGCGGGGGGGTGTGTCTTCCTTTACCGCATGTTACCCACGTGGATTAGAAGCCACAGATGACAAAGTCCCGCAAACCAACCTCATTTCCTCCATCATATTTTTTTGGTACCTTTAATTAAATTTCATCTCACTTCTTCAGCTTAATTCTCTATAAAGTAATTCTGACCCTATTTCATTTTCAGATAGTTCCTCTACATAGCAATTTTAAGTGCATAATCTCTTTTCCTTTCCTGCAATTCTGTTTTAATAGGATATCTTTTTTTTTAGGTGCTCTGAAATCAGCAGGATTCAGTAATATGCAAGTCAGTGGGAAGTCTGCATAATGTAACTGACTTTCTTTACTTAAAAGCATTACAGATTAGTTTAGTGAATCTGGCCTTTGGTTTGAAGACCAAAGTGTGGATACTGTCAGAACAGCATCAAACCACAGGCATAGTAAACGTTACATTTCGCTTGATATCAAACCATTGTGATTGAGTGGACTGTCAACTCTGAGCATGTCCTGGTTTAAACCTGGGGTACTTTTAATTTTTACAAATTACAGAGTAAGATAAATAAAAAGTAAAAGATATTAAAGCTTTAAAGTGGTATCAAAAAGACCTTTTAATCAACCTCACATAATATTGTGAGCAACTGTAATGCCCAAAACAGACATTTTATTGAAAGTGGTATATTTTGACATGCTGTTTGAAAAACATTTACCATTTTAGTAGTTTGTAAATGACAGGTATCGTGAAACGGCTAAAACTATTGATGACTCATCAAATAACATCGTCCCCTCCCTCAGATGCCGGAATGTTACATTTATGTTGTATTTTATAGAACTAATGGGGAGCCACTGTGCAGCCCCCACCTGGATGGTGCAATGGCAGCAGTACACTCACCTCACAGCAGCTAAGGCAGTGAAGGGGCAGGAGAGAATCCACCTGTTAGATATAGGGGATGATTAGGAGGCTTGATTTGATAGGGCCACGGTGAGCAGTTTTAGCCAGGGCATGAGGGTAACCTCCTCCCTACTCTTTCAAAGAATATCCAGGGACCTTTTGTGACCTCAGGAAGTCAGGACCCATTTTACATCTCATCATTATTTACAGCATGGTGTCCTCGTCACTGCACTGGGACATTGGGACCACAGACCACAGACTGGGCTAACATGTTGGCCACAGCAACACCTCTTCCAACAGCAACCAAACTTTCCTAGCTGGTCTCCCATCCAACAACCAGCAATGCCCAAACATGCTTAGCTTCAGAGAGATTATCTAGTCTGAATTTCAGGGGGTAATTTACGGGAAACATTGTATTAATGGTAAGATTTCTATACAATACACGTCTAAACACCGAAAAAAAAATGTTAAGTAACAATACACGGAAACTAACGAATGAACTTACAAAGCACACAAAAGATGTAAGGTACTACCTCACACAACGCACCCGTTCACCAGCTTGCATTTCTTTCTCACTCAGGTATTCCAACCATAATTTACCCTAGGCGTGTAATCTCTGATAAAGCCTCTGCTAATCCCGCAAAAATGCATAGGGGCTATGAATTTTCTTACAGGATTCTGATCAAATGACCACCCCAATTACGAGCCTTCTTATACTACGGGGCCTGAACTTGTTCATCCAGAGAAAAGAGCGTAAATTCCTGCGAGTTTCCCCCCGACTCTTGGTAGAATGGTTTGCTCCACGCTCATAGTGGGCTTGTGCGTATCAGCCGAGTCAGTGTGACTTCTGCATCGCTGGAGCGTCCGCGTTCTGCTTGTTATACTCCTATCTTATTGGTCTTTCAGCATTTTTATTTTCTCTGAAATTTTGCTTGGTGAGTAATTTTCCTCTTCCTATAATTTTCTTCTTTGTCTTTTTCTTCTTTTTGTTTTTATTTTGAATTAGTTTTTGCATTCATTGTCTCACTACTCATACGTAACTACGAACATTTATATTTTTTCTTTTAAGAAAATGACTTTTTGGTTCTTAGCGGCGGTGTTTGTATTTGAGTTACGCCGATGTCCGTTTTTATTTGCTGCTGGGTGTTTGCCAAGACCATCAAGACCCAAAACTATCAGTGTTTTGGGAAGTACAGTAATAAGCTATCGCGTTTTCAATTTATAAGTGTTTTTCATATCTTAATTGCATACGTCTGCGGATTTATGTCTTGCCATTACCTAACTGTATTTCTTTTTCTCTTGATGGGTGGTATTCATTATATACCATTATTTCGCCAATGACATTCTTAATCTTGTCCGCATTTCTTTGGATCAATGTTACTGAATATTTTAATTTTTAACTGCTGGGACTAGTTAAACCCTGTCTAGAAAACTTAACAATGAGAGTAAGGCTGATTCTTCTTAGATCTGCAGGACATTTCATCTCAACATTTAAATCAATAAAAGCCAGAAAGACAAATAGGTAGCTTGACAGCCCGTACGATGACAGTCAAGTTGGCGTCCTGGATTGCAGACTTGTGCTTCATAAGAAACCCCAATACGATGTGTGCAACATCAACATCAAAGCTCAACCCGATAGTTTTATTTTATTATTATAGCGTTTATTTAAGCAAGTAGTTATTGCTAGTAACCTTATGCGTTTCTGCTGCTTGGTATATTATTGGTGGCCACCTAGATAGCTTTGTTTCCTTCTTTTTTATTGTACAAAATAAATTGGACTTTTGGATTGTAAACTTGAGTTTTATTAATCTGCCCGATTTTTACGCTTATGTGTTGGAGGAAGTTAATTTCTTTTATATTCTGTTACATCTGTGCCTCGGTCCCGTGTCTAAAGTTATACGAGTTGAAAATGAGGTATGGGTAATTAAAAATCCAATCTTGCGATCTTTGTTTGTTGTGTGTTCAAAATAATTTGGGAGTTAAAATAACGGTACCACACCCCCTGCACAAACAAGCTAAACGCCCACGCACCCCCCCCCCCCCCCCCCCCCACACACACACACACACACACACACACACACAAACACGTCATCATCCAGCATCAGAAAAATATGATTATTCAAAGAAAGCAACAAACGAAAAAGAACCATTAAATACTGATCATACGTGTCAGCTGCTATTGCAATTATAATACTTAGTTTGGTCTTTTTACTTTGCAGTTTATTGCTCTCTTGATCACAATAACATGCATAACCAATGTGTTTGATTGCAAATGGGGCATAAGCCAAAATCCAATCAGTATCTTGGGTGAGTGAGTCCAACTGGCGATGGATCATTATCAGAAATGGACCGCCCAGTGAACCATAACATCGATCGCTGCATCTTCCTGATGCTTCCTAAAACGTGTCATACCTATATATGAAATGTATGAATTACACTTTTGTACGTCGCCGAGAACTACGATCCCTACAGTAATACTGCGGTCAGGACGTATAATAACAAAATTAAGTCAGTAAGCTGCACACGCATATTTCAGTGCTAGGAAATCGTGTGCAAGTATGACATGAATGCACCATAAAAACACTGCCGAAGTATCACTTAACATAATGATCAGTCAAACAATAACTGGATTCAATCCTGTACACTAACGCATAACACTGAAAAAAATACAGCCAGAAAGATGGCTTACAGTTTAAAGTAAATGAAAGTAGATAATTTAATACAATACAAACAGTACTTTGAATGTCGAAAAAATGTAGACCAATTAATAATGCCTAAATACAGACCTTTTATTTAAAAAAAGCAAAGCGTAGTGTATGCACCCAATGCACAGGAGACTCGGATATACACGCTTAAGCAGGAGGGATTCAATTTGTACATACATTAAAATTATTTATTCCTCAATGTAATTCATTTATAACTCGTGTTTTTTTAATACGCGGGAAAGAGCCTGTGAAGTTTAGTTCCGTGGTCGGTATCTGTCGCAAAAGGTTAACTATATCGTTTCCTAACGAAACACAAAACAAATTTAATAATTAACGATTAACGTCATGAACTGACTATGTTTGGTCTTTGGGCTGGTTCATAAACCGTGAAATCGAATGAAAACGGTTGCAGTCTGAAAACTTCATTAGTTCGGCTGTGTTGTAGCCGCTAGACAACGATTCACAGACCGGAAATGGAAAGACCATTGTCAGAAACGACTGTCTTTCTTCATGGTTCACAACACAAACCATCTACTTCAGTTACGCAGTGATGTATGAAAAAATGAAGCAATGTGTTTCTATAAAAAGAAGGACATACAAAACAAACATTTGTTTTTTACTAGTTGGTGGATTAGACATGGAATAGAAATGTTGTATGTGTATGTCGATTATAACCTGAACTAGATCATGAAAACAAGTGACTCATTAATTCTGATTCAGCGTCTTAGATTCAACACAGACTTGGCTTTCGCACTCAAAACTACAATGCTTGCATATAGTAAAGCATCAGTAAGTAGTTTGTGACCTATTGAAATGAAAAAGAGCAAAATTTAAGTGCCATCAACAAGTAAATAGTAATCAAATATTTTAAAACAGCAGAAATATATATTTTTGTCTAATTAAAATATGCTATTAATAGACCTAATATTAAAATTAGTTATGTTAAGAAAATAGAAGAGAAGCAGATCATGGAAACACATAACCTCAGAATGTTAGATGTCTTTGAAAGTAAGTGGTTGTGATGAAATTATGGACATCTTCTTACAGGACCGGAACTGAACTAGCTTCCATTAAAATATTATGGAGGAAACAATAAAAGCAGTCCGAATTCTTTGCATCTGAAAAAGATGACAGCTGCATTAAGGGCTTCAGACTTGCTAATGGCATGCTATCCCTTGAGCTTGTCTTTCAGAAACGTCCTTGCCATTAAGAGGAATAGCTCATTAGCCGGCGACGGTTACCCACAGCCACCTTGATGGTCGCCTGTATGCTCTTTCTGAATCTTCTTGCTCTTGTCTCACTTGCGGTCTCTCTCTCCCTCTCTCTAGCGTGTCTTTGCTCGCTAACTGGATGCTTTCTGCTTTCAGGTTTGCTTGTGCGGGGAGATGTGTTGTGCATTTACCCAGATCAGGTGGACAGGTAACATGAATGTAAAGATGTTAAATGTGGGACCAGCTTTAAGAGAATTTATAATGCATCAGGAGTCGGGGGGGTAGTACTAGGGGGCGGCTTGTGGCCCGGTGCGTTAGGATTTTGTGCCCATTATCTGAAGGTTACTGTTTTAAATCCCGTGGCTAGCAGAGTGAAACCACTGTTGAGCAAAGCCCTAAACCCCAGTGGCTTGGGGGATGTTGTCTGATGCTGTGGTCAGACGCTAAATTATATGTTAAGGACAAAAACATCTGTTGAAAAACATTTGTGATATGTAAAACATTTACTGAGCAGAGTCATAAAGTGCGATTGCATAAGCATGTTCTGTGAGTGATTTTCAACCAAGATATCGCTTCAAAACTTAATTGATACATAACTTGATACATAAGGAACAGATACATTGATACATAAGGAACTGGATTGTCTGCGGTATGTTTGGATTAAATTAAAAATTCTGTAAATGAGGATCCCAGTCCAAAATAAACATGTTCATAATTCTTGGTAACACACCCCGTTAACAGTGTGGTAATTGAATATCAGCAGTCCCCTTTTAAGAAAACTTAAGCTTATGGATTTTTACTCTGTTTCCATCGCTCATGGGAGTTTTAATTACACAAAAATGTTCTGAGAGCAGGATGAAAAATGATTGGTTCAGAGAGATAACCAATCAGATTGTCGAGGAGAGGGTCCAAGAAACTAGAGGAGGCAGGATCAAGACATCTGATTGGATGGTCTCGCCTCCTCTATTTGCTTGGACCCACCTCCTCTACAGTCCGATTGGTTATGTCTCTGAACCAATTATTTGTCCTTCTGCCCTCAGAACATGTTTGTTCACGTAAAACTCCCATAAGCGTTTCGATTCCATTTTTACTGTCTTTGGCTTTTGAGTGTGTGCTCCTCTACTTTTGATTCTTCAGAAGATTTAATCTGTTCTGCTTAAAAAGAACAGTCAGTATGGTCTGCAATGAACTGACATCCCATCCAGGGTGTTCTCCTGCTTTGTGCCCTGTACCCCTGGGGGTACGTTCCCCATTCACTGGGACCCTGTGCTGGTATGGAAGATGGAAGAATGAGAAACGGCAACTATTTCGTTTGGAAAAAGACAAATAATAGATAAACTTGTTTAATTACCAAAAGAATCCTTGCTTGGTGAATAGGATGGGGGCTGTGTCTTTAGATATTAGCTACCTCTGTAAGTATAAAAAAAACAATATGCTAGTTAATTAGTTAGCTTGCAGTTGGTATACATTTGAAGGCTGAAATAAAAGCAATGAAATTAGCATTTTTGTTGGTTTTTGATTACTTGATACTTTTTAACAATTTAAGTCTAAGACTAGCACTGGGTCCCAGAATCAGTGATAATGTGTTTTATATAATTTGAGTGGAGAGGGTAATAGTATCCTCAAAAAAACTGCACCAATGTAGACACAGTTGTGACACTTTTAACTCTGTAGTTGTCTTGGAGGTACGCTCTCCTTTCTGGTGGGTTGTGGAAAAGCTGATGCATAGAAATTCAGGAAGAGATGGACAGTAACACTGGGAAGTTCATCTCCCATACGGTGACAGAAAGCAGACCAAAGCAACTTGGTTCCTCTAGCTCGGAACTTTTGGGGGGGGGGGGGGTGGTGTGGGTGGTATGGGAATTATATAGAACATAAGCACCTACTCTCGGTTACACGTTGTACAGCTAGCTAACTCCTAAAAAATGTAAATTAAAAATTGTATTGCCTTGCGTTTTGTGCAATTCAAGTTCTTGGAATACAAGTAAAGGATGTAAGATTCCTGCCCAAAATGTATCATGACCTCCAGTTTAGGACAGTGTATAATCCCAGTTTGCCCGACAGAAATTACACATCATAAGAGCAAGGCTTCCTCACCTGTGGATTTTACATCATTATCTGTCATTTTAGACCAAGATTTGGATTTTAAAAAAGAAACATTTTTTGATTTCAACCCTTTGTATTTTGTAGGTAAGTCTGTCCTTGAACAGGATGTTTACATAATCATACTTAGGCTTTTGCACAAGCTAGTGGCTGCAGGCTAGTGTATTGTGGGGGGTGTAATTAGACCCCAGTAAGAAAGAGGTCATATCAGATTCTTGGATCATTAGGTTGTTTCAGATAAATTTTTGTCAATGTCAGCTGCTATGTTGTTACTCTTTGAAGTCTAACACATAAAGGACAGCTTTCCTTTTGCTGAGCAGATCTGAGAAAAACTTTTCTTATTACAGACACGTTTTTTTTTTTTTTGTTGCATGTTTTCATGTAGGCATAAGAAGCCCATTCAGGTGGAAATTGTTTACAATGCTTAGAAATGAAATTTCTCAGGTAGGATTTCATTTCCCCTTTCTGGGTGCACAATTTATGCAAACTGCATATAAATCATCATGTTCATTCCGGAGACCATCTTCATGCCGTTTCTCTGGCGAGGGTCTCGGTGACAGTGTGCCATGTAGGTCAGATCAGAGCTCTTCCTCCAAGGCCATGGACAGTAGCTCATTCTGGTGGATCACCAGATATTCCTAAGTCATCTGGGATGTACTGTAGAATACCTCCAGCATGTCCTAGGTCTGCCCTGGGGCCTCCATGCAGTGAGAAGTTCTCAGAAGGGCTTCCATGGAGCCAAGCAGGTGGCATCACTATCATAAAATGCCCATCCACTTCCGATCCTCCTCTCGATCTGAAGGAAGAGTGACTCTGTTTCGAGGTCCCTGCGGATCTCTGAATTCCTCACACTGTCACAGAGACTGAGTCACGCAACCCTACAAAGAAACCTCATTTCAGCTGCATGTACTCACACCGCATCTAAATGTATATATTTTTTTAATTTTTATCATTCTTTTGTTTGGGAATGCGATGATTCTGAGTGACCCTGATTCACCTGAAGGTGGTGCAGACCCATCAACCAGGCAGCGTATGCGATGCTTGCATTCATCTCGGACTCTGTCGCATATAATGAACACGCACACTTTTTTGGGCGTCGCTTGAGGTTAATTCAGAATGTATTTTATTTTCGCGCAGTCGAGGTGATAAAGCCACAAGAGAAAATGCAAATGGTACATCTGTTCTAGACAGTGTCTGCTGCTACTGTGGTGCGTTGGTCTGAAGGGAAGCAAAGAAATGCTGTTTAGGGCCTGAGCCAGCAGGTGGCATAGTGGTTAAAGTTATGGGTTGGCAGTGTGGGTTAGGTCCCTGCACCTGTGATCGGAAGGTCGCCATTTCAGATCCTATGGCTGGCAGGGTGACTGTGTCCCTGTTGGGCCCTTGAGCACATGCCTCATACATGTTTGCAATATTTGTCCCTTCTAGGTTTTCCCTCGTGGGTTTTCTCATGTTATCATTTTGTCTGGCACAACAGCTTGGATCTGTGTGTGTGCACATGCAGGTTTAATAAAGATGTCATTGTAGCTGCCCGGTATAGCTGTGTATCCGGATCAGCTGGTGCACTTAGTGTTGCTTTTCCAGAGGGAATCGAAAAGCCGAACTGAAATCAATTCCCTGACCTCTTTGAAGACGGTGATTCAGAGGAAAATGGCATCTATAAAGTACCAGTGATAAATGCAATTGCAGATAATATGTGAAATAGTACTGTTCATGGATGGGGGGGGGGGGGGTGCAGTAGTCCTTATCAGGTGGTCCAGTTGCTGGAGGAATTGTTCAGTAGGAATAATGGCATATATGACATCAGTGAAATGGATCGTGCCAAGATACACATATACATACTAACAAGGAGAGAGCCCTCTTAAGAGATGTTTATATCGGTGTTACCATTGTAGAAAAAATTTCAGTTCATGTAAAATAAATGTTTAAGTAAATGTTATTTCATGTCGAATTTACGAAGGAAAAAATGCTTTATTTGTATCTCGGTCTTTTTCTGTAAGTTTCTGGTTTGTCTCTTTGCAGGGTCAGAGGCTGCCCATGCATGTCGGCTTTGATCGCAGCATGTGTTCATTAGCTAATGATGTTATGCGTTATTCCAGGTACCCCCAACTGCTGCATAAATTATCTGTAAAGGTCAGGAAGAAAAGGCAAACTAAATAATAGTTATAACTGAATTTTTGAAATGTATTACGTGGTTTAATGGCACTGGAGTTCAGGATAGAATGACGGGCACTGCTTTTTAGTTTTGACACTTTTCACAGGATTTACACACGTCCGGGCACTCTAGCTGCGCCTTGCCAGCACATTTATTTGTTTTCTGCTCCGCTGCCTTTGTGACGAGTAGCTCTCCTCTGAAGAAGGTTATCCGTCTCACGCAGTCATTCAAACACTTGGCAAGACACGCTAATGCGCAGTGTAGCACTGCGAATCCCAATGAATGGCGCGAATCTGCCGCACGTGGAGTCAGGCGCCCAATCACAGGTGAATTCGAGAGCTTTCTGCCGCAGGTTGTGTTGCTTAGGTTATAATACGGGTTTCTGATTTTTCGAACTTTAGGTGAGAGATGTCAGCAAAGTCCTATCGGTTGTATGTTTAGGCCCATACTGTATATATATTTTTTAAATTTCTTTATTTAGAACTTGTTTTATCTTTGTAGCAGCCCGTTGTCCACAATTTAGGTACCTGAGGTAGTGTGACTCGCAGCAGGATATGCCTCGGACTTCAAGTGAAATTGGATAATACGCCTCAGCACGCGACAGCTGTGGGAGCACAAAGAACCGCCCGGCATTTAAGTCCTAATCCCAGAAAACCGCGACACTCAA
The DNA here is from genome assembly GCF_023856365.1 of Brienomyrus brachyistius. Taxonomy (NCBI): domain Eukaryota; kingdom Metazoa; phylum Chordata; class Actinopteri; order Osteoglossiformes; family Mormyridae; genus Brienomyrus; species Brienomyrus brachyistius. The sequence goes on from NC_064540.1 coordinate 1,319,834, forward strand.
ACTATGATCTCCGAATCGCCGTGTCTGCAGTTTGGAAGCTGCCGATTTTTGAACATTAAAACGCTATAATAACGCTTTAATTATGTTCCAGATATGACGACGGGAGACTGGTGTAAAACGGTCATGGACTTTTGATTTGAATTCATAAGCTATGATCCGGCTGTCGTATTTCTGGGAAACAGGGCATACGGTGATCTTATGAGCAACTGCTGTACTCCATGCCTGCTACAGTAGAAAGTCATGAAAATCATGTACTGGTCCCTAAAAAAAATCAGTGTGTTCCACCAGGGTTCTGATAATAATATAAATCTAGGCTATGTTTTGCAGTGAATTTTTCCTACAGTGAAATGTTAATTAGAGAAAGATTGCATTCTGATATTACGTGGTTGAGGCAAAACCTCTTTAGCTTCGGTGGCTCAGCATTCAGCGTGCGATGGTCACGTGGTGTCCCAGCAGTGCGCTTCGTGTGTAACGCGTGAGTGCCATGCAACTGGCTGGCATCGCATCCAGGACTAAAGCCGCTTTCAGGGTCTGGCTTTGCGTCCCCGCAACTCCAGCAGGGTAAACATTTGCGGAAAATGAATGCACGCTAGTTTTTGCAGCTGTGGCCATTCAGTTTTATTTATTCACACGCTTACCATTTCATTCCTAATTGTGCTACCCCACAATACCCGAGACGAGCCAGGAGGCCGTCGCTGCAATGAATCATTTACATAATTTGACCACCTTTAATTTTTGTTAATTTATGTTTCACCCTTGATTTCTGACTGGTAATACTAAGGCCCTGGTGGGCACCCAAATCCCCACCCCTTGGAGGTTTTCTGTCCTGTACTTGCATTGCACATCCATGCATGTCTGTGACCCACAGTTAATTGGTTTCCAATCAGCCCATAATGTTTTTGTTAAATTTCAACTAAACACACTAGGATCACTGTATTGGGAATAATATTATGCAGAAATACTACTAAACTGAGTAGGAATATGAGTAATTCTTTCTGCAGGTTGCTGTCATCTTTGATGGCCCTTGGGTGCACTTCATGTCACAGTGCGTCAGCGATCAGACGTCTCAGCCCGGCAGGTCCATGGAACCACAGCCTGTCCATTGGCAGCCTGGTTCTGCGACTGTTTAGCTGATGTTGAGCAGCGGAGACACGGGGGCGACCTCGCGTGGAAGGAATTGGGTGCCCCCCCCCCCACAATGCACACCCGTCACACGTCTCACAGAGCTTTCCGGAAAGGGTCTGACGACATGAGCACAGTGTCTGCACACTCTAGTGTCAGTCTGATTGAAAATCAACAGCAGGAGGGAGGGGGCGACATGAGGCAGTGGGATGGGGGTGGGGCTCCCTGTCTAACCTTATATTTTGGCACTCAGTCAAGGTGCTTTGATGTTATTCGAAACATGCCTATCGCTTCTGCCAACAGCGTGTTCAAATGCCAGGCAAAATGTCAGCTGTGTTGCACGCTAACACATAGCCGCGCTGTGTAATCAATTGACATTATACTTGGCGTCCTCACTCACTTTGCGCAGCTGTTTGCCTAACACCAAAAAAAGGACTTGGTGTTCAAACAATTAAAATGAAAGCAGTGTCATTCCCAGAATCATTGTTTTTATTGTGACTCTGTTTGGGAAGGTGTTACCTTCAGCGTACAGTGTTGCGTCCTGTCATTCTTGTGGAAGCTAGTGGCTTGCATCGGCGTCTGACTGCATACCTTCCACTGTGCTTCTCGACGCCTCTAAAAAGCGTGCTGACGCTCCCTCCCTTACGCTTAGTAGTACTCACTTCTGTAGTCGTAACACTTGGTTGCAAGGAGGACTTCTTAAAATCTTCCACCGGAAATTGCTACAAAAACGTACCAGTTTAAGTCAATGTGTATAGCGTGCCAATCCAACTCTGCAGTAATTACACAACAGCCTCCGTAAAAATTTCGCACATAATGGATACCCTGCTTACATCTTGATTTTACAGTTTGCACTGCTTTGGTGTTTATAACTGTGATGAATTTTGCAAATAAGCTTGTCATAAATCAATATAAGTATACAAGTTATAATGTGTGTTGTTAAGCTGAATGCTAAATGTAGAGAGGACTTTGTAGGTATTCTGATTGGATGAAACGCCAGACCATTTTATGCGGACATCCAGTCTTTTCTTGGGAGCGCAGAGGTGTGAGTGTGATGAATTATTCAGGCCTTTGTGCAGAAGACTGGCCTTTGATCCTTTGATCGTCTGTATTCCCTGGCTGAGACTGACACCAGATCTCTCTCATGTTACCCCTGCACAGCCTCCTCTGGGAGGCAGTATTTTTCAAGTTCCTGTGAGCACTTTGCACCTTTAAGGGGGGTGGGTATACTGATAACATGGGCTGCCTGTCAGATAGGCATGGACCTCAGAACTGCAGTGGAGTTCTGGGGGGGGGGGGCGTTATCTTGACCTGATGTATGGGCATGTTTTAATTCTGCTAAGTTACCTGTTCCAGTGCTACACACAGGTATGAACATGTTCTGCAGAGAGAATGTTTGCAGTGGAACTGTATTTAAGCTTTCTGTTACTTTTATTAGAATAACTACTGTATTGAAGAAAGAAGCCTTGAAACCCTTTTTGGGTGGTATTATTGGATGTTATTCAGCCGCTGGTTTAAACCAGTTTTGTTTGGGTTTACCAGGCACTGACTGATGGGGTGTGATGACCTCATCCACTGGGTTTTCTCTCATCACTTAAACTAACTGATCCCTACCTGTATACTGCACATACATCGCAAGGAACAAAGTCTCTGTTCCTAAAGCATTTTATGCTGTGGTGGTGGCTGTATGTTATACTTTAACACTGTATAAACGTACCAAAGACATGCTTTTATTATGAAAGGTGTTTTTTTGACAGTTATGAAAATGAATTGTGAAGTGTGAAATACTGCACTCGCAGAGTCAGCTGTGCACCATATATTTGATTTTTTTTTTTACGTCTTACGGAACAATGCAGTTCCGATGGTATTCCGGTTTAGAGCTCCACTCTTTTCAGTGGAAGAGTCAATAAGCTTGTTTTGTTTTGAACTGCAGGATCCTGTTTACGCTCCGGGCTGAGAGCGCTGGGACCAGGAAGCCCTTTACTGTGCACTCTCCCTCCCACGTCACAATAGAAAGGTATGTCTGCAAGCTTCCTCCTGTAGGTGGAATCGAACCACAGGCACGTCCCTTGGCACATATGTGGTGTCTGTCTGCCCTCTAGAATAACGTGGACCTACGCAGTATAAGAAACACTGATGACCAGTCATGTGACTAAAAATGAAAAAAAAAAGGATTGATATGAAACTTGTTGGTTTTTCACTTGCCAGCACAGAAACAGGTACTGGTCCGGAGAGACAGACTGAGCCTGGGGGTGGGGTTAGAAGATTTACATACAGTGGCATCAATGAGCATCATAAAAATAAAGCTGGTAATTCAGTAAGAAAGTTATTCAGGGGTCTGTTACAAAACTACATTTTGCTTATAGCACTAGTATGTTTCTCTAAATGATGGTCTATTTTGGGTACTAGAATGTAAGGAGATACAAGGAAGAATATCTGGTGTACCAAAAATGTGGTGAGATGTACATTACCAACTGTGTAGTGTTCCTGGGAAGGCCAGTGCCGCCTTTGTAGAAGGTCATATTAGCCACAATGTCGCTAATTACCTGGGTCTGCTGACCTTGTTGCCCTAACAATTCAACATTATTGACATAGTTACAGCCATGTGCTGTATCACATGATCTTATTTCATGGTTATATGAAATGGTGATGGTTATATATGGTCTGCAGGTGATGTAACACTTATGGACTCTTGACTGTTTCCGGTTGCATTAAGAGTGCACCTGCTTGCATACTGTCAATATACTGCATATTCTGCATATACTCTATTGCATACTTGCATTCTTAGCCAGAATCTTTCTTGTATCCATCTGTGTAAATGGGTGTCAAATGCCAGACAAAAGCATCTGCTCCGCAGCTTAATGTACATTAATTGTGTGGATGTGGGACCAGCGTACTGTCAGGCTGTCACAATCAGTAGTAACTTACAGAGCAAGGAGGTGGCATGTTGGGGGGGGGGGGGATCTTACCATTATGAAGAGGAATTGGGGAGCTGTTAAAATATATCCTTTTCTAAAAGCACCACAGTCGCTTTTGTTCGTTTGCGTGATGTTACATTTCTTTGCCCTAAAACACCTATATATTTACAAAGAGATTGCGATTCGTCACAGCGTCTCATTTTCTGTCCTTTGACTTAAACGCTTAGTAGGGATTCTAGATAATGTGTGTTATGCCCAAAAGTGGCTCTACTAGTACGTAAGATTTTACTCTATCGCTGTTCTCTTTTCATTCAGTCTCTGATCATCAGCTTCTAAAACGAACAACGAATTCAATTAGTGTGCCTAAATATAATGTTTACTTCGTCTGACCTTGTTGACAAGGTAATTTTTATTTTTATTGATGCACTAAGTAAACCGCTTTTCTAGCATAAACATGTATTTTTACTCAAAGGGAAGGGATGGTGATGTTGCCTCCATTTAATACTTTACAGCCATACTTAATAAATCATACTTTAGAGTACCATGTGGATTAAATTCGTGTTTTCAGCACTGACCTCTAAGGAAATGTAATCTTGTAAGTTGGATGTCTGTTTTACCCTCTCTTTTCTGGTTATGTAATTAATGTATGTATGCAGCTAAACATTGATGCAACTTCTGATCAAAACTTACACATCTTAAATATTGAGTCTTTGAAATAGAGAATATGGGAAAAAAATCCCCATGACATGAAATGATCCTGTTATTGATTAGTGCGGTCAAATCTGTGATGTTTATGAAAATACCTGATTCTTCTTGATATTTTTTGGATCTTAGATTAAGGAAACTATGAAGTTTTGTCCCGTTTTTTTGTCTGGAATTGACAATTGATATATACTTATATGTACTTTAACAAATCAAGTACCAAGTCATCTTCGGTGAATCTTGCCTACCTGAAAACCAGAAATCAGAAACGGTCTCATATCTCAGCTTCTGCTATTCCGTCGTTCCATCCTGTTACTGTACTGCTTGGGCGACAGCTGCTGATGGCGATAGCGGGATTGTTATCGCGCCGATACCTTTCATGTTTGACGAAAGGTTGTGTGCAGTGAGTGAGCCCTGCAGCCGCTGGCAGACTCCTCGCTAAGAGGCCTACTGCGGGGTTTGACTCTCGCTTTGGCTGTGCCACCCTGCCACGCTACCACTGGAATATTAACTTCTCCAGGGCTGGGATTGATTTAGGAAGACTATCCTCTATCAGCAGCCATACACTGCTAGCTCAGCGAAAGCGTTTATTTATTTTAACGCGTGGGGAGGAAGTATATCCTCCCTCCAACCAATCTCATGCATCTACAACAGCCAGAACGCAGCATTGCAGCAGGGTGATCCCTTGAATGCTGTGCCCATTCTGCGCACTGCTCCATTACTGACATACTAATTAGAACAGCAATTATTGCTGCTATTTTTATAGCACTGTCTGAACTGGGTGGTTGTTTTCCCCCTTGGCCCGTCCATCGGTTGACAGCAGCTTGTGTTGCGCTGGTGACACATCATTACATGGGACTCTATCCAGTTCTCACACATGGTGTGAGACTTGCCATCGCAGGCCTTTCCCTGCTCTTCACACTTGACGTTTTCCCTTTCTTGCCGATTTCTGAATCACGGTTATCAGATTCTTCAGAGCACTTCGGGTAAAACTCTGGCGATCAGCAGGCGAAGCTGTCCAGCTTTACCCTGACCATCCTGTAGCATCTTGTGCATGTGTTTAATCATCACACAGGAGACTAGGGTGCGTGAATTATAGATGCCCTGAGGTAAAAATTTTATGAAAACATTATTCATGCATTAAAATTTGTCAAACATCTCCGCTACATCAGACAGCAGCTCTCCTGAGTTATTATCCAGATTTTGATTAGAAAGGCGTGCTTGAGGATTAATTTATTTGACTCAATGAACGTTTGTGTGGGGGATGAAGATGTGTCACGTGCAAGCAAAGCAATTAATTGTTGTTTCGGGAAAATTATTTAAAATTCACCCCTTTGGCAATTTCCCCGACATTGGCATCCCTTTAATGTTGTGCATGCTGGGATTTCTCAAGCTTTTATTGCATGAAAACGACCTTCCGTCAAGCAGAAATGCAGCATTTCACCATATTGTTTTTTTTTTTTCTTTCTCGATGCCTCCTTAATACCCTCAGATTAAGCTACTTTTACCAAAAGGGCATTAAGTATATCTGAGGGGCATTTGTAAAGACAGCGTTCACATAGTAATTCTGGACCATGCTCTGTGTCATTTACCGGAATGTGCCACCCTGCTGCAGAGAGTAAGACACGTGGTATTTTGGTGAGCAGTGGGTGTAGATGGGTAATAGAAGGAGGACGAGGCCTGTGATGTGGTGACACTTAAAGGCAGTTTAACTGCACCAGGGCTCTACGTCTGCGAGAACTTCAACTTCCACCTGCAGCAGTCGTGCTATTTGATTTTTTTTTCACGTTGTGAGTGAATATTGAATTCTCAAACTGCAGTTTTTAAACAGGCACTGGACTAATTAGGTTTACACGTGCTTCTTTTTAAATGCATTTCATTAAGTTATATTGGAGATTTTCAAAAGTCTTTAAAAAGTCTTTCTTTTATATATACTCAAATTTACTTAAAAGTATAGTTTATTCATAAACGTGCAAGAGACTACAGTATTACAAAATGTTACAAAAACATCTGTCCCATGACCCTTACCAGGATTACTGGATGAATGGATGGACGGACGGACGGATGGATGGATGGAGAGTTAAGCTGACTGTATGTATTAATGCTTATCCCAATATTTTAATTTTTAGACATTGCCCAGGCCTAGTACCAATAAAACAGTGAAAGGTAGTACATACGTCTCACATAACAAGCTCATCCATCCATCCATCCATCCATCCATCCAACTTCTCTATTTCTCTATTCTCTATTGTAGCCGATACCTGGACAGGATGCCACAAGTCATGGTTTTGGGCTGTGGGATGGGATTTATGCTGCAGAGTGACAGACTGGGGTGGTGACCTAAGCAACTGCTGCATGTTCTCCTTCTATCCTCCCCCTCTGAAGAAGAAAAACAAGGGTATGCATGACCTGTTTCTGCCCACCCCCACCTTGTGCTATTTATGGTACAAGGGGTATAACAGCAAGACACTACTGACATTAAATCCAGTTTAATGTCAGTACAAGTAATATCTTTAATCACGTTTTTATTTGGATTTCTAAATCGGAAGAAATGTGCAATTTTTAGTCATTTTAATTGAGTTGCATGAATAGGAAAAGTTTTCCCAGCATTGCTTTCAACAAAGGAGGATGCCCTTCAGTCCTGGTCTCATTTTAAGTTTTATTTACCTTATTTTTGCTGCATATTGCTGTTGTTGTATCTCAGGCCCTCTGTTATTAATTTCATCCTAGTATTAAGGTGCTTTTGAAAATCAAGAGCTTTCTGGAGAAACAAAGAAAGGGATATTTTATCCTGGATACGTGTCACTGTATTTGACGGGCAGGAGCTGTGGTAGCCGGTCAGGTTCTGCGTTCTGCCCGATTTGCATGTACTTGCTGTCTGGCTTTAATGTTCCCGCGCTGCGTTTCTTCTCTCAGGCTATGGCTCTGAATTAATGAAGAGTCCACTGCCGATTTAATGTGATCCTCGATAAAAAAAGGCAGAAAAAAATCAAGTACTGCTGCCTTCCGCCAGGGCAGCTTGAAATCCACATCTTCCCATTCCCTCCCTATCCTGCCTCCTGCCCACTTTCTAATCTCCCGCTGATGTTCCGTCCCCTATCCATCCCACCCCACTCCACTCCCGATTCTGGGCGCGAGATTAATACGGATGGGATGTCTTGGGGCTGCCCTTTGCTCAGCTTCCTAGCAGCAATGGGAGCAGATTCGCAGGAAGGAGCCACGGGATGTCGGGGGGGGCCTCGAGACCCCGTTCGTGTCTGGTTGCAGCCTTTTCGGAACGGCGGGATGTGAAATGGAAACGTCTGAGGAAATGAGGTCTCTCTCTCTCTCTCTCACTGGTCTCTCACTGGCACTTCTCTTATCACTGCTAAGTAACTCTATCGTCCCTCACCCAAAAAAAATGTGTACCCATCCATCTTCTGTAATTTCTTTTCTCCAGTACAGGATCACGGTGAGTCTGGAGCTTGTCCCAGGGAAGGCAGGGTACAAGGCAAGGGACACCCAGTCTGGGAAGGCAGTCTGTTACAGGGCACACGCAGATGCACACACACTGTGCCCCCCCCCCCCCCCCCCCGGCCCCCAACACACATGCACACATACATACACTGTGCAGCCCCCCCCCCATATACAGACACACAGCTCAGGGCAAAAGTGAACCAAAGCCCTGGAGATATGTGGCCACAGTATTATCACAACGAAGGCGTGTGTGTGTATATATAACATTCTTTGAAAGCAGAATATTGTGTTATTGTGTTATCTAATTTAGCTCCTGCATAAAAGCAGCAGTGGTCATGCGAAAGCTGCTCTCACAGCTTCCCAGCTTGTTCCCGCCTTGACTGCACGGTGCAGCACCTTCTCATTGCGGAACTTCTCTTTGAAGTTTCTGCAAGCTGCCCTTGACCTGCCCAACTGCATCACGGATCCGCTGAATGCCGGCATGCCTGCTTCAACTTAACCAGCCCAGTGCTGCCCATGAATCAGGCAGGAGGTTTTGTTGAATGTGTCCACTGAGCTGCACATTAATGAAGAACAAAAGGCTAATCTGATCACTGGCTCTCTACATGAAGTATGTCATTGTGATGATTCAGGCTCTCCCTCCAAAGCGTATCAGAAACTATATTCAATACAAATACAACAGATCTTCCAATCCCATATAATTGCAGATCAAAATTATAATTGATTAGCCACTAATTAAGAGGGAGAGAATTAATTGGACTCTGTAACCCAGTCCAGGATAAGCTTTTGGAAGATAGATGGAAATAATTGGAGTAACTTCACATTACTGTTACTATTGGAGTAGCTATTCACATTAACACTGAATTAATTAAGGAGTGAGCTTTTACAATTGGCAGAAGTTTCTCAAGGCCTGGGGTTAAAACACTATATTTTATGGCTTTTTTATTGCCTATGTGAAATAATGCTGTACCAGCATCAAAAATGTCATTCCCAAATGTCCCAGAAGTAACAATGTAAACCAATAGCACACATAAGAGTTTATACGATCCAGTGTCTCACTAGCATGGACAGCCATCTGGTCATCTGTACTAGTGGTAAGCTAGCATAGAAAAGGTAAAATGTACAGATTAGCTGGTGTAGAAATGTTAATACATACAGATTGGCACAGTAAAGGTACCAAGGATGAATATTCATATAAATATGAGCTAAGGCAGGTGTGTAGGCTGGGGCTGAATGAGGAGCTGCTGTCCGTGGTGCTAATCGCCATCCTGGCAGAATGGATGCAGGACATCACACAGCTACCTAAAATCATCCTTGTGGGAGTCGTTTGTCTCTTCTGGGTTCAGCTTTCATTTAGAAGTTATTTCTCAGTGGCCTTGCTCTTGATTTAGTTTTTTTTTCCTTTTTTAATTCATTCTCACTGACAAGGAAGCAACTTCTTCCCCCAGCTGACATGAGTATGGAGTCAGCGAGATTCCAGAAGCCCTTTCAGCTGCCAAAAAACCCCAAGTGGCATTATGAAAGTGCTGTTTAACACGATCACTCAGGATTCTATCAGGCCGCTATAACACTTAAAGGTCCAAAGGCTCCGGCTGCCTCCCTCCACAGCCATGCTGTAATTGTTAACCATTCTCTTTTCTCTCAACAGTTCTTCTTTTCCGATCTTCCTTATCTGATGTGATTTCTAGCTTTTTAAGATCATTGACAGCTGTGTGCTGTATCTCCACCGTAAGCAGATGCGGGCGGCCGACATGATGCTGTTGCAGTCAGTACAGATTTTAGAGCCTGAAGAAAATCCCACTCTTAAAATAAGGTTCCTTTGCTCACAGCCAGCCTTTCAGATGCACGAGGTTTATTAGCATTTCACTCATCAGATTTTTATGGTTGTTACTCCACATCGGCTTTCACAAGCATTACTTTGATGGTGACGCTAACATGATTGTATCAAATCAAATTTCTTCTTTTAGTAACACAGTCACAAGTTCGTCAGGTGTCTGTGAGGAGGGGGGAGGGGGGGGGGGGCGTGCGCAGGACTCAAAGGGAATCTTCTGGCATGTCCAGCCTTTCTGTGCTAGTTCAGGGACCTTCGAATTGGCTCACACTGGACTGTTTTATGGTACAGCTGGTGCTTCCAATCTGATATCTGACCCTTGGAGCTGCCAATCAGAATTGTAGACCCTATTTTTAGTTTTGAGTTTTTTATTGTCTTGGAGAGACTTGATGTCTCCATTTACTCTGCTGTTTCTGTGGTTAAGAGGGGCTTCAGCATGGACGGCTCAGTCTCAGCTTATTGACACCCCCAGCTACAGTGGTGCACAACATCTGTTGTCACCTTGCCATGGACAATCCTTTAACCATATTGATATCTTTGCTTTTATGGTACTGTCAAAATGTCCTGCTTAATTATGGCTGCAGTCAAGGCACTAGAGAGTGATATAACCGCTCACATGACTTACAGTAGGTCGGGTTCATCCTCTGGCAGGGCTTATCCAGTTCAGGGTTGTCAGGTTAAGATTAGGATTGTCCTATTCCCTTAAGCAAGCTGTTACTTCCAGTTACCTCTATGTCTCCTATACTCCATATGTATATTTTTGCTTAGTTTTGTTTCTGGTGGTGGTGTAAGGTTGCAGTCACTTCTCTGGCTCATTATCAAGATGGGTAGCTTCAATGCTAACAATTGTTTCAAGTTTTTTCATTATTATTATTACACTGTTAATTACTATCTCTAAACAAACCGACAATGACTTAAGTTCCACTTGCTGCTCTGTTCTGACAAATGCTAACGCAAGACATTATCACAAACAAAGAAAAAATATATTTTGTGCTGGTGATTTTTTTTGTTAAAGATTCAAGATGTTTTATTGGCCACGTGCAAGAAATATATAGGAATGCTTTTTCAGTTACACCCAGTTAAAACAACAAGTAACAGTATGCAACAAAATAAATAACAGACATGCAATAGTGCACTGAAAACACATAACAATTAAACATCACAGTTCATATGAAGATCCCCTTCAACCAGGGCACAAGGAAAGGGCTGCTGAACACAATCATAAAGTTAGTGCTTCATAATGTGGGGTGGGGGGCAGGGGGGGGGTTCTGTGTTTGAAACTCCTCAGTGGCAGCACTTATCTGAGTCAGTGTGGGAGGGGAAAACGATGCGTTAATGTGGTGTATCTGCATACCATCCCTTAGACTGAGAGTACATTTCAAGGTGGGTCAGTGCTTACTGTGGAGTAATCCGGTCAACGGGAATCCACAAACAGTCCACATGAGCGGGATCAGCAGAATCATGTACCACAAACAGTCCACATGAGCGGGATCAGCAGAATCATGTACCACAAACAGTCCACATGAGCGGGATCAGCAGAATCATGTACTACAAACAGTCCACATGAACGGGATCAGCAGAATCATGTACCACGAACAGTCCACATGAGCGGGATCAGCAGAATCATGTACCACAAACAGTCCACATGAGCGGGATCAGCAGAATCCTGTACCACAAACAGTCCACATGAGCGGGATCAGCAGAATCATGTACCACAAACAGTCCACATGAACGGGATCAGCAGAATCATATACCACAAACAGTCCACATGAGCGGGATCAGCAGAATCATGTACCACAAACAGTCCACATGAGCGGGATCAGCAGAATCATGTACCACAAACAGTCCACGTGAGCGGGATCAGCAGAATCATGTACCACAAACAGTCCACATGAAGGGGATCAGCAGAATCATGTACCACAAACAGTCCACATGAGCGGGATCAGCAGAATCATGTACCACAAACAGTCCACATGAGCAGGATCAGCAGAATCATGTACCACAAACAGTCCACATGAAGGGGATCAGCAGAATCATGTACCACAAACAGTCCACATGACCATGATCAGCAGAATTATGTTCCACAAACAGTCCACATGAGCGGGATCAGCAGAATCATGTACCACAAACAGTCCACATGACCGGGATCAGCAGAATCATGTACCACAAACAGTCCACATGAAGGGGATCAGCAGAATCATGTACCACAAACAGTCCACATGACCATGATCGACAGAATCATGTTCCACAAACAGTCCACATCAGCGGGATCAGCAGAATCATGTACCACAAACAGTCCACATGAGTGGGATCAGCAGAATCATGTTCCACAAACAGTCCACATGAGCGGGATCAGCAGAATCATGTACCACAAACAGTCCACATGAGCGGGATCAGCAGAATCATGTACCACAAACAGTCCACATGAAGGGGATCAGCAGAATCATGTACCACAAACAGTCCACATGACCATGATCAGCAGAATTATGTTCCACAAACAGTCCACATGAGCGGGATCAGCAGAATCATGTACCACAAACAGTCCACATGACCGGGATCAGCAGAATCATGTACCACAAACAGTCCACATGAAGGGGATCAGCAGAATCATGTACCACAAACAGTCCACATGACCATGATCGGCAGAATCATGTTCCACAAACAGTCCACATCAGCGGGATCAGCAGAATCATGTACCACAAACAGTCCACATGACCATGATCAGCAGAATCATGTTCCACAAACAGTCCACATGACCGGGATCAGCAGAATCATGTTCCACAAACAGTCCACATGAGCGGGATCAGCAGAATCATGTACCACAAACAGTCCACATGAGCGGGATCAGCAGAATCATGTTCCACAAACAGTCCACATGAGCGGGATCAGCAGAATCATGTACCACAAACAGTCCACATGAGCGGGATCAGCAGAATCATGTTCCACAAACAGTCCACATGACCTGGAGGTGGGAGGGAGCAAAAACAGGGACCTACTGTGGGTACCTGAGGACCGGATTGGGAAACATTGCTATGGAGTATAGATTGCTAGTGAGTAATATGAATTACTGATATGTGATGTCTGATTCTGCCTTAAGTACAAAACATATGCCCTTCAAACAGTATTCTGCAGCAGTACAAAGTGTGCAGCAAGGTACAGGTCATGGGTTATTGGGTTTTTGCCGTGGTTTTCCTGTTTGGCTTTAAGTATGGTCTGGTAAACAACCTTGCACTAATATTGTATAATCTTCAGAGAGACATCCTGTGATGGTCAAAAGGCTTTTGTAAAAATATGTGCATTTATTTATATAGCAAAACATTGATTTAAAGCACACAAAAAAAATGAAAATGTAAGACTGCTTTCTAAACAAAAGGATCACCAAACAATGACATTCCAACAATGTTTCAGTCTTTGCAAACTTAAGTTGCATGGCACTTAACCAGTGAGACAGGCCAGTTTGAAAGAAATTCATAATTAGGTAGTAATTGCTGTGTATTAATGAGATATTAATGCATATGTTTCTGTCATTTACTGGGTAAATTAATAATTACAATGAAAAATGGAACCCCGTGGCACAGTCAAATAAACAAAAAGCACAAATATTAAAACCTAATTGGGCACCATTCGCTCACATCTGTTAACGAGAGAATTTTATGTGGTGAAGGCCATTTTAGAATTCCCAGTAAACATTTTGGTTTGCATTTTTTGGTGCAGTGTAACATCAGGCTTTCATGTCTATCATTGATGAAACACTCACAGCTCTAACTGAGTACTTTAACAACACACGGCAAGCTGCGTGTCCTGTTTTGCATGCTCTGTACACTACTGAGCTAGCTACCAATCAGTGTGAAGACTTTGGATTTCACAGCACGGTAGATGTGGTTTGGCTCCACTCAAACACCGTCCTTCCAGGGTTTTTCAAAATGGGGGGGGGGACCCCGCAAAAATGATCCAAGTTGGCTTTTCCTTGAAAGCCTTTTTCACTTTGGAGTTTGATGTTGATTGTGAATGAAAGAGGCGAGAAGCTTTTTTCCTGCTTTGCGATTTACGCTGCACTCCAGCACTGGATGATGGGAAGTGTGCGTGGCACCAGATTGGACTTTTACAGCTTAACTGTGTGAAATGCCAGCTACAACCTAGTCATGGGAACAGCCTCGAACTAACAGCAGAAGTTAGAGAGTGCCGTTTTTTCGTCCTTTCTGGTAACTCTGAAACTTATTTATAGCAAGTCAGACTTGTTATTGTTTCAGACTGACCCAAATTTCATTACGATTAAAAACAGGCCTGTTACTTTGATGTACTTCAGTCTTTAATTCCCCTAACAAAATGTGTTTATTTCAGACAGTAAAGGTTTTTTTTAGACAGCTCCCACTGCAAACGGGCAGGTGCATAACCCTTCTTTGTTTAGATAAGCTCCTGCGATCTCTTTCTGACAAGTAACTCAAGAAACCTCCTACTCCAGTCCACTGAGGACAATAACATTTAATTCCATTTCTGGTCATCCTCAATAGCTATCCGAAGAGCTTTGATTCTGGGGACAACAATATTTTCATGCTACAGTGATTACTGAACACAAGCACAGGAGATATTTGATGCTTTGTAGATAACAAAAAAAAAATACCATTAACTTGAACAACCTTACTAAATAATAGGCATTGTTTTTTTCTTTTGCCGCAAATACAAAAGGAATGATGTAACATGAAAGACCCAAACATAATTTTTTATTATTTCTCTTTTATTTTGCCTAAGGATGTCTTCTAGGCAAATGGCAAGTGATTGCATTGATCTTAATTTACAAATGATACTAATGAAGTACTTTACCGTAGTATTACTTCAGATTGACTGCTCATTGTGCTCTGATCAGGTTAAAGTAACCAGTGGTCAAGTACTACATAAAAAGAATAATCAAAATCTGCATCAAGCTTCTATTTTCCAAGGATTTTTCTATGGTTGTGAGTTCAAATCCCATCTCCACCCTGTAAGTGTGGGACTCTAATGATCCTTCTGTGTTGTGTAGGGTTCCTCTCAATACTCTGATCTCCTGCTGTCCAAAAAATTTATCTCTATTTTGTCTGTTGTGTGTGTGAGTCTCCCATGTGACAGCATCCCGTTCATATGTTCCCCTATATTATGCTCTGGGATTCTGGGATTCTGGACTCATTACAACCTTATACTGGACAAGTGGTTATGGAGGATGGATGATGGATGTTAAGGCATCTAGCTGGTCGTGAAACCCCCACCACAGTGACAGGACACAGCCTGGAACTCCACAGGTCGTAGAGGTGTGGGTAGGGTGTACAATTGGTTGTTCAGTCTTGATTGGCTCCCAGCTTGGATTTTTATTGGTGCTGGTTTAGTCTTCTTTAAACTAAACAGTAGGCTGTTGTAAAGCTATGAAACGTGCTCTTTTGAGTCCGATCTTCAGGAACTTTTGCTAATTGTTATAGCTCAGTCAAAGTGAACTCAGTTCATTCTGTATTTACATGGACAGGAGTCACTTCCGTTAATTTCTCTGGTCTTTTTTCCAGTACTGCTGTATCCATTGGTTTTATGGTTCCTGATTCTTGCCTGTCCCAGGTTCGAGTCTCCGCCTGGGTCACATGTGTGCGGGTGCTCCGGTTTCCCCCCACAGTCCAAAAACATGCTGAGGCTAATTGGACTTGCTAAATTGCCAATTGTGTGTGAGTGTGCCCTGCGATGGGCTGGCCCCCCATCCTGGGTTGTTCCCTGCCTTGTGCCCATTGCTTCCGGGATAGGCTCCGGATCCCCCGCGACCCAGTAGGACCCAGTAGCGGTTTGGGAAATGGATGGATGGATGGATTCTTGCCTGGTTCTGGGCTTAGGTTTTTGTCTTTTCTCTGTTTGGTTTAACACTGTCTCCGACCTTCCTGGCCTACTGTTTACTACAGTATACCCATCCCTGACCTTGAATTTGGCCACCCTCTCGTTTTTTCACTTTCTGATCTGCATTCTTAGTTCCTCTCCCTGTGCTCTGTCATCTCAATGTTTTTCTCAGGATGTGGGAGTCTCCATGCTTGGATCCAGTCTTCGCCCCTCTTTTGTGGCTCCATCTCTGTCTTCCATGCCGGAGGCTGTTAGGTGACCTGAAGTTCAGTCAGTGGGAAAAGATACTAAAGCCACCACAGGCTAAAAAGGCAGAGAAGCATCCACAGGAGAAGGACAAAGAGCTTCTCTTCCTATTGGAGGAGTGCATTCAACCCTTATTTGCAATCTTTCATGGAGACTTTTACATTTTTATTATTGTTGAAATAGTACATCTTTTGTTTGGTGTAATGAATTATTAAATATTATATTCATTGTGTGCATTTGTAGACTGATCCAGGGATGTTGTGGTTAAAACTCTTGTGAAAACTTGTGTTTTCAGTTAAAACTTTATTCAGACATCTCACTTTCACATTTCAATTAACATCTCTGATCAGTGTATTTTCTGTTCATTATACCAACCGCTCTACAGCTGCCCTTGTTTACATTTCTTTTATTTTGTCCCGGTTGAGAAATTTTGTGGTTTCTGTCTACGTCCATATGTCTTATTTACCAGGTGCCTGCAGTTTATTTGTGTCTGCGATATTTATTAGCTCTAAACGAGAAGAGACGGTTTTGATCTGAATTCGACATGGCTGCCGGTCGAGTCATGCTTACGCTCACTAATAGTTCAATTACGTACACTACCCTGAGTGTACTCTATGCAGTCCTTCACTCTTGGCTTAATTATTGTCGCTAATGATATTTCCCCGGGCTTTTTGCTGGCCTGGTGGTGGTGGTAGGCCTGCCAGATACCTACCGTATCCACTTTGCTGCAGGATATAATTGACATTGCTTAACAAACACACTTAGCACTGGACATCGAGCCGTCAATCTTAAACACCATTTTGTCTGACAAATAAATCCTGGGTGTGGTATTTTAGGTTTTTAATGGACCTAAATTTGCATGCAGTGGTAATTCATTTTCAGTTGCATTCATCCAGAATAAAAACAAATGAATTGTTACTTTACTTGCACAAGTAAACAGGATTTTTTTTTTTATTCTTTTTTGCTCATTGTATCTTGCTCTCCTTTAAGACGCAGACACATGCTGTACAGGTGAGGGCAAAGCTTGGGGTGTGAGCGCTGGGTCCAGCCATTCAGCCAGCAACGCTGGGGAAGTTTTCGGGAGAGGCCTTCCTCAAGGGCCTAATAGTGATGTGATAATTCTGCTGATCACAGGTTTAAAACTGGCCAGTCGTCCAATCACAGGCACAGAGGCCTAACTCACTGATCATCGCACAGCCCCCTTCCGCACGCTCAGAAAGCAGAGTCTGGACTGGAGTTATGATTAGTCTCTCTCTTTTGCCACATTCTTCATAAATGAACATCTTCTCTCAGGTTTTGACCCAGGAACCAGCATCATCACCTGATCACCAGTCCTAATATGTGGCCATGTGGCCTGTTTTCTTAATCACTACATTTGAAATTATTTCTAGTGCATCATGGAAGGTCTCTAAATTATAAGAGCCCTGAAAGAACATTGGGAATTGTTTTGGGATGGGAGTATGTTGACCTACACTGGAATAAAGTGGAGTTGCAGCATACCTCCCACACAAAAAAAAAACATTAATTTTGGCTTTTGCACCGAGCAGGGAGTGGACAGAGCTTTGGCAGAAACAGGTGGGTTTAGAGGACTTCAAAAGTGGATTAACCACCTTCCTTTCTGCAGCCTGTGTTTGGTTTCATGGGAGAGGTCACTGTCATTCCCAGCTCCCATAATCCATCGTTTATTCTGAATCACAAAAGGGAGGCAGTATTGAATTTTACACTGGCAGAGCTACTCTTCAGAGCGAACCAAAGCCACACATTTCAACCTGAAGCTCGCCCACTACAGGCTCCCTTTGATGAATCACGTATAGCAAAAGCCGAAACTGGATGTTTTTCTTCCAGAAGTGAAAGATGTGCGTGCAGAGGATTGGAGCAGGAGAGAGTCTGGGATTCAGTAAAGTACCCTCTCAAACGGTCTTGCATAGACAAGCGTGCATTGAAATAAGGCACTCGGGGAGTAACGATGTTGTAGGAGAAGACTCCTGTTTTTTCTCTTGTTGATAGAAGATTCTTCAGTGGGGTAAAGGTGCAACTTCGAGGTCAATAGTGGCCAAGTATTTATGTTGTTAAGCTTGTCAGTTTAAAAATGGGGGGTGCTGTGGCTTAGGTGGTAGCTTTTCCATCTTCCACCTCTGGCCAGGATTCGTGTGTTTACTGTGTGCATGGTTTCCCTTCGTATATGTGGGTTGGCCCTAGAGACTCTGACTTCCTCCCACAGTCCTGAAGCATGCAATTAAGCAAATGGCTGTCTCTAAACTTATCTTGCCTTTAGCATGTGATCGTGTTGATGATACAGTGGCTTGGTGGGTAGCACTGTTGTCTCAGATGACCAAGCTTGGGCCATAAAATTGGACCTCATCTCTGACTGTGTTATATGCATGATCTCCCCATGTTGTGTTTGGTTCTTCCAGGTACTCTAGTTGTCCCCCAAAGTCCTGATACATGCACTTGGACCATTTGGTGTTTCTTAATTGCCCATTCATTATGACTGTGTGTTTGTATGAGTGCATGTGTGTGTGTGTGTGTGTCCTGTCATGGACTGGCATCCCATCCAGGATGTGCCCCAGATTCTTGGTCTCCAGGCTCACTGTGATCTTGAATAAGATGTTATTGTAGATATTTAGCTGGGAGATGCCCTTACATGTATGTCATGTTGGTCAGAAGCGTCCTCCCCATGAATTAAAGACAATAAGTAATAAGGGGAGATATGTGTGGCAAGACAAAAGATCTATGAGAAGCAGGGAAATGCTGCATGGCGGCGGCATAAAAGCAGGGTGACAGAAGTGAGACTTTGCTCTCTCGACCAAATCCTGCGTCTGACAGGAAAAAACAGTGATGTGGAAAATTGCAGAGATTGCAGGTGTGGATAGAAAGTCCTGCAGAACTGTGCGAGAGTCAGTTAGAATAAGTACTTAGTTTAATGAAAAACCATCACATAATTGAATCTGTAGCAGCAAGAAGAAAACACTGGAAATGGGGTTATTTTTTAAAGAGTTTAACCCCTTAGGCATGCATGTGTTGCATACAGAATGGCATCATTATAAAGGAATATATCTGCACTTTTTAGCATCAAACTCTCCTGCTACAGTGATGTCTGTAAAGCACATACTGTAAATGTGCTATTTTTTGGTCTGCATCTGAAAATTTCCTCTGTTGTCAAAACTGAGATAAGCTGTGAAATAAGCACTAAACCAATGTCCCGCGACCCTGGTGGCTTTGCAGGGTCCCATAATCCATGCTTAATTCTCCAGTACTTAACAAAAAATATCATGTGATGGTTCATGAGATGGTTAATACTCAGGTCTTTTTTAGAAAGGGATGCTTGGTACCTTGATGCGGTGGTTGTGGTACTCGAGTCTGGACGTGGACTCAAGTTCGGTCTCCAATCCACATACTGTATGAGGGGACTCAGTATTGTCATGCACATTTACTGGGTGGGTCACCCAGACTTGAACACTCATGACCTTCTCGAGTTCATAGCATATGTCTGCAGCCTATATGCAGCTGTAGCCCCCCCTCTAACCCCCAATTTCTAAAACTGCCTTTAATGTTTCCCTCCATTGTATGGGACCCACAAAGTTAACTAGTGTCTGTCAAGCCAGCAGTTATTCGTCTCACATACATAAATCATAAGGGATTTCTGTGCAAGACATCCAGTAGGAAGAAGCACACTGCCGAGTGAAATTATTACAAATCGTCGATTACTGAGGTGGTTGACAGGAGTTTCAATTCCTACCAGTTAGAAAGGAAACATAAAGACGAGTATGTAATGTGTGTCAATTCAGTTTGTCAAGAGGTAATGACTGGCCAAGCTTCTAGCCAAAATTTGCTGTACGTAGTAATCTAAAGATAGATATCTGGCTAGCTAGTTATCATAATAATTATTGTTGTATTTTGTTAATCTCCGTGTTGCAAATGATCTCTTTCACATTGTGCACCTTCGACTCCAGAGAGACATTGGTGAGAGTGAAGATTGGGATCAGATCACTGGATCAGTCAGTGTTAAGTACTCCAGGAGTAGTTATGCTTAAAGGTCTTACTCAAGGGCCTAATGGTGCTGTGCTTCATCTACCAAGAGTGGGGATCAAACTAGGAATTTTTCTTTAAACCCATCATGCACATTTAAGCCATAAAATGCTCACAGCACTCGTGTTTCTTAAAAACAGTATGTTGATGCATAACATGCATGATGTATTACATAATAGATGCCACTGAGCTGAACAACAGATCTGCTTGTACCCCGAGCCACATCGCGAGGAGAGACGAGTTGCAGCGCGGTTCCAGCTCACTTCGGTTTTCCACTTCAGAAGGTTTGGCTTGTAAAGACGTCGCTGGGTTTGGAGAGCGACAGCGATGTGAAACCAAGGAGACGCATATTTACTGTTCGCATGCCGTGCGTCATGATTCACTATGTGCAATTATTATTAATATCATTATTATTTTATTGTGATAATTTCCGCTAGCACGTTAGCGAGAATTGCCGTGTTATGTAAGAATGAAATGCTAGCGGAATTGGCTTTAGCTTGCATTTCCATTATGGATCCATTCCATTCAGCTGTTCTGTAGAACTTTAAGTAGGAGGTTAGTGGTATGGGTACGGCCCAGTTTGTGGTGCCAGTGGAAACGCACCATTTGTTACACATAAGGTCCATAAAAGCACTCCGGATCACTTAAGTTGCATGTTTTTGGACGGTGGAAGGAAACCAGAGGATCCATTGAAAAACCAGGCACACACAGGGTGAACATGCAAACGCCACACACACAAAGTGGCGGTGTGCGGCGACAGCGCCACCCACTGTGCCATCCTGATAGGCGCAATGTGCAATGTTAATATTGACATGTAGTCATCACCTCACAAAGATCGCAATAGTCTGCTGGATTCAAACCATCAATGAATTGCACTAAAAACTTAGGAATGTTTATGACGTTTCCAACATTATATACTAAAAGAACTGAAAAGACTTGTCTTCCTCCGTGTGGAGATGATATTGAGCAAAAGCGAGTGATTTGTCGGTACTATTTTGTGTCTGTTGGCACGATTCATGGCGACACCACCAATTTTTTTGGCAGACTCTGTTGGTAGATAATTCTTATTTGGTTGTATAGTAAAATTTCAACTACTAGATATAGCAAAAATTTAATATCGCAAAGAGAATTCCAATATTGTAAGCGACAGGGCTAACCTTCGTTTTAGCAGCAATTTTTTTACATACAGGAATTGTGACTGAATGAAGCAAAACGATTTAAGTCTAACTGATGACAAAGACAGGCTACATAGGCTATACATACCCTAAATGGAATATATCTATGGGTAACCTCACATTATTGGGTGAGTCCGTCAAAAGCGGATGTCTTCTTTTGCGATGTATTTGCATTGCCGTCGTGCTGTGGTGATATTTAAATTCTGCTTTGCAATACTGACAGGCGACTGCATTTTCATTCAGTTTTAATGTGAAGTGCTTCCACACAAATAGTGCTTTCACTCTTTATTTAAACCTCATTCCTTATGCACCGTCTTTGTCCGCCATATCGCCAAGTAATCGAGAAGGAAAATTTTGATCCATACCTTTTATTAATTGAGTAATCGAGTTTAATCAAGTCACTGTGACAGCTCTCACTTTACCTTTATTTACATTGTGTGTATTTCTAAGAACATTATAAAACAGTTGAAAAAAAGTTTAAATAAAGAAAACCTTTGAAAGAAATGTATTTATGCACATTCTTTGTTTCCAGTTCCAATTTTAAATGTGTTCAGCAGAATACAGCCATGTTACAATGAATTTAATTACTTTTACCTCTGTGTTTGACAAATAGTTTATTTCTTTATTGGGGTCAGGGAACAGGCTCCTCCATGTACCTGTAATCGATTATTAATTGTTTAGGATATAAAGCAGCCTTTTTTTCCACAAGAATACATCATGAGGGGCTGGAAGCTATTTCCTGGCTCTTGTCATTGGTTTATTCTTGTTGGTTTGTTCTGTGTCAGGGCCAATACGGCCGTGGATGTTTGCTCTGCTTGCCCAGCCTGTTGCAGCCCATCAGTGCTAATAAATTTTCCCCTTCCATCGTCCGGTCCCCATGTCACGGCAGACACAAATCTGACACAGGACCCATTAAAGACTGCCATCATTCTGCCACCGGACGTGCGGCAGTAACCTTTCATGGGCTGGGGTCCTGTGGGGACTCATGGCCCCAGTCAGGAGTTTAGCTTCCTTGTCCCTGATGCTATAATGAAAATATAAGAGCCTGTGAGGGTCCGGGCTGCTGGAGATAGATCTTTTTACATCTGCAGAGAGATGGGGGTTTAAACTTTAATGGCATCATTTTAACTGAGATGGAAGCTGGCCTCTGACCATAAAACTGAAGGATACATAGCATTTAAAATGTATGCGATATTTTGGTGGATCAAGGAGAACTCTTTGTAGACTAGAAACATTTCGTTTACTTAGCTTGCCTGTTTCTGCAAGCAGATTGTTTATTCAGTCGGACATATTTTTACCGAAGCAGTTCGGGTTAAGTGTTGCGTTCAAGAGTATAACAGCCGGACCCCAGGGGATTTGAGCTGGAATGCTTGAAGTTGTTAGCTTGTATCCTTAACAGCTCCTGCAGTTACACCTTGTTCACCTGCCTCTGAGTCAGGATACAGTCTTTATGCCCTCTCAGGCATTAAATTTCCACTGATCCAGAGCGTCCCTGGATTTACATTAGATAATGATACGACCTTTGTTAGCTGACAAATTCACAGAGGTCTTGTGGCGTTCAGGGAGCAAAATGGCACCAGAGGCCAAAAATCAGCAAAGAA
Source organism: Brienomyrus brachyistius (assembly GCF_023856365.1). Classification (NCBI taxonomy): domain Eukaryota; kingdom Metazoa; phylum Chordata; class Actinopteri; order Osteoglossiformes; family Mormyridae; genus Brienomyrus; species Brienomyrus brachyistius. Next base: position 1,342,758 of record NC_064540.1, read on the forward strand.
CCAAAAGAATGACGCGCAGTGGATGTCATATAGCACATTCCACTGCCGTGCTTCTCATCGGTCATGTGACGAGTGCTGACTAGCAGGCGACGTGCTATTTATACACCGTCCATGCTCAGGCCCTCACCTCAGATCCATCCCTGAGCTGACAGCACGCTGGCGGGATTTCATGTCACAGGACACAGAGTGAGACTCCGCCGTCTCACTGACACATCTCACCCATTAGGGCTCTTGGGTTCAGCATTTCAAGTGAGCAGATGCTGTAAGTGTGATGGACTGCTGAAGACTGGGTCTTCCCGAGCATAACAGAGTCAGTATTTTCAAACAAAGCACTTAATTAACGTAGACTGTTGACTGAATCTGGCAGGTGGACTGGAGTCAAGCATCCCCTTCTCTGTTTCTGTAGTGAGTGCCAGGCAGGCACTCTGACGTTGGACGGAGTTTGGGCCTGTTTCTGATGTCATAGGCAAAGTTCTGTACTGAACGCATCATCACGGCTTGTTTCCCTTCATCAGTGGTTGTTTGCGCAGTGATATTGGTTTATGAGCTTCGGTTTAAGTATGCAGTGACTCAGATGCTTGATTTGTGCCCGGGGGGGCAGTGGGTGGAAACCTGAAAATGCCTGAAATGATCTTAATTAATTCCTTGCCATCGCGGGTTTACCATGCAAACACTGGTCAGCTTCCCCTCGCAAACAGGGCAAGCGCAGGATTCCAGAAGAGGAGCGCGTTATGTGTGGGATCGGGGTCCTTTAAGGGCTGCTGGAATAACAGATTGCAGGGCGGAAGAGGGGTGAACTTGACCTTCCAAAGGAGGCTGTAAACAGCACCGCCCCCCCCCCGGCCCCCCAACCCGCTGGTGTTGAGCAGTGGGTGTGAAAATGTGCCGCACAGGAGGTGAATATCAGACTAATTGTCACGTATCATATTTGCTTGCGTCTGTCCCGTGAGCTCACCTGGCTCTCACTCTTACCCCTGTTCAGTCACACTGTGCCAGTAGAGAACCAGGCCACGGGTGCTGGGGTCGGAGGGCACTGAGCAAAAGCTCACCGTGTGCATTTTTGGCGACTGCCAGGACCAGCGAGCCGGTTCCACCCCGATGGGCCGCTAGTCAGAGTACAGCGTTTAGTCTGGAGACGCCACCGAAGCAGGCGAGGGGCTCGTCTGGTGTCCTGCCTTCTGGGGCCTTTGGCAAGAAGCAACAGCTGTGTCGACTTACGAAGAATGGACCCTGAATAGGCTGCCTCCTAACTGCCGTTTCACACACACACACACACACACACACACACAACCTAGTATAAACACTCGCACACAAACATATATACTTAGGAATCTAGCGTCTTTTTTTGGTAAGATGCACAAACATATGCATGTGTATACAGGTAAATGTTCTCTGAAGGCCTTGGACGTCCCGGTGATGTGGGAGTTCCTAGGGCTTGTCCTCTTGGTGGCCTCAGCTTCTGCCCTGACTGTGACATATGTTTGGGGAAGGTGGGCAGAAGGTCAGCAGCGTAGAACACAGCCTCCCTCCCCCCTTAAGAAATCCCATCGAGTGGGGGTGCAGTGGTTGCTGCTAAGTGATCAGATTCCCCCGTTCGTTTTCACTCTAATTCGTGTTTAGCCCTGATAACTGAACTGTGTGGAAATTGAAAGTGGACAAATGCATCCATTGGCTGTCGTTTTTTGAGCTTGTTTGTGTATATGGTTTGGCTTTCCCCTTCCTTGTGGTCCACAAAGATTAAAAAATAATTTAGATTGATTATCCGCCCACCCACAGGAGCAGGAAGGGGAGCTGGGCACGAGCCCCCCAGGGCACATCACACCGATTTCCCCTGAGAATCAATGCAAGGTTGAGTCACTTGTGAATGTAAATTCATTTTGCATCTAACCAGTTGTCCACCCAACTAAATGTCCTTGTCAAACAGGTTATAAAAAGTGTCAAAAACAAAATATAATGTATTTTTAGCAGCCACACAAGGTTAAACTACATTTCAACGCATTATAACAAAACAGCATTAATCCATCAGGCATTCATATTCAACCCCTGTGGTTAAAGGTCATTTCATGACTTTCACTGTAGAAGTTGAATTAACCTTTATCGAAAAAAGAAGAAGCTTTCAGGACGCTGAATTTATGCCGTCTTTTTAATGTCCTGTAATCAGATTTTCCTTCACTCACATCCAATGTTCATTTGTTCATAATGATATTAAATTGGTTATGAGCCTGAAGGGCTGAAGTGATTGCCCCAGAGGTGACAATTATTAACAATATTTTAATTTTTAATTCGGTCGAAACAAGACGGGCAGTGGAGGAGACGCACTGTGGCAAAGATTAAATATACTTTTCAGCAGATAAATTAATTTCAGTAAATTTTCCATCTTAATGCTGCAATTTGACATCCCAGTATTAAATCTTTGGCAGTGCTTAATGGAATAAGCACACTGTGTTAGTCTGCTGCTTTCATTCAAAGAAATTATTTTTATCCATTTATACAGCTGGAAACATAATGGCTCAACAGCAGAGCTGGAAGTGGGAGTTGGGACGCTTCAGGCTAACCTCAGGTCCAACGTCTTAACCAGAAAGCTACCAACGTCAACTGATATGCCCAATGAACTTGTTTAAAGAGTATAATAGGATTAAGTCTGCTCATATTTACACATAGAATACATAGTAAGAATATTTCTTACTCATCTTCTGGTACGGGAATCTTTTGGGCCGTATCTTGCATTCCTGGTTTTAGCTGATACATTTTCTTCATAACTTCGATTGTGTTTTACGGCATGAAAACCCGTTGTATTAATTACAGCCCTGATTCACATAGTGCTTGAGAAACTCAGAATTCTATATCTTGTTTTAAAAATAAATGATTAGTAATTTGGATTTTGCATTTCGATTCCAGCCGTCTTAGAGACGGGGTAAACGTATGTAATGGGCAGATAGAATCGCTTGGCTTCCCTGTTTGAAAATGCTTAGGATGGACTGTGGCACCAGCATTCTGCACCAAGTTAGCATACAGATGACTAGATTAGATTGAACTACTCTGCAAGTGTCAGTCCACTAAATCATTTTATTCCGTTCTTTCTGTAGGTCTTTCACTGCCTCTTTCTCTTGTCTGCTGTGACTGCTTGCTACCTTATTTTTCTTCTGCATATTTAACCTGTTTACACAGGGATCTCATAGATAATACAGAGTACTGGTCGCTGTATAGAATCATAGGCCACTTATGTGGTAATACTGCTCTGCATGGGGGTTGCATTTCTTAGCATGATACGTTGTTACCTTATCCCAGCCATTTTTTCTGTTTTTCTGTAGATATGATTCCTTGGATTCCAGCCACCCCTAGTTTTTGCATCAGCTTTTTTAGAATGAAATTTTAACAAATATACTTTCAAAGTCCAATTAAATTATATAATGAGCGTCCTCATTGACAGGTGTCTGTGTGCCATGCACTGACTTTGAAATCTAATCATCCTTTCTGCCCATCAGATAACGCTGACCATCCGGTAAAACTCAAATTGATAAGGATCCCGCTGATTTACCTTTTCTTCTAATTTAATCAGGGCTAATATGTTTATAAGTGATAGGATTTGCTCAAATTTAGTGGAAGTGATTGTATTGCAATTTTGTTCATGAGATCACCCACTTATTTGCAAATTACGGCCATGTGATGATGCACAGAATAGAAACCAACGCCACTCAGTTGATCCGCTTGCAATTCATGTTTTTTGTGTTTGTGTCACCAGCGCATAGGCAAGGCCACATAGTATCATCACTGATTCAGCATCATTGCATGTATGATGATGTTTGCATTTGCGGTTGTTTTCATTGAAGTTTAATTAAGGTTCTTTGTCAATCAAATTTGATTTCTTTGGCATCTTTCTAACATGGAAAATTTCACAAAATGCTTGACTTGAAATTTAATCAAGCACAGTTTCTCATGCATAACAGGAAAAACTGTAACTGTAAGAAAACATTAAATTCAATTGGTTCAGACATATAAATGATAGAAATTTCTCAGAATCAGTATTGCTATGTATCGTCAGTCTTTACAGATAAGGGCTCCCTCCAGTCTTCTCCGTATCCGGTCACACCATATGGTACCGTGTAGAACTGTGCTCCACGTTACCGGGGCAACATTTAACGAGGACGGGGGGTAAAGAGGGCACAGGAGAGCGATAACAGATTGGAATATTCATGTGCCTGATTCTAAGACCTTTAGCAGAAGAGTGTAACTGATTACAGCCCCAGCAGCAGCCGGGGGTCATCGAGCCAGGAGATCAAGAGAGCACGGCCATGTTGAGAAGCAACTCCAAGTTAATTAGGAGCACAGAGCTGTGTCTGTGTTACTAAAAAACCCATAATGTCACATAGCTTTAGTTCACTACCTAATTTATCAGCCAAAGGGCTGTGATAAGTAGGAAACCATTTAATCTGGAAGGAAAAGACAAGTTCAGCCTGCTGTCCCCTAATTACAGGGCTTAAAGCAGGTGGCTTCGTCACTATTTTACTATTAGCAATAACACTTACGCCTGGAATGCAGCGCGATATGTCCCAACATGCAGCTACAAGCCTGGCTGCCCCAGCAGAGGTACTGCCAGATCACTAGCACTCCTGTTCCAGCAATGAGTTTCCATCCAGTGTCTGGTTTCTATAAGGTTTTCATGCCCTGGGGATGTCAGACCGCCAGTTAGCCTTGATCCCCCAGAGATGTACTATTTACAGGTATATTGAACCTAGGAGTAGCCTTTTCTCTCCAGCCCTGCTTGTTCCGGCTCTTTCTGCGCTGACTTTTAACATTTAATAACATTAACTGCTCTTATCTGTCCACAATGCTGTTCCAGCCAGGGGGGAGTCACTCTTAAGTAATTAGTCTTGATTAGCTTTTGGCTGAATGTATTTTCACGTTTTAAGTTAAAGCGAACATGGCATGAACTTGGTGTTCTTCTTTAGTCTTTTTATGCCAAATTTTTATTAGAACATCTTTGAAAACAAAGAGAAATCACTGAATTTATAGTGGAATTTCTGTATGAATTGTACTTGCTTTACTGCTTGCTGATAGTTTAGGAGCTAGTAAAATAATAATAAACCATTTATTATAGAAAGAACAGTTTTTAATCATTAAAGAAGGGAAGATATTCACTTTTCTTTGTATCAATATATGTATTCCTCAACAAACTTTAATTAAAAAAAAACAACTCTCCCAGTGTTGACTTTAATCACACAAAGGCTAATTAATTAAAGTCCAAATTAATTAAAGACTAATTAATTAAAAAATTCACAGTAAATTAAATGTAGCACACCCTCTGGCCCACTTAGCCAATAATTGTTTATATACAATAGTTGATATCAATCCCTCCATCTTCAAACTGCTAAGCCTGGTCATGTTCAAAAGGGGGTGGGTAACCCTTTGCAGGGAGAGCTGGGGACAAGGCTGGACTACGCCCTAAACCGGGGGGCAGTTTGTTTAATTATATCCACAATAAATATGGAAATGCTAAGAAATCCTGGATGGTTACGCCAGTCCATCACAGGTTATATACATACACACATACACAAAACCATACACTATGGGCAATTTATACACAACAGTTAACCTAATGGCACATCTTTGGAGTGTGGGAGGACACCCACACAACTCATGGAGAACAAGCAAACTGCAGGATTTTAAGGCCCAGCCCTGGAGACGTGAACCACTGTACCACCCACAACAGCTGATGTGCGGCATAAAATTGGCTCACTTAGGCTTTTACAGAAATGAAAAATTAATTGAATAATGTTATCAGCCTTGTGCTGTTTTTTTATTTATTTATTTATTATTTATTTACAGGCCTTGGTTTTAATGTTTTATTTAGAAATAAATTTCTAAGCATCATAAATAATGTAATCTGTTATGAAAATGGACAAGGAATTCACCTGTGTCCAGGAGTGAAAAGCAGGCAAATTGGACACATAGTGACCAATATGTGGTTACTCTGCCTGCTGGGTAACTGCCTCACTCTTTCGCTCTTTCTCCATTTATATGTATGTATACACACACACAATTACAAGGCAGTAGTAAGACAATAACAGTACTATTTATAAAGAAATGCTTTAGCTGACTTGAAAAAAATTATCTTGGCACAAAATTGCCAGTATTGATCGTGGCATAAAATTGCCAATAAAATCTCTCTCCAGCAGAGAGGCAAGACAGGAAGAGCTGTAAATCCATTTATAAATGATGGACAGTGACGCAATGGGCAGATGTTAACGTCGGGGGGTGGGAGGTGGGGGCAAAGTGTCACTTATTTTGGAAAAAGTGGGAAGAATTGTCTTGAATAATAAATAAGCGAATGGAAAGATGTGACACTTTCCTTAGCTGTCACTCCTTAGCTGTCACTGACAGGACCAGTCACACTTTGACCAGTTTCCACAAAGGCATCCGGTGGAGGACACCGTCTCTCCTGCCTTGTTCGGCTTTTTCTGACAGCATACCGAATTGACCGTTGTCTCAGAAGTTCACGGCGAAGTTGACGGAAAACTCCGTTTCTGCAGTCCGTGTTCCTTGTCGTTGGCCTTCTCATGGAAGACGGCTTCATTCAAGGCTGGATCGGAGCCCGACGTCAGCCGACGGGTCACCAAAGCCTCCCGCTGTAGCGCAGCGGCTGCTGAACTGTGACCCGCAAAGAAGCAGGTTTACTGTGCCACAAGGAAGTGCATTCTGGGAGGATGAAAGCTGGTGGCCATCTGCATTCAGTCCTGTCATCTGAGTTCAGTTCCCTTTATACTGGGCCCATTCCAGCCCATTGCCTCTAGGCAGCAACATGACATCTAACAATTACATTCGTTGTTCACAGAGTCTGGCTATATATGACCCATCTACCCATTCTTGTTCCATCACAACCCATCACAGATTATATTAACCCAGATTCTATTTACATATCTCATAAAGCATTTTACATATGTAAAGTCAACTGTAGCATATTTAATTGTATATATTACAAAAGAATTTAACACCAGGTTCCTAAAAGCAATTAAGCATGATCTTCACTGTAGATCATAAATCTTTTTTTTAATTTTACTCAGAATGCAGTTACTGGGCACTTATATTTAAGGCTTCGAAATAATTGGCGTCTTCTAGTATGAGAAAAATTACTTCCTTGACTTACAATATGCCACAGCGTATTTAGAAGTATTAATAGGTGTCGTGAACATTAACCTCTATACTTATTAAAATACCTTTATGTTTTTAACTTTTTTTTTTTTCAATAATTAGTACATATATTTTATGTATTAAAAAGACTTGAAACAGCCTTCCAGTCTTAAATGACCCATTGACCATATTGAATATAAATGTTTCAGGCAACTTCTGGGTTATTTTACTTTTTCTTCAAGGACATTTAAAATGAGTCATTGAAGTAAAAAATGAAAAAGTTCATACATGCAGAGCTGATAAAAAAAAGAGAAGACCGTCAAGGCCAAAGCTAGTTTGTCATTTTCTGTTAACTAGAATATGGCTTCAGTCCCTTCTAAGCCAATGGCAAAACAGTCACAAGCCGTGTAGTCCCTTTGCAGACCTAATTAATGGATCCTGGGTACATGGAGCAGCAAGGGGAGGTCACAAGATCACAGCGATTCATTGGAGATGGACGTCTGAGGCCCCGGGCTGAAACGAACAGTTCTTCCCTGCAGTAATGTAGCTCTGGCAAGGCCTGGTTTGATCTTTGCTATCAAGTCAAGACATAATCACCATTGACATTTAGTAGGCAGAGTAAGTGTAAAGAAGACCGTTATCGTTAATTCCTTTTGTTTTTCAGAAATGTGTGCAAGAATAAGTAAACAGCAGGACTCAAGCACTCTGTCATGCCAACCGTAGGCCTCATTAAATGATTCTCTCTGTCTGTTTATGCTAATATAATGAAGTTGCTTCTCGCTGGTTTCATTTCAGCTTTTTTTTTTTTTTTAATAACAATGCAAATGGCTTTTATAACACGAAAACATTAAATGCCTTCAGTATTTATGGTTCAAAACATAGGTTACCGTGAAAAAAGAAGATTATCCTGAACAGAACTCAACTCTATGAGGTGAACCATCGTAATAATACACAGGGACAAGCTCAAGAAATGAACTCCTCTGCTGCAGAGTTACTATCGTCTAATTAATAGTGTTTTCTAAGTGCCAAACAATTCAGGCTGTATTTTTAATTAGGAGTTTGAGAGTCAGCTATGAGTGGCACCTTTCAGCAGCCCCCAGTGCCATAGTACTCTTACCTGACTTGATTGTACGGTACAGTACACTGAGAACATTGTTAAGCATGTACTGTAATGAAGAATGTGTTTATCTTGAGTATCCCACAGCTGTTGCACTTTGAAGTCTTATATGCAGTCGAGGGTAGAAAATGTAATGTGTATAAATAAATGCACAGTGGGACGACCTGCAGAACGCACGTGTAGGGAAGGAGGCCAGGGATACGGGTGACTGTAGTCTAGGCTTGGCATCTTCCTTTGAATGCAAACTCTGTCGATGCTACTCGCTTGCAGGAACGGAGAGGCAGCCACACATGGGTGGCAGAACCTGTGAAATTGAATTTAAAGGTCTGATTTGAATTTGAAGCGAGCTGGAATAGGTGAGGCTGATGATGCAAGGCTTAGATTTGATTAGCATCAGATAAATTGCCTGCAAGGCAAAGCAATGTCTTTCAATTAAAATGAAATTAGCACCCAGGCCGTCCCTGCAGTGCGATGATCTCGGATACATTACAGCTGTGGAATGTGTACTTGTGCGTATGTCAGCCTTAGAGGATGGACAGGGGACGGTAAAATCTAATTAGCAGCCAAATGAATTCTTTGCATGTAGCCTTTATTTCCTCCGTCTTCTTTTTAAGTCCAGGTTGCTTTCCCTGCTCCAGGACTCACTAAATGATAATAAAAAAAGAAGCAGCCGTATTTGCGCAAAGAAGGTTATAGTGTTTAGTTACTTTGTTAATGAATCGTATAAATTTCAGATCCCTTAAATTATTTCAGTCTGTTACCGCAGCAACATAAAGAAGTATGACATCATTCTAATTTAGTTTTGGGATCAAGGCTGCCATGGGGGGGGGGGGGTCCTGTAAATTCAAATGAAATTTACAGCTGATTCTAGTTATGAAATCTAACAAATTAGTCAAACCTCACAGAAAGACCTGTGTAAATTCTGTAATGTTGGACACCCCGAATTCTCAGGTCCTCTTAACTTGTGTAGCAGGTGAACTTGTAAAAGTGATGCTTATTCATTTTAGCTGATATTTAATGGGTGGTATGCCCACTAAATATCATATAAGAACAATTTTGATTTATTTATTTTTTTTGGAAAGGGGACATGCAATTTTGTCATTATACCCTTGTAGCATTTGTAAATGTTTTCATATGATAATGTAAACTTTTGATTTGCATTGGTTGAGTGACTTTCCATGACCTTGAATGGTATTAGTGTCTTAAAGGTGGACAGGTGTGTCAGTGAGGCTATTCTTAGTAGCTGAGCTATGAAAGCATTATGTAGACTATGTGGCTACATATTAGTTTTTGTGAAATATAAGAATTATACTGTGATATTCAATTATTAGTTTATTTAATGTGGTGAACTGGCCCATGAAATTTAAAATGGTTAAAGCACTTAGATGCTCTAGTGCCAACATCCCTAATGAAATAAATATGGATAATTACCTCTTCTAACATCCTTAAAACACCCATGAAAAGCTCTTAAGTGAGATTTTAACTACGAAGACCTAAGTTAATTTAAAATTATGTACTGATATAAAATGCAGAAAAGATTTTGTGGGCAGCCAGAAGCGCAGGCTGCCGCGAAGTTGACTGTAAACTGGAAACAGGTCTACTGGCGGGAGGATGCTGGGCCAACGGAGTCATCCATAAATGCCCTTTCTTTATCGTGCACTGTCTAAAGAGCCACTAACACTGACTGATTGCCTCCAGTGTCTGCAGTTTATGTGGCATGCATTTTCTGTTACAGTAGGCTAATTACTTGTTTATTATGTATTAATTCTAAGCCAAAAAACGAAGCACACATATGCATATATGCCCGTGTTAGCAAGCTATTCCATCTGCTTATATATCTTAATGGACTGAGGAGAAGAGAAGCCGTTTACAGCCAGGGTTCATTACCTGGTGTGCGCTTCATTGCAGTTCAGCTGAAGCGTGCCCTTTTCATACCCTCCATTATACTTAGCATAAGCCCAGTTATTCAGGCCCCCCACCACCCTCCCCAAGATAAGCGGTTTCAAGATTGATGGATGGATATACCCTGTTAGCATAATTTGTCTAATGCACACTTGGTAGTGCATGTTATGTTTTAAGCAGTGGTGTAGTGTGCACTTTTAATTATGCATGCTCATGTAGTGTATACTTTTAATTATGCATGCTCATGTAGTGTACATTGAGGAGTTCACATCCAACTAAATTTGGGTGGAAATTCTGGACACGTGTCATTTGGTGGTTAATTGCGATTCTTTAATGCTTTAATTCTGCTGGTTTAGTCTTTTCTCATTTGAACAGCAAATTTCTATAACTTGCTCAAGTCCACAGGATACGTGGACAGGATAGCTGCGTAAGTAAATACCATTTCTGTGGACAGTTTTGGGAATTAAACGAAAGTATTTTGTTTGAGTACATGAAGACTTTGAGTGACATGAGTTTTGGTTACTAAAAATGTGGAGTGCCTGAAGGGAGCTAGGAGGACCAGTGGACCGTCTGGGCAGTGGTGGATTAGCGTGTTCAGGGGCCCCTAAGGCTACATTTTGCATAGGCTCCTGTTCTGCCCCCACTCCCAAAAACAATACAACAATTAACTATAAAACTATTAAATATTAATGACTATAAAATATTTTCTACATAGTCAAAGAGAATGCGATGCCGTATCAAATGAGAGCAACCACATCAAAAGAACATCAAACCGGCAGGCTTACAGTTTCCCATCAGTCATATGCAGCAACCAGACCTCTTTGAATAAACAACAGCAGTAACCTTAAAACATTTCACTCTGATCCAGTGCGTATCAACAGCCTCCACAATATGCACTCAAGACACATCTTCCAAAGACCATAGATAACTTTACAGAGAGTGGCAAATTCCACAAGCATATAAAACAAGTTCTTACCATTAGAATGTTTTGCTTGGTGCATTTTTAATAAAGACTGACTACATGGAACAGGAACAGACTACGCGTACAGACTACACAACAGTATAAAAAGGGTGCCAGACAAGAAAGACAATTTAGGATTGGTCTCCCCATTGAATTTCAACCAATCAGCAACTTGAAAACAAATAAATGACAAATAAAGAATAACATAATAACAATAATAAACAAATAGCCAATAGTCTAGGTCCCTAGGCCGCAGACTAGGCAAGTCTGTTCATTAATCTGCCCCTGCGTCAGGGGGAACGCCAGGACTAGGTCGAGAAACACTAAAATGCAGTGTGATTCAGGATATCAGGAAATCAGGCATAAAATAAGTTGATAGTAATTCGAAACTTTGACCAATGATAATAAAATGTCCGTATAAAGGATGGTGCGCAAAGTAATCATAATACGTTGAATTACAACAGGGTACAAAAATATAGAATGGGTGATGGATAAATGGATGGATACATTTTAATGTAATATTTTAGTGCACATATGAAATATACTCAGTGACAAAAAAACGTTAAGCACCGAGAAGTGATGGTCCGATTTAGCTGCAATTGGTACACGTGCAGACCAGCCATGGGTATGTATGCAGTGTTGTGGAGAGACACACCAGCGTTACTCCTGGCATCATGGTGTGAGGAGCCTTAGAGTATGACTTGTGTCTGCATGTCTTACCCCCTCCTGAGACAGTACCCTGGTACAGTCTTTCAACAAGACAACGCCCGTCCACACACAGCACGTGTGTCTATGGACTGTCTGCGTCATGTTGAGGTTCTCCGTGACCAGCCAGGTCCCCCGATCTTTCCCCAGTCGAACCTGTGTGGGACCATGTGTCAACTCAGACCCAGAGCCAGTCTGCAGGATCTCGAGGGCCAGTTACAGCAGCTGTGGGGCGACTTGCTGCAGGAGAGGATGCAACAGCTGTACGACTCGCTTCCACATCGTATTGCCACATGTATCTAGGCCCGGGGGGTGGGTTACCGCACCCTACTGACATGGGACCCGCAGTGTGCCCATACTGCCAACTCTGTTGTCCGTTTTATCCGATATTATATGCGATGCAGTCAGGTGACCTTTCAGCAAGTACAGATGCATTTCATTTCCACCACTCTGTCTGGATGCTTAACCTGTTTTTTGTCTATTCTTTCTTCCGTTAAGCGATGATCAGCTTTTCCCACACTGCTAGTGACCAAAAAAGCGACTGCATGTGACAGAACAACCACCGTGGATTTACTTTGGTCAGTGTAGGTCCACTACACCATGTTCGGAAGAATGAAAAATGACAGGAAGGTAAACCATCCCACCGCTCCCTTCAGCAGATCTTGTGTATCAGCCGTGAGAGTTCGAAATCCAGCCAAGGATAATGAACCACTTCTTTACCGTGCCAAAGAGAGGCAGATGCAGGCGGGCGGTGGGGCTTCATGGGGGGGGGGGAGGTCGCTGGTGCTTGCAAAGCATGCGTGGGCCACGCTGGCTGCCACTTTGCAAGTGTGGGTGGCTGCAGGAGCAAATTGGTCTCTAGGAAGCTCTTCTCTTAAAATTGGAATTGACAGCAGGTGACACTCGCAAGCTCATTAGATTTCCCCTGACAGAAGCACCTCCCATTGTATCTGGCTCTTTATTGGCGAGGGATTAAACACGGCATCTACCTTTATTCGGCACTCCTCATGTTGGACTCATACCTCCGGACCTTACTGACCGAGCGACCCACAGCCCATCGCTTCCCCCCATTTTTAGCGTAATCTGCTATTCATTTAACGTCAGTTTATGCTCATTTAATGACACTTTAGACCTGTAAATCACCGGGCTCGTTAGCTCAGTCGTCTCGCGGAAAGGGTCACGGATTCTGTGGAATTTGGAAGAGTCCCCCCCCCCACACACTTTGCTGACTTTGGGTTTTTATCATCCCTCGTAAATCGCTTCGGGTCGCGAGGATGTGCATGGGCCAGCCGCAACACAGCTCTTTCTCCCACCCTCCTGGGAAAACCTGGCATCTCTGGCATGCCGCCTTCCAGTGGGGGTCAGCTGTTTATGGGGGGGGGGGGGGGGGTGCCGGATGGAGAGACCTAATGAACAAAGTATTGATTTCCCATAAAAGAGGTTTAATCAAACTCCCCTGACACATCCAGAGGGACAGAGCTAGGCCGCAGGACCAAATTAGACTTCATATACCATCTATTTTTCAGCTGTGGGGATGAATGGACCTGCCCCCACAGATAGATGAAAGCTTCTGTACCTCATTCATCATTGGAGAACAAGCAAAGGAAGGCAACATGATTGAGGGGGGGTGCTGAAATACCGACTCCTAACCAATAGTTGGCATGAGTCAGGCCGCGCCCCCTCCTTCCTCTCACATTAATGGTCGCTGGCTGATACATGTTCTCCAGAATGGCGAAAGTCTGTAAAACTTGTCATAGAGACAAACTAATCAGAAGACCCCGGTTCAGTGCTAATGCAAGCTAGAGGCACATTTTTCCATGTAAGATAATTAAGAATGCTAGCTATTTAGCTGCTTTTGCGGTAGCTTGTTCTACCATGGTGACCTCTGGTTCCTTTGGATGCTGGGAAATCAAGGGTCTTGTTAAGCCATTAGGAACTGCATGCTGACAACTGGGTTGTAAATGTAATGAATGACGATTACTAGGTCGAGATGGGAGTTTGAGCTCCGCTGACATAATGCGGCGTTCTGCACCTCCTCCACCGCTGTATGATAAAGCAAATTGCACAATAACATTCGCTGTCAAGCATATTTACGATCATGGTGGGTCCCTATGACAAACATGCAGCACGCTGTCGGATTTAGCGGTGTTATTTCAGCGCAGCTAATAGGGTTACCAAGAGACTCGTTGGCTCAGAAGCTGACTGCCTCACGATAGGCAGGGCACCATGCTTCCCGGTGAAAAAGGCGTGTTTATAAGCCTTTGTGTTTTATCACTTGTGTAAGAGGTCATGGTCCCGGCTGCTCAGAATAAATAAGTGGGTAAAGCAGCCAAGAATACTTTTACTTTTTCAAGAACACTGCCATGACATTAGGCCCTGTGATGGACTGGAATCCCATCCTGGGTGTCTTATGCATATATGCTGGGGTAGGATCAGCTGTACTTGATGTGGATGTGAAAGTGGTTTTAGGTGGATGGATGGATTTGACAAGCATATCACAAGCCTTTCACCACAGTTTGTCATTCCAGTGAAAGGCTGTGTGTGTGGTTATGGAAACTGCCTGGAAATAGGGTACATGGAGGATTACAGCATATTTGACCTTTAGCAGAAGCATGGGAGGGGGGGCTATGGTAATCAGTCACTTATGGTAAATTTACCTGTGACTTACTGACCTCTGGAATAGTGCCTGGTTAAAAAAAGGACGGCACTTTCTTTTTCCATGTCGAAATGAGGATAAACAGAATTTTTGTAAGACAGGATAGTTCATGCATCCCCAAGGGTTATGCAGGCACTGGGGCATCTGCTATATTTACTAACTGATCCAGCCAAGGAAGGTGTGAGCTAAACTCCCATAATGCCAGGGAGCAAAAGCCATTGTAATGCAAAGGGCGCGATACTGGCAAGAAATACAGGTAACTGCCAGAATTTTTAAAATATGTGAAAGAATGAGTCAGTGTAGTGTATTTCGGGCAGGTACACGAGGGGCGAGAGCTGTTTCATGTTTAGTGGGGGCTTCATTTGGATGGACTTTGGATAGAACCAAATTTGCTGATATAGATAATAGCTCGAGGATTGGCCTGGAAGTTTGTGTAGAAGGTATCGTCAGCTAGGTGCAAGCGTGCATGAAGGCAAATACTCCTCAACCACAATGTCCATTCATAAAATCAGTCAGTCTGTCGGTCTAGACCTGGCGTGCCCGCACTTTTTCAGCTTACGAGCTACTTATAAATATAAAGTCAAAATGATCTACCTACTATAAAAATGCTAAACATATATTTATGTATAAAAATATTGAGTATTCTTTATTATTATTATTATTATTATTATTATTATTGCTATTATTATTATTATTGCTATTATTATTATTAATTTGTCTTTGGGATAAATAAAGTATTTTTGAATTGAACTGGGATTTTAGTTCCTTCACCTTTCTCTTTCTCAGCTCGCTTTTCGGAGTTAATGTCGTAGTTTTTATGAACAGTCCGAAAATGCCGCTCCACGTTTCCCGTCTTCGGAATAGCAATGGTAGACTGACAGATGAGGCAAACGCACTTCGAATATGACATGGTGAAAAAAATATACTCCTCCTCTCATTCCGTATGGAAGTGCTGTAGGTTTTTGGCTTCTTACGTGGTCCGGCTTCCCATTCATTTTTATACCCTTTCTTAAGTTTAGTAGAAATTAATTGGCTGCTAACTAGGCGACTCGGTAGCTTTCTAGAGTTTTGCAGCAGCTGGCGCCGTTGAACGCGTCATCCATCCTCTATTTTTTTTTTATGCCATACGATCTACCCACTCTACCTTTGCGATCGACCAGTAGATCGCGATCGACGTATTGGGCACCCCTGCTCTAGAACATAAGTAGACAGACTGCTCTACAGTCAGTGCATAAGTATTATCATATTTGTATTAGTAAATAAAATAAAGGGATTTTTTTGTGGAGAAATGGCTTCCTATGCCCTCAGTATAGTTTCAGACATTTCCAGCAGCCCAGCACACCACTAAGAAGTTGGTGTTTTCTGCATTTAGCCGGTCACCTGTTCTTTTGTCTTTCTAACATAATCTTGTAAAATTACTAAATACACTCTGGAAATTAGACCTTAGACATTCATTGGGCAGATTTACTGCCACTAGGGAATGTTCTCTGCACCACACTCGGACAAATCATATTGTTACAAGCCAGTCACTCGCCTGTACATCTCCTCTTGCTTTTTGACGTGTCCAGTCAGGGTTGTGGTGATCTGCAGTGTCCTCCCACCGAAAGGGGCAGGGTAATGCACATATTACACACCAGCATATCTTTAAAAAAACACACACAGAGACTCAAGTAATCATTGAGGGCATGCACTATGGTTTGCAGGTGAGAAGGACATACTGTACCCAAGTCTTCTTTTAAAAAAGGAAACAAAATGAGTGCATTACTCACATGCTTTTGAGTCTCTGCATGAATGAATGAATGAATGAATGAAGATAATGTGGAGGCTGGCTGTGCTTGAAGTACCATGTTTTCCATTGCTAAGAATAATTTTGTGCACCATTGCCTGCACTTTTTTGTAAGCTTGTATTATCCAGCATTAGATACACAGTCACTTTTCTTGTTAAGGTTAAAAGCATTGCAGGTCCCTGTCATTCTGGGCAATAAAACACTCATTTGCAGCTCACTACCCCACTGCACTCAGTCATCTGCTAGCATATTTTCTCCCAAAAATGCAAAACTATGGATAATGGTCCTGTTTATTATTTTGCTATCGCCGTATAATGAATAATTTCATTTAATTCCAGGCTCCCAAGTTTCTATTTTTATATGTGTGAAGCACAAAAAAAGGTTCAAAAATAATGGGCCCAAAAAAAAGAAAATCTTTCGGAAATCAAGTGAGCTTCTGTTTTCTGGAGAAAGTAAAGCCATATATCATAAATTATGGTTCTATGAACACTTTGAAAGCTTCAAGGTATTCCATTCCAAGAACACCTGCCAGTATTTCTGTGCATTTGCACCACCAGATGGTTTTATATAAGTCATAAAGCTTTATTTATTGACGGCTCATTATTTTGAAATGACAACAGAACACAAGCTGAAGCCCTGATTGAACCAAATTCACTTGTATTATTTGGCCCCCAAACCCACAGGGTTTGTGTTTCACTTGGCATTTTCCCTGCCTGTGCACATGCGCACACACGCTTGTGCACGTGTCTGCCAGTCCCGTCCTCCTGCCGACTCCCTGCAGATGCCTGACGGTGATGTTCTTCTGCAGATTAAACACAGTGGGCTGGTCACTGATTGGGGAGATCTGGCACCGTGGAAGCTGGATAAAGACAGATAACCGGAGGAGAGCTGGAAATGGTTGGAGAGGACAGGACTCAAGCAGACTACCATCCTTTGCACTTCAAATGAACTCTGCCTTCACTGCAGTGAGAGGGGGAGAGAGAGAGAGAGAGAGAGGCTGGTGCTCACTGACCATCTTAATGTGAATTTAAGGAAGCCAATCTGCTCCTTGAGTGACAATAAACAGCAGCATTTTTGTTAGTCTTAAAAATCAGTGTGCGTACGATCAAAATGAAGACTGATGATCCAAGGTTAACTGAATAGTTGATTTTCCAAAAATTTTACCCAAGAACGTGACAAATCAAAATGTATTTTTTCACAGATATATAAAAGAGGTCTTAATGCCTATTTCGAATGTGACAAGTAAACAGGACAGTAACAGAATAGACAGAATTGACATGCATACCTGTATTCTGTAAGTTGAAGTGTTCTTAAACATGTATTTTTGGCACAATTCGCTTGTATCCTTTCGTTTGACCTGAGGGATACCAGGTACTGAGATGCGAGCCGAGTCCACATGTGGAACCAGATGCGTGAGGTGCTGCGGTGTAGCAAACCCAGAGGACTCCTGGTGCGGCTCTGAGTCAGCAAAGAGCGAGGGCTAACAAGGCCGTAATTCCCAGCAACAGAGAGGAAAAAACTCTCTGGCTCAATTCCAAAGCTCTCTGTGATGGACAGTGACCTTCAAAGCATTCGTGCTGTCATTGCGTCCTGCTGATGTCATCACGTCCCGCTAATGACAGTGCAAATAACACCACAGAGATGAGTAATAAGCACCATACTCACATCTGACAAGGCAGTATGGCATGTTGCCATTGGTTGTTCAACCTCCCCATTGGGGATGAATAAAAATGACCTCATTATTACATGGTCAGTCAGCTTACGGCTACCTCAGGGGCCATGCAAACATCCTTTGAACATTTGTAAGGCTGGACTCAGGTGGAAGTCATAGATTAAAGCACACATCTGTCGCAAGGTTACAAATCTGCATCCCATACATCTGATATTTAAAAATTCTTGCAAAATACATTAAAATCTTGAGTTCTTAGAGCTAAATGTGTTCCTGTATGATATAGCTAGCTGTGGCTCTTATAACTGTCCATATCTCTGCTTGCTGTTATTTTCTGACTCTTTCTGTCTGTCGATAGCAGCCCTAACCCGTCCCTTTCCAGTCCTGTGTTGAGGAACAAGGCACTTCATACAACCCCCATACATGACAGCAACTCATCCGTCTGACGAGTGACACAGATACAGAGAAACAAGTCGGTAGACATGGAATGGGGGGGGGGGGGGAGGGAATCAGAATGGAGGAAATTACTAAGACATAGTGAGAGAACAATTCGCTCTCCTGCATTTTGCAAGCATCAGAAAATAAAGTCTGGGCAATCAATGGCTTCCCAGTGGCATCCTTGCGATGCATCATCTTCCACATCCCACGCAGTTAGCTAGACCCAATATTTTCTGTGCTTAAATATGGATATAACAGTATCCAGCAACACAACACAGCTGCCCCAGCCGGGAACATAAGTACTTTATCCATATCTACACACAAAGTGGCTTTCTGTAATTCTTCGCCGTCTCTCGCCAATTTAAAAAAACAACGCAGCAGCAGGCAATGTCAATGTAGTGTGTGTTTGGGGGGGGGCTGTAATTCAGATCTACTTCATTGACATTCATTTCTAACGGGACGGCTTGTGTAATCCTGTCCTTTGTGTTTCCTCACGCTGTTCCCGTGATTCAATTCTGCTGGCGAACTCAGTAAGCAGCTGGTGTCTGAGGCCATCTTCCGCACATCTGTCGACGGCCGGGGCTGACTCGCGTGTTTATCCGTGTGTGTGTGAGCGTGTGCGTGTCAGGGCAGTGTTAGATATGCGGTTACGGTGTGCCGGGTACATGTCACCTACGCTGTTACGTGAAATGGAGTCATTTAACAAAAGGGGTTAGACAGGACTATAATAACAACATACACTGATACATGAAAGCTGTGTTAATACAGAAATACGGCCTTATGTTTGATTATAGAGAGATACAGGTGTGCAGGTAGGTGTAAAAATAGGAGACAGAGGTGGCAGCCACTTCAAAACCTCAAAAAATATCTGTACTTATAAAATCATCAGACTCCTATGTTTGTTTGAATTCAGTTACAAGTTTTCATTTTAAACATAAGAATATGTTTGCGTCTAGGCCTGTCACCATAACAAATTTTGCTGGACGATAAATTGTCCCAGGAATTATTGCGACAAACAATAATATTGTCGTTGTGAGACCATTTTCAACTGATGTAATGATGATGGCATATTAATGCAGGTACACCCTTTCAACGTTCAATAAACTTTCAACGATCAAAAAAAATTCTAAAAAACATTTAACACTGGGTCTGAAGGACATTTTTAATATCCAAAATAAATAAACATGACAACCAAAAACAATAGAAAAAACGGACTCTCAGTCTCTGTTAACAAAAAATGCACAAACACAACCAAAAACAATAAATGAAATGGATTATGAAGTCTCTGTAAACAAAATCACCCTTAAAATGTTAAACATTAGACTCAGACAGGGAAAACAGGCAAAACTGCCAGTTAGGACCTTTGTAAACAAAAAGTTCTAACAACAAGACCATGCAGCTGGCAAGTAGCCTAACGGGCTCTCTGCACATCAAGCAGTGACGTCATATCCGCCAGTGTGAAATACGGCTCACTCGCTTCCGGTTTGAGTAACTATGAGCGAAAGAAAGGATAAACTTGTGTTTCAGAAGCTAAAGAGACAATAATAATAATTTCCTCAAAATACAGTCGTGTTTTAAGTTTCCACGCACACCTCTGGGAAATTCGGCAAATCCAACATTTATACTCACAATTCATATAATTTATTGCCACATTTTACTTTACCGATTATAGTGAACACATCTACTTGGGCGAAATTGATCATTATAATCGGATCCATTATAATTTGTATCCATGGACAAGGCAAACATCTTAAAGCCCTTCTCTAATTTACTCTGTGCTTTGGAGAAGGATTTACAAAAGCGATATACGTCGTTGATCATAAGTTTGGGCAAGTCCTGTAAACAGCATGTATAAACCAATGCCATTTTTCAAAGACCGGAAATGAGCGAGCCGCATTTCCATGAACGCGGAAGCAGACGTGCAAAGAGCCCACTGACACAAGAGTTCACGCCTCATTACTAGTGATGTGTCGTTCGCGAACGAGACTGCTCTTTGAGCTGACTCTTTTTAGTGAACGATGGGAGCCGGCTCCTGTTAATGAGCCGTTTTATTAATGTTTATAGAATTGTCCGGGTTTTTGAGCTGCCTAAACATTAAGGACGACAGTGGCCGGAATACGTTGTCTTCCGAAAATGCCCGCCCACGAGAAGGCGTCTTATTTTTAATAAGCTCAAATCAGGTCAAGCTAATCAGCATCAGGTGATTAGAGAGGAGTCGGGTTTTTTAAAAGTAACCGTTTAGGAGCCAAAATAGCCGATATTCTCATTTGGTAGAGAGAGGCACGAGGAAAGCAAACAAGCATGCAAATGAAAATTATCGCGGCTGGAAAAATTATCGACCTCATTTTAATTATCGCGCAATTAATTGATTTATCGTTTATCGCGACAGGCCTATTTGTGTCACTCCATGACTAATATGTATGAATTGTGTGCTTTACTGCTTAAATAATTGCATTTCTTTTTGCAATTTAGCATATTATGTGCTGAAATAACCTGTTCTTAGAGTGTGGTGTCCCTTTTGTTTCCATGGATGGTTAAATTACTGACACTTACTGAAAGTGTCATTGTGTATCCAGCTGTCTCTGAAATAGCTGTCATCATTCATGCTGGAATTGTTAGGATGCATGTGCTTCACTCTCTGCTGTGGTAGTTCTGGGCAGGTCTGGGGTGGGAGTGTCTTCCACTGGTGGTAATTGGCAGCGCACTCATACGTCAGAGGGCGACACCGAAAGAACAAATTCAAATGTGGAGGGATGGCTACTCTTCTCCTTAAGAAGTGGCAGTGTGTGACTCTGCATGCAAGACACTGTGCCAGTGATAAGAAGGCTCACTGTGCTCTCTGACGCTGCTGTTGATGACATGCAGGACACTGTGCCAGTGATCGGAAGGCTCACTGTGCTCTATGACGCTGCTGTTGATGACATGCAGGACACTGTGCCAGTGATCGAAAGGCTCACTGTTCTCTGTGACACTGCTGTTCTTGACACCCAGGACACTGTGCCAGTGACAGGAAGGGTCACTGTGCTCTCTGATGCTTCTGTTGATGACATGAAAAGAGCAGGAAAAAAAAGAAACAGGAAATTATGGGAGATGATGATTGGAGAACCATGGGGGGTTGAGCCAATTTAGACTGAGCCTCAGGTTTTATTCAAAACCCCAGGACTGTGGTTTGGAAATTCCAGCTGGCTGTTCAGTTCCTATAGGACTTCTGGCTCATCACTTGGCTTTTGCCCCAAGCCCAAACGGTCTTGGGGCTGCCACCTCCAGAAAGGAAGTGAACGGATATCAAGGCACTTCAATGTGCATGAGCATGCAGGGTGCATTAGGTAGGGGACGGCACTTGGGGGATAACTGCATCCTGACTTGATTTCACAGCATCACATGCTGTTTTTACACCCAGTGTGTTAGCATTATGCAACCTTTCCAGTCCCTTGTTACCCCTGTTCCAAAATTTTGAAACGTGTTACTGGCATCAAATTCAAATTGAGCATATATTGGTCAAAAAACAATAACATTTCTCAGTTTTAGCATTTGATATGTCGTCCTTGTTCTATTATCAAACAAATGCAGGTTTATATGACTTGTAAAGTTGTACAATTCACACAGCGTCCTAACTTCTTCATCTTCTTTTATAGAGTTTTTTTTTTGTTTTAATAAACGAGAAGATGTCCCTGAAAGTCCAGACCAGCAACATCACCAACAAGAATGACCCCAAGTCCATCAACTCGCGCGTCTTCATTGGGAACCTCAACACAGCCGTGGTGAAGAAGTCGGACGTGGAATCCATCTTCTCCAAGTACGGCCGGGTGCTGGGCTGCTCCGTCCACAAGGGCTACGCCTTCGTCCAGTATGCCAGTGAGAGACACGCCCGGGGTGCCGTGATTGGAGAGAATGGCCGTGTCCTTGCAGGACAAACATTAGGTACAACCTGGCATCTTCTCCCTGTGGCATTTCTACCCAATCTGCAATGTTTCAGTCTGTCTCGCTCTCAAAAATAAACATCATTTTCTACTAGCCAATTAGTGATGATTTCAGTTTTCTAAATCCCGAATCACTTACATAGCTATTTTACATTTATAATAAGCTGAAGAAAAAATTTAGAAGCAGCACCAGATTCTACCAGGCAACGCGTCGTCTCTGATTGTGTCGCTGGCGTGATGTCACTGAAGTGTAAATCAAGCTTAAAATTGTTATTTACAGGGTTACCGTATAATTTATAATTTCTTAGGAGTAGCGATTGATGGCAGGAAAATGCATTAATAATAACTGTGTCAGGCTGTTAATTAAGTTTTAAAATCTTGAGAAAAGTGACGGAGTGCTATGCTCGGTTTGCCCTGCGCTTTGAGCTCATCTTCTTCTCACACACACTGAAAGGGTCCCATTCGCTGCTCGTTTCACCACTTCCCTCTTTCACCGACCCCATCAGCCCAACCCCTGCCCCGCTCTTCCACCATGCAGGCCCTTTTCAAGGTTTTCAACAGGCTTTCACTTCATACCAAGGCACCTGCATGTGCACGCTAGCTCAATTCTCTCTTCTTTGTTGAGAGAGCTGGATCTCAAGATTTGCCCGTTTTCAATGCACATTTACTAAAAGAACCAGGCCACTAATATGACTGAAGTACTAGAAAAACGATAAAGGTCCCATTATTATACATCTCTTCATCTTCTGCGAGCTACCTGCCGTGAGAGCGAGCCGAAGGAATTGCAATTTCAAATGTATTTATTTTTGCTCAATGGCATTAATCTTAAAACCAAAGTGATTAATCAACAATATTACACAGCGTCATTTACATACGGTATAATAGTAAGTGTAAAGAAAATACACAGGTTTAGTGGCTGAGGTCTGTCTCTCTCTGCGATTAAAAGGCCGCTTTGCAGATGCTATGTCCAATCATTGCTGTAATGCTGAAATGTGGCCAGGGGCCCATGCAAGGCGAATGAAATAGAGCAAAATTCGTCAAGTCTGAGGAGCCATTTTTTATTTTTTTTTACTTGTAATCTGCTTTCCGTTGAATAAAAACAAGCCATACCTAGTCTGACATTTTGAGTCGTTGGATGTATGTCAAATTTCCACATCTTCACTTTCGGATAATCCACAAACGATTTGAATAAATTAAGTATGATGAGAGGGGCGGCATGGTGGTGCAGTGGTTAGCACTGTTGCCTCACACCTCTGGGACCTGGGTTCGAGTCTCCGCCTGGGTTACGTGTGTAGAGTATGCATGTTCTCCCCATGTCGTCGTGGGGTTTTCTCCGGGTACTCCGGTTTCCCCCCACAGTCCAAAATCATGCTGAGGCTAATTGGAGTTACTAAATTGCCCGTAGGTGTGCATGTGTGAATGAATGGTGTGTGAGTGTGTCCTGCAATGGGCTGGCCCCCCATCCTGGGTTGTTCCCTGCTTCGTGCCCATTGCTTCCGGGATAGGCTCCGGACCCCCCGCGACCCAGTAGGATAAGCGGTTTGGAAAATGGATGGATGGTTTTGGTTACAGTGAGACTCCTAAATTATCCTTGTACCCACCTTAAGCCACTTCATCCCAAAGTCCAGTTTTTCCTTTGGTACAGGTAGCTGGCAAAGGACGTAACCTAACCAAGGGGGTCAATGTGTGTTGTACTACAAGGTCGGTGTGACCAGGATCAGAAAAAATCAGGACAATTCTTCCAGATTGCCTTTACCTGTGCTTTTTGCTCCAGAGTCAACTGAGACCCACAGGGGAATAGAACAGGATTAATTGTTTGGGGAAGGTCTAGCTCTTGACTTCTAAGGGTCCTCTTAAAGACACAGCAGCACTGCCTTCATACAGTGCTCTTATCAGTGCAACACATGGTTGAGTAAACCGAAACTGCTATTAAATGTGTACCAGCTGTCTGTTACTTAATAAAGCAGTGATTTCATATAGTGTTCTTAAATGAACAGCAGCTGTGCCACTTTACACTGTGCTACACAGTTATTATGTAAAACTAACTAACAGCTACTGTATATGTGTGATTTTATAGAGTATGCTTAATAGTGTAATACAAGGCCTATATATATTGCCCTGAACTGTCAATGACTTTATATAGTGATCTTAAAGGATTAACAGCTGTGTATGATCAAATGCAGCATTCCTCAAAGTGCAGTGTTGAAATGCAGCGTTCCTTAAAGTGCAGTGTTGAAATGCAGCGTTCCTCAAAGTGCAGTGTTCAAATGCAGCGTTCCTCAAAGTGCAGTGATCAAATGCAGCGTTCCTCAAAGTGCAGTGATCAAATGCAGCGTTCCTCAAAGTGCAGTGTTCAAATGCAGCGTTCCTCAAAGTGCAGTGTTCAAATGCCGTGTTCCTCAAAGGTGTGCTGCTGTGTCACTGTACACAGTTCTTGTTTTCTGCCACAGGTGTCAAACTGAAGACTCAAGTACTAGTGATAAAGCTTCTAATCCAAAACACAAGATGATTTTAGAACATGGACACATGCTATGCATAGTTTTTTTTTCACTTAGGGAGAGGGGGGGGCGTTGAGGAGGCATGACAGCGCTGAAGGAGTGTAATATTTGGCACCACTATAAGAGGCACCATGCTAAAAGAAATATGACAGCTTGTCTATGTGAACCGAGTACTAACTATATAAATTAATTGTTGTTGGAACCAAAGAAACTGCAATCTGTTTTTATCTGACGCAAAACCTGGCATAAATGCTAATGAAAGAGTCACATCAGCCAAACCGTACACGTCTGATAGCGGGTTTGTGAGAGTGTGCTTGCTGAAAGCTGCAGAAATCAGGCGCTCTGAAAAGCATTGGGTTTTCCTAGCATAAATCTGATGAGGAATGTGATTACAGGCAGAATTTCCAGTTTCTCCTGTTTTCCTGTGTTTTCTTTATTTAAGAGCCCTTGGTTAATTATAGTATTGTGGTCGTATACATTTGCAATCAGAAATATTCAACCCCCCCCCCCCAAAGATTTTAAGGATTTATCCATCAAAGTTGTGTCAAAAAGCAAGATTCTGCTTTGGATGCCATCTTTATGAGTTGAGTGAAACATAAAATCAACACAGAAAATGACTGATATAATATTTGTGTGTAATGGTATATTTAGTTAAGATAACCATGTCACAGTTACTGTCACACTTAGTACTGAAGCTGGGGGGTGAATAATACTGCACATGCGTTGTTTTTCATTTGATCTTCACAGTGAAATTAACGCTGATACGTATCAATAAACGTTTTTTTTTGTTTAATTTTTTTGTCATTTTTTGACATTATCTTTCATCTACATTACTCTCATGTCTTTTTAGGTGAGGGGGTTGGATATTTCCGATTACAACTGTATAAACTTTGGAATGGCTTTGATTAGAGGCAGGTGTGTATGGGATATGCAAGTGGGACACCCCCTCCTCACACTGAAGTTATGAAAAAAGTGTTAATAGTTATTAGCCTGCCACTATACATAGAGCCCCAGACTGGGTCGAAAGTGACCCAATAACTGAAGCTTTTGACATGCATTTATATACAATACTGTGCTGTTTAATCATTTCTTAGTGAGCATTGTGCTGAGTGCCAAGGATCTCACTTTCATGGCTAGTATTACTCTAATGCTGAAAACTTGTCTCTCTGTGTCTCTGTACCCAGACATCAACATGGCAGGAGAGCCCAAACCAAATCGGCCCAAAGGTTTGAAGAGATCTGCTGCCCTCTACAGGTCTTCAGAATCCCTGAATAGTTTTTTTTTTTTTCCCCTTTGGGCTTTTCGCTCAAAATGTAACAGCAGCATTTTATCCCATTTTCAAGCACTAACTACTTGTACTTCCCACTGTGCTAATTACTGTGTTATTGCATCTTTTTTTTTCTCCCTTCGCAGTGGCTATGAATTTAACTATGACTACTGCAGAGATGACTTTTATGACAGGTGCGTAAAAAACGATCACTGTTTTTTGAAAATAATAATTAGATCCGTATTTTGTAGAATGTGAATTAACTGTCATGCATGTAATTTGCTGCATTAACATAATTTTCCATGGGGGGGCACCGCAGTACCTGTTTCTTTGTCCTCGCTCCTTCTGGGGCTCGTCTCATAAAAAAAAAAAAAAAAAACACAGCATTTTTTTTGCCAGGTGGCGCCTCCTATTGGGCGCCTGGTGCATTGCATCGCTCTGTGTGGGTCCCTGCTGTGTCTGTCTTTCTCTCTCTCTCTCTCTCTCCCTCCCTCTCTCTCTCTCACTCTCTCTCTGCTGGTCGCCTGTACTTGCAGATGTTTTGACATCATATCCATATGAGTAACACGTGTAAAACAGTTGGGGATCTGCCTGTGATGTCTGCCCCCCCCCAGACTTTCTGCCGCCCCTCCACCCCCTCTGACACGTATCAATATATTACACGGATGATACCCAATAATTTAAAACCCGATTTTGCTTTCAAGTGGTATCAAAGGGTTCCTGAAGAGTAGGCAGCTGGGGAACTGGCCCATGCGGCCCCATGCAGGGAGGGGTTCACGCCAGGGCAGATGGTCTCATCCACCTCATCAGCTCCTGCCCCCCCACCCGTGCCTGCCACCCTCGCCAATCCGCCCGATCAATCAAACCATCAGCACATTCGGCGCCTTGAGCGAGTCGTCGGCAGGAACTGTGTTAATCGCAGGGAATTAGAAAACAGGAAAACAAGTGATTCGCTAGACTGGGAGGAAAGAAAAGACCATCATTGCTGTTTCAAGAAACAGTGATGGAACTGGATATGAAGTAAAAATGATTTTGCATAGATGGTGGGAGGTCAAGTTCTTTATGTGTTAATTCTTTTAAACGTCACAGTGAGAACCAAGAAAATATTGTTTTTTTTTTTTTAAAGAACTAGTAATTATTTTTATTTCTGTATGTTTCCCTACCACAGGAATAATTTATGTAACATACACAATACTTAATTTGAAGTTCGTTTAATCTGCTTGGTGGAATTCAGGAATTATCGGAGTAATTAAAAATAAAGCATGTTGATTTCAATAGCTGTGCGGTGCTTTGATCTGTGATGTTGAGACCAGAATATTGGCACTAACATCCATCTGATGCTTATGAATTCCCAAAGGCTGTTCGACTACCGAGGCAGAGTGTCACCCATCCCTCGCGTGGTGCCGGTAAAACGCCCCCGCCTGACCGTGCCTCTGGTGCGCAGGGTGAAGTCGCTGCCCTCTAAACTACTGACGCGCTCCTCTGTCGTTCCCACCAGCTCCGTCAGGCAGAAGGGTGAGTAAACTGGCTTCCCCTTTCACACATAATCTTTCTCATGCTGGGAATTTTACTGCAGCACAAGAAACCAGTTTTCTCCTGTAAACCGGCTTTGAAGTACGTGTGTTTCATTTAGGAGCTGTGGTGACCTTTTTTTCTAATAAAATAATTCATGCCTTAGCTCTTTGAGTAATGTTATACCTTATGAACATCTTCATTCCACCACACTGAATGAACTTCATTGCCATTCCTTCCTGCTGATGCTGGGCGGTTTAGCTATGAAATCCAGCGAACTGCAGGCGATCAAATCGGAGCTCACCCAAATAAAGTCCAACATCGACGCCCTCTTGGGCCACCTGGAGCAGATTACCGAAGACAAGCAGGGCACCACAGGTGAGAGCCCCCCCCCCCGACCCCCCCCTGCTTTGGTCCTTATCCATGCCTGGCCCTCAGTATTTTAAGATATACATCTCCATTGTTTTCATCCTGGTGATTCAGACGTCAGATTGTTCCTGTGATTCTTTCATCAGCAAAAGGGATTATTTATTTCGGAACACTGAGAAATGTTCCGGCAGTGGTGATGCAATAGTGAGGCTGTTCCGGACATTTGCGTCCTGCAGAACCACATCATGCATGTGTGCAGAATGAATTAGTCCAGCAGGTGGCAGGACCACACAGGCAAACAGAGCCGCGCTGACCTGACTCACCAATGCCTACATGCCGGCCAAGCAGACGCTGCATAAACAACATCTTGGAAGGTCCTTTGCTGTTTATCTTTCTGTAACGTGAGGCGGACTCGGCTCATTTGATTAACTGGCCTGATCCTGCCATGTTTTCACCATTCTTACTGCCTGATTCTACTCTCAGACACATGAACCTCAGAGCAAATATTGACAGATGAAAAGCTGGACAGATGAGTTGTGCATATAAAGGCTTATGCTACATTCGCGCAATTTGTCTTTGCATTCCTGGGTCCTACAGTTTAATATTTTTATGCTTGAAAAATAAATGTCTCTCAGTCTCATTTTCTTTTTCCCTGCTCATCCATCTATCCATCCATCTGTCCATCCATCCCTCCACCAACTGCTTATCCAATATACTATATGTTTTTTTATTATTATTATTATTATTATTATCTTGGGGTGCTCGTACTCCGCGTGAGCAAAGAATGAATTTGAGTGCTAAAATTGTGCTTAATGTTGGGGAAAATATACATAAACAGTGGGTACTATGGTCATATCACTCCTCCCCCTTGATTTGTGCGACGCTAATCCGCTGAGCAATCCCTCCCTCTCTCCACCTAGAGCTCCAGAGGGCAGAAGAGAGCAAGAGCGAGGTGTCTCAGGACGACTCGGGCTCAGACACGGAGGAGCTGACGGAGGAGGCCCACAGGAGCGAGGGGGAGGATGAGGGGGACGGCACGCAGGATGAAGGAGAGGATGACATGGTGAGCTGGAGCGAGGGAGCGAGGGCCTTGAAGGGAGGCCTGACAAACGGCAGCGTTTCTGTGCGTTTCTGCTTTTTTGCAGCGGCCGCATGTGCATGAAGTCTGTCATGTTTATGTTTTGCAGGAAAACTGCCACTTATCAGAAATGGAGTCTGTCCTGCAATAAAAGGCAAGTCTGAAATGATGAAAAAACCCCCATCTTCCTGGAGCCCGCCCCCAGCCCCCCCCACCCTCCAATGAGTGCACGTGTCACATACATGTTTGCCCGCTTGGCATCCTGTCTGGTAAACGGCCTTGTTCGCCTTGCATCCCATTGGCTGCCGGCATAGGCACCCTTTCCACACAGACCGTGTGTGTCTGACAGCAAATAACCAATCAGAGGCTTTGAGACTTGGTTGATGCTGCTGTGGTCTGTGGTCTTCTCAGTACACACCTTTGTGTTAAAACTCTGCATAAGACCAGCCATCAACAAGTTAATGAATAGAATAGAATAGAATAGATCTTTGTTGTCATTGGTTTGAAAACAACAAAAGATCAAGTTAACTTGAGCACCTTGCTCAGGGACAGAGCTCCATCCATCCATTTTCCAAACCGCTTATCCTACTGGGTCGCAGGGCA
This sequence comes from Brienomyrus brachyistius, assembly GCF_023856365.1. Taxonomy (NCBI): domain Eukaryota; kingdom Metazoa; phylum Chordata; class Actinopteri; order Osteoglossiformes; family Mormyridae; genus Brienomyrus; species Brienomyrus brachyistius. The sequence goes on from NC_064540.1 coordinate 1,372,368, forward strand.
TCCGGAGCCTATCCCGGAAGCAATGGGCACGAGTCGGGAACAAACTAGGATGGGGGGCCAGCCCATCACAGGGCACACTCGCACACCATTCACTCACACATGCACACCTACAGGCAATTTAGCAACTCCAATCAGCCTCAGCATGTTTTTGGACTGTGAGGGGAAACCGGAGTACCCGGAGGAAACCCCACGACGACATGGGGAGAACATGCAAACTCCGCACACATGTGACCCAGGCGGAGACTCGAACCCGGGTCCCAGAGGTAAATAACTGCTAACCACGGCACCACCATGCCGCCCTCGGGACAGAGCTCATCAGCTGGGATTTATGTTAAATAAACATAGAAAAACATTATGTTACCCTTATTCTAAGTCTCAATTTCTTTTATTGAGTGATAAAATGTAACCCAGCCTTCTTCCAGGAACCTGGGCACAGTGGGCACATTGCATAATCTGGCTAGAGCCCAGGGGGTGGGACCCAGAGCCCGAAGTAGACAGCGCCGGCCTGACCTTATATAGTGTTCATTCTAAATATCCAGTTTTTTATTATTTAACGTCTGCATCATTGGACCATTAATAGCTTAATTGATAGTTATGGGAGAAATGAGTCTTCAAAATGCTCGTTTTTAACCCACTTCCTCCCCGGCTTCTGATCTGATGAAAGCCATGTTTGGAAGGTAATCCAACCCATAATGGGTTTTGCAGACTGATTTTGAAAATCATTAAATCGGCTAAAAGTGAGAAGCAAAAAAAGTCTGCATTTCTCCATTTATCACGGAGCCCAAGCACTAAAGATCAGTTAATGCAAAAAAAGGTTAAAGAGCATTCATCTTTTTCGGAGCGGTGTGGCATAGCTAGCGCCATATTACCCAGAATCCCCAGCCCCAGTGGTGACTGTCATTGCGTGTCTGCATAAAGCGCGATTGGCTGCTCCTGTTCGCCACAGTGTGGGAAATGGCTGCACCCACATGGACAGAGTTACAAAAACATAGGCTGTTATTATTATCATTATTATTCTTTTTAATAATCCGGTTTTAAGTTGAGGAGACTCGGCTTCCTCAGATGTTAATGCCCACTTGGCTGCACCTCCGATATTGCTGGGGACTTCAAAAGGTAGACAGGCAGTCCGAGTCCGATTCCCGCGTGATCCCAGGCACGTCCGGCACCGGTACTTCGACCTGTCGCATCATACATCACGTTAACTCTGGCTTACGCCCCCCCCCCCCCGAATAAGCCTGAGCTCGGAGCCCCAGGGAGCAGAGTAGCAGGTCACAGATGTCTTCAAATTTATTGGATTCGTCATGCGGCCTAAAACTCCATGTATCATAAGTCTGTTTTAATTGGACCAGCACTTTATCCCCCCGCACACCCCCCCCCCCAACCTTATTTATGCTAGTTGTGTTCCAAGCAGATGTGTGGTTTATATATACAGAAGGAATCAGTTTCATAAAATTGTTTAATTAGAATGCAATTACTAATTAGCCGGTTTATAAGAAAGCGTAGATATTCCATAACCATAAACCACACGTAGTGTGAATAATTAATTAATTCAATTTAGACTGATCTAGAATCAGAAATGAACCTGATTTTATGTGTAATGTTCAGTGATGCTTTTGTATTGTCTGTTTTTTGGCTATTGTCTGTTTTTTTGGTAATACTCAGGCCCCTGAAATTTGTCTTGTTGTTTTGCAATCAAGTATATATGTAATTATGGGCTTGAATTTATGCAAATGATACAGCGCGTCCTTTTGAAGTGCCCCAGAAATATAGCCCAAAGAGAATCTTTCGCATTCCTCGACCATATATAAGTGATTACCCACAATACACTCTGATAAGCAGAATGTTTGTTTTTGACTTTACAAAATAATTCAACAATTATGTTGAGTAATTGATTCAGCATGAGTCACAGTGTCAGACCGAACGTTTTTTAGTTGCTAGTGAGATCTGTATTGGAGTCTGGCATAAAATGCGCTGAATATCAAATAATTTATTGTACTATTTTGGTATACGAGCTGTAATATATTTTGATTTACGTTTGGTCAGAGCTGGACTTTCTTCCCCTTTGTTGTCTTGGATGTGAGGGGGGAAAATATTTCATGAGAGCTGTTGAGCTTTAAAAGCAACTGAGAAAAATAAAACCACATGTGAGCACTAATGCCACTCTTCCTTTTCTTGTACAGTCAGCGGGATGCTGGAAAAGGCCTCTGACTGGAGACTGTTTTAGTACTGCAGCAATGACAAGAAGACAGCGACACCAGGGGTACCGCCTACCTTCGGACCTGGCCTGCCAGGAGACGGACGGCTGACCGCCGAGTGGGGGGGGGGGGAGCGACCCTGGGAGCTGGATAAGTTAAACGTTACTGTCCCACCGTCCCACTGACTGACTAAATACAAGCGATAACAGCAGATCACAGTCTCCTCCAAACACTGGCTTATTCTTTTCCAACACAGATGAAAAAGAAAAGGTCTGACAACCAAAACATACTTTTAAAACAAAACGTTTCAAAAAGTTTTCAAAATCTAATAAGCAAAAGGATGGACATTTTATATGATACTGGATCTTGAAGAGACGACCATACCTTCAGTCCAACCTCTCCACTCTGATTTTTGTGTTTTATCAGTGTGTGTGTTTTTCTTTTTTTTTTTGATTCATTTATACATGTCGACTTTAAACAGGCACAAATTTTATTTTTAAAGTGTATATTCAAGACTGCAAAAAGATCTGAACAGATGTAAATAAATAAATTGAACTTGTTCAAGTGTAAGCAAACTGTACAATGACTTGTTTGTTTTGTGTTACTGTTTATTTGCTTGTTTGTTTGTTTTGTGTTACTGTTTATTTGCTTGTTTGTTTGTCTTGTGTTACTGTTTATTTGCTTGTTTGTTTGTCTGTTTTGTGAGTTGGCATTTGCAACCCAGTGTGATTCTGAAGTTTTGTACACTTCCTTTCACCTCTTTCTTCAGATATGAAAATAACAGGATTGTTTTTGGTCCAAGCATCCATCAGAATCACATGGCCAGTTTTTCTTTCGCTCATAGAACAATGTTCCCAAGCATAGACTGACACTGGTGCGCAACATGCTGTATAAGGGCCATCACAGTGGGTGATGCAACCATATATTGTGCTAGTCACGTTACCCACTAGCTGCATTTTGAATGAGAATCTGACAAAAGTGCTACACATTCCCGCTAAGGGAAACACACAAGCGCAGACCTTCACATATATTAATTCATTTGCCTGCGGCTCTCTGCAGACTCAGAAGACCCCCTTTAACACGTTTTCTCCTAGCATAAGTTGACCTAAAAAAATGGATTTGAACAAACAGATTGTGTTGCTCCTCTTCATTGGAAAACACAATAGCTAATTATCTTTCAGTTTATGATTGGCACCACTTGTAAAGCTTAGTTTTGCTTGCCGCGATGCACTTCCACATATGGTCATCCACACCTCGTTTGCGTGACCTAAATTCTACATAGTTTCGTTAAAATAATTTTAATCTGGTACCGAACATGTGCTTTCCTTTTGTTACAAGTCCTGGGGTGGGGGGGGGGGGGGTGGGGGCTGAATTCCTCAATTTTACAACATGGATTTCAGTCCCTCCAGAGCTATGCAGTGGAACAGTCAAGGTATGTCTTACAAACTGGGGCTGCAGGTGGGTTGGCATTTGCGTGCTGCATGATCCACTGCTGGTAGCTCAGCCCCTCTGTCTTCGAAGCAAAGCCAAAGTGTCCCACCAAGCGCAGGCAGTGAATGCACCAGTACTGTAAATCTATCTGTTCTCTTCTTCTTGTGTTTAAAGAAAACTAGTGAGGCAGAAAATAGAGGATCAGATGAAATTGATCAGAATTTGTGGGATAAAGGTTCTTTTTTTTGCAACAATGATATTTGAAAACATCTCAGTTATATTCCTTGATCGCTTTGTAATAAGTATGTTTGGCTTCCTGAAGGTGGTTTTCTGCAACTCGGCAACTTGAAAGATTTACTAATTTGCTCTTTATCAAGAAATTTGCAGAGACCTGCTTTGTAAGGGGCACATTTAAAACAGGAGACACTGTGTTGACCGCGTTAACTATTTTCGGTACAGATACATTTTATTAACCATAATTCTGTTTTGAATTTAGAACGTTTTTGGCTATACTTTGACATGCTAAAAATCTTTACCCTTTATATTATATTACTCCGGAAAGACGAACCTCTGTTTGTCCTGTGAATTACACAGTTATCAGAGCTTAATGACAATGACATCTGCAATTAAAAAAAATACACATCAAAACTTTAATATGCCAATTGAAAATGGTTCATATGTTTGGTGCCCACGTGTCCTGTGATTAAACCTTTTTTACAGTACATAACTTTGAGCTTGCCGATTTTATCTTCACTTATAGAGAATCAATTTAGCAACTAACTCATTCCATCATTTCCCAGCAAGGAACATAAAATGTGAATAAAAGAAAGTTTCCGTATCTAATTTTTAAAAATTAAGCTGAATTAAACACAAAAACAACTAACCCTATTTAGGTTAACTCTTAAACTGCATTGCAAAATACTTCTGACTTAGTACATCGTTTAGGGTGAAAAGTAATGTCACAAGGAATTCTGACATAAGCAGATATCTCACATTACCTCTATTGATCAGCTATCCAAAAATGTAATGAATGCACACCAAGTATGTTAAGGCTATTTGGATATAAAAGTTCAAGTAACCAGTGGGAGATGATCCTCAGTCTGGCATATGATCACACACAGATCTGTTTAAATATCCCTTTCTGAAAAATTTCAACAAACAATTCATAACCAGTCCTGACATCAACAAAATTGGTTGGATCCCATACAGTCTGCCATTACAGTGACTCTATCCAAACATCTGTCTCTCAGTGCCTGCAAGTCCAGCAATCCTCTCCCAAAAAAAGTTCTCCTTAATGGCTGGTGTAGCCTGTCTGACTGACGTCTGACCTTCTGCCCAAGGTCACCCAGTTAACCAGTACTGGTGAAGTACTCATGCCCGGTAACCAGGCAATTTGCATGTCGTAATCAAAGGTCCCACATGCTTTTAAAACGCCACCATTTTTCTTGAGTCAACTAGTGCTGCTTCATTTGCTTCCAAGGTCAGGTCAAGTAAGGTCACATGCAGAGCTGCAGCCACCGCACAACGAAACACCTTGGGGTCCCAGTTGGTGACCCCAAACCCCACCACAGCCAGGTCTTATGTGGGTATCCTCTTGGCCTGGTCCAGCCGCTCGGGTCCCCAGCAATGAGGATCCTGTGAGCCGGATCACCCTCAGGGAAACGCGCCACATGGCCGTAGTGCCGTAACTGACGCTCCCTCACAATGCAGGTAATGTGCCTCATTCGGGACTCCAGCAGTGAGGATCCTGCGAGCCGGATCACCCTCAGGGAAACGCGCCACATGGCCGTAGTGCCGTAACTGATGCTCCCTCACAATGCAGGTAATGTGCCTCATTCGGGACTCCTCTAACCACTCATTCAACACAAAGTCAAACTAACCAGCGGTACCCAAGGATTCTTCAAAGAGGCACAGTACTGAAGGAGTCACAAACGTCACAGACCCCTTAGCGGTGATCTCACGATCCCCCTTGGTATCGCAGTCCATTTACTGACTTCATAAGAAGAGTCACTAGAAACATGACCATCCTAAATTCAGGTTCTGTCATGTCTAGGTCAGTGCTTTCAGTTGGACAATGAAACATTCCGTTACTCTGCAAAACAAAATATCTCCAGTCATAGGGATATCATGGCTAACGGGAAACTCGGTGTCTGAAAAAAGATGTCAAAGTCTTGTAGCATTTGAGGATATTTTTTAATTCCTGGTAATCAGTAAGAAATTAATTAAATGCAGGAAAGTATTTTATAGATATTTTTTCTATTTGCTCAGATATAAAGACGAGTTTGGGCAAAGATTTCAATATGTTGTCATGGAGATGCTAATGGGACCCATAGCCCATCCAGAAGACGACACACACGTGATATCTGAGAAAATCATCCTTCACTTGCGAACATGTGGCACGGGACACTCCGGGCCAGCAAGCTGCTGTCGGAACCCATATCAAATAATAGCGATGAAGAGACAAGTAAACACTTTAGGGAAATTAAAGTAACGTGAAGTGAGAACACTGAAAGTCATATTAAAACCTGCTCTTCCACGTTTCACAACTTTCAGATGCACATTTCTTCCATATTTTTTCCCAATCGATAAAAACATGTTTCAGCATCTTTAATTGATCGAGCCTTTTATGGTACGAGGATGGTTTACAATGACAGTTTTGTGTCAACATGTTTTCATACGCAAACAAAAAAACAACGTGAACAGTATGAAGATTAATTGTTTGTTATCCTATCATTAAAGCTGTTTAACCCAATGAACACCAGTAAGCCAATTAATGGTATTGTATTTGTTTGTCAGAAATACATAACCCTATACCTTCATATGTTATAGATCACGTGATGATTGTAATTTCATTAAAGTACTATGTATTAAGTAACTGAATCACTTGGCTACAAAAGATCCAAGATGGTCTTTTATACAACCTGTGAAGAAAATCCTATTGGTTATTTATTACTTACTTGGCCTGCCTCTTTTAGCAAATGTCACACATTAAATGTCTGCCTGAATGTCACTAGAAGTTTAGTTTAGAGTGACACATAGTGGAGAGAACTAAATATCACCCTTAGATTTAGTCAGACATGAAGTCTGTGGTCTAAGTCATAGCTCCATCAAAGTATTTTGAAATCCTGGTGGGTCTTCACGTTAGCGCACTTCTTTCAAAATGTTCAAGATGCATTTAAATTATGCCTTTTCCTCTAGAGGCTAATAAGTAAGGCAAGTGTTACCTAGAAGATGTACGAAGTGATCATGAGGAAAACACATCCGCTCCATTTTCTGTCATCATAACAAGACATTGAGGTATTAATTTATATACATTTACTGTTCAGAAACATCTGAATGTAGCTGTGAAGAGAACCATCCCACATTTAAAACTTTCAATAAATTTATGGCACTCAACATGCGAAATACACATTATTATCATTGCAGAAGGAGCAGCAACATGTCACTCTAGCATGTTGATGTGCACAAACATGGACAATAAATCAAAAATCACACAGGAATAGGCAAAGAAATGTAAAACACACCGAAAAGTACGAGACCATAAATATATACAAAAAATATGCGTAGACCTACAGTGTTTGGAACATTGCAAGATCACATATATAAAAAGGGCCAAACTTGATCACTAAACAATTTATATTTATATAAATTTATAAGGAAACACAATTTATGGCAGGAAGATGGTTGCTCTCATCTACGTTCAACTGCGAAAGCTTGTGCGTGCAACGTAGCCAGAGTAATGTAAAATTTAAAATAAAACAGGGCACTTCTAATGCAATTTATTGACATAGGTCAATCCCAAATGATGTTCTTGTTGTCAAAAGTCCAGATATGGTCCTTGAAATAAAACAGCAATCGGTGTAGGACTTAGGCTAATAAAGATGGTACCATAGAATTGAGAATTCCAAATAAATTTTTTCATATCGAAAACATGTGGTATTATACAGCTATCTTCTAGCAATACAATTTTGGGACAAGGTAAGATCATTCACATCAAACATTCCACAGCCTGTTTGTTACCGGTTTGAGTCATGGCATGAAATTGTTAGAGAGATACGCCTATTTTGTTTATTTGCTTTATCAAAAAAGCAGTAATTCTGAACACAGTAAATTTTAATCACATATAGAAATGGTGACGTATTACCCCAAAAACCAGGTCACCAAAGACCCTGTAATACGTACGCAGAATTATGTAGGTGTAATACTTACGCAAATTATGTAGGTGTAATACTTAAGCAGAAGTATTACCCAAAACAACGTCTTATGACCATTCATTTGGTGGAGTGAAAGAACAGAGCACTGCTTTTAATCTCATCCACATCGGATCATTTGTGAGATTGCAGCAGGAAGTCCTCACCTCAGGCATCATCAAGGTGTAGTTCTAGAGAATCTGCTTTTATGTAGCTACATGGGAAATCCATGGTCAGTACGATTACACTCAGTTTCAATGGCTGGTTTAACTCGGTATGACCAGCCAGGAAATTAATGTTAAGGGAAGTAAGATGGCAACGGATCACACACAGCGGGATGCAAAACTTTGTCAAATTCCCTACTTTCACCCAAAGTAAATTTAAGATAAAATTTAGAGCATGAACATATGGCATTTTTCAGCTCAAATTCAGTATAATTACCGCACTCAGGGATGCAACAGTGTGACGTAACGTGCAATGTTTTGGAAATGTCCCCTTTCATATACGGCTACTTTGAACACTGTACGGGGAGACTGGTTTAGAAGCAAATGTCACCCGCATTGATTATAAAAGCACATGACTTTGTGTCTTAATTTTAACAGCCGTGATAAATGCAACAAGCTTCAGGAGGTGCAGAAAATGAACTATTCCATTACAAACCGTGGGTTTCTTGAAGCGAGCTTGGAGAGAACAGCACGCACTGTAACCCTTCTGGCAAAACACACAACCAATCGTCTCCAAAAAGCATCTAAATAGACCTGCTATGGAATCCTCTTTTTAATGTATCACACATGACATAATTAAAACATGTCGCAAATGTTCCAGTAAATATACAAAAAAAAAATGATCGAGAGCAGATTAACACTGCAAACCAGTTTAGGACTTCAGAACTTAGTGCCCTTTTTCAGCCGAACAGGGACATTCAAAGTTGTGAGATCCAAATTTAAAGGAAGGGGGTAAAAAGGTTGGTTTCCAGAGGTTCAGGAAGAGGGAGGGAGGGAGGGCCATTACTCATGCAGTTGTCACGTCAGCCATTGCACAAAGAGTGATGTTACACAGAAGCACATGCCTGAGCACAACAGGACTCTGGCCCCGTTTTCTGAGGCTTTCGGACGCGCTCCTGGTTTATCAGGACCGAGGCCTCACGCGTCTACAGCAACTTAAAGTGGAAATCCTCTGTGCCACACCAGGTTCTAATCAGCCTGCCAAACTCCTCAACACCCCCACACACACCTATTCACATGGGAGTCCTGTATCAGGGCAGATAAAATGAGTCGCAGCAGCAAGAAACTTTTGCCAACATCTTAAAGTTTCATAATGTCAACAAAGCAAACAGCACCTGGATGAGTGATGCATGTCTTAGTTGTATGGTTTTCATGACCCTCCTGTTCAGCAGCTTCTGGTTGTCAAGGTAAGTAATAAAAAGAAACTGCAGTGAACAATCCATTCACTTTTACTATTCCTGCTAACGTACATCTCTCTTATAGGAATGGAATGGCTTACAAATTTACCAAATTACTGAATCTTTACATTTTTCTCATTTAGCAGATATCTTTATCCAGAGGCCTACATTTCTTTGGAAAGGAGGATTGGACAGTGCCTGAAGCAGCTGGAGTTAAGGCTCTTTCTCAAAGGCCCAACAGTGACAGAGACTGGCCGAGGGACCTGAGCCGACGACCTTCAGACTATGGGTACAGAGTCCTTACCCAGGAAGCCACATACTGGCTCCCAAATGATAATTGTCAACAACGGTCTGTTAGTCAACATTACATTTAGGACTTACTATTGGCCCTGTCATTTTTATTAGCCAGTGTAGCCGCGCAGATTAAGCTACACCAGTGTAAACCATAAATAGAACCGTCTTATCATAGAATACAATTATATAAGGGGGCAGTTTCTGGCTCAGTCGGCTAAGCTTGTGCTTGTGATCGGAATATCACTGGTTCAAGCACAGCCTTGGCAGAACAGTCACTGTGGGCCCTTGAGCAGGGCCCTTAACCCACAGCTCCACAGTGACACTACAGATGGCTGCCCTTCACCGCCAAGCTTGCTCTCACCTACATGTGTCTGTGTATTGTGGAGAGTAAGATGGGGCAGTATAAGAGAATTTCCTCACAGCCTCAATAAAATACTATCATTTCATTACATAATACATGATTTGCTTAAATTAAATTATGTAAATGATTCTGCAGACTTATTTTTTGATGTCTTTAGTAAGACTACAGGTGCTCCTCTACTTACGAATGAGTTAGGTTCCAAACGGCCGTTCGTAACTAGAAATGTTCGTAAGTCCTGTGCAACGGGAGTAGTGACCAGAAGTCGTAAGCTAGGCAGAATTGGTGCACAGAAAAAAAACATTATGTTGTGTACAGGAAATGGGAGCCCAACGAACATAATTTGGACTTGCAGTCCTCTTCGTTCATATGCCTGAAAGTTCGTAAGTAGAGGGTATATTAGACGGATGACTAACATTGGGTTGGATACCTGTTTTGGTCAAAGAATCCTAAAATAAATATGGGTAAATATGGGTTAGATGCTAACTGTAATTTCCGAGAACACGTCAGGTGTTTAACACGTTTTGTGGACAGAAACTGTAAACACTGGCACTGTATTTCTCAGGCCATCACAGCAGTCGCTGCTTAGAGAGCCACAGAAATCAGATACAGACCGTAACATAATCACTACTACGATGCTAAGTGGTATGAAGAGGCATTAAAAAAGTGTGATGAAATGAGGATTCACTCTTCGTGTACCGTCATTTCAAAGGGCTTACATGGCTAGAAATAACTGCAGAATACTGAACGACAGGAAGTAATAACACGGATCAAATTTAAGCGCGCACATTTAAAATGAATTCAAGCCTTGTTTATTGTATACCACAGATTCCTCACAGTGACAAAACCCAGTGTGTTTCACATGTGGTGATCAATCGACTTGAATTCCCTGATCAGCTCGGCTTCGGAGACACGTGTTGGAAATCGAGGTGTTCAGCCAGGCATGCTTTATGAAGTGGGGGGGAATCCGGTGCTAGATCAGCACGTTAGCCTGGTTGAACCAACCTTAAATTGCTAAAAACGATTCCGTCGACGACGCCTTGACACTTTATGAGCTACAATTGTTCATGACTGGCAGAGCACATGTAGTATGCAATTACAAAACAAATACCTTCAAGTTTCAGAGTAATGATTTCAACCAGAAAAAAAACCAGCCCACACCATCTCTACTTCAGAGGCCTGTTTGATGGACTTTAATTCAATGGGATCATTATCTATAAATTCAAGACTGATATTAGCTATACGGTCTTTATCACAGATACGAGCAGTTGATGTGGTTATCACCCAAGATGAAAACTAAGTATTAAATACTGCTCTCAGATATTAACACTGCACTAAAACAGGCTCCTTCAGAATAAAAGGAAACTTCAAAACAAAAGTTACTTTAATTCACTTTTCTGAAATGGACATTGAGAATTGAGTGTTTAAGAGGCAAAAAAAAAAAAAAAAAGCAAACTCAAGAGCGAAACGGAACATCCAAATTGTAAAAATCTAAAACAATCCCAGTGGGCCTGGAATTCTGATATTTTGTTTTTTTCTCAATGTGACTAACCTGTACTCACGTTAGGAAATGGAGCAATTACAAAAAGCACCCTCACTTAACAAAACTGTCCAGTCAGCACCTCCGGCAGTCCTTAGCAGCGGCACTGAGCGGTGCGCTCAGTTGGCCTTGGCACGGAGCTGTGCCCTCTTGCCCGTTACAGCCTGGAAGCCGGTCTTGATGCTCGCCACGGAACAGCGAGAATGACAGGTCTCGCACTGCAGGAAGTAGAGCCGTGTGTCCTTCTGAAGGATGGTGTCGGGGGAGCGGCAGGTGTGACAGGTCACATATTCCTCTGCGACACACACACACACACACACACACACACACACACAGATAAGACACTTTATACCCCTGATTTCCCAGAAGACCACAGACTTACTCAAGACAGATGCGACATGATACAAAATGTGTTACAATGACAGAGTTCAAGCCTGCATTTTAATTATATAAATCACATCTGAATTCAATAAAAAATTATAAACAGTATGAAATTTGTATATATTCCCCTACCACCAGATCTGTAGCAGTAAATGATAAATATAAAAGTATATTATGACTTGTTGCTAACAAGGGTTAGGTCAGGGCAGACATGACAAAAGACAGACATCACATCATACTTACTAATATATCTTCGCAAGACATTTTCTATCTGTTTCTGTTGAAACCTTCCTTTTATAACTAGCTGGTTGTTTCCATCTATTGAGCCGCTGTGCAAAGAAAAAAAAACAGCAACAATTAATGAGACAAAACCCGGCATGTCCAACACATCTGTGTTTTCATTCAGCTATAAAAAAAAAAAAAAAGCTGAAAATTTTCCCCATACGTGTCAAATTTGGAAGCCGTGGCCAATAAGGAGGAGGTAAGAGAAGCAGTAAATCAAACCGGTAACAAACAGGCTGTGGAATGTTTAAGATCTTACCTCGTCCCGAGTTCGGCCAATAAGAAGGCCAAGAGATGTTTTGGCTGACGGTGCAAGCTAACAAAACAAATGAAACAAATCAGGGGAAGACAGGCGGGACCAAAGCGACAACCCACTCAAACGCAGCAGAAGGAAAAGTAGCGGCACTCACAGTTTGCAGATGTCAGTGAAGTTGACAAAAGACGTTTTCTTGGTGCCCACCCTGACTACCTGCGGGGGCTTCATGACAAACTTTCTCTTCTCCCCGGCCACCATGTCAGGGTTCTTTTCGCGCATGATGTTGAAGACTCGGGTCAGCAACTGCGTACCAGATGTCACGTGATCAACTCAGAGCTACTCTTGCCGCTCCACAGAAGTGGCCACTGAGTGGATTCCTCTGGTTCCTCTTACTCCACAGAAATGCCACTCAGATCATTATGCCCGAGATGATGTTCGGAATTGGTACCTCGTCGTACGTGTAGTCTCGCTCTGTCCCAGCCCATGCCGGCCCCGTCTGTGCAACAAACGTGATGCCATCATTCATTCTGCTGTCATCGTCCTCCTGGGCTGCAATTGGGAAGATTTCAATTTGTTTTACTTCATAGCTTACGATCCAAGAAAATACATTCTGAGCACTCGTATCAAGTCAATTCCCGCCCCCCAAAACAGCTTAATTCCTTCTGATTCACAATGCTATAGCTTTTAATGCCTGGAAAATTTGGGGAAAATGAGACTCTGGACCTACACTGGGATGGATTATTACTTGCCATCAATCAGTTTTGTTTCGGCCGGTCAGTTAATGAGTTCCTACCATGTTAAAACGGTTGGTGAAAGGCAGTACATAGTAAACCTTCATTCAACACTTCCCCTTTCAGCAATAATAACCATAAACAGTCTACTACTGTGTATAGACATGCCCAAATGAAATATTCTGAGGAGGGCGTAGTGGTTAGAAATACGGATGGCTCAGCATTGTCAAGCATTCGAGAACATGTAGAAAACTGGGGGGAGATCCTGAAAATCAAAGAACTTAGCTATCACGAATAAGTCTGCAGTTTGCTCATTCTGAATGTACATCCTTAGTTCTTGCAGGAGCTTGTCTGTGCTCCTTAAGCCAATTCAGAGAGACGATATTGAGCCAAGGCAAGTGTCAGCTCTGCTTTGCGTCTGAGCGTTTAGCTCGTCAGGGCTGCCATTAAAAATGCCCTTGAAATTTACACGCTGTGAAATTCGCTCTTAATAAAACTTTAAATAAGAGTGAATTGTCAATGTGCCAGTAGAGACTTCTGGCAACCAGAACTACCGAATTCCCTTTCCCAGTACAGAGAGAATGTATTGGTTTATTTTGGGTACATTTTCAATTCCTTTTCTGCTTTATAAATGTCATAATATTTATCGCAAAGATTTCAGATATCACAATTTAAATCTTTCCAATATCATTCAACCCGAGTTCCAAGGCTACTTTTATTGTTTTAAGTTATCGTTTTGCAGCAACGAGTTATGTCTCTTCCTTATGTAAATAAATTAATGGAATCGCGTACAAGCCAGAGAAGTACTGTTATAACTGTATTTTTAAAAATAATTGCCATTTGCTCTAACTGCCTTAGGCACAAGATATTTAATATCACTGTATGCTATTACACTTGAGCTCTCAGTTCAATTTCAGTTTCAAATGAATTAATTCAAGATACTTTTGTTTTACATAATTCTTTGGCAGCTGGGTAATATCTCATTTCGTACGGAAAGAAATAAACGCCACTAACGACAATTTTTTCTATGGATTGATTGACTATTTTACCGAATCTATAATCTATATGAATTTGGTGTATCTTCATGCTTATTAAATTTGGTTAGCGGAGTACCACACGCTGCTGTTTCGGTAAATAATGGATGAAGTCGTGGCGAAGAAAGGGACAGTTAAGCACCTACAACATCTTTTAAAACAGGAGATACTGTGGTTAAATTAGGCAAAAAGACGTTGATTGGGTGGCAGTACTTTTTGCCGATTAATGTCCGGCAGGTGTATTAGGTAAATATAGTTTTCATTTTTATTTCAATTAATGATTTTTTTAATTAGTTCCTGTTTTCTTTTCAGTTTTATTTTACGGTAATAACACTGGTCCCAACAAGCCCAACATGCACCGTCACACAAACTGGAAATGAGTGCAAGGACAAAAGATATTTAAAAAGCTCTGTATTAAGGCTAATTTAATAAACATAAATAGATAACACTTATACTTGATGGGGTATTGCCTATTTTGGCGGTCCAGCATCCAGAATATAGCGCCAGTGTGATCTCTTCAGGTGCTTGTGTGCAGTGATAGCGCCGTGTGGTATGCCACGGAAACACTGCAGTGTAAAAACACCTTCTTTTTTTGTGATAATTTTAACTACTCCCATAATTAAGCCTACAAAGTGATATTAAGGGAAAACATTCGTCATACCGAACTGAAGCATTTTGGAAATCAGCAAGGTAATTCCATTAAAATAATAACGTTTAAAAAATGATGCGTCAATTTTAAATATTGATGGCAACGCATTTTTATATAAATCGATATCATCGACTATGTCGACTAATTGTGGCAGCCCTAAAATATTTTGATTCTTACTAAATACAAGTTTCTTTGTGTCTGTGGTGGGGGCTGGGGCAGGGTTAATTGAATATCATTTGAACAATGAAAATTTAAAGTTAGGACTATGTGCGCGTACCTCAGCGGTTTTAGGTTCAAGTCCCAGAAGGGGGTACATGTACAGTATTGGAACTGCCCTAGTAAAATAGTATTCCACTGGAAGAGAGGATTATGAAGTCGATTACGTAAAAGTAAGGTATAGCTCATTCTTCCATCCCTACCTTCATCGTTGTCCTGAGCCTCGCCCTCCTCCTTGAAATCCACCTTGGTCGTCTTCTTCTTCCTAGTCAGCAGCAGTCCAGACACAATTTCGTCATCGTCCACTGACTCTGGTTGCTCTGCCTCGATCCTCATCTCCTGTAAAGACAGTCCCTTCACATTCAGCCAGTCCACGGCAGCAAGCCGTCCACATAACCGGCTCATGGATGTAGCCATTCAGTAAGACAAGAACATGTTATGGATCTAAATTAAATGACCAGCTTAAAAGGGTCCTTAAATAATGTAGGATTCGGTGTGCAGTGACACTGCATTCAGAATAGAAAGAGGTACAGGGATTACAGCTTGATTAACCTGCACTGACCTTCACTCCATCTTCTAGATCATTAAACTTCTTTATCTTCTTTTTCTTCTTTTTCAGATTAAAGAAGTTCAAATCATCGAGATTGTCTGAGGGCTCTTCAGGGAGAATTATAATTGAAGGAGAAAAAAAAACTATTAGACTATAAGTCACCGTTTGACACACATATATAGCCACAAATTCCACAGTAGTGGTCCACCTGTCATACATGTACAGCGTTGTGACGCAACATCATTAAACCCAAACCCAAATAACCAGCCCTTGCCTGGTTTCTGTTGCCCCTACCTTTTTTCTTGGCCTCATCTTCCTCGTGGTCCATTTCCCGCTCCTCCCCACCCTCTGCATCTACCTCCTTGGGCTCTAAGGGCTGGGTCTCCTCACTGGGGGCTTCTGTCCCCTCCTCCTCCAACATGAAGGGCTTCTTTTTCTTCTTCTTCTTCCTGGTCATGGTGGGGTCAAAAATCATCTGCAAAAAACGAAAACAGAAAACTAACTCAGAGAGCGCAAACACTATCAAAAATAAGTCCGAGAAGGCATAAGAAAAACAATTTAAAAAGGTCATATTAACGACAAAAGAATTCAATTTAATAAAAATGTAATTTCACCCCTCAGTCTAACTACCTAAAATTGTTACATTATTTCATGTAAGTTTATCATTTGCTATTTATTAAATGAGATCCAAAATGCACTTAACACCAAGGTGACCGATGACAACCAATGCACTGATGTTACACAATCAATACTGTTGTTACATGAAATGATGGAAATCCAGAAACAAATCCTATGATGCAATATTCAGTCCAAACACAAGAAATACTTTATTAATCCCTGTGGGCAAATTCCATGACACCCAAAGACACATATGCAGGCGAGAACAAGCTTGGGGGTCACAGCACAGGGCCAGCCAGCATGCAGCCCCTCTGGGTTGGAGGTTGAGGTGCTTGCCCATGGTTATACGACTATTCTGCCAAGGCTTATACCGGCAACCTTTCAATCACAGGCACAGAGGCTTTGCCTGCCAAGTCACGCAAAAAATAGGAAGCCAATTTGCGTGTAGGGCAACAAAGCCCCTCTCATGACTACAGAGCTGTGGGGGGGGGGGGGGGGATCAAGAGAGCAGCCAAGTCCCCCAAGCATTTAGTTTATTCCAATAAGAAACACAGCCGATATCGTGAAAAGAAGTAGGTGACTGACTGAACTGTATGTGCCAGAAAATAGCATATAGCCTAATTTCCCTATAGCTGGTAACATTCAGAAAAACAAAAAGAAAATTACACTGGCAACCATCCATGTAAACAACACTGCAGAAAACTGTCTCTGCTCTTTTGTTTTGCAAAAAGCAATAACATGAAGATAAAAGGATAAACAGATGGAAAAATAATCAATTTTGTATCAAGCATAATGACAGATTAGTCACACTGCTGATGCCATATTATTATGACGGTTGCAATACCACTCAAACATGCCCTCAAGCATGTGATTCATGGCAGTATTGACAATATTAATAAACACACACATAGAATATTTATATCAAAAATGAAAATGAGCCTGAATTGGTGACCAAGGCCTTGATGAGCTATAGATGGACATTAAGATCCTCAGAGATGCTGGGCAGCGTGATCTGGTCTGAGATTCACATGCTTGTGTCCATGTGTCACCTTAGCACGTACCAACAGCAAAACATAGTGGACTCCCACGAGGCACAACGTCTCCACACACTCGGCATGACAAACAGTGCTGCTCAAGACATCCTCTGATACAAGCATTTCTCCCCTGTTGTTCCTCCAAGACCGAAAAGCTTCGTGTGCTCTCAGTGGGTGGCTCAAAAACTAGTGTGCGTCATGTTTGACTAAAGTCACTAGAAAGAAACCCCACGAGGCAATTCTTAGTTTATTGTAGTGAGGGTTCCATGTCCAAGTAAGATTGTTGTGGAAAATGGTTTCAGATTCATCTTGAACTGCTTCACATTTAGCCACATTTAAGACACCGCTTCCTAGCTGCATACACCGTCAACGTACTTACTAACTATATTTTGAAAAGCATGCATGGTTAGGAGCATAAGAAACAAATGTCCTCTATTTCCACGGCGCCCAGGCTTCCACATTGTTACAGGTAAAAATAAAATACAAAAGCATTTAACTTACAAAAATCGTGTATATTTCCACTTAAATTGTATAGTTTGTCGATATATTTAAGTTAACAGCAAAGCAAGTACAATGACGGCTGTACTAGCAGGAAACGACACATTTTATCGTAGGACCAGCGGTTGCCTTTAGTTACGCAGCTAATGGGTGCTAACAGCAAACGTAAGACAAAACCGGTGATTGTTTATGTTAATAACAACCATACGGTGTGATACATAGAGACTGTGGATGTAATATATATATTTTAAACTAAATAAAGTCAGCCTGGTGAGTGAGCGTTCAGGTAAAACGGCACTGGGAGCACAACCTGCGACTAACGTAAGGGTGGACGTAGAGTCCGTTAACATACGGCTAAACTTCTGAATCGCGGATTTCCCCTTTCTTTCCCTTCTTTCTCTCTCCCTCTAACGTAATAAATTAAATAAGCATCACCTCGTCTCCGGACATTTTTGCCTGGTTGCAGCAGACGTTTCTTGCGCGTTAACTTTCAGCCGCCTTGATGCCCCTCTTTCTTCGCTTTCCGTTCGAGTCTCTTGCATCAGCTACAAGGAAAGCCTGCATTGCGCAGGCGCGAGAGAGTGACTGTTTCTGATGGTCTATGTAGTTTTTTTTAGGATATGTGTAGCACATGTACGAAATATTTAATACTCGTCGTAAATACTGCAGTGGGTGCTATGTTTATAAACACGGTCATATCCCATCATAAACCGATCACCATTAGATGCTCTAGTGATGTGTCCACGTGAGGATATGGTTAAATACATTATCTGTTGGTTTAAACCAGACACATAGGTGATATTCTGTTTTACCAAGAACATAATGCTTCTTTCAGCATATGTTACAAGGTCGGTTGGATATATTATGTTAAGAAGGTAAATGAACAAAACTATTTTGTGCTTTTTGTTCTTGAATATTTACGGATTTCAGGTCCAAGACCACATAAGAGGGAAACTGCTACATTTTGTAGTAAGATGTTTTACCATTTTTTTAATGATTCCCATGTCATGGACCCATATGGTGTATACAGAGGAGATATTCATCAGGCGCCTCTGTCTGAACTCTAAGCCTGTTCTGTCTGAATATTGCTTTATTATTTCACCGTAAAATTCCTACCCCTCAACCCCTTTGACTGCCATTAATCTGCTGGAAATTGCAGCCAGATTCAAAATTCTGAGATGCACAGCCTACTCGAAACTCCTTCCAGTCCTTTATATTCAACATCTGTGGGTTGGTCATCTTTGCAGTCCTATAGGTTCTGTCTTCACGGCCAATGTGTGTGAAGATTTTCCAAATAATCTACATTCCAACCAATTATCGTGGAGAAACTTGCTGGAGAACCTGGACTCTGTCCCAGGCAGCGTATGAGACAAGGCAGAAGTAAGATCTGCGTGAGACGCCAGGGTAATGAAGGGTTCACACACACACACACAGACACACAGACACACAGACACACACACACTCACACACATACTACTGGCAATTTAGAGGTACAAATTAGCCCAAATTATTGTATTTGGACACTACAGTGAGAACATTCAAACTCCAGACAAATACAATGAAGGCAGCACTGAAATCCCCAGACATAGAAATGTGTGGCTACAGTCCTGTACACTGAAACGCCGAACTGGATTCTGTTTGATCATTTTGAACAACAGTGGAATATTATGATATATCTTGAGTGACAATGGTTCTAACTGTGTATCAGAGTCTGTGGTGAGTTTAATGAGGAATATCTTCTGAAACCATCATTGTTTCCACCTAGACTCAAAGCGAGAATTTCTGCAATATTTTAAATAATCCATGATTACAGTTCCTCCCCATAATGTATGACATAGACCATAGCATAGCCATGTCTGCAAAATTCAAAATTTATTTTAAAACAGAGAAAGACATGGCAAAAAATATCAGTATTAATTCGTTTAAAAGGTGTGTGTGGAGTTTGCATGTTCTCCCCATGTCGTCGTGGGGTTTCCTCCGGGTACTCCGGTTTCCCCCCCCCCCAGTCCAAAGACACGCTGAGGCTGATTGGAGTTGCTAAATTGCCCGTAGGTGTTCATGTGTGAGTGAATGGTGTGTGAGTGTGCCCTGCGATGGGCTGGCCCCCCATCCTGGGTTGTTCCCTGCCTCATGCCCATTGCTTGGATAGGCTACAGACCCCCCGCAACCCAGTAGGATAAGCGGTTTGGAAAATGGATGGATGGATGGTTTGTGTGGGGAAAAAAGTTATATGTCAATAATTAATACAATTTTATAAATCATTTATGACTTACAGTTTTAGTTGTCATCATTCAATAACCAATCAAAATGTATGGTGCATTGTTGACTTCCAAAAATCCAAAATGCAATACGACTTTTATTATAATAATATAAACACAATAAAATGAAGACAAAACACCCGTTTTCTATTAATTTTCTTTCTTTCCTCAGTCCCACCCCTCAACTGCATGCCTCTGCTGAGGAAACAATTTTCTAAGAAAATTGAGGTGACCGTCCTTAGATTGTAATGGCTAACAGCTGCTAAGATGCTAAGTCTGCTCTCCTCAGGGGGGCTGTAGTTTTTTTCTTTAACTGCCATCTTAATATGTAGTTTTCAAAGCCTCTGATATCAGGCCTGAAAGAACATAATACTACTTCAAGTATGTTAGCAGAACATTTTATGTGAATGCAGGCATAAGACACTTTTCATTCTTGCTAATTAGGAAAATATAAACTGATTTAAAATCCACAATAACGAGTTTATCGATTTCATAACTGTTTTCAGAGATATATGAAATAATTAATTTGAGGAAGTTCATTTTATAAGCCCCTAATGTGCCCTCATCTATTGATGTAATATGTTTTGATTTACATCATTAATTACCTTTTAGTATTGTAATATTAATAGGGACTGGGGATGTTGGAGGGTCCAGCACTTTACTGGGGCATCGAAATCTACTGTTGCATGACATGAGTTAATTGTTTTGGGTAATTTAGAGACTTTTGCAGCTCAGCCTTAGTGCTTTGCTGTATGCATGAACTGATTTGAGAAGCAAAAGCTCCAGAGAGAATCGTCAGAATATAAAATAGGTTTCATAAAATCCCCCATCGAATTAGTCAGTGCCACCAAAACGAAAAGAACAATCTGTATCATTTTAATCATGAGAGTCAAAATGCATCGACATACTGTCCGTGTGTCAGTGTAAGTAAGCTCCGGAGCTCCACAATGCTGAATGGCAGTCAGTTACAACTTTCTCATTGTTGCTGACTGATCATTTTTCTTAAGCAAACAGATACCTGTTCATGTCAAAGACACCAGTTTCAACACTGCAAGGCTCTACATTATAGTAGGTAAAGTTCACTGGCAAGAGAAAGCACTCGCACGTACATGTAACTTCTTCAGATCTCAGGACACAGTACAATAGCAAAAAATGTCACACAGCACTGTATATCACAAAACAGCAAAATGGTGATATAAGAACTACAAAACGAGAACAAAATCATGTACTCCGGGAACAAAAAAACACAACAACGGCGTATCACTGCAATTTATGAAATTTATTTTAAAATCATTTTGAAAGTTTGATTAACTATATTGCATGTGGTAGCTAGCACGATGATTGCATACATATATAATTTTATGTGTAAAGTTATTATAATGGGAAAAATAATCTATTTTGACCAACTGAAAGCAACTGAAAATTGTGTCAAATAATAACAGTTGTACAAATTCATTTGCAGTTACTATAATATTTGAAAATTTCTGTGAAGCAATAAGAAATTAAATTCTGCTGTGCAGAAGTGACATTACGGTGTGGGGATCACATTTCTTGTTTTGCAAATGTTAATTGTCATTTGAGAAATGTACCAAAGCAATAGAGAAAAACTATAATTATTTTGGGTAAGATTCAGGCTTTTGCAGCTAAACGGCAGTGTTGTGCTATATGCAGTGACTGTTTTGAGGAATGCTGTTATAGTCTTGAGAATGTTAAGTATGTTTCACAAAATGTGCCAAAGCAATAGAAAAACTGTAAAATACTAAACAAAACTGTCTAAACCATCTGAAAACTGCACATCACATCATCACGCTGCTAAATGCACAATAAATACGTTTCACCAAAAGCATAAATTCACGGGAATGTGCTGAAGAGCTCAGCCTAAAGAATGAAATCAATTTTATCAAGAAATCTAGAAAAAATACAGAGAAGCAGACCATACAATGTAAAAATATCTTTTATTTAAAACACCTTAAAATTTGTTTAAAAAAATTACAGAGTTGATGAGTTTTACTTCCCTCTTTTTATTCTTTGCAACATATTTTTGGGATAATCTTTCAGAAGTAGCTAAATTCCTTATTTTTGCCTGTGCTCACGTTGCATGCCAAGGCCTGGAAGACGACTTTGATTAAAAAAAAATAATAAAAAATGTGCCCGTAAATGTCACTTGTAATCATCACAGCCATTTATAATGGGAGAGAGGTAAACAGACCTTTGGTCTCTGATGGTTTTACGGATAAGGCAGCCGTTAATTGAACTGGCAATTATTTTTCTCTTCTCTTTTTGTGGCTTCCCCTGTCATCGTTCAATGTGTGCAAAGAAATCCTGGCAATAAAAGGGTAATCTTTTGTCCGCGCTGATTTCCCTCCCTTTTGTAATTGCAGATCTCATAGCAAATCTTTACCATATGCTAAAGAAAGGTCACTTTCAGTAAGGTGAAAGAAGTTTAGTCTCTTGGTCTTCTGATCCTTTTAAGAAATCTGAAGTTGAGCAATAGCAGAAAAGCAACTTTTTTTTATGTTACTTGAAACAGAAAATGTGTCTCTACTGGGTGCTCCACAAATTTCAGAACAATTTATTTTGTGAGGGAAACCAAGAAAAAAAAAGAATTACAAATCCTTTTTTTCCTGGCAGAAACACTGATTTTGCAAATCATTTGATTTCAATCGTTAAAATCCAAAAATGGAATGTAGGGAACAAAATGCTTTAAATGTATAAATACACACATTTCAAAATAAGATCCTTTTTGTTATTTTGGAACTGATACAATTTGTAAACCGAAAGAACTGTCAGTTTATAATGATTACATTATTTATAAATATGATTTTCCATTAACCTTCTATTCCAACATTACTATAAGTAATGTAATTAGAAAGTTACTATCAAAGTAATTACATGTCCTTTTGCCTTGGTTTTAACGTGAATTTCCTAGTTACTGTCATTTTCAAACTGTTGTTTCCAAACCAAGCACAGCTGAACTAAGATAATTTGTCAGAATTCAACTCAGTTTTGATAAAATATTTTGAATATGTATTTTTAATTTGAGTAAAACTCCTTGGAAAAAGCAGTGTACTTTGCGATACAGCTTTTCAGTTCCAATCAAATCTTAGGTTGTTTTTAAAAGTATGTTTGAATTTTTTTCACCTATATGTTGAGGAAAAAAGTTGTTTTTTACCTACTGAAAGTGGTTGGGGCTTTACATGTTTTTATTTTATTTTTTTATTAACTTTGTTTAGTAGCTTTTTAGACCTAAACATATATAGAAATTTACAATAAAGATAATTTAAATATGGGACATATATATTGTGTACTGTCATTAAATGAGGCATAATTTTCTAATCTTAATATCAGCTATTTAAGTATATATTGATAGCTATGCAGTAAATGCAGAGGACAATAAGCTACTTAAACTCTATAATAAATTCTCAATATGTTTGTTTATATTTGTTTTCTTTTCTAACCCTGAATTTCATCCCACATATAAATATATGGACAAGCCTTTTGCTTGAACAGGAAATTTGGTAAATATACAAAATACATAGTTTGTGGTATTTTACAGTATCTTGTTTAATTTAAATTACCGTGTGAAGCCTCTTAGTTTCAGCTGACAATGCAATATGGATTCTCTGATAATATGATAATAATGATCAGGTAATGTATGCATGAAATAGGTAGTAGTGAATGATAAGAAAAATATATTTGTTTCAAATTTGTTTCCGAAACCACATACAGTTCAGTACCCGTTTATGTATTAATGTTAATGTGCCTTACAGCTGTGAGAATTACGGTTATTTGTATCCAATGAAGACCTTTTATTATGTTATTATTTTGCGTTAACTTTTGGGAAAGGCATTACAGGCACGTTTGAATGTGTTTTCAGTGGCGCCCTCTAGGGAAAATATGCTAGTATTGTTTGTTAGCTAAATGTCAGGTTCTTGTGGAATGTTGCAGCATCACAATAGAAAAATGCAAACAAAAATTTTTATGATTTATAAATAACGTTTGTATAGGATGATGGTGATTTTAATCACGTATAAGTCAGACTGAGGGCTACAGCAATTTTTCATGTAGTTTCATTTTCAGCTAGTATGTTTCCCTATTCCTATTTCCCGTAACCCTTTCAGTTTCGCATCAAACTGCTTCTGATTCGCTGACGGTGACCCTGGCACGTAAGGTGTAGCATGCCTGAGGTCCGAGGCATTGGTTCCTTGGCATAATGCACTTTCTTGCCTAAGCCTAAAATGTCTGCTTTGACGTTTGATGGCTTTTGATCACCACTAATGGTGCCTGTTTCCTGACCGGAAGGGTATCGCTGTTCGGTGTACTTAGCACCTCTCCATATAATCACTAGCAGCCCTGGTATATCACACCACTGTTAGCTGACATCACCTTTTTTCACTTTCATGGGAGAACTGTTATTCCACTGAAATTCGAGATATGAATGGACATACAGCTGTCATCAATCAAGTAATATATAATACATTTAACATTATATAGAATATATGTCATATTCCTTTTGATTATCAAACAATTGAAATAACATGTATTCATAGGTCATTGTCTCATATGTAAATATGCTACAAAGTAACAGAATTCATTTGTATCACATAGTTACAGTACCTAAAACCCACCTAAAAGTAAATAATTTGTAGCTGTCCCCATAACAAAGATTCTTATATTGCAGCCAAAAGGCTAATTTAATTGCATCACCAAAAATCAAACGAATGCTACCATCAGCTAAAATAAATGGTATTAAATATGTAAATGTGCAATATGGTGATGGAATTGTATTACAATCATTGTATAATACTAGCATGTGCCACAATGAGAAACAAATACATTTCTGACAGATATTCCGGAACAGGCTTCAGATGACGCCGTCAGGTGTCGGTCAAGCAGCCTTGAATGCTGTCCATTAAGTCCAAAAATGAGGACCTTATGCTGTGGTCCGGTGGCACTGCACGTGATAATGGAGAACATATATCAAACAAAATGAAAAAAAAAAGAACAGAGTGTTAAGTCTATGAGCAGAGTCCCATTTTTTCCTCTCATTTGTTGTCTATGCACCGCATATCTACATAAATAGCTGCATAAATCAATAATTTCGAAATGTTAGTAAGCCTAAGTTAAAAAAAATCATGGATTTAATACTAACCTTCAATAACATAAAAATACATCTTTAAAAAAAAGGGTTGTGTTGCTGAATGGTAGAAAAAATATATATAATATATAAATACAAAAATATGCAATATATACAATTTCAACGGACTTTATGTTCCAACACTTGTTTGAATGTGTGTGATCTGCAGTTGTGTCAAAGCTATAATATATGCCACATACATAATATTACACCCTAGGCTAGATTTACTTGTTTTGGTATTCTGTGCAAGATGTACACTCGTCAAGTCAAAATGCAAAATCCGACTTGTAGAATCTTTTTAGATTATAAACATGGACCGATGTCTGCAAGATACACTGAACCAGCAGCTCAAAAACCTGGTCACCCCTAAAGCACCAGTGTATGCTCCCTGCTCGATAACGTGAAAGAGAGATCAGGAATGTGCTCTAAAATGTTGCCCAGTAGTAATGGAAACCATATCCCAAGAAGTGTGTGTGTGTGTGTGTGTGTCTGCGTGCGTGTATGACAGAGAGAGAGAAAGAGAGAGAGAGAGAGAGAGAGAGAGAGAGACTTCACCGAAACAAAGGTGAGTCACACTGCCTACTGTACACCTCTAGCGTCTGTGCAACAAGCCAAAGAAGCAGAGATACGACGATGTCAGTTAGCTGGGAGGATAAATTATTTGGGCTGGTAAAGACCTGCAGGCATTAGAAAAGAGCAAGACCCCTAAGTCTCAGCTGTGGAATCGAGGAACAAGATGCATTACAGGC
Source organism: Brienomyrus brachyistius (assembly GCF_023856365.1). Classification (NCBI taxonomy): domain Eukaryota; kingdom Metazoa; phylum Chordata; class Actinopteri; order Osteoglossiformes; family Mormyridae; genus Brienomyrus; species Brienomyrus brachyistius. The sequence goes on from NC_064540.1 coordinate 1,398,171, forward strand.
TGGGCGATGTCAAGATGGGCCGACTCATTGGTGGAATCTGAGCCAGCATCTATTTTTTTTTGTTGTGGAGGTAAAAATAATTCCCAATCTGATAATTGCCCTCCCCTTTAAAAACTTTGACCTTCTGTACCCTCTTGTATTTTTCCCTCCTTTTTTTAAAAAACAAAAAGCGTGGATCCGCCCCTGTCTCAATATGCCATTTCACTGTTGTCCTAAATTCCACCACTGCACGACTTTCATGATATTTCCCTTCATTAACGGATGTGAAAGGACTCAAAACCAAAAGGAAAGAGAGGAGGAAGCTAGGGGGAAAGTACTTGCAGATTTTTCCGAAGCAAGGACCTGGAGAAGGAACGTTTGAAGGTATTAATGATTCCTGGATAATTTTTTTGTGTCTGCTACCGAGCGTAAACGCATGGGGCGATTTGTATTGTTTTTTTTTTTTAATTCCTCGTGGTAAGCTTGGGTTTTTCGAAAAGCCTCTCAGTGCATGCTTCTGTTTTAGCTTTCAGAGGAGATACACCGAAGACGAAAATCTAAGCTGGGCTCTCCGGCTAAGCATTAGTCGGAAAACTGACTGGAAATATTCAGTATGATTCACAACAGCACTATAGAGCTCTGAACTAGGATGCACGGGCCTATATTTACCATTAAGAATGACAAATATTATGACATTTCCTGCAATTCTATATGGCGTGCTAATAGAGAGCATTCTTAAAGAATGACATGTTTGCCATGTTATATCATACATTTCTGAAATTAAATATTTCATTTTAAAGTAAATAAACACTTGTGGCAGACTAATATTGTGTTTTTGAGTAATTATAATATTCTTATTAAATTTAAGGTGATATTAACATTCACATATATGTTTTTTTTTTATATTTATATAATAATTTGGCTTTCCTGCTTGTTTGGATATAATTTCATTTCAAACAATTAGAAAGCCATCAAAAATATTTTTATCTTTCTAAAAATTTCCTAAAACAAATCAGCTGCAATATGACATTTCATTTCATGCGACGAATAGTTGTTCTTCCGCAGCTGATAATATGTATCTATACTGTGCATGATTTTTGGTGATAAAGTTTCAGTAAGTTGCATTTCGAGAATATTTCAGGACTTTCTGCGCCATACTTTAATACATTACCATTGGTGATTTCACAAAGCCACTCAATACACAGCATTGGATACTTGCAAACCTTTGATCATAGAAAAACTATTCAAAACTATTATGAACTGGTATAACATGCACAAATAATAATGGTAACAACAGAGAGTATTTCTGAATTATTACGGCACAATGATTACTGTGACAAATATTTGTGTAGGCCTTGGCTTTCGAATGCTCCAGTAATTTGTCTGGATACTTGCAAACCTTTGATCATAGAAAAACTATTCAAAACTATTATGAACTGGTATAACATGCACAAATAATAATGGTAACAACAGAGAGTATTTCTGAACTATTACGGCACAATGATTACTGCGACAAATATTTGTGTAGGCCTTGGCTTTCGAATGCTCCAGTAATTTGTCTGGATTTAATCTCCTTTTTTGTTATAAAATGAAAACTCAATCTGCATAATTCCTAGCCTGTTCATTATTTATACCATGTTACTTTGTATATTATATAATATATAATATTATATATGTTGAATAATAAACTCTAAAAGATTAGACAGTGTGTATGTTCTTACTCCCGAATCTTTAGCTTTACGGATCCAGTGATAAATTTTATGACAGGCGTCTTTATGTAGTGTAACTGCATTTGCAGTATAAGTATTCCAGTCAAATCTCACTGTCCTCACTATACTCTGTTAGTTTTAGGTTGCAAGAGCAACAGCAAGTTGTTAGGGAGCAAATGGTGCCGTTACGTAGTAGTCATGGCGACAAACGAACAGAGGCAGTTGCAAAAAACGTTGCTTGAAAGAGTTAACTGCAAATGAAGCTGGATGTATGTGTTTTTGGTTTTTATAAATATATAGAAATAATGGCCTGAATCTGACCTTGTCTAATTAAAAATGTTTTGTGTTTTTCCCCAACAAAAATGAAAAACAAAAATTTTGTTTAATAACAAAATACTTAAATCTAATCTAGAAAGCATTGGCATAAATTGAAAAATTAATGTGCATGAAAAGTTACATTATCAGGCTTTATTAAGCATAATCTTCTTGATACTGGGAAAAAAAATACTGATTGTCAAAAATCGAGAATTTTTCTGAAACAACCAGACCAATAATTCTCAGTAGCTTGTGTAATTATAATGACATTAAAGCTGTAATTGATGCTTTTTATGACTGGCTCAGGTTGAATACATAAATTGGCCAACCAATACTGTTGCATTTTCCAGTGCTGGAATCAAAAGAGTGATTTAACCACAATCGAAATTGAAATGATTTAGTATGTCATTGTGCTTTCCCTATAAACTGTAAGAACAGTTTAGTATTTTAGTAGTTGGCTTCATGTCATTTGTAAGACGTTCTTACAGCTTCTGGTTGGACACGAAATGAAATCTGAATGTACATATAAACTGAATGTACTGTAATATCTAAACTTGTAATATCTAAACTTCAAATAGCAGAGAAGAAGGGCTCTTGTGCAACTGCAATGACTGCAATCTACCTGAGCTTCTGTAGACCTTCTTACTGGGTATTTTAGGAGCTCATATATCATGGCTCCAGTCAGACCTGGTCTTAAACGGTAGAATTTCTGCCATCTCTGTGTAAGGAAACAGTTCTCAAAGGTTTCAGCTCCATCTGACACTTGATATCACAAGACCTATATAGTAGTGCTTATTTTTTTGAGATTAGTTCAAATTGTGTAATAGCTTGATAAATCATTTCTTCATTTATTTTCTTATAATGTTTAGAATGTTTACATTAAAACATAATAATTTAAACACCATATCAATTCTGCTATTTACTCTGAATTCGATATCTTCCTTTAATAAGAAATGACTTACTCATATTGTTAATATAATAATCGGCGCGATACAAAAGAATGAAGAATGACGCAAGTGTGCTGAAGAGTCTCCTGTCCGTCTTTGAAAATTAACTTATTAAAAATACAAAAAAACCATTCAGCAGAGCTGAAGTAGGATTTTGTCAACTGGTGTTATTCGTGTTTGCAGATTCCAGCAGCCCGAAGAGCGGATTCTGATATGAGTGCCAAGTGTTTGCTGTTGTCTCTGATTCTCGCCTCTGTCAGTTTCCTCATGGTCTACGCACACATGATCCTCGAAGAAAAGCCTGCCAGCAATGGCTCCTGCTCAGCCCATCTACAAGAGCAAACGCATTCTGATACTCCCTCCATCCTAATCGAAGGTCAGTCGGACTTTTCAGACATGTATGTCGCCTCCCTGTTTGCCCGTCAGATTGCAAAACGCTAACAAAACATCCAGTCGCATGCTGCCCAAAACCGGGCGTCTCATCTCTCCGTTGTTTGGTGTAGAGTTTACACTGTAGACCATTATCACACCATGTTGCTTTCAAATGCTATATGCTTCACGCTTTCCAAAACGTGCAGGCAGATTGCAACTCTAGCCAAATTATTCACGAGGAACAAACCTGAAAAGAAAACTAAATATGTAATATTAAACATGATAAACAGGATTATTCATAAGTGATAATCTTTACTTGACAAGACTCAAAGATTATTGTTAACTGTTATACTTAAATAGAAGTTCATAAATGTAATTCTGGCACATATTAAAACAAAGGAGGAGATGGGTGGTCGAAAGGACTGGGGGGCAATTCACCAACGCTTGGAATTTCAGTAACGCTTTACATGAAGTGCACCTTCGTAATGCATTCATACAACATTCAGTGCACCTTCATAATGCATTCATAGAACATTCAGTGTACCTTCATAATGCATTCATACAACATTCAGTGTACCTTCATAATGCATTCATACAACATTCAGTGTACCTTCATAATGCATTCATAGAACATTCAGTGCACCTTCATAATGCATTCATACAACATTCAGTGTACCTTCATAATGCATTCATACAACATTCAGTGTACCTTCATAATGCATTCATACAACATTCAGTGTACCTTCATAATGCATTCATAGAACATTCAGTGCATCTTCATAATGCATTCATAGAACATTCAGTGCATCTTCATAATGCATTCATAGAACATTCAGTGCATCTTCATAATGCATTCATAGAACATTCAGTGCACCTTCATAATGCATTCATAGAACATTCAGTGCATCTTCATAATGCATTCATAGAACATTCAGTGCACCTTCATAATGCATTCATAGAACATTCATAAGCAGCATGCAAGTACACCATAACATCCTAGCATCCCTTAACAGCTTTTATACACATTAATAACAAACATTACATGATTATACAATTATAATGTTTGTTATTATTACATAATGTTTGTTATTAATGTATATTACAGCTGATAAGGGATGTTAGCATGTTAAGGTATACATACATGATGTTTATGAATGTTTTATGAATACTTAATGAATGCATTATGAACATGTACTTAACACGTACAGCGTTACGGAAATGTCTCACTTGATAATCTTCTGGTGTAGAACCAGCGCAGCAACACAGCATGTGAGAATGATGCAACAGCAAATATGCCGGCATTTTTAAACCTGCGGATGAATTTTACCTGCAAGTTACCTTCTTAGAGACTCAGAATAAGAGAGAATGAATTTGAAGAATTACATATCAGCGTGCTGCACTTTAACACGTCTAGGTAGATATCTATAAATGTTAGCATAATGTAAGTCTAGGTCACAAATGCATTTCCTAACAGCATCAATGATACTTAAATATGTAAAATGGACAATCAGTGATGCAAAATATAGTTTTATACATGTCTCTTTTGTCTTTACTTACCAACATTCTTTGTTTTCAGAGATACCAAAAACAATGAAGAAGCCTGATAAGAAACAGAAAAAGGTTTGATACTGAATCTTTATTCTGAATAAATGTTTTATATTTTAAATTATCCGAAAACCAGATACACAGTTGACAACAGAACGATGTGTAGTCAAAACATTACTAATCAACAAATGTTTTAAAACTACAAGTACCATGTTTCATTATTTCTGAATTGTCATAGTTTCGATCCCATCGTTTCAACAATATTAAACCATAATAATAACAACAAATCACGGTTGATTTTTATTTACTGTTTATACTCTAATCGATCTGGTTAGAATACACTGAAACAAATGTAACAAATTTAAACTTGTCTTCGTAAAGAAATGTATTAAGGAAAAACTATATTTTAATGTAAAAACGTGCAAAACGATATAAAATACATTTACGTTATTTAATAAAGCAGTCTCGATTAAAATATGTCGGTTGATTTACTTTGACCAGTTCATTTTAAGTCCTAAAAAAAGCTAATTCGTTCAAAGACATTTTTTTTTATTACAATCGACAATTATACATGATACAGATATTAAACTTTAAAGTATATATTAAATATTTATACATACAGAATGAATTACTATACATACAGGAAAAAATCCACAGCAGGTAAACCGCGAGAATGTTCCCCGTAATAGTTTGCTTTGTGTAATATAACTGAACTGCCTTCGAGAACTAATTATGGTACAAATTACGGGCTACGTGTAACTTAAGATGATGATGACTATTATTACTGCAAATCGATTACATTTCTAAAGTTTACCTTCCTTGCATCTTCTACAGAACAACTTCAGCACCAAAAACAACCGACCGCCGCCTCCAGGCAACTGCGTCCCTTCGTGGGGAAGCTGCAAGAGGCCCAACTCCGTGTGCTGTGAATACTGCGCGTTTTGCCAGTGCCGCCTCTTTAAGACCGTGTGTTACTGCCGCATGGGGAACCCGAGGTGCTGAATACCTGCGCCCGGAGGGCATCCCTATCCGGAAAAAGCCCATTTTAATGGTCTTATTTCTAGGGGGAAATGACTAAGACCTGGACGTAGATGTCCGTTGTCTTGTAACAGCTCTGTTATTTTTCTAATAGTAGAAGCACACTTAGGCATATTTAGTATGTTTTAAATTCCAGTGAAAACATTTAATGCGATTTATGGGGAAGAAAACGATACAATACGGTAATGGACAACTTTTTTTATGAGACATAAGTATTTACCCTGATGAAAATGTTATTTATACAGCCGCGACTACAAAGGCAAGTACAGACACCCCTTCACATTCGCAAGAGTAAGGGGCCAATGTGAAAATTAGCGAATAATACTTCGACCCATTATTAAAAATGCAAAATGAACAGCAGTGAAAAGTTTAAACGTTTCTGCAAGAAACCCCCCCCCCTATTCCATGGTCACAGAGACAATTAACGAGTGAGGAGGGGCTGGTGACCGAGACTGAGATGTCCGGCATTTCCAGGCAAAGATACGTAGGTCCCACAACCTCTTTTTTTATATATAAAAATAACTTCATATAAAAGATATAATACCACTTGCACCAGTAATTACTAAATACTACAAATTTCTGTATATTGTATTATCTAATGTGATCCAATTTATTTTAAATATTGTTTGGGCCTATATATCTTTGGCTTAAGCGTCGTCTGCCAGTTTCTGCGATCTCCCGAAATATTCCACTGAACTCGCAAATAACCGAAACCGCGAATGTTTGCAAGTAAATGGGGAGAGGATTCAGAATGGAAAAGCTGAACCCGGCATTCTGAGCTAATTTATTTACTCTGAACTTAAGTTGTGAAATATTGATATCTTTTGCTTGTGATTATAAGATATAAAACAGCATAAATACGCATCTTTAATACGATTTTCTTCATATTAATTAGGCCTGGTCTTTTTTTTCCAAGCCGGATTCCTAAAACCATTCCAAACGATTTGTTTATTTGTGTTTTCCTTAGTCACGTTTTCCAAGATATCTTACGTCTAAAAATCAGTTGACGCGTTTTAATAAAAAAGGGCCCGTTTTTAATGGGCCCGTGAGTTAGACAATTTAAATAGTATTACAGCGTTACAAGGGAATAACTTTATGACTGAAAGATGAAGTGCATAGTAGTGTTTTTGCAGGATGGAGATGATTGTTTTTAACTGTTTTGTACTTTGTGTTTGGATCGTTATATTTGACCAGGCTGACAGGGTCGGGCCGCAAGCAGAGATGCAGGAAAGACAGGCGTAAAAACGCGGTACTTTAATAATGGACTGCTGTCAAGTTTAATAATGTACTGCTATCACGTTTAATAATGGACTGCTATCACGTTGCCGTTTGCAATTGGCCTATTGAGTTTTACCTTTCCTGAATATTTTGCACATTTAAAGTTGCGTTTTGCTATAAATGTATGTTCTTATTGCATAGCAATTGTATAAATGTGTTTGGATGCAGACAATGCTACATTAAAGTGACTATTTTAATATAATGTGCAATTACACAACAGTTAGTTATATGACCATGAAACACGTTTGGCTAATCACTTTTTTTTCCTAATCGTTACCATATGCTTAATGAAGAGGGACTGCTAATAATCAAATTTTGCACTAATTCAAATAAATCAGCTGATATATTTGCAGCTTATTTTAAATAGCAGAAAATATAGGTCTGAAGTTTGTATTTTGATATAACATTAAATAGGTTTATAAAGATGTTTGCCATTTTGTGCCTGTGTAAATGTGTGTGAAATATATGTTTTAAAAGACTGGTTTACTGTCCATGTGCAGTGCAGTCCGGATACACAAGTTTACAATTTGGTATTTAAAAAATTAAACCAAGAATCTAGGCATCAAAATACCAGTGACAATAATAATAATCGTTATTTATATGGCAGTTTTCATATATATGGAATGCAGCTCAAAGTGCATCACATATGAGACTAAAATAAAACCAAAGACAGAAGACAGAAAGCACAGATGCATTTTGACAGACAGATCGTTGGAAAATACAACCATTCACAGCAGGTCTTATTCACAAGCACAGCATGTTCCTGCTGTTTGACCGATTGAAGAAACAGTCACTGTAGCCAACTGCTTTACTTCCCATCTTTCACTGGCCATCGTACGTGTGCATGTGTTCCGCAGTGCCTAACGGAATCCACATCCTGTCAAGCCTGACAACTGTTCAACTGTATTCAATAATCAAGTGCTAATTCATTTGGTAAGTAGCACGTTAACTATAATTATTTTTATTTTTAGGTCCTGGATAATTCCAGCCTCCATTACTTTTACAACAGAGTTCATTTGTTGCTAAAAATAAAGAATAGCTTTCTATGAATTCCAAAAACTAGGTAAATGTATGAAAGTAGATATATAAAATAATGGAATACCGCTGTAATCAGTAATGATTTTTTTTTCACCAGGCAGAAAGACATAAAGGATTTAATGTCTGTGTCTTCAAGATGGTGATACATAATTCTGTTTCTTAGCTGATGATCCAAAGCAACATTTAATATACAGTAAAAATAATCTTGTAGATGTTTACAAGAACTTAAGAGCTTAAAGCTTGTACCGAAGTGCACAACAGACTTAAGGTAAATAGGATGTAATAAAAATATTTATTAGTAACATTTTATACAAAGAGTCAGATGATGTGCAAGATCATTTTAACAGAATTTCTACGTTTATTACATAGACTGCATAATGCATTTTAACGTCACTAAAGCTGTTTCTTACTCCTGGCCTCCTATGATAGTACAATACTCCTTGACTGTATAGCCCCATTCAGATACACAGTGCCACTGTGATTTATTCATTATGCTAGGCTTTCCTTAGTTTATATTGGCAGTGTAGATTCACAATGATATTCAAATCTACATCCTCCTTCCAGCTCATTCTCAGAGCCATATTACACAGTATGCTGACGTTACATGCAGTTGGGGAGATAGAGGATTGCCCTCAGGGTGGAGGTGTGCTGTTTGCTGTTTTAAATAGTCCATTGGAACAAACTGAAGACATGAATATTACTTTATTCCTTCATTCATGCCAGTGTGTCCTGTCATGCAGTTATAATTGAAGCAGGACAAGCTTTTCTGGGGTTGTGGGTTGAGTTTTCCATTATCATAACACAGCTAGTTTTCAGCCATAAAAGCATGAAATACCATCCATCCATATTCTGTACCTGCTATTCACGGTTGCAGGGGTCTGCAGGCTCTCCCAGAAGCTATGGGCGCAAGCTTTAAATACCGTTAATAGTTAATTATTATGATATCATACATCTTGATTAATTTTTATGGAATTATTACGATTCCCTAAATCTTGTTTCGTTTTCTTCAGATTTTGCAGAATTACTATACGTAGTTACATAAACTGCACCTGAAAATACGCACAGGGAAATATCCACCAATCTGCTACAACATTAAAACCGCAGACAAGTGAAATGAATAACATTCATTATCTCATTACAATAGCACCTGTCAGGGGTGTCATTGTGTATTAGGCAAGTGAACGATCAGTTTCTTAAGTTGATGTGTTGGAAGCAGGAAGAATGAGCAAGTGTAAGGATCTGAGCGACTTTGACAAGAACCAAATTGCGACGTCAACAGCATCTCTGAAATGGCAGGTCTTGTGGGCTCTTCCCTGTAAGCAGTGGTCAGCACCTACTAAGAAGGGTCCAAGGAAAGCAAACCAGTGAACCAGCAATGGGGACATGGGGACCTCAAGGTTCTCTGATGCGCATGGGGAGCGAAAAGACTAATTGCTTTAACAGTAAATGCTGGCTATAACAGAAAGGACCACAGTGCACCAGAGCTACATAGCCAGAGATTGATCAGAGTGCCCAAGCTGACCCCACCCACCACTGAAAACACCTACAATGGCCAGATGAGCATCAGATCTGGACCATGGAGCAATAGAGGAAAGTGCTCTGGTCTGATGAGTCATGTTTTCTGTTACATCATGTGGACGGCAGAGTGCGTCTGTAACACCAGGATGCATTATGGGAAGGAGGCAAACCAGCAGACGTGGTGTAATGCTCTGGGCGATGCTCCGCTGAGAAAGGTTGGGTCCTGGGATTCATTTGGATGTTATTCTGACATGTACCACCTTCCGAAACATTGCTGCAGACCAAGCCCATCCCTTCACGTCAACAGTATTCCTCAATGGCATTGGCTTCTTTCAGCCAGATGTGTCCTGCCACACTGCAAAAAAAATGTTCAGGAATGGTTTGAGGAACATGAAAAAGAGTTCAAGGGATTGACTTGGCCTCCAAATTCCCCAGATCTCAATCCAATCCAGCATCTGTGAGATGTGCTGAATAAACAAGTCTGATCCGTGGAGGCCCCACCTTGCAACTTGCAGGACTTAAGGATCTGCTGCTAATGTCTAGGTGCCAGATACCACAGGGCACCTTCAGGTCTTGTGGAGTCCATGCCTTGATGTTAGCTACACAAGGTGGTTTTAATTTAATGACTGATTGGTATATGCGAGAAACTCAATATTCTTTGTTTTTTCCTAGCATTCAGTTTGACAAAGGCAGTACTTTTCTAAGAAATATAATAAACAACATGCATGGCAGCAACCTCTAGATTCATTCAAGATAAATTTATATCAGCCCCACAATACACAAAAATGTTAAATAAGTTTCATTACGAGTATTGCGCAACATTGCAAGCAGAAAAACCGCCACACCAACAAGGAGGCATCGCGCGTTGGTCTCCATTGCAGAAACAGAATATACTGTTACATCTCAGCCCGTTTCCCCGCAAACAGAATGCATTGTAAAGACAGAGATCAAAGCAGGGTGTGACGAAGTGTGCAAGGGGACCATAATGAGCTGGATGCAAACATTGGCCAGTGTTCTGGAGATTTGGCTATAAAAGCGGCTTAACAAAAACAGCACGATGTTGAATGACACGTTCGTTGCCAGATGCACCAGCTGTTTCACATTTGCGGAGAAAATCTTAAATAGGTAGATGGTGCGATTAGGTGTCTCCAGAGATATTTTATCGGTTTTCTTCATTTCTCGGTGTGGCTAATTGATTCTGCCCCTCATCTTGCATCATTTCCATTCCGCTTGTCGCTCAAGTCCATGCCTCCTGAGCCAAGGACACCCCTCAAGACCCAGACACAATCTCTGAGCACTTCTGCTATTCGATCCAGCACGCTTATATTCTGTTTTTATAACTTCCACTTGTACATTTTCATCTGAGCGATCTGGATGTTTAACAAAGAAAATTATATTTCCCATTCATTCGTAAAATGATTATATCCCAAAGAAAATTATAACAAGTGAGTTAACTACAGCAGTTATATTGCTCAATTCAATATCCCTGGCCAATTACACAACTGGTTAATTACTTTGAAATATTTTTCCCCTTACGGAAGGTATGAATATGCAAAGTTGCCAAATTTGGGTTCCATATATTAGATAAAAGATACTTTATTGATCCCAGGCAGGGAATTCTTTTTAACTTTTTAATCACAAAAAAAGGTGATGAAGTTCTTCTTGTGGTACAATTAGCCCTTAGCAGAGGCAACTTTTTGTTCATTATTTCTTAACAGGCCCATGAAACCTCATTAAGATGTCACACAACATCCAGCAGAAATACTCCCAAATGTCCCCAAGGACCAGGTTTGGGGAAGTGTCCTGCAGGCTGACGTGTAGCCCCTACCTAACATTTAATCAAGAACTACTCGCACACACAGAGAACCACTGAAGAATTCAGAATAGGACCTGGATTTTAAACATTTCTATTGGCTACGTTGCTGTGCTGTCTCTGTAGACAATGAAAGAATGTAAAAAGCGCATGGAGTGCAAACGTGCAAAGATTTCAGTCCACGTGGTGCGTCCCGCATTGCACAAGGAACAATACAAGACAGGCCACCCAACAAACAGCTTACTATACAGTGCACACAGTCAGTGAGCGAGGGCATAACTGAACACCCCTGTGATTACCACCAGATCAAGGCATTAAGAACATATCAGAATGGAATTATACACTCACCGGCCACTTTATTAGGTACACCTTGCTAGTACCGGGTTGGACCCCCTTTTGCCTTCAGAACTGCCTTAATCCTTCGTGGCATAGATTCAACAAGGTACTGGAAACATTCCTCAGAGATATTGGTCCATATTGACATGATAGCATCACGCAGTTGCTGCAGATTTGTCGGCTGCACATCCACGATGCGAATCTCCCGTTCCACCACATCCCAAAGGTGCTCTACTGGATTGAGATCTGGTGACTGTGGAGGCCATTTGAGTACAGTGAACTCATTGTCATGTTCAAGAAACCAGTCTGAGATGATTCGAGCTTTATGACATGGTGCATTATCCTGCTGGAAGTAGCCATCAGAAGATGGGTACACTGTGGTCATAAAGGGATGGACATGGTCAGCAACAATACTCAGGTAGGCTGTGGCGTTGCACCGATGATCAATTAGTACTAAGGGGACCAAAGTGTGCCAAGAAAATGTCCCCCACACCATTACACCACCACCACCAGCCTGAACCGCTGATACAAGGCAGGATGCCAGATCCGAAACAGAATGATTACCAACCTGCAAAGTATCTCGCAGCAGCTGATTTAGGGTTAGTTCTGCAGGTGGCACTTTAATGCTCATTGGCTCTTAAATCTGGTTTCTCCAAAATAATTGTATGTTGCATTTAGTACCAGTATGCCAGAAGGTAAACATTAGAGCTGCATGCTACATTTTTCCTGAACATTCTTTGCTCTAGAAAAGGAGGGAAGTGGAAGAGTGTTGAAAATCTCCTTAGAGACATAATCAACAGATAAATGCTGCAGCGTTTTTTCCCACAACATTATATACCTCACGCCCAAGTGGTGAACAGTGTTATGGCCCCGTCTAGGGGAAGGGCTGTCACCAAATGGAGATATGAACAAGATATTGGGACAAGATGAGTGGGTAGCAGTGATTATGAAAGGTTATTAACAGGACAACAAAGTATAGTGGATACAGCACCCCAGGCCTGACTCCCTCCCCATTAGTATAGTGGTGAGTTTCCCCGCCTGTCACGCAGACCGGGGTTTGATTCCCTGACGGGGAGCATGTGGCTACAGGAGGGTATTGGTGGCTTGATGGTTAGGGAAGTGCACTTGTAATGGAAAGAGTGTGGGTTCAAATCCCTGACCAGCAAGGCACTACTGAGGTACCCTGAGCAAGGTACTGCCCCCAAGCACTGCTCCCCGGGCGCTGAATTAGCTGCCCCCTGCTATGTTACAAAAGTCACATACGGGTTAAATGCAGAGGACGCATTTTGTCGTTGTGCACTGTGTGCTGTGGTGTCTCAACAATGACCGCTGATCACTAAACTCTAATTCTGCAGACACAGAGGGCGGCCCACATTATTACAAAAAGGTTGTATAACAATACAATGAAAAATGTGAGATATAAATATACATACACACAGAGTTAATATAAAACTTGTTATAAGCAATGCATGACCTTGCATATCATATCTTGTTATAAACAGCACATAAAAGTGCATGATATCTTGTTTTAATCAATACATTATTAAAAGTTACTTGATACATATTCAAAGTTACATGATAAGTAATTGATATATGAAATTTCATTATGAGGGAGCCACTTTAAGTTAAAAAATTTAGGGTTTAATAATTCATAAAGTGGGTAGTATTATTATACAGATGTGGCTTTGTTTCTCAAAAATGCATATACTTACTCCAAATACACTTTTAGAATAGCTAACTAATGTACAATTTAACGTATGACTTGTTTAAAGCAATACATGAAATTACATTTTTCTTGTTTGAGACGACTGTTATAAGGACACAGGTTTGACATTTAATGACACCTGACAGGCGTCAAACAGCAGAATAAGTGAGTCTTGGGAAGAAGTGCAAAGTGCATCATCTGACTGGGATGTAGATTGACCTGCCCCACTGTAAGCTGATGAACTATGTGTGGATGAAGTGGTAGATGCTTCCTCTTCAAACTGCAGTGCGCTAACACTAGGGAAAGCATCATGTTCAGTCCGGAATGTCAGCCCTACAGGAGATGGGAGCACAAATTTGACTGTGTGTTAAATTTGGTCGGTACCAGGGTAAAGTCAGAATCCGTACACTGGAGGCTGAACTCCTCAGCTGTAACAAATGCTTCCTTTACAGCTTGTTTTGGGATTCTTAAGGAAAGGATTAGCTTTCCGATTTCTTGGTCAGTAAATGCTCTTAATGCAGAAGGCTCCATGTTTTCATCGACCTCCTAGGCCTGAGATAATAAGAAAAGTCATGACGTATTTCATGAAAGAAGTCTTTACTTAAAATAATAGCTTATGGAATCTTTTATTACCTAATATGTGCAATATATGTAACGCCTCAGAGTAACCAAATGGTTTTCAGGAAGACAATATGGTGCCAAAGGTTAGATATCACTAAGTGCCTGGTGCTCAGGAAGAGGAACACGCCCAGAGGTGATGTGACCTCAAATGCTCATTGTAATAGGCGTTAAGAGCCTTGACAATGACAATGAGACATTTGCCCAACATGACCGCCTAACTAATCTCAACAAAGTCAGGTAGAGCACCAGTGCATCCATAAGGCAGTTTCATGCCGGTTTTGCATGTTGTTCCACAATAAGAAACAGCATTAGATAACTGCTTCCTTGTTTGGCTTGGTGATACTTCTCTAACGGCCTCCTGTACCTCTGCATGTACCAATTCCATATTGTATACCTTACTAACACACACCAAGGGTATTATAGTGCTTGTGTAGTAGGGTTGTGTGTGTTTCATTGACTCTTCCCACTCATGATGGATTTCTTGGCCACTTCAAGTAACGTACCTGTGATTTGCATATGGGGGTGTGGTTTTCCCACGCTGGGTCTCTTAACTTGCCCGCTACCCCCTGCTCTGCCTCTTTTGCGACTGTCCTGGGGCAGAGGTAGGTGGTGTTGTGTCAGGCATGGTCCTTGTTTTGTGGATGTTATTTGCAAATCAGATTTTCGGGTATATGAGGTTTACTACGCCATCCTAAACAAGCTCCTACATACCCTATAAAACTTTCAACTCAACCACTAATAAAATGGGCACCAAGCTGGTCCATTAAAATAAATCCTAAAACAAAAAACACAGACTCACTGGTGTTTTTCCAGCACTAGCAATAACAACCACTTCCTGTTCCAAGACACAAATATCTTTTAAAAGTGGTTTCACAACTGCTTCATACCCAAACCTTACATCATCACCTTTGCTAAGAACAAACAAATGTATTGATGTCAGAGAAGACTGGATGTCAGGAGGTATATTGGCCAAAACCCAATATACTGCAGATATTTTGTGTTTTTTCTTAGATCACGGGTCTCCAGCTCCAGTCTTGGAGATGTAATGTCCAGTAGGTTTTTATCCTAACTGGCACCTGATGGGTCCCATCTCGTAACCACCAGGACCAGGTGTGGCTCATCAGAATCCAGGTAGGATAACAACCCTACTGGAAGTAGCTCTCCAGGACCAGAGTTGGACGCACCTGTGTCAGATGTTCCAAGTGGATCACACACCTCAAACTCATCAACATATAAAATCAAATGTACTTTCCGATCTTCCCCATCAAACAACTTATCTCCTACATAATGAATGCCTTCTTTTTGGTACGATACAGATATTATTATTATATTTTTTTATAATTAGTGATTTTTTCACTTCTCAAACAAAACATATTTTGACTATCAAAACAACTGTAGAAGACAAAGTTGCAAGGTTTACAATTTTAGTTTAGAAATTTGATCAGGATGTTAAAATAATTTTGATTCATTTGAAAATCATTTGTACGGTCAAAGTAGACATGGCGCACGCACACGCGGCATAAACAAAGTTTTGGGAAAAACAACCACGGCTATGTTTGTTTGATAATTTTTTTTGTGGTGCAAACTGATTAAACTGCTGCGGCTCTTATAACCGAGGAGCGGCAGCGCGCTGTTGTCGAATATGGTAACGCTGTATGTTAACGTAATATTTGCTTACATTGGCTAGAACATATCTGAAAAAAAACCATTTCGTTTATGGCAACAGTTTAAAACAGACGGATAGAATATGATTCACAGCATAAGCATAAACATCAAATTATGTCTGCCATAAATGTACTGGTATCGTGTTAATTTATTTAGTAATTTTCCTAATTTAACGAATTGACGTCTACCATTTTACAAACGAGACACTGCACATAATTTACTGGATAATTGTGTGGATAATTTTCTGGATTTTTTCAGTAAAATGGACCAAGATTTATGAGATAAAGTCCAAATTTTCTAAACACACTTATATTAGTAGACAGTTAATTTATTCAGTGTATATCCAAGAAACTGATGAAAGGGCAAACCATTTCTGAGGGGGCAGAATGCCTTGAAACATTTGAAACTACAGCGAGTAAATGTCTATCCCACTAAAATTATCTGCGTCCAACAAAATCATTTTCAAACATAACAGGAAGCCATTTTTAAAGTACTCTTTATTCCAGCGATGACTGTAGAATAAGTGTGGAATCGGACACTCGAGGCAAAATCCATCAACAACCAGGAATTTCAAATTCACCCACACCCAGGCTCACCTTAACACAGCTAAGTACGGAAGCGGCCGGTCAGAGATACAGACACACACACAATGTGGTAATTCATCAATGGGGAAAATGTAGTCTTTAAAATTTTTTGAAAAATTGTAATTATAATGAGACCAGTAATTTTAATGAAATATTTCACAGGCATCTGTTACTAGGAAACCCCCCATCACCAATTCTCTTAAAAATGATTACACCCTGAAGGAGTCGTCTCCCAAAAAAAGAAAAAAAAAAAAAAAAAACAAATGCAAAACTGCAAAAAATGTGGCTTTGGACAGTTTACTGCCACCCCCCCCATCAACGCTTTGGCTGAAGCTTGAAGGTGTGCAAGATGAAGATAGCGGCTGTTTAAGGCTCATGCAGCATGTCGGAATGCTACAGAAGCACCCTGTGGTGGTGGACTGGCTGGCAAGGTCCCGAGAGACGCTCAGTAGCGGTAATGGTCGGGTTTGAAGGGGCCTTCGCGAGGCAGGCCCAGATATTTGGCCTGCTTCTCTGTCAGCTTCGTCAGCTTCACACCCAGTTTGTCCAGATGGGCAGCAGCTACCTCCTCATCCAGCTAGAAAGCAAGAAGAAAAACACACACACTTCAAATAAATGCCTTTATAATTAATTTAAGCCTGTCTAATGAAATATATGTATGTCCCATGAGTCTTTAAAACTTGTTATTCTAATTAAACGTTCAGCCCCCACGCTTCACTAATGTTCCTGGAAAAAAAACATTTTGCAACCATATTTGGAAACTGGCACAATTTCATAAAATGTAGTGGTGCTTTTGCAGTCGCAGTGGTGTTTTTGCAGTGGCAAATTTTTGAATTCAGCACAGACACCCTCATAAACAATCATAGCCCCCCCCCCAACTTGAACAAGGTTTTAACTGATAATTGAGATTTCCTTGTTGGAAGGCTACAAATCACAGGGACAGCACTTTTGCTGAAAAGTTGTGGATTCATAAAAACGTGGCTTCCCATCGCGAAGATGAACTCTCAGTGGTCGGCATGGGGCCCTGGTTTAGATCAACCTTTTTAGCCCCGCCCCCAATTCATAGGAATTCTAGCGTACCTCAATGATCATAAACTAGAGGCCACAGAGCGACCACACATAATTTTACTCAACTTTCACCACATTTGTAAAGAGAATACTGTTCCATTAGTACTGTGGAACATCCAAGGGGTCTTCAGCACACTTGAGACCTTCAGCGATATTTTTTGGATAGTGGTAGTTTCCTCTGATGCAAGTTCCCATGACAATTTCACACTGTGCTCTTGCAAAGATCTTATAATTGGTAAATACTTTGATTTGTAGGCCTTTCCTATCTAATGAGCTTCAGTAATGTTCTCGGATATCCTCTCATATCTTTTTTGATGGAGCCATATTGCATTGGAACATATGATATAAATGCAAATAAAATTTACTGTTCAATAAACATCAAAGTAGCATGTGACCCAATTATATCCAGTTAAATTAACAAATCAAGCAAGACAGCTAGCAAAATGACAACTGTCAAATGCTAATATTCATTCTGGTTGATGTTAATTCACGCAAGTCATACAGAATTTGTAGTGACATGTGAATGATGACAGTGACAGATCATGACAGCAAGTTAAATTCAAAAAGTTATGAGATAAATCAAAAAAAAATCAGGAAATGGAACAAATCTAGCAGAGTAGAATGTCTCCTGGAACTCACCTTCTTAGGCAGGAAGTACACACCCAGCGGGTACTTGCTGGTGTTTGACCACAGCTCAATCTGGGCCAACACCTGGTTGGTGAACGAGTTGCTCATGACAAAACTGGGATGACCCATGGCACACCCCAGGTTCACCAATCTGCCCTCGGCCAGGACAATGAGGTGACGCCCGTTTTTCAGACGGTACCGGTCCACCTGAGGACGAGAACCACAACTGAACCAGAGGAATTTAGTAAAAAGCGATGGTAAGTTGTCATAGTGGCAAATTCGGTGAAGAAAGCCATGATGGATTTGTTATAACACAGAAGTTAGAACAAAAAATAAGCACATTCCTTTGCAAGCGTCTAGGTTTTATCATAGTAATTGAGATCAGTCACTTTCACCTTCGTAACTGGGTCAAAAAGGGAAATGTTAACATCCCACTAGCACAATGCTACATCCTAGCACAGCAACACATATCTGGACTTAGCTTAAGGTCCTTTCCTTACACTGGTAATCATCTTCCCTCCTTAACCTTCTTGCTTAGAGCCACTGCAAAGAACACCGCAACATTACCTGAGGTTTAATGTTGACCTTCTCGGCGGCGTGCTCATTCAACCACTTCACGTCGATCTCACAGTCGAAGTGGCCGATGTTGCAAATTATGGAATCTTCCTTCATGTTCTCAAAATGCCTGTCAGGGGGGAGTGCCACGCGTGTTCAACTGTGTACAGAACTGATATGCATGCACACAAAAGCTAGAGACGCCGACAGAAACACCTGAAATACGCCAATAAAAAACACCAGGAAATTGAGACTGGTTAGAAGTTCAAGACTGAGGATGTTAAAAGCATTTGAGAAAATTCGGCAACTATATTTGCAGTTAATAGTGCTACCCAAGGAGCTATAGTGCCAACCTCCCTCTTACAAAAGACGATGAAGCTTCATTGGTCATTGAGGGGAATTTTTTGTTGTCCAGCAGCGTTACACAAAAACCAACACTTTTTTCTCAAGAGAAAAAAAACAAAGTATATAGTACTGTGCAAGTGGTACAAGTGAGGTAAACTATAGAACACCATCAAGGCTGAAACCCTCTGAATCAAAACATCAAATTTGCATGTCTTAAGATGCCAGAAATTTATGCATTAACACGTTCATTTTTACCGTCTTACGACGTATGGATTTGATGTGTTGATTGAGAGGGTATTGACAGTAAACACCTGCCTTGTAAAAATGGAAGTTGTATAACCTAGTACTGCTTAAAGGTATAAAATAGTGTGTGTGTGTGTGTGTGTGTGTGTACGGAATGTGCGTAGATGAATGTTGTGCAAAAAAGGCAATTATGTGCGGTTTGGAGAACATGAAATGTCGAAGTGTCAGTGAAGTGTCTATTGTGGAGGTGCTTACAGTGATTATTTTCAGTGATTATTTACTTGACCACAAGCACCGGCACCAACATGAATGTTGCGCGAAAGTGCAGAAAAAAAAAAAGGAGAGCAGATGAAATTATTTTTGTACCTCAGTAAAACTGAATACCTTTTTGCTCACATCTCCACATATTGCTGGTGCTGGCGGTGAAACGTACCAGCGCTGTGTCCTGTTATGACTGCTATTGCTCCCCCCAGGAACTAACCAATAACTAACAAAATGACTTGTGTAAATAAAAGATTTGTGCCGCAAATACGTATTTAACGTATTTTTGTTGCTGAAACTGATTTTAAAAACAAACTGGTATCGTTCAGGAACCAAGGTATTGTTCTGATATTGAACATATCTGAATAATGCCCAGCCCTACATCTGATTTAATTAAAAGCTGCAGGATTTAGAAAAAGGACTTACGAATGTGTGATGAGTAAAGGTTCCCAATTAAAAAGGACTTTTTTCCTTATTTAACTAATTTACCAAATAAAAGCAAGACCAACAAAAATTTAACTTTGTTTCTTCAAACTATGCCATTGTGTTCTAGTTTCTGCTCTATAGTTATATTAATTTGAAAATTATCGGGGGGGGGGGGGGGGAAACAAAGGCTGTAGCTATTTTCTGCACACAAATATATAAAAGTAATCAAATCAGATGACTGGCATGCACACCACGTGTGATGTTGTGCTTGTAAAGGACAGTTCCTGAGTAATGCAATAATTCTGACATTAGTAAAAAAATAAATAAATAAATAAATAAATAGCAGAAGAGCACAAAATTATAAATATTTAGCCCACAAGCATTTACATAGCTGAAAATAGTGAAAGAAAGATTTCTTCAGGCATTCTGAACGGCATCACAGCAAAGTAAATATTCAAGGCCGACTGCCGTGGACTTGTCACAACAACCTGAGATCTGGAGGCATGTTTAGGAGAAGGCCAAACATCTGCTGCTAACACTAACCAGCAGAGGTCACAGTGTGTGTGTGTGTGTGTGTGTGTGTGTCTGTGTGTTCAGGAGGGAAACTGGGTATGTGCAACATCAGCTCAAGACAGAAAACCGAGGTTTGAAAGGAGTTGAATCAAAAACGGTGAGATGTCACAGAATGAAGATGAGTGTGCATCATCACACCTATTTAACTGCTCTAATATGACAACCAAGAAAAAAATAAATAAATAAAATCACAAGCACACCATGTGTACGGATTTAAAAAGAAACAAAAATCGGATTAACTCTAGGAAAGAGAAAAACATTTCATGATCGGATATCCTTTTTTTGAAGGAGAGGATATTCAAATAAGGCTAAAGATTCTGCAGAATTTTATTCATTTTTGATCCCTCATAATTCAAGTCACTTTTTGCTTGCTGGAGATTTTAACATTTCGCAGCTGTACTAACTAACCTTTTTATAGTTTGGATTAAATCATAAATATACTTCTCCTGTCTGACACCTTTAATTGAACCTAAAATGCATGAGAAAGTTCACGAGCGGCTTCATCTGTCTTTAGCCAGCAGCGTTAATCAGAGTTAAATCGACATGGAAATATTTGTTAACTGCAGCTCTTAAATCAAAATGGCATCTCCCACTTCCAGAAGCATCCATTTGGACGGCTGCATTTAGTAGCTAGCAACAGCCATGTTCACATTAGACACATTTTTGTTACAGCTTTCCTAAACTAAAAGGGAATTTTGCACCGATTTTAACCTCCCCCTCCCCATTCAAAGCTTTAACGGGACAAGGGAACAAGGAAAGGTTTCAGGTCGGAAACAGAATTCATTTGGTCCCGTATATTTACCTGTATCAGAAGAATTACTAGAAGTCTGCAGTTCTGTAGTTTTAAGACGGTACTGCAGTCATTTGTGGCAAACAAAAATCACTTCTCTTGCTGCTATGCCCTTAAATGTGCAAAACCACCATATAAACAGTCTGTAAATCAGTCCCTTGTTTACAAAGTGTGCCAGAGCCCATCTTCCAGAAGGGAACCTTTAAAGAAACGTAGTTCATTGGAGGATGTAGATACATGCAATAAACAACCCTGTGTAAGAGCAGTCATTTAAACTCAGCCCTAACCATCTCTCGCTTTTTAGCGCAATGTAGCTACCATCACGACCATAATTATTACCGTGGACTGCATCTCAAAATGTTCCTTAAAAATTAAAAAATAAAAAACATTAGGCAAACTCACAATGTAATGAGCTGCACTATGCACTTTAGTAGTACTAAAGCTATTTAAGAAGTTATTGCTGTGTCCTGAAGCTCATTTCCCAGCTGAATTACCGAGAAAGCTGCGTAAACACACTCATTAAATGCACTGGCTGGCATCGATGCCCAGCGGTTAGCTTGCACTGCCACCCGCGCCGAGCCTCCAGGATTGGGCTCCGAATCCTCACCTCGCCGCATGCGGAGCTTACATGCGTTGGGCAGGTTCCCTCCCAAAGTGGCATTTCTGACCTACACATAGCATATGCCCTGCGACAGCCTGGCGTGTTGCGCTGGGCTTGCGTCTCCGGCCCCGTTCCCAGTATTGCCTGGGACAGGCTCACCCCCAACCATGACCCTATACTGAACAAGTGTTTGTTAGCTGGAGGGGGTGGGCATCAAACATTATCGCTTCTTCATAAGTTCCATGCCTTTCCTTTGATGTCAGTTTTTGATTGTATTGGTCATTAAGGGAAATCAGACGAGAGAGAAGCTGCATCAAAGTCAGCTGTGTGAGGCTTTATTTACACGTTGCATTTCGTTTCGCTGAAGAGAAGGAACACATACATTATATATATATATATATATATATATATATATATATATATATAAAACATATTACACACACACATATACATACACGCACACACAAGCTGCACGGGATCATCGCCCCCCCCCCCCAAGTTTTTGTATGTCGCAGGGAACCAGGGTGAGGCGTCGACATGGCGACAGACCACTGACCTGCCCATGATGATGTCCTCACAGCCCGTCGTCGTGACAAAGATGTTCCCCTCCTTGCTGGCCTCCTCCATAGTAGTGACTTCGTACCCTGCGTTGAAAGGGAAAAAATTTAATACAATTAATTCTCCCACATCGTCTTACTAAAACTAAGAAAGAAAAAAAAAAAACACGCATGCAGGGCATGGTTTTATACGACTGCTACAAAAATTAACTCCAAAAAGGGAGGGATACTGCATGTTGATATACTGCGAGATTCAAACTGCCTGCTGTTTTATTCTGGTGTTTATATCACAATCCTCTTCGACCAGCAATATTCATGGCAGAAACGGTGAGACCTAAACCCTTGGACATGGTACAATTTTCAGCAAAATGTTTGTAAAGAGCAATATTTTACGGGGTACTAAAGGAAATAAAGAATCTATCCGTCCCTGGTCGTCCAAAACCCAAGCGCTTTGAAGTTCTCCCATTAAACTTTATTACACACAGGAAACGATTTTGTATTAAAAACACCAAAACTCAAATAGCAGCACTGAGCAGACATGCACCTTCCATGGCAGCCTGTAGAGCATTTATGGGGTCGATCTCGGTGACGATGACCCGAGCCCCGAAGGAGCGCAGCGCCTGCACGCAGCCCTTGCCGACGTCGCCATAACCCGCCACCACGGCCACCTTGCCGGCGATCATCACGTCGGTCGCTCGCTTGATCCCGTCAATCAGAGATTCTCTGCAGCCGTACAAGTTGTCAAACTTGCTCTAAAAGTTAAAAGGGAGGGGGGGTGAATATACTGCAGGAACTGGTCAGCCAAGCAGCCCTTTTAATGGCGAACGGTATTTGCAGTTAGGGGGGGGGACCTTGGTGACAGAATCGTTGACGTTGATGGCGGGGACTTTGAGCTCGCCCTTCTTCAGCATTTTGTACAGGTTGTGCACCCCAGTGGTCGTTTCCTCAGAGACTCCCTTGATCCCTGTGGCAGATACAACAGAACAACGTTACTAAAACGGCAGAGGAGATAAGGTAGCATGCGGATCAATCGCACAGCGTTTGCTCCATGTTACAGTCGGGCGATTCCTCAAAAAAAGAAAATGTACATGTAGAACCACCGATATTTCCGCTACACGACTCCGGTGGGTTATTTTAAAAATGCTACTCTGAACGTGAGGGATCCAACTCAGGTTAGGTGAGCCGGTTCAAGTACTCGAGTCATGCCATAGTTTGGTTTTGTGGAGTTAAGCTTCCCCCTACTGAAAAATGTATGGAATGACAGGACTTCACGGGAATATCGCCGAGGTTTTTATCACAGCAACTGTACGACATGTTTGAAAATTTAACCACAGACCTTAAACCAAAGTTGCTCAACACCGATGCCATTAGTGGATTCAGATCTAATTTTCCTCTTATTTATCGCCAGGAGGAACCACATAAGACAGGCCCTTCTGTTCCAAAACCTTAACTGCTTCCTGGTTCTCTCATTAAACTTTATTAGACCTCTGAACAGGAAATCTGAAGGAGCAATACCTGCTGGTATCTAATTTATCCCTAAAATAAAATTTTATATCCATTTCAAAGATCATTAAGAAGTGAAACATGATGATTGGTTTTTTTTTTATGCCAGAAAACCAGAACAAGGCAAAAAAAAAAGAGCTGGGAGGTGGGAGGTGGTGACTGGATTCTCTTCATTATGGTGAACAAGCTGAACACAAACGTGTAGAAATTAATCCTTAGGAATTATAGACTACAGGTGACTGGTACACTCGTGCACATGCTCTCGCTGTAAAGACACACACACTCTTAGAACACCAAAATCACTATTAGTAATACTTACTCCATTTAGGCAACGATATACCGCAGTACTATAAAAGAATTTAAAAAAAATGTGCACAAGCTGCTCGCACTGCTATGACTAAACAGATTCTGATAAAGCAACCCCCCTCCCACAAGTAAATCAGTGCTCATCTACATGAGGATAACAGCAAGAGAAACCATTCAAAATGGTCAACTGAGATACCCCCACGACGGAACTCAATTTAAAAAGGTACATTTGTATTTATAATTTTTATTTTATTGGGCATTTTATATAAAAATGAACTTGCAAATCCTGAATTTGCCACTCATGTCATACGAGAACCTGCCACAAAGGCTGTGATGTTCTCCCCGTTTCTTCTGGGCCAAACTATGCCGAGACATGAAGGTCTCGGCCACATAGCAACACCTAAAGCCGGTCCAGAAGCCGGTCTAGCTGAGACGGTCTTTACTGGGCTGCCTTGACGGTGCAAGATGAAGGTCACACAGACAATAATGTTTAACCTCATGAATAATAGGATTCAAGTGTAAAACATTCACCAGTAGGAGCTGGAGCTGTCAGTCTGTTTTGGCCGAACCATGAATTTGAACTGGGCTCACAAAAATATTAGGACTAAATTTTGTATTCAGTTAACATAATTAATTAATGCTACTGCTATACTGATCCTCTTTAAAATCAGAAGCCAGTGGCTTACATTGACACTAAACAACTTAATTCTTCTATTCATCTGTTATATTACATCATATATAAAAGTAATATTTTGACAAATTATTTAGCTCTACAAAAGGGCTTTTCTCCGAGAGCATTTTTTTAAAATTCCATCAGCATGTTAAATACCCAGACACAGAAAAGGACTTTCCAAGGGAAATGAAATTCATGTGATCAGCATGAGTCAGCACAAACTAAGCCACACTTAATCGTTATACAGAGTGAACACACACACACACACACACACCTGGTTGATTTTCTGACCCATATTGCCCTGTAACATAGATTACCTTTTTCCCTATTACTTCACAGTCATACTGTCAACATCCTAATCCAGCTTCTAGACCACGGCGAAAAAAACAAGTCGTTTCGTCCTTGGCTCCCACGTGATATGGCCATGAGGAGAGGTAAAAAAAAAAAAAAAACAAAAAGCAAAAAGCAAACGCCCACAGCACTCACTTCCTGAATACGAAGTCCGTTAGCATCCATAACCATGCCAGACACCATCTATACCGAATACAACAATCTGGAGGACATTGTGGTTACAATACAGCTTGTTCTAGCTATGAAACGCCTATGTGGTGGTAAATCCTCAAAACATAAAGCTTAAAAATAAAATCACCAGTGAACAGTCCAGATATAACAAAAGGTATATCGATCAGGTCAGGAGAAGAACAACGATGAACTGGCACACAGTGAATACAGAACCAAAGGGTGCTGCCTGCAGAAGCTAGTGAGGAGGATTACGGTACCTGCCAACAGCTTGGGGTACTTCTGATGCACCAGGTTGGTGAGGTCGCCGCCGTCGTCCAGGATCATGTTCAGTGGCTGGCCGTCCTTGAAATAGAGGGTCTGCTCAATGCACCAGATGTACTCCTCGTCGGTCTCCCCTTTCCACGCGTAAACTGCAGAACATTTACTTCGGATTAGCCACTTGGAGGACACCTGTAATCAACTTCCCGTAGATGACTTATCATTGGAACGACTTGGCTACCTCGGCCAAAAGGTGCAGCGGGAGAACCTTAAAGGAGGGAACGGCCTTTACCGCAATTTCGCCTGCTAACCAAAAATTCCACGAGCCACATGGTGAGCTTACTGTGGTGGTTCAGAAACTCGGTCCTTGGGACCCACTGCCCTGGAAAACAAGCTGGATAGCTGGAAGACAAGCAGGGCAGTGGGGCCCGAAGACTGAGTCTGAGAACCACTGGCTTACTGTATCAGGATCTGGGTAGATGACAGACTAGCTTCTAGGCTTGGTTGGCATCTATTGTTTTCCCCATACAGTCATGCTTTCTAGTCATTTGCCCTTGTATGCAGTGTAATACGGTATTTACAAAAGTTAATCATGTAGGCTATGGGACACCAGAATCAGAGAGAGAGCCATCAGTGTGGAAGGTGAGCACTAGTGAAATGAGGTGACAACTCCAGGGTTTTAGTCAGATGCCACGTGTAAAAATATATCTGGCTGCCAGCATTTTTCAGCACCATACATACGACTACTTACGCCAACAATTTGATAAGAATAGTTATAGTGGTAGGGGGCGGCATGGTGGTGCAGTGGTTAGCACTGTCGCCTCACACCTCTGGGACCCGGGTTCGAGTCTCCGCCTGGGTCACATGTGTGTTTGCATGTTCTCCCCGTGTCGTCGTGGGGTTTCCTCCGGGTACTCCGGTTTCCCCCCACAGTCCAAAAACATGCTGAGGCTAATTGGAGTTGCTGAATTGCCCATAGGTGTGCATGTGTGAGTGTGCCCTGCGATGGGCTGGCCCCCCATCCTGGGTTGTTCCCTGCTCCGGACCCCCCGCGACCCAATAGGATAAGCAGTTTGGAAAATGGATGGATGGATAGTTATAGTGGTAGTGGCTGAAAGTATAGTAATAGTGGCTGAAATATTACTGAGAGGTATACTGTGATAGACAAATGAGTTAAAATACAAATCACCCTTCGTTCATTGACACCATTGTCATAGATTCCGGTGCATTATCAGCTTAAGTGAGGCTCCAATCATTTCCAACGCTGGACGTGACGGTACAGCATCTCTGAATAAGAGGAGCATCCGTACTGTTGCCGATATTAAAAATAATGGCTTCGGAATTTCTAAAAATACGGGGATGTAGCATAATACCACCTTAGCACCCAAGCCTACTAGCATCCTTGTCAAAACCTGAAGCTTTACCTTTCATATATTTGGGGGAACAAAATGAAAGTGGACAGAAACTCCCCATCAGCCATAATACATCAGCCTGACACCCCCCCCCCAAAGAACAGCATCATCCTCAGGGTTAACATTCGCCGTGGGACACACAGGATATCAAAACAACCGAGTAAAGATGGCTGCCGTTCCATCACTTATCTACTTGAACAAGTTGTCACAAGACTTATTGTGATTCTAAGCAAAGGGCCACAGAGCACAAAGTCCTCAGGACATCACTTGTAAAGGTTCAGCATGCCCCCCCCCCCCCCCCCAAAGATAGTAGTGCGGCTCATTTAGCCATAAGGGTACAGCTATAAGCCCCCCCCCTCCTCCCCAACTCTACAAGTTTTAACTATCATCGGTAGTATGAAATGTGCAGCTCAAACAATAGTGTATTCATCTTGCACACATCACGTTGCACACATCAGTGTTTGTGAAGTTTGCATTTTCTGATGTCAAGTCAGTGTGTGGGAAGTCTGCATCTCACGGCACCAAACAAGCAGTTATTGAGCATCGACTCAAAAAAGACAAAGCTGAAGCCAACAACAATGGAAGACAATGAAGAAATATTAAAACAACCACACAACATAAACTGATTTCCATTCCCTCAGCTGGTTCCATTCCCTCAAACGTACAAACCGGCCGGTGGTGTAAGAGATCATCTTTGGTCTATGACCCGCATGGATTCTATCTACAGTTCGGCACGCATGTGAACCGCAGATTAATTGCAAAAGTTTAATCATAATGGTGTGAAACAGTTTTACCACCACTGTTACTTTTTAAAGTAATAATCCCTTAAAGTCACAGAAGACAAGCATTCAAGGACTGAAATTCATTTCTAACAATGGTGCAGAATTCCCCCCTTATGCGTAGCACACAGGGGGGGGGGATAAATTATTGATTTTCAGTGGGAAATGCAATAAAAACCAATGTGCAGATTCAATTGCATTAGCCATGGAATTCAGAATGCACTCCTCTCTCGCAGAAAACGGTGTCTGCATGTCTAATTACAGGTTTCATTTTCCCTGAGATAACTTTTGTTGTTTTGTGATCAAGAAAATAACTCCATCTCGAGAAAGCAACTCTGGCCTGAGATCACGAGAAAAGTAAGTCATGACCTTAACATAAGTAAGAAAAAGATAATAGCAAACATTCTCTATGGATTCCGTACGATGCTGAGTCGCAGTGAACAGGTACAGGCAAAGTAGGAGTGTTTTCAAGTGAACGGGGGTTATTAAAAGTTACTTGCTTTAAGTGTTTTTTTAAAGGTTTTTTTTTATTATTAATAAATGGAAAGCAGTTATATATACATCCTTTTGCTTTTTTGCTGATCAGAAAAATGATCCAATCCATGACTCAAAAAATCATGATACGATCAGAACTGGATTTTGTGCCCCAATTCAGGGGTATAACTATCAGGGGCTGAAGGGGTAAGGCAGGCGGTTAATTATCAATAACTTCTTATCAATAACTCGATACCAAGAAACTTCTGGAATGTCTGGGGGCACAGCTGCCCGCTGCTGTAATAATGTGGTATATCATGAAACGTCTGTCACCCTCCTTTCTAATAAAATATCGACAAAATGTCCATAAGGACAGAAGAGTTCACCTGGAACACCAGCTTTGGCGATGGCTGCGGCAGCGTGGTCCTGAGTGGAAAAAATGTTACAGCTGGACCATTGGACCTGTGGGTGGGGGGATGGGGGGTGTGATAAGGGGTGGGGAGAGAAGAGGCAGACGGATTGGTTTACAAGGTACAAGGACACAGTTTGGCTCAAACACAGCTCTGCATCAAAGGAACTTGAAAAAAAAAGTCTGATAAAAGAAAAAAAGTATCCAAGAAGGATATCAAGTACCCTGGGGAACCACACAGAACAGCATATAAAATTAACAATCATTTATGGCTTAAGTCATTAACTGCGCAATTAATGGTTATGGTCAGCCGGCAGAAATCACACTCTACAGAAATTCTTAAAATTACACATTTATAAAAAATGTTTGCATACAGCCATGACATACAGATATTAGCACTCAAAATGAAGTAACAAACATTTTGCACAGAATGACTTCTTAACATACTAAACATCTGACAGAAATTTAGTATGTTAAGTCACACGAACACCGACACCCGGGAGAGCTACGATACTGAAGCCAGTAACTGACAAAAGTTTGCTTTTCAGCCAGAAAAAAAAAAAGTTAATGATAGTGTGTATTTACAGCCATACCATAACTGCACAATTAATGGTTATGGTCAGCCGGCAGAAATTATTGACCTTAGGACACTTTAGGGAAAGACTTGCACCTGGTGGGATGGAGAAAGGACAGGGATTTGAGGGGGGAAACAGGAAATGGAGACGATTTAAGTAAAATAGCAGGAAAGACGGAAGAACACAAGCAAGAAAACACACTGGGGAGGAAAAAGACTACAAATACCATCAGTTCAAGGAAAAACAAAAAACAGAAACTTTATCATAAGACACAGGTGTTAAGGAATGAACCACCTGCCACAGGAAACACCCTAGTCTGTCCCAGGGTATCTACAGTAGGCAGGTGTGCAGCAATGATGACTGGACACAGCTTATAATTAATGTTTCTCAGGCTTTAAAAGGGCACAAGCACCAGCCATCAAAACACAGCTAGAAACGTGACCTTCTCACCTCCGCTCCCAAAGCCTGGAGTGTCTCGATCAGCACTGCAGTCTGCAGTGTCATGTGGAGGCAGCCAGCAATACGAGCGCCTTTCAGAGGTTTAGCGTGCCCGTAGAGCTCCCTCATCTTCATGAGTCCCGGCATCTCGTTCTCCGCGATGGTGATGGCCTTGCGGCCCCATTCCGCCAGGCTGATGTCCGCTGTCACAAAGAGGCGCGTCACACGCAGCCACTCACTCAGTGACCGAACTTCAGCTCGTGTGTGACAGCTGTCAGTTAACACGAGAAGACCTCGTGCATTCTGTGTCATTCTGGATTTGTGGCAGTTTGCATTTTTCTGTCACGAGTACGAGAAACTGACCACCCACCCTCGCACTTAACAAAACAATCCTTTGTGCTTCTGGCATGCAAAACATTCACTTACTCCACACGTTACAGAGCAGCGGTCCCTTCAATTTAAACCATTTGCAAGTCAATAGGTTATGCTCAAAGTAAAAATCCTTCATAGCAAACCCTCTAAAGGAATTCAGGATAAACGGCTTAAAGCATTTCATGGACACAGAGCAGGGGTCACCAAACTCCAGTCCTGGAGAGCTACTATCCAATAGGTTTTCTATCCTACCCGTCTTCTGATGAGCCACACCTGGTCCTGGTATTTACCTGAGAAGAGATGCGGCTCATCAAGCGCCAGGTAGGATACAAAACCTACTGGACAGTATCTCTCCAGGACGGGAGTTGGAGACCAGTGACATACAGCAATCGACTCAAAAAGTTGAATGTGCACTGAAGGGAAACGTTTCCGTAGGTCAATTTTTAAAACTACTGCACTGGTTTTGGTCGTTTTTTTATACTGCATTAAACCTTGGCGGCAATTCAGGCGAAGTCCTAAGTTCAGTTTTTATCGCTCCACGTGCCTAGTCGAACAGTGGTTTCTTGTATTACATTTCGACCATTTGCTTGAAGCCGTCAATCAGAGAAAAACTGGCGGCTAGACGCAATGCATCTTAGGCTATGTAGTCCTGAAACCAAGCATGGCGAATGCACGGCAAGGCGCTCAGCGACCCAAATTGACTACAACTACCGCCTTTCTACAAAGCTCACGAATTCCGTCTTCGGCTAGAAACCATGCGCTCTTGAGACATAGCCAAGTTTTATAAATGCACCTTGCTTCACGTTCGAAAGATTTAGTCAGGAATCGGATTTTAAAATGAACAGCGCAACGCAGAAAAGATTCACAGAAAATATCCTGTTCTTATAGCAAGCATGCGCACAAATAAATCAGCTAATGTCATCCTCAGCTACACACTGACCGGGAAACCGAGTACTGATTAAATCTGTGTAATATCATTAGCAAACGAAGATCGTCTGAAATGCTAGTTAATATCTAACCTATTATTTTCACATAATACTCACCTTACTATAGACGAGACTTTCACGACCGTACCACATGACACGATAGCTAACAAGCTAAGCTCTTAACTAGAAGAATTGCATTCAAATTAAGTAATAGAGCATCAATACTGACCGACTTTGAATGGCAGTTTCTCCGACATGTTTTAATTCAGAAGTTTAAGGGGCGACTTAACTGCCGGCAACTGACAGGAGGGAGGAAAGAAACAAAACTGGCAGAGTTGATTTTAAGTACTCCTTAATTATTATCATATTCATGAGGTATCCCTAAGAAACAATTGGCTCCTGAGTGCCACGCCCTCGGGTTGTCTGTCAAAACACCAGCCAATCAAGACACAGTATTGCTAGTGGGCGTAATAGGGGCGTAACCATATTTTCGTTAAAGCGAAAAGTGAACTTAGGTTGCAGATGCGGCAGGTGTAGTGAAAGGGTTGTTTCGTTGCAGATTATCTGAATACGCTCAGCCAGCACATGTTCCTCAGTTTAATGTTATGAAGTCCGTTTATTCATGCGAAACTTCTTGTTCATCCTGCAGGCAGCCGCTGTATTGGGCTGAATTACATACTTCGGTGCCAGTTTACCTGTATTCTCATTCTGGTATTTCGATCGCTCATGTTATACGGTGACGTTTGTTTTCCTATGATATACTTACCCACGTGTTCTCTCAAATGAGCACGTAATTGGGGAGGGATATCTACTATGGTTTAGCGTGGGAAGTGGGTGGTTCATCGGGGAATGCTTTATATGTACTGAGCATTTAAGCCTAGTAATTACCCTTTTTAGAGTGACGGTTTGCAGTGTCTTGTCTAACTGAATTTGGGGTTATGATTATTGTGCATAATAATGAAGTGTGATGAAGTCTAACCTATGGCTTTAGACCTTTTGAGGGTGTGTAATACTGCGCGATGGTGGGTGGCGTTAGTTGCTGCCATGGATTGGTGTTCAATAGGTTATGTAGCACACCCATATTTCTGCCTGAATTCAGCTAAACCTGTCATTTTAGGAACGTTGTATTTTGTGAAGAATAAAGGAAAATATATGTGTTACCGTTTTTTTGGGGACGACTACCGGATCGTACCGGTTTACAAAAGGTGGTGGCAGCTTAAATAGGAAAATTGACGTTACAGTACATATGCATTCAAATTCATTATGGCCTCTGTGCAAAACTTCCACAAGAATTGTCAACCAGCAATTGAAAAAAATCGCAGTGTTTTTCAATTATGTTATAGATTATATGTTATAGGCTACACTGTCTAATCATACATACAATTCAGGTGAAAGTATAGTTGCTTTGTACAATATTACTCATTTACTGTGTGTCCCTGAAGTCCATCTTCCACCCTATTAGCATGTACTTCCTCACCTTCCAAAAACACCACATTATCAGTAAGTGATATCTTTTTTTTTCCGGTCGGAAAACCACCACGCAAAGCTTCAGCTATCTCTCAACCTGTTTCCTTTAAAAAAAAAAAAAAAAAGTTCCACTCTGTTAGACTTCGCTATGGAGAAAGTTTGTTCAGACGAAAAAAAAACCCAGTTCTGCCTTTATCACTTTACATGCAGGTAAATATTTGGCTGTCTCTGTCAGATGCCGTAATTGATAAAAGTATCACTTGTTTTTGCGCCAAAATGTTTTCCCTAAGAATCGCATGATGAATTACAGCTCCTTTCTTTTCAATCAAATACAAATAAAACAATTCCTTTTGTCTGTCCCTTTTCCGTTGTGATTCTTCCTCTAGCCACCCGAACAGAGGATTCTGCCGCTTGTCATCATGATTGATTGTGATAAGAAACCACACACATACAAAACTATTTGTTTTGTCCCTCCCTCAACATTGTACATTGAAAGGAAATCTGGAAAAAACAAATCATTGTTGTGAAACATCATTATATTGGTGCAGGTCACATGTTACAGGTGGCGACACATGCTGGACAGTGAGGGTAAACGTCCACTGTTAGAACCTGCTAACATTGGTGGTCCACCCTGTTTAGACTAGTCATTTGTAAATAATTTGATAGCAACAGTAAATGCTTAGCACATTTTTGTGTTATTTTGCGAGGTGAGGAGCATTAACAACCTATATGTGATTTTGTAAAGATTTAGTATTATTTACCATCCTGTTGGTAAAGATAGGTGCAATACAGTACCGGTTCTTAATAATCAAGTCATATTCTATTCATCAATATTCATCATGTGTTGTTATTTCAAGAATACAAAATACTATGACAGCGTAATGGACAAATACTCTCCAAGAAAGGCCCATTGTTGTCTATCATTAGCATTTTGTGGTTACTATCACCTTCACGGCCTGTGTATATCCAATAATTATGAAGCAAAAATATTACTGGATAACAGGAAAGACTCATCTCATTTATGGATTGACATCAAACTTCATAGTATTGTAGGTTTTCAGGCCTATTTGGGAAATAGCCTCATATATTGCATACGAACTAAAATAAATGCCGACACATGAGAACTGACAACATGCATTAAAACATTCAAATTAGATAAGCTTATCCAAACTTGCCGCATGCACATGCGTTTCAGCTTCCGTTCAACGTCTCAGAAGAGGACATGCATGTAAAGCGGGGAGGTGAGAGGCTCAGTGGGCTGTGTGTTTCTACCCCCGATTAGAACATCGCTCGTTCAAGGCCCAGCATCAGCGGAACAGTCGCATGTCCATGGGCCCTTGAGCAAGGCCCCTAACCCCCTGCTCCAGGGGTGCTGTATGTTGGCTGGCCCTCCTACACCATGGAGGGAAAAGAGCAGCATTCCAATGGACCTACACTTATGTAAACGTGGAACAAAGCACTGTTTGTTACAGTTTGGGGGTATACCATTTAAGAGCATTTCACAATTACCAATAATACTATTAGTAGTTGACTTTTCCTGTCCCACCAATCGATGCACCAACAGCACTACAGATGCCACCCATCCTGTATTTTCTCCCTACCCCCCAGGGCGACAAGCTCCATCATCAGCAACCCCCCCTCCGCTCCCCCCCCAGATTGAATTCTGCACACTGTAAACCAGTTTGCAGTCATGAAAATGTAAGGGAAACCTCTAGTTTAGGCTGCACTCACCTTGCTAACCGAAAGCACACATCAGGAAAAAAAACAAACCCTTAAAGCAAACCAGTAATAATCTGTATAAAGAAAAGTGCCAACATATTTAAATTTTAATATCCTTTGTAAAAGGTGGCAAAGATGTTAACATAGTAAAATAAATAAATACTAAACGGGCCAATCACATTTAATGCTGTCCTCCAAATTGATTTGCCAGATAACCCTGATGATACAGAAGGCTCCATTTCCTACTGCCGTCTCACAGAGTAACAAAGTAACACGACCCTGCTTGTATCCAAGCGACATGAGATCATTCCGCACTCCTTGTCCTGGCCGAGATGAGCACTTTGTTCCTGTCAAAGCATGATGTGAGCAGAACAGTTATTTGGCAAAAGGTTTAATTCGGGCGTACCGTAAGAACAAGGGCAGGTGGTGAGAAGGTGGCGAGTCAGAGAAACCGTCAGACAGATAAAGCTGGAGAAACATTCAGCCCTGAACACAAATTCAACAGACTCCGCTGGAGTGTCAATGTAAAGTGGCCATTTTTTGCTTTTACAATCAGAATATACATATTTTTACATAGTTTAAGGGAAAATTATACAATTAGAAAACAAGCAGCTTTGATATCAGGAAAGGCTACAAAATGTTAAAGGAAGTTAACACAAAAAAACCCCATAGCCATAAATAACCATTATTCTGTCAGTATATTTGTGTGTGGAATATTACAATCATTTACTCTCTATATAAACAAACACAAGACCCAATTGCCAATTTTTACCACGAAATCTTTCACTCAGTATAAGCTAACAGGCAGTCAGTTCCCCTAGTATTTAAAATAGTCTTTTTTCCTAGTGTTACATTATTCATTTTTATATATATATATAATTATAAGGGAAACATAGAAACACACAAAGAAAGAAAGCAGGGGGAGAGCCAGATAATCTCTCTCCAAAAACATAACCAGTTTCCATGTATGTTTTAAAATGAACAGATAAATTTTAAGGGGTCGGCTGCGTGAAAATTTACATTCCAATTCGGCCGTTGTTGGCGATAATCCATTCGCATGTTCACACAACGTTGGAACAGAAAACCGAGTCGATCCGCACAATGGAACACGGCTGCCAGTTGATGCCATCTTCAGTAACCCTTACTGCCCTCATTACGCATCTTTGACTTTCCTACCACTTTGACTTACGGACGTAGACCGTGCCAAGTAGAGTAAGGACTTCAGCAGAGGAGTGTACAGCAGGGGTAGCCGCTGAGCGTTATGAATGTACAGTAGTACGTAGGTCAAAGATACGGGGAAAGAAAAGTGCTAAAGCTGCATCCTCCTTTTGGTGTTTCCAGAGTAGTGGCCCTTCTTTATGATCATCGACATTTTTTTTTTACAACAAATAAGCTGTTTCCACCCTTTACTGCTTGGGGCTGACACAGAGAGCTATGGGTTTCGGAGCATATTCTTATTTATTTAGCATTCCCTCCAAATACAAAACAAGCAAATTAAACCAGAGTCCTTTCTTGCCATCCACTAGGGTTGGTGATGATGGTGATGAACGACAACGTCAGAGCTCAGACTACATGGCCTCAGCCCAGGCCTCCAGGTCCTTCATGTCGTCTTCGTCTTCCTCTTCCTTTTTCTTTGCTGCTGAAAAGGACGAGGCAAAAGAAAATGACACAACCGCAAGGAAGTATGAGGGGCCACCAATACTGCCCATGCTGTGGACCACCTCCCCAAAAACACCAGAACCCACAACGTGCACTAAAACATTAAAATTAGACAAGTATATCCAGACGTCCCTGGACATCATTTTAATTAAAAAACAGACTAGAAAAGAGTTGAGAAGTCACACCATTTTATAACAGATCTATTAACCTAGAGTACAGTACATTATGGTCATGACCACAGGGAAGTTTAAAGGGCCGTTATAAGCAGTGCACTGTTACAGAACAAGTGGACCACATATTTGCACGCAGACCACCAGGAAAACAGAGGCACTGCCCTCATACCTATCCAACAGAAGTCAAGCATTTGTTGAAAACAGCTATTTTGCATGAGTCAAAGTCCAGATAAGAACCACACACACCGAGTCAAGTGTAAGTGTCTGCAACGAACCTCAAATTTGGCTTATTTTTAGACTTTCACTACTGTGGCTCTTACCTGGTCTGGCAGGTAATGTGGACGGCACATTTGGTAGAGGTACGTTCTCTCCAATTTCCAACAGGTTTTTGTCTAATTCCTCTTGTTCCAACTCTTCCAATTCTGCCATGAGTTCATCCTGGAATTAACAAGAACAGAAGGTTACGTACCTCACATTAAAGAGGTTTTCAATGTAATGGTTTACACACACATACAGTGCTGAATACATAATGTCTGCTACCAACATAAAAACAAAACCGACATTAATTCATATGGACATACAAAGCTCTTTAGAGCCTGATGGCAAGTAAAATGACAGAAGTTCCACCTCCAGGATGCTCACCTCATCAAACTCTTCACCAAAACCTACAGGTTTTGAGATGGCATCTGAAATTTCCTGTGCAAGTTCCTGCCCCTCTGTGATTTCCTGCATTAAGTCGTCCACTTTGTCTATGTCCCTAGAAACACAGCAGAACAAGATCAGTTTCAGGCCTGGTGTCCAAGCATCCAGTTTTTCTTTAAGGCAGCTGTTCGCCGTTCGTCAGCAGTTTCGTTATTGCTTTGTTGTTTGCAAAGCAGCTTACAAAACCAATACCTCCGATACAGTCTAACCTATTTATAAGGCTGGATACTTAACTGATGTAATTCTGGTTAATGACCTTGCTTAATGGTAGAGGAGCCAGCCTCCTATCTTGAGTATTACAGTCTCTAACCAGCACAAATGTTTGTATATGACAATTTGAAAAATGTGAAGCACACATTTCTCATATCTGAGAGAAGCCCATTTACAGCATTCTACTATGAACAAAAAATTTCATGCACCATCCATTGCACTTTCATTCTTGTATTATTGTACTTTTACAGACAAAATGTTAAAGTGAGGCAGCCACTAAAAGGCATATTAAAATACGGGGCTCATTACATGTTTTCATGGGCCGCCTTCATGGCCTTAGCAGCAAAGCCCATGTTCTTGAGCACTTCAGTGTTGGTGTTGGCGTTCTCCAGTGCCTCCCTCTGGAACTCGATGGTGGACAGCGTTCCGTCGATCTGGGCCAGCTGCTTCTCGTACCGCTTCTTACGCTTCAAGGCCTGCAAGGCAGCTGCATGGCAGAAAGCAGATGAACGTTCGGGACAAATGATAGCAGTAAGGAAACAACCGTTTAGTCCCATAACCTACTACAGTATGCATTTACATTTGAATCATTCCTGCAGACACCAAACTACAGTTAACTTCCAGTTACTTCAGGTGTGTAATAACCAGTTTCAGTTGACTTGAATTAGGGTAATCATATCACTATCCACAGACAATAGAAGATTGGTAAACCTAACATACAAAAACCATATTGCTAGCTAAATAAATTAACCAAATGTAAACCCACTGGAGCCAAACCAATGCTTCTGTTCTATCGCTTTCACAAACGCACAAAGCAACCCTTGTTTATACAAGTACCACTTGATTATTGATGGATGAGTAAAGGAGCAAGTTCCCTGAACTCAGCCCTTCCTGGAAACATCCAAATCCTCGTCACGTCTTACAGCATTATATAAAAGGGTAGTTACGCATAATGCATGAGTATTTATAAAAATACTCCTTCCTTTACAGATACCTTGTTTGGCAGACATAACCAATATCACTTGTGCTGACTATTGTGGTTATCAAGGCAAAGCAAAAATCAGTAATCAAATGATCTCGGAGATTAAAAATAATCCAGAAATAATATTCCACCTGCAGATCAAACTAGGCAATAAACCTGGAGTTAAGCAGCTTTGGTTATTGGTAGTACTTGAATGGGAGACCAGCAAGGAAAGCTGTGTTGCTGCTGGAAGCCCAGTGCCACAGTGCATCGACAGAGAAGCCCATCCTGGGGTTTGTGTGTGTCCCAGTGCCCCAGAGCAGTGACAGGGACACTGTGCTGTAAACTGGCACTGTCCTTTGGATGAGACATAAAACTGAGGTTCTGATTCCCCGAGGTCACAAAAGATTTCTGGGAATTTTTCAAAAAAAGTGGGGGCAGTACCCCAATGTCCTACCTAACAATCAATAAATAAATAACTAAGATTGCCCACTGTGGCCCTTTCAAATCTGGTCTTCTAATAATCCCCTATATTGAATCGGTGAGTTCTCTCCTGCCCCTTCACCACCTCACCTACTAGGTGGTGAGTGTATCGATTTAGAACGGCTGCTGTCACATTATCCAGGTGGGTGATATACAAGCGATATATAAATATAACATTCATTCATTCAAGCCAGAGACATATGATTTAAAATCAGATTACTTGGTATATCCAGAAATTATATATAACCGGGGGTGGTGGGGGGTTACTCATACAGCTTCTATGATTAACTACACAATGATTAACGTGAGAAAATAAAGGAGTGCGGAGACCAAATGTCTTGCGGGTTTAAAGTGAAGCGCAGGATTCAGGCGTAACCATGCAACAGAACATATCCCAAGTTCCATTTTTAGTGCCAGCGTCTTGCTGGATGGTGTCTCAAGGAGACTAACTGTAGCACGCAAAAGTAAGCCAGGTGCTGCTGCAAACAGACTCACGGTAGAGATTAAGATGCAGAAGTCAGGCGGCCGAGGGTGAATTAACCTGAACTGAGTCAAGCAGATCAAGGACAGCTTGCAATGTATTTTCTATGTAGAGTGAGACCAGTATGACAGTGATTTTATTACAGTGACTGAAATTGCAGAAAAACTCATTCGAGCAACGTAACTGCAAACCAGCAGAACAGTCTAAACTGATGAAATCCTCAACTGAACACAGAGTCTATCCCAAGCGAAAAGGATTTGTTCTACTTAATCATAATAAAATGACATTTCATTCATACAAGATTATAAACTGTATCCTTAACCTGTCTTCGCTGTGCATCAGACTATTTCTATAACGATAAAAATAAACTTAGCAGTGACCAAAACCTTCCAGTCTACAGCCCTACTTGACATTGTGGTGAAGGTTCAGACGTGGTGAATACTGGGCACAGTGTGTAAGAATACATTATATCCAGGCTGTTGCACTGCTTCCTTCTTGTTCCTACAGGGCCAGAGAGTGCATAGGATTTGTAGTCACCCATCATCAAAAATCAAACACATACAGAGGTAATTGATGAACACCAAACAGAATGACTAACACCCTGTCATGAACTGCAATGCTGGTTTCACGTGCCTTCTATCACAACACTGTAAGGGTATCTTACAGCTGTAGTTTCATACTTGAAAATACACCTTTACTTTGTCAGGTGCTGTTTCCAGCGTATCCATTCAAAGGGGCACAACTGTTCCTCGGTAACTCTATGCCAGCAGCCAACAATCGAATGATCTTACCGACACGCCATCAC
Source organism: Brienomyrus brachyistius (assembly GCF_023856365.1). Classification (NCBI taxonomy): domain Eukaryota; kingdom Metazoa; phylum Chordata; class Actinopteri; order Osteoglossiformes; family Mormyridae; genus Brienomyrus; species Brienomyrus brachyistius. The sequence goes on from NC_064540.1 coordinate 1,437,987, forward strand.
TAATGGATCTTGTAGCTACCTGTAGATCAGCTGCTTTGCGACCGCCCACAAAAAGACACATGAGACCGACAGCAACAGTCCTCTTATGGGCGTGCCACATGCAGACAAAACTTACTTCCTCATATGTCTGACATTACTGGAGACAGGTTATAATTTCCACGGCGATTTAAATCAGCGCTAACTAGTTAACAGAACACATTACTTCTTCCGTCAATCCGCCGCCAGGCAAGTCGGTCGTCGTGGACACCCAAAAACAAGAAAAATCTCACTATATTTAAATCGAAACTAAAAGTCCTTTAACTTGATCGACTTAATCGAGTCTTTTCCATGTAGCCGTAGGAACGGCTTTCCCAAGTGAATGAGGAGGGCTGGCGATTATTTTACAGCCAAACGAACAGCACCATGACTATGTGCTTTCCAGCAGTCATCCTGTTTTTACTCGTGGCCAGACACCCATAGACACCACATCGGGCACGCTTTTAAAACAAGGTTTAAATAGCGATCGCGAATACTATATTGGCCACAATCGGGTGAGAACTGCCACGCAGAAGTACACTGTAGTATAGTTATATAATATATATTTTTATATGTATATATACACACACATATTAGGCTAACAGAGCAAAACACTCAACTATGAAACTCTTCCAGTTCTTTACCAGCTATTTAGCGAATGACCTGACTATTTCCTACCATTTCCGTATATACCATACTGTATAAACCTTTACACAGTAGGGCCTCACCTCGTTTGTTTTTGGTACCATTTTTCTTTGCGGTGAGGAGTTCCTGTTCAATTTTTTTCTCGAGGAATTCCTGTTTTTTCATCAACATCTCCTCCGTGTCCCGGAGTCTCTGAATCGCCTCTTGCGGGGTCGGTGATTTCCCCCCTTTCCCCCCGGTGCCAAACAACTTTCCGAACAAAGACATCGTATGACTCAGTAAAAAACAGAAAACGGCCAAACAACGACTCTAATAATGTGTTATATCTAGCAAAACCCAAGTCAAAAATATTCCACTGAACTCGGGCGGCCTCTTCCCAATCCCCCCGCAGTTGTTATTATTTCTGCTTCCTCTTGCTCGACAGGCCCGATTGCGTCACACGTCACTTGGGCGTGAGTCACGCCAAACAGCACTCATCTGGGTCTTGTGACCACATACGTCATCAGGACGTACGGCACGCTGGAAACGTTTCGACTGCGGCCGTAACTGCGGCTGCGCACTGTTCTGAGACCGCAACAGTAAATAATGTGTTCCGGGAAAGCAATGGTGTACTGAATGTGCTAGTAGTATACATATAGGATTAATTATGGAAAAATGTGCTTCTTTTATTCGCAAATCGAGTTGTTGAAAAGCGATTCAGATTAATATGAAGCCCACTTTTTTTATGTGAGAAATACAGTTATACAGTTTGTATAATTAATCAATGAATAATTAATTGCCAGCTTACCAGTGTCTATTTCATTGTTTTTCAAAGATTTCGATCAAATCATGAGGAAAGCTAAAATGTTTTTTAAATGAAATTGTGCAGACAGTGAAAGTTTGCGATTTTTAATTAAGTTCAATACATTCGTGGAATTGTTGACATTGAAGGAATATATTTGAAATAGAATTTCATCCCTGTGAATTTCATACACAGCGTGAACAAGAGTTTTTTTTTTTTTGAAATATGAATAACTTGACAGAGCATTCTGTTTAGTAAAATTACAAGGTGAACTGCATTGAGAAATTTATGAAAAATATAATTTAAGTACTGGATAATAATAATATTCCCCCCACCTAAATGTACTGATATAGTCATGGCCACCTAAACTGAGACCAAGTCATTACCAAGACCTGAGTGTATCGAGACTGAGTCAAGACCAAGACCAAAGCAGAAGAACGAAACAAGACTAAAACAGGGCGAGACCGAGACAAGACCAAGGCAGGGTGAGACCGAGACAAGACCAAGGCAGGGTGAGACCGAGACAAGACCAAGGCAGGGCGAGACCAAGACCAGATCAGAAACAGACTAATGTTTGAGTATATCTAACACAGCACACTATAAAATGTGGAGCATAGGCACCATATCAGCACTAGTCAGTATGGCCTAAAATTTGTGTCACAGTATAATATCAACCATAGATGTTTTTTCTTAAAATTTCAATATGAATGATTCTGTACAAATATAACTTTTTTTTTCTCAAATAAGACACCTTATTCGTTGTATTTCAACTTTGAAGCAGGACGTTCTACACCAAATCCCAGTACTGTGTTAACAAACAGATGCACATTAAGCCGTTGTGATAAACACTGAGGTGTTTTGATGAATGGTCTTGACTGATCTTGAAATAAAACCTCGAGTCCTCTAAGTCCGAGACCGATAAAAGACCGTGTCAAAATCAAGTCTATTCCGAGACGCAAAAAAGTGGTCTCCAGACAAAGACCAACCTCGAGTACTACAACCCTACCTCAATGAAGTATAAGACCTTTCTCGTTCAAGTCTAAAATCTTGTTTGTTTTTTTTAATCCTGTGTCCATGTCTCAGTAAGTAGACTGCCCACATTCAGCTAAAATTTACCTCAGTACTGTAATTATTATTATTGCTGTTGATGTTATCTCCTCGAACCTCTTTGAAAGCATGATATACCAAGCTGTGGGGAAATAACCTGAACATGCAACCTAAAGTCAAGAAATCCAATCCAGACTTGGATGTTTCCTCTTTTAAGGGAGAATTGGCAAAGGGGGAAAATCACACACTAAAAAGGAAAAATAAGATATTTGCCAAGGAATTATTGGTGGGAACCGGAAAACATGCACTGCAGGCAATAGGGATTCGTACATCTCCCTCAGGATCAGGCTTACTGGGTCATGTAATCATGGGAGGAATGATAAGGTAATCCAAGCAGTCACCTGACTTACTTCCCCAGGACAGATGTTGCCCCCGGTGTACACACCACAGTGGAGAAAATATCTCCTCCACTAATGTTAATTACAGTAATTACTTTAAAGGTCACAGATTTTTTTGTGAGTCAAACTCAAGGCTGGATTTAGCCTGTATGGTGAGCATCGAGTGTGGTGACACGCACTGTTGCAGAATCACAGGGGTTAGGGTTGATCAGGAAGCTTCCACATGGCAAATTTGGTTTTTCCTTAGTGGCCACCTTGACATATGTTATAGTGTAGTTGCCCGTCAGAGCAGCTATTTTGTAGCAATATTGGCATGTAGTTTTTCTTTGATGCGTCACCCTGAAACTTTTGCACGTGTGTTATCAATGAGGTCAAAACAGTGTCCGGATTAATAAGCCAACACAGTCAAACTGGCTTGGAAAACTGATAAATATATTGATGGTGAAAATCAACAGGCCTTGTAGAGACCTTAAGGTTTTAGTTTTCGGGAATAAGCGGAGATACCTGTGATAAAGGGACTCAGTGGGAGTTTCCATGTGAGGAGGTATTTAAGCATCAATTGGGGCTTGATTACTCTTTGTTCTGCCTCAGTCTCAGGCTGATGTTGTCCCAGACATCATTTCTGTGTCAGTATCCAGGGAAAGGCCTTTGCATTAGCTTGCTACAGGCCCATCAACATCAGCACCTTTTCTAAGAGCAAATAGATAAGCCAAACAATATTCCCTCTGTGACATTTTAGCACAACGATCTCCCATGTATTTCTTAAACTTGTATCTGATCTGTGATCTGCATATTATTCAGAACTTATCCGTAGCCCTCTTTGAAGGAGTAATTTGTAGTTCTAACTAAAGCTGCCTGTTAGGTGTCTGTCCTTTTTTAACTTGTCAGTTTTATTGTTTGCGAATGAGCCCTTTGCTGATGACACTTCATTTACTGATTGATTTATTTTAATGCTAGAAGAGTCATTGCAGTTTCACACATCAAAGGCGAAGTGACTGGGCCATATGACCTCATGTCAGAGTTGTTAGCCTTGGTTCTCTGAGAAGCTGAATTTGTGGTCCAATTAACCCACCTCTGCTTTGGCATCTCTGTGACCTCCTGGTATGGAGTCGTAACAGCCGGAAATGTCAAGTATTTCCTGGGAAAAAATGCATAGAATTGAAACAGACTAACGCTGAGAGCAAAACTGTGAAACTGGGTAGCTGGATGCTTAAAAATGCGATGTTCTCAGTGTGTTTATTGAATGGATAGAATAATGAAGTTGCACTAGCTGTTAGTTGCTAAAAGTCTGAGCCTCTTCACAGACAACAATAAGCCATGCAGTCTTCTCAGGGAGTCATCAGTCATCCATTACACTCATTAAAATGACATAGCAGGCACTCTCTATAGCATACACAGCCAGCCTTAATGATTAGTGAAAGAATTCTGAAACCAGCACATTCTGAATACCTTTGTGTCTATAACAGAGTGGTTTTATTTACAGACGTCTTACTTTGGTTCCTTCCTTCAGCACAGTGTATGCTGTTGTATAATGTGCATATTCCTGCAGCTCCCAAACCCTGAGCACATGGGAATTTCTGTCTAGAAAACTGAATGACTGTATAAATCTTAGTTTCCAAAATGACAGACTGTATTACGACTCAGTACTCAGATCCGAGCACTGCTTCAAGACGCCTGACTCTGCCTCTACATACATTCCGAAACGTTTAAATGACTATTGGAAGATATCATTAGAAGACAGTGTCACTAGGTAAGGGAATACTGACCCTTGTGAGGAGGCAGGATCCATGTGCTCGGTCTTGTTAATCATTCATATGTTACTACAACAATTCATTACAATGCTGTTGAAACTGGATACAGTTTGATATAACATGCTATGTCTAATAGTTCTCTGGCTGTCTTTATACTTCATAAAATTATATCAACAAAGGGTAACATTTTACTTGTGGGGGCACAAATAATGTAGTACACTTTTAGTACACTTTACTTAATTAATTAATCAGAAACTAAGTGTTAGTTACGTACTGAGCCCATGTTCGTTCATCATTAACCAATCATAACGGTTCGTGTATTTCTTGTAGTTACAATATTTGTTCATGATTTGTACATGAGTAGTCACTGAGTTACTAAGTTACTTGTGCCCCTCAAGTAAATTGTTACCGATGAAAAATAGTGTGTCAAGTTGTGGTCATATCCATGCTTTCCTTTGCCCCCCCTTTAACCCCGCCCCTCTGCCCTTTCATTGGCTGCCTGCTGGTTCCTCACCATGAGCCTGGCCATTCACATCTTCTCCATAATGCATGCACACCTGTTCCTCATACCAAACATAGCAAAACTTTTCCCAACAGGTCTTAACATTTCATCTGAGTGCCTGACTGTTGAAGAGAGAAAAAAAAAGGATTTGCTAACATACCTGTATTGGTGCATACAGACATGTATTGCTGCATTGCTCTGCAATGCGTGTGTGTGAGTGCATGCATGCATGTGTGCTGGTGTGTGGGGTTTGCACACCACAGGTGGGCAGTAGGGCCTGGTGATTTTCCCGCTGCATATTTGCAGAGCACATCGCTAATACAATTCCATTTATTGCATTATTCCGTACTTTGCTGCCAGTGCAATGTTCTTACTGAACATTACAGTATGTAGAATTGCTGAATTGCCCCTGCTGAGTATGATGGGAAGTTATGCGATGCACTAACATCCTGTCCCTACTTTGTCCCCGGTGCTTCCTGGGAGTCCTCATCCACACACTACCTGCTGTACTCATTGTAGTATTAGTGTTATTAAGTCCCTTCTCGTTTTTTCCATATATTCAGGGGTGCTTTAATACATGGGCATACTGAGGCTGCAGCCCTGGGGCCTGAAAAAGGTCCCCCCCCCCAAACACAACCCCCATCCCCCCCAGTTGTATGGGACTTCAAATAACCGAAATATCCCAGGAGCCTCTGACCAGTTAATGTGCCTTGCAAATAATCGGCCTATGAAATTTTGTCAGGCACAAAATGTTGTACACATTGTGATTTGTTATTGTAATAGTAATCATCATCATCATCGTTACATTGCCCATTCCATTACATCTGCCTTTTCTGGCCTCCTTCATGTATAAACGCACTTTTTAAATTTACATTGTAATGCAATTTACCCCTGACTTTCAAATTCCATGGAGAATCAACTACATTTGTTAATATCATAAAAAAAAAAAAAAAATCAAATTCTAACTCCATTTATAAGAATTGATCTCCGTTCTTTACTCTACCTGCTGTGCAGTGACCTAACAATAAAAGTAGGACATCGACCTTCACCATCGCCGTTATCCAATCTGCCCAACAAACACAACATTCAAAAACGTTTAGGCAGCTTCACTAAGCAGTTTGTTTCTTTTATGTTATAACTATTACCTTACTAAATGAAGGTTATGTGCAGAATGCAAGTGTTAAAATATATAAATACAAAAAACATAGCAATAAAATATCTTAATGCAGCAGGCTGTCATGCCCTATAAGGGCCATTTAGGTGTGGATTTTTATTCTACATTCAAGTGGTGAAATAAAGTCAGAATTAAACACACACACACACACACACACACAAATTGCCCAACTGAAGTCTCCAATCCTGTCGGGGTGTCCCCTGCCTTGTGCTGGGAAATGGATAGATGTTCACCTGAAGAAATTTAGTTCCCACTGTCATAAAAATTAAGGAATTCACAAAGTGTAGCGTGAAAATGCTGGACAGACGGCAACCCCCAATTCACCACACGGTTGTAATGTCCATTATGGGATGTTTGAAATACAGTCCACTGTCATCTTAATTGCAATTTCCATGAATGCTTGAGGCAAATTTCTGATGTCTACAGTGTGTAACTCACTGTGGTATACCTACATTGCTGAAATTTTTTGTCATCTAAAAAAAAAAAGTGTTAATTACAGCAATTATATTATAATAAAGGAATGCAGTTAATCATTTTAAGACCGTGAATTCAAATTATTCTTGTGTCTGTGTTGTAATTACAGGAACTCGAATTTAACCATAAATGTGGTCAACAGATTATTTCTAGCTAGCCGTGGTAGGTAAAAAAAGTATTTTATAAATGAGCTGCTTGTTGAAGAGGATGGGGAGGTGCTTTGTCGTCCAATGAATACTGTGGACATGTTGCTGGAATGGGGCAGGGCAGCTGGACATTAACGGCAGGAGTCGATGGACCAGCCAAGCTCCTTGAGGAAGCTCTTCTTGCATCGGTTCACCTGCCCAAAGTGATCCAGCTGCATCTCAGGCACCGCAGAACGCCAGCCAATCAAAGCCTGCGTTGTCCGGGGAACAGGGGAAGATGGCATCACCTGCGGGGCAAAGTAACATCAGGGCCAGGAACAGAGCTGGGCCTCGACATAAAGCACAACTAGGGGAGAGAGGGAAACCAACAGAGGTCACCATGAACACAGCAGAAATATTAACTGTAAAATTATTTATAGAATGTACTTGTCAAGGGAAAATATATCAGCGGCATGTAGGACCCTGAGGGCACTCTGCTGAAAGTGATAACCTTGATATATGTCTCAGGCGGGGTGGGAAGGTTTGTCCTCAAATGTTGTGGAAGCTCCAGTTTCTCCATCTCTTCTCTCACCCTGTTGCCCTCTGTTAGCACCTGAAAAAAGGGCAAAATATGATTAAAGCCACTACATTTTCCCGGAAACTCTTGAAGGGGGCAGACTTTAAAGTATTTTTTCACCCTCTAGCCCCTTTCTGCAGCACGTGTCACACTGCCGTCGCACATCGGTGGCACATGACTCTGGAAAATGCCAAAGGCTTCCGAAGCCCCAAAATACTTCATTTTCATAAACTTTCAGTTTTCATAAGCTTTACTGTGTTTTTTGAGGACTGATACATGTGTGCCGTTAATGCCATTTTCCATAATTAACAGGCATATTCACGCAAAGTGACATGGATATTGTTAAAGGAAACGGGGTCAGATGGCCCCTAGAGGTTAGGGGCCACGCTTAAGGGCCCAACGGTGAAATCTCACTGTCAACTCTGGGATTAGAACTGCTGACTTACTGATCACACTAACCTGCTGAGCCATGCACTGTCCCTATAACATATTTATAATCGCATATCCAGTCATGATTACAGTGATGTAAACCGTATGCCAGAAATCACAGGCCATGAGGAAAAGTGAGGCAGGAAACAAACTGATCCAGAGGAGACTTCTGTCTTTCTTTCTCTCTCTCTCTCTCTCTCTCTCTCTCTCTCTCACACACACACACACACACACACACACACACACACACACACACACACACACGCACACAGACTCAACTGCAAGCAGACACGGATGCTTGACTTTAGCGATACCAGGCAACATCATTACTCGCAGAGCTACCGTCCATAAAGGGCACCAGACCGAAAACAGCAGGACATAGAATAACAGACATTTTCATCTGTTTACCTCACTGTAGGACTCTTTCAGAAAACCCCATTTACTTGGCCAAGCTTTGGCTGATTCAAGTTCAATGTTAACGTGAACTCTCCTGAAACAGAAATGCGGAATAAATACTGATATTGGCACTTTTCATTAATCGTGACTTATCTGTAAAAGAAGGTAAGAACCCAAATGCTTTGACAACGCAAAGTTGGTGATGTGTGAAAAGAAACGAGAAACAATGAATCGGGTAACTCTAACTCTGTTGCTGACTTTAAGTTTATTAAGTTTCCACAACCTCCACGAATGTTTCTAGCGATCACTTAACATTAAGTGTATATGTCAAAAACATTACCCTTTCCAATAACGAATTACATTGTCAAACTAACTGATTGAGGCTGTGACCGTAACGAAATTCACTGCATCGTAAAAAAATTTACTGCATCGAGTGTAAGATACCAGTTGTGATTTTCCATCATCCTGGTTAATACTATATTTATACACTTCACTTCTTTAATTCTAATTTCATAATATTGATCAACTGTATCCCTATTAAGTATTGCTTATTGTTCTAGTGGAAAGTATGAAGCAATCTAAAAACAAAGCTGTTACTTCAACTACCCTTTCATGTGTAATATTTAACTGGCATGTTCTCAGTGGATATTGAATGTTTAGTATAGCACTTATTACAAGATGCAGTTGTAACAACTGCTCGTTCAAATTAAATGCACGCATACAGTGTACATGTGCAGCGACATTTATGGCTTAGGAAAGGAAGCATTTACCAGATTTGGTCCTGATCCACGAAATTGCACGGCTTGCCGCGCGCTTTCTCAGTAGCCATGTAAAGCCTGCTTACTGTCTTTCTCTGCACCAGTGTAGGCTGGCTGGTATTTATACGGTCACCACGACAACACTGCATGGTGACAGTGTTCCTTGTTACTGTGTTACCGAGTTTGCCCGATGACTTTATTTATAAACCAGTCTACTATAATAATATCACTTAAGGTATTGGGAGTGTATACCGCTATTTTGCAAGTAAAATGCCTTAAATAGTCTATGCACACAGAGCGCTTTAACATACTGGTGTGTATATTTTTGTAAAATCAGTTATATACGTTTATCTGCAATAAACAAAAAAGAATGATTATATAAATACGAAATTGCCTTTCCTTGTTTTTCAAGACGTTCAACTGTTGCCTGCACAGCTAATCATTAATCCCAATTATTTTTTAATAATAATAGGCTACTAAAAGTTTCTCGTAGGCCTAAGTATTATAATAGAAATTTATAGAATCAGTATTGTGTCGTTAATAATCAGCCTCCACACTCCGTCAGAATCACCATCAACGTCACCAGCGTACAGATGGCTGCCGGTACGCTGCACTCCGCAGTTCCACATACTTTTTACTGAACTGAATAACCATGCACCAGCCGCTTCACGCTCACATGTCTTTCTCCGGACCCTTGTTCTTATGTATAATTCTTATGTATAATTCGTGTTTTCTGGGCCGGCATTTTGCAAACGCCCTAATGCCAATATTGATTTTATAATTTAATGTATATATTTCACATTCTGTATATTTTACGTTTTGTATATTTCTATTAGTATTCGTCTAGTATATCAGTATTTGTTTAGTATATGTCACGATGTCACATGTGGGTCCTACACAGGACGCATTTCCCTGTCGTACACTGTGTGAAGTGGTTTGCCAACAATGATCACAATTCACCAAATTCTAATTCGAAATTCTATATTTTACATGCTCTCTACAGTGCTCTTGTTTTTCATTTTTCTTTTTTTTTTGCAGCATCGGAAGAGAACAAAATCATTTCAGTGTGTACAAGTCTATTGAATCTTGAATGTAATGTAATTTAACTGGCTTTATCGAGACCTCCATCTAAAATTCCTAGTGTGAGGTACCATAAGTTAGAAGATGGCGATAATGACATCCCGCAAATTGTGTCATTGTAGTTCAGAGTTGTGCTGTAGAAAAGCCATTAATGGAAAAAAAAACAGCACTTAGCGTTCAGTTACTCAATTCAGTGCTTCTCAGTGGTCGCCTCGTGTTTTTTGCTGCTGCACAGTGGAAAGATTTGCAGTTTGCCATCAGATCAGCAGGGGGTGCTGACGCTCCTCTCACTGAACTGTAGCGAAATTCTATCCTCCTCTGCCCGTCCTCATGTGACACCAGAAATCACGCAGGGCTATCAGTGGATAAAAATGTTAATACGCGCTGCTTTGCTAATGCGTTTCTTGTGGCACACACAGGGAGAACAGTATATTGTTCGTTCATTTTGTATTGTCTTGTCTGCAGTTAAATTAGCTAAATAAATTATTCATTCATTCTCATACGGTAACAGCCATACACATGCTTGTTATACCTTATAATATTTTGTTTGTGGTATTATCATCCATTTTCTGAGTGAGAAGCCGAGGTGGCGTATTTTGAATACTGACCGATTTTAAACATCCTGACAATAACGCATTTTTCTGTGAAAATACAATATTTTTTTTCACAAAACGAAGTTTTGACTACTTTCCATACACCTTCATGAAAGCGTCGATGTACTGTTCAGCACTTTTCCACGTAAAATAACTGTTTATAGTGGGTTAAATTTATTGAAAGGCTAAATTGTAAAGATTTTAAGCCATGTACGATTTATAGTTATAAATCAATAAATAGTATGTGACAAATGTGTTTTTAGAAGTGCTGTTACATATATATTTGTCATAGCGCATTTTAAGGTGAGGTTTTCGTTTTCAAAATGTACAAATCCGACTTCAGTCGATATTATTCTACGGACTTTAGAGGACTGTGAATGCGTACGTGTTGTACGGTTGTGATCAGCGGCAACGTTCGTGATGATGTACTTCAGACAAAGAGAATGTTTGTGGGACCGAATAAAAAGCCGTTACGACATTACAACGGCTATAGTGTATTATCATTTTTGTTATTTTTTTTATCAAGGGTAGGAGGAATTAAGGAACTACTTCATAATTAAAAGGAGGACGCTGGGACCATCCTGGGGTGTATGAAGGAGGCTGGCTGAACTACACACGTTACGGCACGATTAAAGGACCATTATACTATATTTCGTAAAGTAATATTGTTGCGCGGGTACTGGGCATGGTTACAGTTCGGTAGTAATGAGATCAAACATCAAAATGGCTTTTACTGACATTTGCCAGTCACACTGACAACATATACACACTGCTCTCTGGGCTGGCCATCCGGACTATTCATACTACACACAGTCGGCGCCCGCACACACATTATTTATCATGTGACATTAAATATTGTATATGGTACAGCACAATAACAACTGTACCTGGGTATGATGTTAAACTGCGTCAGCCCCTGCAAGTAGTCCTCCAACTTGCAGGGAAAAATTTTAGGGGGCTGGTGGTTGGATTGGCAACTCCAGCCACCGTAAAAACGAAGCACGACAAGACTGCTTTCTGCTCTCCGCGGGAGTAGCTCTGCTGCAGCCCTCCACAGGAAGGCTGCACGCGTCATGAAGGGGATGGGGGAAAGCCCTCGGGAGCCTCGTCCCCGGAAGACTCTCAAATACCAGAGAGCTAGTGGGGTCAGGCCTATTGGGGATCGGATCTGGTGTGGTGCTGGTGTGGATCTGGTGTGGTCCCGTCCGGATAGGCGCGTGGAACGTCTTGTCTGTCCGGCATGATGACCATCTTCCTCTGCTTTCAGAGGAGCTTCGTAACTCCACATTTCAGTGGTGGCACACTGAGGTATGCAGACCAGGGAGTGGACAGATCTCTGTATATGGGGTCTGGTTGCTCTGATGGCTGCCAGGCTCAGGGAGTAGCTGTTGCTGTGGGAGATCAGCTCCTCCCGATGGTGTCCGATGTCACTCCTTTCAACGAGCGTATTATGAGACTCAGATTAAGGCTCTGGGTGTCTTCTCTGTTGTCTCAGGGTTTGCTTCAACCACGGTGAGTGATGTCTTGATGGCATTTTATTCACAGCTTCTCTCAGTGGTTGAAGGGTGTCCACGAGGTGACATTCCGCTGGTCATAGGTGACTTCGATGTGACCACTGACACTGATAGGGCTGACTATGAGGATTGTGTTTGTCCCCATGGGTCTGGTGACCATGGGGAAATTGGCTCCATGTTTCTTGACTTTCCCAAAGGTCAGAGGCTGCAGATAGCAGGGTCCTGGTTCCAGTGCCCTTAGCCACATCGTTGGACATGGTAATCCATCACTGGTGGCGTAGCAAAGGAGATCGATCGCATTCTCATGAGCAGATGCTGGAGACTCCTACAGAACTGCAGGGTACATAGACGTGGTCAGTTTGGGATTTCGGACCACAGACTTGTTTTTTGTTAGTCAGAAGGTTTAACTTAGGTCCAATAGGCTACCACCTACTCAACGAATGAGACTGGATCTGGTTGGACTCCAAGATCAGGCTGTTTGTAAGGAGTTTGCAAGCAGTCCGTGTGAAGAGCTTGCAGACTTGGGTGCGACTGTCGATTGTCATGTGATGTGGGAGGCCTTCTGTGACAAGACCCTGAAGGTTGCTGAGAGTTGTATTGGTGTTGCCAGTGATTCAGTGCTTCATCTCGCAGGGCACCCTAGATATTATTGAAAGGAGTCGCAGCGTACGGCCTGAAGGCAGCTCCGGTCAGTACCTGAGGGCAGATAAGGAGGCATTAGTTAGAGGGATCTGTGAGCAAGTGACACACCATCTATGGTTTAGTGACCCACATCCTGCTTACAGAGGAATCCAATGTGTTCTTCTGAGGGTTGCAGTCAGGGCATGATGGAATGGTGCTTACGGATGACACTGCAGTGATGACCCACTGGGCCAGATATTTTGAGCAGCTGTTTAAAGGCTTTGGACATCTCTGGGTCTACAGTTCTTGAGGCTGATCCTCTGGTGAGCTGTGAACCATCCAATCGCACTGAAATTGCACAGGTGGTGAACCAGCTGAGGGGTAGGGAAGGCCGCAGGGATCTGTGGTATCCGGGCTGAACTTCTCCAGGCTGGTGGTAAGGCTGTCCTCCAGGCATTGCAATCAATCTTTGCTTCCATTTGGGAGACGGGCGTCATCCCAGCTTGTGGGGATTGTGGCAACTACAGGGGGATAAAACTGCTCTCAGTGCCAGGTCAAGTCCTTAATAGGGTCATTCCCAATAGGATCTATGATCACCTGTTCAGCTATCAGAGAGCAGAGCGGTCGGGTTTTACGCCTGAAAAGTCTACCATCAACTGCATCCTGGCCCTGAGGGTTTTTATTCAGCGCAAATGTGATTAGTTTTCTTTCAGCCTTTGTCGATTTTCGTAAAGTGTTCGACTCAGTTGATGTGCTGTGGGACATAAAGAGGATTTGCGGGATCCCCCCCCCCCCCCCCCAAAGTCGCTGGACATATGGCTGGCCTGTACACTGCCACTGTAAGTGCTGTGCAGAGAGGAGACAGAACCTCTTCGTTCTTCCCAATTGATTCCGGTGTTCATCAGGGGTCTGGTCTTGCTCCTACTCTGCTCCACACTGGGTGCTGGGTAGTGTTGTGGGGTCCAGTGGCTGTGGGGCATCTGTGGGTGAAGAAAGATTCACTGACCTTGACTGATCTTGACTTGCCAACAATGCTGGGATCTTTGCGGAGTCGATGGAGGCTCTGGTCGGGCCTTTCGAGAAACTGAGCAAGGAGTCTGAGTACCTGGGCTTGCAAGTGTCCTGGATAGAAACCAAGATTCAGGCCTTTAATGACCTCTTGAACTCAGCCATCAGCAATGTGCCTGTCTGCGGAGAGAACGTCAATCGCATTGAGTGATTCACTTAATTCGGCAGCAACATTCATGTCTCTGGTGACTCTTCCTGTGAAGTCAGTAGACAGATTGGGAGAGCATGGGGGGTCATGAGGTCGCTGGAAAGGGGTGTGTGGTGCTCCCGATATCTTTGCAAGAGGGCGGAGGTCCGAGTCTTTACAGTCCTGCTGCTCCCTGTTTTGCTGTACAGCTGTGAGACATAGAATCACCAATCGCCATCAAGTGACCTGAGATGAAGACTCAACTCCTTTGGTACTGTGTCACTTCAGAGAATCCTTGGGTGCCTCTGGTTTGACTTTATGCTGAACAAGCAGTTGCTCAGGGAGTCCCGAATGAGGCATTACCGGAATTGTGAGGGAACGTCAGTTATGGCACTACGGCCTTGTGGCGCAATTCCCTGGATGAGGACCTGAGCAGCTGGACCAGGCAAAGGGGACTCTCAAGGGGACACCTGGCCATGGCAGATAGGAGGCCATTTCTGGAGGGTGGTACTGGACTGCAAGTTGGCCTGGGGGGTTGCCAACTGGGATCCCAAGGTGTTTTGTCACGTTGTGGGTGCACTGCATGCTCTCCAACCTGATCCTGACCTGTCACTAACAACATAATAAACACTAACTACACACAGCTATTTACATTATTTAAGTGACACCAGTCCAGTATGCCATTGCACTGCCTTATGGGTATCCCAGTGCTATAGTATTAATATTACCTGCAACTTAAATGAGAAATAAATTAGTAGAACTATTTGCAGTTTGAATGTCTGCATTCAGTTTAGAAGTTTCACCCAGCTATTATAATTTTCCCCACCATCCAAAAGTGTCTCTGTTACCATGTCTGACTTTCTCAGCATACCTGGGTTTGTGTGTTTGCTTGGGATCCACCCAGGTTCCGTAATCGAATGCCAGGAGACCAAAGTCGCTGCATCTGTGGGCGCCGCCATCTTGAATGGTTGCCGCTGGTTCCATCGGTGTTAGACAATATAAGAGCACAAAGGTGTCAGGAAAATTCACGTGTTTTCCGGAACACAGTCAGATACCCAGTGGAGGCATGACGGAGCGCACTGTCAGCTGGCACGGAGGTGACTCTCCCAGTTGCGGTGATATTTATAGGGGATGTGCCAAATAATATAGCCAAGTGATGCTGCTCCCCAATTTGCGCTTCCCCTCTCTTTCAGACAGTGTGGCATTGCTGCCACACAAAAGGATAATCGACACGACTTGATGGCGATGAGGAGAGACCTGGAAGAAGGTATCGTAGGGATGGGGGGGGGGTCAAACCTGCATAATTGCAGGTGGAAGGTATTGTATTGAGTGTACATTTATGTGTTGGTCTGACACTAACTAACTGGTTTTGCGGGGGTAGCCTTTCTGCTCTGGTACAGAAAAAGCTACATTATCTCCTTTGACTCAATTCGTCTGGACTGACATGGCCCCAGTATTCCAAGAATGATTAGGGGGGCCCCGGCTGACAGGAATCCACCACTCGGGAGATGCCCTTCTGTGCTGCGGGATGAGTAATTCCTCAACAGAGGGAGTGAAATAAGTCAGGGAAGACAGGAAATGTAGGAGGAGAAGACTGGCGGCTTTCGTTCCAGCAGGGAGAAGATGTTTATTTAGCTCTGGGGAATACCGGAACATTAGTTCCAGAGTCTGGTTTTCTCCCCCATGCACACAAATATAACTCTGCGTTATCGGCTGCCAAGCAAAAAAAAAGACACACACCGACTGATGTCCAATCAAAAGGCAGTGTGACTGGCAAGGAGTCCAATCAGAAGGAAGGGGGATTTGCGGGAATCTTCTCAGGTTATTTTTTGTGTCTGCGGCATGGCAGTCGAGAGTGCGAGTTGTATGTTAAATGACACTCGATCAAAGCATTTTATTTTCACAATCTGTAGGTGTCTAAGAAGTCAAGGGGTTTTATTTAGAAAGAATCATGAGTCATAACCACTCAGTATGCCAATATGTAGAATGACTGGACTTGACACCCTCCCCCTCCCCAGCCTTCTGATACAGGGAGGAATTCCCCCCCCCGCGTACTGAACGGCTACAATGTTGACGCATCACTGAACATCTGTGATGATGAATTCTCATGCTATACTGAGGCTAGTCTGACAGTATTAATTCTACCAGGTTTGGCTGTGCATGGACCTTCTCGTATTGGATGATGTAGGATGAGATGATGGATGAGAGGGCAAAGAAGAGAACATCAATGTAGAACATAAAAACCCCTTTGGCGAAAGCGGGAGGGGTGCGTGCACCAGGGTCGGATCAGACTACCTGGAACCCAAGAAATAACAGAACACGTGGTTTTATGTCTGAATCATGATTAGGAGTCACGTGGAGCGACACCAGTCACCTGACCCCCCACACATATTCATAAACAGGACTAAAGCAATAATATTTCATAAAGGCGTCAAGCCTCGTCATGCACAAGAACTTGAGACCGCAGTTAAACAGTAAAGCAGCCCTGAAGTAATGCAAACATTTCTTATAATTCCCCCCAATCAGATAACATTTCTGCGGAGGTATTCAGTTGCGGGCAATTGCAGTGGAGCGAGCCGTCAATCAATATGAAAATGCCCAAAGCATTGCAGTTTTCCAAAGCGAAAGACACATTTTAGCTCTGCGCTGTTGTTGAGCTGCCAGATTTAGACTCGCCCACGTCAGAAGCGCGCTAGGTTGTGAAGATGTGCAGATACGCGTTTCCATCAAGGCCAAGGAAACGTACACGACTTATTTCCTTTTTTTCCATTGGCTAGACTGGCCCCCGTGGGCAGATGACAAAGAATTAGAAGGCGGGAGGGATACGCAGCTTGTGACACACAGCTACCTTATTTTTTTGCTGCCAGAATCCATCTTTAAGGTCATTTGATTAAAACATGCTCAGACTGGTTTTCTCTGTGCCTCATAAAATCTCTTAGAAAGCCTTCTGTGTTTGATTGTCTTTCTAGGGCTTTCTTTTGCATCTGTTTAATGCCAGTTGGATTTTTTAATGCCCCTGAAACAATCTGGTGTCCAACAGACCTTGTCTTTCTAATAATAAAGAGAGTCACATCTAAACACGGGCAGGGGTCTTGGTCACCACACCCCTGCACAGATACAAGTTTTAATCGTGGCAGTCTGTCATTTAATGTTGGTTTGTCTCTTTGAAATGTAATATTTTCTCTCATTTCAGTAGTGCCCTATACACCGTATTCTTCAGGTGAAATTGTTACCTAAATTTTTATTTACAGCGTGGTATCTGTGAGTGTGTATGTGTGTGTATGTACGTATGTGTGTGTATGTATGTGTGCAGCTTCTAGCATCTTCCTCATGCCTTACCTGCAGGCCACTAAAACCCTAACCAGTGACACTGACATCATAAAGGACTGCAGGTCCAGAACACCTGGAACACAATAAGATGGGAAGCGTACAGGTCGTCGTCGACTTCTGACCTATGCGAATTACGACTTTACGAGTGTTCCGACACTGCAAATATGCGGCCACACACTGTGGCACATCTGGGCAGCACGAGGGTTGTCCAGTGTGAGTGCATGACGGACTCCACTCCAACTCTCAGCAGCGTGAGCATCCCAGGAGAAAACGGGGATAAACATATCACCCATCAAATGTGACTTAAAGATGATGTAACGTCATTATACGGGATACTATACATGATGATATGCTATGATCATTTTTGCATATAAAATAAAAGGTCGACTTACAACCAAGTCAGCTTAAGACCAGTCAGTCGGAACCGATCGCGGCCTCAAATTGGCGATGACCTATATTTCCATAAATGTGAAGCACCGTCAATCGAAGGGTTCTCCATCTAATGAGACGCGCAGTCATAGCTTAGCAACCTGCATCACAGTGCAGCTATTATCTTTTTCAGGTGGTGATTACAGCACAGGATCTGAATAAGAAGCAGAATATGTGTCGGGCATATGGTAACGGCTAAACATTAATTAAATGACTTATAACCACTTAATCCTCAAATGCAAACAGAAAATAATTGGATGAATAAATTTCAATTCTTGGATTTTAATAAAAAAAAATTCGATAAAATTATAATATGTTATAATATAATGTCATGATCTGTGTGTGTGTGAGACAAAATATGTACCTTACATTGAATAACTATGCATATGTATAAGTATGTTCCTACATGGAAGGTGCAGTGGCTCAGTCAGTAGAATTGCAGTCTCACAGCTCCTACAGGCCTGTGCGGAAATTTTCAATGGGCAGGTCCATCACTTGGGGGGAGGGGGGCTGCCACCTGGAGGAATCAGGAAATGGACTTGGAATTTAAATCTCCCTGAAATTCAAATTCAATTCCAGTTCGGTTCCCCATAATTTTCTTTCCAACTCCAGTTCCATTTCCTGATTTGGATTGGAATTGAGGAATGCATTCCGGAATGGCCCCCAACCCTGACAAGTGCATAGTTCTATGAATTTTCTCCAGCTGCTCTGGTCTGCTCCTACAGTCTAAGCATATGCAAGTTGCATGAGTTACTGTCTCTAAAATTGCACTATGCACGGTGTCCTGCAAATGGCATAGGCTCCCATTCAGGGGTTTTTCCTTACCTTACTTTACATTCTTGGGCTGGCTAAGGATCCAGCATCATCCTGGGAAGATATATATGTTGGTATGTACTATATATTTATGTGACATTATGACACTATGATTTCTTGGTAAGCGTTTCCCATGCGGTTGGTTCCTCGCAGCCAAGCCCAGAACTGGTCTCGAGAGCTCTTACAAAATAACGTTTGCGGGCTCATGTGTCACCATGGGAAGCATTTCATCTGCTCATGCATAACTGGTGAGTGGGAGTGTGTGTGAGAGAGTGTGAAGTGTGTGGAGAGTAATGAATGAGCTCCACGGTTTCGGAGAACAACACTATGATGGGAACATTATATAATTCCGCCAGGGCTTTGGAGATGCACGTTCAAAAAATAAATAAAATAGGTAAAATCAGGGCTATTGTCGGTTCAAGAGGTTCCTTGGTACTCGGGCGCATTGAATGCTTTTGATGCAAACATCAAATGGAACTCCAGCCTTTCATACAGCTGGGAGTGACTTCCTGGTTCTTAGAAATGGTGTGAGCTGCAATCAGCAAAGGGTGATACAGTCCTGTACAGTCTTCATCAATCGTTGGAGTTGCGAGAGGGATGGTTTGTGAAACTGATGCCAGTCAGAGCAGTGGCATTGTGGGGGTTGGGGGGGGGCACACTGAGCCAGGGTGGTCCTCACTGGGACATCCGGGCAGGGAGTGGGTGGGCACTGACCGAGCGCCGTCAGCGGGCCCTCCGGCCGCGTGACTCATCAGACACTCACGAGGTGTGTGCCGCCGATGGGGGGGGGGGTGGGGGGGTTTGGGAGTGACGCCGTGATGAAGCACAGCGTGTGCAGTCAGGTCAAGAGGACATGCGTGATGAATCACCCACTCCAGGAAAAAAACAGCCAGACACGGAGGACAGACCTGTGTTAGCAGCCACACTGGAAACTGTGTAATGAAGAGTGACATCATCAGCAAATCATCCTTTCTGCAGCAGCCACTATATTAAGAACAAAAAAAATAACGGCATATTTTTTAAATAATTTTTATCCTTCTAATCACTTTAATATTTTGACCCTTAGGATTCTTTTCTTCCTTTTCATCCATAATAAAAGATCATTAAAAATACTGTAATTGAAGCATGATATTTGTCCATCATACCGCTCTATTAAAGAAGCACAGCCGCAATGTGTGAGATCCTCTGCTCTCTGTCACACTCCTCTGCTTCTCTCTCTCCCTCTCCCCGTCGTTCTGTTTCTCACCAAGTTTTCCTGCCCTCCTGCTCAGCTGGACTCCTCCTGGACTCCTCAGAGTACAGATTGTACGAGTGTTGAAATGAACTCAGGCTGAAATTAAGGAAGCGCAGAACCATTCACCAAAGAGAGGAATACTTGTCCTGAAGAAAGAAAAGAAAACTGATACATTAATCTCATCGGTTGTTTTTGCGCAAAGAGAGGAGATTCTGATCAACTCGATTATGTCTAGTTGCCGAGGACGTCAGAGGGAACAAGAAGCGGTAGGGAAGATTGTTTTAGGAAATTACACAGGCTCCATTAACACAGCTCCATAATTTGAAATGAATTTTTTATTGTTATCAAATATGACTAATATTAATGTACAAAGAAAGTCCTTTACAAAGAAAGTCTGAATGTTGAAAACAGTACCCCCCCCCCCCCCCAAAAAAAAAAAAAAACAATTACAGCAACAGCGAAACAGTCAACAAATGAAATCAGCAGCACATCTGGAAGAGCTTACATCCTACCATGTATGTTATAAAGACTGTAGACCATCCAAAACCCTGAGGCGGACTCCATCCTTTTCACTTAGGTGTAGAAGATCTAAAACCAGTTAGAAGATCCAAATTCCAAGCCAAACATCCCTTTCCATGGCTAGACCCCCTGCGATGTAACTTCATGGTAAAAAGCACGACCTCCCAGCAAGCCACAGCCCAGTCGGACACACAGTGCTGGTATGGAGAGGGATTGAAAGGGGTCCCTGTAGATGTGGTCTAAGAATAGCTGAAGCTTTTACAGACACTTACATACTGTGATGCCGCTCAATTTATTCACATCATATATAGTTTTTCTGGTGTCTGAGTTGGAGTTGCTCTCCCTGGACTTGGCACTCAAAATACTTGTCAAATTTTTAAATTAAAAGACAAATGTGTTAGACAACGAATTGGTTTCCAGACCCTCTCCTTTAAAGAACTAAAATGAGATTTATGACATGGAGCACGAGTTTTAATTGAAATTTTAAATATTGAAAGTATTTTTAGTCCACGATGAGGGCAGGGCTTTTAAGGAATTATTAACAGAACTTAATGTGCGCTCATAAGGTATCATGACAAGCAGAACAGTGATGTGGAAATCGACCATCCACCCATTTTCTGAAACTGCTCAATCCCATCAGGGGTTGCGGGGGGGGGGGGGGGGGGGGGGGGGACCGGAGCCTATCCCGGGAGCAGTGGGAGCAGGCGGGAACCATCTCTGGGCAGTCGCCAACACACCACAGGTCACACACACTCACACGCGCGCAACTACAGGGCCAATTTAGATTCACCAATCAACCTGTCCTGCACGCTTTTGGACCATGGGAGGAAACCGAAGTCCGCAGTGGAAACCCACGCGAACATGAGGAGAGCTTGGAGAAGCCCCCGCAGAAAGGACCCGGGACTGAACCCAGGACCTTGATACGGAAATGCGGTATTATAATACTAATATTACAGGAAAGACCATAACCTGAATATCACATGAAAAAATAGCTAGTTTACTAATACTTCTACTACTACTATTACTACTACTACTAATAAAAATAATAATAATTTTTTATTATATGGGTTAGGCCTATATATTTGGCAGTACATTACTGTGTATGCTTACATAACAAGCAATATAGGAGACATGACATAACAGCTCTGGAAGAAAGACACACATAACATAGTACAGAATTAATTCAAGTCACAGTCACAAGTTCTTAGTACAATAAGATGCATACAGGAGTGACTCCTACAAAGTGTCAGTTAACAGCACATCAATGAAGAATGATAGTAAGTAGCAGCATCAGACAATAACGAAACCGGGAAAAAAAAAACGAGGCAGAAAATAAATCCCAAAGCAAACAGTAAATAACACTAAACAAACACGCAACAGAGGAAGTGCATTGCAAAAACAGCGGGAGTTCTGATGATGGATATGCAAGTGACCAACAATTAAATCTGCAGTTGCTTTATTTATTCTTTCAGCAGGCATTATTAGGATGACCGAGAGTTTGCTTTCAGACGATGCAACTGTGAGCTCATAGCCTGCACTTTTGATGCTCTGGGCGTGTAAATAAAACCCTCTCAGGTATCCCCTGTGCCCCAGCCAGAGTGCGTATAGTCTAGACTGCTGATTATGTTAAATGAAAGGCAGCGGGGGAGGAGGCAAAAAGCACAGTAAATAAGCACGTCGGCGGAGAGGCGTCCCCGCCACTCGCAAGACGACTGATTCAACGAGGAATAATTGCCCCAATTGCAGAGATAAAAGCTTTTTTTTTTTTTTTTTCCGATCTAATAGCACAAATTAATCTTTGTCCTTGAATTTGCGGGATGTTTTCTAACTTGGTAAGCAAACAGCTGTTAGAATCATGGTTCTTTAAAGGGGGGGGGGGGGGGGGCAACGTGTGCATTTTTAAATTGTTGTCCGTTCATGAATTTTTAACGAAGAAGTTCCTATTAAACTATTTTCTGTACTTTTGCCTCTCAATCGCGTCGCACATTTTTGGCGCACTCGACAGCTTAATGCAAGGGCCACTTTATGCGCACTTTATACGCACTTTGTACGCACTTTGTACGCACTTATGTAGTATGCTAGCTTTAATGAAGCAAAAAATGACAACCTGGGAACAGTAATGGAGGTCCTGACCTCAGAGACCACATGAACAGTTAATATCTTTCTCGAAGGTCACTGGTCAGTCAGGACAAGCAAACATACCTTTGTAACCATGTGGTGGGTGCTGAGATGCTTTTTGGACTGTTGTTTACCGAGATATATTGGATTCCATGTGATTTACACTTCCCTTCACACTCTCGCCTTCATCTCTGGATTTTAGAGAAAACCACTGGGGTCCAGCTATGTGTTTGGACCCCCTGCAGATGTATGAGACCACAAAGATTATCAGTTCCCAGAACATAGTCCTGTCCTTGAAACATAATGCAAATTACCTCACTAAAATATCTAGCTCTACAAATGGTAAAAAAAATTGTAATGGCTGAAAGTGGAATAGCTAATGTATCCATTTCGGAGAAAATAAGCTTCACTCTCCTCCACAGCATTAATGCCAGTTGTAATGTATTTTTCTGAGAAGGGGACTAGCATGTGCCATTATATATATTTGCAATTTAATGGATTGTAATATATTTTATAGCCTTAAACAGTCTGCGCAAAATGTTGCATGATAATAAATGACCTGCAGGGTGAGTTCTGTTGTTCCTTCCCCCAGAATTAGGCTAATTGGTGTCTCTAAATTACCCATATAGTGTAATAGTGTGTATGTGCTGTCTGATGGACTAGCGTCGTGCCCCCCCCCCCCCCCCACCCCCCAAGGATTCTGTTGAAGAAGATGCTTGAATGCAGGTTTCCTTTCCAGCTCCAAAATAATTACTGGGTCCGAGATTCACTTCAGATCTTTCCTTCATCTGTTTATTTATCTGATACTTTTGTCCAAAGTGACTGGGGGCAGACTGGAGTCTGTTGGAAATAAGGGCCCAATGGTGATATGATTATTGGCCATGGGTTAAGAACCAACAACCTTCCAGTCATGGGGTCCAATCCCTAACTTTCTGAGTTGCATATTGCACCTTCCTTTGAATGAGAATATTGTGAGCAGAGGAAATTTGTTCCTTGATTACCAAGCACTTATTTCGACAGACGTACTGTAAGTCCTCTGAAGGATTTGCATATTCATGAGGGTTGCGTAGAAGTTAGAAGCGGACGACCATGGGTGAAGGGAAAGATACTGAGCCCACAGGTCAAACGGCGAAAGCCTACGTGGTTGTGAAACGCCTGGATATTAAAACTCCACCATTATTGAATCTGATGGGCGAGTGTTTAAGCAGAAACTGCTAAGCGCATTCCGAATGAAACACACTGGGAATTGCACACATGTCTATGCCAGTAATAGCTAGAATAAAAATTATATAAAGAATTTCGTATAAAGATTTAATAAAGAACATGATATTGTCACCGAAAATCAAATGATTTTAGAGCTGCTGCTGATGGCTGTTGTATGGTGGGTCATGCTGAATAACAAATGCCAGGGACAATCATGAAATATTATTTCATAGTAGCATGACAGAAAATATAATGTCTCTGGTTAAGCAAACATTGCTACGCTAATGAATAGTGATGTGAAAAGGAAGAATAACATTCAATTCAATTAAAATATCTGACAAGCCAGCGCATAAAACACTGAATATAAAACGAATTCTCAGAAATGTGTTTTTTCCTATATAGAAGAAACTGTCCTTGACCTCAGTAGTATTTATAGTTAAGTTACCACGTATAATGATCCAAACCCACTATTCTTAGGCAGACATTTCATTCTTATTTCAGCCAATCAGCCATCAGTTACAATAAAAGGCGGCATGGTAACCTCTTACCACCAATGGAGGCGAGATTCAGTTCATGGACGCTTACCAGGCACACACAGTAAGAACAGCAAGTACATTTTTCCTCTTGTAATTGACGAAATCTATTTGCGTTTGTATTCTGGCACCGTGAAAATTCCTTTGTGGCAAACATCTGTGTTCTTATGTACCATCAAGGCGAAAACTGTTATGCAGTTTTTAATGTGTAGAAAATTACCAAATATGGTCTTTGGTGAGAATGAGATGGGATATTGTAGTGGGCAGACATTTCAAGAGACAAATTACAACAAAGCATGAAATGACTCGTGGAGGACTAGGGCACAACAGGTTCCGTAGTCTCAGAGTCAGAGGTCAGTGAGGATGGGAAAAGCAATATGACTACAGAGAAAAAGAGGCAGTAGGAGGAGCCAAATTTTGATGGCTGGTTTTAAGATCATTATGTCACGAATATTGAGATCGGGTTTAGATTATGACAAAGATTACACAGATGTTGATGGGGGTTTGGACCACATATAGTAGTGTATTCTGGGCACAAACTTTAGAGGAATTCAAGTAGTACTAAAATAGAATTTTACTAACATTAAATATTCCACATCCTGGTGATTAGGATTGAATGGCCTTTAATTTCTGCTACATATATGACGTTTTATATTTAGTTCATGATTTTCATAATCCAGTATGTGTCTCCATCAGACACTAGAGGATGTAGCTCGACTTCTGATGGCAGTTGTAGCAGAGAGTGGTTTTAGATGTTCCTATCAGGCTGATAGGGCTCCAAAGTGTCCCATCCAGAAGATATAAGAATGTCATGGTGATGCTGCCCAGATATGTGTCCCATCCTGCAGCACCACTCCACTTGGTCTCCAAAGGCAAGCCCAGATTCACCGTCGCTCTTCAGACCTCCAGACCAGGACTGGTGAAGCTGATCCATGGAGGGCCGGTGCAGGTTTTTGGGATGATCTCTCTGTCAACCAATAACAGTGGGTCCCCAGGACTGGAGCTGTGAGCCACCTCTTTATTATTGGCTGACTGAGAGGTCATCTCAAACACCCACACCCACACCAGCTCTCCATGGATCAGGTTCCCCTCCCCTGCCCTAGATTGTGCTCAGAAGTTCCATATATTTACTGAACAGATTGTTACGTTACATGTTGGGAGGAGACATAGGATCATACCATTTCTTAACTGCCTGTTACTCAAAATACTTCGTCACCACAATGGAGTAAAGGCAGTGTTTACTAAGTGCTGCAGCTAAACCACAGCTGAGATATATACCACACCTTCTTAGGTGAACTGTTTTGAAACTGTGTTTAGGAAATTAAACTAGCAGACGGTACAAAAGTATTATTGCTTTCTAATTTCTTTGAGAGAAGAAACATTTTTTTCCTAGCAAAGTTGTATCATATCTAGTCTAAATGAGTTACCTTGTGCGTGTGTAAGTGACTGGTGTGTGAGTGTGCCCTACGATGGGCTGGCCCACCATCCTGGGCTGTTCCCTGCCTCGTGCCCATTGCTTCCGGGATAGGCTCCGGACCCCCCGCGACCCAGTAGGATAAGCGTTTTAGAAAATGGATGGATGGATGAGTTTGGACCTTGTTGCAATTGTGGTTCGATTACATTGTGCTCTGTGCTCCTTGGGATAGGGGGTCCCAGGATGTTATACTGTATAAGAAACTGTAAGATGGATGGATGGATGGATGGACAGACGGAAGGATGGATGGACATATGGATGGATTGATGGATGGATGGATGGATGGATGGATGGATGGATCGATGATGGATGGGTAAATAGATGGATTGTTTAATATACAGTGCATGATCTGAGCGTCACGGGAATTGCTCGAAGTTGTATTTACATACAGTTTGTTATGCCCTGCAGGGGAACATGAGGATTAATTAGATGAAGTGTGATGTTTCTAAAACTTAGTAGTTACCTTCAAAAATTTGGGCAGAGGGGCAAGGAGATGGTTCATCTGAGGACCTCTCTGTTTGGGTGGCAAGAAAGAAAGTGTCAGGAGATTTTGCCTGGAAGATTCGGCTGTATGAACCTTAAAGAGAAGACAGCTTGAAGTTCAGAAGAGATCAGGCTGTCATGCCAGAACCAGATTATGAAGACCCCCCCCTTTCTTGTTAAACTATCACAAGGCAGAGAAGGTATTGCTGGCACTTTATTATCCTTAGTTGTGATGGTGCCAGGGATTAAAGAGAAAGTCTTTTATGTGTGTGGGGGGTGGGTTAATATTCCATTTTTATTGTGTCTAAGGAGTGGCTATTCCCATTAGGTTACATTACAGGTTTCCATAGAAATATTTTAACTTTTTGTTACGTGCCTTGCTATTTTTAAGGACCCTCTGGGTGGTGTTTCGCATAAGACTTTGCAAACCTTCACAAAAGTTGCAGAATTTGCTCTTTTTAATATACTTTAGGTGAAGTGGCCGGTTCCTCTGTGTTTGTTCTACTCCACATCCATTTGTTGCATTAAGGACATTCAGTTTAACTTTCATCTTCATGAAATTGTAAAATTTGTATTAACTTCAGTGTCTCGTCCTTCCCTCCCGAGGTTTCATTGTGTTTTGCTGCGCTTGGACTACAGTCTTGAAATATCCCATTGTCTGCTTGTTCAGCACCAACTAAAATTACCATCAGTACCACAGGCAAGGCAAACCTGTCTATAGGGTTGAAAAATAGCACAACTCACCATTTTACATGTCCTCATGTGGAGTTTGAGCAGCAGGTATCATCAGGTACGAATATCACCAATATACCCACTGAGGTACATGCTCAGTCACAGGCAAACTCAGCCTCAGAGTCACATTCACACTGAGACACATACACACTGAAGAACATGCACAGAATCTCATCCACGCTGAGTCACATACACACTGAGGTACATGCACAGAATCACATCCAAGCTGAGTCAAATAGACACTGAGGTACATGTACAGAATCACATCCACGCTGAGTCACATACACACTGCACATACACACTGAGGTACATGCATAGAATCACATCCAAGCTGAGTCACATACACACTGAAGTACATGTACAGAATCACACCCACACTGAGTCACATACACACTGAGTCACATACACACTGAGGTACATGCACAGAATCTCATCCACGCTGAGTCACATACACACTGAGGTACATGCACAGAATCACATCCACGCTGAGTCACCACATACACACTGAGTCACATACACACTGAGGTACATGCACAGAATCACATACAAGCTGAGTCACATACACACTGAGGAACATGCACAGAATCACACCCACACTGAGTCACATACACACTGAGTCACATACACACTGAGGAACATGCACAGAATCTCATCCACGCTGAGTCACATACACACTGAGGTACATGCACAGAATCACATACAAGCTGAGTCACATACACACAGAGGAACATGCACAGAATCTCATCCACGCTGAGTCACATACACACTGAGGTACATGCACAGAATCACATCCACACTGAGTCACATACACACTGAGGTACATGCATAGAATCACATCCACGCTGAGTCACATACACACTGAGGTACATGCACAGAATCACATACAAGCTGAGTCACATACACACAGAGGAACATGCACAGAATCTCATCCACGCTGAGTCCACATACACACTGAGGTACATGCACAGAATCACATACAAGCTGAGTCACATACACACTGAGGAACATGCACAGAATCACATCCACGCTGAGTCACATACACACTGAGGTACATGTACAGAATCACACCCACACTGAGTCACATACACACTGAGGTACATGCACAGAATCTCATCCACGCTGAGTCACATACACACTGAGGTACATGCACAGAATCACATCCACGCTGAGTCACATACACACTGAGACACATACACACTGAGTCACATACACACTGAGGTACATGTACAGAGTCTCATCCACGCTGAGTCACATACACACTGAGGTACATGCACAGAATCACATACAAGCTGAGTCACATACACACTGAGGTACATGCACAGAATCTCATCCACGCTGAGTCACATACACACTGAGGTACATGCACAGAATCACATCCACGCTGAGTCACATACACACTGAGACACATACACACTGAGTCACATACACACTGAGGTACATGCACAGAATCACATACAAGCTGAGTCACATACACACTGAGGAACATGCACAGAATCACACCCACACTGAGTCACATACACACTGAGTCACATACACACTGAGGAACATGCACAGAATCTCATCCACGCTGAGTCACATACACACTGAGGTACATGCACAGAATCACATACAAGCTGAGTCACATACACACAGAGGAACATGCACAGAATCTCATCCACGCTGAGTCACATACACACTGAGGTACATGCACAGAATCACATCCACACTGAGTCACATACACACTGAGGTACATGCATAGAATCACATCCACGCTGAGTCACATACACACTGAGGTACATGCACAGAATCACATACAAGCTGAGTCACATACACACAGAGGAACATGCACAGAATCTCATCCACGCTGAGTCACATACACACTGAGGTACATGCACAGAATCACATACAAGCTGAGTCACATACACACTGAGGAACATGCACAGAATCACATCCACGCTGAGTCACATACACACTGAGGTACATGTACAGAATCACACCCACACTGAGTCACATACACACTGAGGTACATGCACAGAATCTCATCACGCTGAGTCACATACACACTGAGGTACATGCACAGAATCACATCCACGCTGAGTCACATACACACTGAGACACATACACACTGAGTCACATACACACTGAGGTACATGTACAGAGTCTCATCCACGCTGAGTCACATACACACTGAGGAACATACATAGAATCACATCCATGCTGAATCACATACACACTGAGGTACATGTACAGAATCACACCCACACTGAGTCACATTCATACTGAGGTACATGAACAGAGTCACGTCTCCACTTAGTCACATACACACTGAGGTACATGTACAGAGTCTCATCCACGCTGAGTCACATACACACTGAGGAACATGCATAGAATCACATCCATGCTGAGTCACATACACACTGAGGTGCATGCACAGAATCACATCCATGCTGAGTCATACACACTGAGGTACATGCACAGAATCACATACAAGCTGAGTCACATACACACTGAGATGCACACGCAGAGTAACATCCACATTTAGTCACATACACACTGAGGTGCTCGCACAGAGTTTCATCCATGCTGAGGTACTTACATACAGACTCACATCCATAATGTCACAGTACAAATACAATAATAGAGGGGACAAGAGTTATGGGGAAAAGGGAAATGTGCTGAGCCAAAAATTATAGCTTAAAATGTTATTTTTTTTCCTTGATCAAAGTAAGGAGAGGAGTCGCACACGGGGTGGGGGCGGCCAGCTGAACAGGGAGCAATGTGTTATTATTCTTGCAGGGTGTGCTAGACTCACTCTGCAGTTTGGCGTCAGATCCAGACGTTACCTCATGCCTGCAGCAGAGTGCTGAGGTACGCCGTGCTCTCACTGCCTGGTCGCCACTTGTGCCGGTCCCTGTCGCACTTCCTTATTTGTTACCGCCACAAAACGAAAATACACAGACTAGCTGAAGTCCACGTGAAAACATAACATGTAGGAAAGGTGACACATGTGTTAGAGGCACGGAATCATAACAGCCAAAAACGATGAGACGAATGAGCCATTGAACGCACCTACAGGAAGGTATAAATGGGCGAATATGTGTAACGCCATTTTTGTAGCTCCCCTGTAACTCTGGTACCTGCATATTCTACAAGGCTGATTGTTCTACTGGAAGTGTAGAGGTGTTACTCAGTCAGAGTACGTGTGCGCAAAATGGGATGTGGAAGAGAAGCGAGTGGAGTGAAGAAGACGAAGGGACCACCGAGGCAAAAAAGGAATCAGGTCAGGAGATGCTTGTAGGACGTTTCGAAACGGCCACCAGGGTCAATGACTGTGAGCTGACCTCATACATTAAGTTGCTGAGTCTTTATATAACATTCAAGCCTGGAGAGAGGAAGCACAGTTGTTTTTAAAAGTTGGAGCACCTTTTGGACTCTTTCTTTCTTTCTTTCTTTCTTTCTTTGTTGGACTACTTACTCACTTACTCACTTCAATGCATTTTTTGTGTTTTTTTCCTATAATTATCCTCATGAAAACAAAGCAGATATCAATGATTTTTTTTTTTAAATAAATATTTTATTATACTGTGGAAGGAATAAGTGGCTTTGAATCACAAAACTGTGCAATGTTTTCCAGAACTGTGGTGTAGACAAAACAACAGTACTTATTACATTACAAACATGGCAATAGAAGGGGATATTATGTGGTTGCCCTATAACCAATGCATTGTCTTTTGTATGGCTGAGGGACGATCCTGTACTGCTTTTCCTGCTGTCTGTACAATCCGGTAATGGCTTGGACTACAAAATAAGCAAGAGAGTGATTTTTCTTTCGGCCTGGTCTTGCAGTTCATTCATTATTCCATTAGGGGGCGCCACTAAAAGCATATTGTCTGATAGTCACCTAAGTGGGGCAAATTTTTACACATTACTATGCAACTGATACTAAGATGAGAATGCAATATATATACGTACATGCTTGTATGGTGACATAAATGTATGTCCGGATTAGAGGATCCTAGATTTGAACAGATTGAAACAATTTCCTCGCTATAATAAAAGTATTCTCATTCTCATGTATGCAACAATCGGCCTGAACTTTCTAGGACTGGATTAATACTAATTAAAGTTACTGACGGGACAGGGTTTGTCTAAGGCTTAACTGTGGGTGACCTAATCAGGTGAAACCAACTTTGTTTCTAGCAAGATAATACAGTTACATAATCCATTTGTAAATGATATTGTGCGTAATTGGGCTGAAAATTAACCTACTTATGTATGTATGTAAAATCTCAGCATTCATGAATTAAAACTATCGCAGGTATTGTTCAATACGTGATATTGAATATTTTAAGATTTTTGGTGATTTGAATATGTATACAGTTTGTTTTTTGCTGTATGCACACATGATGTCTATACATATATCTATTTATGAGATGCGTGCACATAATATATATACATAGAATAAAACATGTATATAATACGAAAGTAGACAGTCGTAGTAGTGAAAGGTTGCGATCGCGCGCGGAGGTCATGAACTTTCAGGTATGGTGTAGAGTTAAGCGAGTGGCTGTGGGCGAGCTTCTCGCCATGTACTACATCAAAAGGGAGCGCTGGAGAGACTGCTTCGTGCTCCAATTGGCTGGCGGGCCTGTCAATCTCCACAGTCCAAGTCTGGCATTGACGTAATCCTGTCTGCCTGGAAGCCCTGCCCCGCAGAAGATGCGAGCCGACTTGGACTTGAATGAGGCGAGCTGGAAGACCGTCAGACAGACGGATACAAAGTAGCACAAGCTGTCTATTAACAAACATCGGGGATACTGGAGTACGGAGGCCAGGCACCGGCCCGGGGTGGGGGGGGGACCAAGGCAACTGAGACCCGTGATAAACCCCCCGACTGCCGCCGGCAGACTCGCACCGAAGAAAGAAAACGGCGTTTCATGTTTCTGTTAGATCTCAGCCTCTACGAGAAGGAAAGAAAACCGGAGAATCTGGGTCTATCGTTTGGGTTTTGTTTTTCCTTCTTCCCTTTTGTAGTTTCACATTTAAATGTTTAACTTAATGGGTCTAAAAAACGGCACTGCGGCCATCCAGACCAATGTATCCTGTACATGCAACTGCAAACGCTCGACTTCGTTCCAGAGTATGGAGATCAGTAAGTACTTTTTTAAACCCATTTTGTATCCCGGGTGTCCCGCTGTCTTCTGTGAGCCATCAGTCTTTGCTAAATGAATTACTTAGACGAGGTAGATTTGTTGCTTAACAAGCAATCTAATCGCGTTGGGTAGTTCCTTAGTTATTGCCCACTTCGCTGGTTTTAGAGGTCGCCTGGGCTCTTTAATGTAGTTAATTTCTCCATTTTTACTCTTAAGTAACAGTATGTTACAACTTACTTGGGGTCATTTTTTCCCTGCTCGTCTCTGGACAGTAACATTTATCCGCATTAAGTAAAACTGATGTTAAAGGCTTTTCGAGGTTCTTGGCGCAGATCGGGGACAGATTTTTTAAATAAATTATTTACTTTTCTCGATTCGGGTCGCATCAACAAAGTTAATGTTTAAATGCACTTAAACAAAGCTATAATTAAGACGTATTCGTGTGGAACCCAATTTGTTGTTGGTAT
The DNA here is from genome assembly GCF_023856365.1 of Brienomyrus brachyistius. Lineage (NCBI taxonomy): Eukaryota > Metazoa > Chordata > Actinopteri > Osteoglossiformes > Mormyridae > Brienomyrus > Brienomyrus brachyistius. The sequence continues at coordinate 1,470,529 of NC_064540.1, forward strand.
TCTGGGGAAAAGGTGGTTTGTCAGTCACGGAGGGGATTTGGGACGTCGTGAATGGCGCAGTCAAGGCTTAATAGGAGTCTAACTTTGTTCGGAAGTTTATTTTTATTTTTTATGCCGCGTGACCACAAATAATTTGAAAGCTTTCAAATTTCTTTTGGACTATAATTTTATTGACTATGCAGACCCGGTTTGGTTTCAAATTGTGGCAAACTTTTGACACCACACGCCGTCTGTGGTACAGTCTCCGTGAACTTGGGCGGCGATGATTTTTCCATGTGCGCGATTCGTACGACGTGTATGAAATATATGTGTGTGTGTGTGTGTGTGTGTGTGTGTGTGTGTGTCTTTTCAAGAAATATGTTTTTGTTTCGTGAATGTTTACATATTAGATTTAAGATACAGTAATCCCCCGCTCATTTGAGGATAATGAACACTTGTGTAATGTTAACTTTTTCATTACTGAGCCAAGTTTTTTTTTTTTTGAAAAATGTCTGCTTTCTGATCACAAAATAATTCATAGGAATTCTGCAGCTGAGGGGACGAGGGGACGCATGGCGTTTGATATGGTGACGGAAGTCTCTAGCCTAGAAAACTACTTTACGAGTAAAAAAGGAATTTCCCTTAAAGGGGGCTTTGCTCCTGCTTATCTCGGTGAGTGATAACCGAGACGTGTTTTTGTCTGTGCGTGGTGGGAACACAAAAGATGCTCTGTACCGATCATAGAGAATTCCCGTGAGAGACACCGTGACGCTTTGTAATCTTGGAGAAAGATCAAACTTATACTGCTTCCCCATCCCCCAGAACGGCCGGTGGGTGCAGTTTCCTGTTATGTAATGTTGAAATTTTGTGGAAGAAGCGTCTCTTAAGGCTAAAATGTACTGGGAATACCCACAAGTAAACCTGCGGCTGTGTCTCTCTTTCTCTCACACACACACACACACACACTCACTCTCTCTCTCTCTCTCTCTCTCTCTCTCTCTCTCTCTCTCTGGATACTCCGATGTCCACTAAAAATAAATATGATGAAGTGATTTCTTGTCAGTTTGCTGCCTGAACATATTGTGCATTACATATTATTATTATCATTATTAAATTTTTGTTTTCCTATCCTATTTCACTTTAATTATAATTTTTATCTGATGAGCAAATGCAAAATATAAGCAGGCATCTCATCTCCACAAGGCAAATACTTAATTTTTCGGCTTTAACTGCTTGCAAAAGCCTTTTGGTTTTTAATATATTTCTGAATTGGTGGTTTATAAAGCTGTGTGGAAATGACTTGACACATTCTTTCACACAAAAAAAACACCCCATGCAAATAAAAGCGATCTGCGAAAGAACAGATTTTCTTGTAATATAAAAAGACAAAAAAGGATTCTGAAATGCTCTATTTATTCTGGTTATGCGTTTGTCTTCTGTGTGAGGACAGATATCGGTGTCTGTTTATCGTATTCTGTTGTGATCGTGAGGGTTTGCGAGGAGTTAAATATACGGGCCTTGGTTTGGGACTGGTTATATCATCAGCAGAAATCCTCCGTTAAAAGAACATACCTGGCGAGAGTTGAACCAGTTTTCCCAGGCTGATAAAACCATTTCCCCCGAGTGAGAATATTTCCGTACAGCTCGCTGAGACCCAATTCCGACTTAACCTTACCTGTGGCATGTTCGATCGGTACCATTCGTGATGGTATCGCATACATCGTGACATTGAAATCAGTAATTTTTATGCCGTAGATCATTTTAACTGTACTTTTTTTTTTTTTTTTTTTTTTTTTTTTTTAAGTGATTGAAAAGATTTTTGATGTGAAAACTGAAGTTCGGAGATCAAATAGATCATTTTATGTAGATGTAATCTATAGTGTATGTTTCCTGTAAGTAAGAGCCTGTTAAGATACATTTGTAATTGTGTAGTTGCAGCCTGCATTCTTGTTTGCCATACTTTAATTTTGCTGCTGTTTTTGTTGTCTGTATAGTACCACGAGTCCCCAAGAACAGACACAGGACTACGCTTCCTACATCAGCTTTCCTGGCTGTTGGGATTGTTGCAACTTAATGCAGAAAAAAATCTTCTTTCCTTTTGCATTTCTCATGAGAGAATCCAGTCCCAATCTAAGGGTGGTTAAGCCTGGCTTGATTTTGTGATGGTCAGTGCCGTATTTAGGACAGCGGTGGGGTCTGTCAGTTGCTTGCCTGGTTCTGGGAAGCATGACACACATTTGATGCTTGTTGGGGGTGGGAGGGAAGGATGCAGACGTAAGGCTTTTTGTACAGAATGGGAATGTGCCTTTACTGGATCCAAGGAAATGTTTGCATCTTTGTGTCCTTCCATGTGTCTCAGGGTTGTCCCGAGTCCACGGAATTGCATTTTAATCGAGATTGAGTATTACGCACATCCACAGTCATTTGCCCTATTATTTTCCAGCAGGGATGTAAATCATCCCGCTTTCCGATTGGGAATCGGGAATCCAGGCACAGCTGTTTGAAGGTGGGGAGAGGAAATGAGTTTCCTTCCGCTGGATGTGCGGCCCACCTCGGGACTGAGGGGTGGCCTGTACTTGCTGTCCAATTTAAAAAAAAAAAAAAAAAAAAAAACACTGGGGAAAATGTGCACAACAGACGGCTTTGGCCCTCACCCGAGCATGGTGCTGAGTGGGGGGGGGGTCTCCTTTCCAGTCACAGGGAGACGCATCAGGAGGCCGCCTGCTCCCAAAAGGCCAAGAGTCGGCAGTGGTGCATCCCCGGGGGCGGGGCCAAAACCAGATCACAAGCCAGATGTGATGTCACACAACCCCCCCCCCCCCCAATCTTCAAATAAAATATCCCATTCCCATCTCCTTCAGGATTCATCCTTTGACACCAGAGACCAGTTAGTCAGGGAAAACCAGGCATTTTATAGATGATTTTATAGAGGTACGATTTCATGAACCACTGCTTTCTTTAAATAGCCCCCCCCCTCCCCTTTAAGATGCCTCTCCCAGTTATCTCTGACAGTGCGGCGCTAAGCACGGGATGAAATCTAAGCTGTTAAATCTGAGTTTCCCACCTCCAAAACGAAACCATTCCATTCAGGTTGACGTTAGTCAGTGTGGAGACGACCCTTGGCTTCGTGCACATCCTTCGCGTTTAAAGCATATTTCTCTCTCTACGTGCATCTCTGAGATGCAGGCCTGGCTGAGTTCTGAGGCCAGCAGTCCCCTTTATTTTCTGCTCTCCTGATTCCTCTTTAGTCTTCAGAAAATGACTGGCTTTCTCTGCCTGGGTCCCTCTATTCGTGAGTCTAGGCCATCAGTCTCCCTGGGCTGACCACTTCCCACGTCTCAAAAAAAGAAAAGTAAAAATCTGCTCCTAATTAAATGGGGATGTCGGAAGTATTCCCTGTGCGTTACATTTGACATATTGTGTGTTGGCAAGTAAATCTTGCCTGTCCCCCCCCCCCCCCCCTTTGCTCTTCTGAGATGGTCTCCTAGTTAATGAAACAAGCGCCAACACTGATGACCATAGTATCGAGACACCATCTCCCGTTGGTCTGAGACTTGCTCGGTCATCTTGCAGAAGGTTAATTATCTCTAGGTGACACTGGGGGATCGTATCCCCCGGATCGGCACAAAGGAATGTGGGATTCCGCCTGATATTTACATATAAATGTGATCGTGTGTGGTGATTGCGTGGCGTGACCGCAGACGCCCCGCAGACGCCCCGCAGCCGCTGAGCAATCTGGGCTCGGCTGAGGCTTCCTCAGCTCTGACATCATCCGTTGCGGTCGGCCTGCAGGCGTCGTGGAGGATATGGCCAGGTCACGCTACAGGGTTACCCTTCCTGGCTAAGAGGGGCGGGCTGCCTGTGCTGTGGCCCACGATTTCAAACGCGGGGAGCAGGCTGGAGGTGGAACGGCGCCCCCTACTGGCATTGCCTCAGGCTTGGTGCACCATAGTTTTATTGCATGCCGAGGGGGGGGCTCTGGAACGCTGTAGGGTTTGTCTGGCTTAGGCGTGTTCCTCTCCCTGTTACACAGAAACCTATAATTTCAGGTACTCTGATTTCAGGACATTCCTAGTAATGTACAATTGAGAACCATGTATATTGGACCTGCACTGTCACTCAGACACACCCCTGGTGCAGCACAAGTTTTGAGAGTGCTGTGTGTGTGTGTGTGTGTGTGTGTGTGTGTGTGTGTGTGTGTGTGTGTGTGTGTGTGTGGATTATGTTTATATACCAAATGTTCCCCACAATGTAATAATAACTTGTTATTTTAACAAGCTGTGAATGTAATCAAAACTTAAAATGCCAAAAGTTTTGTATTTTGCTTGGTTACTTATAGTTAAGGTTAGGGCTGGGGGGGGGTTAAGGTCGTCATGTTGGGATTAGAGTTTTCCCCCATAGAAATGAATGGAGCGTCCCCACAAAGATATAATTACAAACTGTGTGTGTGTGTGTGTGTCTGTGTGTGTCTGTGTGCGCGCACCTATCCTGTCTCTTTCTTTGTACAGGCATGCATGTGTTTTGTGATCAGATCTGTAGAAGTCTGGATATGTTAAGATCAGCCCCTAGTTTGCAATCAGGTCCTAAGAATCAGTGGAAAACACGGAACCCTAAAGTTTAGCGAACCCATATACACCGAGTCCCTAGTTTGGGCCGAGGCTGAATTGTGTGTCTTTGGGAGAACATCTGCCCATTTTTGAGGTTTTATAGAAGGAACCAGAAAAAAAGCAGGATGTAAACGGTGAGAAGGGGAAAACCCCCCCTACCCTCCCCACTGTGAAGCCCCTTACTGCTGCAGGGGTGTAGGACAGGGCAGTTGGCTTTGTTTTTTTTTTTTTACTTTTTTTTTGAGTGGGTGGGGGGGTTGTGGGCACCCCAGCTGCATCCTCTCCTCGCCCCCCCCGATGGCATTACATGGTGTACAACTGGGCCTCAGACACACAGAGACAGACACCCGCACACACACCCCTCACCCAGTCGCAGTTAAGGTCATCCTGTCTGAGTCACGCACACACATCCTCACGCGCGCCCGGCCCTCCCTCTCTCCCCTGACTCCCCGTCTGGGAATTTTTATGGCACAAGCGCCCTGGTTTCAGCACTGTATCAACCATGGCGCAGGTGTCCCTCCCCCCCCCCCCCCCCCGGGTTTCCCAGGCCCGCATGAACTGCCCATTACCCCGTCTGACACACACAGACACGCTGGGCTGTCCGCCGTCTACCCCGTCCTGTCAACACCGTCACCGCCACAATGAAAGCGCTCGGCTGTGTCTCACGCCACCACCAGCTGCTTCCCTGCCCTCTGCCCACCCCCCCCCCACCCCCCCATCCACATGGTGCCCCTCCTTGCTTCTCTAAAGCACATACACAGAAGGAGGAACAGGAGGCGGACTAGCCCAGCCTGTGCCAAGTAACCCGTCAATAGTCATATATATTTTTTTTTGTTAATTTTCCATTTATGTATTTATGTATCAATATGCCGAGCACATCACCGGGTTTGCAGCTGACTTCCCCTCGCAGAGGAATCCTGCCGTGTTTGCAGCTCACAGCTGTCTCGCGGCTCTCCCCGCAAGTCCGGCTTTTAATAGCCGCCCGGCGCTGAGCTGCCTGCGTCCGCCTGCCAGGGCCGCCGGTCGGGGCGCGCCGTCACGCGACCTGCTGTCAGGGGGCCCCGCGGCTCGCCGCCGATACGTGACTTTGCTACTTGGTAGCTTAGTATAACGTAGAAGGTCAGGTGTACAGATAACGGTGGGGGGAGCGGCTGCCGTGCTGGAAGTCACACTGGCTTCGAACTTCCTCTTCCTCTTTTTTAGAAGCCAGGTTCTGTGACTAATTGTAGGTCTTGTTGACCCTGGAAACCAAACACTTCACAACTTACTCAGTTCTTTTTTCCCTCTCTAAATAGACACTTAACGACGCGTCTCTTTGACTTCGTTCTTTTTCTCTAAAACTGTACACACACCCTGCCCTGCTTTTGGATTCGTGTCATGAGGTGGGGGGGGGGGGGGGGATCTTGAATCTCAGTCTTTTTGTTTTAGCTTGGAAGGTGGGGGAGGGGCAGCTGAGAGTGAGCCTGGTCTTCCCAGGACCGGGCTTTATGTAATCTAGATGGTCTAAGATTGAAGAGTTGGCAGGAGAAGTTAAGTGTGGAGGCACAGGGTGGGGGGCGGCGGGACTGAGTGTGAGTAAGAATCTGGACTCCAGACCTGTGGAACACAAGGTTACTGGCTGTAAAGCTTGTCCTGCGTGCGCACACACACACACACACACACACACACACACACACACACACACACACACACACACACACACACACACACACACACACTGGCAGGTGGCTAATGGAAAAACTGTGTACGTGCGCGTGTGTGTTTAAAAATGAGACTCCCCACAGTGGAGAGTGTCTTTATGCTAGATGTCTGGCACCGGTTTCTCCCCCTCATTAAAAGGCAGTCCTCCCCTCTATGAAAATATGTACCCCCCCCACCCCCGACAAGCCCACACTTTTGCCCGCGTTCCCTAACACACTAACCTTCTCGCTCTGTTGTAAAAGTCACTCGGGGTGTCACTAATGCCTTCTCTATTTTTGTGTCCGTGCTCAGCTACCGTGTGCAGGCAGCGTACCCAGCCCGTCTCCATGGGCCGGGGGTCTTTCCGGGTCCTGTAGGGTGGCCTATCAGTCGTGGGCACTGCGCCTTGCCTGTTTTCCACTGATTGGGGGGGGGGGGGGGCGGATTGAAATCACTGAGTTGGACAAATGGTAGTTTCCGCTAAGGAGAACCCGTCTTTGTGTCGCTCGGCCTCCGGCTCCCCACCCCCTTTTTTGTGGGCTGAGGAGCAGCCAGACGCTTTGTCCCGGTGCCTGTAGTGCTTGGCAGGCTGCTCTAAACCTCCAAGGTGATCGGCAGCCCCCCACCCCCCCCACAGGAGTAAGGATCCACACTCAAAGTCAAGTTGAAGGCAATCGGCCACGACAGGGATTTGCTTGCTTTGTTTTCCTTCCTCCCCAGAAGAAAAGGAGCGATATTTATCCTGACGGTGTTTTTTTCTGCCGTTTTGGATGATGTCCGTCTCCGAATCACATGCTTTCTGGGAAGGTTTTTTGCACTGACGCCATGTCTGTCCGTCATCGAAGGTCTCAGAATCGGGGCTGAGATGGAAAGTGGGAGAAGCGTTGGGTGGATCTGGGGAAGGGAGTGTGGGGGGGGGGGGGGGGAAATCAGGGTTTCAGTATTATGCCAAAGAAGGGAGGGTGGGGTCCTGGATTATCGAAGGTGCTGGGGCCATGGGATCCTGCCGACCTAATTTTAGCCCTGGCAGGGGGGAACAAACAACCGGCGACCCGATCTTCCTAAATTGGTGGGGGCTTGGCCTTAATTATCTGCTGCCACCTGCCCCCGCGCCCCCCCCCCCATATTATGTAGAACCATTCTCGAAGGCAGCATTACCTAGGTCTTCTGGGAAAGGAAAAAAAAAACAGTTTTTGAGGAATAACAAACATGCATAAACTGTAAAATCTTTTTACTGCGTTTTCCTTCTGTGCCGTTACAAGCGGCTGGGATGTCGTGTCGCTACACGCTTAAGTGCTATTAGCCCCAAAGTCAGTCAAATCAAAATGCACCAGACGTACTAATCGGATGTTTTTTTTTTCTCCTTAAAAGAAAGGCCATGATGATTCTCCCGCTGTCTTTTGTTCTAGACATTCTCCCCCCCCCCCCCCCCCCCCCCACCCCGCTCCCCAGTTGCGGTACCAAATAACAGAAAAGTCTATTAATTGAATTGCAAATGTGTTTGTGCGCTCTGGCAGAGAGTTCCCTCAGCACTTCTTTATGCCGGCACGACTGTTGGAATAGTTTCACATGAACCGCTGCAAGCCGCCTGTGAGAGAGGTCAGCGGCGGTCCCTGCGAGAAGCCCCCCCCCCCCACCCCCCCCCGAAGTGCGGCAGGACAGCCTACAATGCGGGGGACACGGAGTGCTGTGTGTGTTTTTTTTTTTGGGAGAGGAGCAAAACCAGAAGGCTGGTGGGGGTGGGATAGATGGAAAATGGAGAAGCGAAATATCAGTATCGCTGCGTCCACCTGGCGTCTCGGATCTGGACGCGAGGACGACGTTGTTTGTGTACTTTGCATGGAAACGTATCTTAATCAGAATTATTTACGTTGTTTTATTTCTTTCTGCTTTACTATCCTAGTTATTGACACACAAACGCGTACAAGGGGCCTAATTCCGTGTCATTTTAACTGACCTGGTATGGTGTACGTAAGACAGGGTGGGTGGGGCTTGTAGCCAATGATATTTTGAACATTTCTTGTTAAATAGCTTTGGAAGTGCGCGTCACACAGGTATGAAATGCTGGTCTGTGTGGATGGAGCACGCAGGCATGGACCCTTGATTGTGCTCTGTAGCATGCAGTTGCGGAGGGGGGGGGTAATTTGACTGAGGAGTTCCTGTCTGAGGTTTCCGCCACCCGAGCCGCAGGCAGTCTGCAGGCTGGCCGGTCTGGGCCCTCTCTGGGTCTCCTCTTCCTCCGCGTTTGGCCGTCCATTGTTCTGCAGTCTAGACATGATGCAAAGGGGAACGCTGCTCCGCGAACAGCCTGCTGACAGGGGCGGGGGCTCCTTAACCCTTCGTCTGCCAGTGATCCTGGAGGTGGGGGGTATGACTGCTAGGGTGTCATTTGCATAGTAGACCAGGGAGGGGAAATAGTGGCGGGGGGATGGGTGCTGTGTGGGGGTGCATAACTTCAAAAAATATATACATTCTCAGCATAATATGGAATGGGGAGTGTACTTGTATAATGAGATTTTATCCATTTTTTATACCCAGATTTTTTTTAATGCCTCTTTCCTAGAAGTGACGTTTTGTTGCCTTGTGAACACGTGTGTCCTACTTGACCTGTCTGTGTGTTTTTTAAGTTTGTCTTCGGTTCGTGAAACATTTTTTTTTGTGTTGTGTCTCTTACTCTCCATGCCAGTTTGTTGTGGTGTGTCACACACAGGGCTAGCCCCCATCCCACCCTGCGACATAATCATTGTCTTAATAATTGAGATTTATGTAAATTTAAACAACAATTTGCATAAGAAACCAATGCATCTGCTGGGAAATTTGGGACGAAGGAGTAGAGCCTCGTTGCCTGGTAACAGGGCCGCGTGTGAAGGAGTGAGGGTCAAAGGGGAGAGGTCAGGGGTCATAGCAAGGTTCCCCACAAAGTGAAGTGTCTGCTCTCTCACAAACTGTGGAGCCTGCACTGTGGGCAAGTTATTGGTGCCCTTTAAAAAAAAAAAAAAAGATCTGGCTTTTGAAATATTCCTTTCAGCCGCATAACCTAATATGTCTCTCAGTTTTCAGCATTTTAAATCTGGCCGCCTTCTTGCGGCTTCAAGGGACTCATTGAGCTGTTCCCGCAGTTTGTCTCCAGATTCCTGTTTCCTCATAATTCAAATTTGTATCTTTTTAAATTCAGTCTCCCCACAAATCTCGGGCATGCGAGACGGAACGTTTTCCAGCTGATGTCGTGTGTTTTCCTGCCGCCCTGCGAAGGCCTTGCATTGTGTCGTGTGCAGGCCGCCCTCTGGGAGCTGCGCTCCGGCTGTGAGTGAGCCATAGTTCAGGGCATTTCTCCTCCTTTATTTTCTGGGCTATGACAGCTCAAGCCCAGAAAGGTCCCACCCCCCCACACACGCCCCCCACTTCAGCCCAGTTCTAGAACAGTCTTCCTGAAAGCGATGATTCATGGCGGTCCGGCTGTCTCTCGTCTGGGTGTCGGGTTGTGTGTCGGGGCCGCCTGGTGTGCGCTTCCTGTCCTATCCAGCAGGGGGACATGGGGTGGGGGAAGGTGGGCTGGCAGTAAGGGACAGACATGGCTTATGGTGACCTAAGAACTTTCCCTCTCCTCTGCCTGCTTGAGTCTAGCCTTATTGATTTGTTATTGATGTCTGGTTTGTCTTGTGACTCCCTTGCCCCAGTTTTGTAATAATTACCAATTCATTATCTGAGTATTGAGCTGAAAAGGCTCTACCCCAGTTTCAATTATAAACATTGGCGGCCATAAACCAGATATTGGTTGCACTTTAAGGTCAGTGTTTTTAGAGGGCTGCCAGCTTGGTGGGGGGGGGGGTTATGTGTACTCTGACTGTCTAGGTCCAGTGGGAGAGATATAAACCCCCTTATATTATGCTGACTTCATTGCAGACAAAGACCTTCGTCTGTTTCTGTATATACATGTGTATGTTCATACAGTCAAGTAGTAATTTAATGTGCTGATTTAATAGATTATGCGTTGAGGTCTTGACTTGCCAGACAGTCGTGGATTTGCTGCAATTTAAACAATAGGATCCAGTGTGACAGTGTGGGTCTCCTGTAGTGTTCTGTACTGGGCTGGGGGGTGGCGGCAGGTGGGCGTTGTTGGCGGAGGGTGCATGCTTTTTGTCAGCCTTGTCTAGACTCCCTGCCGCCTGAGGTGTCTGCCGATAAGGACCACTAACAATGAACCCAACCCTGAATATGGATGCGTCTCGCAGGACCCCGGAAAGGGGGTCCCCTTGTCTCCGTGGTGCCCGGATATGTGTGTCCCAGAGTGCGCAGCCTTGGCCGCGCTCCCAAGGAACAGCTGAGCATCCCCCCCCCCCACACACAGACACGCACATTCCTGCAGCACCCCTCGCGGTGCAGCTCAGCCACACAATAGCCATTGTGGATCTTTCCTTAACTACCTGCTAATGTCCTGTACGTGGTGTACTCTTCATATATGTGTGTGTGTGTGTGTGTGTGTGTGATATGGAATGTTTTGTGTATATTACCTGCCTTTCCCATTCGCTCTCCAGTACAAGGTCACCGAGCCTGCAGCCTGTCCCAGGAAGCAGAGGGTACGTGCTGGGGGGGCACGGCGGATGGGATGTCAGTCTATCGCAAAGTTCCGATTTAGAAAGGCCACTTCCCCAACCTGCGTATCTTCGCACTGTGGCGGGAAGCCGGAGGAATCCTACCGCAAACGGGGGAGACTTCAAAGGCCAGCGCTGAACCCGCTCCTGCATATTGACAGTTTTGTTTTAATAACCAAGTATTTGGTTTTAATCGGGTACCTCTAGGCTACCAGTTAACGTGTATCTGAATAATCCTAAAAATGAGACCAGCATTTTGCTGCGTTTAGCGGGGCCAATCAGGATATAATCGCCAGTGGGAATGGACCAATCAGGGATCCCATAAGGCATTCCCACCCTCTGGTGCACTTTGCTCCTACCACTGTCTCGCCTGCACCTGTGTTCCCTTTACTCCAGCAGTAGGATATTCTGTCCTGATCCTTAAAGCCACAATTAAAACAAATGCAGCTTCTGGCATTATTTTTTTAAATCCTTTATTCTGGCAGTTGTCTCCTCAGAGTGACTCACGTTGCATTGATGATGTTGCCCTGAATGAGGTTATTGGGGCGTCGACAGTCATTATTGTTCTGACGGGCGTTAAGTACAGTGAAAAATCCAGCTGCGAGCCGTAAAGGCGATTTGCTTAAGTAACATTTTGTGTGCCTCTCTCTATTGTCTGTGGCTGGTGACTGGACCCTTGTCTTTTTCTGTCTGGTTGAACTGCATTCCTCCATTATCCCAGTTAGCATTAGCTGAAGCACTTGGTTTTATTGGATTTGTGCGTTTGGGAGCATCTGAAAGCGCTTGGGAGAAGAGTCACATTTGGAAAATGGTTTCTTATACCTAGAAATTTATATTTATATAACAAGTTGATTGACAATTTTTGTCAGCGTTGTCATTTTCCTTTTAAAATTTCCCACTCCTTTTTTTTTTTTTTTTAAAAAAAAAAAAAAAGAACTAAAATTAGTTGAGAAACAGGGAAGAATGCGTTCCTGGTGTCACTGTTCAGAGTTGTTTTGTCTGCTCCACCTCTCCTCGCCCGACAGCCCATAACCTGCCTGAATCCCTGGCAGTTTCCTCTTGTAGTTTTTCAAGTTTGACGGCGGCCGTGCTAGACGGTGTTGTGTCTGGCCGC